>NC_139513.1:228558558-229966058 GCF_947247035.1 Vipera ursinii
TGCAAGGTTGATTCTTACCAAATTACCTGGAACAGAATCTGAAGAGAGAGTTGCAGATTGGGATTGTCTTCGGTACTGAAGTATTTTTTAAAAAGAAGTAGTAATTTTTAATTTGTCTTTAGTAAATGTAATAGTTCTTTAAAAAAAATAATAAGAAGAACCACTACAGAAAAAAATAATAAAGGTATCAACACCCTTAGAAGTTTGTTTTCTGGAAATAAGAAAAGTTTTAATGGTATAATTGTATCACATATTTTGACATAAAAAAGACATAGGAAAATTCATATTAAAAATCTTAGTAATAAATCAATATACCTGTCAAAATATTGAAAGACTATATTATATATATGGGTGAAATAGCAGTTACATAAGCGCAGTGAATCATCTGGGGGCTGATGAGCTCACAGGAATCTTTGCAATAGGCTCTGATATCATGCAGGCTTCAGTTCTTATTTCAGATGTAAGGAGGAGCTTTGATCTCACCCTATGTACAAATAAATGCTTCTTAGTTTTGATAGGAAGGAGCTGGGAACCCGGATTTTGTCCTACAATTTTAATGAAACTTGAGTCTTACTCCTCTTACTAGAGAGACGGTCCTTTATGCTTAATTTCACTCAAAAAAAAAAAAACACAAAACCTTACAAATAGAGTGGGCAGTCACACCGACAACTCTTGTTAAAGAATTACGAAACCGAACCACCGCTTTTCCTACTCTGGAAAAAAAAATGGAAACATGGGATGATTCTTGATTCAATAAACGAATGAATGTATAAATAAATGACTTGGAGAGGCAAGCGGCAAGAAAGTTAGTCTTGAAACGGAGAGGAGGAGGAGGAGGAGGAGAAGAAAGAAAGAAAGAAAGAAAGAAAGAAAGAAAGAAAGAAAGAAAGAAAGAAAGAAAGAAAGAAAGAAAGAAAGAAAGAAAGAAAGAAAGAAAGAAGATAGACAGACAGACAGACAGACAGACAGACAGACAGACAGACAGACAGACAGACAGACAGACAGACAGATAGATAGATAGATAGATAGATAGATAGATAGATAGGATTGATTGAGGATCCAGGCGAGACAGCTTGGGAACGGAGCCGTAGAAAAAGTGGGTCGGAAGAGCGGGTTCACCCTTCCTCACTACCGCCCGCTCTCCCCCGCCGAAAGGCGCTGGGACGTCCCTGGAGGAGGGAGTTGACTGGTGGGGAGGACAGAACAGCGAGCTCAGCTTTCCTTTAGCCCAGCTTGAAGTCTTCCAGCAGCCCTAACCGAAGAGACAGTCCCGGCTTTGTCTCTTGAACTTTGGGTCGGGACACCTTGAAAACTGAAGAGTAAATTGGATCAAAGTAGCCGGATCGGCTTCGAAACGGCGTTCGTGAGAACGGCTGTAAATCCCCGGTGTAACGAGGCGGCTGAGTTTCAGCTGGGTAGGGAGACTGGATTTCGCTTTCTGCTAACAAGCCGAAGGTGTACGCGGTTCTTGATTTCTGAGACCTGCTGTTGTAAACTGGCATTTTAGTGATTTCAGCATATTGTAAATTGTGACTGTCAATAAAAATCAAACTAAGAGTATTTATTTATTTATTATTTATTTTTATTCCATTTATATCCCGCCCTTCTCCGAAGACTCAGGGCGGCTTACAAGCTTAGCAGTAGCCTTCATAGGAAGGGAATCACCGTATTTACTGTCATACTGGGAAAGTGATTTAATGACTTAAGTGATTTAATGACTTAATCATGGACCGATTATTCGTTAAAAAAGAGGCGACAAACCACCAAACGAACCCGATTTGTGTATTTATGATTACAAAGGATTCAGCGTTTATCTAGGTAAGGATTTCAGTTCACAGGGCAAACAAAATGTCCCTTGAACTATTGTATCGATGATGCAGGACATTAAATTCGATCATAAGATATTAAATATAAGCAAATTTCTTTTAGGGGTTTTTTTTGGGGGGGGGAAGGGGGAGGGAAGGATCTGGTAAGACCTGAGCATTACTGCTTACGATACAATCGTACTATAAAGTTAAAAGGTTTGCTGGCGGGGGAGGGGGGGGGACGGGACATTAACCTCCCTTCCTCCCCTAAATTTGCTTTAGGGCCAGCAGTGCCTCAAGTAGCGTTTTCTCCGGACTGAGAGCTTCTCGTTGCTGCCCAAATCCCAACTTATTCGGCAGGCGCTCAAGATACTTTTTCTCCAGCGTCCAGCTGACCATCGCTGAACCTGCCTGGGGACAGATTTGGGAGTCTCCAGGCAGAAGAGCCGGGGAAATCTCTCCTTCGCAAAGGAAAGGCCCTCCTCCTGCGCTCGGGCGCCCCGATCCCGCCGAGCCGAGCCGCCGTTGTCCCCGGAGAGTCCCTCCGTGTCTCGGAAGGCCAGAGGGGAGCCGGGCGCTGACAGTTGGGCTGGCGGCTGGGCTGCGCCATCCGACGCGGCTGCAGCCACGGCGGCACCACCAGAAATCTGCTGCCTGCTTGGCAACCTGCGACGGCAGCGCCGAGGGAGCCTCGCAGAGGGAGGAGGGGGGGCGCATTTCTTTGGCAGCCTCGCGGCTGGAGGCTCCAACAATCCTCTTCCCCCCTCCCGACTCTGGGAGGGGCAGGCTGGCTCTTGGGCGGTGGGCGATCGGGCTGGAGAATGGCCTCTTTGGGCCAAAGTTGGGGAGAGGGTCCGCGCGGAGGCCCGGCCGGGAAGGAGCGGACTCGCTGCTAATGGCGGGCATCCGTGAGCACAGCTGGGATGCCAGCCTCCCTGCCAGCAGCCAATGTTTGGAGAGCCGATCGTTTGTACTGTACACACGCGCCGACTCGGTTAGCAGAGCTGCTTTGCGCTCAGGAATCGCCTCACCGGTTTCCAGCGGGCAGATCAGGCAGCGGGCAGAGGAGGCAAGGGGGACCCTGAGCCTCGGCACCTGAGGTGAAGGGCTCCCTCTGCCCACCAGGAAGGCTAGTGGTGGGTGTTGTGTCCATAGTTAATGGGAGTGGTTTTCCTAAGGCGGGAAAACCTGGTGCAGTTATTGGTTGTTACATTCTCGGCGGGAGATTCTGGGCCGGGGATTGGTTATGTTTAAAGGTACCTTAGTATATAAGATAGGGTTCAACGGCTGCTAGCCAGTTGACCCATGTGCATTCAATAAACGTTCTCTTGTTCAACCTCACTGTCTATGGTCGTCATTCCGGACTTAACAGTGGGGGACGAGCAGGAAAGGCGGGGGAGCAAGAAACACTCACGTAGAGCAGGGGTCTTCAAACTTGGCCCTTTTATGACTTGTGGACTTCAACTTCCAGAATTCCTCAGCCAGCAAAGCTGGCTGAGGAATTCTGGGAGTTGAAGTCCACAAGTCATAAAAGGGCCAAGTTTGAAGACCCCTGACGTAGAGGTTTCAAGCGAGAGTGGAGTCACTTGAAGAGCTACCTAAGCTGAGGCCGCCGAGGAATCTCGGTAGGGAGGCTTAGTGGTGGTTTCACGAGCAAAAAAAACAAGCAAACCAACAATATTTTCAAGTTCCTAAGTTACCAGGCCGAATTCTCCGAAGCGTGCACGCGCCAAAGAAAGATGTAGAGCAGTATATTTCCCTCTACCTTCTTAGCGAAAGACCCAGTTTCCCGTCTACAGAAAACATCTGTGCTAGTGTAGCTTTCCAATCGAGGGGAAAAAGCGGGAACTACCGTTTTAGGCTTGCCTGGGGTCAGAATGGACAACCCTTCTGTCTTCATTTCAAGTTTTGGTGAGTTGAACAGAACCCTTCATTGGATGAAATTTGAACTGAAAGCCACATTTCACTAAATACTCTAGGTGTTTTCAACGTTGGCAACTTTAAGATGTGCAGACTTCCATTCTCAGAATTCCCCAGCCATAGGAGTCACGCTGGGGAATTCTGGGAGTTGAAGTTCATACATCTTAAAGTTGTCAAGGTTGAGAAACACAGGTTATATAAATTATTTCGCTTTCTTGCCATATCTTCAGAGCATACCCATTCTTCATGTGCCAGAGAGAACAGAAGTTGAAAACACAACCATGCTTTCCTGGTGTCCCTACCAGCAGCTTGATTCTGGCAACTTCAGTGTAGCTCTAGAACATGTGTATCCAGGTCACGGCCCATTGGCTGCATGCGGCCCTACATAGCTGCCAGTAGTAATCTGACTACATATGTTTATTAGCAGTTTTCATTTTTTAAACTCATACAGGTGCTAATACAGCAGGATCCAACAAACCACAGTTACAGCAGGAAACGGAAGAAGAGAGAACACATCAGCAGAGCCTTCCCTTTATATAAAGGCTCTTAAAGAGACACAGACCCTGCTGAGTCATTCCCACTATTATATCTTACATTACATAAGCTGGTTAGCTGTTAAATCAATATCTTGACAAAGGTAATGCAATCTAAAAAAAGAAAAAATAGCACTGTTGAGATGGACAATCACATTTCTTAATGTATCAAAAAGAAAGTTGAGTAAAGAATCTGGCCTCTATGGCCTGCTGTCAAACTGGAAACACGTAGTCCTTGACTTATAACCATTTGAAGTTACAACAGCACTGAAAAAGTGACTTATGAACATTTTTCACTTATGAACATTGCAGCATACCCATGGTCATGTGATTTACATTTGGATGCTTGACAACTGGCTCATATTTATGACGATTGCAGTGTCCCAGGAGTCATATGATCACCTTTTGTGACCTTCTGGCAAACAAAGTCAATGGGAAAGACAGATTCACTTAACAACGGTGTTACTAATTTAACAACTGAAGTGATTCACTTGACAAATCTGGCAATAAAATGGGGCAAAAGTCAGATAACAAATTTCTCACTTAGCAACATAAATTGTGGTCATATGTTGAGGACTACCTGTATTGCCAAGTGGATTTTGCAAAACCAAAGCTTAGAGGTTTTGTAGACCGAAACTAGCATCTACACTAGCATTAGATTCCAATGTAAAAGTTAATGTGCTTAGAAGCAAACTTACCCTATTTAATTTCCAAGGAGACTTTAGAACTGGATAGATCTGTGGATCTATGGATATTCTTTAAAACAGGCGTCTTCAAACTTGGCCCTTTTATGACGTGGACTTCAACTGCCAGAATTCCTCAATCAGGCATGCTGGCTGAGGAATTCTGGGAGTTGAAGGCCACAAGTCATAAAAGGACCAAGTTTGAAGATCCCTGCTTTAAAATGTCTTGTTTAAACACACTCCCTAATTCTAGGTACAGATTCAACTGGTTTACCTTGCTGCTAGAGCAGACAGAGCAAGCTAGCAAGAGCTGTAAGGCTTTGCTGGATTCCTTCTCCTGAGAATAATTTTTGTGAGGAATTACCTCCCTAGGCACAGTGAATATTTTGTTGAATGGGGAATAAATGTCGCTTACCTTTTCCTCACGTGGATACTTATCTTAAGAATCCTCTTCACTACAATTTATAAAAAAGGATTCATGCTTTGCTTCTGAGGTTATGATACTTTTATCCAGTGCTTTTTTTGTAAAAGAAAAAGGTGCCGGAACTCACACATGTCATACAACCCGCCTTGCCTATCCTACAAGGTTCCATCCAAAAAAGGTGCCGGAACTCCGTTCTGAGCGTTCTATGAGAAAAAAAGCCCTGCTTTTATCAGCAGGGACTTCCTTCTACTTGGGCAGCTTTTTTTTTTCATTCTACTGATCCAAATGTCCCCTTCTTCCAAGTTTCCATCTCTCTACTTGTCTTTTTTTTATTTCTCAGCTATACAGAAACTCCAACCATTCAAATGTTTCAGAATGTGTTTGTTTGTTTGTTCCCGATAGAGGAGCATAATCCAAAAAGAGACTTGGCCATCTTTTTTTCAGGCAATAGCTTTGCCTTTGTGGCAGGATTGAGCAATCACTAGAACAGGCCAGAATAAACTCAAGGAGATTTGGGAAGTCAAAGATGCCACTTACTAAATATATATTACTAATCGGTTTTACTCAGTGGTGGGATTCAGCCGGTTCACACCACTTTGGCAGAACCGGTAGCTAATGTTTTGTTGCCCAGCCCCAGAATGGACTTCCGGAAGTAGCATCCGCACAGAGAACCGGTTGTTCATGTATTTGAATCCCACCACTGGTTTTACTGCTGGAAATGGGAGGAATCTCTTGGGGGGGTTTTTCTGCCTTGGTTTCAAAACAGTTTAATCAGTCTTCTTCGCATTGTAGAGCCTTGGGATTTAACTTGGCAAAGAGAGTTGAAGTATTTGTTTATCATAGACAGGATAAATATCCTAGCATTATCCTTGAAATTAATATAGACTCTTCTGTCTCTTCTCACCAGAAACATATAAAAGCTATTTCTCTATATATCAGACACTCTGAAGCATCAGTATAAAAAATTAGCTTCTGTATTTATTTATTTTTAATTTTTAAAATTATGTGAAAAAAGAGTGAAAATAGTGCACAGTTTCCTAAGAATTTGGTTTTATGTAGAATTGATTTAAAATATGCAATGTCTACTCAGAATTAAGCGTCATTCCCTGGGGTCTATTCACAGAACCTGGTTTATAGATTTTACAATTAAAGTAAGTATGGGATATAGCTAGATTATACTTGGTGCAGTACTGGCATGTAAGAGTCTAATATTTTTATGCAGGGGAAGAAGAGGTTGGATTTGTATCATTCTTCCCTGCCCAGTCACAGGATACCTTTAGTAAAGCTACCAGTTTTAGATTGCAAAAATCCAAACGACCATAGCAAAGACAATTTTGCATCTCTTTGCTGTCATCTAGTAGTTGTCCAGATTATTTTCCCCTCCCAAAAACCTTTATTCTGAGTAGTTTACTCTTTCAGTAATTTACTGATTGTAGGTTTTGATTTTGGAGGCAAGGGGATCTTTCAAAAGAATGATGCATTTCTACTTCCTTCTGCTAGAAGACAGCAAGAAGCTTCAGAGTTGATAATTAAATGGGGAAAAAATCTTCAGTGAAAAATGACATATTTCTGTACAACCAGTGGCAGTTCAAGCTACTATGGCAGACTATTAATCTACAATAATCCTTCAGTTGTCATTGTGAAAATTATGTTCTTGTGTCCTTGAAGAATTCTTGTAAAATGCATCCAGTTTCTTCACAACCCGTTGAGACTTTGCTTTTTTATTCTCTAACAGTTGCTTTTTTAAATTCTGTAACATTTGGTTTTCCTTTTCTTCTTTCTAGTGGGGCATTGGGAGTAGTTGAAATCTCTGACTAGACTACTCCATTTATTTACATTTGACCCCCATAATTTTAATAGTGGGTGTAGTACTGTCTGGTTAGTTTGTTATGACGGTTTTTCCACTTCAGAAGCCTTGATACAAACATATCCAAGCTGAATATTTGAAGTTAGATGTACCAGAAATGTTCTAGCCCAGATTATGATATAAACTTTAGGAGGTGAGAATCCTATAAATCTGCCTCAAAATAGCAATGAAATATTTAATCCTCTGTCTTTGGTTAAAACTCTTGTTGAAGAAGAATTTTTCACTACTTGCTCACCTCATGCTCATTTATCTATGACATAAGATTGGGTTTTGAATTTAAAAAAAAAGTACTGTTCACCCAAATCTCTGATAGCTTGTTTGTCTCTCTCTTTGAGAACGATCATACATACCCTTCAGAACATTGCTTGTTTGGGGCTGTCATCTAGCATCAAATATGCCATTTTGAAGTAAGAATAGATGGTAGAATGGAAATCTAGTAATTTGACTTTGGATAATTCTTTATTCTGAATATTTAGGCCCATTCCTTTCTGAGTTTTGGAGAGAAATCATTTTAGTCATGACAATGAATGTCATACTGTGACAGCCAATCCCTTTTAATCTCTGCTTCCCCTAGCATAAAGAGAAAGCAAAACAAAACCAGTATCTTATTCTCCCAGGGAATAAGCTCCTTTCCATCCCCCCATTACAAATCCCATGTGGTTGGATCCAAATGAAGCATTTAAAATCTCCCCATAGCGTGATGAACCCAATTACAGGAAATTGATAGTTTATTTAGATCATCGACAAATTACAAAACAAAAGCGCACTAAGCCTATCAGCAAAGGAGCTTGGAGGCTTAGCATGAACCAATTTCATGAGCACAGATAAAAAGAAAACAAAAATCTCAGAGCAAATGTAGGCAGTACATGTATATAATATGGCCTTTACATAACAACAATCTTGGTAAACCTAATTGTAAGGACCTACCTCAGCTAAGCCACCCAATAAAGCAGAAACAGGCATTGTCTCAAAAGGAACTTTTATTAGGGGCTAGTGACAGCAAGGATTCAAGGCGAGGTCTGGGGAAAACCCTACAAAAGCAATATAATAAAAGCATTCAATACTTTCCCCTCCCCAGTGTCCCAGTGTTCGTCCACAGGTGGCATAGTGTCTTGGTAACTGAGTTCTTTGGCGCCTTCAGTCAAGGTCTCTCTCGCTTTCGTTTCCTTCTGGCTCCAAGCACAGCAGACCGTCTCTTAGATAAGGGTGAGACATTCCATCTCCTGGGGGAAGGGCATCATAGCAGGGCAGTGCAAAGCAATCCCAAAAGCTCTCCCCCCCCCTTTCCAACAGAATGGCAGGTCACCAAGAAGGTTTACAAATTCCACAATATGCAAAGGGGAAGAATACATTTCTTTAGGGACCTGACACTAATTTAATTTCATCTAGCAAAACTCTTTGGTTCCCCTTGAAGTGCCTATGTCTCTCTGACAAACCATTTTCCCAGCCTTTCATTGGCTAAAATTATAACGCTTCACATGTTTTCAATCCATCAGGCTTACCTTCCCAGCTATGTATAGGACGCAGCTCATGAAGGCGTCTCAGAAGAAATGCTCCCTAGTTTGGGGGCGAGTAAAAGTGAGGGATGAAGCGGGTGCTCTCAGACTTGCAAGTTTTGTTAATGTAATCTTACAGTAAAGACAGAATTAGTATTTGTTATTGTGCTTCTTATCTGGACTAACACAACAAGAAAGAGCAGACTTAAACTGAATCCTAATAAGAGGGGGTTGTTTATTCATTGGAGTTCTCTGTTCCGGGGGTGTCTTCTGATGGAATGACACGAATCCTGAAGTAGCAGGTCTACAACCTGTGAATTCTTCTGAACTCATAGTCCTATGAGACAGCAGGTAGAGATTGTGCCTAGGATGGGGCGCTTTCCTTAGACTTGCTGCTGTGCCAGTTGTGCCCTACTTATACTCTTGTCACCACCCACTTAGATTACTATATCACATCCTGAAGCTGCAATTGGCTCAGTGCATGGTGGCCCACACACAATCAGGCCTTGCACTGATTGTCCACAGGCTTTGGGCTGGAGTTCGAAATGCTGCTGTTAACTTAGAAAGCCCTATGTGGCTTGGTGCTAAGTTATCTGAAAGACTGCATTTTCCCGTTGAAATTTCCTGGTGAGTTCAATCTATCTTTTTTTTATTGAAAAGTTTTACAGTACATTTTTGAATACAAAACCCCTCCCCCTCCCCTCTCCCCAAACGTCCCCAACTCTCCCCTCCCCTCCCCTCCCCCCTCCCTGACTTCCCAGAGCTAAATACAGGGTATAAAAATACAAACAAACATAATCTAAAATATGGAAACAACAATAAGATATTAAATTCTATCGCACTTTAACTCTTAATAAAATAATTACAAGCTAATTATACATCATATAAATCCGCCACTTATTCAAATGCTAAGTGAAACTTTTTAGTCCCATATTTATTCTGAATATAATCCATCCATCTCTTCCACTCCACAGTATATCTCTGTTGCGATTGATCTTTCAAATACGCTGAAATCTTTGCCATCTCCGCCTGGTTAGAAACTTTTAAAGTCCATTCTTCTATAGTCGGCAGTTCTTCCTTCTTCCAATATTGCGCTACTAAAAGTCTCGCTGCTGTAATTAAATTCAACATCAATTTAATATCTACAACGGTGGTATCTGTAATAATACCCAATAAAAACAATTGCGGAGAAAACTTTATCCTTTTCTTGAATATCTTTTGCATATTCCACCAAATTTTAATCCAAAAAACTTTAACCTTTTTACAAGTCCACCATATATGAAAATACGTTGCATCCTCACAACCACACCTCCAACATTTGGGCTGGCAGTTCGGATACATACTTGCTAATTTTTTAGGATCTAAATGCCACCTATAAAACATTTTGTAAAAGTTCTCTCTTAAATTTTGGGCCTGTGTAAATTTTACATTTCTCACCCAAATCTTTTCCCAAATATCAATTGTAATAACTTCTTGAAAATTCTGAGCCCACTTTATCACACAATCTTTAACAAGTTCCATCTCTGAATCAATTTCTATCAATGCAAGATATATCCTTTTTGTGTGTGCTTGACCTTGATCTCTGATTTGCTTTACCAAGTTTTCATCAGTCATCAAAAAACCAGTTTCCTGATCCTCTTTCCACCTAGCCCAGGGGTCAGCAACCTGAAACAGTGAAAGAGCCACTCGGAACCGATTCCCTCACAAAAGGAAAAACTGGGAGCTGCAAAAAAATTGTGCGCATGCGCGTACATGTACGCATGCGCAGAACAGGGTTTGACTGAAGAGTGGAGCCAAGGTGAGATATGCACCTATCCTGCATATTTGAATTGATTGGTTGAACTTTTTTAGTCCCACTTTTTTTTTTTTTGGGCTGCACGTGGCAGAGGACTGGGAGCCGCAAGAGAAGGCTGAAAGAGCCGCATGCAGCTCCGGAGCCGCGGGTTGCAGACCTGTGACCTAGCCTGTAATTGCCCATACTGAAACCAAGTTTGTACTATCTTTTCTTCTTTTAAAATGTTATATGACTTTAATTGCCATACATTCCTTTTCAAACTTAAAATTTCCTTATATGTAGTCACATCATGTTTGAATCCCACATTTATATTTTCTATTGCGTGTTTGGGTATTGCCCAAATAGGTATCTTATAATTTAACTTGTGTCTGCACTTTTTCAAACTCGCAACAGAGCATACCTTAAAATATGTATCTTAAACACACTATCCACCTTCTTATCATACAATAAATATGCATGCCATCCAAATAACAAATCATGACCCTCAAGATTTAATAATCTCCCTTGTGTTAAATTAAACCAGTCACTTATCAATGACAAAGCAGCAGCTTCATAATATAATTTGAAATTAGGCATTTTAAGACCACCTCTTTAACGCGTATCTTGCATTATCTTAAATTTAACTCGTGGCTTTTTCCCTGCCCAGACAAATTTATTAATTCCTTTTTGCATTCCTCCAAAGTTAAATCCTTTTTAAGTATAGGTATCATTTGAAATAAAAATAAAAATTTTGGCAAAACATTCATTTTCACTGCTGCAATTCTTCCCAATAAGGATAATTGTTATTTTTTCCAACTATCTAATTCTTTTTGTACTTTTCCCCATAACTTTTCATAATTATTTTTATATAACTTCACATTTGAGGCTGACAAATATATCCCCAAATATTTAACCCTTTTAACTATTTCAAATCCCGTTAGCTCTTCTAAAACAGCCTTTTGTGATACTGTCATGTTTTTAGACAACATTTTAGTTTTTTGTATGTTGATCTTAAATCCAGAAACTTTCCCATATTGCGTTATTATCTCCATCAATTCTACAACTAAATAATCAGGCTGAGTCACTGTAACAACCAGATCATCTGCAAACGCCCTCAATCTATAATCCTGGTCTCTAATTTGAATTCCCTTAATTTTATCCGAATCACGTATTTTAATCAGTAATATTTCCAATGTTAAAACAAATAATAGAGGTGACAACGGGCACCCCTGCCTTGTACCTTTTTCAATATTACATACTTCAGTCAGACTATTATTGACTATTATGCGGGCTGTTTGCTTTTGATATATTGCCCGGTGAGTTCAATCTATCAAGGAGAAACAACTAGCACTATACCACTTTAGGGAGAAAATTTGAGCTGAAGTTCAGTGGTGCTGCTTTTCTATGGCAGCACTTGGAATGCTCTCCTGATGGACATTCGGTTGGCTGCCAGCCAGGCAATTTCTGAAAAGAGTGCTCTTCAAGAGGAGATCCGGATCTTGATTCCATCTTGATTTGGTTTTTGTTTGATTTGGTTAGTTTTATTTTATTTGCTTTCCTTGGTTTGCAATCTTTATTTTATATAAAGGTAAAGGTAAAGGTTCCCCCGCACATGTGTGCTAGTCGGTTCCGACTCTAGGGGCCGGTGCTCATCTCCGTTTCATAGCCGAAGAGCCAGCGCTTGTCCGAGGACGTCTCCGTGGTCATGTGGCCGGCATGACTAGACGCCAAAGGCGCACGGAACGCTGTTACCTTCCCACCGTAGTGGTCCCTATTTTTCTACTTGCATTTTTACGTGCTTTCGAACTGCTAGGTTGGCAGAAGCTGGGACGAGTAACAGGCGCTCACTCTGCTACGCGGCACTCGGGATTCGACCCGCCAAACTGCCGACCTTCCGATCGACAAGTTCAGCGTCCTAACCCACTGAGCCACCGCGTCCCTCTTTATTTTATACTTAGCATTTATTGCATGTTGTGTTTTGTGTATTTTACCTTTTAAACTGCTGACAGTCCTTAAGGTTCTGTAATTTATAAATACAATGAGTGAATAAATAAATATATGAAGCACCAATTCATGATACTTGGAGACTGTATTTTCTAGTCCTGCCTTACGCCTTAAATCAACTGGATGTCTCTGGGCCAGTCCTACTCTCTCAGCCCTAGGAAGAAGGCCATGGCAAACCACTTCCAAAAATGTTGCCAAAAAGATCTGCAGAAACTTGTCTAGGCAGTTGCCAGGTGTCAAAACTGACTTGAAGACCCCAAACAGCCCAACTCTATATGTTTAAGGTATATATAATGGAGGGTGGGGGAGATGAAGGGGTACATAAACATACAGTGTTCATCTAAATATGAATAAATGTGCAAAACTGAGACCACAACTCATTTCTTTTACTCTCAGAAAAGAAAACTTTGTCTACCCTTGACCTTTGAATAATTTTTCATCCCCAAGTTTTTAACATACACATTAAATCTGTGGAAGAGGTTTTCCAGAGGTATGAGTTAAAGCATCAAAATGTTGGACTTACCGAGTTCTGCTTTTTGGCTGAGTTTATGCTCTGCACTAAGTCACAGTATAGTTTGTTTAATTTCGATTTACTGTTCTGAGTAACTACAGCTATCACATAGCACAATGCCTGAACGTAGTCTTTGTTTCTATTAACTAATTTCAGATGTGAAAGCTCTGAACACATTCAGAGCATTTTTGGCATGGATTAGGATGAAACGTAATCCAACCTATGAAGAGTTGATAATTGAGAAATTCACTAGTCTGAATAGAGGTTTAAAATCTGGTTCAGATGGGTGGTAGACTACTTGAAAAAGTATGGATGAATGTCAAGGTGATGTTAGTAGCTACAATCACAGCAATTCCAGTTTGCATCCACAATCTTCCCTTTCCAGCTGATAAACTCCATACCAGCTACTGACAGATTTGACTGCTGTGTTGTTCTAAGAGTTTGCAATATTTATAAAATAATTTGCACATCAGCCACAGAGAGAAAAGCATCATATGATTTGCAAAGCTCAGGTATGTACCCTAACCTAGCTGAATATTATAATTAGGCTTCATATTATTTTTATATCTTAGTGTTTATTATTAATAATTGGACTTAATATAAGTACAATTTCCTGTTGAGTGTTTTAAATCATTTTCCACACATCAATCTAGATATCTATGAATATTAACCATATATTTTTTGTTTTTAAATTTTGCAATTATTTATTTGGAAAAATATACTTGTTGATATAAAATATATGTTACGTTTTGAAAAGTGTAAACATGTTACTGTCCTTGTGAACATTGGAACTCATAATGTATTGCTTTGTATATTTGCTAATTTTAGATTTAACTGCAGATCCCAGGCTTTGTTTAACTTTCTTTAATTTCAGATAAAATGGAATTACAAACATTCAATTATAGTGATATGCAAAACATATGAAATTATTGCAATCATCCCAATATCATTTTGCTTGATTCAAAATATTAGATTATTATTTTCTATTAATATTTCATCAGTTTTTCAGTTACCACCTGATCCTGAAACTGTGTTATATTTGTCCTAAATTCTTTTATTTAGAGCACAAATCAAGAAATGACCATTTTGCTCTTTCTGTTCGTTAAAAACTTTATGATCTCGCCGGCTAAGAAACAAAAAAGAAATTCGATCAGTTCTAAAGAATCTCATAGAAAACCGTGATTCATTACACTGGTCACGACTACGTCATTTGCCTTTGCTCTAGCATTAGGTATAAAATGTTTTATGCTTTTGAGATCTGAAAGTTGTAAATATAAAAGTAGCATAAGCAACCCCTGAAAAATGTGATTGCAGTTCCCCTTGAAGAGTCTGAAGCATCTTCTAACAATGTTATCTGCAAAATGTTAAAGACTATAGAAATAAAGAATCTGATGGGACCACCCAGATCTGTGAATACTATAAAGACTGTCAAGGACTGTTTGTTAAATTAAATTTGGTCCTCTTTAAAGTTTTTCAGAAAGCCCTCAATGAGTGCTTATTAAACATCAAGTAACAAAGATCTTTTGCTCTAGTCTTCCAAAGTACTTTGATACAATTGCACTGGACTGAAACTCTACCATGCTGTATTTTAAACAGAATAGAGAGAAAGTTTGCCTGTGTTAATGCTTCAAAACAAATTTTCAAGAACAATAATGAGTCCCTTTTTAAATGCATATTTAATAATTCCCAAAAATAAAAGAAATAAAAAAAATTATTTCACAAGTGAGCTAACATTTTTACTCAATGAAAATTAAATGGAGACACAAGATTTATTATCAGAACTTATGACAATGACTTTGACATGCACACACAGACACATACACTGTAAGTTCAATGAACTATAAGAGTAAACTTTCTATAAGATCAGCCCAAATAGCTATGTAAAGTATTTCAAATTCAAATTCCATGTATAATTTGTCCCAGTGGAAGAATATACCTTGCAAGATACTATCTATGTCCACTCATCAACATTTGGGTTTTGGCGATACATTATTAGTGTTTAATCATAAAGTTCTCTGAAGTGTATTTTATATATAGTTTTAATAGCTATAAAGAGTATATTACCAACTATGTGAGACTCTTAAACTGGAGCTATCAAATGTTAAGCTATTTGCCTATGAATTTCCTGTTGGAAACAAAGCATTGGAGATCTGTAAAATCTGAAAATTTCATTATCAACAAGATTTTTGTTATTGGGGCTATGTAAAGTATTAGGTGATGTGTCACAGGCTGCTTCATATAAGCAAAGCACTCTTTCTATGCAGCTTTAAAGGAATCTTATCATCAAATGCTTGACACACAGATGCTGCAAATCTATCAGTTCTCTGCTTGTTCATATTTGCACAAGATTGTACTTTCACAGGAACCCAGCAGAGTTGGCATATACACATATACAAGTAAAGGTGACATTTGAAGGAGCTACAAAAGCTTTGCACAGCACATGGCTTTTTAAAAAAATTTAAAGGAAGTATGCTTTGCTTACACTGATATGCTTCTGTGAATTTCCTTCTTTCCAATACGATAGAAAAATTAATAACTACCAAACAAGCCACTACCTTATTATAAATATTTCATATTTTTCCCTTTTAAATTTTTGTTTTAAAGCCATCCCGTTAATTATATTCCATATGTACAGAGACACCTTAACATTAACTTGCAGTACAATAGCCAAACTAATTTTTTCTTCCTATAATCTCCAGCACCTAGTTACAGCTTCCTGCTTGCACTTGGAACTTGTTTTTTTTTAATGCTTTAAGGAGAGCTATTTATGCTTGGAAAGGAGAAGCTTTAGTGACTTCAAACATGAGCATTAATCAAGTTTTTACCTTCTTACATAATCCTTCCTTTGAAGTCACCAGATTGAAAGCTCTCAAAACTGAACAGAAAGAAGTCCATTTAATTTGTAATGTAAGGGCCATAGGCTTACTTCCCTTTTGAACCATTTTTGTTGTCTTCTGTTTTGCATCCTAAAGGAAAGTCTTATACCCAGCAGTTAGAAAGATTTTTCGAGACAAAGAATTCAAATTCAAGGTAAGTGATACTGTGTATAGTTAACAAATTCATGGCTAGAAGTGTGAGATTAAACTTTACAACATATGTTATTTTCCTTGACGTGAAGTATGGATATTTGTTTAGGTTAGTGTGACAACTGAACAGACAATATACATGACCAAAAATTATAAGTACAGTATAGTGAGTTTATGGGAGGTCATTCTTTGTCCTCTTTTCTGAATTCTTCTTTCTTACAGCACACTTATTGGAAAAAGTTATGCCATGGCAACCTTTCCAGTTTGGAAGGTATTTGAAGAAAAATATACATTTCCACATTTAAAAGTTATCAAAATTCAACAAAGATAGCATAGAATTTTGTGCTGATTTCTTTTAGTTGTGCAGCACTGGAATAGTTTGCTATATTGATTAAAATACTAAAATGTTAAAAAAAACAAACTAAGTGGAGTAAATTGTAAGACAGTGTTGTGTAGTAAAGTAAACATTTGTATTACCATTGTTACTTTAAGTCTGTTTTGATTCCTACCTGGACTGGTTTCTACAGTTTTCTTGCCAAGAGTTTGAGAAGTGGTTTGCCACTGCCTTCTTCCTAGGGCTGAGAGAGTGTTTGGTCTAAGGTGAATAGAGTAGAGTAGAGTAGAGTAGAGTAGAGTAGAGTAGAGTAGAGTAGAATAGAATAGAATAGAATAGAATAGAATAGAATAGAATAGAATAGAATAGAATAGAATAGAATAGAATAGAATAGAATAGAATCTAGAAGGGGCGTTGGAGGTCTTCTAGTCAAGCTCCCTGCTCAAGCAGGAAAACATAAACCATCTCAGACAAGTGACTGTCCAGTCTCTTCTTAAAAACCTCGAGTGATGGAGCACCCATGATTTCTGGAGACAAGCTGTTCCACTGGTTAATTGTCCTCACTGTAAGGAAGTTTCTCCTTAATTCCTGTTTGCTTCTCTCTTTGATTAGTTTCCAACCATTGTTTCTTGTCCTGCCCTCTGGTGCCTTGGAGAATTGTTTGATGCCCTCTTCTTGGTGGCATTAATCAGGCAAAATAATAAATAGTGAGGGTAAAATAACTTTTCTTATATAACAAATGGACACACACACACACACACCTTAATTTGTTTTGATATTACAGGGAATAGGAATGTTATAAATTCCTTCTTTATTATTTAATATGATTACCATCTTAAATGATATGAGGTAATAACAGTTTAAAATGATGTGCTAAAATGATGTGCTAAAAATCTATCTGAATGTTTACTTTTATTTTTAAAATTTATATTAATTTCAGCCTACCTTCCATTAAAAGTAATCTCAAAGCTTGGATTAGCAGTAATATATACTGTAAATGCCCAAGCTAAAACTTTTCACCATAGGCAATGGTTTATATATTGATCAATAAATTGAAAAATCAGTGAGTTCTCTAAGGAAAAACTAGCACTCTTATTTTGTCACGTTATATGAAGATATCTGCAGAAATACAACCTGCAGTACTTAATTTTTGAGTTCCCTGAAAGCCATCTAGTCAAACAGAAGCTTATTTCTCAGAAGCCTGGTAGGGTAGTATAATGTATTGGCCTTGTATGTTTTATTCACTTGCTTTATGTCTGACTGTTTGCTTAATGGCTGACCTACTTTTGTATCTTATGTAACTGTTGCTGAGCTGAGCTAGACTTGCTGTCCCCAGTAGGCTTGGGGCGGGAAACTGCTACTTTAAATCTATTGGTCACCTCCTAGGGGCCAACTGTATAAATAGCTGTACAGCAGCTATTAGCTTGCTTCTGTTATGTTCTGACTGTGAATAAACTTGTTGCTGTTTGAACACCTCATCTCGCTCCTGCAAGAACTGAATACTTAACATTGGTGATGAGGGTGGGATGTGCTGCTTCATCGTAAGAGCCTGAAGTCACTAGGGGGTGAGGCCAGCACAGAGCCTGGCAGGAACTACATTCCTCCTCTCGGTCTGCCTAGCAAGCCACGCTGGAGACCACCCTGCCTAAGGATCCATCCTAGGGCCTACGCAGAAACCAGCAGCACAAGGCAACGTGAGACACAAACCACAAAGACTACTCACCATGGCAAAGGTCGGAAAGCTCGAAGAGTTTGACGTGACACACCCAGAGAGATGGGCGTCCTACATTTCCTGTGTAGAAAACTACCTCCGCGGCAACCAAGTCACCGAAGATGGGCTGAAGGCCGCAACCCTCCTCTGCGTGTGCGGCCCAGCCACCTTCGATATCGCTGAGAACTTGGTCGCTCCCATACCGCTTGAGTCCGTCAGCTACATGGATTTGAAGAAAAAGCTCCAAGTCCACTTCAAGCCCAAGTTATCCATGATAGTGTGAAGGCATGTGTTGTGTAGCAGTTTCTTTGGCACAGGAAAGAAGGCAAGGCAAGTGAGTTCAGGCAAACTCATGGTTTATTGATTGTAGAATGTGAACTGAGAACTGAGCTGTAACTAGCCACAATTTATAGTCTAGCCCCTAGGTGGCAGCCAATAGGTTTGAGGCAACCATTGCCACCTAGGGACAGCCAATAGCAGCACTGGAGACTTGTAGTCTGGGTTGCTGGAGACCCGTTAGCTGCTCCAGCTACCCACATGGTATTACATTTGAGCCCAATATATAACACCCCTCCCCTCTTAGATCAGACAATATTGTAACACAAGTTAGTCTTAGTACAATTATCAGAACTCATTATCAAAACTACCTTAAATAATAGTAATAAAAACAATATAGGTTACAAGTTAACTTATAGCATCTGAATGAAACAGTGAGAACTGGACACAGAACCACTGATTGGTTCAAAATTGGGAAAGGAGTCCGGCAAGGCTGTATACTGTCGCCTTGCCTATTTAACTTATATGCAGAGCACATCATGAGAAAGGCAGGGCTAGATGAATCAAAAGTTGGAATTAAGATTGCCGGAAGAAACATCAACAACCTAAGATATGCAGATGATACCACTCTAATGGCAGAAAGTGAAGAAGAACTAAAGAGCCTCTTGTTGCGAGTGAAGAAGGAGAGTGCAAAAGTTGGGTTGAAACTAAACATTAAGAAAACCAAGATCATGGCATCTGGCCCTCTCAATTCCTGGCAAATAGATGGGGAAGAAATGGAGGTAGTGACAGATTTTATTTTCCTGGGCTCCAAGATCACTGCAGATGGGGACTGTAGCCAAGAAATTAAAAGACGCTTGCTCCTCGGGAGGAAAGCAATGGCAAATCTAGACAGCACACTAAAAAGCAGAGACATCACCCTGTCAACAAAAGTGCGTATAGTCAAGGCTATGGTCTTCCCAGTTGCAATGTATGGCAGTGAAAGTTGGACCATAAGAAAGGCTGAGTGCCAAAGAATTGAAGCCTTTGAACTATGGTGCTGGAGAAGACTCCTGCGAGTCCCTTGGACTGCAAGGCGATCAAACCGGTCAGTCCTAGAGGAGATCAACCCTGACTGCTCTTTAGAAGGCCAGATCCTGAAGCTAAAACTCAAATACTTTGGCCCCCTAATGAGAAGGAAGGATGTAGTCACTGAAGCAGTAGGCGTGAGCTTAAATGGACTCCAGAAGATGGTAGAGGACAGGAAGGCCTGGAGGAACATTGTCCATAGGGTCGCGATGGGTCGGACACGACTTCGCAACTAACAACAACAACAACAACAACAACAACAACATCTGAATGAATAGGCTTCATTGCCAGCACACTAGACAGTTAACATCATAGCATCTGAATGAATAGGCCTTCATTGACAGCATACTAGACAGTTAACATCATAACTCCAGTTTCTGTAGTACAGTGACAAGTTACAATACACAACATTATAGTTCTTTATTTTACAACATAATTAGCAATATATGAAGGAGGCTTGTGTGCCCTAGTGGAACACCTCAGAGTTCCAGTCACTTTGTGGTCTACCAGCTTACCCAGTGGGCTGGATAGACCCATGTCTCTTGATGCTCCTGAGTCAAGGGGATTAGATGCTCTCTCGCTGGCCTCTCCAGGTTGGCCCACCCCAGAGTCAGACTGATCAGCAGAGTAGGCACAGTGGTTGCTGAAGTTTGGTTGACTTGCTCCTTCAGGGGATCCATGTTGCATTCCCGGACTCCCTACTTCTCCCTCTGGTTCCTCATTGGTTATGAAGGAAACGTCCTGACAGTCCATGTGAGGACTGGCTTGGCCGCAAGTTTGAGGACCTTGGGAGGGACTTATGACGCAGTCCTCACCTAGTGGCCATTCTGGAAACCGTTTTCTGAGTTGATCAATGTGGCATCTGACAACTCGCCCTCCCTCCAGCCCCACTTCATAAGACAGGGGCCCAGATGCTTTGGTAATTTTACCAGGAACTCACAAATTCCCATGACCATAGTTCCTGGCCCAAACCCAATCACCCATTTGCAGCCCCCTAGGGGGTTTTGGTCGAGAGGCTTCTGCTGCCACTCTATCTGGGTGCAACCTGTCCAGTTTAGTGATCAGTCGCCTCCCCCAACGCAGTTCTGCAGGACTTTTGCCTATAGCAGTGCAGGGCATAGAATGCTGGCAGAGTAGAAAATCTACCAATCTGTGATGCCAGTCACCTGTTACAATGTGCTTGAGTGATTCCTTCATTGTCCTCACCATTTATTCAGCTTGCCCATTAGAAGATGGGTGAAAAGGCGCAGACGTTGCATGTCTGATGAGATTTGCTCTAAGGAAGGCCTGAAATTCAGCAGCAGTTAATTGGGCCCCATTGTCTGAAACTAAGACATCTGGCAACCCATGTGTGGCAAAGAGTTTTCTCAGCACCTGGATGGTCCTAGCAGTAGTCATGTTAGGAACTGGAATTACTTCCAGCCATTTGGAGTGGCTGTCCACCACTATGAGGAAGAGCTGTCCCTGAAAGGGCCCAGTGTAGTTTATGTGAATTCTAGACCAGGGAGTGTGTGTTTTCTCCCACCTATGAACTGGAGCCTGTGGCATTTCAGGCCTCGATTGCTGGCATGTATAACAACCATGGACTTGTGCCTCAATGTCCTTGTCAAGGCCAGGCCACTAAAGGTAGCTTCTTGCTAAAGCTTTCATTCTGACAATGCCTGGATGGTCTTCATGTAATGACTGTAAGACCCTGTCTCTCAGGGAGGAGGGAATTATGACTCTGTTTCCCCATAAAATGCACCCCTTGCGGGCAGATAGCTCATGCCTTCTGACAAAATAATTCTGAAATTCAGAACCTAGGCTTTTGTCCAACCAGCCCATGTATACCCATGACAATACTCTACTGAGTGTTCTGTCTGTAGCTGTTTCAGCAGAAATGTCCCCAGCATGGAGAGGAAATTCAGGCAGGTCCTGTATGGACAGAATTCTGGCAGCAGGAGCCAGATCTGGTTCCATTAGTGGCAGTGGTAGTCTGCTGAGGCCATCAGCATGGCCCATTTCTTTGCCCGGTTTGTGAATCAATTTTAAAGTGTATGCAGATAGAAAAATAGACCATCTCAACATTCTTGGAGAGAGTATGTGGGGGGTTTGTTTGTCTGTTGTGAAAAGTCCCAACAGAGGTTTGTGGTCTGTAAAGACCGTGAAGTCCCTGCCATATAAATAGTCATGGAATTTTTTTATTCCAGCAACAATGGCTAGGGCCTCTTTGTCAATCTGAGCATAGTTGCTCTCAGCAGAGGACAACGTCCTTGAGTAAAATGCTATAGGAACCTGTGTTCCATTCTTTTCTAACTGACTTAAAACTGCTCCCACCCCATAAGGAGATGCATCACATGCAAGACATACTGGTTTAGACTCTTTGTAATGAGTTACAGTGGACTTTTCTGACAATAGTGCTTTTAAGTCCTGGAAGCTTTTTTCATGTATGCTAGTCCATTTCCATGGAGCTTTCTTATCTAAGAGCCTGTGCAGAGGCTCTGCTAATGTGGCCTTGTTAGGTAAAAAGGTGTGATAGAAGTTGAGGAGGCCCAAGAATGCTTGTAGCTCTCCTTTGGATTTGGGCCTAGGAGCCATTTTAATGGCCTTCACTTTGGATTCAGCAGGGTGAATACCGTTAGCATCAATTCTGAATCCCAGGAATTCTGTTGAAGGGACCCCAGTACTACACTTGCTCTTTTTTAATTTGAGGCCTGCTTCGTGAAGCCTCTGAACAACAGCCCTGAGCCTGCTGGCTAACACTTCTGGGGATTCCCTAGCAATAAGAACATCATCAAAATAAGGGAAGACGCCCCATGCGTTCCATGATCCCCTGGAAAATACCTGGGGCAACACTGACTCCAAACTGTAAATGTTTTACCTTGAAAGCCCCCCTGTGAGTCATGATTGTCTGAGCCGCAGCTGTGGCCTCATCAACCGGCAATTGCTGATAGGCCTGTGCTAAATCTAGTTTAGCAAAAATAGTACCCCCTTGCAAAGAGGCTAAAATATGGTTGACCACTGGAACCAGGTAAGCGTGTTGCTTGAGGGCTTTATTGAGGGTGCATTTACAGTCTGCACAAATGCGAATTTCCCCATTGGCTTTAAGTGGGGTGACTATAGGAGTTTCCCACTTCCACCCATCAACTGGCTGTAAAACGCCCTGTTCTACAAGCTTATCAATTTCTGAATCAATTTTATGTTTTAAGGCAAAGGGGACCCTTTGAGGCTTAACTCTAATTGGAACTATGTTGGGATCTAGCTTAAATGAGATAGGCAGGCCTGTGTATGTTCCTAGGGCTGAATCAAAAACGTCTGCATATTCCTCGCATACTGACAAAAGGTTTGCAGTTTGTGTCCGGTTGATACCAGTAATCTGAATACCTAAGGCATCAAACCAATTGAGTCCAATGAGACTCGTTCTCTGGCCCCCTACTACTATTACATCCAGGTGCCCCCAAAAACCTTTAAACTTTACCAACAAAGTGGCTTCTCCCTTAACTTTAACATGAGCATTTTGAAAATCCATTAGGATTATATCTAAGGGTCTTAGTTTGGCCCAATTGTTACTGTTACTGCTACCTCTGGTGGCTAGGAGTAGATAAAGCTATCGAGGCCCAAGTACACAGGTGCTACACGTGTCAACAATCCAGACCAGAGATGCCGCAGGCCCCTGTCCACCAATGGGAGGAAACACACACATCGTGGTCCAGAATCCACGTCGATTTTGCTGGGCCCTTTCAGGGATAATTGTTTTTAATAGGGGTCGACAGCCACTCTAAATGGCTTGAGGTGGTGCCAATTTCCACCATGACTGCTGCTAGGACCATCCAGGTGCTGCGGAAACTATTTTCAACACATGGGCTTCCAGATGTCTTAGTCTCAGACAATGGGGCCCAGTTCACCGTGTCACCAAACTGGACAGGCTGCATCCTGACAGATTCGCTTCAGACACTGCACGGCCAAAGGCGCCCAGAAGCTTGCAAGTGGGTGACTGGGTTTGGACCTGGAATTACAGGCAAGGGGCTTTGTGGGTGGCAGCAAAGATTGTTAAGGTGTCAGGGCCACTCTCTTATGAGGTGGTCCTGGGAGATGGGCAAGTCATTCACTGGCACATTGATCAGCTGCATTGGTGGCTAGCAGATCAGTCTCTGGCTCAGGACTCCCAAGTGGGACAGACACTGGGTTCACAGGTCAGTGGTCCAATAGAGCAGTTTGCACACTCTGAGAGAACTCTTGCTCATGGCGACAGGGGAATGGCCGTAGACGAGTTCCCTTCTGACACAGAGACTGTATCCCAGGAGCTGGACAGACAACCTACACCAAGAAGCAGCCCTGCAGATTTTGCTGCACCATTGAACTTTGGTTTGGGCTGACCGGGTCAGGCCGGCCAAAGGGACTCCGGTCACTCTGACTCCATGGAACCTCAGAGCCCTGGTCTACCCAGGCTGGCAGGCAAGCAGGTAGACCAGGAGATCCCTGTAACCCCTAGATGTTCTGAACGAACAAGAAGGCTGCCTAAGTATTTGCAAGATTATGAAAAACAATTGAGAGTTTGTGCTATCTAGGGGGAAGAGGTGTAATGTATTGGCCTTGTATGTTTTATTCACTTGCTTTATGTCTGACTGTTTGCTTAATGGCTGACCTACTTTTATAACTTATGTAACAATTGCTGGGCTGAGCTAGACTTACTA
Organism: Vipera ursinii; assembly: GCF_947247035.1. Taxonomy (NCBI): domain Eukaryota; kingdom Metazoa; phylum Chordata; class Lepidosauria; order Squamata; family Viperidae; genus Vipera; species Vipera ursinii. The sequence continues at coordinate 228,582,664 of NC_139513.1, forward strand.
TCTCCAGTCTGTTAAGTAGGTTTGGGGCGGGAAACTGCTACTTTATTGGTTGCCACCTAGAGCCAACCATATAAATAGCTGCACAGCAGCTATTAGCTTGCTTCTGTTATGTTCTGACTCTGAATAAACTTGTTGCTGTTTGAACACCTCATCTCGCTCAATTCTGCAAGAACTGAATACTTAACAGGTAGAATGAAAGAAAAAGAGAAAGAATTGTCCATTACTTACTGTTTCCTTCAGCTAGCTCCTCACTAGTGTGCAACTCCTGACAGATAATCTCTGAGGGAATCTGATCTCAATAAAAGTAGACTGCCTATTCCTGCTTTATTGGATAAGGACCCAGATTCTTAAAATCCTACTCTCATACCAGTCCTGATTTACTTTCACCCATGATTTACACTGTTCTTTAGATTAGGGGTCCTCAACCTTGGCAACTTTGCTGGCTGAGGAATTCTGAGATGTTGAAGTCCATAAGTCTTAAGGTTGCAAAGGTTGGAGACCCCTGCTTTAGATATTGTTGCAAGTCAGGGACAAACTACTGTAGATGCTGTACAAAATGCATGGCCCTGTCTTCTATTTCTGGATTTATTTTTTTTAAATTACAAGACTGCAGTGGTCTGTTCTGGACTTGGGTTGCTGAAGCAATGAAGAGTCAAAACTTTTCTTCATCTTCTATTTTTTTAATTAAAACATACGGTACATATCTTACCTGTGCAATTATGATTGTCAGAATTGGAGTGCTTTGTTTTAACTTTTCAAAATTGGAATTCCTGCCTGGTATTAAGCAGGGGTCTTCAAATTTGGCCCTTTATGACTTGTGGAATTCTGGGAGTTGAAGTCCACAAATCATAAAAGGGCCAAGTTTGAAGACCTCTTGTATTAAGGCATCAGCTAGAAATGGGAGACCGTAACTTCTAGTACTGTCTTAGACTGGGTGCACTTGGGCAATTCATTTCCTCTTGGCCCTAGCAATGGCAAAACAGTCCGAAAAAAATCATGCCAAGAAAACTGCAGGAACCTGTCTAGGCAGTCTCAGAATCAGGTATGATAGAATGTAAGAGAGAGTCTTTATACATTTAAAAGCAAAATTAAACAACAATCCAATGGAAGTGTAACATATTGTACCTCTTGTTTATAGCCTTCCTCGATGGCTATTATATCTTTATTTCCAGAGACATGTTTCTTTTTCCCTTTACTATGTAATGGGAGGTTAATGCATTGAGACTGTGGTTTATGTTTATTAAAAGTTGATATTTCAGCCTGCATTTCTCAAGAGAATCATTGTTGGCTTTTATAACTATTATGGCTGACTATAAAGCAAATATTTGATAATAAACCAGCAACTTTTGAATTACTGTGTCTGGATATAAACTGATAGTCTAACATTTTCTTATAAAGTTCACATCCAGTGACTCCTATGAACACATAAACAGGCTGAGTTCAGATACCGTACCAAGTAGTATGTTAGCCCCCTTCATGGATTACTGCCTTGTCGTGGCGAAGGGGCTTGCGTAATTCAATGAAGCTATGAGCTATGCCGTGCAGGGCCACCCAAGATAGAAAGGTCATAGCAGAGAGTTCTGACAAAACGTGATCCACTGGAGAAGGAAATGGCAAACCACTCCAGTATCTTTGCCATAAAAACCCTATGGACAGTACCAAAAGGCAAAATGATATGACGCTGGAAGATGAGCCCCTCAGGTCGGAAGGCGTCCAATGTGCTACTGGGGAAGAGCAGAGGGCTAGTACTAGTAGCGCCAGAAAGAATGAAGTGACTGGGCCAAAGCCGAAAGGACGCTCAGCTGTGGATATGTCTGGTGGTGAAAGGAAAGTCCGATGCTGTAAAGATTTTTTCTCCATAGGAACCTGGAATGTAAGATCCATGAATCAAGGAAAGCTGGACGTGGTCAAACAAGAGATGACAAGACTGAACATCGACATCTTAGGTATCAGCGAACTAAAATGGACAGGAATGGGTGAATTTAATTCAGATGACCATCAGGTATACTACTGCGGGCAAGAATCCCTCAGAAGAAATGGAGTAGCCTTCATAGTCAATAAAAGAGTAGAAAAAGCAATACTGGGATACAATCCTCAAAATGACAGAATGATCTCAGTTCGAATCCAAGGCAAACCATTCAATATCACAGTAGTCCAAGTCTATGCCCCAACCACCAGTGCTGAAGAGGATGAAATTGACCGGTTCTATGAAGCCCTACAGCACCTTATAGAACTAACACCAAAAAATGATGTTCTTATCATCATGGGGGATTGGAATGCTAAAGTAGGAAGCCAAAAGAGGCAAGTTTGGCCTTGGAGTGCAAAATGAAGCAGGGCACAGGCTGATAGAATTTTGTCAAGAGAATACGATGGTCATAGCAAACACTCTTTTCCAACAACCCAAGTGACGGCTTTACACATGGACATCACCAGATGGTCAACACAGAAATCAGATTGACTATATGCTCTGCAGCCAAAGATGGAGAAGCTCTATACAGTCAGTAAAAACAAGACCAGGAGCTGACTGTGGCTCAGACCATGAGCTTCTCATTGCAAAGTTTAGGCTTAAACTGAAGAAAGTAGGGAAAAGCGCTAGGCCACTCAGGTATGAATTAAATTATATCCCTGTTGAATATACAGTAGAAGTGACAAATAGATTTAAGGAATTAGATCTAAAGGACAGAGTGCCTGAAGAACTATGGACAGAGGTTCGCAACATTGTACAAGAGGTAGCAACCAAAACCATCCCAAAGAAAAAGAAATGCAAGAAAGCAAAATGGCTGTCTGAGGAAGCTTTGCAAATAGCTGAGGAAAGGAGGGAAGCGAAAGGCAAGGGAGAAAAAGAAAGATACGCCCAATTGAATGCAGAATTCCAGAGAATAGCTAAAAGAGATAAGAATGCCTTCTTAAATGAACAGTGCAAAGAAATAGAAGAAAACAATAGAATAGGGAGGACCAGAGATCTTTTCAAGAAAATTGGAGAGATGAAGGGAACGTTTAATGCAAAGGTGGGCATGATAAAGGACCAAAATGGCAGGGACCTAACAGAGGCAGAAGAGATTAAGAAGAGGTGGCAAAATTACACAGAGGAACTATACAAGAATGAGCTTAACCTCCCTGATAACCATGATGAGGTGGTCACTGACCTCGAGCCAGACATCCTAGAATATGAAGTGAAGTGGGCCTTAGAAAAGCTGAGCAACAACAAAGCTAGTGGAGGTGACAGTATTCCAGCTGAGCTATTCAAAATCTTAAAAGACGATGCAGTAAAAGTGCTACACTCAATTTGCCAGCAAATTTGGAAAACTCAACAGTGGCCACAGGATTGGAAAAGATCAGTTTACTGTACATTCTAATTCCAAAGAAAGGCAGTGCCAAAGAATGTTCAAACTATCGCACCATTGCACTCATTTCTCATGCTAGTAAAGTCATGCTTAAAATCCTACAAGCTAGACCTCAGCAGTATGTGGATTGAGAACTACCAGAAGTACAGGCAGGATTTCAAAGAGGCAGAGGAACTAGAGATCAAATTGCCAACATATGCTGGATCATGGAGAAAGCTAGGGAGTTCCAGAAAAACATCTACTTCTGCTTCATTGACTATGCTAAAGCCTTTGATTGTGTGGATCATAACAAACTGTGGCAAGTTCTTAAAGAGATGGGCGTACCAGACCATCTTATTTGTCTCTTGAGAAACCTATATGCAGGCCAAGAAGCAACAGTGAGAACTGGACACGGAACCACTGATTGGTTCAAAATTGGGAAAGGAGTCCGGCAAGGCTGTATACTGTCGCCCTGCCTATTTAACTTATATGCAGAGCACATCATGAGAAAGGCAGGGCTAGATGAATCAAAAGTTGGAATTAAGATTGCCGGAAGAAATATCAACAACCTAAGATATGCAGATGATACCACTCTAATGGCAGAAAGTGAAGAAGAACTAAAGAGCCTCTTGTTGCGGGTGAAGAAGGAGAGTGCAAAACTTGGGTTGAAACTTAACATTAAGGAAACCAAGATCATGGCATCCGGCACTCTCAATTCCTGGCAAATAGATGGGGAAGAAATGGAGGTAGTGATAGATTTTATTTTCCTGGGCTCCAAGATCACTGCAGATGGGGACTGTAGCCAAGAAATTAAAAGACGCTTGCTCCTTGGGAGGAAAGCCATGGCAAATCTAGACAGCACACTAAAAAGCAGAGATATCACCCTGTCAACAAAAGTGTGTATAGTCAAGGCTATGGTCTTCCCAGTTGCAATGTATGGCAGTGAAAGTTGGACCATAAGAAAGGCTGAGCGCCAAAGAATTAAGGCCTTTCAACTATGGTGCTGGAGAAGACTCCTGCGAGTCCCTTGGACTGCGAGGTGATCAAACCGGTCAGTCCTAGAGGAGATCAACCCTGAATGCTCTTTAGAAGGCCAGATCCTGAAGCTAAAACTCAAATACTTTGGCCCCCTAATGAGAAGGAAGGACTCACTGGAGAAGAGCCTAATGCTGGGAAAGATTGAGGGCAATAGAAGAAGGGGACGACAGAGAATGAGGTGGCTGGATGGAGTCACTGAAGCTGTAGGCGTGAGCTTAAAAGGACTCCAGAAGATGGTAGAGGACAGGAAGGCCTGGAGGAACATTGTCCATAGGGTCGCGATGGGTCGGACATGACTTTGCAGCTAACAACAACAAGTATGTTAGCATTGTTTATGGTATGGTTAGCATGCTGTGTCAAATCAGTTGTAGCTTACTCAATTAATGCATCAAACAAACAATGGCCTAGGGCAGAGGCTTCCAACATTTGTGGACTGCTGGACATATTTGATATGTTGAGAACCTGTTATATTCTCATTTGCTCATTCATAAAATAGTTTCCAAGAGGGACATAAAAACAAAGTTTCAAGACAAGCTTGATTCCTAGTGATTGTGACCCTGACTGTATTGGTTTGGAAGTAATTTACCATTACCTCCTTTTGATTAATTGATTATGTGCCATCAAGTCATTTTCAACTCCTAGTGACCAGATAGATATATTTTCTCCATGATGATCTGTTCCTAACCTTGTTCTTTCAAGTCTTTCAATGGTGCACTCATTGTAACTGTAACTGAGACCATTCACCCTGCTGTTACTTACCTTCTTCTCTTTTCCTCCACTTTTCCCAACATTAGAGCCTTTTTCTAGAAAGCTAGATATTTACTTACTTTGTCTGAAGTGCTGTAATTTGAGCCTGATCATAAGTACCTCAGGTGAAAAATCTGAGTTGATTTGTTTGATGATTTTATTGGTTTGTTTTCTTGGCTTTCCATGGTACTCAGGAGTCTTCTCCAACACCAAACTTCAAAGATGTCAATACTCTTCCTATCCTGCTTCTTTAAATGTCAAACTTTCACTTCCATAGTGTGTCAAGGGGAATGCCTTTGGCTAGGCACTAAATCTGGGCTGGGGGGGGCCATCAGAAACATCCCAACGGAACTGCTTCAAAAGTTCTTGGGTGCATCTAGCGGTGTGCAGGCGAGCATTATCATGAACCAACACCACACCGGAAGTGATGCCATAGAAAATCCCGCCAAATGTGAAGATGCCAAAGGAGTACTGCTTAGTGATATTCATTTGAATATCTTTTCCAAAGACTTCACTGCTGTTTCACCAAGTGCTGTCTGAGGGATATTTCTTCACTGCTTATTTCTTGGTTGATCCTAAAAGGCAGAAGCTATCCACCACTTTGATATCTACATTGCCAGTTCTGGGGCTGGTTGTTCTACTTGTTTTCATTACAGTAGTTTGGTCTTCTTTATATCGAATTTTAGTCCCATTTTTTCACTGTGCTGTGTGACCTTTAGTACTAGGGCTTGCAGATCTTTTGCATTTTCCGCTATCAGGATAGTGTCGTCATCAGCATAGTGCAGGTTATTGCTGTGTCTTCCTACAGTTTTAAAACCACACTCATCTTCTTCCAATTCAGCTTCTCTTAATATATACTGCTCAAAAAAATAAAGGGAACACTTAAACAACACAATGTACTGTATTTAATAGTAGGATGTCTTATTTTCTGTTCCCTTTATTTTTTTGAGCAGTACTGTATATATTCAACATATAGGTTGAATAAATAAGGGGAAAATATATACCCTTGTCACAGTCCTTTGCCAACCTAGAGCCAGTCTGTTTCGCCACGTTCTGTTTGTATTGCATCTTCCTGGCCTGTACATAGTGTACGTTTCTCCTGAGAACAATGAGATGTTTTGGGATACCCATTTTTCTGAGCACTTTTCACAGCTTGACAGGATTGACCCAAACAAAAGGTCTTTCTGTAATCAATGATGCACATGCTGACTTCTTTTTTGGTATTCAAATTATCCAGCTTGCATCAGCAATAATGTCTCACGTTCCTTGGCCTTTTATTTTTCCATGTAGGGTCTAATCTGCATTGGATGATTCTAATTCTCCTTGGGTGTTTTTTTTTAAAAAACTTACTAGTCAGCAGTATAGCTCCAGCAATTCTTGATCATCTCTCATCCACTGCCCTCTGTGATAAAACCAGTTGTCAAATACTGTAGCAATCTAAAATAATGTTATTCTCTTTCTCCCCCCCCCCTATATATATAAAATTATATTTATATAATATAGGCTACCCTACTTTATTGCTTATTTTTGTCCTACTCTGACCAGGGGTTCATGCTCAAATGTAACTTTGGGTTTCAACCATATAGGCCGGATGTATTTTTTAAAGTAAAGGTAATGCTGGAAATAGGCATTTTGTTTTGCAGCATGCCAGCTTTCTATCTTTCTTTGTCTATTTTATTTGATTTCTATACCGCCCTTCTCCCTAGGGACTCAGGGCGGTTCACAGGGCATATATAAATAACAATACAAAAGTTAAAAGGAAATTAAACCAGTGCCCAGTTAAAACAACAATAATAAATACTAAAAACCAATTTAAAAACCCATATTCCTCCATCAGGCCAGACCAGCTAATTCAAATAAGTGGGTCTTCAACCCGCGACGGAAGGATTGGAGGTCAGATGCCATCCGGAGCTCAACCGGCAGTTGGTTCCATAATGCCGGGGCGCCCACAGAGAAGGCCCTCCCCCTGGGGGCCACCAGTCGACATTCCCTGACCGGAGGCACCCTGAGGAGGCACCCTGAGGGTTGTATGACATGTGTGAGTTCCGGCACCTTTTTCTTTTACAAAAAAAGCACTGGGCATAGTACAGTCACAGATAATGTTTTTAAAACCTCAGGCATGTTGATTTAGTCTTTTAGAGTTCATTGGCTGATTCAGGTCCTCTTATTGGCTTTAGATACCTAGGTTGTTGTACTTCCCTGTTGTTTACTAGGTGTGTAGGTTCTTTCTGTCCTATTTTATAAAAACATAGGTTTCATTTTTGTTTATTTAAATTGATTATGTAGTAATCCATTTTAAAACCACTCTGAGTGGCTTACAACGATAAAACAGTATAAAACAATATAGACAAATATATGTAACAACTGTCACTCTTCTCTAATGCACCCACATTTTCATCCTATCCTAACCTCACCTGTTCCAATATCTGGGGAAAGTGCCAGGTCACCATTTTTAACTCTCGTTTGTTTCACTTGACTTGTAAATAATCTTAGTAATATGGAGCTTATGCATCAGACATCCATGCTTCTTTTTTATTGTCATTATTAATTTTGTTCATTTATAACAGGACCCAGATTGTTGGGGGCAATAAGCTGACTTTGTAATAATGCCGCTTTGGGGGGGGGTCCTGAAAGCCCTAATAAGCAGGCATATACATAGAATGAAGGCTATTGCTAAGCACATTGGTTTGTGCTTAAATTGTAAGCCGCCCTGAGTCTTCGGAGAAGGGCAGGATATAAATGGGATTAAAATAAAAATAAATAAATAACATAAAATGTGAAAATGCAAAAGCAAATAGTGGGGGACAACAGTAGAAAAAGGGGAAACAAAAAAGGTGTGAAGAAAGGGAGGGGAAGAAGTAAAAGGCATTGACTTCTGACTCTCTCTGTTGCAGTAAAATCAGACATTAAAATAAAATCTTAACTTTTTACATTTCTGTAGTACTATGCACTAGCCATTTCTGTATCGGCAAATCAGTCTAATCGGTAAAACCTAAAATCATGATATCATTTTTTTCCACTTCAAGCACAAAGTCCAGAAGCGGTTTCCAAGTAGAAACAAAAGTACTTATGTACTTTTCTTTTATCAGCACAGTCAATTTGGCCATCTCTGCTAATTCCATCAGCTTTTGTAACTCTTCGTCCATGGTAGGAATCGAGGCATCCTTTAACTTTTGTGCATAGAGCAATCTTGCTGCCGTCACCATATATAAAATCAGAGTTCCATTTTTTTCCCCAGTTCTCTTTCCATTAGACCTAGAAGGAAAGTTTCTGGTTTAATCTTTATGTTCACTTTAAGAATTTTCTGCATTAATATAGGAATCGTACTCCAAAATTTCTTTGCCTTGTCACACCAGAAATGATAAAAAGTCCCTTTTTTACATTTACACTTCCAACATTCATTTGAAATACCTTTATAAATTCTAAATACCGTAACTTATCTGGGGTTAAACACCAGTGATGCATCATTTTGTAAAAAATTTCTTTTAGGATATAATTTAATGTGAATTTTAAGCCTTTTATCCACATATTCTCCCATTGTACAAACATCACATTATACCCAAAATTCCTTGCTCACCGGATCATACAGTGTTTTACAAGTTCATTTTCCAAATTCAGTTTTAATAACATTGTATAAACTTTGGCAATTATATGGTCATCGCTACCACATAGTAGGATTTCCCATTCATTTTTAGCAAACTCAAAACCATGGCCTTTATTGTTTAGTTTAAAGCTTTCCTTCATTTGTTGATATGTAAACCAGTGACAAGCATGACCTTCTAATTCTAATTCTCAGACATCCACACTTCTGATGTATTCCTTTCAGGTACTTCACTTCCAATCAATATTTTAGATATAATTTCGTTGCCTTCAAGTTGTGCATTATTTATATAGAATTTTTACTGGATTCTGATGCCATATTATCAAGAGGCCCCCTTCCTGGTTGAGGTTGGATTTGCTGATCAGCAGACTTTGACCAGAAGAGTTGTTCCCTGACATGTGTTATTTTTACATGTTTCTTCTAAGTGCTTATGAGAAGGGGGAAAAAGTAGTTTCAATTTAAAACAAAAAAATATATTGGTTTTCCAGTTTTACATTTGAGTATTTAGAAGGCAATGTGGTGATCGGGTTAATCAATAGATCAATAACAAAATCTTTAGTAGGTATCTCAGGTTACATCATCAAATATTTCTTCTCTGTTTCCCTTAACATTTACTATTTCATATTTAAGCTAGTAAATTTCTAATTATATCAAACTCAGTAGAAACTTCATTATCACATTATATAAATACATTTTTGCTTATACATGTCTTAATAAGTCTCAATAAACAATCCATATCCTGTTATTAAATTTTGCCTAATTTTTAACTTTTAATTACAGTATTCCAATTTGACCTTTAGTATCCATAGTATTTAACTTTCAGGTAACCCAAGTTTCCTTTATCTCACTTCATAAAAATTATAATGTCTAAAATACACATATTGTTACTTATTCTTATTCTTATTCTATTTCATATACATTTTCTATTTCTCACCCTAATACATCACCACCTTAATAATAGAGTATCCTTTATTAGTTCAAATCTATCATCTATATTGTCTGGGCTAATCAATAATTCAAACCTATTTCCTAATAGTTGGTTTACATTTCCCTTGTAAGTCTAAATCCTCAATATTAGACAGATTAATCCCTTCTTTTTTACTATTTTCCAACTATTTTAAGTCTAGTAATCAAATTTCCCCTTGTCTCAAAATCTCCCGTTAGCCCACTAGTTGACAGTTTAGGGTCCTCTGTAGTAAATCAAAAGGCCCCAGTTTTTCAACCTAATTCTAGTTTTTTTCTTTTGCCAACCAGGCTTCCATACCAATGCTTTTAAATCATCGAATAGATCTCCCTTCATTCTTGTATATGTTACTTGGATTGAAGGAGACCATCTAATTGCCAATTTTCTGAAAGATCTGGCCTATTTATAATCATTAGGTTGTCGCTCTGGTAACCCAGATCCCTGGGTTTGTTCTGGTATAGTTGTCTTCAATTCAATCTGGTCTTCTTCTTTCTTCTTCTTTCTCAGATTTCTTCTGGTTTGTATAGAAAGTCATTTCGAATTTTAAAGTTGTTGTTTCGTAAATAGTAAACTGTACTTGTTGATCTTTAAAGCTCGCTGTCTTGGAATTCACTTCTTCCACTCCAGTTGTTTTTTGAGTTGTTAGTTCTTTAGTTGCAATCAAGGTTTTGCTTTCTAGGCTGGCACCTTTATCTTTCAGATTAGCTTTGAGTTTCTCAGTATTTGCAAGAATACTTTCAAGTAAAGATTTTAACATAGCCAAGGTTTTTTGCTGCTCTTCCATTTCTGACATGTTTAGACAGTCTTTCTAGTGAAGGCTATTTATTAAACAAGAGTCAGTAAATGTTCACCTCCACGGTTCCTAGAAACCAATTTCACTGCCCAGCTGCTCTCTCAGAGTTAAATCTCTCAGGTCTGGGCTGTGAGCAAGTCTCTTTGTCAAAAATAAATTGCTGTTCCCTTCCCTCTCTCCTCACAGGGGGAAAAATTTTCAAGAAGATTTTAACAGGAAAGTACTTTGAGTACAGAAAAGAAAGTCTCACCCGATTCCTCCACATTGCTTTCAAGGTGCTTGATGGTAAATTTGGCCTCGGCTGTCAGCGGCTTGTTGATGGGCCATCTTGATGGCTGATCTTTTCCCCGTCAGTTTGAAGAGCTGCCCCGGATCAAACGGGAGGGCTGCTGCCCTTTCGCGATCACTCAGGGGTCCTCTTCTCACTTGTTGCCCCTACAGGGCAACTTTCAACCCTCTTCAGGGTCCCCCAGTGGGAGAAAACCGGACGGTGGAGAGTGTGATTGCTCCAAACATCCGCCAACACCGAGATCGCAAACTGGAATCCCAAAAGTAGTTTAAAATTGAGTAAGAATATAGCTTAGGTGTTTGGTGTTTATTAGTCTTAACCAGTAGTGGGATTCACCCAGTTTGCACCACTTGGTGCAGAACTGATAGCTAATTTTTTGTTGCCCAGGCCCAGAATGGACTTCCAGAAGTGGCATCCACACAGAGAACCGGTTGTTCACATATTTGAATCCCATCACTGGCCTTAACCAAGGTGATTTGTATGGTATTGGTATGTGCATGTATTACTGGGGATACTTGGGAGTCAAATGAATGGACATAGTGCTTACACTTGTATTCTGAATGTGAGACTCTGGTCACATCCACAATTAACAGGTAACTAGTAGTTGTTTAATCATTCACATATCAAGGGAGGTGACCTTTGGCAGTTTGTGATCCCAGCACAATGATGAGACTCAGGTTTAGTTTACTGCTCCTCTGAAATATATTAGAATCCCTGAATACTGATCCATATGATGGCTGCATTGATGGTACAAGAAAAGAGGGTTGGCATTATCTATTTTATTTGTTATTTTTTTAAAAAAAGCATGCAGTCAAAAATTGATGTTCTTCAATTATAAGAATTTTGGTAGTACCATTTGGAAGTGGCTCAGATTTGAGGTTGAGAAGTGTATGTGTTGTACAGATTGTCTACTCGAAATTAGAAATAATTGACATCTGATTATTTGACAAAGAATAGACTATTACAAGAGCTGTCAGTTTCCCCCAAGAGCCAAGACAATAAATTCAGTTGACTTAGAACTAGACACTGTCATAAATACGACAAAAGGTGACTCTCAAAAGGGCAGACCCATTATCTCAATGGTGGAGACTGCTGAAAGAAATAACTTTTAAGTACCTCATACACTCTTAAACATATGACCCCATATACCTATGGGAAAATATCATTAAGATACAGAGTATGACAGCTCTGAAAGTGTATTTTATTGTTACGGTAGGTTTTTTTTAGTGAGTACAATTGGTGTGCCCTTGTAATGGAATGGAATGGAATAAAGCTACTGGTAAGTCTTAACTTAAAGAACAAAACAATGATTTATCTTAAAGAAAAGAAATAATCAAATGCATTAAAACAATGTTGCAATATTTACTGCATAACCTTATAAATGTTATTAAATCATATTATTTTCAAAAGGAATTTACATCCAGAAAAATGGATGGGCAACCTTAATTTTTCTTTCTTTCTTTGGTTATATTAACAGGTGAGGATAAGAGGGAAATGATATTTTGTGACTGCTTTCATTTTTCATCACTGAAATATTTGGCTGTTCTGCTTCTTAAATCAGGATTATTTTTCTATGATCTAAATGATAAAATAAATCTTAAGGCAAACATAGGTTCCAGTTTGGTGGTATGATAAAGATTGTTAAATGGAACTGTTTTAGAAAAAAGATGCACCGCTTTGCAAAATTAGGGGAAAAAACAGAAATTATGAAAAAATGTCTTTCCCAATAACTTAGGTAAATTGTATTGCAGAAGATATCTAAGCAGCCAAACCATTGTTTTATGTGATCTCTACAATTGCTCCTAGATATAATAAACTTTTCATCTTATTTCCCTTAATATTTACTCTTTTTGCAATTTTTATCAAACTGTAGTTGTGTTTAACTTATAAGCTATCCTGATTACGAGGAAGACAGAATCTATTCATTAATAAATAAGGGAATGGTTTCAGATGAAATTGGATGGAGAATCACTCTTCTTCACAGATCAAAAGTTGTTTTGACCCAGCCACAGACACAACCTTTCTTAGGCCTTAATTTGGCAAAAATCACCCATTCCTTGAACATAACATCTTTAGTCTGTTATGAGTGCAATAATCTTGAAAGGCTACCTTTGAACACTGACACAGAACTGTTTGTCAGACATGTACATTATTACTTGCAAAGTCAAATGTTTTCTTATAAAATAAGATTGCATTTCGACTTTCAAATTGTTAGTGGGTAACTGTTTTAGGCTGTTGTGATTCAGGGTCAGCCTGTGGGTTCGGCATTTGGGTCGGATGATTCAGAGGAGGAGGAGGGGGGTGTTGGAGAGGTTGCTGAGGGGGTTGGAGAGCTTGCTGATGAGAGCCCTCAGCCAGGCCCCTCCCACCTGGTCATGACGCAGACCCAGCTGTGTGAGCCTGACAGCGTGGATGAAGATGACCCACAGCTGTCCCTGTTCAAGGACGCCCGACGCAGGAGGCAGTCAATCAGGAGTAAACAGAGGAAGGCAATGGGGTACCTCAGAAGGAGGCAGAGAGAAGCCATGCCCTGAACTGTATAAAAGGGGAATGCGTGGGAGGGCTGGTTTACTGAAGGTAACCGTTTGAATAGTTCCTGTTTCATGGTTCATGTTTGATCTCTTTGCTCTCTTTGCTCTGTTTATGTTTTTATGTTAATAAATTTGGCAGGCTTAGTTCCAGCCTCTTGCCTTCTTGTAAAAGGGGTTGTCCTTGCCTTTTCTGCAGGGCCGGTAGTAGGCTGGTACAGAACATAGGCTACGTGGGAATACGTTTCATATTTCTAATCACTGACTTTTCTATTCTGTCCTATCTATGTTTCCTGGTGAAATACACGGGAAAAATCCTATTGGAGGAAAATTCCACTTAGGGTTATGGTTAGGTTACCCTGAAGCTGGCGAACAAAATGGACACTGCCTACAAACCCGGAGTGCTTCGGTATGGTGAGAAGGGATCTGACTTTTCTACTCTAACCTATGTATGTTTCCTGGTAAAATACATAGGAAAATTCCATTGGAGAAAAATTCCATTTAGGGTGAGGGTTAGGTCACCCTGAAGCCGGAGAGCAAAATGGACATTGCCAACAATTTTGAACTCCTTGGGAATGGTTAGGAGGACTCTGGCTTTTTTACACTGCCCTATCTATGTTTCCTGATAAAATACATGGGAAAATCCTGCAAGAGAGTACCATGTTTGCTAAGTTAGATTTGGCACAGGCCTATCAGCAGTTACATGTGGACGAGGCCACAGTGGCTGCATAAACAATTGTGACACACAGGGGGGCTTTTAAAGGCCTTCAATTCAGGGTTAGCGTAGCCCCAGGAATCTTCCAGGGAGTTATGGAGCGTAGTCTCAAGGGCATTCCGGGGGTTTGCCCCTACTTCGATGATGTGCTTATCACTGGTGAATCCACTGAGGTGCTTGCAAGGAGGCTCAAAGCCGTCCTTCAACGGTTCTGTACAGCAGGACTCAAATTGAAAAGGAACAAGTGTAACATTGGGGTCCCTTCCACTGAGTTCCTAGGATTCCGTATTGATGCTGAAGGCATCCACCCTGCAGAGTCCAAGTTGAAGGCAATTCAACTGGCACCAAGCCCCAGGTCAAAAGGAGAGCTTCAGGCATTCCTGGGTCTCCTTAATTTTTACCATGCATTCCTTCCTAACAAGACTGCAGTGGCAGAACTGTTACACCAGCTCTTAGACAAAAACACCCCATGGAAGTGGACCAAGGTTCACGAAAATAGTTTTAAGGAAGTAAAATCACTACTGTCCTCCAATTCAGTGCATAGGCACTTTAATGAAACACTGCCTGTATGCATTGCGTGTGACACATCACCTTATGGTCTAGTGATGGGACTCAAGTCCCCGTTGCATATTATTCACGGACATTGTCCTCAGCTGAGCACAATTACGCTCAGATTGACTAAGAGGCTTTGGCTATTGTGGCCGGGGTGAAGAAATTCCATGATTACTTGTATGGCATGAAATTCACGGTCTTCACTGATCACAAGTCACTGTTGGGATTATTTACTACTGATAGGCAGATGTCTCAAATATTGTCCCCTAGGATGTTAAGATGGTCCATGTTTATGTCAGCCTACATCTACAGGCTGGTACACAAACCCGGCAAAGATATGGGCCACGCAGATGGCCTTAGCAGGTTGCCACTGCCACAGGTAGAGCCAGATCCGACTCCAGCAGCTTGCATCTTGTCAATTCAGGATTTGCCTGAGTTTCCCCTCCATGCTAGGGATGTGGCTGCAGAAACTGCTGCAGACAAAGTTTTAAGTAGTTTTGTCATGGATTCACACCGGGTGGCTTGAAAATAGCCCTGAACCAGAGTTCCAGAGCTATTTCACATGTAGACACGAGCTTTCAGCTCACAAAGGCTGCATCTTATGGGGGAGCAGGGTTATTGTCTCCAGTTCATTAAGGCACCGTGTGCTTCAGTCTCTGCATGAAGGCCATCCGGGCATAGTCCGGATGAAGGCATTGGCACAGAGCTACCTATGGTGGCCAAGGTTAGATAAGGCTATCGAGGCCCAAGTACACAGGTGTTACACGTGTCAACAGTCCAGACCAGAGATGCCACAGGCCCCTGTCCACCGATGGGAGGAGTCTCATACACTGGTCAAGGATTCACATTGACTTTGCTGGGCCCTTTCAGGGACAGCTGTTTTTGATAGTGATCAACAGCCACTCTAAATGGTTGGAAGTAATTCCGATATCTACTATGACTACTGCTAGGACCATCCAGGTGCTTAGAAAGCTTTTTGCCACACACAGACTGCCAGATGTCGTAGTCTCAGACAACGGGGCCCAGTTCACAGCGGCAGAATTTCAGGCCTTCTTGAGAACTAACCTCATAAGGCATGCAACATCGGCTCCCTTTCACCCTTTGACTAACGGGCAGGCCGAATGCATGGTGCATATGACAAAGGAGAAACTCAAGCGCATCATGACCGGGGATTGGCACCATAGGCTGGCTGATTTCTTGCTTTGCCAGCAGAGCTTTGCTGGGAGAGAAGGCTAATCACGAAATTGGACAGGTTGTATCCTGTCCGGGTAGCAGCAGACACTGCATGCCCAAAGGCTCCAAGGGGTTTGCAAGTGGGTGATGGGGTGTGGGCCCGAAACTATGGGCATGGGAACTTGTGGGTGCCGGGTAAAATTGTCAAAATTTTGGGACCTATTTCCTACGAGGTGACTCTGGATGGTGGGCGAGTCGTTCGCCTCCATATCGATCAGCTGCGGAAGCGTTTTGCAGAACGGCCACTAAGCGAGGACCTCATGGCAGGTCCACAACTACAGCCAGAAACTGGCAGCCAAACAGGGCAGTTCACATACTGTGAGGATTCAACCAGTCAGTACAACAGGGAGGTGGTCGTAGATGGACTCAGTCCAAGAGTGCAACATGGGTCTCCTGATAGGGAAAGTCAACCCAAACATGGCAGCAACTTCAATGACACAGCTACCTCATTGGACTTTGGTTTGGGCCGACCTGGAATGGCCAGCCAAAGGAACTTGAGTCAATCCGACTCATGTGAACCCAAGAGTCCTGGTCTACCCAGCCCAGTGGGCAAGCTGGTAGACCGGAAGTTGCCTGGATCCCCCAGGCATTCAGAACGGTCGCATAGACCACTACCATATTTACAAGATTATATTCTTAAATAATGTATGTAGATTCTAGGGGGGAGGGGTGTAATGTATTGGGATTTTACTTGAACTATTTCACGTGTCTGTTTGAATGCTGCTTAAGGTTGCTCAATTGGTGTGTTTGTGTAACGGTCACTGACTAAGCCAGACTTGCTGTCTCCAGGAAGATCATTGGATGATTTGGGGTGGGAATGGGTTCCTTTAAACCTATTGGCTGCCGCCTAGTGGCCAACCATATAAGTAGCTGCGCAGAAGCCTCTTTTTCAGTTCTGTTCCTGTTTGCCTCAATAAAGCAATGTTCCTGTTTGCAACCTCTCGTCTCGCTTACTGCCTCCAAAGAACTCACTACACAATATTATGTATGTTTCCTGTTAAAATACATGGGAAAATCCTATTTAGGAAAATTTCACTTAGAGCTACATCACCGGCTTTTTGAGCAGGCCTAATCTAAGTTTCCTGAATATCCAATATTGTAGAAGATAGACTGAATAAAGACAAGGATCTCAAGAGACTAGAACACTGGGCCCTTTGTAACAAAATAACATTGAACGGTGAGAAAAGTAAGGTTCTACATTTAGGCAAGAAACAACAAAGGAACAGGTACAGAATAGGTTGTACATCGCTCAATAGTAGTAACTGTGAGAGAAATCCTTGAGTCCTAATAGACCAGACTTGTGAAACACGTGGCCCATGGGTTTTATGCGGTCCATGCAGGCCACACCTACCCCAGCCTTACAAAGGCAAAACATATCCCAATATGTCATGATACAGCTTGCAATGCGATCAGGTTTGACACCCATGTAATAGGCAATACTTATATATGTGCAAGCAGTGTACTGCTGTTGCCAAAAAATCCAACACAGTCCTAGATTACATCAGCCACACTTGGAATATTTCATCCAGTTTTGGTTGCTACAATATAAAAAAGATGTTGAGACTCTAGAAAGAGTGCATAGAACAACAAAGATGATTAGGGGACTGGAGGCTTAAACATATGAAGAATGGTTGCAAGAATTGGGTATGTCTAATTTAATGAAAAGGACTGATAGCAGTGTTCCAATATCTCAGGGGTTGCCACAAAGAAAACAGGGTCAATCTATTCTCCAAAGCACCTGAAGGCAGGACAAGAAGCAATGGATGCAAACTAATCAAAGAGAGAAGCAACCTAGACCTAAGGAAAAATTTCCTGACAGTAAGAAAAATTAATCAGTGGAACACCTTGCTTTCAAAAGTTGTGGGTGCTCCAACACTGGAAATTTTTAATAAGAGACTGGACAACCATTTCTCTGAAATGTTATAAGGTTTCCTGTTTAAGCAGTGGTTGGACTAGAAGACCTCCAAGGCCCCTTCCAACTCTGTTACTCTATTATTCTGTTAATGTATTCATATTTTCATCTAGGTTTCATTATTACATGTATTATTTTATCTAAATGTCTTATATATTGATGTACTGTGAGGGTGATAAATAATACAAAAATAAAACCTAAACATTATAATACTTTTCTGAACAACCATATAACTTATATTTGAATCTATGTTATGAAATGAAATATTGCAACATTTGAATCAACAGAGAAGACAGTTTTATTCTTGTTTTTCCTCTTGTGTGGAGAGATGTTTAAAGATTAGTATAAAGCAATTATTACTATATTTGTAAAACAGTAATTATGCTGTTGTTTTTTTATTTTTATTCTGTATACAAACATCAGCTCAGAGGAAGATAAAGATTTATATACTATGTCATGATAAAATAAATTTCAGAATTTGAAAAATCAATGTTATGGTTTAAATGTGAATATCTAAATGAATAAAATATAAGCACATACATAAATCACCCTACTTTTGTGAACCCTGAGTATGCGATAGAAGTTTGCATTTATTTCTGATGTGTGAATGGCAATGGAATTCAAGATAAGATATTAATCATAATTAGAGAGACTATGACAGTTTGGAAGCAATAAATTCTTAACAACGAGAAATATTGCTCATCCATAATGAAATGCTTAATACATTAATTTTCTCATTAAAATGAGCCTTATCTTAATAGGTTCAATGCAAAGTTGATAAAAAATTATATTTGTGTTCTCTATTTTTATCAATATCCATTTAAGAGGTATATTATTCAGAAAATTAAATAAACCATTAAAACATATAATTGTATGTATATATTCTCATGGCAAATTCCCCTGAGCAATATTATGTTATAAGTTGTCAGTGTGCATATTAATTCATCATAGCAAGTAAGTCCTGTTCATTTATTTGCTGGTAGCTCTTGGTAAAACAGATTGAAAAACAAGAGCTGCCCTTCTTCGAAAGTGCAACAGGCCAAGTAAGATTTTCCTGCTATTTTTCAGGACTTGAAAATTACTAATTATTATTCTAAATGACTTAATATGTTTGTATGCATGACTATTTATGATTCTGCTAAGTAATTCATAAAACAATGATTTGTGCTTCCAACACTAATTGCTCTACATGTCATATGGCAGAAGGAAATGAGATAAAATAAAACTTAATTTTTCCACTTTGGGATAATTCATAGAGTTGTAACTTCATTTAACGATTTGCTCTGAAATTTCAATGTCCTCTATTTTGACCTATTGTAGTTTACATAAATCTACATTATCTGCCCTCCAAAAAGCTGGACAACGACTACATAGAAGCCAAGAGAAACAGTATTTGCAGCAACTTAGGGATTCTGCAAATTTTGCAGAGTAGATCCAACACTGATGTAAAATTACCGTACAGTGGCGTAGCGTGGGTTGTCAGCACCCGGGGCAAGGCAAGTAATTTGCGCCCCCTAACCCGTGGATTTTAGCACTCGAGTTTCTTCCACTAGATTAGTTAAAGAAACCCTTAACCCCTAAGCACATGTATTGTTTGTTATGAAAATACTGATGTAATTAAAGTAAAATGCATCTAATGCGCCCCCCCTCAGATGTTGCGCCCTGTGCAGCCGACCCCCCCTGCACCCCCCACGCTACGCCACTGGTCCTAACACACCAAGCAGACAAAGGAGGTCCGATTTACCCCTTCCCCACGAGGTTAGAAAACTCCACCACATTCCCTAGAGCAGTGTTTCCCAACCTTAGGAACTTGAAGATGCGTGGACTTCAACTCCCAGCTGGGGAATTCTGGGAGTTGAAGTCCACGCATCTTCAAGTTCCTAAGGTTGGGAAACGCTGCCTTAGAGGAAGAAATGTCTGCTTGGGATTCTGCTGCAATTACCGCAGGAGAGCCACCAGCCACGCAAGGCAGGCTCAGGCTGGGGGGGGGGCGGGGGCGGGGCGGGGGCGGAACGGAAGCCTTGCCCTATATTCCACAATTAGAACAAGGCGCATTCCGCCAGGCTGCCCCTCCCCCTCCCCGGTTCCCTTCGGAGATCTCTTTTTTTCTCTCTCTCTCTTTTGCGCGCGCCCGCGCGCAGCGAAAACCAGCTCAAGGAAGATTTAAGTTTGCCTTCGGGAGACGCAATTCCGAGCAGAAGATACACCCAGGAGCGACGCCCTTTTCAGCCTTCTCGCCGTCTGCGGGCCTCATTCTTTATTATTACCAGGGGTCTTCAAGCTTGGCCCTTTTATGACTTGTGGACTTCAGCTCCCAGGAGACTTGTGGACTTCAGCTCCTCTCAGCCTGGCTGAGGAATTCTGGGAGCTGAAGTCCACAAGTCATAAAAGGGCCAAGTTTGAAGACCCCTGTTTATTACAAACGGCGAGCAGCGCTGGACACTCCGCCAAACAGTTCCGAGGGCTGGTAAACGACGAGGTGTGCTGCAGCCCCCCGCCGCGAGTCTACTGCAAGCCACAATTGAGACCACGTGTCTCTCGGGACAAAGGGGCGGGGTGTAATTATTCCTGTTATTAACACAATGTAGTATTAGCGTGGTTTCGTTATTGTTTGGAAGAGGGGGAAGAGAACAAAACGGCTGTTACAGATACGATTGCACGCTGGGCAGCGCGCGTGCTTTTAGTGTTAATATGGTGTTGCTGTCACGCCAAGCCAACTCTGTGCAGCCCTTGGGGCTCCCTGAGCAGCTCAGTGTGAGCGCGCCCCCCCAGATGTTGCGCCCGGTGCGGCCGGCCCCCCCTGCACCCCCCACGCTACGCCACTGTTACCGTAGTCTTTCATGTTCATTTGACCCGGTAATCCCTTAATTCAGGATAGAGTTGGGGATGGAGCTGAGCATTTACTGGCTGGATGCCTTTCCTGATGCCACATGGAGTTTACAGCAGATATATTTTCTTTGTACCCTAGGAGAGGATCTGTCCCTACCTAGGATTGAACTCTCAGCCTTTCCAAGTGGGAGGCACATGTCTTTACCACTAGGTTCACCATCATGCCACTCAGTAGGATATTCTATTTGACTATTTGAAATCTCTTGTATATTATCCAAACTTAGCTTTGTAATTTTTTAAAAAAATACAATTTCTAATTGATTAATTCTTGATGGCCTTCTCCCATATACTCAATGACTTTGGAATTTCAGAGACTTCAAGGTATTGGTATTCATCCATTTTAGGTAAATTATATTTTTTGTTGTGAAGGTTATAAAGTTTTAAAAGTACTGTTGCTTATTAGATGATTAATAGTAATATTCCCATTTCAGCCCATTTCTTTAAAAAATATTATTGTCCATTTTTAAATTACTCAAAAGTGTCACTTTTTCAGGGCAGTAGAAATAAAATGTTAATTTTTGCCCAGTAAGACCTACATGTATCTGACCACCTTCAATATTGGAAAAGTAAGTGTTCCTATAATAAATAAAAGTATGACCATCCCAGGATTGATTATTTATTTATTTATTTAGCCACCTGTCTACCACAGGGTAACGTTCTAGGATGCTATAGAACAGGGGTGTCAAACTTGCAATGTCATGTGACATGTCACGACGTATCACAACTTTTTTTTTCCATTGCTGGTAATGGGGTGGGCGCGGTTTCACCATGACGCATATGGCTTGCAGGCCGGCAGTTTGACACCCCCGCTACAGAATAACTAGAGCCCACAACAATAACCAAATAGAAGAGTAGTAGTGGAAGAAAAATTAAAAGAGAAAGTAACTCCTATACTGTTGGATAATTTCAAGAAAAAGTATGGCTAGCTCTAACTAAGAATCTCTTAACTTTGAGTGGCTTGTTTGATAACTCCATTAACAGGGGAAAGTGAGGTGCATTAACCTGAAAGCACTGCGAAAGTGGAATTTCTTGTTCAGGAAAGGGGAGCATCTCCCATTCATGAATAGGTAGAGAGCGCATATTTATCCAACAGGGTGAAATAGCTACCAGGATGAAATATATGAGGATGCAGATCTCAAGGAGGGATTGGACAAGATATTAGTTATTAATGATAGACCTATCAACCTATCCCCTGCTACAATAACATTATCCTATGTGGACAAGATATATAGTGGTTGATGACCAAAAAGGGATTAAAGTTTGCTGTTTGGAGAGAAGGAAAGAGAGGACATTTTGGTAAAAGAAAGAGTAACTAAAGTTGGTGATTTGAAGAGGATGTAGTTTGTGAAGCCTGTTGAAGGAAAAAGGGGAGTAGATACAGATCTGAGGAAAAGGATTTAACTGAGATTTCAGATCATGGATGGTGATTAAGTATTCTTGTTGCATTTTTAACCTTGCTCATGATGGTCCAAAGTTGTTTAAATCTTATTCAGTAAATATTTCAGTTATTGAAATGTTTTATGCAAGACTGATTGTATATCAGTGATATACAATGATTGTTATCATTCATATCAAACCTGATTTTAAATATGTTTTCCAGTTTAATCCTGTAGGAAGGAATTCCCTTCTCAGTCCAAAGTAAATTGTGGCAAGTGGGAAAAATGCTTCTCTTTGATAACCATTGAATATCTTTGTCACTACGCCATGGAAAGGATTATGAGTGCAAGGGTTCAAGAGGTTCATATCAGAGACTGAGAAGTGTGACACCCTATTATAGTATTTAATTCAGATGCACAATTAATGATTCATAAATAAATGCCAAAAACAACATTAAGTTCCAGGGAATATTAATGTAATACAATCTGTAAAGAAATTAACAAATTGTTAATGGTTTAATTTAACCATTTTATGTTTTAGATCAGAGGTCCCCAAACATAGCCCACTGCCTTGGTGGAGCAGTGGGCTAATGCCTCCTTAAGTAACAACAGCTGCCTGCAATTAGTGCAGGTTCGCATCCCACCAGGCTCAAGGTTGACTCAGCCTTCCATCCTTCCGAGGTAGGTAAAATGAGGACCCAGATTGTTGGGGGTAATTAAGCTGACTTTGTAATAATGCCGCTTGGGGGTGTGTGTGAAAGCCCTAATAAGCAGGCATGTACATAGAATGAAGGCTACTGCTAAGCTTGTAAAAGCCGCCCTGAGTCTTCAGAGAAGGGCGGGATATAAATGGAATTAAAATAAAATAAATAAAAATAAATAAATCTTTCTGGGTTAGCAGCCTGGAGGGAAAGAGAGGGGCAGGTGCCTTTATGTGCACATGCACACATGCGAATGGGGCTGCAAGTATGCACGCTGCAAATGGGGCTGCGAGCAATGCTCCCGGCAACACAGCACCCAGGCAACACTAGCAGCGACACTAGCGCAAGTGAGGGTGAGTGCATGAGCATGAAGCTTGGTGGCCAAAAGGTTATGGCCTGGTAGTGCACGGTGGCCCTCCAGGTTGGGGACCTGTTTTAGATGGTGAATATAAAACAACTTGTTCCTTTTCTAAAATATGATTCTTATTTAAAGATGCATAAATCAGACTTTAAGCTCTTTTTGGGGAACACTGATTGAAGCTTAGCTCTGAAATTCAAAATCTGGACTTAAATGCATCGTTATAAGATAAAATAAAGATCAGTATTCTACTCTGTTGTGAAAGGCTCTGGGAAATGAATGTCAGTAAGTGAAATATATTGTAATGGAGTTACAACATGAAGATATCACTTATAAAGTGTCTCAGGTATTTTTGATAAATTGAAAGTCATAGCCATAAGATATTAAGATAATAAATCTGGCTCATCCACATATTCTCCCGATACCAAGCAGATAGCCTCCTGAGATCATTTATCTCCAGTTCATTATCTTGTCTGCATTATACAGCAGCTCTACTCATGCTCAATTACATTTCAATAGCTTTTAACATCTGAAGTCTTCTCCAATTCTGACATAATCTTTTACTTGTTCTTTAATAAGAAATTGAGACAAATTTTAATTATTATCCAGATAACTGAACTGGTGTCAGTATTCATTGTTCTTTAGTTGTTGAATCCCCTGTGTTATTCCTAATTTTAAATATTATCTGGACGGTTTCAAAAGTTATATTTAACTACTGCTATTATGTTTATGTTTATATATATGTCTGTCTTCCTATGTTTAATTCTTATCTAAAAAAGAGAAAGAAAAGAATAACTAGACAGCAAGTCTTAAATATTAGCTTTATTCTTTAAAGGGAATAAAGACTATAGGCAAAGTTAATATTTTGTTTAAAGATAGCTATAAAAAAACCAGTAACTCTTGTATATTTCAGAAGAGATTATTTCATATGCCATGCTAAATGCAAGCATCAAACTAGTTATTATCTCTTTGTTAAAAGCAAGGTAGGTTTTTTCCTAAAATATTTTAGAACTAGCAAAGCTTGAATACTGCTGAATGTAAAAATACATACAAGTAAGTTTCTAAACACTGGAAATATTTTAGGATCACAGCATAAGTTAATCAAAGAAAAGTAAAATATTTTAAGCTACTTTATTTGAAGTAAAATAATAAGATACTTATATGTACATATATAGAGAATGTATCACTTACTTGAAAATGCCAGTATACCGCAGAGACAAACATAATAGCATGGGTTTTTTTCCTTCTTTAGGAATATTGATTTTAAAGTTACATAAGATAATCTTTATTGTTATTTTTTACTGTGGGCACAACTGCACACATCAAAAATGAAAGTTCTCTTTTAAAACAAAACATCTTGAAAATTAAGGCTTGGTAGATATTCTGAAAAAATCTTATAAAAAGTTCAATGTCTCTTCTTCCAAAATTACAAAGTCTCTGTAATTTTATAAACATTTCTTTTGCAGAGGTGGAAAATCTCTCATCAGGAACGTGAAGCTGTATGAAGCTCTGATCATTGTCAAGCACTAGTTTGGTAAAAAAAAATTCAAACACTAGCCTTTTCTTTTTAAGTAATGCCAACATTACTTAATTCATCGTTAGACATGAATCTATATAGCTGGATCACAGTTTATTTTAAGCATGGTTTTAAGTAAGCTACAGTGACTTGCTTAACGCTTTGTGCTGATTAATAACCCATGGTTTTAAAACGCAATGGTTACACAATGCACTTAGCCAAAATCCAAACTTAGGAGTTAGTTTGATGTGTCTGGAATTCTGGGAGTTGAAGTAAACACATCTTAAAGTTGCCAAGTTTGAAAAACACTGATCTATGTAATTGTCTAAATTGTGTGTGGTGTGGCTTATGTAGCAACAACAGCATCATTTGCCCATGAAAATAGGAAGAGGAAATGGCATAGCATAACTAGAATTCTCAGAAGGGAGCACTTGAAACCACTGCATTTTGTTGTAAGCCTCACTTGTTATATGACATAAAGAACCAAGTCCAGGAGTATAGCAGCTGTACAGGTAAAAATGCAATCATACAAAGAGTCATCGGCTTTATGAACAGTGGAGTCTTGACACTACTTGACATTCAGTCTCAATTACCAGATTCAGCTTTTCCTCCTTCACTAAACAACAGTGTGAGATGCCTCAAATAATACGAGTGGCAACTGTATGTTTAAGCAACATGCTCCACTTCTTGGAAGATCTTGGGTCTGCTGATAAAAATATCAAAGGTTAAATTATGTTTATCAGCAGATACTATTTGAAATATAACCTGTTTTCCCCCCCTAGAGAGTGCTCTCACACTTACAGTAATAAAAACTTGTAAAAATTTATTTTTTAAAAAGGGCTTGAGTCCCATGATTACCTATAATAGTAACTGTGTGAAATGTTAATTACTTTTTTCACAGTTCTTCCTTAGTTTCTTATAGAGCGATTACTCTGAGCACTAAATTAAGAATCTATAATAAGGAGGTACTAAAGCCATGCAACTATTCATTCGTGTGTGATTCTCAGAGACTGCCTGGACAAGTCCCTGCAGTTTTCTTAGCAATGTTTTTCAGAAATGTTTTGCCACTGTCTCCTTCCTAGGGCTGAAAATAACTAGCCCAAAGGCAGGACTAGAACACACAATTTTCTGGTTTCTAATCTGATGCTTTAACCACTACACCAATCTGGTTCTGAATTTATATTGAGGGAAGTACATAAATAAATATTAAAAGTTTGAAAAATATCAGGATTCCCTATTTTTTTCAGCTTTCATTGAGTATGCAAAATATTTCTTCTGCCAATAGTGTATAACCTGATTATTCATATAAAAACCCCATAGCATTTTCTGAGATGTTGTTGCTGTTTTTCCTCCATTCAGTTCTGACTTTTTGCAGGAGGAGGAGGATGAACATCATTCACCAGGACTTTCTACCAGTGCCTGTTTCTTAGAATTCTTGCACACTTTGACTTGTGTCATCACTAAGAATATCCAATCATGTTGAGTTGGCCTCTTTTTCAATTGCCTTCAAATGCCTCAAGCATCAATATTTTTTGTCCAACCAGAAGGAAAGTCCACGTTGGTGGCTATCTTGTAAAATTACTATTAAAATACTTTTTCTTTCATGATGGACTTTTAAAAATGTCAAAATTACTGGAGAAAGAGAAAAAACTTGTAACAACAAAATCTCCTGAAAACCCTGTTTTCATTTATACAAGTAATAGCAAGGGTGTGTTTTTTTAACCTTTATGGGGAATCTGGTGTTTTAGTAAATAGATTCAAATGATTACCTCTTATCCTTTCAAAGTGATATTTTAGTTACATACATATGGCATAAACCCAATTTTGTTGATACAGGGATAATTACTAAATTGTATTGTAGGGTGGTTTTAGGTGTCTGTATGCATCCTAGAATCCCTTGTCATGCATTAGACCAATATTTTTTTACTATTTCGGGTGTCCTGGGGCAAAATTGGAGTAAAATTGGTTCCTTAAAATTTAGAACTGTAGTCCTAAAACTGATTTAAGTCTATCTTCTTTTGGAGGAGTTGTCAAGGAAAAGGAAGGAAGGAAGGAAGGAAGGAAGGAAGGAAGGAAGGAAGGAAGGAAGGAAAGAAAGAATGAAAGAAAGAAAGAAAGGAAGGAAGGAAGGAAGGAAGAAAGAAAGAAAGAAAGAAAGAAAGAAAGAAAGAAAGAAAGAAAGAAAGAAAGAAAGAAAGAAAGATAGATTAAAACTGGTTGAGTTTTCACATTACATAAATCACAGTACATAACTACTTGAGAAATTAAAATCTGTATATATTTTTCCTCTAACTTTCTGGCAAGTTTTTTTATTAAATATGCAATAATTAGTTAATTATAACATTACAATTCAATATATAACTGTGGTCTTGCATTATTAAGAATTATATTAGTAATTATATAATTCACTTGAATATATTATTCATTCTTGTTTCAGGACCTAGTATAATGGCAAATTTGACAGATATTGGTTAGTCTTCTGTTTTGCTCCTGGTGATGCAAATGGAAACTATTTTTGCAAGTAGTTCTTAATTGTAAAAGCAGTTACAAAAATGACAAAGGACAGGGTTGTGTGTGTCTGTGTTTTTAAATGAGTATATAAGTAACTCAGTTTTCATGCTGCCATCTTCTGGTCATGCAATGAACAAGTGCATTTTATGCAGCTATGGAAAACAAGAAATATTTTTTTTATCCAGAATAGAGTTACTTGGTAAGTTGTTTTGAAGCTATACAATCCAATCAGGCACAATAGCTTCATTTGATAAAGTAACTGAAAGGGATAATGTGATAATGTTAGAACTTTTACATTATTATAGTCCTGATATTATAATTATACTTGCACAATGATCACATGAATTACTTGAATAATATGCAAGTCTTCAAAAGCATTATCTTCCATTTATCTAAATATTATTTTTCAAAAATCTCTCCAATTGAGTTACATACTCATTTACTGATGCACTAATATGTCAGATTTTATGTTGTGTTTATGCTATCTTTATCATATTTTAACATTGGTGTTTATGAGCTGATTGTGCTTGTTTATGAATATGTAACTGTGGTCTTTATCGTCACCACTGTAGTCATCATCATCACTTAATGTTTTTACATCCTATATTTTCTCTGAAAGGACAAGGCAGCTCATAAGGGAATCTCCTCTAGTTATAGCTTCACTGCCCTGGCTATAGCTGAGTGGGAGAATTGTATATGGGAATTCCCAGTCCACATCAAACTTCTTAATCGATATACACACTCTCTCTCTCCCTCTCCCCCATCCCCGTATTTGTACCCAAATGTATCACTCAGTCAGTGTTGCATGTATTACAAAGAAAAGAGAGAAATACTGTTAAGGTGTTTAAAATTTAATAGCTGAAGCAGTGAAAGATTGGACAATGAGTAAGAACACAGTTATAGCTAATTGATTAAAGAGAGTTAGCCACTGCATGAGGGAATCTGAGCTGTGATTGGTTGCTGTAAGTGAAAAGGGGGACTTCCCTTGTTTACACTTTTTCCTCTGTGTGCTGTATGTGCTCGTTGTGATTTACCTCATGATGTTCCTACTGTGTTGATTTACCTGACAATGCACCTATCTTATTTACTGTAAATATATTTATTTATATAAAACTGGTTCATGTCCGCATCTCTGACCCCATTTGGACACCGCCTGCGCATTTCCCTCACAAACACCAAATCATTCCATATATGTTAAGCTTTATGTGACAGAGATTAATGAGAAGAACAATAAAGAGTTGGATGACAAAAGTACATTACAGTAATATAGCATAATAAAAACAGATTTAAAACCATATGAATCAAGCAAATCTTTATTTCAGTCATAGACTAGCATAAAATACAATCAAGAAACATTACTCTAATTTTGAAGATGCTTCCAGTGAGGAATGGCAAACTGACTTTCCCCAATTGACAGGACATATTACAGCTGACAAGGAAGCTGGATACTGGATGCTGGATCTGGACTGCTGAAAATTCTCTCCAAGTTAAGGAGAGATCTTGAGATTACCCATCTGCACTTTGGACAGCTATTTTTGTGAGTAGATAGTAGAAACTGATGTTTTTGCTGTATCTTCCAATCTACTGGAAGTGGCAGGATTCCATTGTGCTCAGATCTGTTAATACAGCTTTTTATGGACTCAGTGTTTGACCATATTTATAATCATGTTGCTTTTATTATTGCTTATTGAAGATTAAAAACCTTGAAAACCGCAGTACTGATATTTGCTGGGTGAGTTTCTCTTCAATCTGTTTAGATTTAAAATAATGTTATATAAAGTTAAAGTTTTGTAGAATTTTCTTTTTTGCAATATACAGCAAAAGAGTGATAATGGTGCTGATTTCAGGAACTTTTAATCAGATTATGGGGTCAGATGAATTTGAACTAAACAAAGACTTTGAAGGTAATTAAAAGGATATTGTCTTGTGGGAAAAGTTATTTTATTTATATTTTGAACTGATAAGAAGACTTTGAAGATTGGATGCTAGAGATTGCCAGATGGCTACCTTAAAGGAAATGTTTGATGTTTGGGTCCAAGAGGTTTTCAAATTATTTAACTCTGTAATGAAATCAAAAAATGGCAATGAAGTACTATTGAACAAGCACCATTGAATAAAACTGAAAATGACTTTAAGGTGGATTTAAAAAGTATAACTAAAAAGAAAAAGTTAGAAATATTGGATTTACAAATGGATTTAGATCAGGGGTATCAAACTGCTGGCCTGCAGGCCAGACGCATCACATGGAAGCCACACCCACTCCATTGCCAGCAATAGCAAAACTGTCCCGATACATCACATGATGTTGAGATTTTGACATGTCTGAGTTAGATTAAAAAGATACACAATAAATCAAATGTGAGTTATTTTCTTCTATAAGGGGTCTACAGGAATTATTACACTGAAATTACAAAAAGACTTTGATAAAGATAACAAGAATTTCAAGGGAAGAGAGAGAGAATACGAGAAAGCAAATGTTAGAACTTGATTTGTGGGATTTAAAGATTGCTGGGAGACAGAAAAAAAACTACAAAATTAGTTCACTTGATTCTGGTTAAAGTAATGGGTTTCCGATATATAGGTAGTCTTTGACAATAATTTGTTTAAAAGACTTTTCAAAGTTATGATGCCACTGAAAAAAAGTGATTTATGACTGGACCTCACATTTTCAACTGTCACAGTAGGTTCCCATGGTCAAGAGATTAAAATTTGGGAACTTTGCAACTATCATGTATTTACAATGGTTGTAGTTTCCTAGGGCCACATAGTTGCCATTTGTGACCTTCACAGGGGCTCCAACAATCAAAGTCAATGGGTGAAACTGCATTCATTTAACAATGTGACTAACTTTTTTTAAAAAAAACACCAAGTTTTATTGGTTTTCCAGTTTAACATCCAAATATTTGGAAAACATCATGGTGACTGGGTAATCAAAAGTTCAGTAACAGAGTTTTTAGTACATAATTCAGGTTACATTATCAAAATATCCTTCTCTATTTCCCTTAACATTTAATATAACATGCTTAAACTAATAAATTTCTAAGAATAACATGGTCAGTTAAAAGATTTGTCAGTCCAATTTTAATTATACATATCCATGTCCTGTTTTAAATTTTACCTAATTTTTAATTTTGATTATAGTATTCAAGTTTAGCCTTTAACATCCAAAATAACATCCACAACCCAAATTTCCCTTATTTCACTACACCAAAAATTGTAACATCTAAAATATACATAATACCTATACGTGTAAACTCTACCTATATTTCATAAACATTTTCTATTTCTCATCCTGATACATCACACATTACCAATACAATAACCTACATTTATCAATCCATTACTGCTTATACATAACCAAATTCTGTTTTGACTTTTATCTAATTCTTAGTTCTTAATTGAAGTATTCAAAAAACCTTTATCATCGATAGTAGCATTTCCATTATTTCACTATACAAGTTCTAATATCTAAGATAAGCCTGATAAATACATAAGCATATACTAATTTTATCGCATAAACATTTTATATTTCACATCCTAATAGATCACACATTAGTAGCTCTCTAACAGATCATTTTTTAAACCTAACTCTAGCTTTCTTTTTCTGCCAACCAGGTTTTCAGACCAAAACCTTTAGGTTGCCAGATAGGTCTCCCTTCTTTCCAACACATATTGTTTGAATCGTAGGAGACCATCTAACCATCAATAATCCAAAAAAGCTTGCTTCCAGTTTGCGCACGTGGTGTTTCCGGACGCGCAGGATCAGTCCACTTCCTGCCATCTGTTCTTTCTCTTTTGAAGGACCCTGAAAAGGGTCGAAAATCGCCCTGGAGGGGCGACTACCGTAAGGAGGCCTTCCCTGCGATCGCAGAAGGGCGGCAGCCCTCCGCTTGAATCTGGGACAACTCTTTTGGCCCAAAGAAGAACAGACCGGCCATAAAGATGGCCGATCATTAAGCTGCTCCCTGCTGAAATCCAAAAGCACTACCTAGCACAAAGAAGCAATCTGGAGGACCTGGGTGAGACTCTACCTTTTTTACTACCTTAACTATTTTCCTGTGGGACTTTTACTGACAATTTCTTTCCCCACAGCAAATATTTACTTTGGGAACAAATCTTAAAGCCTTAAAGAAAATCAAGTAATTCAGCAAAGGAACTGAGTAATTTTATCTGTATTTACTAAAAGCTCCTATTTTTTGGTGGGGATCTACTACCCTATTTCCTCTCTAAGCTGTGAATTAAAGAAAAAAAATGGACTAATGCTACAAAAGTTTTATATTAATTTGAAAAAAAAAGATAATTTCTACATTGCATTGTATATGCTATTGATGACATCTTGTGGCGAAACCTGGTACAGCAAGTGGTTTTTTTCTCCTGTTGTGAGAACTGACTGAAAAACAGAGCTGTCCTTGACATTACTTTTAAAGGTAAGCTTGGGAACACCTGGCATTGAAAACAACTCTTGGAGGTGAATAATCTTTGACTATTATTAAAATAGCCTCCATGAAAGATTTAGCTGCAAATAACAACGAAATGGATGACTATATCCCATCACTTGATTATAAACTGATACTGGACACAGTTTTGGCAATGACAGAGCAAATTAAAGCCAAATTGCGAGAAAAATCTGACAACTTAAAGCCACCAAGTCAAATTCTGACCTTAAATGAGGAAATAATAATCCAAGAGCAAACAGAAGAGGTGGAAACTAACACCAAAACAGGAGATTTCAAAGAACAAATGCAATCTACAGAGAATCTTAAAGTCCAAATTTCAACGTCAACAACAAAATTTACAACTCAAAAAGCAATAGTGCCTGAAGAAAGCAATATTAAGAGTGAAGACACTAAAGGCCTTCAAATATACCTTAGTGAGAATGCAACTAATCAAATGACAACCATCACACCAGCTACTACTCTCTACCTAATCCAGATGGAACTGGAAGAAGGAAAAGATGTGCCTGATTTAATGACAACTATATTACATCAATCATCAAAAACTGAACTATTAAAGCAAAACTTCAATGCTTACAAAGGGGACATTTTCTTTGCAAAACTGACATTTGGATGCTCTCCCTGGATTCAAATAAGGGGTTTAGGAAGAAATTTAAAGAATTTAAAGACACTAAAAGGAAAGCCTGATTGGCACAAAAGGAAGGCAAGACTCAGTCTTAAAAAAATTGAACGTTTCTTTTTTGGGATTCCTAAAGATAGAGTATAAATATACCTTTCAATGGATTAAGGGGAATCTCTAAAAAAATATAACTGATTTTACATTTAGGTCTTAGATCTGTAAGGGAAGACAAAAATAAGCTCTTAGAATATAATTCTGAACTATATTATAGAATTTGGAATGATATATCAAAAGATCGTATTTTAACAATTGATGTATGGTTAAGAAAATGTAAGAGAGCATTTTAATAATTGTTGAACGGTTAAGACAAAAAGTATCTTCCTAATAATTGGTGATTTGTTAAGATGACAATGAGATTTTAATGGGAAAACATAAGAATGTTTTGTAATGAACAATGTAAGTTTTGTAGACAAGAGAATTATTCTTTATTGAAATAGGGAATTGTGAGTCACCCAAAAATTAAGCTTTCTTTTTATATTATAGGCTATTCTAGAATATTCTATTGCAATTAGATAAAATTTTAAAAAAGGATATTGATATGTAATAGTGAAAATATATTGAAAATTTTGTTAATTGACTAGGTTACAACTAGAAATATATTAATTTGACTATTTTGACTATCTGATAATTAATGGAACCAGAGAGGGAATCCTTGTTGATGCAACCTGAACTACTTACAACTTGTTATGTTATTTTGACTACCCAACCACTGTACTGCTTCATAAATACATGTATATGTAAATATTAAAAAATCAATAAAACTTGTATTAAAAAAAAATCCAAAAAAGCTAAACCATTTGTAATCATTAGGTTGTTGGCCTGTTGGTTCAAATCTCTGTATTTGCTCTGATGTCTTTATCTTCAGTTTGGTCTGGTCTCTTCCTTCCTCTGGGTTCATCTGATTTGAGTTGAAAGTCGTATCCAGTTTTGTAGTTGCTGCTTGGCTATCCAGGCTTTCAATAAGCTGTCTTTGTTGATCTTTAGCATCCTCTATTTTGGCTTTACTATCTTCCGCTTGGTATACTTTTGAAGTTGTAGGCTCTTTAGATGGGGTCAAGATTTGAATATTAATTTTTTTCATACTTTGTTGTTGTTCCTTAAAGTTCTCTGTCTTAGTGATGGTTCCTTGTACTTTTGGAATTGTAGGTTCTTTGGATGGAGTCAGGATTTGGATATTAAATTTTTGAATATCTTGTTGGTGTTCCTTATATTCCTCTGTCTTAATAGTAGTTTCTTCCAATTTTGTTGTTTTTTGGATTGTAAGTTCTTTAGTTGGAGTCTGGGTTTCAGTTTGTGGATTCAAGCTAGCACCTTTATCTTTCAGTCTGGAGTTAATTATCTCAGTGGCTTCGAGAATTTTTTCAAGTATGAGCTTATAGTCAATCGAAGTTTGTAGCTAGTCTCCCTCCATTTCTGGAATAGTTATAGATAGTCCTTTAGTGGAGGCTAATTTTTAAACAAAAGTCAGTAAATGTTCATCTCCACAGATCTTAAAGGCCAAATTCACCTTTCAGCTGTTTCAAATTTTTATCTTTAGCTATTGCCAAGGTCAAATCTAAGTTGTAAACAGATTTATTTGCCAGTAATGTTCACTTGCTGTACCAGACTTAGCCACAAGATGTCCCCAGAGCTATTAAAATCCTTTCCAGACAGAGTTATCAAATTTAATTTTTTTTATGTCTTTTTTTTTCTTTTTATCAAATACATAAAGTAGCCAGTTCCCATGAAGATAGGAGCTTTTGGGTCGCCAAATGTAAAAGGGATGTGAGTCCAATTAGGTAGTTATATTTTTTTTTACAGTGCTGTTCAACCCGTCCTACGTGTACCACCAGCCAGGTGCTCGTGTACCACTAGTGGTATGCGTACCACCAGTTGAAAAGCCCCGACTTACAGCATAATAAACATGAAAATCATTAAAATAATAAATATATTGAATAAATATATAACTTAGATACATTTAATCTCTCCTACCAATAACAACTGCCACAACTATTTTTTATGGAAATATCTCCATTTCTTTTAAAATGCCTGTATGTATACTATCCTCATTTTAAAGAAGCTCATAATAATGCTAAAATCAGTTATCTGGCTAATTGTTTTAAGACAAGGTGAGTTGCTTTACTGTGTGGGTTTTAATTACAAGAATTCATCATTTCATGGGGGAAAAACTGCCCATCTGCTTCACTACTGTGTGAAATCTTGTTTAGAGAAATAAATTAATGTAAAGGCACACGTATAACCCATTATAGCTCTACATAATTATCCTCAAATTACTCCTCCCACAGTAGTTGTAGTATCCTCCAGAGTAATGCAATCATAATGATCAAAGCCACAAATTCCACATGATCAGATAGTTTTACTCAGAAATACTACATCCATATTCATTCTGGAAGAAATGCTGCTGCCTTGATGTTAATTTGAAGAATGCCCAATGCAAACTAAGTCAATAAAGCTTCTTCATACCTAACTTTGCAATTTCCCTATTTCCATGATAACAGTGGAAGGGAAGAATAAGGTCTGTGTGTGCCTCTGTACAATGTTTGTTAAGGAGGGAAAGCAAGACATTACTTGTGTGTGTGTGTGTGTGTGTGTGTGTGTGTGTGTGTGTGTGTCTCCTCTCTTACCACAGGGAACTTTGGGCAGCTTTAATGATATTAATAACCCACCTTTATTCATGTGTGAACCTTGAATTGTTATTTTGTATCCCAATTTCCTATGTACAAGTATAATTCTATAGCAGACTGCATTCTTCAAGTCTGAAGAAATGAGAAGCAATTCATGAAGTACCTCTTTTTTATATGCACACATTTACAAGCATATAAAACAAGTTTTATATTCTATGGCTATAACTTAATTACAATTCTAAAATTATCTACATTTACAGGGCTTACACTACTGAAGTTAATAGAATGTGCATAGTGGTTCTGGAATTCAAGCTATTTATGCATTGGCTTTTGAATTTAAGCTACTTACTACAAATAGAAATCAATCTCCTCATCTTATTAGACCATCTTTAAAAAGAATATATTATTAGAACTTAGAACTCTTAGGTAGTTTTTAAAATCAATGTTCAATATATCATTGACTTCTTAAAACATAATATAGTGTTTGGAATTTGGACATAATACAGTGTTTAGAATTAAAGTCCCAATTAAGTTATTTTTAAAAAAATCCCTTGTTATGGACAATATAAAAACTTCATTGAAATCACATTCTGAAATCTTAAAAAATGCACTAGTCACAGATCTTCAAAAAGAACATGGAATCTCTGCAATATTCTGTGAACTGAAGATTAACAGAAAGCTGTTTACCCTGACAAATACTTGTACAACTTTCTATGCTTAAGCATCTAGAACTAAACTAAAAGGAAAATATAATAACTTTTCCAACTCAGTGAATACTATATGCCCATGGGAAGTTCAAACAACCAAGTCTTTAGCCCAGGGGGGTCAAACTGCCGGCTCGCAGGCAGGATGCATCATGCCGAAACCGCGCCCACTCCAACTCCAGCAATGGAGAAAAAGTCGTGATATGTCACACCACGTCACATGATGTTGCGAGTTTGACACCCCTGCTTTTTTCTACAGGACTCCATTTCTCATATGATACCCTCTGTTTTGCACCAGAAACAATTAGAAAAGCTTTTATTGATGTCTCATGTTCCTCTTCATATTTTTTTTAAAAAACTATTTTAGCTTATTTTTTCTGTATAATCTGACCTTTGTCAAACTGTAATTATGTGTTTATGTATACCGTTATCAGAATTGCATATTTAAAATTGGCACACATGTAAAAGACTGAAACAATGTATAATAAATTTCTAAAGTGCAATTACACACTTAGAAATAATATTAACCAACTGGTAGAACAAAATGACAAAATAGAACCAAAGCAGATAAGACCAAACCAAAATGGAGGCTCACCCTGTCCCCAAGGCCTGGAAGAACAACCAGGTTTCCAACCTGAATGCCATAAGGATGAATGCCATGCACATCTTTGGGGGGGGGCAGGGGAGAGAGATTCTGCCCAGAGGCAACAATTGCAACAAAAAATATGCACATTTCCAGGATCCCTCAAGCTGACATTCTGTAGTTATTGGGACCTGGGGGGTACCCATCCTGTTGGACCATACTAGATGGGCAGAGACAACTAAATATAAACAGGAACTTAGATAACCATGCTCCACACCATGAAGGGTGTTAAGAGGGATAACCAGCACCCTGAACTGCACCTGGAAGCCAACTATAACCAGTGCAATTCATAAAGTAGCATGATCATATCCCTCATCACTACCCACTGTTCCTCATTCTGGACCAACTGTACCTTCTGAATGGTCTTCGAGGGCAGCGTCACATAAATTGCATTAGAGTAATCCAATTGTGAGGTGACAAGGGTATGCCTGCCTGCCTGAAGAGCTTCCTGATCCAGGAAAGGGCACAACTGGTGCAGTAAATTTACCCGTTCAAAGGGCCAAAAAGCAGTTTCCACCTGCTTTTTGAGCAAGAATGGAGAGTCCAAGAAGACCCACAGCACACAAGTTTCAAATGGGGAAACATAACACCATTAAAAGTCTACATCTGGATTTGGGAGGCCCATATAAATTTAGCTTTGTCAGGATTGTGGGCTGTGTTCAATACAGAATAAAAATCAAGTTAAAAGTTAAATAGAATCAATTTAAAAAAGCAGAGATCATCTCTGATATTGGGTACAGCAAAGACTCACTTTCATAAAAAAATGGGTTTATTTAATACAGGGGTTTTCAACCAGTGGTACGGGTACCACCTGTGGTACATTGGCACCTTGCAGGTGGTACGCAACCATCCTAGAAAAGTGGTAGTGGGGGAGGGGAATGAGCTGAAGCGGTGGTAGCACCAAACAAGCCTAAGCGAGAGATGATCCTGGCGCTTCTGCTGAGCCCAGAAGCGCCGATCAGCTGGAATGTTGCAGCATCTCCAGGGTCTTGTGATTTACATTCAGATGCTTGGCAACTGATTCATATTTATGACTGTCACAGTGTCCCAGGATCATGTGAAATGAACAAAACCTACTGCAACCACCTAGCAGAGGGGGGGGGGAATAAAAACCAAACACCCACCCACCCACTGCCAATCCTCAACAAAAATGCTCACAACAATGCAAACCTCAGACAGGAGGAAGAGCGCCGCCGGGCGGGCAGGCAGGTGTCTTGCTCGGCTGTGGCTTGGGGGACACTTTTTTCAGTGCCATTGTAACTTCGAACAGTCACTAAGCGAACTGTTGTAAGTCAAGGACTACCAGTACTTCATCACTTTTTTCCTTTTTTTTGGTCATCACGTTTTTGACACCTTGCTAGGCAACTGGTGGTACTTGGATGTTGCCATATTCTAAAAGTGGTACAATGGGTGAAAAAGTTGAAAGCCCTGATTTAATAGACCAGATCTTTACAGCTTTATAGTAGGGGTAATGGGGTTTGGCAACTTACTTAGCAGAGTTGGAAGTCTATTCTTTGCAGTTGCTTGCTTAGCTGGTCCAGAAAAGTCAGACAATTTCAGTAACTATTTTATTTCCAGTAAATAAAGAGATAAAATTTATTTCAGGTTTCTAGATCCAGATATTGGCAACTGACCCTATTGCCATGCTACTGACCACTGAACTTGCTTTGGTATCAAAACCACGTAGCCCAGCATCAGATCTAAGCAACCACCAGATTAATCATTTGAAACAAAAAGGACTCATTTTCCAGCAAATGGTTCTCCCTCGGGGAAAAGCCCAATAGCATCCAGATAGTAAAAGATCATTCCCCATCAAAGTGAAACATGCTGCCAAAATTCCACTCCATAAACCACAAGTCCTTATCTGCCAACTACAGATGCAAATAGCACAAGAAAAGGTCAGAAGCAATCATATTAATGGCTGTGGTGCTGCCTTTCTAAGACTTTGGTCTGAAGGAAGGTGTCAAAATGGTTGCCAAGTCCTCATGGAAACTAAATTACTGTTGTAGGAACCAAGCCTGTAGTGGAATGTACAGGTAGTCCTTGCTTTACAACAGTTCATTTAGTGACCATTCAAAGTTGGCATTGAAAAAGGTGACTTTATGATCATTTTTCACAGTTATGACCATTGTTGTATTCCCATGGTCATGTGATCAAAATTTCGGAAGCTTGGCAAATGATTCATACTGTATTTATGATAGTTTATTTATTTATTTATTTTATTTTAATTCCATTTATATCCCGCCCTTCTCCGAAGACTCAGGGCGGCTTACAAGCTTAGTAGTTGCAGTGTCCCAGGTCATATGATCACTTTTTGAGACCTTCTGACAAGCAAAGTCAATGGAAAAGCCAGATTCAGTTAACAAGTGTGTTACTAACAACCTCAGTGATTCACTTAACAACCATGGCAAGAAAGGTCATAAAATGGGGCAAAATTCACTTAACAACTTTTTGCTTAACAACAGCAATTTTGGGCTCAATTATGGTCATAATTCGAGGACTATCTGTAGTCTGGAATTGCAGGAAGGAGAGGCAAAGAGATAGCATGGAATGTCTAATAGGTAGGAAGAGAGCAAGATCTTCCCTAGGAATTTAGAGAATATAGGTATTTCTCAACTTACAACTATTTGTTTAGTGGCCATTCGAAGTTAGAACAGCACCTAAAAATGACATGACAATTTTTCACACTTATGACCGTTGCAGTATCCCCATGGCCACATGATCAAAATTCAAGACACTTGTCAACTGACTTATGACTGTTGCAGGGTCCTGGGGTTAAGTGATCACTTTTTGTGACCTTCTGTCAAACAAAGCCAATGAGGGAGTCAGATTCACTTAATAATCGTGTTACTAACTTAACTGCAGTGATTCACTTAACTGTGGTAAGAAAGGTCATAAAATGGGGCAAAACTCAGTTAACAACTGCCTTGCTTATCAACAGAAATTTTGGGACTACCAGTATATCTGTAATTATTGCAACAAGCCATGAAAGATATATGCTAGGCATTACAAGACAAGATAGAAAGACCTGCACATGGATTAGAGAACAAACAAAAATATAAAATCCCATCAAGAAAGTGAAAGAATTTAAATGGGCTGATCACATAGCAAGAACTGATGGCCGGTGGACCAAGGCAGTCATAGAATGGATCTCACTTGATAAAAAGCATCCATGAAAGAGACCTAAAACGGATTGACCACATCAGCAAGTATTATGGGCCCAATTGGCAAAAGAAAGCTCAGGACTGTATAGGTTGGAAACATCCGGAAAAGGCCTTCATCCTACAAGTGGATAGACAATGGCTAAAATGATGATGATGATGATTGATGATGATGATGACTGCAGATAATTGCTTTAGTCTAACAAGATTGTTTGTAGGTGAACAACAATAAAGGAACTGCTCAGAACTATCTCCATGTGTTGTTCATGGTTCTTTGGGCCTGACAAAGCCAGAAACCAAGTGCTGCTGGACCTCTACTGTTGTCAAAAATGAACCATCACTGTTGTCTGCTCTTCTGTGGCTACCATAGATCTGACTCAGCCACTATTACTTGCCAAACAATGCTATAGAGCCTTTTCAATGCTGCTGGTCCTCTTCACATTATTGCACAGCATTGCCAAATAAAAAGTGATTGCTATACAGGACATAGGGATCCATCTGTTGGAACTTTCCGAAGGCTTTTCTGATATTCCAAGCATGAGACGAGGCTATCAGTCCTTGCATATTTTTCCCTAGGCAGCCTATATACAGGTAGCCTCAACGCTGAGCAATTGTTCGAAGTTACTACTGACACAAAACAGGGAAGTTATGACCCAAATTTGAACTTTTGACAGTCATTTCCACCACCACCTGTGGTTACATGACTGCACTTTGGGCACCTGGCAACACAGTTGCATTTAAGTCCATTTGCAGCATCCTGTGTTCACATGACTGCATTTTACGAGTTTTGCCAAAAACCGGCAGTTCTAGTTTTCAGCAAAACGGTGAAAACACACCACTGGTTCACTTAATGATCAAGGCTTTACAACCACTACAAAATAGTCATCAAAATCAGGTTGGTAGCGTTTTACCACTGTTACGACTTATGACAGGCTGAAATATGATCGTAACTTTAGGACTACCTGCACCCAACAAGGGATACGAACCAAGCTGGACTAATTAAACAGCAGTTCAAAGCCATCCAGCCATTCTATATGGAAAAACTTTGACCCCTTCTACTTTACGATTCTAGACCATGGAGATCAATAGTAATTCATCATCTCTAAATGTAGATGTATGTCAGTCTCTCTTCACATGACTCCATTCACTAGAAACAACCAAGAGAGTTTTCATGTTAGCCAAAAGCCAGAGTAGAGACTATGTACAAAAGGAGTTCAGGAAACAGTGTGCCATAAAGAGGGAAAGTGCCGCAGAGGTGTCTGGCTTGTGAACATGGAGACATGTGACACTGGCTCCCAACACTTCTCAGATACATTTTTTGTTCCTCACAATAGGTCGCTGATTTCAAAATAATGGATGATAAGCAGTACCAATTTGCACACCTTGTAGCTATGTTTGGAATAATATGGACTTATGGGGGAAAATACCACTTAGAAGCTAGTACAGCTAATGATTAAAGTTGTTTCACCAATTCCTGGGAATGAGATTGGGGCAACATCAATTCATTTTGCGGAAAGACTGGTGTAGTCAGGACATGATGTTAAACTGCACTGTAAGCTACTTTTGATAGGTGTGTCAATCCTTGAGAACCACTTGTCTCAATTCCAACAAACTATTCTCAACAAAACGCGCCTCCCTCTTTTAGCAGATCAGCCAGTTAGCTAATGCTATATAATATTATTTACTAATTTAAAATGCATTTTCTGGAGGATTTCCAGCAGCGGCCAAGATTAAGGTTATTATTAATCCAGATGAGTTTTTGTGTGTGTGTTTTTTAAAAAAAATCCTATTAACAATACTAATATTACAGAGAAAAAACGTGCATCTATGAGGTGGCTGC
The DNA here is from genome assembly GCF_947247035.1 of Vipera ursinii. Classification (NCBI taxonomy): domain Eukaryota; kingdom Metazoa; phylum Chordata; class Lepidosauria; order Squamata; family Viperidae; genus Vipera; species Vipera ursinii. Next base: position 228,623,815 of record NC_139513.1, read on the forward strand.
TGCAAAATGAAGCCCTGCCCCAGGATTAAAGGATTACAATCCACAACCTCTTGTACGATGTAATCCTATTTACATAAAAAAGTAACTCAATCTAAGTAGCCGCTGTTGCCCCTTAGGACCATATCCAAAATATAGCTTCCCGTCCAATTTACGGAGGCAGCAACTCAAGTTTCTACAGCATGACAGACCGGCCGAGGGTCTCCGTGCGTGCATTTATTTATTTTATTTATTTATTTGATTTGTATACCGCCCTTCTCCCTAAGGACTCAGGGCGGTGAACAGTGACATAAATAACAGAATGCACAAATACAGATATTGAAAACAAATTAAACCCTAATTTTGCCCAAATGCAGAAGATAGTTATCTTAAAACAATAATTAAAACAGAACCCCTCAGACCAGACCGGATTGCTCAAACAGATATATTTTTAGGTCGCGTCAGAAGGAGCGAAGGTCGGGAGCCATCCAGAGCTCAACCGGTAAACTCACAGAGAACGCCCTCCCTCTGGGAGCCATATCGGGTGGGACTCTTCTGAAGCTGTTCAGTAAGAGCGGGCCACGGAGAAGGGCAGGGCAAGCGAGAAGCGTGGAAGTACAACTCCATCACAACGTTTGGGGTTCATGGCCGACCCCCCCTCCTCCACCCACCGCAGCCGGAGCAGCAGTTTAACCGCCAATCTCGCGCGACGAAGAAGAACACAGCCTTCGCCCGTCAAGGCGCGCGCGAGACACGAGCCTCCCTGGGGCGGCACCACCGCAGGTTTCTGCTGAGGCGAGACGCCACCTCCTCCACACGCCGCGCGGGGAAGGGCTCTTGCTTTCGGTTCCCACATCCCTTCCGCGCCTGCGCAGGAAGCTAGGCGAGTCGGAATACAGTCCAGCAGAACACGCCGAGCCAGCCCGAGGTCCGGCTCCACCCTGTCGGGAGAGGGCGGCTGGCCGGCGGGAGTGGGGAGTTCCCGGAGGTTGGCGGGTTGTTTCCGCTTTTTTTTTTTTGCTTTGCTTTTCTTTTCTTTTCTCCCCGTCAGGCGACGTTAGAACTGGCGGCAAGGGGAGCGAGCGAGTCCGCCGCTTTCGAGGATGGTCTTCGAATCGTTGGTGGTGGACGTTCTGAACCGGTTCCTGGGCGATTATGTGGTGAACCTGGATAGTTCCCAGCTCCAGCTTGGCATTTGGGGAGGTAAGCCAGAGGCCAGGCTGGCCCTGGCCGGTTTAGCCGAGCTCGGCCTCGTGAGGCAGCAGCCCCCGAGCCCCCTTCTCTTCAGGAATTGGTGGCCGGGGCTCCTCCCCTTCGCAGGGCACGGCTGCTATAGCCTCCTGGTGCGCTTGCTCGCCCGTCCCGCCCGCGTGTTTTGTGGCGGTGAGGGAAGGCGAGTCCCGGTCCTGCCCAAGAGACGAGGAGCCGGCACAAACTCTGTTGCTTCCTCGGCCAGCGGAGTCTCCCCTTCCCTCCCCCCCCCACCTCGGAGCCCCGCGGACGGTCTCGCCGAATTGCTTTAGAGTTGTTTTTCTTCCTGCACTGCCAGGCCTTGTCACGTGTCATGCCTTGCCTTCTCACGTGTTTGCTCTTTTTGTTTTTGGAAGAGGATCTCCTTTAAGGGGAGACTAGAAGAGGAGTTAAGGCCTCTTGAAGGGTGCTCGAGAATAATTAGGCCGTTGTTGGGACAGCGGAAAAAAAGCAGTTGTGTTAAACGAGGTGTAAAAAGTGGGGGGGTTTTTTCCCCGTGTACTATGCCTCGTTCTGTTTAGGTTAGTTTTTGGGTTGGTGTGGGAACTTAGTACTGCGTGAACTTGCTAACCGTCACACTGCTTCGCTGATACGCATTAGACAGGGGTAGGCAACCTTGGCTCTTTTATGACTCGTGGACTTCAGTTCCCAGAAGTCCTGAGCTATGCTGGCTCAGGAATTCTGGGAGTTGAAGTCCACGAGTCATAAAAGAGCCAAGGTTGCCTACCCCAGCATTAGCATGTTCATTTGTTTCTTAATTTTAGAAGGTGCCTAAGTCCCGAATGACTCTTGGTAACTTACATAATTAAAGAAAACAAAAAGATAAACTCTGCAACCTGAATAAATAGACATTCCCTTGCAGAAAGTCGAACAGTTAATCAAACTCAGGTCTTGGGAGTGGACCGTGTTTTCCAAAGGCTTGTGGGTTTCTTGTAGAATAGGAGCCTTACAAATCTGTGGATTGCTTTTCCAGAGTGTAGGGACTGAGACAGAAAATCTTGCAGTGACAATTTTATTTGGTTTGATTTGTCATTTAAGAATAATGATAGAAATCACTTATTTCTGTGTTATACCTAATACACATCCTCAAATTACAACAATTTGTTTAGTGACTTCAAAATTACAGCAGCACTGAAAAAAGTGACATAACTGTCTTTCACAGTTACGACCTTTGCAGCATTCCCATGGTTATGTGATCGAAATTCAGGTGTTTGGCAGTTGGTTCATATTTATGATCTTTGCTGTGTCCCAGGGTCATGTGATCACCTTTTGTGACCACCTGACAAGCAAAGTCAATGGGGAAGCCAGATTCATTTAACAACCAGGTTATTAACTTATCAACTACAGTGATTCACTTAACAGCTGTGGGAAGAAAACTCGTAAAATGGGGCAAAACTGACTTAACAAATGTCTCACTTAACAATAGAAATTTTGGGTGGAGTTGTGGTTGTAAGTTGCAGATTACCTGTATCTCCCTGCAATTTGTTTTCAATCAAAATTCATTCATTGAACTCCCAATTATTTATTTATTTGATTTGTATACCGCCCTTCTCCCCAAGGACTCAGGGCCGTGAACAGTGACATAAATATCAAAATGCACAAATACAAATAAATTAAGTTACTGAGGTAGTAGATGTAGCAAGCTCTTTAAGAAATCAAATACCCGTGGTTTCCGGTGTATAAGACTACTTTTTAACCCATGAAAATCTTCTCAAAAGTCTTATACACCAGGTGCTGAAGATTTAGGGACAGGGCTGGCTGGAAAACCTGGAGCGGATCTCCCATTTAGTCTGCGCAGGGAAAGCGGGACCAGTTGGAGAAGAAGCTGCAGTCTGTGATTTTTTACAGGCTGGGGTCGGTGTCTTTTCTTCTAAAGTTGAAGAGCAGCTGTAGTATATCCCAACTTGAAAGGCAGGTGGGGAAGGCAGCAGCCAGGGCAGTGGCTTAGCTCTAAGGACACATTTGACTCAGGAACTGGGTGGGCTGGCTGGAAAACCTGGAGCGGATCTCCCATTTGGTCTTTTTTTAAAAAAAAATTATTTTATTTTTATTACATTTATATCCCGCCCTTCTCCGAAGACTCAGGGCAGCTTACAAGCTTAGCAGTAGCCTTCATTCTATGTATATGCCTGCTTGTTAGGGCTTTCACACACACCCCAAGCGGCATTATTACAAAGTCAGCTTATTGCCCCCAACAATCTGGATCCTCATTTTACCTACCTCGGAAGGATGGAAGGCTGAGTCAACCTTGAGCCTGGTGGGATGCGAACCTGCACTAATTGCAGGCAGCTGGTGTTACTTAAGGAGGCATCAGCCCACTGCTCCACCAAATCCCATTTATATCCTGCCCTTCTCCGAAGACTCAGGGTGGCTTACAATTTAAAGCACAAATCAATGTGCTTAGCAATAGCCTTCATTCTATGTATATGCCTGTTTATTAGGGCTTTCACACACCCCCAAGCAGCATTATTACAAAGTCAGCTTATTGCCCCCAACAATCTGGGTCCTCATTTTACCTACCTCGGAAGGATGGAAAGCTGAGTCAACCTTGAGCCTGGTGGGATGTGAACCGGCACTAATTGCAGGCAGCTTGTGTTACTTAAGGCTCTGCGCAGGGAAAGCTTTAGAGTGAATTAGGAAAAGTGAAAAAGTGAATAAGGAAAATAGGGAATGGTTGCTGGAATCGGGCTGCCATGCCACAAAGAAGAGGGAGTCAAGCTATTCTCCAAAGCACCTGAAAGCAGGACAAGAAGCAACGGATGGAAACTAGTCAAGGAGAGAAGCAACCTAGAACTAAGGAGAAACTTCCTGACAGTTAGAACAATTAACCAGTGGAACAACCTGCCTCCAGAAGTGGTGAATGCTCCAACACTGGAAGTTCTTAAGAAGAGACTGGACAGCCATTTGTCTGAAATGGTATAGGGTTTCCTGCCTTAGCAGGGGGTTGGACTAGATGACCTCCAAGGTCCCCTCCAACTACTACTACTACTACTACTACTACTACTACTACTTATTATTATTATTATTATTATTATTGTTGTTGTTGTTGTTTAATCCACTTGCACTGTTTTATGTTTACATGTTTGATGACAAACAGCTTTATGTTTGAGCCTTGGTGGAGTAGTGGGCTAATGCCTCCTTAAGTAACACCAGCTGCCTGCAATTAGTGCAGGTTCGCATCCCACCAGGCTCAAGGTTGACTCAGCCTTCCATCCTTCCGAGGTAGGTAAAATGAGGACCCAGATTGTTGGGGGCAATTAAGCTGACTTTGTAATAATGGCGCTTGGGGTGTGTGTGTGAAAGCCCTAATAAGCAGGCATATACATAGAATGAAGGCTACTGCTAAGCTTGTAAGCTGCCCTGAGTCTTCGGAGAAGGGCGGGATATAAATGGAATTAAAATAAATAAAAAATAAATGTTTATAAGTGACAGTTTTCCTACTAAGCACCTGCATGTCATAAGCATTTGAATTAAAATTACCATATTAAAATCAAATCTGATGTTTTTTTAATTTTTATTTGGTGTGCGTTGGAAGAGGGGTAGTCTTATACGGCGAGTATAGCCCAAACCCTATAATTTAACAGGAAATGTAGGGGGTCGTCTTATACGCCCAGTCATTTATACGCCGGAAAATACGGTACATACAACATGGAATATAGGTGTATAATTATCTGAACATAATTCCTCATTTTGGAATATGAATACTTTGGAATTGGTGAATTGTTTGCATTGTTCAACAAATTTGGCCTTTGGTTAATATATGGATGAGTGAAATATTTTCTGATGGTAGGCCATTGATTTTATTAATTTTCCCTTTTGGTCCAAAATAATTAACAGAGGGAATAGAAAATGCATGCTATGACTAGAAATCGAAGTTATTGAAGTTCACTTTTAAATATTTCCATTCCTGGAAATGTTCCTTGGAAAACTAGACTAATTTAAGGATGACATGAGTACTTCCAAAGTAATCTTATTTGCTAATGTACATGTGCGATATGTATATTAAAATGTACCTTGTGGAATCTCAGTAGAGTAGATAACCAAGTTTTCTCATTTAATATACTACATGGTTTCTTCTTTATCATTTAGTATTTCTCATATAATTTGTTCTAAATCAATAAGTACAAGTTTGAAAATAATCAAATTCTATAGCTGCACAGGTATGAATTGCAACTGGCCACTTTTAATATGTCAAAATCAAAATATTCATTTTGTGACTTGTAATTTAGCTAGATATCAGCTAGATTCCCAAACTGTGATTATAGCAAATATCATTTGTTAAAAGCTGGAAAATCAAAATAACTTAGTTCTCACTTTTTGTAAGAATGTTAAAGGATTTATGCTGTGGGTTGGTAGTTGAACTAAAAGGCTTCCAAGATCTCTTCCAGCCTTATTATTCTACAATTATTTTATGTGTTAGGTTTCTTTCCTTTCTTATGATAAATACTGTCAGTAAAGTAAAGGTACTTTACAGAGCAATTCCCAATGTCTTCCTGAGTGGCCCATGTGAACCAAATTGAGCTCATTTGTGAGTTTCCTATTCTGAGAACCTATTCTGCCTTACATATGTCCCTTTGACAACCTGGTATTAAAGTACTCCTCAACTTAAGACGACAATTGATCCAAAATTTCTGTTGCTAAGTGAGACACTTGTTAAGTGAGTTTTGCCCCATTTTATGACTTTCCTTGCTACAGTTGTTGTGAATCACTACAGTCATATCAACAACCTAAGATATGCAGATGATACCAGTCTAATGGCAGAAAGTGAAGAGGAACTAAAGAGCCCCTTGTTGGGGGTGAAGAAGGAGAGTGCAAAAGTTGGGTTGAAAATTAACATTAAGAAAACCAAGATCATGGCATCCGGCCCTCTCAATTCCTGGCAAATACATGGGGAAGAAATGGAGGTAGTGACAGATTTTATTTTCCTGGGCTCCAAGATCACCGCAGATGGGGACTGCAGCCAAGAAATTAAAAGACACTCCTGGGGAGGAAAGCCATGGCAAATCTAGACAGTACACTAAAAAGCAGAGACATCACCCTGCCAACAAAAGTGTATAGTCAAGGCTATGGTCTTCCCAGTTGCAATGTATGGCTGTGAAAGTTGGATCATAAGAAAGGCTGAGCGCCAAAGAATTGAGGCCTTTGAATTATGGTGCTGGAGAAGACTCCTGCGAGTCCCTTGGACTGCAAGGCGATCAAACCGGTCAGTCCTAGAGGAGATCAACCCTGACTGCTGTTTAGAAGGTCAGATCCTGAAGTTGAAACTCAATTGGCCACCTAATGAGAAAGAAGGACTCACTGGAGAAGAGCCTAATGCTGGGAAAGATTGAGGGCAAGAGAAGGAGAGAGAATGAGGTGGCTGGATGGAGTCACTGAAGCAGTAGGCGTGAGCTTAAATGGACTCCAGAAGATGGTAGAGGACAGGAAGGCCTGGAGGAACTTTGTCCATGGGGTCGCGATGGGTTGGACACGACTTTGCAACTAACAACACAACAACAATAACAGTTGTTAAGTTAGTAACACAGTTAAGTGAATCTGGCTTCCCCATTGACTTCTTGTCAGAAGGTTACAAAAGGTGTTCACAGTACACCGGGACATTGCAATCGTCATAAATATGAGTTAGTTGCCAAGCATCTGAATTTTGATCATATGACCATGGGGATGCTATAACAATTGTAAGTGTGAAAAACGGTCATAAGTCAATGCCATTGTAATTTCAAATGGTCACTAAATGAACTGTTGTAAGTCAAGGACTATCTGTATGGAAAACATTTTTTTCAGGTTGGTTGAGGGGATGAGGGGAATTTAAATTTGCTGTGGGGAAGATAATAAACTATTCTATAGTACTTGGAATGCTGTGTAAGGCCATAATATTTATGTATATTAAATCTTTTAAAAACAGCTTGGTATTTTTTTTCTTTCTGTATGTTATAGACAACTTATTTAGCTCCTGATATTAGTGACTTTAGAATATATGAAATGCATCTTCTACCTGTTCTTAGAGAGTGTATATATTTTTTGCAAACTAATATTGACTTAATAAATATTTCATAGAGCATCATAGTTAAACAGAACCCAGAGAGCAAACTACCATTTCTATTATAAATAGTTCTATAAATAGTAAGAGAATAGAAAAAAAGAGAGTACTAGAGAAGCATACCTAATACTAATGGAGTTATTTGTGGTTAGGGATATACTGTACTGTAGATGGTGCTTAAATTTAGAATGGTCGAAATACCAGTAAGAGAATCCATGCAACTATAAATACAAAAGCATTACATGTTAATCATTGGTTAGGGAATCAGCTCAAATGATACAGCACTTGGGGTTTGAAAGATAGTAGTAATTTTGTCTGTTTTCTAACATTTTACCCTTTTCTCCTATGTATGTGTGGGACAGATAATGAAATTCAGTGATAGAGTCTGTACTTTTATTCATAAAAGACCTAAATTCTAAACGTGACATTTTCAAGTAGATGTTTAGTAAGTACAAAAGTTGGTTCAAGATCTAGCTCAGAAACTAAGAGTTGGCTTCATCCCACATGACTGGTCACTGTGCCCCTTCACTACAATAATTTTCATGCAATGTGTGGCACCAACAACTGTCTCCTTTCTTTAAAATAAGGAGACTTGTTCCACCATTGTTTGCTTTTCATCTGTCAACATTGACTATTTACAGTATGGAGGAACAAGGTGTCCAATATAAGGAGAAGGAAAAAGTCTGTTTTGTGGGTCAGGATAAGGAAGAAGGTGTGGTGACTTGTCTTCTGGAGAGAAGGGGGACTTCTAGAGGTGGGATTAGGAGGAAAATATTGCCAATGGAAAGTAAACTTATCTTACAGCTCCAGAGCAAGCATTGTTAACAGCATCTGCTTTGGACTTCCATTTGGTTAAAAAAGGGGCCTTTGTCATGGGAAGAGCTAGGATGCTGGCCTCAACTAAATAAATTCTGGTTACGAGAATCAGTTAGATTACAGATTTTTTCAAACTCTACTGAGTTACTGAAAACAATATAGTTTAATCCGTCGCTATAAATTTCAGCAACATAACTTGATTATGCAATTGAATTTTGCATCATATGTTTTTATTATCTTTATTTTAATACTTGTCCACACTTACTTCAATTTTTCCATCACCTAATATTAGTTGAGCCCTTGTTTTCTGGATTATAGTGGTTGATAAGTATGGTTGATACAACTGAATGTTCTACTGATGTTTTATTGTTAGCAAAGAATTTTTCTCAACAATTTTACTTGGTCTTGTTCATGTAGCCTTCAAGAGGACCTTGTAACTCTTTCTGTGAATGTTTATTCCATTGTTCATATTTTCTTTCATTTTTATTGTAAGTGGTTTTCACGTGAAAGAAAGTAGCCAGCAAAGTAGTTCCATATAATATTATGAGGATGCACTACAAATGGCACATAATATTATACTAAGTGGATCAGAAAAAGTGTTAAACTTTAGTGGAAAATAATTAGTGATAATTTAGTTAGTCAATGCAATAAAAAGCACACTAGTTTTTCTGGTATGTATCTCTGCTCTTGCTATTACTTGCCAGATCGCTAAGTGCCCAGTCTAAAATTATTCTCCAGGTTTTATGTAAAGATCAACACTTTTGTATTAATTTTTCTTTTTTTGATATCCACTTAACACTATATAGATAAGAGAACTATATAATTTCTGCTTCCTGCACTTATTACAAATGTGACATCAGCCAAGGTGACTTGTCCTGACATCTGTGAGTGCAACATGAAACCAGCTTAACAGCTAGCTGAAGCTAATTTAAGTCTGCACTTCATCCTAAAACTTAAGAGTTACAGATGTTGTGATTCTAATAATGTGCCATCTTTTTATCTCTTGCGGCCCAGCTAGATAAAGAATTCAAAGTATTTCTCATTCTCTTAGTTGACTTTACTGTCTACACAGACTTTGGATAGTTTTACAGTTAATGATTTTTGTGTGTGTATGTGTGGTTATCCAGAAGTATATGTTGAAAGCTTTGACATGGACAATTCTCTTTTCAGAGGTGTAGTTCATTGCCTGAGAACTGTGCATGGCCTTTGAAAAGTGCCATTATAGTGTTCCATGGAGCCTGCAGCTCCACTCATCTCCCCATTAGTGAGCTGCTAGAACACTGTATGTCTGAGATGCCCTTTCATAAGAAGGGAAGCAAAAGGCCATCATCCTACTGAAAATTGCTGTGGCTATCCAGTATAAAACTAATTTTCTTCCTTTTTGCTAGAAGAAAATGAAAAGCTCTTAGATTTTCTTTTCCTCTTGATGAAGAAACTTAAAATCATTCTGTTTGGGGAGCACGGAGGTGTGGCAGTGTATATAAAATATCTGTCCACATTTAAATGTACACACACACACACACACAAACACATATGGAAGATGGTTGTATGTATTTGTATATGTTTGTGTGTATGTATGTAAGTATGACTGTATGCTGAGATTGTGAGTGCAAATAGATTTAGGTGTACTCTTAACACAGAGGTCCCCAACCTTTTGGGCACCAGGGATTGGTTCTGTAGAGAAAGGTTTTTCCACAGACTGAATAATACATGGTTTTGTGTGCTGCCTGCATCCCATGGGTGGGGCTTTGCTTGTTTGTGCGGTCCGGTTTCTGGCATGCTGCGGCCCAGCACCAGTCGATAGACTGGGGGTTGGGGACCCTTGCTCTAACAGGTGCGGTCCTGAAGAACATGACTTTTTTTTTTTGCTAAAACTTGTTTATAAAAATTGCTTTTTAACAGTTGTTTACAGACTGTTGACATTTTCCTGTTATTTTCTCTAATTTGATATATATGTTTGCTAAAACATATTCCTATAATTTTTAAACTTTATTTCAATAAAAAATAAGTTTGTGGTTTCATTGTTCAGTAGTATAAGGCTGAAAAAGACAATGAAAGAGTCAATGGATCAAATCTGAATGCTCTGGATCCTATGTGTAACTATTGAAGATGCCTGTAATAGATGTATGTCTGTTACTTACATTACAAAGGATAAAAATCCATAGGATGTATTTTTAAGTGAAAATATTTCTTAGCATGCTATGCAAAATTGTTAACTTGTCCTTTATTCCCTTTTACTGGCTCCTGAGGCTGCTTTTTTCAAGATCAGGAAATTTTGACCATGAGGAATGCCAATTGTGCTGATTCATAAATAAGACAACATAAATTTGCAATCTTAGTCTTAAGTGCTGCATTTTTTACTTTGCTAGGTCTCTGTTAAAATAGTTCGAATTCTAATGAGAGGAGTATTTCTGACTATTAAAATGTTGTAAATCAAGTTTGTTGTTCTCTGATTATGATTTTTTCAAATTTCTTAATAGGAGCTGTAGCACTTAAAAATCTTGAAATAAAAGAAAATGCATTGGTAAGTACTAAAGTGCTCTTTACATCATAGTTCTTCATAAATACATGTTTATATGCTGTCTTAGGAATTAATAAAAAAGCATTTGTTCACATTCTGGGCTTTATGCTGTTACAATAATGTTTTCGTCATTGAAATGTAATCTAAAACATTTATCTTTGCAGTATCAATTTGATGTCCCCTTTAAAGTTAAAGCAGGTCATATTGGTAAGGAGAATTTTCAAACTTTTTACAATAGTTAAATAAATTTGTATTTTTAACGATAAGAGTTTTTATTTCTTAGAAATGCATTGGTTCATCATGCAGCTATTATCTAACAAAAAATTAAGGCTTCTTGAGAGTTTTTGCTATTCACATGCAATTGTATATGGATCATTAATTAAAAGCCTATATGTTTAACCATTTACATTCAATGGGTATTATATTGTAATAGTTCCTTAATTGAGATATTTAAAGAATAGTTGTATTTGTTAGCTAAAAATATGTTGTCTTCTATGGTTCACAGTTTTGTCTAGCAGATTATTAATGGTATCTAATACATAAGAATATGTTCTTGTATTCTTGGTTGATCTAATCTGACTTTATTATATATCTGATACATTTTATGTGTCTACTTTCATTGAATTTAGATTCAAATATTGAGGTATTTTTTCTTGCTTTCAATAGGTTAGTAGTCATTATAGGAGATGGTTGTTATTTGTAAAGCTCTATATAGCATAGGATTTGGTTACTTGAGGGATACCTATTTCCAGTATCTCCAGTATTACCTGCCCAGCCAATTTAAGGCATTCTGGATTCCTTCAATTAGACCTGGGGTAGGCAACCTTGGCTCTTTTATGACTCGTGGACTTCAACTCCCAGAATTCCTGAGCCAGCCATGCTGGCTTAGGAATTCTGGGAGTTGAAGTCCACGAGTCATAAAAGAGCCAAGGTTGCCTACCCCTGAATTAGACAGTGCCATCTATTGGATCCCTGGAAAAATGCCTGCCCTATGAAATGAGGTGCCCCCTGAGATTTGATTGCCCTCCATCTTGCTGGTGTTTCTAATGGCTTTGAAGACCCATCTCTTTGCCAAGTCTTGAGCGAGCATGTTTGAAGCCCCCTTTTTGGTTGTGAGGATTTGTTTTTTGCTCCTACCCAATTTGCATTCCTTTATTATTATTTATTACTATATTATTTATTCCTTTTATGGTTGTTACATGTAAACCTTCAGAACCATTGAGAAGTACAATTTGTTAAGTACAAACTTAACAAATAATAATATATGAAAGAAAAACTTCACTGGTCTTTTTATTTTCTAAATTGTAAGCAATTTATTGCAAGTATGAGTAAAGTAGTGTCGTAGTGTGCTTTTATACATATAGGAAAAAATATTCAGATTTATATTTAAATTCTATGGTTTTAGTTTTGAAATAGAAACATTTTAATGGTAGTGGTAGAATGGTAAATCACCATAAGCATATCATAGCTTGGACATTCAGTTGGATTGTTCTGGAAATGTTAAATCAGAAGGTGGAAAGTATTGCATATTTTATATTTTAGCCGCGATAAATTCCAAAAGGGGTTTAGTGGAAAAGTAGGGCAAGCCTGGTATACTTTGCTCCCATCTTCCCATTACATGTTTTCCTTTCTTTACAGACACTTAATGCTGCATAAATGTAACCAACAAACCTGCCTGCTTTTCCCATTAATCTTCTTGCATTTTTCTTTGTTTACTTCTTACCTTACTCTGCTGTATCGTATTATAGTCCCCTTTTCTTCCTGTCCACATCTTGGAACAACCACTGCATTGAATGGCCATGTTCTAGGTTTGTCTCCAGATGAAATGTTAAGGGTCTGTGTCACGATAAAATGCACAAAACACTTAGAATTAATGTGTTTTGTGCATGAGATGATCAGTCCATAGAACAAGGGTTGGCAACCTTAAACACTCAAAGAGCCACTTGGACCCATTTCCCAGAGGGGGAAAAAACACTGGGAGCCGCACAACTCTCACACACGTGCACACGCAAGGGGGGAAACTTGATTGAAGAGATTAATTAGTTTAATTAAAAAGAAATAGAGGCTGCTGTTCATGAGTTCTCTCTCTCTCCCTCCCTCCCTCTCTCTCCCCCCTCTCTCCCTCCCTCCGATCTTCTGCTCACCTGGCAAGGTTGCTTCACACTGTTCTGGATAAGCTGACACACATTCTTATTGGGCTGGCTCTCCTGCCCTGCTTTCTGCTACTCCCTGTGGAGATGCAGCAAAGGCAGGAGCCCCACCCAGTTTTACATACACAGAGAGAGAGAGAAGGGAAGCGCAAGTCTCTCTCTCTCTCTCTCTCTCTCTCTCTCTCGCTGGGAGCCGCAGGAGAAGGCTGAAAGATCCGCATGTGGCTCCAGAGCCGCGGCTTGCCAACCCGTGGTATAGAATGTTTTGCCCATCTCTAAACTGAGTTTGCACAATTTTTTCAATATGATATGGGTGATATGTTTTAAATTATGATGAAAATAAATTCAATTTATATTAAATTCCAAGCAAAAAAGATAAGGAATACCCACCTAGCTTGACCCAGATTAGTAGATTATTAGTATAATTTACAACTAATCTTTATGTAATCTTAAACATGATACTTGGAAATATTTTGAAGTAGAAACCTTTTTTTAAAAATGTTATGATTAAAAATATTGTTGGATTTTTTAAAAAAATGACTTTCTTTGTGATTCTAGGTCAGCTAAATTTGCAAATACCATGGAAAAATCTTTATACTCAGCCAGTTGAAGCTGTTTTAGATGAAGTTTATCTGCTCATAGTACCTACAGCTAGTAAGTTTATTAAGAAATGGAACTGAACTGTGTAAAATAAATATGTAAAATAATATTTAGCCAAAATACACACACATACACACACACACACACACACACACACACACGTGTGTGTGTGTGTACGTACATATTTATATATGTACGTACATATATATATGTACGTACATATATATATGTACATACATATACATACACACACACACATATACATACACACATACACATATAGTTTGAAAAAAATAGTTGCTTTTTGGTGTTTGTCATTGTTTAAAATCTGACATTATTTATGGTTGGCAAGTAAGAAGCAATTAGTATTGTTATTTGTTGATTTAATTAATACCCTAAATGTGCCTAGTGGACAATTTCTGGGTGAGCAAACACATCTAATAATTTGAATCTGTTCATACTTCCCTCCAGAAGAAAATGGGTCCTAAGAGGTTTAGACCTGGATAGATTGTCATCAGCTCCTTAAACTGAGTTTAGTAGCTCACAGGCTAAGGACCCCACATGATTTTATTTAGCATCCTTATTCAGGACTTTAATATTTTCTCAGTAGCCTGTAGCTCAGGGATCTTCAAACGTGGCCCTTTTATGACTTGTGGACTTCAACTCCCAGAATTCCCTAGCCAGCAACGCTGGTTGAGGAATTCTGTGAGTTGAAGTCCACAAGTCATGAAAGGGCCAAGTTTGAAGACCCCTGCTGTAGCTTCTGAACCTTCTTCAATGATAGTCTTTCACAGAGTATACTGAAGTCCAGCTACAATAATTGTAGTGACTATAATTCAATAGAATTAGATCTTAGTTCATTAAAAGATTATATCTGACACATCAACTGAAGTCGAACATAGCAGCTTCTTGCCACTAAAGCCCACCCATGCATCTAACAACATTTTTGAATAAAAGAAAATTCCCAGATGATGACACTTGTTCTTTCCGAAAGAGTGTGTTCTCATTCAGAACATTTTTTAAAGAATGCTAAGATACTTTAAAGAGCATTGTCCTTAATTCATCACCAAAATTTCCTAGGTAAATTGATGCTACAAAAAAGAGATTTCTTTGCAAATCAAGAAAGGGCTCGCAACTTGGGTGTCCTCCTGGATTTACGGCTTAATTTGGAAGATCATGTAATGGCCGTGACCTGGGGGGCCTTCGCACAGGTTCGCCTAGTGTGCCAGTTGCGCCCCTTTTTGGACCGAGATGCCCTATGCACGGTTACCCACACCCTCGTCACTTCTCGCTTGGATTACTGCAATGCTCTTTACATGGGGCTGCCCTTGAAGAGTACCCGGAGGCTTCAACTGGTGCAAAATGCGGCCGTGCGGGTGCTTATGGGAGTATCTCAATACTCCCATGTTACACCACTCCTGCACGAGCTGCATTGGCTTCCGGTTGCCCTACAGGTGCGATTCAAGGTGCTGGTAATAACCTTTAAAGTCCTACATGGCTTAGGCCCGGGGTACTTGCAAGACCACCTGCTGCCAATGTCAACCTCCCATCGCCCGGTTCACTCCCACAGAGTCAGCCTCCTCAGGGTTCCGTCGGTCAGGCAATGCCGGCTGGCGACCCCCAGGGGGGGAGCCTTCTCTGTGGGCGTGCCGACCCTCTGGAACGAACTGCCTCCAGAGCTGCAGATGGCCCCTGACCTTCGGTCCTTCCGCCGTGACCTGAAGACGTGGTTGTTTCAACAAGCGGGCCTGGACTGACTACGATTTTGAATTAGGCTTTTTATTGGGTTAAATTGTATTAATTGTTTAATTCTCTCTTAATTTTTTTTATTCTATGTTTTTTAATTTTTATTGTTGTGAGCCGCCCTGAGTCCTTAGGGAGAAGGGTGGCATATAAATTTAACGAAATGAAATGAAATGAATGAAAGTAAAACACCTGGAAGATGTAAGTGTGAATAATAACAATAAAGGCATAATCCAGTTTACAAATCAATGAATGAATGACAAAATAGTTCATCCTAAATTCAAACTTTCAGGTTTTGGTGATATTTATAAAGATAACTTGTCATGTATTGAACATTTAATGATACATTTTGCAGTCTTCACAACACCATGAAAATGCCTGTGTGCCTCTAACAGCTCTTACATTCTGAACATAGGACATTCTGCAGATATTCTATGATTCTTGGCTATTCAGCCATATGTGAACATTGTTAGCCCTTTGAGGTACTCCAGACAACTACAACTATGAATATTAATTCTGTATTATAAAGTTATATTAATAGCATTTTGTAAAACTGAAAGTATTTCTCTTTCACTCTCTGGAAAACTATGGAGGGTCCTTTTTGAAACGCTCCTCTGCCCCTTCCCTTCTGGGAGTTGAGAAATATTTTAAGTGCCAGTTGTTTAGCTCTTCCTCCATCTCCCAGGATCATTCCTACATACCATTACACACACACACACACATACACACACACACACACACACACACACACCATACAAAGGAAAAACTATTTTAGTGCATTGTTTTATTCTTGAAAGAGGCTGACTTATTGCTTATTGCCAGAATATGTACAAAGAATAGTTACCAAATATTTTTCGTACAGAGAGTAAGTACAGTCAAATAGGACTTGATTTTCTATTTGTTTGATTTCAAATGTTTTAATCTAGTTGTGTTTAATTATTAAAATAATCCATTCTATATTAGGTATTAAATATGATGCTGAAAAAGAAGAAAAGCAACAGCTGGAAGCAAAGCAAAAGGAACTGCAAAGAATTGAAGATGCAAAACAAAAGATTGCTGACAAAGGTAAGAAAATATGCAATTGACATTCATTCGATTTTTAATGCCAAATGAATGATGGCTCACAAGGCATATCAAAAGCAAATAAATAGAAATGCAATAAAATTAATTTAAAAAGAAGTGCAAAATACAGATAATCCTTGAGATATGAACATTCACTTAACAGCCATTTGAAGTTATAAAAGACCCTTTCCCCCCAAAGCTGTATACTGCCCTGTTTCAAAGTTATAGTGGCTGCAGCACCCCTATGTCATTTTCCCTTATGACCAATCATGGGAATACTACAGTGCCCCCCACCTCTTTCCTCCTACTACTGGGACCCTGCAGTGCTTGGGCCTGCTCTCCATGCCTCCTGGAAGCAGCCACCATTTTCAGCACGCCAACAATTCCTTACGGAAATGACGACTGCTTTTGGAATTTTCTGCACAGATCAGCTGGCCTTTTGGAGACTGCAATATTCTCCTGGATCTCACTAGGCTTTGGAAAAGCCAGCTGCCTGCATGCAAGTCTGGCAGCTTCAGGAGAGGCATACCAAAAGAGACTTTCCCCCTTTTCCTTGCTTAATGCTTCCCTCCCCTCAAAACCTAATTTCTTCCAAAAAAGAAAACAGAAAAAAAAGTTGGGAGGGACAGACTTGTTGATCTTTCTTCCCACTCCTCCACCAATTAGGTGCTGAAACTAAATTCTCCACCTCTCCCTTCCAATGTTGATCCCTTTTACCCACCTCATTTGCTAAATTTACTGGATGCCTGGAAAAAGAGTGACAGAATCTTACGTTACTTATCTTGATGAGTGACTGCCAGATTGAAGAGTACAGGAAAGGAAGGAAGGGAGCAAAGAAAATCTCTCTGCAGCTTGCATTAAGAAGCTGAAGAAATGGTTGCACTCAAAAGAAAAAGTGACTAGGTCAGAACACATGCAGCAAACAGCCATGGCAGAAGCTGGGTCCTTGGAAACCTTTTTGCTGCTTGTCTGATTGCCTTTAGAGGATTCCTAGCTAGGTCATATAGAGAGTCAGACAAGTAGCAAAAAGCTTTGCTGCTCATAGAAATCTTCTAAAGGCAATCAAACAAGCAGCAAAAGCTTTTTGCTTAATGTTTAAAACAAACTGACAAATCTTATTCCAAATTGTTTCTAGGATTCTGAATTCTGTTTTTGGCTTGTAATTGTTTTTCATTCTTTTAAGCCAATGGTCTTCAAATGTTTTAATCTCATTCTTAAAATACAGGACTGAAGGAGCTTTGGTTATATCTACCAATATGTACTATATTAGAAATTAAAACAGAAATCTAGTTGAGGCTGCTTTCTTTTGAAATGCAGACTACATTGTGTTTTATTTCGTGCTGATTGCTTCTAGTACAAATGTTGAAAGATCCCATGGTCAAAGTGTCAAAAGTGGTTGAATCTATTATTTTGAATATATTGAATATAGAATTGCAATTTATTCCAAATATATCAAAATATTTCCGAGAATTGTGCAGTAATCACTTATATTTGTGGCTTTATTATTTCCCTATGACATATATTTAGCATTTCCTTAAATGTAAGTATTTTACCATAGGATACATGCTGTTGGTTAAATGAAATATTGAGGTTTGGCTGCCTCTTTGATAAGTCACTTAAAAGGTATAATTCAGTAGGAATTCAGTAGACCTTTTACGCACTTAATGAATTATTAAGTGCCTGTGGAATCACAAATAATCATAGCTTGCAGTCTGCCAATTTAATTATTGACTCTTATTATTTTCTAATGCTGTGAAGCTGAATCATCGTAGGCTGAGGTTCTGAATGTTAACTCCTCACTTCTGTAGCAGACATGGTCATTTCAGTCTGGTTCCAACATAATCCTTTAATTGCTTCAGTCAGCAGCAGACATTGTCCCTGTTATATTTCAGTAACAAACGTTACATAGAGGATCTCAATTTATTCCCTCAGCTGAAGCACCACTATTTATTGTAAGGATTCCAGTGAACCTTTGTCTTGAGTTTTCCTTTCTCTTCATCCTTTTCTTTATCCAAACCCACCATTTTAAGGTTGACTGACCAACTTCCATCACACTTTGGCCACAATTAGTATGGCTGCTTGTGTCATCTCCAATGATTACATCAAATGAGTTCCTAAGCACCCTTTCTTAGTCTTCCATGTTTAGAAGACACATCTTTTGTTGCAAAAAGAGGTGATTGCATTCATCCCTTCAAAGGAACTTATATTTAATGTCTTCTTGTTGTTAGCTGCGAAGTCATGTCCGACCCATCGCGACCCTATGGACAAAGTTCCTCCAGGCCTTCCTGTCCTCTACCATCTTCTGGAGTCCATTTAAGCTCATTTCTACTGCTTCACTGACTCCATCCAGTCACCTCATTCTCTGTCGTCCCCTTCTTCTACTGCCCTCAATCTTTCCCAGCATTAGGCTCTTCTCCAGTGAGTCCTTCCTTCTCATTAGGTGGCCGAAGTATTTGAGTTTTAGCTTCAGGATCTGGCCTTCCAAAGAGCAGTCAGGGTTGATCTCTAGGACCGACCGGTTTGATCGTCTTGAAGTCCAAGGGACTCGCAGGAGTCTTCTCTAACACCACAGTTCAAAGGCCTCAATTCTTTGGCGCTCAGCCTTTTTTATGGTCCACCTTTCACTGCCATACATTGCAACTGGGAAGACCATAGCCTTGACTATACACACTTTTGTTGACAGGGTGATATCTCTGCTTTTTAGTGTGCTGTCTAGATTTGCCATGGCTTTCCTCCCAAGGAGCAAGTATCTTTTAATTTCTTGGCTATAGTCCCCATCTGCAGTGATCTTGGAGCCCAGGAAAATAAAATCTGTCACTTACCTCCATTTCCTCCCCATCTATTTGCCAGGAATTGAGAGGGCCAGATGCCATGATCTTGGTTTTCTTAATGTTAAGTTTCAACCCAAGTTTTGCACTCTCCTTCTTCACCCGCAACAAGAGGCTCTTTAGTTCTTCTTCACTTTCTGCCATTAGAGTGGTATCATCTGCGTATCTTAGGTTGTTGATATTTCTTCCGGCAATCTTAATTCCAACTTTTGATTCATCTAGCCCAGCTTTTCTCATGATGTGCTCTGCATATAGGTTAAATAGGCAGGACGACAGTATATAGCCTTGCCGGACTCCTTTCCCAATTTTGAACCAATCAGTGGTTCCGTGTCCAGTTCTCACTGTTGCTTCTTGGCCCACATATAGGTTTCTCAAGAGACAAATAAGATGGTCTGGTACTCCCATCTCTTTAAGAACTTGCCACAGTTTGTTATAATCCACACAATCAAAGGCTTTAGCATAGTCAATGAAGCAGCAGTAGATGTTTTTCTGGAACTCCCTAGCTTTCTCCATGATCCAACGTATGTTGGCAATTTGATCTCTGGTTCCTTTGCCTCTTCGAAATCCTGCCTGTACTTCTGGTAGTTCTCGATCCACATACTGCTGAAGTCTAGCTTGTAGGATTTTAAGCATAACTTTACTAGCATGAGAAATGAGTGCAATGGTGCGATAGTTTGAACATTCTTTGGCACTGCCTTTCTTTGGAATTGGAATGTAAACTGATCTTTTCCAATCCTGTGGCCACTGTTGAGTTTTCCAAATTTGCTGGCAAATTGAGTGTAGCACTTTTACTGCATCGTCTTTTAAGATTTTGAATAGCTCAGCTGGAATACTGTCACCTCCACTAGCTTTGTTGTTGCTCAGCTTTTCTAAGGCCCACTTCACTTCACATTCTAGGATGTCTGGCTCGAGTTCAGTGACCACCTCATTGTGATTATCAGGGACATTAAGCTCATTCTTGTATAGTTCCTCTGTGTAATTTTGCCACCTCTTCTTAATCTCTTCTGCCTCTGTTAGGTCCCTGCCGTTTTGGTCCTTTATCATGCCCATTTTTGCATTAAACGTTCCCTTCATCTCCAATTTTCTTGAAAAGATCTCTGGTCCTCCCTATTCCATTGTTTTCTTCTATTTCTTTGCACTGTTCATTTAAGAAGGCATTCTTATCTCTTCTAGCTATTCTCTGGAATTCAGCATTCAATTGGGCGTATCTTTCTTTTTCTCCCTTGCCTTTCGCTTCTCTCCTTCCCTCAGCTATTTGCAAAGCTTCCTCAGACAGCCATTTTGCTTTCTTGCATTTCTTTTTCTTTGGAATGGTTTTGGTTGCTACCTGTTCTACAGTGTTGTGAACCTCTGTCCATAGTTCTTCAGGCACTCTGTCTATCAGATCTAATTCCTTAAATCTATTTGTCACCTCTACTGTATATTCAGCAGGGATATGATTTAATTCATACCTGAGTGGCCTAGTGCTTTTCCCTACTTTCTTCAGTTTAAGCCTAAACTTTGCAATGAGAAGCTCATGGTCTGAGCCACAGTCAGCTCCTGGTCTTGTTTTTACTGACTGTATAGAGCTTCTCCATCTTTGGCTGCAGAGTATATAGTCAATCTGATTTCTGTGTTGACCATCTGGTGATGTCCACGTGTAGAGCCATCTCTTGGGTTGTTGGAAAAGAGTGTTTGCTATGACCATTGTATTCTTTTGACAAAATTCTATCACCCTGTGCCCTGCTTCATTTTGTACTCCAAGGCCAAACTTGCCTTGTTATTCCGGTTATCTTTTGGCTTCCTACTTTAGCATTCCAGCCCCTGTTTGCTGATACCTAAGATGTCGATGTTCAGTCTTGTCATCTCTTGTTTGACCACGTCCAGCTTTCCTTGATTCATGGATCTTACATTCCAGGTTCCTATGGAGAAAAAATCTTTACAGCATCAGACTTTCCTTTCACCACCAGACACATCCACAGCTGAGCGTCCTTTCGGCTTTGGCCCAGTCGCTTCATTCTTTCTGGCGCTACTAGTACTAGCCGTCTTCTCTTCCCCAGTAGCATATTGGATGCCTTCCGACCTGAGGGCCTCATCTTTCAGCGTAATATCGTTTTGCCTTTTGGTACTGTCCGTAGGGTTTTCATGGCAAAGATACTGGAGTGGTTTGCCATTTCCTTCTCCAGTGTCTACCTATCCTATTTCTTGTATCTCTCTGTATGAATATATAAATAGAACAATATACTGTATAGAAATACCTGTTATGTATTCCTGAATATTATTTTTGCACCTAAACCAACTGTAGTCTTTATTGCTTAATAATATAAAGCATTCACTTAATTTAGATAAAGCACAAGAAAAGCAAGATACTTTCATAGAAAAGTTAATTACTCAAGTTATAAGAAACCTTCAGTTGAAAATTTCCAACATCCATATACGATATGAAGATGATGTAAGTATATGTGCATAGAATATTCAGTTAAATTATAAACATTTGAATAATAACTTTAGATGGTTGTATAGAAGGATAATCTTTTTTCTGTTCACCCATAAAGTGATTGCTGAGAAAGTTGAGACTGCTGTCTTTATTTGACTATTGTATCATTATAATTTGGAAGGTTTCAGTGATGGTCTGATTGCAAAGTTGCATATTAAATTATTTTTTAAAGCACGGGTAATGCTGGGGAACTTTTTGAACAAATAACATTTGAATCCACTCTTTCTCTAGTTTTAGTGGATTGCAAAACTAATGACTATATATAAATTCCTACCCTTAGATTTAAAACTAAAGACAGCTTTTCTCTGACTGAGGCCCATAATGATTATACAAATGTAGTTCAAATTTGGAAAGTACTATTTTATGCAACAGTACTCTAATCTAAAATATGTACACATAAAGGAGTATGTGTAGAGTAGAACGCTAAAGATACTATTTTGGGAATATTAGGATGAAACATGCAGCTAAGGTACAAAATTTAGCTAATCTTAATCCAAAGTTAATCATTGCAATCCATATCATTCTGGTTTATAAAATCAATATACATAGAGAAATGTCAAGAAATGTCTCTTATTTTATTATAAGGCACACATGTTGCTACAAATTTTACGTCCTGCATGTTGTATACCTGTATATATTATATTGTTGCATATTTAAAAATATTTGATTTTTTTTGCAGATCACAAATAAAGATATTCCACTGTCATTTGGTATCTCACTTGAAAATTTAAGTTTACAGGTATTATCATTGCTCAAATTTTTAATTTAAAACTTGTTTCTGTTTTTAATATGTATATAGCCTCTTTTATCGTAATTCAGGAATAAATGACAACTTTGTCAACTTTGAAAGTGGAATAAACATAATTTTAATTAAAGCACAACTAAAATTGAATAAATTTTGAATATTTAGAATAAAATTGTTTGCATTATTTATAAAGAAAAACAGATCTGAAATTTGGGTGGTCTCCACAGTATAAAAACTTCCCAAGTTTTTATACTTGGGAACTGACTAAGATTCCTTCTGTTCAGACTTTATTTCTAAATATGGAACACTACACAAATCTACTCAGGTGTTCCTGATGACAGCTGGGGGAAATCTTAATGTTGTTCTGTCTTGCAACGTAAATCAATAAAGTAATGTCAGAATAACTTCTGTTTCTATTACAGACTTCAGATCAAAATTGGAATCCATGTATTCAAGATGCAACCACTAAATTGTTCTATAAGGTAGAGTCCTAGGTGGAAATCCAGTTGAGTAGAATGTGCTGTGAGACTCCTTCAAAGTTTGTGTTAATGTAAAGCACAAGGGAGGTTTCATTCTTTTGCTGTTTGTTTCACATATTAATTCATTTTGAGCAGAGCTAAATCACAACTATACTGAATTGATACATGGCAAGTTTTTTGATGTGCATATTGTAATTTTGATACAGTGAAGGGACTAAAAGTTTGTTGGATTTATATCCTGCTTTTATTCAGGAACTCAAGGTGGTAAAGTTGATCAATAAGTTGAAATTATTACATGGCTTAGTAAAGTGATAACCAGTTAATGATTCACAGACCATTGGTACATGGAACTAAAGTGATTTGTTTATTTTTCTCATAAACCACCTAGAAATAACAGATAAAAATAGCAACCCCATTTGCTAACTGATCCAAAGATTGTCCATGTTTCAGCTGGTTTTGAATTCAGGAAGTAAAATCAGGGAACCATCAGTATCTGAAGAAGTGGCTATATTGTTTTTACAACTTTTTTCAACTGCCACACAAGCAAGAACTTTCTTAGGTCTCATAAATAGCGGAGCAAAGATGAAGGGAATGGGGGACTATGAGAAGGCCAAGCATTTGGTGTGTTAGAGAGCCTGTTTCTTAGTATCAAAACTATCACAATGAAGAGCAGACACACAGGCCACAATTTTTCACTTTTTCAACACCTTGCCTCCTTAGTATTTATATACTATATAATACTATATACTATAACGCTACATACTTAGAATTTATATACTATACTTAGCTATCCCAATCCAAAGGAATTTTGAATGACTTTCATTCTCTTCCAATAATAACATTAAAAAACAACAACATATTGTTGACTGCTAAATACAAGGGAGAGGTATCCTTTTTTGCTCTGATGGTCATAGTCCATAATCGAGAACTAACGTGTTACATGTTTTCATGCATCATCCTATTTCAGTATATCAATAAAATTTAAAAATACTAAATAAAAACTAAAAATGCAATATGATAAATTATTCTGAGAAAAATACCTCATATTTAATCCTTCTGTAGCAGCCTGTAGCATCCTTATCTTTTATTTCAGGGGTCCCCCAACCTCCAGGCCATGGCCTATTCACAACTGGGCTGCGTGAGCTGTGGGCCAGTGTGCACGTGTGTGCGCATAGCTTGACTTTTGCAAATGGTGGCCTTGTGCATGTCCATACATGTGTGCAGCTCAACCTGTCCGGTTCCCCTCCTCCCCCACCGGGCCACCAAGTTGCAAAGGTTGGGAATCCCTGCTTTATTTGATTAATTTCAGTAATTCCATTTACATCTTTTTAACTTTTGTCAATATTTGTAATAACTTCTATAAAAGTGCATACCTATAAGATATTGGATCATGATAACTTTAAATATGATATTCAGTAATTCCTATTTATTTTTATTTTTATTTCAGCTAGTTCGATTGGATAACTTCTTTGCATACTGGAATGTGAAGTCTGAAATGTTTTATCATGATAACTATAAGGAATCTTTGGTGAGCAGACAAAGCTAATCATTTCGAGTATGATTTGTCCGAAATGGATTACAGTTCATTTATATTTTTATGCAGTGTCTTATTTAAGCTAAAAAGGAGATCGTTAATGCTGTAGTCTTGTGCTAGTTAACTTTTCAAGCAGCACTACTGATGAGGAAATCAGTTTCATATGGCGATTAAGACAGGTTAGAAAGCAGGAAACTGTGTTCTAATTCTGCCTTAGGCACAAGGAAGCTGGGTGACCTTGGGCCAGGCACTCTTTCTTAACCCTAAGAAGGAGGCAAGGACAAACCACTTCTGGAAAACCTTACCAAGAAAACTGCAGGGTCTACTCAAGGCAACAGCCAGGAATCAAAAACTGACTCAAAGGCATTTTAAAAAAGGTTCACTGAACTTAGAAAATCTATGTCTGTTTGCTCCCTTTTCAGCTGACCCTGGGAATAAATATTATGTATGAAGATTAATATAGGCATTAAATTGAGAAAAAAAATCAGATTTGTGTGGGAAATATTTTACAGCTGTTTAGCAACAAAATACATATTTATTAACAACTCCTTTTCATTGTAAAATGGTCTTACAGTAAATAGTCCTAAAATAAAACAATGAAATAATATAAAATAAAATCTGTAGAATTATAAGGCTAAACTGAAAACAACTTTGATCAAAATCAAAGTCATTGTCTTAGATTTTAATTCCATTTTAGTACTAAGGCCATCCTGCTCCAAATTGTAAAGTAATGTTTCTTAGGGACTCTAAATAAAAATACAAGATAAAAAAAGGAAAAATTATCTACACTAACAGGAAAAAATGTTTAAATGATTAAAAGTTTGGAATTTAGGTTTGGCATTTTTGAATTCATATACAGGAAGTCATCATGTTATACACAGTTGTTCAGCAACTGTTCAAAGTTTGCAATGTAACTGAAAAAAAGAGCTTATGACTGGCCCTCAAAATTCCTGATATCTTACTACCCCGTAGTCACATGATGAAAATTTACAGTCTCCCCACTGCCACCTAGCCACAGCACCCATTCCCACCCACGACACCCATCTGCAGTTATCTATTGCCCACCTGCAGTACCTGCCCTTGGCACCTACCTGCAGTCCACCCATTAAGCTCCTCTACATACATATCAGCCAACCTCATTTTTTTTAACCCAAATGTTATGAAAAATGTATCCCCCATGTATTAAGCTGACACATTTTTATATGCTTCCATTTTCCTAAGTATTTTATTCGTAGGTAATCTACAAATTATCCATTTTTGTGTTGTTTTGGTTAAAAAATTGAGTGTCATCTTATCAGTGGATGGGCTTATCTGAGAACCTATACCAGATGTACAGGTACTTTAAAAAGTATTATTATATATACTTATCTATACATCCATTAGCCAATAAGCCAGATCCAATTTTGGGGACATATTTTTGCACCTAAAATTCTCTCTTTATTCATAAGCGTATAGGTACTTTTCCTCAGTTTTCTTGGAAATTTTCAATCTTTTAACCAAAAACCTTAGCAAGTGAAATATTTTAGAATCTCGTCATATCCTAGGACATGCCATTGCAGAGAACCCAAGCAGTATATCAAATGCTCATTAATATTATGCCTATTTAACTATCAAATATGTATATTTTCTCTCCAAAGACCACAGTAGATATTTTGAATTGAAGACCTGATGTTACTCAGTATTTATTAATGAATTACATAGTCTGTGTTTGGACAATTAAAGTGTACTACTATATTATCATAACTTTTTTTATTCTTCATTAAATGAGGCTAAAGAGGGAAATGATTGTTTTCCTCATTTTTTTTTCAATCAGACATTATTTTATTGAACAGGGATCAGAGATCAAATTAGTTCTATCTACTTTAGCTTCTGATTTAGGCGGTCATCTACTGTAATTTAGCATTCTAGGGGTGACTTAACATTTACATTTCACTGTATTATCAAAATATATATTCTCACATGTTTAAACCAGGAGCCTCTTTTGCATGATATCTAGCCCAAATTATTGAACCTGTATATATCCTTGGGTCTTTGTATTTTAAGTTAAAGTTGGATCAATTTAGAATATCACTTGGGAAAAATACTCTCTTTGGTTTATATTACATTTTGCATTTTTATTGTGAATAAATTTTCACTTCCATTTTTTCCCCCCCAAAAGAGTCATTTAAAATATGGAATTGCAAGCACTAATGTGATTCCAGAAGGCTATAGTTTTGGTAAGTTTTTAATATTTCCTAACAAACTTACATGTGAAGTACACTATGCATAGGTAGAGTTTCCTCTTGGAGCTACGTTTTTATTTAATCCAAAAACTTCATTTAAGACAGGCAGTTATGGTTAGATTAGATTTGTAAGGAACTTAGGGATCATATGTCTGTGCTAAAATGTTACACTAACTGCTGATTTATTTCTGGATAAAATACAAAGAGGTATTTATTACCTTGAAAATTCTCTATATAAGTCTGAAGAAACAAAAACAATAGAAACTTAGAGGTTTCATTGTAAGATAGTGATTGGCACTAGATTATCGAGGACTGAATTTAACATACTATTGGCACAGTTCTACCTTTTCTGCATTATCACAGTAGAATAGATTACAATAGTAGAGATTATGGTAAAAAAATCATCTTATCTTCCAGAAGATATGTAAGCAAAAATAGCATAGTCTTGTCCCTAGTTGGGCAACTGGTCACAATATTTAGCTTTCACTTTGGTGCCTGAAAGTGGATCTTATTTTCTTATGCCTCCATAAGGAGCATCCAGATAATATTGAAAAAAATAATCTTTTTGTTTCTTGATTAACTTTTTCAAAATTCTCCTTTTTAGTATTCCGTCCGATTTCAGCTAAAGCTAAACTCCGTATGAATCCGCGATCCGATGTTGACTTTTCTGCACCAAAACTAGATGTGGATGTAAATCTTCAGGATATAACTATTGAATTGAATAAACCACAGGTAACTGTATAAATGATTTAGATTTTTATAGCAACCTTTTTTATTTCCTCAATTAAATTTTCATGGTTATATTTACATATTTTTACAAGATTATAGTTTTCGGTAATCCTTGAAAGAATTCCCAAATTTATATTTGAGTAGGCTTGTATATCAAGGTTATTTAAGTGTCAAAAATGTGCCCCAGGAATCAGGCAATAGCAAGCCACTTCCAAAATATTGCCAAGAAAACTGTGGAGACTTGTCAGACAGCCACCAGGAGTCAATACTAACTCAAATACAGTCAATTAATCAATTACAGCACTATCTGAAGATGGGACTTTTCATTCTCCTGAATTTTTAGCCGAATTGTGGGACATATACTTTAACCCCTATCTTTATGGAATTCAGATCATCAGTTTTGAAAATCACTGTGGGTGCAATTAGAAAAAGTGTGATACTTTAGTAACATTTTGTTTTTGTTTTAGCCCAAACTATATATTGGAAGTGATATTGAAATGTAAACATAGGTTTGCTCATAATAACATAGGAAACTATACATACTCCTGGTTTAAAATATATACAAATCCTGGTTTAAAATATATATAAAAGTAGAAGAACAGATATTTAATCTTGTATGTCATCTTGACACACATGAAAGGTAAAGGACATGAGAACTCAGTTCTAGCAGGAAAACATTATTTCAGAGAACCTACAAAGTGATAATTCCCAAAGTCTTATTTCATTCCTTGACTTTCTAGACATGTGATATATGAACTAATTTTCTTGTGTTTTATATGTTCTCATTGTCAAACAATAGGAAAACTGTGAGCAATCTTGAAAAGGACTTCATTTTTTTCCTATTTCACAGCTTCATTTTTTTAGATATTAGTGAAAGTCAACAAAAAAATATCATGGACAAAATATTCATAGTAAGCTGAGATGAAATACCTAAGAACTATACCCTTAATAATTTTCATTAAAGGGAAGGTCTTTTGACTGAACATATATGCACACAATAATACTACTCAGTTTTATATATGAGTTTACATGTTGTGTGTGTGAGAGAAAGCGATCATATCTTACTCTTTATTTCTCAAGACCCTCACTAAGCATTAGCCAACAAAGGTTAAGTATTTCTCATAGATTCTAGGAACTATTTTAACTATCTTCCTTTCACTATATCTGCAGGTTTGCAAGAGGTTTTCTCACCAGAATAACACTTATTGTTTAATCTAGGATGAAATAGAATTAACCTGTTACTATGCAGTGCACCACTTTGCTATATATATTGCACCCATTGTTCTTATAGAAGCAAAAATTAGGAGGGCAGACAACAGCATGGAACAAATTCAAGGTTGCCATCTACAGAACACTGTGTTGTACAATTGCTAATATGGATCTTTCTCTGATCTGAGGGATTGGCACTATCACTCACCTGGCTTTTATCTAAAGAGGAATTACTGTCCAGATTTCTACGCTTGTGCTTTTAGCCACAATACCAAACTGACCCAGCTACTGATTAGATAAAGAACATTTAGGGATTTGTTTTTCTAGATTAAATTCTTTAGTGATTTTCACTCTGCTTAAAGTACCCTAATGAATGCTTCTGAGGTACGTATACTAATTTTCAAAATATTGTTAGGCCCGAACAATCAGACCCATACGTACAAAGTTCAAGCTGACTACTTTATTATATTCTGCCTATAATACAGGAATCTCCCCAGTCCGGCAGCTCTCCCCTTGGAACAATAAGATAAGGCTCCAAGGAGTTCAAGAAGGGCTGGTTCTGGCCCTCTTACAGCTGTGCAGTGACACTAGACTTGCCCCGGCTTCATCCCTCCTTCCTGTCAGGCTGGATACTTCCCAACATCATTCACTTTTACAACATTCCCCACATAGCCATGGAGATTTTAAATCATGTATTAGATCAGTATTGATTTGCAAACAACTTGAAAAAATATATCTGCCAAAGAGCAGATTTTTCTTGGAATAAATATTACTTTAACTCAAAGTTAAATACTCCATTGTCATTATAAAATGAAAACTTTTAATGTCCCAGTCTATTCAACCTCTAAATAATGTAACTTTAAGACAAATGCTGTTTACATTTTGTTTTAATTATTATACTGTACTAATAGTAAATATATTTTTGCATTTTTTCTTGCAGTATTTCAGTGTTATGGAACTCCTTGAATCAATTGATATGATGACCCGAAATTTACCATATAGGAAATATAGGCCAGATGTTCCTGTTCACAACAATGCCAGGAAATGGTATACATCCAGTAATTTTTGGAAACTTTTATAATTCTGATGGTTTTTCTGTTAGTATATTCTCATAAACTGGAATTCAAAATCCGAAAGAATCTTGATAGGGAAGAATTTCATAAGTACCTTATTAATAAAGTAATAGACTTAATTATTGTATTTTGGGGAAGAAGAGTCAAGAATTATAAACTAATTTGTGAAGATTGCTTTACTAAAATATAATTGAAATGTTAATCTTGCATGTAATATTATACCCTAACATTTTCTTCTTTTTCTATTAGGTGGCGATATGTTATACAAGGCATTCTTGAAGTAAACATCCAACCTAAGCTACAAATGTGGTCTTGGGAACATATTCGATACCATAGGAATCAATTGAAAAGTTATAAAGAGCTCTATAAAATAAAAATAACTTCAAAGAAGGCTATACAAGAGAGTTTGATTATGTTGGAGGTTAGAGGTTTTAAATCACCATGTTTATCACAAACTAAAAAATAATTGTTTTCCAAAATATAATGGTAGATTGCATATTTCTTTATAAACCTCCACTGGCTGACAGGAAGTTCCTCCTGACATCTTGCCTGAATCTACTTCATTGTGGTTTTCCATTGATTCTGGTCAGTCCTATCCTGTCTAGTCAACCCCTTCTTCTTTGGATAACATTTCAGATGTTTGAATGCCATCCCCTTAGTCGTCTGTTCTATGGCCTAAAAATATCCAATATACAACCGTTCCTCACAAGATTTTATTTCTGGCCTCCCCTCACCATCTTGAAAGCTCTCCTGTGAACCTGCCAGTTAGTTACCATCCCAAGTATTCCAAATGGCCCTGTCCAGGACAGGGTAGAATGGATGAATTACTTTCCTTGTCTGGAATGTATGCTACTATTAATACAACAAAGCTATTATTAACTTCTCACTAGTTCCAATTCTGTTACTATCACCAACTCAGGAAATGGTGGAACTACTGTAAAATGGTAACATCTACCCCCATCTCTCAGAAGCAGTACCAATAAACACTGGTCATTGGTATTAAGGGCAACTGAGAGGTGCAGAAAAAAACAGGAGATCTCCCTTTCCCCTCCTGGTTATGCTGGCAAGTGTGATTTCTGTCGTGTTCCCAGGCTTGAACTCTGACTCTTACACAGATAGTCCACTGGGTAGATATTGCCCAGTTGATTGGATTGAAAGAAGACTTTTTCAGGACGGAGTGTATCTTCTTTTCTCCAGTTCTTTTCCTCAGTTGAACAAGGGAAGGTTCCCTTTGCCAGTTGTCTATATATTTTGAATGCCAAAACTTTAATTGTGCATGAAGGTTCCAACCATGTATGCATATCAGAGGCTTAAGTAGGGAATAGGGACAAAAATTGCTTCTCCCAGTTTTAATTCAACAAGAGTTAAGATATCTCTTTTGCGCTTCAGAACAAGAAAAATCTGGCTTGGGATTTTTGACATCACACTTTACAACCGCATTACTTGGTGATGGAAACTGTAGAAATACGTTGAAATAAGTTTGTATTGTATGCAACATTTGTACTTTTCTTTATAGGAACTGGAGAAGACGTTAGATGTATTCAGCATCACCCTAGCAAGACAACAGGCAGAATTTGAGGTAAATGTCTTCCAAACTACACTGTACAAAATGCAGTGTCTTTAGTTCAGCATTTATAATGTAAAGTATAAGTATAATGTAAAACCATCGAGATTATGAAATTAATACAGGTAGTCCTTGACTTAGAACAGTTCATTTAGTGACCATTCAAAGTTACAACAACACTGAAAAAGTGACTTATGACCTTTTTTCACACTTATGAACATGGCAGCATATTCATGGCCACCTGATCAAAATTCAGATACTTGGCAGCTGGCACGTATTTATGATGGTTGCAGTGTCCTGACAAGCAAAGTCAGTGCGGAAGCCAGATTCACTTAACAATGGTGTGACTTGACTTAACTATAGCGATTCACTTGACAACTGACAAGAAAGGTCTTAAAATGGGCCAAAACTCAATTGCCTTGCTTAGCAATAGAAATTTGGGTCTTAATTGTCGAAAGTCTAAGACTACTTCTATTTATAACCTAAAAACTGTAGGTCTAAAATTGGGACTATAAAGTTGAAAGAGGTTAAAACTAAGACTGCTATAAAACGAAAAATGTTAAAAATGATAACATTAATTGAACTGATGACTGCTGCTAAAAGAATAATCTGCATCAATAAGAGCTGTAATTGTATAATTGGAGATTAGAAACAACAATATAATAATCAGTCATGGGCTTTGTCCAGCTTGATCAACTCTAGCTCACATTTGACTCCTGCAAATTTTGCCATGTAGTTCACAGAAGCTGGTATTGAAAGTTATGAATGATTTGGAGTCAGAGTGTAGTGGGCAGATGTAGAATTGGTCTGAATAACCTGATAGGCAGTAGGAGAGTGAGAGTAGCATAGATGTCTTTGTAAAATAAGAAAAGGAGGATGTGCTCAGCGGTTTCAACTTACCCGTCATTTCAAGGTGTAGAGGTATTCCAGGAAAGAAACATAGCCAAAGATTGTCAAATGAACCAGATTGAAGGTCCCTCTGTAAGATGTGCAGCCAGTGTTGTTGTGTACGTTAAGTTGTTAAAGATGGAGAGGTTTGGAGCCTTTACTAAGTCTTTTTTGTGCTATACATTCATTGCCCAGGAGTCACTGAATTGCTTCCTTAGCTCAGGAAGAGTTTGGAGGGAAAAGGAACAAGTTGTAACAGTTTGGCCAGCAAGTTTATGTCCTTGTTGACTGCAACCCATTCTTCAGTGGCAAGGATACTACATCATTTTAGTACAAAGGTGTTCTTAGGGAACATTTGAGTGTAGACAACCATTTTTTGGCTTCTACTTTTACTAGATCTTCCTCCAGTTACAGACTGTCATTAATCACGCAGAGGGGTACTTCAAATACTCTTTTAAGAATGGACAAGCTCTAAAGAGGCAGAAATGCCCAACTGAGCTCTGTAAAATTTTTGTTTTCAGTAATTTAATGACTACAAGTATGTAGAAACCTTTTTTAAAATCAGAATAACTTTAGAATGGAAAAAGTATCTGCAAGTATTTATCCAGAGCCCTCCCTAGAATCTGGAGCCTGGAAAATCACCACCTGGTATTTAAGCATAGAATCTCCCCCCCCCCCCCCAAATATCAGGGAGAATCAAGTCAGAATAATCTTGAATTTTCTTTTCACTCTCTTTCTTAGAGCTGAGCTGGTGTTTACTATTAACTGTCCTTGCATTCCTTCTGCAAAGTCATATCTGTACTCCTCTATAGTTACCCAAAATATGAGCACATTTTCCTTTGGAGTTGCTATTGGAGGTCTAAAGCAGAAAGGTGGGATGAGTAAAGAAGAGGAAAATATTTTTCATCTGTGAATGGGTAGACAGAAATTGGATTGAGTGAGTCTGGATCCATAGCTCTAAGGTGACAGTTTAAAAATATACTCAGAGAGTTTTATATTGTCTTGTGATGTGTTTTGAGAGGTTTGAAATTCATGAGATGAGGGGGCTGTTTATGGCAGCCCTGCATGTATTTTGTGTGAAATATTGGCAGTGATCCCATCAGGAGTTGAGGAAGCAAATTCCTGGCCATTGTCAGGAACTGTTTAATGAATTATCTTTGCTGATAAGGTAGTTAAGAACTGCAGGTCCTGAATGACAGTATTTGCAGCTAGAGGGGTACCGTACATGTTTTCTGAAAGAGATTAATGGTGATGGCAAGGGATCCAGCTGGCTCTCCTAGATTTCCTGTTTCTCTCCTCCAGGAAGTTAAGGGGGGGGGCGGGGGGGGGAAAGCATGATTTTGCAAAGAATGTAATCTTGAAGGGTGAGAGAGGATTCCTGATTCCCAGAATTATAAATCTGTTGAGCATGCTGAGGCTGGAGCTGGAAAGTTATCTGTCTATTGTGGATATTTTAATTTTGATTCTGGCAGTGTAATGGTAACTTAAAAGGATTGCTGAAATTCTTCATCAACTACAGGATAATACTGTTCAAAGATGAAGCTCCAAAAAAGAGAGTTAGTTAATTTTATCCACAGAGTTAAAATAGCAATTGCTACTTTTTAGTACTATGAATTTATATTATGAAAACAGTACACCTGCTTCAGATTTACCCATTTCAAAGAGATGCTCATATTTGGTTGCATTTCCCCAGGCACCTTGCTAGGTTTTCTTTATAACTGATAACAGTAAATAAATTATTTGATGTTACACAGTTAGTAATGTTAATTTGTGTTTTGTTTTGCATAATAGGCTATTAAAGCTGGATTAAAGATTTTCAAACCAGGTGCTAAACAAGATGATGAAGACTCCGGTGGCTGGTTTAGTTGGATATGGGGTTGGTCTGGAGGAAAAAGCTGTGAAACAAAACAAGAGCCAAAAGGTATAAAGATGGCAGTTTTGATCCAATAATTTCTGTAATGCTGGAGTGAGCTTTCACTATGATTAAATACCAAACTATCTTATCAGAGTACCTCTAGCATTTAGAAAAGGTAAAGTTGGTTCAACTAATGAAGTAGATTTAAGCATTCAACAAAAGCTGTAATCGTAAAAAAAAAATTGAAACCCTTACGTTGTGTGTTTGTTATAGAATGCTACCATATGAAAATGTGCTTGCTTTTGTTGAATGTAGTAAAAATTTGATATTGCAGGCATTGAACAGTTTATGACTCCACAAGAAAAAGATAAACTCTATGCAGCAATTGGATATAGTGAAACTGCTGTCGATCCAACATTGCCAAAAACGGTGGGTGTGATTTGGGTCAGCAAACATTGGACTTTTAAAAGCAATCATGTATTATAATGAACAATGATATCTAGAGTACAAATAATACATAGACCTAAGCATTAAGTAACTTGTTTGTCTGCTTGCTTACATATTAAAAGTTAAATAAACCAAACTTTTGTATTGGGATAGGACACATGAGAACTGTAAGCTATGGGCCTGTAGGGCTTTGTCTTAAATCCATTTCCTAGACATAAGTCTTAACTGAGCTTAATTGCCATTAGAGTAATGGAAAATCTTCTTTGAGGAAGGGAGGAATTATCTGTGCTGTCCCCTCATGATATACCATTTAGAATATACTGAATGATCTTTTAATTATTCAAAATTAAATTATTAGAATTATTAATTTTTAAAATTATTTTTAATAATTAAGTTAGAAAAGACATTCTGTTAGGGGACATTTTTCTTATGTTTGGTGTTGCGTGTTTAGTCCAGTTCACCTACTTTGAATTTCATACATAATGATTAATATTCTGAATTTCAAATATAATCATTATAAAATGTTCTTCTGATCGTGATATTTTTTGTTAATTTGCACAGTATGAAGCTGTGAAGCTTTATGTAAAATTAATAAGCATGTCAGTGCTAATCAGGGAAAACAAGGAGAAGCCTGAGCTGATAAAGCTGGCATTAATTGATCTGCGTACGACAGTAACACAACGCCCTGGTGCTGAAGCAATAAGGTAGGCATTTATTTAAAGTAGGTAAATAGAAATATAGTTTAGAATGTTGGAGCCTTTCTCTGGCTGAGTGGCTATGTGTGAGTTTTTATCAGTGTCTTCTTTCTGTATCGGCTTTGCTCTGTCCCTTTGGTTTTCATTTTGGTTTTGTGCTCTTTGATAGCTTTTTTCCAAGCTTGTTTTTCCTCTTCATATGAAGAACCTTGAAATTTGTTTTATGGAAGATAAGATTTTTAGGGCATTACAAAAAAAATTAAGAAGAAACAAAAAAAATTGAAAGAGACATGCAAAGTACGTTTCGTTCTTATTATTTGACATTTGATCTTTGTCTAAAGAATGTACCTGAGAGTTAGTGTGGCATAAGTAGTTCTAGGTGTTGGATTTTGATCAAGGAATTAGGTAGTGGACTAGTTGTTGTTTTGGTGAAACATATTTAGAGGAGGGACCATTGTGTATTCAGCCTTGATCTCCTAGAAGAAAATCAAGGTGTAAATGCAGCAAATAAGCCAAGACCTCTTATTGTGTAAATCCAACTTTTCTAGTAACTTTAGAGTCAACCGGAAAAGTTGACATTTTGTTGAGATTTTTAATGCAATTTGACATTGGAAAAAATAGAAGAAATGATAGGGATCCAATAATAGGCTTATATTCTCTGACAACAATAACAACAAAAAAAAACCTATGCGTACAGGTGGTCCTCAGTTTACAATCATACATTTAGCAACCATTCAAAATTGTAATGGCAATGAAAAAAAGTGTTAGAACTAATCTTCACACTTATAATTTTTGCAGAATCCCCAAGGTCAAGTGATCAAAATTTGAGTACTTGGCAACCTGCATGTATTTAAAACACTTACAACATCCTGGGATCATGTGATCACCCTTTACAACCTGCTCAGCCAGTTTCTGGCAAGCAAAGTCAGTAGGGGAAGCCAGATTTGCTTAATTACTGAGTGATTCACTTAACAACCATGGCAAAATTGGTCATAAAATCAGGTGTGACTCACTTAACAACAACCTTGCTTAACAATGAAAATTGTGGTCACAATTGTGATTATAAGTCAAGGACAACCTGTATAAGAATTAAAAAAATCTATGCCTTAGATCAGTAACTTTTTACAGCTTCTCTGTTATGAAATCTCAAGGAAATGGTCTAACTATGAATAATTACTATGCATAATATTTTATCTTAGATATCTTGCTTTCGAACTCTTATCAGGAATCAGTACTAGCTTGTGCTGCATAAATATACCTTAGTTTTTCATATTATAGTTTATTTTTATAAAATAATCCTATATAAATAATTTGTCAGTCACATTTAGATGTAAAAGCCAAGGACTAATACATAAATAGAGCTTTTTGTACATTGAATTGTATAATTTACTATAAAAATTGCTTAGGAATTCCTTGGAATTCTTATTGGCATGCAGGAATATTTTAGAAGGCAAATAAATAAAGCAGACTTAGATACAGGTCATATATCTGTAAGAGATCCAGCTTGTGGTGGCCCAGAAACCAGCGACTGAGTCCTGTGCCTCCCTTTGGCATGACATCTCTCTGGGTGACAGAATCAATCACTTTCTGTCAGCCCACCCCACCTCACAGGTTATTGTGGTGGGGAAATCTAAGAGGAATATTAGGTATGTTTGCCACTTCCAGTTTTATGTATCTCAAACAGGTGGGATGATGATGATGATGATGATGATGATGATGATATCTAAAAATAAGATATGCATGGGCTTTTTTGTTATTATTACAGAATATAAGTCTATTATTGGATCCTATAATTTCCTGTTTTTTCCCCAATGTCAAATTGCATTCAAAATATCAACTGTTCTTTTCTGGTTGCCTCTAAAGTTACTAGAAAAGTTGGATTTGCAAAATAAGAGGTCTTCACTTATTTGCTGCATTTATATCTTGGTCTGACTTAGCATAGCTTTCACAATCCCTTTAGAGATAATTCACATGGGAGTGAAGTGCAGTATATGTACATGAGTTCTTTTGCTTCTTTCCCAAATAACTTTGAAAGACTTCTGCATATAAACTTAATGCATATTATATAAATGTATGTAATACGAATTTTAAATAGTTTAGTTATTTTTTTGCATAACAAACATTTTTGTAACTTGCCTTTTATTCAAGCATAGTGAATTGCATTAGAGATAATTGAAATCATTTCTAGGCCATGATCGTTCATCATAAATATGCCCATGGAAACTTTTTTTCCCCTTTGATCCTATACAATGATGTGAGAAAAATGTAATTAGCAAAAAAGTCAAAATCCTTCATACCTTCCACTGCAATTTTCTGATTATTACATTATGAGAGCATAGAGCGAAAACTTTGTAGTAACTTCTTTTGAGTTGTAGAATATTTTGTTCGTTCATCTGTATGTGGTGTGTATATTATATGCATTTGTGTATTTGCGCCTTTATATATATATATCCTTTGTGTTCTATTTTTCAGATTTGAATCAAGTGTAAGTGCATTTGAAGTTCAGGGCATGGCTCAGAAAAAAACAGTACCCTGTGTGCTGTCCTCTCACACAGTCCATTCAATACACAATGCATCACTTTTCACGATAATGTTTGAAACCAATCCCTTAGATGAGAATTGCAATCAGAGACTAATAATAGAGTCACAGCCTTTGGAAATAATATATGATGCTGTAAGTAGAAAACGCTTATTCTACAAATTAAGTTTTAAAAAGACCCAAATTTTATATTAAGAATATACATCATTGTTCTTTTATATGCTTATCAGATGACTGTGAATAGTTTAGTTGATTTCTTCCGACCCCCAAGTGATGTTCATTTAGAGCAAATAACTTCAGCAACCTTAACAAAATTGGAAGAATTTCGTGATAGGACAGCTACAGGTAAACTACATTTATACATATACGCATACATACTGAATTCACACTGTAACAGCTATCATAATGTGAAGAACAGAATCTAGCTGTTATTAATGCATTTTTATTTTTTTTCTCTAGGATTAGTGTATGTTATAGAAACCCAGAAGGTCTTAGATTTAAAAATAAATCTTATGTCTTCCTATGTCATTGTTCCACAAAATGGATTTTATGAAGCTACATCAAATAAGCTACTTTTGGATCTAGGTCATTTAAAGGTAATCCCTTCAAATTCCAAAAAAATGCTTATATCTTATGTTTATGTTATTTATTTTATAAGCACTGGCTGACCTCTGAGCTCAACAGTTCATTTCAGGTCCATGTTTAGCCTGGGATACTACCTGGTTGGGAGATTTGGGAATATGGCTATAAATTAGGTGTGGGGACAGAGGGTGAACTAAATGACAAACCATTTCCATACAGTTGTCATGAAACTGTCTTGAAGTAACCAGGAATCAAATTTTATTTAAAAGATACTTTAGCACACACATAATTCAGTTAAATCATGTACATTAATTTCCACAGTTTTGAAAATGTCCATGTGGTGATATAATTTGAAGACTTAACAGTATTGGGCAATTTAGATAGTTTCAGAAGTTCAGTATTATAGAAATGGGAAACGTTGAGCCATGGATTCAGTCCAATCTACCAGCTGATCAACCTTAACCTGTAGAAAAAAACAGCCACACAGTTGCTTTGGGCTAGGGCAGGGGTAGGCAACCTCGGCTCTTTTATGACTCATGGACTTCTGGGAGTTGAAGTCCATGAGTCATAAAAGCTGAGGTTGCCTACCCCTGGGCTAGGGTGAAGGCTAGACATTAATAGAATAAGAAATGCTCAAGGAGGCAAGAAGTGCAAGATGAGATGGAGAGGGTAACATTCCTGATTTTGCTCTATGTAGAGAACAATGTTCCATGCAGGGTAGTTCAGGGAGTGTTCCCTGATTGATTTGTACAAAACCCTTCACTTTATTTGTAATCTATTCTTGGAGTATGTATTGACTATTTCTATTTTTTTTTAAAGATGAGTAGTAAAAGTCGGTCTACCTTGTCAGATATCAAAGTTGGTGAAAGTGCTCTTGAAGATATTATGTCAAGAGCATATGATAAGTTTGACATTCAACTCAGTAGCATGCAGCTACTTTATAGCAGACATTGTAAGTATTAAATTTTGTTGCTTTTTAAGGAATAATATGGAATATCCTTCTTTAACATACTGTGTGAATTTTCCCTTCCCTAGGGTTTCTGTTGATTTGAGCAAGTTATCACTTTTAAGGAGAATCATCTCATTAAGATTCAAATTCATCTATGTTAGTTCATAATATTAGGCCATCGATTGTGTCAATAATGTTAAGACTGTAGACACGTGCTTAGAAATATGGGAATCCCAGAACATCTCATTATCTCCGTGCAAAACCTATACCCAGATTAGGAAGCCATAGTCCAAACAGTACACAGAAAAACAGACTGGCAAAGAGTGAGAGAAGATGGTATACTCTTCCATTATTTAACTTCTGTCCTGAGTAAGTATTGTGGAAAACTGAATTGGAAGAAGATGAGCATGGTTTTAGAATTGGAAGAACTAGCATCAATAACCTGTTTCAGAGAAACCGGACAGAAGAGGGAGAAGCCGTCTCTCCCGGCTCTGTCTGCCAAACTGCTCTGTAATAAGAGTGTGTTATGTAGTTGGGCATAATGGTTCAGTGACTACTGTACCGATTCCAACAGTGATTCTTCTTTTATAGCAATAACTATTAAAGAATAGCAACCAAAAACATCTTTTCCTATTTTTGAAGACATTGAGGTTTAGAGAATTCATAGCCCGTAACATAAGTTGCATAGGAGCCAATGTGGTGACTCTGCTAACCAGCAGTTCAGTTGCAATTTATTTATTGCAATTTATTTTGCAAATTGCAAAATATCTTGGTAGCAAAGAATCAGAATCCCTACTTCAAGTGGAATCAAAATATGGCATCCTCCAAGGCCTGGAGCATAGCAGAGGAGGCAAGTAGCAGTATTGACATTGAAACCAGCAGCAAGACCACTCCTAGATTATACTCATAACAGGGCCCCTCTCAAATCCAGGATTCTCATAGGAGCCAAGATAAACAGTGCAGAAGCACTCAATACTTTTAGAATACAGCAGGCATCTGGGCTGAATCCTCCATTATTAAAATACTAACTGGAGAAACAGGAACCATCGGGCAATACATCAAGAAGCTAGGCTGTGAGGTCTAGTAAGACAACAACAAAAAAGCAAATCAACTTACCAAGGCTCACCCAGGCAGTTTAGGATACTGAGGAGGGATGGAGTCTTTCTGGGCATGGTTTACCTACAGAGTATAAGAGTTGCAGCGAAGACACTCTACCCCCTAAGTTAGTTCATATGAAACTAGTTCAGAGCAAAGGAACTAGTCACCTTTTGAAAGCTCAAACAAATTCTTATCGTTCCTCTGCTTCTATCTGTTGGATTGACCACAATAAAGATGCCACTAAAACTAGTATAAAGTTGCTCTTTGTAGCCTTAAATTAGCATCAGCGTTGATGTAGTCAAGCTTTTTTAAATTGATGAAAAACACTTGGAAAGCATCTGCTGCATTGTAATATAATTGTTTTTCAAAGTTTCTTACAAGAGATTTTTTTCATTTCTAGATGAAAACTGGGAGGAGGCTCGTAGGTTACAATCCTCGTCTCAACATATCTTGCAACCTCTAGATGTGAAAATGGAACTGAACAGAGCAATGGTTGTAACAGATGCAAGAATGCCTAAGTATGACTGCAACAATTATAATGATTTTTATTATTACTATTACTACTGTTACTATATGTATTGTTCTTTGATGGAGACTGTGATCACATGCTTCTGTATCTGTTGACCTTCTACCAGTCAATCCAATAGACATACTTTTAAATCAACCACTTGGTACAAAAAAAATAGTAGAATATTGAACCCTATAATCAAATCTAGAAATTAGACCTGTATCCTAATTAGATTTTTAGTTTACCAGGAGTAGCTGTTTCATAGTAACATCATTTTATTGCCAAATAAATCATCTCAGGTAGTCCTCGATTTACGACCACAACTGAGCCCAAAATTTCTGTTGCTAAATGAGGCAGTTGTTAAATGAATTTTGCCCCATTTTACGACCTTTCTTGTCACATTTGTTAAGTGAGTCATGGTAGTTGTTAAGAATATGTTTGTTATGTGAATTTGGCTTCCCCATTGACTGCTAATCAAAAGGTCACAAAACGGGATCACATGACCCCGAGACTCTGCAACCGTCATAAATATGAATCAGTCGCCAAGCATCTGAATTTTTTCATATGACCATGGGGATGCTGCAGTGGTCTTGTGTGAAAAATAGTCCTAAGTCACTTTTTTTATTGCCATTGTAACTTTGAAAAGTCATGAAACTGTTGTAAGTCAAGAACTACTTGTATTGAGATAAAAGTCTGGTCACGTAAAGCTGTGGCTG
The DNA here is from genome assembly GCF_947247035.1 of Vipera ursinii. NCBI lineage: Eukaryota > Metazoa > Chordata > Lepidosauria > Squamata > Viperidae > Vipera > Vipera ursinii. The sequence goes on from NC_139513.1 coordinate 228,665,107, forward strand.
TGGCTTATTTAGTGCTCAGTTTTGATGGCTGTCAGAAATGACCTTCAGATTTATTTCTTGCTTTGGGATGTATGTTCAAGCTGGTAATTCGGAGTTTTAGAGAAAGTGCTGCATCATTTTAATGTATTTAGTATTGCTCCTGTTGTTGATTTTCCTTTCAAAGTTTTTTCCATTTCTCTCCTGCTCTCCATTTAATAAGTAGTTAAACTTTGTATACAAAGCTACCCACTGTATTTTCTTCCTCCCCACATTTGTATATGACATGGATTATCTAAATTTATCTCTTGCCTGGGTATTGGATTGTTCCTATGGTTACCTTGGTAAATGATTTGTACTACCTAGAGAGTACAAATCATTCATTAATTCACCCCTCAATTCAGTGGATTCTGGGTGTACAAAACAATACAAAAGTTAAAAAGTTTAAGTTAGATAGACAACCCAGATTAAATAATCTCATAAACAACAAAATCAAATTAAAACAACGATCTTAAATAATAAGCATAACAATAACACCATCAAAGAACAACATCTGCCTTTCTAAAGTCCTTGGAAAGAATTTAATAGGTGGACTAAAATGCCAAATCCAGTCTATACATCTTGCTAACCGTGTGACCAACCATAATATAGGGAGTGCAGAATTATTAGGCAAATGAGTATTTTGACCACATCATCCTCTTTATGCATGTTGTCTTACTCCAAGCTGTATAGGCTCGAAAGCCTACTACCAATTAAGCATATTAGGTGATGTGCATCTCTGTAATGAGAAGGGGTGTGGTCTAATGACATCAACACCCTGTATTAGGTGTGCATAATTATTAGGCAACTTCCTTTCCTTTGGCAAAATGGGTCAAAAGAAGGACTTGACAGGCTCAGAAAAGTCAAAAATAGTGAGATATCTTGCAGAGGGATGCAGCACTCTTAAAATTGGAAAGCTTCTGAAGCGTGATCATCGAACAATCAAGCGTTTCATTCAAAATAGTCAACAGGGTCGCAAGAAGCGTGTGGAGAAACCAAGGCACAAAATAACTGCCCATGAACTGAGAAAAGTCAAGCGTGCAGCTGCCAAGATGCCACTTGCCACCAGTTTGGCCATATTTCAGAGCTGCAACATCACTGGAGTGCCCAAAAGCACAAGGTGTGCAATACTCAGAGACATGGCCAAGGTAAGAAAGGCTGAAAGACGACCACCACTGAACAAGACACACAAGCTGAAACGTCAAGACTGGGCCAAGAAATATCTCAAGACTCATTTTTCTAAGGTTTTATGGACTGATGAAATGAGAGTGAGTCTTGATGGGCCAGATGGATGGGCCCGTGGCTGGATTGGTAAAGGGCAGAGAGCTCCAGTCCGACTCAGACGCCAGCAAGGTGGAGGTGGAGTACTGGTTTGGGCTGGTATCATCAAAGATGAGCTTGTGGGGCCTTTTCGGGTTGAGGATGGAGTCAAGCTCAACTCCCAGTCCTACTGCCAGTTTCTGGAAGACACCTTCTTCAAGCAGTGGTACAGGAAGAAGTCTGCATCCTTCAAGAAAAACATGATTTTCATGCAGGACAATGCTCCATCACACGCGTCCAAGTACTCCACAGCGTGGCTGGCAAGAAAGGGTATAAAAGCAGGAAATCTAATGACATGGCCTCCTTGTTCACCTGATCTGAACCCCATTGAGAACCTGTGGTCCATCATCAAATGTGAGATTTACAAGGAGGGAAAACAGTACATCTCTCTGAACAGTGTCTGGGAGGCTGTGGTTGCTGCTGCACGCAATGTTGATGGTGAACAGATCAAAACACTGACAGAATCCATGGATGGCAGGCATTTGAGTGTCCTTGCAAAGAAAGGTGGCTATATTGGTCACTGATTTGTTTTTGTTATGTTTTTGAATGTCAGAAATGTATATTTGTGAATGTTGAGATGTTATATTGGTTTCACTGGTAAAAATAAATAATTGAAATGGGTATATATTTGTTTTTTGTTAAGTTGCCTAATAATTATGCACAGTAATAGTCACCTGCACACACAGATATCCCCCTAAAATAGCTATAACTAAAAACAAACTAAAAACTACTTCCAAAAATATTCAGCTTTGATATTAATGAGTTTTTTGGGTTCATTGAGAACATGGTTGTTGTTCAATAATAAAATTAATCCTCAAAAATACAACTTGCCTAATAATTCTGCACTCCCTGTAAACAAACCAAAGCCAGGTTTTCAAAGCTTTCTGTAAACTTCAGAGAAAGTTTTACAGTAGCAGGCCTGGAATATAGACCAGTAATATAGCATTTTAGTTGATATTTAGGGCCAATAAAACATGGTAAGAAACATGAGTGTTGGATAATCCAAAAATTGCAAGTATAGCTTTTTGAGTTGAGAAAGAAATATAATTTGTTTCTTTCATAATAGAGATGATTAGAAAATGACTACCTAGTATTTAAAATCTTTAGTTTGTAGTATATCTATTCCATTTAATAACCTGCTATATTATTAGTTTATAGAGATGTAGGCATATATAATCTGTTTTCTATTTTTACACAACTTAGTATCAACCACTGAATTCAGTTTCTTACTAATGATTACAGGTAGTCCTCAATTTACGACCACAATTGAGCCCAAAATTTATGTTGTTAAGTGAAATTTGTTAAGTGAGTTTTGCTTCATTTTACAACCTTTTTTGCCACAGTTTTTAAGTGAATCATTGCAGTTGTTAAGTTAGTAACACGCTTATTAAGTGAATCTGGCTTCTCCATTGACTTTTCTTGTCAGAAGGTCACAAAAGCTGATCACATGACCCTGGTACACTGCAACAGTCATAAATATGAGTCAGTTGCCAAATATCTGAATTTTGATCACGTGACCATGGGGATGCTGCAATGGTCGTAAGTGTGAAAAACAGCCATAAGTCACTTTTTTCAATGTCATTGTAACTTTGAATGGTCACTAAATGAACGGTTGTAAGTTGAGGACTGTCTGTATTTGCAAATGTGAAATAATCTCAGTATGGATGTTGATGGAATCCTCTTGTACATTGTGAAAAGAAGCCATTTATTTTGTTTCTAATTCCAGGAAGCCAGTTGCCTATCTGTCATATATCATTTATATCCTAAAGCTGGATGACACCCTGAAGACATGGTTTTGCCAGTGGGCATAGGGACAGGGAAATGTGGCAGAGCTGGTGCAGTGGCTATACTAATTATTTTGATAAAGGGGTTTATGGGCTGTGAGTTGTGTATATTTTATAATGGTTTTTATATCGTTTTATGTTTGTTGTTTTTAAAATGATGCTTTTTGTTATTATTTTTATTTGTTTTGATTGTTAGTAAACTGCACAATTCCTGGCTGGATTTAATTTTTGTAATGGTTATTCCTTTTTAAGGTACAAAATGTATGGTGAGCTGCCATTACTTTCTTTCAATATCTCAGATGAGAAATTGAAATCTATTCTGGAACTTCTTGATAGCATTCCAAAACCAAAAAATTCTTCTGAATCCACAGCTGTTCTACAACCTTCCAAGGCAAGTTTAAATGTTCATTTATAACATAAAATATTCTTGGGCAATCTAATCACAATGAAGTATTTGATCAATGTGATATTTCCTTGTTTTGCACAAAGAAAATAATTAGCAGAAGTCATAAAAGCAAATATTTAGTTAATGCCTTTATTTTGTTTTTTCTCTCTCTGATAATTTGTCAGCATAGAAAAGTGGGCCACAGGCCCAAATGTTCTGTGAGGGAATAGCAATTAGGAAAACTTACAAGTTTTTAGAAGTTGTTTCAACTTCTCACTGTCTTGCTGCTATGGTGTATTTGTCATAATAGTGATCTTCTTACTAACTGTCTATTGCATTAAGATACATTTCTTGTAGTTTCAGGAACTCCACATAGAAGCACTAAAATTAGGTGCATGACATGTGAAAGAACCTTGAGGGAACATGGTTTATTCTTATTCTGATAATTCGTACTATCACATGGACTATTGACTGGATGAGAAAGAATTTCTCATTCTGTCTTTCCATCCCAAAACCTAATTTATAAAAGGCTGTATAGTCAATTGGGATCTAGAAGTTCATTTTTATTAGAGCTTACTCAGAAGCTGCAGGATTGCTTTTGAATCTGGATTTGACTTTAATTTTCAGACACTGGCCATCAGTTTTGGCTAGTAGGCAAGTCACCAGTTTTAGCTAGTAGACAAGTTACATTCAGACTATGGGATTGTTAGGTAACCCTTGTTTAAAGACCATTTGTTTAGAAACAATTCGGAGTTACTGCTGCGCTGAACAAATGGTAGTTAATACCTGGTCCCTGAAATTATGGCCGTTGCAATGCTCATGCAGTCACATAATTTAAAAAATCAAGTGTTTGACAGCCTGCTGTAACTACAACTGCATGGCTGCTCTCACCATCCCCCATCTCTCTCCCCTCCTCCCCCCCATCTCTGCCCTTTTGGTTGCCTTGCATTCTGGCAGTTCTGCCACTCTGTGCTCCTTTGGCCCTGCTATCCAGGTAGCTCTGTCACCTTGCTTAATGTATACTTAATTGTTTTTATCAGTGGCAGGGGCTAACAGAGCGCAAGGTAGCTGAGTCAGGGGAGTGTAGAGTGGCAGAGCCAGCAGAGCACAGGGTTACAGAGGCAGTGGAGTACCAGGTAGCCAAAAGGGCAGAGATGAGGGCTAGATAGGCAGATGTCTGGCTGCTCTTTAGAAGGCCACATCCTGAAGTGGAAACTCAAATACTTTGGCCATCTAATGAGAAGGAAGGACTCACCGGAGAAAAGCCTAATGCTGGGAAAGATTGAGGACAAGAGAAGAAGGGGACAACAGAGAATGAGGTGGTTGGATGGAGTCACTGAAGCAGTAGGCGTGAGCTTAAATGGACTCCAGAAGATGGTAGAAGACAGGAAGGCCTGGAGGAATGTTGTCCATAGGGTCGCGATGAGTCGGACACGACTTCGCAGCTAACAACAACAAGGCAGATGTGGGGGAGTTGAAGAAGAGGCAGTCTCTTACCTTACTGAGGTTTGGGAGGAAACAAGCCAGGGTCTTTGGTTAACAGTGTCAGCTAGGACTGCCTGGATTGCCATCAGTTAAATGACACATTGTGACACTGCACTTTACAACTTCATCACTTGGAAACAGAAACTCTGGTTCCAACTACTGTCATAACCCAATGACTACCTTCCTGTTATATGGCTAATTTTGTGAAACACTGAAAAATTCATCTGGTACATAATACAGTCTAAGTCATATTTACATGCTCTGGAAGCATGCAGTTTCTGCTTTGAGAAACAGTGCTGGGTTTTGGTGTGTTTCTGAGTTCAGTTCAAAGAGCTACCAAGTCATCTAAGATTAGGAGAAACTGAAGGCCTACCTTCTGCTCACTCGCTATACCTGAAACATTCTATCTATTCTTGATGTCTGAGACCAGATAGAAGATATGTTTAAACTGTTGAACAATAACATTGCCCTCAAGTACTTTTGGTCCTTCTGCTAAATAGCAACTCCTGTTTTGTTTTGTTTCATTGTCTTTCATTATATTTACTCCCTAGTTGGCTTTATTGTTAGCATCACATGCTTTCTTTAAAAAAGGAGATTTGTTTCATTCTAATGAGCTGTTATATGTTGATATTTTGAAATGTACCATTATTATTGATGTTGTTATTGTTTTACTGGCTTTGAACAACCAGAAAAAAATAAGTAAATATTTATATTAGCCAAGGGAGCCATATATTCCTGACTTAAAGAAGATTACATACTGCTTTTGTACTGCAGCTTCAAGTATCTCCTCTGATAACAACACCTCAAATGTCGACCTCGGTACTTCCATTTTTAGAACCTCTTTCAATAGCTGGATCAAGTGGTAAATGTTCATTTCATGTTTATTTAATCTAGTAATGTTCACTTACAAAATACGTTGCAAATGTTAGACAAAATATTGGGTAATGAGATCTGTTGCAAGGAATTAATGCTTATCAAAAGAATGGGAAATAGCTGTGATACCAGTGAGAACATGTTTCTCTTTGCCTTTTTATATGGAAGTGATAAAGAGCAGTGAGAAGTATAATACCAAAAGGCAATATATAAATCTATGAAAAAAGACATGAAGATACACATGCATAATAATGTGTGTTGGTGCAAAATAGGTTTGGCTAGAATTTTGTTTCTCTTCACTCTTACTTATTTTCTGCATGTTGTGTAACACTGGTTACCACGAAAGAAAATAGTTTAATAGTATGTACGTACCAGAATTTCATTATTTCATATTTCATGCAGTTTTTTTCTATAGGGCTAATATGTATTATTTAGGCAGACTAAAAATGAGCAGAAAATAAATTGGTATGCCTGGGCGATGTCTGTAGAACAGCAGTGTTTTATGACTTCCACATGTTAATCAGTAGCAACAAAGATCTTTAAATTGTGTTATTTGAAATGAAAAAAGCTGGAATAAACAAGATTGTGTTTTTATGTAAAAGCACTATAATTTCAGTTTTATTCCAATATTTAAAAATAGTATCAGAATTATTACTTCATATGCCTTTTATATTAGGATATGTATGGTAGGTCTTAGAGCTACCATACATAAAAACAAATACCTAAATAGAATCTCATAAATCTTAAGTCTGCTTATGTTAGATGTAATTATTGGGTTTTTCTATGTAACACAAATAGGCTGAAATGGTAGCATGTTTTAATAATCATTATTTTTCATTGAACTATTTATTAGAATCTGAAGATGAATTTTATGATGCTCCAAGTAGTCCTTTGGAAGACCTACCATTTTTTGAAGCACCTTTGGGCTCACTGAATAGAGCTAGTAGCTTCCGAAAAAACAAAGCAAAACCAGAACCTTTGAAAAATATGACTGATTTCCAATTAAGATTTGAAATATCTGAGGTAATGCTTTATTTTTTACTATTAAAGATTTATGGCCGTTTATGTCAGACTGTTAATGTATATATGCTTTCTTTCTGAAATGTATGTTTGTGTCTTTATTTTATCATTATTACTATAGTTGCTTTATTTCTGAATTTGATTGGCATCGGTATCTCCTTACATATATGGGTAGATTGAACAAAGACTACTCTGCTATATTTATCTTTAACAGCTATGTCTCAAGTTCTGATATTGCGGGAACAAATTCATTTGATATTTCCCTGTCTTCCCAGAGTTCACAGCAGTCCATCATCTTAAGGACTACTAGGGCATCACCAAAATACTTTTAAGGTGTAGGTTGTCAATAGGTACTATGAAAGGAAGAATCGTTAGGGAAACTAGAGCAGCAACAGAATACAAAGTTATTTAAGGCTTCCAGTGGGCCAAACCAAAGGGGCTAAAGGAACGAGAGAATCAGGAGAATCTTGGTTTCATTTTAAAAATATATTGGTGGCTTTCCATTTTTGTTATTTTTTTCAAATTTTATTGTACATTACTCATCAATAAATGCTATAGCACTTTCATATATAGAAAGCGGCCTGCACTGGCTCAGACCATAGCCATGTATCTCAGTGTTATTCATGATTTTGTTTAATACCTGAATGAATAATCAAATGTGCAGTGCTCAAGACGTGAATATTTTTATGTGGGAGATTTTGATAAGAAGACTTACTGGTAGATGATTCTGTTTCTTACCTTTCCTGTCGGTTCTCTTTTAAGTCACTCCACTAGTAACATCATTACAAATTTTCCTTACAGCTATTGGATCAGTACTGAGGAGAATGAATGAATGAATGAATGAATGAATTGATGAATGAATGAATGAGTCTGTATACATATATATTTATCTGTATTTGACCATATGCAAGTTTTGTGTTTTTTTTCTTGTACTTACAGTCATGGCTGAAATTGTTGGCACCCCAGAAATTTTTCAAGAAAATCAAGTATTTCTCACAGAAAAGTATTGCAGGAACACATGTTTTGCTATACACAGGTTTATTCCCTTTGTGTGTATTGAAACACAACAAAAAAGGGAGGAAAAAAAGCAAATTGGACATAATGTCAAACAAAACTCCAAAAATGGGCTGGACAAAATTATTGGCACCCTTAACTTAATATTTGGTTGCACACCCTTCGGAAAAAATAACTGAAATCAGTCACTTCCTATAACCATCAATAAGCTTCTTACACCTCTCACCTGGAATTTTGGACCACTCTTCCTTTGCAAACTGCTCCAGGTCTCTCTTATTGGAAGGGCGCCTTTTCCCAACAGCAATTTTAAGATCTCTCCACAAGTGTTCAGTTGGATTCAGATCCGGACTTATTGCTGGCCACTTCAGAACTCTCCAGTGCTTTCTTGCCATCCATTTCTGGGTGCTTTTTGACGTATGTTTGGGGTCATTGTCCTGCTGGAAGACCCAAGATGTCGGACGCAAACCCAGCTTTCTGACACTGGGCTCTACAGTGCGACCCAAAATCCTTTGGTAATCCTCAGATTTCATGATGCCTTGCACACATTCAAGGCACCCAGTGCCAGAGGCAGCAAAACAACCCCAAAACATCATTGAACCTCCACCATATTTCACTGTAGGTACTGTGTTTTCCTTGTAGGCCTCATTTCATTTTCGGTAAACAGAATGATGTGCTTTACCAAAAAGCTCTATCTTGGTCTCATCTGTCCACAAGACGTTTTCCCAGAAGGATTTTGGCTTAAGTGCATTTTGGCAAACTGTAATCTTGCTTTTTTATGTCTCTTGTGTCAGCAGTGGGGTCCTGCTGGGTCTCCTGCCATAGCGTTTCATTTCATTTAAATGTCAACGGATAGTTTGCGCTGACACTAATGCTCCCTGAGCCTGCAGGACAGCTTGCATTCCTTTGGAACTTGTTTGGGGCTGCTTATCCACCATCCGGACTATCCTGCGTTGCAACCTTTCATCAATTTTTCTCTTCCGTCCACGACCAGGGAGATTAGCTACAGTGCCATGGGTTGCAAACTTCTTGATAATGTTGCACACTGTGGACAAAGGCAAATCTAGATTTCTGGAGATGGACTTGTAACCTTGAGATGGTTGATATTTGTCCACAATTTTGGTTCTCAAGTCCTCAGACAGTTCTCTTCTCCTCTTTCTGTTGTCCATGCTTAGTGTGGCACACACAGACACACAATGCAAAGACTAAGTGAACTTCTCTCCTTTTTATCTGCTTTCAGGTGTGATTTTTATATTGCCCACACCTGTTACTTGCCCAAGGTGAGTTTAAAGGAGCATCACATGCTTGCAACAATCTTGTTTATCCACAATTTTGAAAGGGTGCCAATAATTTTGTCCAGCCCATTTTTGGAGTTTTGTTTGACATTATGTCCAATTTGCTTTTTTTCCTCCCTTTTTTGTTGTGTTCCAATACACACAAAGGGAATAAACCTGTGTATAGCAAAACATGTGTTCCTGCAATACTTTTCTGTGAGAAATACTTGATTTTCTGGAAAAATTTCTGGGGTGCCAACAATTTCGGCCATGACTGTATTTCTCTTCAATTTTTATTATTCAGTAGAATTTTAATAGACTATAAGTGATGGCATCTGTTTACTTCCAGCATCTTTCTCCAATGAATCTGCCTGGACCAGTTATTTAACCATTTGTACAGTTTAGGCCTTAAAAAATCAGAAACATATAATTAAACACAGTATATAATCATGCTTAAAAGTTTGTGACAATGTTTCTGCATAAATATGATCTAAAATATGGTCTGTTTTCCACACAAGTACTAAAACAAGATAAAGAGAATCCAATTTTGACAAATGAGTCAAAATATTATATTTGTTCATTTATTTATTGAGGAAAATGAACCACATTTACATACGAATGAAGAATGCAGCATCAAAGACAAGGTGGGAAAAAAGTAAAGCAACCAGTGTTCAGTCACATTTCCTTGGATAAAGGCTTATTTTTTTTAATCAACTCTGATTGTAGCAGTGGCCTTTTGTATTTTGTATTTTATTTTGTATTTTATTACTCCAGTGTAGGGAAAAAATATTTTCTTTTGTTTGAAACAAACACTTCATTACATTTTGTTACTTTAGAGTAAAAGATTTGGTTTTCCTTTAACTGAGTTAATAACGAATGGAAATGTAGTCATAGGCTTTGACAAATTTAGAATTATTGACATAACTTTTGGTGGAAAAATAATTACTTATACACGTACCTTGCCTTATGTCCACAATTGAGCCCAAATTTTTCATTGCTAAGTGAAACATTTCTTAAATGAATTTTGGCCCATTTTACGACTTTTTGAGCCACATTTGTTAAGTGAATCACTGCAGTTGTTAGTAACATGGTTGTTAAGTGAATCTGGCTTTCCCATTGACTGCTGGTTGGAAGGGTACAAAAGGTGATCACATGACCTCAGGACATAAATATGAGTCAGTTGCCAAGCATCAAATTTTGATCAGATGACTATGGGAATAATGCAATAGTTGTAAGTGTGAAAAATGGTCATGTCACTTTTTCCAGTGCTGTTGTATCTTTGAATGGTCATTAAATGAATGTTGTAAATCGAGAACTATCTGTATTCTGTTTTTCCTTCCATTGTTATGTACTTAAAATGTATCATTTCCCAAATTCAAAAAATACTTTATTCATTTATTAGATTTTTATCCTGCCTTTATTACTTTATAGCTAAATCAAGGTGGTTTATGCTTACTTTATAAATTAAACATTTCATTTCTTTAAGAAGTAAATGGTTACTTTAACTATTAAAAGGCAAGTGATTTTCTAGAACACCTTGAAAGTTACTTCCAGCCCTTTGATATCTCTCCATCATTATTGAAAATTTGGTTAACCATCCTTTCTTTTTTAAATAAATAGGTGTTCCTTCAGGTGTGTCACCTTGCAAAAGACATTGAAAAGCCAATTCTTCGGTTGGAAATTTTAAAATTAGGCACTGAACTTAAGCTCAGAACATATGACATGACTGCTACTGCTTTTCTTAGAGAAATTTGCTTAATGTGTCCAGAATATATTGGTAAGTATTACATATGATTTTAAATGAACAAACTTAAACTACTAATTTTTTTAAATAACTAGCAATTTGCTATACTTTTTTTATTTTAATTAAAGGAGAGAAAAGTTTAGTGAAAGAAGGAAGACTTCCAGCAAGAGTCTATTCTTATCCAAGTCATTTAATGCCACTGTAACTTTGAATGGTCACTTGAATGAGTGATCACTGAACAAAGACTGCCTCTAGAAGATTAAATTAGACTTAACGTTTGTTTACAACAAGCAAACAATATAAACAATATCTTTGCACTGTTATTTTAATAGTTTATTTAATTTTATGGTCAAAGGCAAAATCAAGCATACAAAAAGAAACAGAAGTTCGATGTTATTATTACCTTAGATTATTTAATCTTTTTAATTTTTAATTGTTTCGTGTTAACTTTTTATTATACTATAAGCTGCTGTAACTGTGATAGTGAGATGGGTAGCATATAAATTTAATAAATAAAATAGTAGTAATTGCATAATAAAGTCTCAGTTGATATTGCTCTCTTTAGGTTCCTTTCATGAAACTATAATACAGGTAGTCTTTGAATTAATGACCATTTTTAAACAACCATTCAAAGTTATGGTATCACTGAAAAAAATAACTAACAACTTATCCTGGTTATCTCTTATCTCTCTCAAGTCACTTTTGCCAAGGCCATAGCAAGTTGGAGCCATTGTTAAATGAATTATTGTAACTCAAAGACTCTGTACTTGATCCCAATTAATTTGTTTCACAGTATGGTTTTTATTTTATTTTTTAATGTTACTTTAATTAGATAATAAAGACAAGCCTGTTTATATTATTTCAACCCTGGATAATTCAGTGGAGGATCTTCTATCAATTGAGTACATTAAGGTAAGGGAAAGGATCCAAATTTTCCCCCTTAAACCTTTTGTGGACAAATGTTTAAATTATTTAATTTAATTTAATTGTTCAGGAATAAATGTGTTGGAAAAAGAATAGAAGGAATTTAAATTAGTATTACACACATTTATGAAGGACAGGTTTATCATTGGGTAATAGATAAACAGCAATGTCAATAGGTGGAGGAGGCTGTTCCAAATAGGTGGAGGATCTATTCCAAAATGTGGTAATTACCAAAGCAAATACTGAGAATTTATTATAGATCTGTTGTAAAGTTCTATTGCACCTGTGTTCTGTGATTTCAAGTTTTAAATGTCATGTTTTTGAATATAGGCAGATATTAATGCTCCAGAACTGAAGAGTACTTACCAGAATGTTCTACAACTGATAAAGGTAATAATGATGGTTTTTACTTATATAATTGCGACATTTCAGAAGGTGCTTTTAAAACATATTAATAAAATGCATTTGTTCTGTAGGTGACTTTTTCTTCTATAGATATTCATTTACATACAGAAGCACTTCTGAGTACAATGAATTTTCTAAATAATCTCCTTCCAACTCAAGAGGCTAATACAGTAGAAGTTGTCCAAGAAAAAGAAGAAAAAAAAGAAGTTCTTAGGAAATTTAGTAAGGCTTTTCCATATCAAACTTTGTATTCTTGTATTTCAGCCTTATTTCACATTCTGGGTTCGTTAAAAGAATATTAAAGAATATTTCAGGATTAATAGTATCCATTTCTAAATCACTCAAGATAATTTTAAAAATACTGAGTAATAGTGTCCATCTGAAAACAGTTTTGGATTTTGTTGATGAAATGAGATGAGAGAATTATACCTTTAAAAAATTGATGCTTTTCATGACTGATGCTGAAACATTTTGTTATTTAAGAAAAGTTATCCCTTTCAAACAGGTAAATTTATTTGTTTCTTGAAAGCTCTATTATAGTATTCATTTGAAATAAAATCTCCATTTATAATGAGAACAGATGGACCAAATGCCCTCCTACATATAAGTTGTATTTTTATACAGTTCCTAGTTGTATTAGTGTTTTTTTTATTGTAATAAGATCAGAAGAGTCAACAGCCCCCCTCCTCTGGTATATTTTCTCACTGATTTCCTCTTCTGAACTGGGTGTTAATGCAATATATTCACCTCAGGAAATTCAACTTTCTTTTGGAGTTATATTGATTTGTAATTTTTAACTTCCCATAGGTTCAAAAAAATCAAAACATGAGGATGTTTGTGGTCTCCATCTTTTGGTAGATATGAATTGTTTACGTATTTTTATAAGAGAACAGAAACGCTGGATCTCAGAAATTAGCATAGAAGGTAAAAATAAACAAGATTCTAGAGACAAGGCTTTGAAAATGAGACTTTGTTTCCATTTATAATTAATTTTATTATATGTAGGTCTTGATAGCCAAGTGATAATGAAGAAAGAAACAACTGAAATATCTGCTAAATTAAAGAATATAATTATTGTGGATTGTGATGTGACAGCACTTTATAAAAAGGTACAGATGTACTTTTAATGCGTTGATATTTGCTAATTCAAAGATCAGTTGTGTTTTAGGCTCTCTATAGAAAACAGTGCATTTGAAGTTTTAAATTCTGATCTGCTCCTGGTTTAATAGATGCTTAAAATTATTTAATTTCCCTCCTCTCCAGAGAAGAGAGTCACCTTGACTATACTTTATAACAAAGACAATAGACTATTTACTCTTCTCAGTTTAACTTTACTGTTTGCATTCTATATCTAGTTACTGCTGCAGTGCACATACTGGATTGGCCCCTGTACTGTACAGAATGCATTAGCTCAATCCCCATATTTTAAAAAAAAATCTTTCCTTTTCCTGCTTTTAGTATGTGCGGTATAGTTTGAAGATGACACATTTTCCTCCTAAAACTTCCCATGAATTCATTGGGTCAAAGCCCATTTCATGAACAGGAAGGATTATATGAATAGAAGGGGAGCAATGGAATTATCTCATGGCATTTTTGATAAACACATAATTCTTTAAAACTAAAATATTTACACTGAAAATTGTTCTTATTTCAAGGCTCTGTATATAACTGGAAAAGAAGTCTTTAGTTTAAAAATGATTACATATACATGTGCCACTGATGGTGTTTCCTTTACAAATATGAATGCTGTTGACAGCAAGATTTATTTAACTGTTGGATGTATTCAAATTGTTTTCGTCAACAAATTTATTTCTGCAATTTTGGTAAGTTAAAACGTTTTTTCTGAATATATTTGCAAATTAGCACACAGCTTGGGTGACTTTAAAGTAAACTTGTTTTGCTTGCCCTACACTATAAAAAGCTACTGGACTTGTTTTATCAGTCCCTATTTATTGTTCAATTGAACTATATATTGATAGAAGAGAATATTTAAACTGTGTATTGTTAATACAACTTTTCAGTTAAGTATTATCCCTGAGAGCAGTTTAAAATATATTTGTTACATTGTATTTAAACAATACATGTATTATATATACTATTCATCTTATTAAGTTCTACACTGGTGCACATCAAAGCTTAGGATTGTTTAACGAGATAATATTTTCCTATTTGAGATGTGTAACTATTTAATATGTGTAACTTTGAAATAGAATTCTCAAAATAATGCAGAATAGTTGGTTTATGGAAGAAGTGTAATCGTCCTCTAAATAAAGTTACTGCCCAAGAAATCATGTATATTAAGGCCCCCTGGGAGGTGGCATTAGTATGTCCCCTTCTCAAGAGGCCATTGTTTGTTGGACAACTTTTGTCCAGTCTCTTTGTTTTTTTTTAGATCTTTTTTAACCCACCTTTATTTTTTTTACCTAAATAACACTGGGCAGCGAACATATTTAATCCTCCTCCTTTGTCCTATTTCCCCCACAATTACAATCCTATGAGATAGGTTGGGCTGAGACACAGTGATTACTCAAAGTCACCGAGCCAGCTTTCATGCTTAGGGCCTTAACCACTAGACCAAACTGGATCTCTTGATGGAAGGTTGTTCAGAGAGCGGTAGGCACTCAACTTCAGACAGCCCTGGGTAGAGCAGTTTATCTAGACCTTTTCAGTCAGGGTTAAGACTGGGTTATGCATTGAGACAATATTATTTGTGCTTATGAATAACTTCTGAGGACTCATGATGTGGATGGAGCATCTATTCAAGCTTCCATGGATCTCTCATTTGTATTTGATATCAACTGGCCATGGTCTCATCAGGTTTGACTTCGGCTATTAGGAATGAGTGGTATTGTCTTGCAGTGATTCTCTTCTTCCTTCTGTGACTGGTTCCAGTTAGGGTTTATTTATTTATTAATTTTATTTTATTAAATTTATATACCGCCCTTTCCCATAGGACTCAGGGCGGTTTACAGGGCATAAAAAACGTCAATACAAAAATTAAGAACAATTAAAAAGATTAAACTAAATCCCTGAAAAATATAAAACATATAAAACCCTAGTTAAAACCCCAATTAAAACTCAGCCTGGGCCGGAAAGCTCGAAGAGCCAGGTCTTCAGGTCTCGGCGAAATGATCGTTGTGGGAAGGAGAAGTCCTCTACACTGTGGAGTGTTTCAGGGCTCTGGCAGCATAGGGTACAGGATATCAGATACTCAGCTATATATCTCCAGCTGTGGCCAGGCACACTGTTGACCCAGTGTCTGGAACTTGTGAGTATCTAGATGGGGCAGAACCAGTTCTGACTCAACCAAAACAAGATGGAGTGGCTTGGGATTTTTGGTCCTTCTGGTTATGGTGAGGTATCACCTTTGACTAGGTAGTATCGCGTCAGATAAATCTGGTGTCCAGTTTGCTGCCTCTCCTGGACTTCTGCTTAACATGCTTTCTTTGGAAACCATTGAGGAACTGGTACTTGGACTAATTGGAGTATACATTCCTACTTTCCTTCAAATCCATGTTTTCCTTAATATAACAAACTGCTTGTTCCTGAAGTACTTAAATGTGAGATGAAGATGATGGCTGTAATTATAATTTGGAATGCATGTGGGTTAACACTGGCATATTAAATTTGCCTATTATCCTTATTTATTGCTTAACTGTTTTTATTTAAATTCCAGGCTTTTGTAAACAATTTTCAGATGGCAAAGGAAGCAATTACTGAAGCCACTGTTCAAGCTGCTGAAAAAGCAGCCACAGGGGTGAAGGAATTAGCTAAGCAGAGTTCCCGAATGGCACTGGACATTAACATTAAAGCACCTGTTGTCATAATCCCACAGTCAGCAGTATCTACTGATGTTTTAGTTGCTGATTTTGGTATGATTACCATAAAAAATGAGTTTATGCTTGTGAAAACAAAGCTTCGTTACAATGTCCCACCAGTTCTTGACAGTATTTGTGTGAAGCTGAGTGAACTAAAATTGTACAGGTAAGTTAAAATAATTTCATAATTTTCTAAATGTAATTTCAAACTAAGCAACTTAATTGGAAGAATATGATGCAGTGTGCTACAGTTAACAACCTCAGTTATATATAGTATTATCACCAAAAAGTAATTTTGGAAAAAAAAACTAATTCTGTATCTCCATCAAGTTCAGATTTTCCTAGTCATTCTTTTTCTCTTCTTTTCAAAATTATTTTATAATTTCAAATTAATTAAATATATCTTTAGTATTTTCTTCGAAAATCCTTTTTCTTGACAACCTGCTTCCTCAATTCAAATGTTGACAAATAGAACAAAAATCCACTGTTGTAAATCAGTACAGAGTAATACTTTTGCTTTAGGAACCCTTATGTGTGAAAAACCCACACTTCTCAATGAATTCCAAATGCTGAAGTGAAGCAAGAAGAACATAATAAGTCTTTAGTATACAGCAATTGATTCAAAATCATTTTTGCAATCTAAATGGAGTTTTTCCAAAATATGGTGAAGAACTAAATTAATTCATTAATGGCATGTACAATTCTAAGGCAATAGTAACTTGGATGCTAAATGTTTTCTAAGGCATCCAAATTTACCTTCTGCTAAAGCCTTACCTAGCTGCAAGGTATAAGGGGCATAGAAAAAAAAATGTTAAGCAATTTGCAGTGGATTTGAAAGGCAAATAATTGGGAGAATTTGGGGAAGAGGAAAAAGAATCTTGTTCTTGTCCAAGCTTCTCTTTATGTAGTTTTTTAACTTTATGGCAAAAAGACCCAATATACTTCAGTTGCAGGAAAAGAATGCAAAACCAAAAGAACCTTAAAACCAAGTGGAGAGCCTGGTCCTCTTTGCAACTGCTTCTTCTATTTTCCACTATTTGTTTTACTTAATGACAAAAAATGAGTTTGGGTTTTTTTTATAACTGCTGTATATAACTTTAGTATCTATTTGAAAAAATATAAGTAGTTAAAAACAGGTACAGATATGGAAATATCTGAAAAAATAAATTTAAACCTAATAAATGTCAATACATAACTAGAAACACTGTATTATGAAATACATCTGTTTTTTATAAATGTATCTCCCTTGAGCTTTAGTTTAAAAAAAATGTTAATATTGTTCAAAGCTAAAAGATAATTATAAGCAGTAAACGATGCATTCCACCATTGCTGTATATTATACCATTAGTTGATATATGAACTCTTAAAAAACAAAATTTAATTTTGGCACAATTCTGATATTAGATTCTAATCTAAAGATTATTTCCAATTGAGCTTAAATTCTATGTCAGATTTGCTTGTTAAATACAAAGTTATTCTAAATGTCAAAGTGAAGTCCCAGAATTTATATATCTGTTCCTCCAGAGAAGGTATCAGAAGTCTTTTCAAATAAAAGGCATATCAAATCCTTGCAACATCTAACATGTACAAAGCCAATTCTATAGTTTGAAGGAATGTATGGTTTGGTAAAATTTTGTAATACCTTATTAATAGGATTGTATCTTTCAGAATGGATTCCATTCTACAGGGAATCATATTGAATCTAATTGCCTTCTTGTTCCTAATTATATTTAATATATATTGCATATTTTCCATTTTTATTTTCAGATCAAATATAATGGATGGATTATTACAAAATGAATTACAACTACTGCAGCCCCTAAATCTTGAAGTTAAAGTTGAACGCAATTTAGCTGCTCTTTGGTATCATGAAATTCCAGACATTGAGATATTTGGGCGTCTCAAGCCAATTAATGTAAGTTCTTTATTTAGATGTTTTAGAAGTTCAGAAATTGATTTCACACAGAATTTGAACCCAGTTATTTCTAAAGTATATTTTTATACCAGTAGCTTTCCAAATGATTAAATAGAATACAAATGCTACATGTTATGCTACATTTTGCAACTTAACAATAATATGTAAAGGCAAGAAAAAAAACTAAGAAATAAGTTCTTGTGCTGTCTATGGAGATTCTCAGTCATCCAGGTCATGGTTGTCCCAAAGATGCTTTTTCAAAAGGCAACTGGATTTTATTTTGTTTTTCCTTGAAGACGTTTCGTTTCTCATCCAAGAAGCTTCTTTGAAAAAGCACCTTTGGGACAAGGTCTTGTGTTGTATCCAGGTTGAGTTTGGGCAGACCCATTTTTTTAAGGATTTAATCTGAGTCTTAAAATTTATTTTTTTGCCAAGGCCTGTGTGTGTGTGTGTGTGTATGTGTGTATGTATGTATGTATGTATGTATGTATGTATGTATGTATGTATGTATTATGTATATATGTATTCATTAGACCTGTATGGCTTCCCATCTTAAAACTAAACCCTGGGTTGTGGTTATAAAACCAGATAATATACAAAATATACATATTTTATAAACAAACATCATACAAGATAAGAAAGATAAAGAGCAAAGCAAAAAATAAAAACAATAACAAAAATAAATTCATTTTTATAAATTTAAATGCTTATATCATTGTGTGTATCTGTAAACTGCTCTCAGCTATGTGAGAGTGATTGGCATATAAAAGTGGTAAATAAATAATAAGTGGTAAATAAAAGCACAAACACAAACCATGGCATAAGGTATTATTCTAACATCCAATCCAGTCATGAGCCTGATTTAGTACTCCCCTGATCTGTGATAGTATATATGTGCACCTGTAGGTGCATTCCATGTATATTCTAAAGACACTCACTTTAAGTATTAAGGAGTAAACAGTGAGAACAGATAAAAATGAAATGCAGAAAGTACAGACAGTGGCAATTGTTAACAAAATAGTTGTTTATATTAGCAAAGATACTGTGCTAGTGAGATAAATGATGAATTTTGGCAAAAGGAAAGGAGAAATCATTTTGTTTTACTGAACAGAAATATACATAGGGCAGTTTTTATTGTCAAGTCATATTTGAAGTATTTCTGTAAATTAATGATTGACATTGAAAGTGTAAATATATTTTAAAAACTGAAAGTGGGAAAGTAGTAAGTAATAATTTCAAACAATCAAAAATAATGCTTTGTATTATCTGCTTTTTCCCCCCTAAAGCTGATTCTGAGTCAAGCAGATATAACTACAATGTTGAGAACTTTGAATGAAAATTTAGGAGATAGTTCTGAACCTCCATCTGTACAGGAAAAAAAAGATGTGTTAAGCATTCATAGTGGAACTGCAAATGTCTCCCAATATTCTGGAGGTATTTTCTTTTAAGTTAAACTAATTGTTTCTTTTGTGCTAGTAAAAATATAATTGTTTCTGCTCTTTAATTAATTAGATAATATTTCATATCAGTTGAAGTGATTGTATGAGAGTTGCATGTAATGAGAGCATGTATCTATGCTTAGAAGTAGATTTATTTAGTGAGACCTGATTAAAAACCTCTTCAGGGTTTATTTAAAATAGTCTGCTCATATTTACTGTGAGCAGAAATCAGTATGTTAGCACCAAACAACTTGTTATGCCTTCTACCTGTAAAGAGAAACTATCTGTTGTAGAGATCCTTTTCTATCCGTAGAGGGTTTCCAGGTGATTACAGACCTTGATTTTTCAATCAGCCTCAATCGTCTGGGGAGTCTGCATGGATAGTAGAAGTTCAGCTATACAGATGGTCATCCTTTACATGTGGTGAGTGGTGAAAGAATAATGGGGTTACCACACTTCTTCCCACTTTCCTTGCATCCAGTCAGACTATTCCTGAATATCTGAATGTTAAGACAGTTTTACAACTCTGGATACTGCAAACCATTTTTCTGGTGAAAGTTTTTAATAGCAATAGTACTTAATACAGTTTATTCAGTGAAAAGTATTTCTCTTTTAAAATTTTCTGGGTTAAAAACTCTTTACTTTCTTCATACTATATCTTTTGTATAGATGCTTAATATGTATGTTTCTAATGTTTAAAGCTGGAACAACGGTGGTGACATCAGCTGTGGTGGAAATGCATTCCTCTGTTAAAGTAAAAACAACATTAAAACTAGATTTCCAGTTTGATTCCCTGACTCTAGTTTTGTACAGCCCACAGTCCAAGCAAGTAAGGAAAATACATTCTTTGAAATTAAATCATTGTAATTTTCAACTGGCTTACTACAATTGCGTAATCTTACTTTGTGGATAGCTAGGCAGTGGAGCAAGCATTTATCCATTCAAATCTAATAAGGAAATAAAAAAAACCTATAGTAATAATTGCTGGACAATGAAGAATTAGATTTTATTCTTTTGTTGTTCTTCCGTATGAATACCTTTTTAACAGTAAAAAGATGAATGTGTGTACTTATCAAAGAAAAACTTCTGTTTCATTAAAAGAACTAAATTATTTGGAGATAATCCATATTTTTGATGTGCTTGTTATTTAATTCACATCAATTCCACCTCTGCAGCACAATAGACTGTGTATGTTTGTTCAGATCTATTTTAGGCAGCCTCTTATTTAGTTGAAAGAAAGAATTTAAGACAACAATCCATTACAAAAGAAGAATAGATGGAAATAACAGTATACAGAAATATATAAGCACACACTGAAATCTTGTATAACTTACAGCAGGGGTCTTCAAACTTGGCCCTTTTATGACTTGTGGCCTTCAACTCCCAGAATTCCTCAGCCAGTATGCCTGGCTGAGGAATTCTGGAAGTCCACAAGTCATAAAAGGGCCAAGTTTGAAGACTCCTGACTTTCTGTTAACCTTAAGATGCCATCGGTATTCTATTAAAATTCTCCTTATGACCCTTATTGCATCATAAAAGCAATAAATTTTGAATCAATGTATCTCAAATGGACTAACTTACAAAATGCAGCCCAAATCTGGGAATGAAATTAGGGAATTGTGGTTCTTGTAGTGCTATTAGCTGCTGCTGTGCTGCTGCTGTGGTCATTTGATCTTCATTTTCAACAGTCCATCACAGGTTACCAGTCCTCGTGCCCTTCTCCACCTAGCAGCAGCCACTTGCCTGCCTGCTGGAAAGGGAAGGAGGAAAAAACGAAGGAACTCCTGTGCATCTTTCGTAGCCTATATCACTCCCCCTTGTGCTCCCTGACCTGTGTTGTCCTCTAGGGCACTTTCCCTGACCCATGCCACCTTTCCTCCTTTTTTCCCTGACCCACCTGCTATTTCTTGTACATTACCATGTGCCCTTTGTGACCTGTGCCACTTCCCTGTGCACCTTCTGTGTTCTGCATGGCACCTCTTGGACAACCCCACACATCCTTCACGACCTGTGCCCACCTCTAGTAAGAGAAATTGAAGAACCAGTTTGGTGCAGTGGTTGAGGCACCCAGTTGGATATTTGGAGACTGAGTGGTACTCTTGTCTTAGGAACAAAACCAGCTGGGTGAATTTGGGTCAGCCCTTTCTCAGTCCTAGGAAGGAGACGATGGCAAACCACTGCCAGAAAACCTTCCAAGAAAAGTGACCAATCCAGGCACTTGCTAGGAATTAACGCAAATTTTGAAAATGTTTCTAAGAAATTGTAATGACTTGTCCAGAACAATTGCCAAAGTCAAGACTGACTTGAAGGTAGGTAGGTAGGTAGGTAGGAAGGAAGGAAGGAAGGAAGGAAGGAAGGAAGGAAGGAAGGAAGGAAGGAAGGAAGGAAGGAAATTTGTATATTTCTTGTGTGAATTGTTTCTTTGCTGTATTAAGCAATGTACTGTATTAAATTATTTGTTTTCTTTTCAAAACAGCCTCAAGTTAAGGATGAACGAGATAATAGTCTGAAACTTGCAGAATTTAAATTACTGTTAATAGCCGCTGCTGTCAAGATGTTATCAGATGGGTCACTGAATGCCTCAGTTAAGTTAACAGATTGCACCTTAGATGATAAACGAGAAACTGTACAGAAGGCTTCACCAAGGTGCTCATTTTTTTCCAAAAGAATAAAACTTAAAATTGTTAACTTATGTTGAATATTTGTGCTGAGAGTAACAGAAATGATGTGCTTTAAATGTTAAGTGAGTTTTAAAAAATTGATACTTTAAAGGCATGCAAATTATTTTTACTGTATATAAAAGAGATGTGTAATTTTGAGGCCTTTTTTGGCACCCTTTCTTGCTCACCCTCCAAAAGACTGAACATTTGAATTTAATTAGTAAAGACAAATTCATAGTTAATGTCAAACAGTATAAAATTACACATTTTATATAGTTGCATCTGAAGTTTAGAACTTCTAGCTGGTTTAATGATACTGGATGTTGATTCTTGGAATATAGGTACATGCATTCATGGAAAAAGAGGAAATCCAATGGAGTTTCCTGATGAAGGAAGGGGGCCAGATACTTGCTGATATTTCATTCCATCTAAATTTACTACGTTACTTTATTGTTCAAAAAGATCTCCCAATTACAGCAGTATTTTATGGATCTATTAGGATAGATGAACTGGCAGAAGTTATTTCTTCTGCTCAGTGGAACTTTAGCTGGAATAATGGGAATTAATACCATTAAATATGTAGAGTTTAGAACAATTTGTATATGCATGTTGCTTTATTAGATACAAAAAGTAGTGAGTCAACCATATTTTTAGTTTCAAAATTTAGAAATCACATTTGTGGCCTTATTATGTCACCCATCACAGATAGAGTGACTACTGTACATACTCGGTTGTGTTCAGCAGAAGATTTAGATAATATTTGAATTGATATATGAATGTTCTATAAATGACAAAGTTTTGCAAGGATAGAAGAATATGGAGAAGTATAGTGTATAGTATTAATACAAAGTAGATTTAGCTTTGTTTTTTTTCCTTATCTGCCATCTTTGTTTTTTTCCCTATTTCTCACTTCCTTCTGGACTATGCCTTAATGTGGTCTGTTTAAAAAATGTTGAATGAATATGTGTGCATATATAATTATTTCAAGTTGTACTCTGCATTTCCATACCTGTGAAATTCAAAGCAATTAGCAGACAAAAATAACCAAATAATATAATCCAAAAGAATTTTTAAAAATTGGTTTAATAAGCAACTCTACCTGAAAGATGAAGCATGGTGGACATGTTAAAAGTTTTTAAAAGGTTCATAAAAGTGATAGCAAATTCCCTTGATATACTCAATAGAGCCATGGTGGAGCAGTGGGCTAATGCCTCCTTAAGTAACACCAGCTGCCTGCAATTAGTGCAGGTTTGAGTCCCACCAGGCTCAAGGTTGACTCAGCCTTCCATCCTTCCAAGGTAGATAAAATGAGGACCCAGATTGTTGGGGGCAATAAGCTGACTTTGTAATAATGCCGCTTGGGGGGGAGCGAAAGCCCTAATAAGCAGGCATATACATAGAATGAAGGCTATTGCTAAGCACATTGATTTGTGCTTTCTTTAGGTTTGGCCAGAATATTTTTTTAAATTTTCTTTAATAACAATTTGAAATGTGAAAAGATTAGACTATGAAAGGAAGATTATCTTTTATTATTGATATTATGCTTTATAAGTTCTTATTTTGTCAACTTGTCTTTCAGAATGGTAGAAATGAAACATGGATCTGAAAAGAAAGTCATGGTGAATATAAGCTATAAACAGGGGAGAGATGGCACGACTGTTGTGGATACAATTGTTGAAGAAACCTATCTCTGTGCTAGTGTAGAGTTTCTGCTTGCTGTTGCAGAAATATTTCTAAATGCTAATGCTGAAAGCGCTGCTGCAAATAAAAATTTCAGGCAAACTTTGTCTACAAAGGAACAAGGTCAGTAATTGGTACCAATATATTTTAGATACTGATTAATACTTTTGGCTTCATTATGAGGCTGTAACTTTGTCTGCATGATGTTGTGATAAGCATCTTACTTAGTAAATTTATGTCACAATTTAGATTTATGCTATATTTCAATTTATGTTATATTCCTAAATTCAAATTTTGCTGAATTGAATA
This sequence comes from Vipera ursinii, assembly GCF_947247035.1. NCBI lineage: Eukaryota > Metazoa > Chordata > Lepidosauria > Squamata > Viperidae > Vipera > Vipera ursinii. The sequence continues at coordinate 228,689,168 of NC_139513.1, forward strand.
TAATTGTAAGGGGTTATATGATTACTTGCTGTGCAATCATCCTTGTTTCTAAGAAGGCTGTCTGAAATTCCTATTAGATAATTTAAGAGAATGTTCTAAAGCAGACATGTCAAACTCATGACGTCATATTACATCGCGCAATGTATTGGGACAGTTTTGGCATTGCTGGCAATGGGGTGGGTGTGGCTTTCGGATGACACGTCCTGCCCGCGGGCCAGGAGTTTGACACCGCTGTTCTAAAGCCTGTGAAATAAATGTCAGTAAGTTATCGTTTTGAAATTCATTATTTATTAAACTGCAAGTGAAAAAAGAGAAAATGTGCTGCTATTTATAGCTGCTGTATAGAAGTAGAAATATTCTAAATCCAGTACAGTAAAATGAAGATAGAAGCAAGAAATCTACAATAAACATTTTCGTTCCAAGTTCATAAACATTAACCTTTGCTAAAGCTGAAAGCTGAAATCTTTTTAACAGTCATCAAAATAAATGAAAAAAACATACTACAGACTATAAAGCTGTCCTTTATTAGGCAGCAGGTTTTCCAATCACTACATTTTTTTATGGAATTGTTTTGATAGTACAACATTAGACTCTTTAAAGAGTCACACAGATGTACACAGACACATAACAAACAGATCTAAAGAGTACACAAACACGTAAACAGATCTACAGATAAAAAGAATATTTTAATAATTATTCATAAGAAGGGATTTTTGGGGGGCGATGAAAGACATTTTACATTCTGTTAATAACTACTTTGCTTAATTATATTTTAATACCTAGAAACTCTTAAGTCAGCTCCATAATATCATATAAACAATTAAATTTTGAATAAAAGTAGGTAAAAGTACTTGCAATCTTAAGGATACATGAAAAATGAAATTAAATTTCGTAAAAATGGCTAATGCATTCTTAAGTCAATAATTTTACAGGAGGTTATCATGGCTAAAGCTTATGCTTTCTGTGAAAAACAGATTTGACAATTCTATCAAATAATGTTAAAGTAGAACCATGTGATATAGGAGGCAAGATACTACTTGACATAATCTTAGACCAATTGATTTATTTTAATTACCAATGTTAATTTAAATTCTGGTTTCAGTTTTAAGTTTTGCCAGAACTTGGTTTGTTTTCCCTATATTTTACTGTGAATATAGGGAATACTGTTATTGTTTACTGTGAATATTTTCAACCTTTTTAAGTAAAAGCAATAATTAGTGAGATAGATACATTAGACAGTAAAAAGATATAGTTACAATCTTCTATGCATTGTATTTTAGCTCCTGTACAGTCAACATCAATAATGGAAATAAATCTTACTGTTAAAAATCCTGATATAGTGTTTGTGGCTGATTTAACTCGAAAAGATGCTTCTGCATTGGTAGCTACCGCACAGTGCGAAATCTCCATAAAAAGTGCACCTGGAATGTATAAAATGACAGCTGTTGTTGAAGATATAAATGTGAAAGCTTGTCCATTTTTTCCAGCTCTGAGGAAAGGAAATATTACCACGGTAAGATGGATAGATAAATAGATTGATTCTTTGCTTGCTTGCTTGGCTTAAAGATTGTTTTATTCTGCCAATTACACTTTGCAATCAGTAATTCAGTTTAAAGTCATACAGTCAGTAAAAAATAACATTTCTATGGAAGCAGGGTTGTATATGAAACATTAACAATAATTAAAACCACAATATCATGACAGAGGAAATTATCCTGGCTTGATGGAAGAACCATCAATAATAATAAGTTGCTGTTTTGATTTTGGAGTGTTGTTGGAAATAGACTTTATCCAGTCTTGATCTATAGCTATATCACTAACCATGACTTGGTACTGCATGTACAATTTATACTCTGACATTAGGAATTATGTGTATAATTTTTGTTATTACTGTTGGCAGCTATATAAATGAAAATTTATGTATAAAGCAGCAGATTGACTTCATGAAAGCTTACTTGCTTCCTATCAAATGATCACAGAGAAATCAGTTTCTAAATACATTGTTTCATTTATTTGCCACACATATTACCATTTTGCTGAAGAAATTTACATTCTTAACATGCAACTATTTATATTAAATTATTTATTATTTGATTCCAGGTATTACAACCATGTGATCTTTTCTTTAATATGATGCAGTCAGGTGAAGAACCACAGAAAGCTGAGCTGTCAATAAAATGCCTAACTATTAAGGTATATTAAATATTTATACATTTATATTAATCTTGAGAAAGGCAAGGCTAGATGAATCAAAAGTTGGAATTAAGATTGCCAGGAGAAATACCAACAACCTAAGATATGTAGATGATACCACTCTAATGGCAGAAAGTGGAGAGGAACTAAAGAGCCTCTTGTTGCAAGTAAAAAAGGAGAGTGCAAAAGTTGGGTTGAAGCTAAACATTAAGAAAACCAAGATCATGGCATCCAGCCCTTTCAATTCCTGGCAAATAGATGGTGAAGAAATGGAGGTAGTGACAGATTTTATTTTCCTGGGCTCCAAGATCACCACAGATAGGGACTGCAACCAAGAAATTAAAATATGCTTGCTCCTGGGGAGGAAAGCCATGGCAAATCTAGACAGCACACTAAAAAGCATAGACATCACCCTACCAACAAAAGTGCGTATAGTCAAGGCTATGGTCTTCCCAGTTTCAATGTATGGCTGTGAAAGTTGGACCATAAGAAAAGCTGAGCGCCAAAGAATTGAAGCCTTTGAACTCTGGTGCTAGAGAAGACTCCTGCAAGTCCCTTGGACTGCAAGGCAATCAAACCAGGAGATCAACCCTGACTGCTCTTTAGAAGCTCAGATCCTGAAGTTGAAACTCAAATACTTTGGCCACCTAATGAGAAGGAAGGTCTCACTGGAGAAGAGCCTAATGCTGGGAAGGTTTGAGGGCAATAGAAGAAGGGGATGACAGAGAATGTGGTGGCTGGATGGAATCACTGGAGCAGTAGGCGTGAGCCTAAATGGACTCCAGAAGATGGTAGAGGACAGGAAGGCCTGGAGGAACGTTGTCCATGGGGTCGCGATGGGTCGAACACAACTTCGCAACTAACAGCATTAATCTTGAGACTAAATATGGTGATATTTTTAGTCTTATGAGCTATGGGAAAACTGAAATAGATTTTTTGTATACACTAACTGGTATTAAATAATGTTATATAATAATTTAAAGTGGGGTCCTGTCTATTTCAAACATAAATATTTCTCCTTATATTGTTACGTGTAACATTTTAGTAATTTCTTGATTCTCTAATTTTGTGAACTCCATAATTTTCTTTTTTAAAAAAATCAGGTGTCACCTATTATCATAAATACAGTTCTAACTATCACATCAGCACTTTTCCCAACTAAAGAGGCTGCAGAGAAAGATCTTAGCCCAGTACCGCCAGACCTTTGGGATAAGAAGAATATTAAAAATCTAAATATGTGGTTTCTTGAAGAGTCCATTGAAAACAAAGATCCTGCTTCCATAGTTGAGTTAATTCCAACAGGAGAGTCATTAACAATGAAAATTGAAACTGTTGTTATAACTCTTGAAGCTGGAGTTGGTCACAAAACAGTTCCAATGCTTTCAGCAAAATCCTCATTTTCTGGAGAAGTCAAAAATTGGAGTAGTCTAATCAATCTCTCATCACGTCTTGAACTAGAGGTCAGTATGCTTCTGTTATTTGAATAAACAGTGTAAATGTTCAAAATAGGCTTCACCTTGTAGTCTGTTTAAAAATAATTATGCAGTAGGATATGTTACTTGACATTTTTCCCTACTATTTTAAATTCAGCAAAAAGTTGTTACCACCAGATAGCTGTTGAATAATCTACATTAAACTAAGAATAGTACTTGTTAAACTATCTTTACATGATGCATATCTTTAGTGCCTTTTTCAACTTCCATCTTACCACAATACAGATAGTCCTCAGCTTAGGACCGGTTATTTAATGACTGTTCAAAGTTCCACCAAACTCAAAAGGTACTTACAACTTGGTTACAAAGTTCCAACACCCTCCCCACCCCAATGATCATATAACTATTTTTAGGGCCCTTGGCAACAGACCCGCCTTTATGGCTGTTTGCAGCATCCTGCGGTCATGTGACTAATTTGCAACATTTTTGCCAAAACCCAGCATTTTCTTCCAGTTTTTGGCAAAAACACTCCATAGTGAACAATGGGCTTGCTTAACAACCACACAAACGGTTTCAAAATTGGGTCAGTAACATGATGACCTTTTTTAAAGTTTTACAACTTTGTCGAGAACTACCTGTACAAACATCCAAAATCAAGGCTTTACTGTGAGGACAAGCCAGGAAAGAGAGTATAGAGGCAAGACAGACATCACTAATTCAGATAGCAAATATTATGCTAGTTTAGTCTTTTACTAATACAAGAATAGGCAAAAAGCAGGTTATGGAAAAATGCTTAATGACTGTGTATGGGTATATGAGTGAAGTCTTAAACATTAAAATACTGCTATTTTATAACAGTTGTTTTTTCGCTTCAGAAGGCATGTAGATCTTATTGTTGTAAAATTTGAAATATAAATAGCATTTAAATATGCAAACCATCTTATGCATAGGTTCTCATTGGAAAGCTTCAGTAGATTAGTAAAAATGTAGTGGCCTTTTTGAAGAGTTGTGTCATTTTCAAATTCTTCCTCCACTTTCCTCCTCTCCTTATATTGAAATTTATTTATCTCTTTTTTATTGCTCTTCATTTTCATTACTTCCAAACTGATATAAACTAATTTTCACACTTCATTTAATTTGTATTTTTAGGTACACTATTTCAATGAAATGTTTGGTGTTTGGGAACCATTACTTGAGCCTCTAGAAATAGAAAACAGTGATGAATTCAGACCATGGGTTCTAGAATTAAAGGTATGGTTTAGAATTATAATTTCACTTGTGTATAGGGATAGATATGTTAACAAATATAGTAAAAGTTCATCATGATATATCATTGTAATAGAAATGTTAAATATATGAACTTGTTAAACTTATTTGAGAAGAATTATATTTTCCTAGTTACTTTTGAATAGAAATGTTTCCTTGTTTTAAAACATAATACAGTGTATTCCTAATTTCAAAGCAGATGTAAAGGTGTATTAAAGTCCACTGACTTTTAAACTCTCCATAGTAATTTGTGTTCTGGACTGAAAAGAGTACAGTTTGAAACTCTCTATTCTTATATACTCTATTTTGGAAGAATATGGCTGTGAAATATTAATATATTTTTGTTGCACACAGATTTATCTCCCTCTAGTAACCTAATATATTGTGTTACATAGTAAATGGCTATCCAAAATCTTCCTTTTGTTCTAATCTTTGATGGCTTACAAAGATTGTGTTTAATTGTGTTGAGTGCATTTGAAAGCACTGCATCTATTAAAATGCTTCACTATATTTCAGCTCTCTGTTCCAAAGACACCTATGTTGACATTTTTGTAATCAATATGTGAGTTGAAGCCAAAATTCCCAAACAGGTTATATGTTCCTGAAATATTTATAATGCTTCCTCCTGATACTTTCTTGTGAGAAATGATGAGCTAGCACATCTCCAAACAAGCGGAGACAATGTCATGGCCATGATCAAAGGACCAGCAAGTAGACTGGTCCCCTGCAGTTAAGGAGAGTTCTCGGTAAAAAGGGAAAACATTCTCTCAAATACGGCAGTCTTTTTAAGATTTCTGAGCTTGGTAACCTCATTTTCTAATCAGTTTTGGAAAGTACCTATTTAACTATCTTCAGGCTATTAAAATCTTCAAACCAAGTTTGTAAAAACCACCTGTGAATTTCCCTTCATTCTAGAAGAAAAGAAAAATTTACTATAAGAATTTAAAGAATTTGAAATAAACAGTATAAAACAAAGTAAGACTTTAATTCAAGAAAGTTATACACAGATTAAGAGACCAGACAAGTTTGGAATATTAGGACTTTTGCTAAAAATTTTAGAAATAATTATATAAACAAATAATGATTTCATGAGAACCAAAGTGTTAACTCTTATTTTTCATAACAGAAATTTGAGACTAATTGGACATTAGAAGGGACTATTTATTCCAGACACAAAAGGTAAAATAAAAAAGAAAGGTTTGCCTTTAGTCAGCATTGGGATAAAATGACAGAAAATGTTACTATATTTGAAATACTGCAAGAGATATTTGAAGAATGGGGATAGAAACTGGCCTTGTCAGCAATGATGTCTGTTTCTATGGGTCTAATATATCCAAAAGATGTTAAAGCAGAAATTACAGATGTGAAAAAGAATACCAAGGATTTACAAGATAAACAGTTGAACTGAACCTCATCAGATACAGAAAAATTAGAAAATAAATTGTTTATATGCAGGAAAAAATTAAAAAATTGGGCATTATAAGATAGATATGACATTTAAAGTGAAAATGCAAAAGAGAATGATCTGGATAATGATTCTTTACTGTGTTTACCAAAGAACTTTTCTAAAGCCTCAAAGAAGCCTTTAAGATGGGAAAAAGAAAAGAAAAACTGAAGAGAGATCAAATTGTGCAACATCAATAAATTAATTATTGGAAGCAAAAGGAAGGAGTACAACATTGGTTTGCTTGACCAAGGTTAAAAAATAAAACATGCTTCTATAAAATTCTAGGTACCCTTTTTGCTGGCACTAGAACTGAAATGTTAATACTTTATGGATTTGTATATGAATAAGGAATGGGTTACGGGAAGAAACAATATGTAACCTTATAGGGGATGAACAATTGCTAAATTTGTATTTGTGATGAAAATCAAAAGTCAGTGCTTTAAATATTTCTTTTTTCTTTTTTTTCTTTTTATTTAGTACATCAACTCTATTTTTCTTTTCTTAGTTTAGTTTGTATTGTCTTCTATTTTTTAAAAAAAACTTGTAATAAAGATTATTTTTAAAAAGATATATTTCTTCCCACTATTTTGTATTATTTAACAATACTTTTACTAAATTAGGCTAACTTTACAAAGCATTCTAAACTTTAGATAACTTTCTAGTTCTTGTTTCTAATTTTACATGTTCAAAATATTTTTTCTTTAAGATGAAAAAGAAAAACAAAAAAGCCTTCGTTGAATCAGTGGCAGAAGAAGAACACTATAAAGTGCCGGAGTATAAAACAGTAATAACTATTTATTCTCAAAATCAACTAAACATTACTTTATCCAAATGTGGGTTATTAATGTTGAGTAATCTAGGCACGGTAAGTGAAATTTTAATTTTGGGCCTTAAGTGAAGAAAATCATCTACAGAAAAAGTTATTAATTCAAAAAATTGTTGATTTATTATTCTTGTTAGGCATTTGCAGAAGCAGCTACTGAGACTTCAGAAACATTCAAAAAAGACAGGGCCCCTTTTGTATTAATAAATTCCTTAGGAGTCTCCACCACTGTTTTGCCTAGTGAATCCTTCAGCGTTCTTAATATTGAACCAAAAGCAAATTCATTTCATCTTGAAGATGGGCAAAGTCTAAATATGGAATATATCAGAACTAAAAGTGAGCAAGACCAGTTCACAGCAATGACCACTCTAAGCAGCAAGGTATTCTACATCTGGCTTAGTAAGTATACCTGAAATGTCTATTAGTAAACATCTAAATGTATAGGATGCAATTATGATGTTTAAGAAAAGTTTTAAAACAAGTCTGTTTAAATACAAGGGCAATTTGGAAATAAACCTCCATTTGGTTATCAATGACAGATACTCGCAGATACAGAACTTTTATTATACACATTTGAAAACTACAACATTGCATTATTTTTTGACATAAATCACCATTCAGATTGAGGCACTTGTCATAACATCTTACAAGGTTTGAAATTCTTTAGTAGTAGTTGCTTGGCATCAAATCTGAGCTATTGTGTGTGTGTGTGTGTGTGATGAAAAACATGCCAATGGAACTGCTTCAGAAGTTCTTGGGTGGGTCTAGTGGTGTGTGGGTGAGCATTATCGTGAACCAACAACACAACAAAAGTGGTGCTATAGAAAATACCACCAAATGTGAAGATGCCAAAGGAGTACTGCTAGTGAAATTCATGGAGCATGGTTCGGCCATCAATTCAGATGTCCACTGTGAAACATTACAAAAATTCAGACAAGCCATCTATAACAAGTGTCAGAGCATGCTGACTTCCGCTGTGGTGTTAGTTCATGATAATGCTCGCCCACACATCACTAGACGCACCCAAAGAACTTTTGAAGCAGTTCCCTTGGGATGTTTTTGATAATCCCCTTATAGCCCAGATTTGGTGCCGAGTGACTGCTACCAAGGAATTTCAAACCTTGTAAGACAATATGACAAGTGCCTCAATTTGAATGGCGATTATATCGAAAAGTAATGTTACAGTTTTCTAATGTGTATAATAAGAGTTCTGTAACTGCGAGTGTGTGTCATTGATAACCAAATGGAGGTTTTATTTCCAAATTGCCCTCGTAACTATCTACAGTATGTAGTTCTAACTAGTGGCACAGTGATTAGCATGCAGTATGGCAGGCTAACTTTGCAGTATGCATGGCAGGCAGGAGTTGGATCCTGACTGACTCAAGGTTGATTCAGCCTGACATCCTTCCGAGGTCACTAAAATGAGAACCCAGACTGTTTGGGACAATATGCTGATGTTGTAAACCGTTTAGAGAGTGCTGTAAAGCACTATGAAGCAGTATATGTCAGGGGTTCCCAACTGGGAGCATGAGACAATATTCCCAGGGGGTGGGGGAGAGAACTTGGGTTTTCAAAATTATAGTATATATGCATAATTTGTTGCTGTTATTTCAAACGTTTGTAAGAATATATTAGGGGTGCGGGGTATAGAAAAGGTTGGGAGATGCTGGTCTAAGTGTTGTTGCTATTGCTAGTTATTTATGTAAAAACTTGCTTTGAATGTAAATAATATTGCTTCATCAACAGCGGTTAGAATGCAGTATTGCAGGCTAATTCTCATCCTTCCGAGGACGGTAAAATGAGAACCCAAATTGTTGGGGGCAATCTAAGTAAACAGTATAGTGAGGGCTGTAAAGCACTGTGAAATGGTTTATAAGTCTAAGTGCTATTGCTATTGCTTCATGGCTTATATTCAATAATATTGTGAATATATTACATTAACAGCTGTTTTTCCAAGATGTAATTAATTTTTCAGAGGAAAATGAACAAATGAGCATTCATTTATACAACAGAATCAAACTGTATATTACACATATCTGTGACTGAATCTTGTAACTAATATTTTTCTAAAATTAGCTTCCAAACTCAATTTGGATTATAGGAAAGAAAAATAACATTGATTTGGCAGGGGAAAACAATTGCATGAATGAATTAGGAAAGGAAGGATACCAGTTAAACTAAAGCTCCTTGTTCAAATTAGTGAATGCAAACAAAAGAATATTTTGTTGAGACATTAAATTTTTTTAATGATATTTATGTATTTGCAATTAACTTAGGTACTTTTATATCTCCCTCCCTCTGTCTCACAGCCACACAGAGATCTGTCGGCTTCATTTTTGATAATGTTTTTGTCTTCATTTTTTTAGCTCCTCAGAATCATTCTACTACTGACAAGATCCCATTAACAAAAGTGGGTCGGAGCTTGTACAGAGTTAGACATAATGATTCAGGTGTTGTAAGATCTATTGTTTGTCAAATTGACACTGTTGATGGGAGCAAGATAGTAACTGTACATTCTCCAATTCAGGTGAGATATTTTCTTTTAAAGTTTATTGATCAGTGAGTATTTTAATTATTTGGGGATTGTTTTATTTATAGATCTAAACAATCTTAGGTTTGGGGACAAAATTGTTTTATTTCCTATGCATATCAGAGCAAGTATAAAACATTTTATAAAGGTATTTATAAAATGGATATCACATCTTCCTAAATTCCTAAATGTTAAATTTTATTGTATTTTTCAGAGGAGTAGAGATTTAATTAGCAGATGAAATGAAATTGTGACATAATTATTTTTGGTTGATTGACACAAACTTTTTATTTTTCTATATAGATAAAGAATCATTTTTCAATTCCTTTGAGTATATTTGAAGATGGAAAATGCTTAGGAGTAGCACTACCAGATAATGAATTTAACATACCATTAACTTCCTATAGGTAATTATTTTCTTTTTCGTACTTTATTATTTGTTTTGTACATATTTTGTCAATATATTTATTTTGTAAATATCCATTGGTAAATTAGTTTCTAAATGTGATTAATCAAGAAATTAGTATTAGGTATTTTTTTCTTTAGTAAAGTAATATAGTTGCATTAAATGTTGAGCTTGTACTCTATGTTTTGTTTCCATCATTTTTAATGGCCTTATACTCTCAGGACTATTTCCTTTTTAATATTGCTGTTTAATATTTCCCAGTTATTTATTAATCCTTGGAAATGATCAGTCCATCAAAAATCTAATACTAATTGATGAAGACAAAAAACATTAGAATAATTTTCATTTAAAGACACATACAAAAAGTATATTCAAAGAAAAAGGTATACTCACAATCACAATTGGGATCAGAATATATATTGGTAAGCTCTGTGTGTGTGTGTGTGTGTGTGTGTGTGTGTGTGTGTATTGAGTTGCACCCAATTTTACAGCCTTTATTGCCATGGTTGTTAAATGAATCACTTCAAAATTTAAGTGAATCATGTAGTCATTAAGCAATTCTAGCTTCCTCCATTGACTTTGCTTCTCAAAAACCAGGTCCTAAGTTACTTTTCTCAGTGCTGTTGTAATTTCGAATGGTTGCCAAATGAATGGTAAATTGAGAGTTAACCTGTAGCAAATGTGAAAGGAAGGAAAAGACAGGAAAAAAGACAAAAAAGGAAAGAGAAAAAACAGAACCAGAAAACATGAAAAGTAATATAAAGAAATGGCTTCTAATCTTCCTCTCGACAGTAATACGTACAATTCTAATCAAACCTCTCTCTTTTTCTCTAGGATTACATCATAATTCCCTTCTTTAATCTATTCTTTCTAATCATTAAAATCATAAGTCACAAAATCATTTTTTTTACACAAAAAGTCCATTAGGGGTTTTCAGTCATTGATGAATGTCAATACTATATTGACCTTTCTCTAAAGAAATCAATTTGGCTATCTCAGCAAGTTCTGTCAGTTTTACTAACTATTCCTCCATGGAGTGTAGTGCTAAATCTTTCCATCGTTTGTGCATTATAATCCGTTATTTTGACATAATCTTCTGTCGCTCTTTTCTAATTAAGTCCATCTGTCCTAAAAGGAAAGGTTCTGGCTTTTATTGAATATTAATATTTTAAATCTTCTGTAACAATGTGTATATTTGAGTCCATTTTTTAAACTTTTTGTATGTCCACCAAAACATAGATACAGTCATAGGGTTTGTCAAATTTATTGACAAACCCATGAGATAGGTAATAAAAAGGATGAAAAATAAAACATGTAAACAGAACAGAAGCAAAATAATAGAACAATAAAATAAACAATGTCAAAAGAACACAACTAGAAGAAATACATCAATATGATGGATTGGTGGAGAGCAGGGAACAAGGGGTGGGGGGTGTTGGCTTATACCTTCTTAATTTTGTAAAATCCACCAATTATTTTCTTACTTAACAATAAACAATATTCTTATGAAGCTTCAGTCCTTTGTCTAGTTGATCGGACTATTTTCAAAGGCAGTTTTGTCAAAGAATAAAAAAAAATCTCTCTTTCTAAAATTATTGTCCCCTTCATCTGTTTAAAACTTTCTTAATCACAGTATTTGCTTGTAAGTCAAAATTATTTAAGATGGTTTTTCTTTTTTTTAATCTTAATTTCCAAAAAAAGCTACTCACTGAGTATTCTTATTTTTTCCTGCTGGTTGGAAGCTCTCTCTTAGATTATAAATTAATGATATACAATCACAACATGCCTCTAATTATATTTTGTTCTAGTTTCATTTGTCTGAATCTGGATAGAAATCTTGACTATTCTTAATAGAAAAGGAAAATAAGAATAATTATTGTCCTTATTCACAGGTCGTTACTGTTTTTTCGACCAGTAATTGATGAAAGTGAAACTTCTGGAGAATATGAATCCAGTGAAGGTGTTAGCTTTGATGAAATGGTGAAGAATTTTGACAAATTGTTACAGAAGAAATGCCCGTCTTTAAAATCACCTAATCACCCACTTATTATCAACATTGTTCCAATGCAAGATACTTTGATAACTTCAGCATGTACAGATGATCAGTGGGATTTACCATATGTTGTTCATTTGTGGTCTTCTGTTATTCTCCGCAATCTACTTCCATATCAGATTGCCTATTCTTTAGAGGTAGTGTGTTTTTTTTCTAAATTCCCTTTTTCTTTCTTTGGATCTTATAATTTAGAATATATCCTCAGTTTCACTGAATAAATGACATTGACATCCCACAAAATAAGCTTGGCTATGTCCAGAATTCAGTTACTGCCACATGTGCACACTAAATACGATAGAAAATTCTCTTGAGTTTCTAGTATTTTTTCAGATAGTCTTAGTAAAGTAATTATTAGCTGGCCTATTTAATCTGAGGAGCGTTTTTTTTAGATCACAAGGATAAATATTTGGTATCTTTTGTATCTATCTTAATTGCAATTATATCTTTGCACTGATATAATAAATATGCAAGTAGGTAAATGCTTAAGTCAGAATATGATTTTAAAGAATTCTAGATACTGCCCAATTAAAACTTTATTTCAAATCCTTCAAAAGTTATTTTCTAATATAATTGAAATGTTTTCAGCTTGAAGCTTTCCATTTAGAAGAGCTATTTTTGAGTCCAAAAAGAGCTAGCTTGACATAACTGGATGTTTCTTGATGCATTTCTGATATTAACTGGAAACAAGTTCACTTTGGAATCATCCTGGTAAAATAAGGGCAGAACTTTTCCAGTTAGATCAGTAAATTTGAAACAGCATTTTGAAATAAAATGTTTCTAATTCAAAACACTTCAGAAGTTTTATAAGAACAACCTGAAGAGGGTTATTAATAATAGTATCAAAGAAAAAACCCATATAATATGTGGGGAAGTGTTTTTTTCAATAATACAATTTATTTTAACTTCCTATTTATTCTATATTCATTTTAATTATTATCAGAATCTCCCAATAAAATACTAAGGTAATTACTTCAGATGTCGTATTTCAATGCAAACAGCTTTTCATTTCATTCCCATTTCATATACATGAATTAGTGTATTGATTATATGTTTTATAACTGTATTGGAACTTTTTTTTCATAGGGATATAGTACCACACACAGTTCTCTAGAAGCTGGATGTTCTGCTCAGATTCATAATGCATTACTGGATCAGAGCAAGTTGGAATTGCATTTACTTAATTATCTTGATACAGATTGGACTACTGAGTACTGCATCCAGTCAAATCAGCAAGAAATTAGTTTCATCACATTTTCATGCATTAGTGACCTGGATAGGACAGATTTGGATATAGCTATCCATGTGACATATGCTATAGGACAAGTGATTATAGCAATTCACAGTCCCTATTGGATGATCAACAAAACGGGTCGAATGTTGCAGTATAAAGCCGATGGTATTCACCGCAAACATCCACCTGACTACAAGTTGCCACTTCTCTTTTCTTACCAACCTAAACATTTCTACCATGATAACAAGGTATTAATTTTAGTCTTATAAAATCAACCTTATCTTATCATATTCAGTTTTTCAGTACTTTGAAACTTATTATAAAAAATGCTACAAGTCAGTATTAATGATCATTATATTTTAATACATTGTTATAAGAGTATCAATAAGTAAGGAATATGATCCCTATTCTATAATACTTTTAAGAAAAAAAACAGTTAATTTTGCATTACATGTTTTGTAACTTTGAAACTTTCCTTGAACTCTTATTCTATAAGATAAGTTATCATATAAAGTTATAGTTAAAAGATGGAGAGGGAGCAGGATGCTCAGGAAGGAGGTGGGGTTGCTAGATCTTTAGACCCTTATGGAAGGTCAGAAGGGTGGGAGCTGATCTCTCCTCGGGGTAAGATGTTTCAAAGGGTAGGAGTAGAGAAGGTCCTTCTCCTGGGCCCCTCCAGCCAAAGTTCCTTGACTGACAGGTCCCACAGCTTGTTTCCTTTGCTGGCACAAGTGGGCTGCTGTACTGAAGTATAAGAAAGGAGATAAAGGAACAATCACCCCTCTTGAAATAGCCAAATGAACATTTGAGAGTGTTTAGCACCCCAAAAGTTTTGATTGTTGTTATAACTAGCAAATGAACTGGAGTATGCTTAAAGAATGCATGGTTGGTTAACTAAAATGTGAAAATGAAGCACTTCAAAATAAAAATATTTTACAGGTTTCATTTAACTAAGAATATTAACCTTTTGTCTGTTTTTCTTTTCTTTAATTCTGTTCATAATAAAAGTTGAATAACAAGTTTCCTCCTTATAGGTTCAGCTCATGGTGACAGACAGTGAACTTTCTGATCATTTTTCGCTGGATACAGTTGGGAGTCATGGCTTTGTAAAATGTAAAAGCCACAAAAAGGAATACCAGGTAAGTTGCTTTATGGTATTTTTCTTGCAGACAAATTTTTGTATGTTTACTTTAAAGAAAATTCTATTTCATTTAACAAGGCTGACTTCCAAATAAGTTCCCAGAGCATTTCAGTTTTTAGCCATATTCAAGCCACCCCGTCGCCTGCATATCAAGTCAATTTTCTTCAATATTTCAAAATCTTGAACAAACAGCTTCAGATTAGAAACTTTAAAAAATCCTTTACAGCTGATTGATAGAAATTAATGCTTTAATTACTATCCAAACAATTGTAGAATACTTTGAAAATAGATTCTAGAGAATTAGTCCTGTAACTCTCAAGTCATTGCAGTTTATAGAGTCAAAATTACTGGATGGGCTTAGCACTTCATTCATTTCATTGACTACACAGTGAATTGTATCCTTTCTTCTAGAAATATTAACTTATTTAGGAAAAAATAAGGACATTATTAGCAATAATGAGAGTGATTCATATTAAAGAATTTTGTATTTTCCAGGTTGGTGTCACTATACATAATAGCAGCTTTAATATCACTAGAATAGTGACTTTCACACCATTTTCAATGATCACGAATAGAAGTACACATGCTTTAGAAGTAGCTGAAGAAGGCAATGAAAATTGGGTACCATTACTTTTCCAACAAGTAAGTTTTTTAAGTCTTTTATATTTATTGTAAAAAATTGAACTCTGCATTTATGCATGAATTGTTTCTTTGCATCCATTAGCTTTTATATATTTATATTCAAGTAAAGACAAAACACTGTTTTTGATAGCTATAGTTCCATGATATGTTTTCTTTATAAATGCATTTCATTCTTATTTCAGTGTATTCCATTTTGGCCTGAGAATAATGACAGCAAGTTGCAGGTTAGAGTAAAAGATTCTTACATTCCACCCAAAGTTATACGACTTGATAAACAAGAAAATTGCTTACTACTTCACTTAGATAACAAGGCAAGTATATAGAGATAAATTTTAAATGAGAAAAGAATGAGTTTGCCTACAGCTCTGCTTCCCAATCTTTTAAACAGATAAATAGTAGGCTAATGATGCCACAATTTTAGTAGGTAGAGATGATAGTTTTCTGCTTTTTGAAAGTTTTGGGTGGGGTATTGTAAGTTGGGAGTAGGAATGTCAAAAGAGTCAAACTGTCTCCTCTTTCTATGCTTGTCCATACCATCTGACCACATTTCTGTGGCTAAAATTTGATGATATTGATGTCAGTTTTAAGTGTGTAGTCTAGGGGTGCTGTTCTTTAGCTGCCCAACTGTACCATAAGAAGTTCCAAGCTAACTCAATGGGTTCCTTTTCCCTTACTTTTTTAAGACTTTAAAGATAATCTGGTGTATTTGCCATAAAGTTTAATATAATAAGGTTGTTAGATTTAAATTTTATGGAGACACGCTGTTCTCCAAATATTCTTGTGTTCTTATTTGATGTGATCTCATAAGCTTTAAGGTAAAATACATTTGTTTAAGTTAAAACCATGTTAAAGTATCTGAGTACGTTTACATTTTTAAAACCTACCATCATCACTTGAATGTCTTCAATTAATACAATTATTTTTATGATAAGATCAGAGTCTATATAGACTCTTATGATAAGCCTGGTCTATATAGTTGGAGTGAATAGAACTAAAATGTGTTGCCAGGTTTTGGCATTTTGGAAGAGTTGGGGAACATGAACCCCTTTCCATGTTTTAAAATAATAGTAGTAATTCACTATTTTGCTAATAATTTGGGATCAGAAACTTTGAGATCTTTGAATTAAGTGAACTAATTGTCAATTTAATATACATATTATGTATCATTTTATCTTTGCATATCTGGCAGCTTGGTGGCATTATTGTGGATATTACCCTAGCTGAACATTCAACAACAATTACATTCTCTAATTACCACGATGGTGCAGCCCCATTCCTTATAATTAATCACACCAAAGAAGAAGTAATCGAATATGGACAAAGGTATGTATGCAATGTTTTATTTCTATAATGTTAAAGGGAAGCAGCATAAAATTTAGTGCTGTATGAATAAATAGTGTTCGTGTATTTAACCATATCTTTTTTAATAGTGCATCTAACAATTGATAAATTAGTCTATTCTGTTTACTGGTTATTATTGTTTGAACCAAAATGAAAGAATGGTTTTTCAAATAAAACAAACTGCAATCTATCATAAACCTGTCACTTTTTCTACATAGAATATGAAGCAGCAGAGTTACAGTGAAATATAAATATTTGAGAAACGAGAAATGTTAAATCTACCTATGTATTAATAAGCTTTTATCTTTTAATTTTAAAAACTCAAATTGAACATTGTAACATGGGAATGTTTAAATTGAGTTTTCAGAGTTAATTGACAGAAATTTAATAACATTGGAAAATATTTGCTTTGGAAGAAAGATAACAAGAAATTTGGTGAGGATGTATTTTGCATTGAAACCTAGATTTTTCCTATTTTTGTTTGCAGTTCTCTCACTTCAATGGAAGAAATTTTAGAACCAAATAAAGCAGTGCTGTATACCTGGGCAGATCCTGTAGGTTCTAGAAAACTGAAATGGAAATGTGGGAAGAACAGTGAAGAAATAACTCAGAAAGATGTATGTATCAAATCAGTATAATACTTAGCAATCAATTTAGTTTTTAGAGGAGATAATGTTTAGAATACAGTTGGGATCAATACAGTTAGCAGCAAATATGCAGGAAATGGATGGGAAGAGAAGGATAATGGAAATCTAGGATTGAATAAATTGAGCAATGTGCTGTGATCCTAAAATAAAGTAGAATTCGTTTGTTAGTACGTTTACACACAAGTCTTTAGCTAATAGATGGTAGCTATGAGGCCCTATCTACTTTGATGATTTTTTTGTAGCTTTATCTGGATAAGAGTACCTAATTTGTGTCGTTGTCCAGACCTGTTTTGGACAGCACAGACACAAGTTAATACTGATACTGTTCTTTAGTTGATTAAATCATCTGTAATTATGTCTCCAGAGCATTCAGAATGAAGGCTTTTCTAATAAGCACTGGCAACATTTAAGTCTTGCTTTGAGAATATATACTTTAGCTCCTGAATAACACTGAATATAGACTTTGCATTTGGTTATGTTGGACAAACTTTGTAATCAAACACACATAGGATAGCATGCTGTGAGATAGATCAAACTTTGGTGTATAAAGATAGTGGAAAGCATTGGAGCTGATTCTGAAAACAGCAAACATACAGTAGGACCTATCTTTAGGCGATTATGTAAAAATTATAGAGAGGTGCTACTGTTTGCCTCCAAGCATCTTCGTGAAATCAATTCTAAATTGCTATAAAGTCTAATATACACGCAGTATACATTTTTTGATATATAAGAAGTATATTTATAATTTAATGATTAAACCATGTTAGTTTATTCTGACATTTATATCCTTCTACGTTCAGTATCCCAAAACCCACTCTGTTTGGAGCAGAATATTCTTATGAATATCATTTCTTTCGATGCTGTTAAATTTGTCAGTTTGCTGATAAAGATACTTTTCTTTCATAGTCCTTTGGCTCATAAATTAGAGTGCATCACGTATACTGTGTGATATAGTTCATATTGTACGTGTTTATAAAACTATTAAGTAGTGGAATGATATACTCACAATGAGTGTATTTATTAATTGCAATCATACCCCATAAGATTAACCTCTGGAAGCTTTAAAAAGTGTAATAATAATAATAAAGCTACATTGTTAATAAGTTGCACTACATGTTATTACAATTTAATTCTCTGTAACTTCAGTGAAGAAATAAATGCCTCCCCCTATTAAGAGATTAATTTATTTTAAGCTATGAGAATCTTAGGTAAATCCCTTCATTTTAGTTTAATTTAATTAATCTCCTCTTAGGCTTTCTTATAAACTAGCATTCTCAGAATGCCTTAGGTCCAAAATAAAGTTGTTCTTGGATTATCCTGAATTTGTTTGGCCTCTGGTTATCTAACAATGGAGAAGTCAGCATATTTTTACTGGTCTGCTTCACTGCTGATAACCACAAAACTGTCATTATTTTATGTAAATATGTCTGTTTGTGCATATGTGTGTGCCAGTATATGCACTTGCATACATATGTACCGTACATGGATATACATATACCAGATTTCCATAGAACTCATGAAACTAGCATGTAACAAACAATATATAAAACAATTGATATTTAAAATATTTCAACAATTTTAAAACATTTTAAATCTGTGAATTAGCTTCTTTATAATCACTTTGGAGATCCTGAAATGCTATATTCCCTGTTTACTGTAGGAATACGCCATATACACCTTTAAACATGGTCCAGTTGGAGTTTTGTACATTAGCAAAATTGGAAATAAAAATTTTCTGAGTTTTGAAGAATATCTGATAATTAATATTTATCTCATTATTTTAGGACCTGATGACACCATTTCAAGTGGGAGCCAAGCACATTTTTATAGTTTCATTTTTTGAAGGTTTGCAGCGTATAATCTTATTCACTGAAGATGAAAAGGTTTTCAAAATGACATATGAAAGTGAAAAAGTGGAATTAGCAGAACAAGAAATAATTGTATCATTGCAAGATGTTGGAATTTCTTTAGTAAATAACTATTTAAAGCAGGAAATAGCTTACATTGGAATCACAAGGTAACACTAATATATTCAATTTACCATTTATATTTAGAAAAAATAAAAAAAATTAAAACCTTTCTTAATATTAGTAATGTGTGTTATATAGTAAATTATATTTGATGTTGTGATTTAGATTATTTAACTCTAGAAGTGAGTGTAATATATAAGAACTATTATGAGTCCAATTGTAACCTAGATTCCCTTTGTACATGTTGAAAGGATTGCAGATTTTTATCTTCTATCTGAATAAACTGCACAAACAATTTAACTTTGCCATCATATGCTCCTTTTCAATTTGTTATGGGCAAGTAATGATAATGGTAGAGGACAGGAAGGCCTGGAGGAACGTTGTCCATGGGGTCACGATGGGTCGGACACGACTTCGCAACTAACAACAATGATAATTTATTGGCACAATTAGGGATACCAGATACATAAATGCCAAGTTTAAAGTTTATACTTGACAGAAAATGTAATCTATATGCAATAAGTAATTGGGTATTATGATAATTGAATTGCTACTTCAGTCTTTTTAATAAGTACAATTAAGGTTGTAAAATAATTTATATTTCCAAAAAGTTTTAATGTAAAAAAATTTAAAATATGAAGTACTTTTGGAATTAAAGACTTTTTTCGTTAGTAAATCTCAAAGATAAAGCTTTTATTGGTTATCATAGTTTTACATTTTGATAAATATTTTTTTATTTTATTTTTTAAAATTTACTTGCAAGCTCTGATGTAATTTGGGAGACAAAACCCAAGAAAAAGTCAAGATGGAAGCCACTAAGTGTGAAGCAAACTGACAAGCTGGAGAAAGAGTTTATTGAATACTGTGATAATTCACCTACAGAAAATAAAGTAGTGGAACTTGATGATAATATTCCGGTAACATTGAAGTTTTTTAAAAAGATTTTTTGTTTATGTTTGTACCAGCATTTGTACACATTTTTGCTTTTGTCTCTCCTGTTAATGTTATGTTATACATGTCATTTGTTCCATAGCAGAAGCTTGGTAAGTTTCATTTAATAAAGTTATAGAATATAGGTGTTTCTTGCTGCCTTGGAGAGATGATGAAATCCTTTATCTGTTGTAGTTTTCCTTTGTGGTCTCAGAACAACGTTCAGAACTTTCTGGAAGTAGACAAACGTCTATGGAGGGAAATGTTCCTGTAACTTTATGCAAACTGAAAGGGCCATAAACTTTTCTGTATCCTATAAAAAATACTTTTGTTTTTCCCAAAAAGTGTGTGTGTGTGTATGCACACACACGCAAAACATGAGCTAAACATGAACATTCTTCTATCTTAACCTATTTTCTCTTCTTTCAAATCAATATGGTAGATATCTGTACTTCTTATCTTGCTGATCACTATTCTGTTCGGTAAGATTGTGTGGAAGTAGCATTGCTAAATTCAGTAACTAAATTTGAGTGAGGCAGGATTTTAGCCAAAAATGTTTTATGTCTCAATCTCTGGCAGTCTGCTTTATCTCAGAATACTATTTCTGGTAAAGATGAGGTCCCATTGAATTTAATTGTAATTACTTCTGAGTAACCCTAAAGAAGGTTGAGTTGTTAATTCTAAAACAAAGTGGTTAGCATATCTGGATAAAAGATTAAAATATTGTCATTACAATTGTGTACAGTTGAAAGGCTAAGTATATGAAACATCACTTAGAAATATATGGAATTTAAAAGTGCTTAATTTGAGTTATGCTATGACCTTTGATTTGAATAATTTTTAAAAAATAATATTTGGATTTTGTCTTATAACAGGTCTGTTTGACTCCTACTGGTAATGACATGAAAATATTGCAGCCGTATGAATTTCCTGTGAGAAGAAGCTTTTTGCCAGCTTTAAAAGTACAATATAGTACATCTGAACATCAGGCTTCTTTCAGAGTTCAAATCTATAGAATACAGGTATATCAGATTTCCCACATTCATAGTAAAAACAGATAGTGGAAAATCATCTAATATATGTATAGTGTTAAACACTATTTCCTGTTATTTTGTTAGGATATTAAATTTAGTAGCTGGAACAGTAAAGTGTACAATGGGCCAGAACACATAGTTGTAGCTAATTGGAGAGTGCTGGCTTATTCATGAAGCAATCTAAGCTATCATTGGTTGCTGTGGGTGTAAATGGGAAGTTTCCCTTTTTCACCACCTTCTTCTTCTGTGTGCTCTGTATGCTGTTTGATTTACCTCATGATGTTCCTGTGTTCCTTACTATCTTGTCTGCTGTAAATGTAAATGTTAAATATACGGTATTTATAAAAACTGCAAGTTTGTTTCAGTGTCCCTGACTTCATCTGGACAGCTGTTGTGCAATTCCCTGACATATTTGTTTTAAAAATATCAGCATTAGACTGTACTTAAATAATGTATAAAAATTCATATTTTAAAATTAACTTTTATTTTGATAGACAAACCAATGAGATGGTTAGCTGCTGACTTCTATGTATTAAAACTTTTGTTTGGGGAATTCTGAATTTCAAATTTATGAAGCTAGCATAATTGTAAACTAGGACATAGCAATTTATATAAAGTGAAAATATTTCTAACCTGGAGTGTATTGTCCTGTAATTGTTTCAATTAGATACAAAATCAGATTCCTGGAGCCATATTTCCTTTTGTGTTCTATCCCATTAAACCTCCCAAGTCCATCTCGTTGGATTCAGGTTTGTTAACATAGTTAAATATATTATTATGCTTTTATTGCATCTTGCATCTGTAATAACTTAAGGAAAAATAAATTAAAATATATGAATAAAAAGCCCTTTCACAATATAAAAGAATAAAATAAAATTGAATTCACTAGATTTTGTTAATGCATTTATATATTTTTTCCTAATTTTTTTAGAGGCTAAACATATATAACTTTTCAGTAAAAGCATTATGTAAATACTTGCCCTTTTTCACTTGAATGAGGTGCTTTTCAATAAATAAGGGTAAGCAAACATTTGCTTTTAAGGGGAAAAATGATTTCCGTGGAATGGAAGTAATCTGGAGAGAACGTTTCTATCACTTGCATTTTCATCAGACTGATTAGCTCAAATAGCTCTGACTTGACAAATATAGAGTGAGCCTGGAACTACATAATTTACAAATTGCAAATCTTTTAATGTAAGAACATTTAGCTAATGTCATTGAAATCTTAAAATTATTAATCATTGCTGTCACTAAATTATCTTAAGCATGCACGTGCTAGGATTTAGAATTTAAAATGTTTGTGAATGTTGTTGAAGTAAATGTTGCTTCATTTGCTCTCGCATACTATATACTGTGTCGGTGTGGGTGTGTTTTGTAATAACTTGGTTCTTTGGTTTATTCAACTCATTCATTGCATCTTTTGCAAATTATATCAATTACACATGCTACCTTTTGCATATTAAAATAAATTATATCCTCCATGAGAGTATGTTTGGAATTTTTATAGAACCCAAGCCATTTACTGATGTCAGTATTGTGATGAGAACTGCAGGACATTCTCAAATATCACGCATTAAGTAAGTATGCTTTTTCTAGTCCTAACCTGGCGATGCAATTGTAACTTACTCCATTTAAAATTATTGGAATTTATTCCTGACTGAACATGTATAGGATTGCACTGCAATCTTTTGGTTTTGGAATGGGAAACTTATTTAGTTGTAAATAAATTGTAAATAAATTACCGTATATTGTAATCACTGATTTTTTTTTCTTTTGAATAAACAGGATTAGAGTAAAAAGTACTAGAATTAATGTGCTTGCTTTTTAGTATTAATTTTATAAATTAATATCCATTATAAACATAAATGGATATAATACTCTTATATGAATTGTTTGGGTTATGTGTCCTCTGAGGCTTTTTCTTTCATTCTTGATGTTGAAACAGTTGCATAGCTAATAGTTAGATATTTCTACTGTTTAATGGTTTAAATATTTTTGCAGGTATTTTAAAGTTTTAATTCAAGAGATGGATCTCCGAGTAGATCTTGGTTTCCTTTATGCACTGTCTGATTTCTTTACATTTGTTGATGAACTGCCCAAAGACCAAGAGGTATGAACTATAGGAGAGGTTTAAAGTAATGCAACACAAAACCGTAACATAATTCAGTCTTTTCTTTTTTAAATCAGCTGAATACTACATATCAACTCGTGTGTGTGTGTGTGTGTGTGTGTGTGTGTGTGTGTGTGTGTGTTGTCTATAAAGTTTTAAAACCTATTGTCAATTTTTTACGCAGGTTGAACTCTTTAAAAAAGATGTAGAATCTGCGCAGGAAGAATTAAAGAATGCAGTATCAACTGACACATCACAAATCAGTTTATATGAATATTTTCATATCTCTCCAATCAAGGTAGCCATCAATGTAACATTTTCTTGTTTAAATAGAGCTAGCAACGAGAAGTAAGAATGAAAGCCTGTCTGTATTTATACTCCTCACAGATCTATCAAGAGATTTCTATAAAAATCCTGCCATTTTAGTAAGCTCCATTAATCTTTGGGGGAAAAGCAGCAGGACTAGGTTCCAAATATGAAAACAAAAATATAAGTTTCAGCAGAAACAGAATGATGTAGCTTACCATAATGAATACTTTTCAACAGATAATAACCAAAAAAAATTGAGTAACATCAATCATTTTTCACATTAAAAAATTACAAAAATATTACGGGGGAAAGCCACATCCAACAATTAAGGATTGTTGGGTTTTATTGGAAAAGTATATTAACTGTAATTGCATTTTTAAAGGATGGCCAGAACCCCAAATGTTTATACAGGTAGTCCTCTTTTAGTGACTTCATTGGGACCAGCAAACTGGACATTAAGCAAAGCAATCATTAAGTGAAACTGTGACTGTCTTACTTCAGCTTTGCCTTACATACCTGCAAAGGTTGTAAATGCAACCTTTGTAAATGTAAAGTTACTTTTTCATCATAGTTGTCACTGCAAACAGTCTCTAAATTAGGCACTTGCTAAACAAGAATACCTGTATTGCAGAACAATGCAGATGATAGCAAAATTTAGTTTTGGAAAATTTGATTTTCCAAAAGCAGCTGACAGAACAAAATAGATGGTTATCTGTAACACTGGTAAGGATTGTACAAGGCAATATGACTATAACTACTGACAAATTACTAATAATTCTTACAGCAACAACAATAAAAATCTTCCAAGAATTAGAATATTATTCAATGCTTGTAAGAGTCTTTCCATTCTTTTGTTGATTTTTCCTTTCAGCTGCATTTAAGCTTTTCACTCAGTGCTGGTGGAGAAGAGAGCAACAAGGACGAGAAACGCAAGGAGCTGTTTCCAGTTCAGTCCTTAAACCTCTTGTTAAAGAGCATTGGGGCCACGCTCACAGATGTGCAGGATGTTGTTCTTAAGTATGTAGACTACATTAATACAATGATTTTAATTAGAATAGTACTTACATTTTATTTTATTTTTCATTTTTGTATGTAATTTGCCTGTTTTAGGTTGGCTTTCTTTGAACTGAACTATCACTTCTGTACTACCCAACAATTGCAATGGGCAGTTATCATGCATTATTCAAAGCAGGTTAGTATAAGCCAATGTGAATTAACCATATGACTATTTTTTTTCCATGTAGCTGAAATGCTATACTGATTAGCTCGGGAGAAGCAAAAATGTATCTGTCAAAGGTCCAGTTGTCTCCCCCCCCTTTTTTTTTTTTAATAAAAAAGAAAGAATGTAGGTGTGCCTCGACGTATCTCAGTTGTATCTGGAATTTTGGTCTTAGGTATTTCAGTCATTAAGTGAGGTGCCTACGTGACTACTTGCTCTAAGACTGCAATTCTGACCCTCTCTGATTGCATGGATCATTGAGTGGACAGAACAAAAGAGCTGTCTGTTGAAATAGCAGTAGGGAATTCGTGCCCTGGTCTGTAGAAATGAAGTTCCAATCCTAAAGTTCCAAGCTTTGTTTCTCCAGCCTACCACAAGACTTTCCCTCCCTGCATATGTAGAAAGGAACTGCCATGCTAGCCAGAAAAAGGAAGCTTGGGTCTTTGGGTTCCCAAGTTTTCTTTCTCCAGCCCAGTGCACCAATTCCCCTTCCTCAGTGTGCAAAAGGGAACTACTGTGCTGGGTTGGAGAAAGGAAGTTCAGATCCAAAGATCTAAGCTTCAGTATGGTGGTTCACCTCCCATCTACAAATTCTAGCAAATGCAATGTTTTGAAAGGGTAAAAGCCTTTTTACCATTACAGAAACATTGTGTTTGTTAAGTTTCTAGCCAGAAAACTAGCAAATGCGATCTTTCTGAATGGTAGGAAGAGGCTGTTTTTACTGTTCAGAATAATTGCGAGCTCTCACAATGTTTCTGAAGGCAAGAAAAGCTGGCGAGAGCCTTTCTGCTGTTCAAAACCATTGTGTTCACTAGCTTTCTGGCTGGAAATCTAGCAAACACAATGTTTCTGAACAGAAGAAAGGCTGAAAAAAAGCTCAGATCCTCAGGATGCAAGTTTATTCTCTCCACAGGCCCTTCTGTTTGTGTCTGTGTAAGCACTCCAGTGGTGGGGTGGAGAAAAGAAGCTTGCATCTCCAATGTCTTCATTTCTCCACATTCCCCAACACACACACACATACCCTGGTGCCCCCGCTTTCCCAGAAGGGAAAAATCCTGTTCTATACCAACCTGCTACCGGCCCTGCAGAAAAGGCAGGGACAACCCCTTTTACAAGAAGGCAAGAGGCTGGAATTACGCCTGCCAAATTTATTGCTACAAAAACAAATAGAACAAGACACGAACCAAGAAACAGGAGCTTTTCAAGCGGTTGCCTTCAGCAAACCAGCCCTCCCACGCATTCCCCCTTAAATACAGTTCAGGGCGTGGCTTCTCTCTGCCTCCTTCCAAGGAGCCCCATTGCCTTCCTCTGTTTACTCCTAATTGACTGCCTCCTGCGTCGGGCGTCCTTGAACAGGGCCAGCTGTGGGTCATCTTCATCCACGCTGTCAGGCTCACACAGCTGGGTCTGCGTCGTGACCAGATGAGAGGGGCCTGGCTGAGGGCTCTCATCAAGCTGTCCAACCCCTTCAGCAAGCTCTTCAACACCCCCCTCCTCCTCCTTCTCCTCTGAGTCATCCGACCCAACTGCCGAACCCACAGGCTGACCCTGAATCACAACAAATCCAAAGTGGCTGAAATGTGATCATTGTGGTGGTGCAGCAATTGTAACTTCAAGGACAGGTCATGAAGTTTCTTCAAACTGCAATTAAGCGACTGGTTGTAAGTCAGGGACTACCTGTAAAAATAAATACAACAATAAGAAAAAAATATAAGTATTTCTGATACGTTTGTGCATTTGTGTCTGTTTGTGTATATGTGTGAGAAAGAAGTTTTACACAATAGTCTCTAAATCTTAACTGGACTTTAATTAGATTTTGCAATAACCTAAGCCAGAATTGTTGCAGGAAAGTCCAAGTTCAATATGAACTGAAAATAGAAAATGATGCATCTCAAATAGTAGTCATCCTACAAAACCAAAGAAGAAGCTCTAGGATTTAAGAAATCTGTGCACAGTCAAAAATACTCTGCTTCCATGTTCAGGATTTTGCAAGCTCCACATTCTACTGACTAAACAGCAGATTATTATACAAAATGAAGGCATGTTCTCAGCAGACCGCTAGGGGGTAATAGAAGGCAACATAATCTCCTCAAAATCCACTGTGTGTCAGTAAATAGCACATGTTTTTCCTTCTCATGATGAAAGATCTGCTGCTGGAATTTATTTGACAATTTAATGCAGTTCCCAGCCTAGTTTCAAGCTAGTTTTAATACTAAATACTTTAAACATAGGAGCCACTATAAATATACCTCATTTGGGCTATATTTTTTTAATTCTCGGTTTCTGTTTAAATTGAGAGAAAAATAAAATAAAAGGCTAGTGTGTGCTAAATATGCATTATACAGAAATAGATTCAGAATCATCTTTTCATTTACTATACTTCTTTTTTGCTTTAGTGAAGAACATTTCCTTTCAGAGAGAAATCCTGTGCTTCCAAACTTTTCCAGAATAGAATTTTCTTACATCCAAATTTCTATTCAGGTTCTTTCTGTATTAGTTCTATAATGAGAACCTTGCTTTATTGTCAGGAAAGGATATGTCACTTTTACCAGAATCACACAGTCCCAAGTAAAAATCATTTCAACATTTCAGAAGCAAAACTTGGTAGGTGGCACCTTTGAAAACCTAGGTTGCAAACCTACAGTACCAAACACTACCTTACAGAAAAACCAGGAAATTCTACCCCTGGCAGTCAAGGATTCCATAATCTATTATGTCTTTCCATCCATCCATCCAGGGGTGGGGGAACTATGGTCCTTTTATGACTTGTGGACTTCAACTCCCAGAATTCCTGATCCAGCCATGCTTTGGAAAATCAATTGCAAGATAAAACCCAAACTCGTCAAAATTGTACCAAACCTATATACTGAACCTTCCTATAGTTTTCTTGGCTCTGTTCTGCTTTTCCAAATATGCATATAACAGCAATGAACTTTATCTGTACAGATTGACAGAATATTTTTTAAATGTTCAGAAACATAGAAAAATTACAATTAAATTATGTTATAAACATATTTTAAACTTCATTTGCTTTTACCTTTTTGAAGGAGCACAATATTTTCTATTCACAATGGCTGAAAATTAGCGATTTCTGTATCTCCACAATACCAATATCCATTCTACAAATGGAAATCCAGAGAAGCATTTTTAGTTTAGATTTCATGAATTTAAAACTTGTTGCATCAATATATTTATAGAAAAGCATTGGTTGCATAAAATGTTTTGCTTTTTTACAGAAAAAGATATATGTCAGTTCCAAATTACTATTAAAAGCTACTTTTCATGAAACCTGATTTTCATTTCAGGCTATTAAACAAATGTATGTTCTTGTTCTTGGTCTGGATGTTTTGGGCAATCCATTTGGATTCATAAGAGATTTGTCTGAAGGAGTAGAAGCATTTTTTTATGAGCCCTATCAGGTATGTTTATTATCTATAAAAGGACTTGCTGTATTTTTAAATGCTTGCTATGAAAAGTTGTATCCACTTTAGATGAAATACTGTAGAAATGTGGAACGATAGCAAGTTTTGAAATTCTTCATTCACAATAGAAGAAAATAAAGGTACTAACTTTTGCTTATGGGTTTCATTAAGAATCAGCTACTTAATTTAGCCATAAACAGCTTTAGATTTCATTATCCAAGGCTTTATATTTCCTGTTTTACTTCCTACATTACTTACAGTGACTGTCAGATACTCTTTATACTTTGCACGTCTTTATTGTGTTTTTTTAATTGGAAGAATGTATCATTGATAGTAAAACCAGAATATTTTTTTGATATTTTTGTTCAATTTCTTTTATTCAGGGGGCTATCCAGGGTCCAGAAGAATTTGTAGAAGGAATGGCACTAGGATTGAAAGCCTTAGTTGGTGGTGCCGTTGGTAAGTATTATTTTTAATGGGGATTCAGACATACCAGATAACTTATTTATTTATTATTTATTTTATTGCATTTATATACCGCCCTTTCCCTGAGGACTCAGGGCAGTTTACAGGGAGTTAAAAATCAACCATACAAAAGTTAAAACCCAATTTAAAAAATATTAAATCAACCCTGTACTATTAAAAACCCCAATTAAAATGAATGTCTCCTCAGCCTGGGCCCGAGAGCTCAAAGAGCCAGGTCTTCAGGCCCCGGCGGAATGATCGGAGGTCGGGAGCAGTCCTCAGCTCCACCGGCAGCTGGTTCCAGAGGGCAGGCGCCCCCACTGAGAAGGCCCTATCCCTGGGTGTCACCCGCCGGCAATCTCTTACCGGCGGGACCCTGAGCAGACCCTCCCTGTGGGAGCGCACTGGGCGAAGGGCGTTTGATGCCGGCAGCAGGTATTCCCTCAAATACCCCGGACCCAGGCCATGTAGGGCTTTATAGGTGATAACCAGCACCTTGAATTTCACCCGGAGGGCAACCGGAAGCCAATGCAGCTCGCAGAGTAGAGGTGCTACATGGGAGTATCGGGAGACCCCCATTACAACTTGCGCGGCCGCATTCTGCACCAGTTGAAGCCTCCGAGTGGTCTTCAAGGGCAGCCCCATGTAGAGAGCGTTACAGTAGTCCAAATGGGAGGTCACAAGCGCATGAGTAACTGTGTGTAGGGTGTCTCGGTCCAGATAGGGACGCAACTGGCGCACCAGGCGAACCTGTGCAAAAGCCCCCCTGGTCACGGCTCCTATGTGATCTTCAAAATTGAGCCGTGAATCCAGGAGGACGCCCAAGTTGCGAGCCCTATCAACGGGGGGTGGTAACACCTCACCCCCCATCGTTAGAGGTGGAATAACTTGGTTAACCCGAGATGCCGATATGCACAGCCACTCAGTCTTGGCGGGATTGAGATGAAGCCTGTTTCTCCCCATCCAGACCTGAACCGCCTCCAGGCACCGGGACATCACAGAGAGGGCATCACTGGGTTGGTTCGGGGTGGAAAGAAAAAGTTGGGTATCATCAGCGTACTGGTGATACCCCACCCCGAAGCCACGAATGATCTCGCCCAGCGGCTTCATATAGATGTTGAACAGGAGAGGCGAGAGAACCGACCCCTGAGGGACTCCACAAATGAGAGGCCTCGGGGCGGATCTCTGCCCTCCCGTCAACACCGACTGCAAGCGGCCCTGGAGGTAGGAGGAGAACCACCATAGAACGGTGCCTCCCACTCCCAACCCCCTGAGACGCCGCAGCAGGATACCATGGTCGATGGTATCGAGAGCCGCTGAGAGATCTAATAGGACCAGGACAGAGGAGCAACCCCTGTCCCTTGCCCTCCAGAGATCATTCACCAGCGCGACCAATGCCGTCTCCGTGCTGTGTCCGGGCCTGAAACCTGATTGGTACGGGTCCAGATAATCAGTTTCCTCCAGGAACAGAGGGAGCTGATGCGCCACCACACTCTCAACAACCTTCGCCAAAAAGCGAAGGTTGGAGACTGGACGGTAGTTGTCTAAAGCAGCCGGGTCCAAAGCAGGCTTCTTGAGAAGGGGTCTCACCACCGCCTCCTTCAAGGCGGCAGGGAAGACACCCTCCTTCAAAGAAGCAGTTATTACTGCATGGAACCAGCATCGTGTTCCCTCCCGCGCCGCATAAGCTACCCAGGAGGGGCATGGATCCAACAAACAGGTGGTGGTGCTCAGTCTCCCCATGATCCTGTCCACATCATCAGGGGAAACAGGGTCGAACTCAGTCCAGATAACGTGCTCAAGACCGCCTGATTCCTCCACATCAGCTTCTGCCCAGTCAGAGTCCAGGCCGGTCCGGATCCGAGCGATTTTGTCCGCCAGATGATGACTAAACTCCTCGGCTCGTCCCTGCAAGGGATCCTCTCTCACCTCCTGGTTAAGGAGGGAGCGAGTCACCCTAAACAGGGCGGCCGGGCGATTATCTGCGGACGTGATAAGGGCGGCAAAGTAGTTAGACTTCGCTGTCCTTAACGCCGCAAGATAAGACCTTATAAAGGTTCTTAACTGCAATACATATCATATTTTTACCATAATTAAATTTTCTAATTTTAATAAAAATACATTTTATGATAATAGGTGGACTAGCTGGTGCTGCTTCAAGAATAACTGGTGCTATGGCTAAAGGAGTAGCAGCAATAACAATGGATGAAGATTATCAGCAGAAACGACGGGAAGCTATGAATAAGCAACCTGCTGGCCTGAAGGAGGGCTTTACTCGTGGAGGAAAAGGCTTAGTATCTGTAAGAAATACCATGCTTTTGGATGTTTGTTGTTGTTGTTGTTAGCTGCGAAGTCGTGTCCGACCCATCGTGACCCCATGGACAATGTTCCTCCAGGCCTTCCTGTCCTCTACCATCTTCTGGAGTCTATTTAAGCTCACGTCTACTGCTTCAGTGACTCCATCCAGCCACCTCTTTCTCTGTCGTCCCCTTCTTCTCTTGCCCTCAATCTTTCCCAGCATTAGGCTCTTCTCCAGTGAGTCCTTCCTTCTCATAAGGTGGCCAAAGTATTTGAGTTTCAACTTCAGGATCTGGCCTTATAAAGAGCAGTCAGGGTTGATCTCCTCTAGGACTGACCGGTTTGATCGCCTTGCAGTCCAAGGGACTGGCAGGAGTCTTCTCCAGCACCATAATTCGAAGGCCTCAATTCTTTGGCGCTCAGCCTTTCTTATGATCCAACTTTCACAGCCATACATTGCAACTGGGAAGACCATAGCCTTGACTATACGCACTTTTGTTGACAGGGTGATGTCTCTGCTTTTTAGTGTGCTGTCTAGATTTGCCATGGCTTTCCTCCCCAGGAGCAAGCGTCTTTTAATTTCTTGGCTACAGTCCCCATCTGCGGTGATCTTGGAGCCATGTTTAGAATGGCCTTAAGAGTTTTAAGAGCCAGGGCAGCTCATTCTTATGTTACTGTCTCCTTTTATTTAAATTTTTAAATTTCTTTAATGGTAAAGTTGATTGGGATTTAGGTTGACAATTTATATAGATATAGGAAATATAAACTAAATTAACTACTTTTTTATTCTTCAGTACGTCGACAAATACTAACTATTTATAAATTTTAACATAGAGAATACTTAAAATACACCTAGTCTTTGACTTACAGCAATTCATTTAGTGATCGTTCAAAGTTATAAGGGCACTTGGAAAAGTAACTTATGACCATTTTTCACACTTACAATCACTGTAGCATCCCCATGATCATGTGATCAAAATTTGGACACTTGGCAACAGACTCATATTTATGACAGTTGCACCGGGGTGAGGTCACCTTTTGTGACCTTAAAGCAAAGTCAATGGGAATCACTTAACAACCATGTTACTAACGTAACAATTGCAGTGATTCACTTAACAACTGTGGCAAGAAAAGTTGTATAATGTAGCAAAACTCACCTAACAAATGTTTCACTTAGCAGCAGAAATGTAGGGCTCAATTGTGGTCGTAAGTCGAGGATTACCTGTATACATTCAGTTTCAGGGGGGGAAATGAAATATTTGTTTCTGTTCACAGGGTTTTGTCAGTGGCATAACAGGAATAGTAACTAAGCCAATAAGAGGTAAGTTACTATTCATAAAGTAAAAAAATCGTTTTTTAATATTATAGCATTTAATAATATGTGAACTTTATCTCACAGTATGAAAGAAAGTATTGTAAATTAACACCTTTTTTTAATAAGAATTCATTTGTAACAGCTTTGCTGTTGACCGGATATGGGCAGGCTACAAGGGATTATTTTCCCCACATAATGTGTGTCCTCACAGATAGCAAGAACAATTCACATTTTATCATGGTTATCATGTCCTTTGCTGCTGCTGTAAAGCTATTTCTCCCATTTCTTTTAGAAGACTGCAGTCAGAGAGCCAAATGTTTTGCTCTCAGTCTGATTTGGCTTTTGATAGCCATGTGGGAAGGAAATTTTATTAAAGTTCCCCAATTTTTCCCAGTTGAAAAAAAGTGGTAAAACAACTTTCAGTGGAACTTTTCACTAATATTTATATGGATGTTTATTTAATGTTTTCTTTAAATGTTGCTTTTTCCTCTAGGAGCCCAAAAGGAAGGAGCAGCAGGTTTCTTCAAAGGAGTTGGAAAAGGATTAGTAGGAGCAGTGGCAAGGCCTACTGGAGGAATAATAGATATGGCTAGCAGCACTTTTCAAGGAATTAAAAGGCAGGATTAAAATAGTGTTTAATTATTTCTCAATAGGTTTGTCAATATTTTCAGTATCTGAAATGCAAATAATTCTCATCTGTCTACTACTGAAACTCTTGTTTCCGTAATCTTTACCTGGGCAAAAGAGTGCATTATAGAGAAACAAAAAGGTAGTCTTCAATTTATGACAGTTCATTTAAAGATGGTTCTAAGTTACAACACTTTGGAAAAAGTGACTTATGAACTGTGCTTACACTTACAACTATACCACACCCACAATTACATGATTGCAGTTTGGGCACTGGGCAACTGGATTGTATTTACGACCATTTGCAGCATGTTGCAGTCACATGATTGCAATTTGTTACTTTTTCTGCAATTTTTAGCAAACAAAACTCCCATTGGAGATTTTGCTGTACAGCTGCTGTAAAAATTGTAAAAGTTAGTTCAACTTGATTTAAGACCCTAATAACTTATATGACAGAAATTCCTTTGGAAGCCTTTTGGAGGCCTATGAGAGCTGGCTCCAATTTCACCAGCCTGTGAAAAGCTTCCAAAGGCCTGCAAGATTGGCAGCTTCGGGGGGGAAAGTCTGGTGCAACCAAGAGCTGCCTTGGATGAGCTGCATGGGTCTTTCAACAGCAGGAGAAAAATGTTTGAATGTAAGCAATATATGATAGATCTTGTAGAGCCCTGGGCAAGGTGGGCAATAGTGGCATTCTCCAAGGCCTGGGCAAGGATGGGACAGATACTCAGGTGAGGCGGAACTGCAGTGTTCCCATGGTTGTAAGAATTTTTGTTATGTGACTGGGATGCTGCATTGGCCAACCAAAGACAAAACAAAGAGCAAACCTGTGGCTTATAATGTTTTCATTTCTAAAGCAACCCAGCCTTAACTATGCTATGTAATTTAGTGGTCACAATAGCTGTTTTGTTAGAGTTGCAGCATCTGCATATCGGTGTACAATTTAACATATTTATCAAACAGTACTGATCAGAGAAGTTTTGGAAAAAAATCTTTATTTAACCTTATTTTAATCTTGCTTTGTATCTTTTAAAACAGATATGCCAATATTATCTCTAAATGCATAATAATGAACTTGTAATTTCAGAGCTACAAATGCTTCTGAAGATGTCATAAGCCTGCGTCCTCCACGCTTCTTTGGGGACGACGGAGTCATTAGACCATACAGATTAAGAGACGGGGCTGGAAGTCAAATGTTACAGGTGAAGAGAGTAAACAATCCAATATATATGACATATTTAATATGACCAATTATACATTACTTATTTGAATATATATTTATTTTCCTAGAAGTAGAGTGATTTTAACACTGCACATTTTTTTAACTTTGTCATAAATTTGAATCACATTTTGAATGATAATCACAGGAATATGATAATGTGGAACCTCTTGGTTCCAATAGTGAAAATATTCCTTTTCGGTACAATGATTTAAAACCGATATATTTTTTTTCATAAATAATAGTCAAGACAGATTTATTTTGTGAAAATACATCTGATCTTCTGCAGAGTCAGGAGATTATTAAAATCCCTTATACATAATTTTCTTCCTAGCCTAGATATTTTCTTTCCTGCATGCATGGAACTATTTATTTGGACCATTGATACCTATTCCTTTTTTTACTAGATGAAGTGTAGTCTGTACTATTTTTAGGTAATAATTCAATCTATATCGAATATTTATTTTTCAGCTAATAAAAGTATTAAATCTAATATATGAATATATATCTGCATATTTAGAAATGGTTAATATGGTTCAGAAACATAATTTTAATATGTAGCAGAACACCTAAAATCTCATTTTGAAGAAAATTAAGGTTTTAGTATGACTGTTAGTTTTTGTTTTATTTTAAATATTTTTAAATAGATTTTTTAATCTAAAGAGTTTTAAATTTTTAGCAACTTAGAAGTTTTTAAATGCTAACTTTAGCTATATAAATTTATTTTTCCTACATTTTCTGTTTTGAAAAGAAGTGATTTGAATGGTTTTAATCAAATGAGTTTATATATTCTATTTCTAATGGTGATAAATAAAAAAAAATGACAGTAATCAAAGTGGCAATAATTTATCTAAAAGATAGTCCACACACCATGCCTAGCAGAAATAATTGTAATGAGTGTATGCAGGACTATAAATAAAAAAAAACTGTTGATGGTTAAAAATAAAAATATATAAGAATTTTTTTTTATAAGCTTTAAGTTTATAATAATGGCTTTTTGAAAAACAAGAAACAGTGATTGATAATTTCAAAGGCAAACTAAATGCATTTAACCAAATGTTCTTACACATTTTTTATTTTAAGATTTGTAATAAATGTTACAAAAGGTATACTCTTGGAATAGTAATTATTGCTTATAAAATTCAAAAAAATGAGGAATTTATACTATAACCTATTAAATGAATCCATCTTCT
Source organism: Vipera ursinii (assembly GCF_947247035.1). Taxonomy (NCBI): domain Eukaryota; kingdom Metazoa; phylum Chordata; class Lepidosauria; order Squamata; family Viperidae; genus Vipera; species Vipera ursinii. Next base: position 228,724,429 of record NC_139513.1, read on the forward strand.
TGTCAGTTATTTTCATTATTTTATAGAATTTTAATTTGTTTTTCCTGTTGAAGCTTTCTTCAGAATGAGGAAAGAAATATGTCACATGAGTATAGTAACTGCTTACTTCTTGAATTATGTGTAAGTTAGAACAGTTAAGTACAACTTTTAAATAGCTGAATAACTAGATTGACTACATTCTTCCACAAAATTAATTAGAATTGATCTGAAGCTTTCTAGTTCTAGCCTTACATCAGTAATAAATAAAATAAATGAAAAGAACTTGCCTGCCTGCCAAGCAGTTGCTCTACCTTTCCTCATATTCTAGTTCATATTCTAGAGAACATAATCACTCATTTCACACCCAGCTGTCTCAATCTGTGCAAATTAGGCTAGAGGTTTTTAGCATACAACCAATTAGAAAGTATTCATGAATTGCAATTATAGTATGTTCAAATTTATTTACAAATTTTAATTTTAGCTCTGAGTAGTTGGTACCATGATCCATAAATCTGGTATACCTCCAGGGAGTTACATTACATTCCAAGGAAGGAAGGAAATCTATTGAAAGCAAGAGCAAAGCTGCTTGGATCACAAGTTATCTTTTTTCAAGGTTTTCTGTTTTATGCTTTAGTTATAAAATTTATAAGTTCAGTGATATACAAAATGTAAATTATTTTACCTTGCATAGCCATGAGCCAATTTAACTTGTGCTTTTTAAATTCAAAAAAATCTTAGGACATCTTTGAATAGTTGGTTGAATATACTCCACTGATTAGTGTTTTTCTTCTGCATGCTATAATTCAGAAGCTACATCTCATTTTTAATTTTGTTATTTCATTCTCTTGCATTTAAATTTTCAACCCAAATTGACTAGCATCAACTAACTCTTCTGCTTCTTTCCTCTCTTACTCATGCTTACAGAAAAGACAGGCCTACAGGAAATGGACTTTGTGCCATATTAGTGGTAGTGATGACGATGTTGAAAATGATGATGATAATAGTTAGGATAATAATGTATGCCTTACTTGTTGATTTGCAACAGCTGAATGTTACGTTTCTTTTATGAGACTGCCAGAGGAAAAAATTACAATAATTGTTATAAAATTGTGTTTTACATGTAAATTTTAATATATATTCTAATACAGCAACATAAATGAAAAGAAATTGTTATTTAACTTGTCTTTATTTCAATTGTCACATTGAAACATTGTTTGTCATTGACCATAATCTTGTGATAATTACTCAATTGAAAACATTGTCAGAAGATTATGTAGTCCTTCTTAAGATACTATATTTTCCATTCCTTTATTTTAATTTGATGCTTTAAAACATTTATGTGATTTTAGAAAAATTCCTTTTATATATGAATACAGTGTCTTGTGTTGTCACATACATTGTGGATGTTAATGTTGTCTTATATTCTTTTTAGGTATATTGTCTTTTTTCTGTAATAACAATAAATAAGTCTATATAAGAAATGATTGATTTCTTCTGTTCAAATTTTCACGCCATTTTTCTTAGCCTTACTTCTGTCCCTTCTAAATTTTTCATGGAAAAGTTTCATATATCAAAACTGATTTATTTATAAAAATAACTTTATGTCTTACATACTTTCATCCTCAGAGACTCAGTTTACCATCTTTTTTCCTTTTATATTTTCATTTATTTTAAACTTTCTTATTAAATGTAGAGTGATTAGAGGTCTTTTTCTTTTATTTCTCTGGTTAAAATGAAACACTAATATGACCTGAATGTAAGTATATGCAGAAATAGTACAAATTGAAGTATTTGGATGGCCAGTCATTAAAAAATATATAACTAATGAACCAATTTTCCATTTGCAAATTTGCTTTTTGCCTACAGAAAAAAATTAAGAATATTCAAAGATTATTTTAATAATTCTACATAGAATTATGTATATATCTGTTTATAAATGGATCTAGAGTAAGAAATCCACTCCGTCCTAAACTTGATCTTTGGCAGCTGAAGCTTCTGAAACGTAGAAGACCTAAATTGGTGGGGGTTTTCTTACTATTGTTTTCTTTAAAAGCATATATAGAAATCTATGTATGGCTGTTTCCTTTTCATCTGGCAGTGATGATCCAAGGACCATCTTGGAATTATACAATAGATTTTAATTCAGTAGTTTATCGGGCATTTTATAACGTTTCTTTTACATTTATATATAAGTAATTACAATAGCATAGCACTTAGACTTGTATTCCGCCTCATAGTGCTTTACAGCGCTTCCTAGGGGATTTACAGTGTCAGCACATTGCCCCTCAACACTCTTGAGTCCTCATTTATATTACAATTATAATGCTATTAAAATCCAGTTTTCTTAGGAAAATGTAGCTTTAAAAGACATAACTATGAAGCTTATTTTTTTATCAGAAAACAGGAAAGGAATTTGGATTTACAATGAATTATTTCCTGGGATAGGGTCTTTGAGAATACAGTCAAAATGTTCCCAACAATCCTATTTGTAATATACCCACTGATCTTCAATAATCCTTCAATTTGGCCAGCTAAATGGCCTTTATTTTTTGCTTGAGGTATCGGGTTCATTGATAAATCAAAACAGAACTCTGGGCCTACTATAGAGGGCTTTTCTTTTAAAAAAAAAGAAATACATGTTTTTTTCTCAAACCCCTAATCTGAACCTTTTTTTAGGGTATATAAAATTTTATTCTTTTCAGAAACTTGTCACTAAGGCTAAAGAAGTAGCATCTCTAGACAGTGGAATTATATCTCTGTACTGTGACAACAACCTAAGTCAGTATAATGAATAGTTGTGTCTCACTTTAGATATATAAACAGATAAAATATGGTTTTTGATGAATTCAGAAGCACTATAAATAATAAAAGTAGGGTAGGGCCTCCTCTTACTCTATGGCTTCATCATCCAACAATTATTTATCTGAATGAGGGAATTAAATAAATATTTTCTTAAGATCAGCTATGTGAGTAGAAATTGCTTATCCAGGGACAAAAAAAATCCAGATTCATTCTATGAATATTTTAAAAGTAGTTATCCAATAAGAGCACAACATATTTATTACGCCTCAAATCCTTTATGTCAATTAGATTTGATTTATGATTAAAATATTAGGTAAACGGAAATGACTGGGTCACAAATTACAATTGAATCATTCATTCATTCATTCTTTCAATTTCTATAGCCACTCAAACAATGACTCTGGGTAGCTTACAATTCAAATCCATTAATGGTTGGAGTTTTCAGTAACCCCAGTATTGTGGTTTTAATACAGTGCAATATAGCATTTAAAACTTTCTTGTCATGAACAGGATGAAAATAACAATTTGGAAAAATATATTAGGGAATTTTTACTGCAGACATTTCATTACCTGACTAGGTAACATCACCATTGCTAGTGAGTGTGGGGTTTTGGTTTTTCTGTTTATATATAGTAGCTTTCCCTGACAAAGATTTTTTTTGGGGGGGGGAAACGGGGACGGAATGTAATATTCTTTTTGGCAGTTAGTTGATTAGAGTTTTGTTTTCTATTTGCTTGCTTGTTTGTGTTAATCCCTGCTTGGTGTTCGCTGCTTGAGAGGATGTAGTTTTGTTCCCTTCTTAGCTTTTTATTCTTTGGAATGGTGTGTAAATGTGGTTTTATCTTTGTGTGTCTATTGATGGCTGATTTGTCAAACTTCCAGGAATTCCTAGTGGATTTAGATTTAGCTTGTTCTAGAATGCTCAGTTTTCCAGTTGCAACTATGGTTGAGCCTGTCTTTGTGTTGTGAATTTAAGGAGTTTTCATGGTGTCTTCTGATTGCTAATTGGTGTTCACATTGATGCACTCTGCTAATCTTCTGCCTGCCTGTCCTATATAATGGCTGTTACAATTTTCATACTGTATGATGCAGATGACCTCATTTTTGTCTTGCACTACTGGGTCTTTTGGTTTATTTAAGAAGACCAATACTTAAGAAAACAATAATCAGGAAACTGCTAAGGAGAAAACCACACACCACACACATACCAACACCATAGGGCAGGCTACTGTATATGAACACAGAGCAAACGCACACTTACTAGCACTGATGTTACCTAGTCGGGTAATGAAATGTCTGTAAGGAAACAACAAAACTCAGAAAAGACCAAGGCTCCACAGGTAGAAAATTGCTATGATTGGTGTCTCTGAAGTTGAAATATAGCTTGGGGTCTTTGAAATCCAAAAATTAACAATTTCTTATACTAGCTGGACATTTTCTTTTAAAGTGAAGTGGAAAAGTGTGTGTGTGTGTGTGTGTGTATGGTCTTAAGAATTTTAAAAGCTGAAACCATGCAGATAATGGGATTTTCTAAATCAGGAAATTTACAATATTCATAACATTTCGCCTTAACCTCAGGGATTGCACAATATTGTTATGCTTTAGACTCTGCTGTGGTCTATTTTCTGATATTGTCTAATTCTGTAACCTTTTACTGTACTGTACTGTTTGTACAAACCTTATAGATTATGCTAACAATAGTTTTGACAAAACTAAGAAAAAGAAGCATTGATTTCCACTTGGTTTTTCAATTCTTCCAATTGGTGTAATAATTCAGTCCAAAGAGAGGACAAGCAAATGGGCCACAGTGATGATAATCCTTTAAGTTCTGATGTTATTACCTATTCATATAGGGCTTCAAAAGATTCAGTGTTTATAAAAAGTTGCTATAATGCAAGAATATAATGACTGTAAGAATATAATTGTAGGAAAATACATAATTATATGTGTATTAAGGTGCAAGTGTAAACAAAGTTACGAGCCCTCTTTGGTGATCTAATTGTCATAGCAGCTAACTTCAGAGGCCTGCGTGTACAGTATTTGGAGATCTGCCATAGCAGGTAACTTTACAGGGTCCTTTTTGCAGCTATCTGACAAATTAATATAACTATTTATTGATAAATGATTTCATTCAAGGAAAATACATTATCCCGTGAACCAGGACATTTCTTTATTTTACAGGGCAAGTGTTTCTTTTATTTTACAGGGCAACCAGAGCTACAGTGGAATTTTTCAATTGGATTTTCATTTTCAAAGGGGACACTGAACATATGTTATACCAGATTGGTAGATCATTTCTGAACTTATTAATGTTACATTAGATGTATAGGTGTATTTGTAGATAAATCAATAAATTACAGCACATTCTGTGCCAAACAGAAAAGATGAGAGGATTCGCTAAAACAGATTATATTTACAAAAATAATATAGAGCTCCCATCAGTTGTTTGATGTAACAGCAGCTGTTCACCACATTCAGTACATCTAATTCATTCAACCCAGTTTGGAAAATATAATAGAAAGATATATCTAAAAAAGTTTAGCTGCAAAAAGCAGGACGAAGATGAAGCTACTCCATTACAGTATGTCAAAAAGTATAAAAAGCAGTTCTAATGATTTCAGTGCCTCAAGCAGAAAATCTTACAAGGGTCTTTCCATTTCTTTGGCAGGAAAAATACATGTCTTTGAAGAACACAGCATACCGTTTTCAGAAGATTTGTAATGTGAATTTTTAGGGAAAATCTTGAGTTGAGTTCTATGTAGTAATTGCATTGATGCATCCATTTTGTTTACTTGGCAAAGAATACAGAAAAGTGAACTCACTGAAGAAAGCACTAAGGTTTAAATAAATTGCTAGGCTAAAGATTAATACAGAATGATGTTACAAAAGACCAAACTGCAGTACATTTAGGTAGACATATTATTATAGCCAAATGGCAAACTAAGTGCTTCATAGGATCACAGTGCTGAAATGGATCTTCTAGCATCTCTCCAGTTCTGCTCAATGTCCAGATTCCTTAAATAGAATTTGTTGTTAGAGAACTACTTTGTATTTTAAAACATTCAGTACATTTTTCTTAATTTATTAAAATCAATTCCCTGTCATCCTGCTATGTGTACATTTTAAAAATACATTTTTTAAAATTGATATGTAATTGGAGATGATTGCATTTTTAAAAAATATTGGATGTGAAATGGAAAATGGTCACTATAGTCATCCAGTGATGTTTAGCTCACATGTGCAAGATAAGAAGATATGTTATGATTTAAAGCAATATGATCATTCAGTGTATTATATAAATGCAATATTTGAAACACAACACATTGAAATAGTTCTGGTAAAAGGGTACCATTATGGCTGGAAAAATCAGATCTAGATATAGATGTATGACTAATGCCAGATATAAACCCTCTTCTCCACCCCAAATATTCATATTCATATTTGGGGTGGTTTTATATTTAGTACTTTAGTGATAATCAGATTGTATAAATAGCAAGCACTTTGATCTGATCCGTTTTATCTGAGGGCCAGGATATTACCTAATTGCATTAGGTTTACTATTGCCAGGGACCTTTCAGTACTATATTTTTATTTTTATTTTTTTATTTTAATTCCATTTATATCCCGCCCTTCTCCGAAGACTCAGGGCGGCTTACAAGCTTAGCAGTAGCCTTCATTCTATGTATATGCCTGCTTATTAGGGCTTTCACACACACCCCAGCGGCATTATTACAAAGTCAGCTTAATTGCCCCCAACAATCTGGGTCCTCATTTTACCTACCTCGGAAGGATGGAAGGCTGAGTCAACCTTGAGCCTGGTGGGACTCGAATCTTAGTGCTTTAAATTCCTAAATGGTTTGGGGCCAGCAATTCTTATGAATATTATGCTATCCAGATCTCAAGATAAACCCTACAAGTCCTGTTTGGAAGTTCACTAGCAAGAATATTAAATCAGCTCTTTTCATTGCTGCTTCCTGAATTCTTTTGCTAGGCTTGTGCATTGCAGCCCTTGTGTTGATGCTTTCAGTACGCCATATGCCTTTCACTATTCATAACCATTTTTTTCCTGAGTCAACTGTTGTGGTTATAAAAGTAGAATTATATTTTAATAGAAGCATTCCCTTGATGGATTAGTTGAGAAAGGAATGTATAAATACCAAAACTGAATGTTTATATTCATTCAAAGAAACATCAAAATGTATTAAACATTTCAAAAATTTATATATGCTAGATGTCACACACACTATCCTTTAAGCTCAGGATAGTGTGTGTGACTTAAGGGGTAATGATTCATTGATAAGAAAAAATTTGTAGTAGAACTCTTTAATGGGAGAGAGCATTATACTCAATACAGTATTTATTTTTATTATTATTATTCCTGAATTTAATGAGCAAATATCTTAAGAAGTTATTCAGCCTGCATACAAATCACTGTTTAGACTTTGAAACATATACTTTTCGAAACAAAGGTATGAAAGCATAGGATCCTCACACTATTTTCCTTTTGTTTTGTTTCTTTTGGTATGAGAGCCTACCCAAAAGAAGAATGGAATTCGTTCTTTATTTTGAATAATTGTGTATTAATTCAAGATACTTATACTGGTTTAAAATTAATATAATCTGAAAAATACAGCTTTTAAAGATCCAATTGTCTCAGGGTAGTCCATTATTTTTGAAACAATGTCATTTTAGATTTTTGCATATGATATTTCAGAACAACCAATAATTATGGGCGTATGATTTAATGAAGCAGGATAAAGTTAGCGAACATCTATAATAAATATTCAGAGTACTAAAAGTATGAAGTTCATACATATTTGTATAAGGTTTTAATATGATTTAATACAATATAAATCTTTTCCTCAAAATTAAGGTGCTGTATTCTAGGGAACTCTACAACTTTTCTTTTCTTTTAGAATATTGAAAATGGAAGATTTGCAAAACTGCGATACTTTACACATGCAATGGTTAATAATACAGATTTATTAATGATCACAAAAAGGTAAGATTCCTCCAGTATTACTTTCTTATTTTTTTAAAAAAAAAGCATTTATGTGCACTCTGTAATAAAAAATGGTTCCCAGAACAACTTAGAAATGTGAGTAGAAAGATAGTTCCTGTCTTCAGGTCTTCTATGCCAAAGACGGGAGGAAAGTGATGAAAGGAACAACAAATTTCCAGCTATTAAAATTACAGTTATGAACATCTGGATTGTAATTAATTTGCTTTAGAGTAAATAAAATAAATTTGCAATGAAAAAAAATAATTTATTTTAAGCATGAGAGAGAATTTGGAACTAAATACAGTAGATAGAACTCGAAATTAAAGATGGAGTGTGTGCAGCAATTTTGACTGCCATCAGGCTTCATTTTTTTATAACTTTTTAGTTGAGCCTAATAAAAGCGGACCCAATACTTGTTTGAAAATGCTAAGACGAAAAAAAAGACGAAAATTGACCGAACTTTAAACTGGATATCATATGATATTGAAAGCTACTTTATGTGATTTATTTTAACTATTTGTCCTGTATTCGTATACAGTGGAATATTGTTTGTGACAAGAGGTACGTTTGGACAGTTAACGTGTGAATGGCAGTACACCTACGATGAATTTACCAAGAAACCATTCATTGTTGATGGACGAAGATTGCGCATTGAAGCAAAGGTAAAGTTATGGATGGTAGAGATGGATCAAAACAAATTATTTGATTAATGTTCAAATAATTATATTTATAATATAAATATGAGATTATTATATTAGTAAGCAATTTTCTGTGAATAATACTTAAATATTATTAGCCAGTAAATGACAACATGTAATAATTATAAATGTATATATTTTTTCATAGAGTGTGAATTTAATTTTTTCTATTGATTACATTTCACTCTTTCTTCACATACCTTCACTATCTCTCAAACTAGAATTGTTGCCTTCCCTTCTTGCTTAGTACTATAGAAAAGTTACTTGCTGGAAGACAGTCTTTTTCACCCTTTCTTTCCTCTGGATCTGTAACTTGTAATTCTGGTCTGGCCAAGTAGCAAAAGTCACTCCATTACTCTGGAATTATCCATTTTCTGTGACTCTTATTTCCATGCACACAAATCATCCTCAACTTATGAATGGAAGTTACGGTGGATCCCTCCAAAAGCTACTTACAACCCAGTTTCAAAGTTAAGGCCATTACACCCCCATGGTCATGTGCTCAAAATTTGGGTGGATTCTCCCTTACAACCAACCACAGGAAACTGCGAATCCCACCCCCAGATCCTCCCATCCCTGTAGGGCTTGGACCAGTTTCTCACCTCAGACGGTTGTACATTGTCCTCCCACCCAGTCACTCCATTACCTTTTGCAGAGCTCTGGAGCTCGCATTGGGGAAGGAAAGCAGTTCACTCTATCTCCCAGCTAGGCCATATGGTGCCATCCTGTGAATGAATTGTGGCCACTCTGAAAATCAGGCTCATTTCCGGGACAGAGCCATGTCAGATATTACCTGTATATTACGTACAAAAAAGAAGCTTTAGTAATTAACATTTTTTTCATTTAAGAGCAGACATGTCAAACACAAGGCCCGGGGGTCAGATCCGGCCTGCGAAGTGGTTTCATGCGGCCCGCGAAGCCATCCTTGGAAACAGTGAGGGAACGGCCCCCACTGCCTTGGCCCTGGCCCAGAGACCCTCAGATCTGTCCCACTCCTGCCCAGGCCCCCATAGGCACCCTTGATGCGAACAATGTAGAGCTGGCCATGCCCACCCAGTAGGCCATATGCACTTTAGCCACGCCCACCCAGTAGGCCACGCCCACCCAGATCACACCCACCCGGCCCCCTGAGGACAACCGCATTGCTGATGCGGCCCTCAATGAAATTGAGTTTGACACCCCTGTTTAAGAGCATTTAGATCGTTGCATAAGTCAAGATGTGGAAACTTTCCCATGCCAAACTGAACCTCTGAGTTAAACTCTTGCAAAATGAATTTGCAAGAGTATATAACATGCCAGAACAATGAATAAAATGATTTTCCACATATTTAATACTGTCCACCCTTTGTCCTATTTTACAACTGCATTTGGGGTCCTTTCTCAATCAATACACTCAAAAGATTTCATATAGCTATGTTTAAAATTCATCTTGTACAATAAATTAATATTTAATTTATTGTTTTACTAAACTTTATATGAAACCTTTAGCTTATTTATTTAGATTATAACAATTGGCAAATGCCTATTCTGCTATATATGTACACAAAGAGTCTCAGCCTTCTGCAGAAGTTTTATGTAGTCTGCTGTCGTAGAGAAGATTTTCTCTTCCTGCATAGCAACGTTTTCCAATCTAGTGGTCTCCAGCTGTGCTAAATCAGCTGAAATCCAATGCATTTGAGGATATCAGGTTAAGAAGGTTTCTGATGCATCTTTTGCTCTAACTGCAGCAAATAGATGCTGCCCATCCCCCCACTGAGCACTCTACATGTTCAGAAAAAAAGCTTAAATTTGGGAGCCAGTCACAGGTTGTTGCAAGGTGGGGGGGGAAGATCTGCAAAACTTAAAAGATATTTTAAACAAATACTAATTTCATTATGTAACTTGTGAATCCTTTTCTAGAATGGAAAAAAAATAGTGCTACTGGGTATTTGGAAATATGCTTTTAATGCACAACTGTATTTGCTTGCTTATTTCAGGAACGAGTGAAGTCTGTATTTCATGCCAAAGAATTTGGAAAAATAATTAATTTTAAAACACCAGAAGATGCAGAGGTGAATATGAAACGCTATTACTACATAATATATTAATATCCCGTTTTGAAGGGAAACCGAATGTAATGTACAAACCCAGCATGCTGCTATATGGATATTGTATAAGTACTTCAGAAGTTGTTAATTGCAATTCCCATTGCTCTTTTTCGTTGCTGCTTAATGGTGCTAGGAGTTGCAGATAGATCTGAAGTGCCCAGATTGCATAACCCTGGTATCAAATTTTTCATAGTAGAAGTAGCAAGGCATGGGGGTGACATTTCTCAGAGAAGCTAGTTTCATCCAAGTGTGGCTTAACCAGGTGATTCACAGTTATGTCAAGTATGAGATTCATGACATCATATGAATTGTTCAGTGTTTAGCTCTAAGCTTCATTAGTTTGTAAATTTTCCCCATTTTTATTAATTAAATCATTTTTGCTTTAAGTCAGGTTTGTTCAAATTTATTTTTAATTTCTGCAGTGGATCCTCTCTAAGCTGGAAGAAAAAGTAAAGGAGAGTCAACCAAAACTGTGACCAATTGAAGAAAATAAGAACATTGCAGTTGTTTTATACTTCAAAGCATGTGATACTATTTAAATACAAAGATACTGACACCATAATTTTGTGTATTTAAATTGTTTTTGAATCTTCTACACTACTAAGTGAAAAAGTTTGGTTTTACCAATATGCACAAGCAGCTCTATTGCTGAAAGCTGCTGTTGAATTGTGGCTTATTTGATTTTGTATTTATAAATAATAATTGTTTAAATCTAAACTAAATTGGTTTTACTTTTTGATCTGCCATGTAATCAACAAGACCAAAGCAAAGTCTTATGATGTAGTGGTAATCAGGCTCTTCCCTTTTCTCCAGTGTTTATTAGAATGTAATGCTGTACTGACACATCACGTTAATATTCACTGAAATTCAGTTTAATTCAGGAAGACTGATTTAACCAGCAAAGTTCTGATATTACCTTGCTGACCTTGCTTTGTTTGAGAAGCTTTTTGTTTACTAATATAGATATATATATGTATATAATGAAGTGGTTTAATTTTTTATACAGATAAGGAATTTATGGTACTGTAACACCTTTTTAATAATCACATTTTTATATAATACAAAAATTAGCAAAATGTTCTGGTGTCACAAAATTAAGCAAATATCTATCAAACAAAATATGAAATTTTAGTGATTCTTTGAATGGCAATAGTCAAGATGAAGTCAGAAAACGTATCAACACAGCATCATGTTTTAACGTACTAGTTCATTTAGGCATGAGTTATATTTTGGATTTGAAGTCAAAAGCATGTTTCAGAGTGAATGGGGCTTATATCCCATATGTTTATACCTTCTTAAAGAAACTGACTTTTTCTGGACTTGCTGAAGAATTCCAGGAAAATGCATGTGTTTTTGTTCCCACTCTGAAGTACTGTATTAACTTTGAATCATAGTTTTTCATTTAGGAATGAGTTACATTTTGGATATGAAATCAAAATCATGTTTCAGAGCTGTCTTCTTTTGGACTTGCTGAAGTATTCCAGGAAAATTCATATGTTGTGCCCACTCTGAAGTACTGTTTCAGCTTTGGATCCAAAATGTAACACATCCCTAATTTTATCTTAAGAATGCCCCTGTGGGTTTGTATGTGATTCGGAGGGGTATGGGGAATCCATGTCTCGTTACAGAATATTTAATAGAAAGTAATGTTAAAACGTTCATCAAAACATATACACACACAAGATGGGGAAAATATTGCACAAGGTTAATTTTAAGACTATGCAAATAAATACTGCCTATCACACCTTTATGACAGAGGCTACTTCATAAAAGAGAAATGGAATGCAAATGTACATAAAATATATTGCCTAATACAGACTTGAGTAGTTTGATGCATGCAGTAAATGTCTGCTGCCAGAATATTCTTTCCAGATTGAAGGATTGTGGTAGAGGAAAACTAGTCTTTGCTAATGGTGCTTAAACTAATCAAACTGTAGCTTTGTTGTAAAAGCTGAATAAAGTAAATGGCATGCCCAGTGTGACAATATGTGTGATGTATTTCTAATATAGTCTGGTATGCTTTATGTAACTGCTTGATGCAAGTACTTTCCCACATTGCATTATTCCGAGCTTTTATTTCTTTATATAATTCCTATAAATTAAATTATCAGAAATGCCAAAGTATAATTTGTATTGTGTGGCTCAAGTTTGCAATACCTATCTAGGGTCTCTGACACACACGAGCATTTTCAATTACTGCATTGTACAGTAAGGCCAATTATATAGCATCTTTAAAGATATACAATAAATACATATATAACTTTTACACTGTTTCAACTGACCTTATTTGGATGTAGTTTTTATTTTTTCATCATATCTGCTGTATTTATTTAAAAAGTTATCAAATAGGCACATATATTACGTAAAATGTTTGTTAGATATTTAGGTTGCATTTCATTGAGTAACCCAAGGATGTTGCTGATGGTCCATGAAAGGAGGAGAAGAAATTAGCTTAGATTGAGAGGAGAAAAGAACCAAAAAATTTTGTTTCAAGACCAAATCTATGTTTAGGTAGAGAAATTCATTCACATGTAGTCATTGACTTAAGAATGTAATTGAACCTGGCAATTACAGTTGTAAATTATGAGAATTGTAAAGTGGATAACCCCATGACCAGACCATTTTTTAAAAATCTTTTTCATGACAGTCATGAAACCACACCATGGTTGTTAAGCAAACACCACATCATTATGCAAATCCATTGCTGGAAACCAGAAGTAAATGCCTGTTTCCAGCAAACAGTCATTACTGTTTATTTACACTTTACCTTCAACAAACACAAAAATTTGAGGACAGAGTTTGCTTTAAAATAATGCCAAACTTGCAACATTACATGATCTCCCATCCACAATTGTCACTTAGCGACAGCCACGGTCTGGCAGCACTTTAGAGGCTATAGAAGCAGCACACCCTGCCTTCCCTTGAACTGTCTCTGATTGCTGCCCAAATATTTTATCTCCCTTCCCTTCCCCATTCCCTTTATATTGAATGACTGAGATTGTAAAGCTTGAAGATGAAGATTGCTTTTATTGATCCAGTCATAGGCTGCTGTAGAGTAAAAGAGCTATGAAAGATTTTGAATAGGTAAAACATTTTTCTTAAACAAGCTATCGAATGGAGAATCAAAGCATGATTCAAGTTATAAACAAGGATTCGTTGATAATAGAAAGCCACTTTATTTAGAAAATTACCCATTTCACTGGGCAGCATACAGTAAACAAATGATTTAAAAACAAATATAACAATCATTTAAAAAATTAAACACAAATAGAAACCAGGATTGGGGGAGAATATCAATATCCTGTAGTGTGGCCATCTTGCAGGTTCCTTATGGTTGTTGGGAAAACCATATTTTATTACAGGGTTTTCAGGAAGCTGGAATAAGAACAGGGCCAAGCTCATTTGGGTTCCAGAGGGCTGGAACCACAGCAGAAAAAGCTTATATTTTGTTCCACTCAGGTGGAACTTCTTAGCAGATGGGACCCATAATATACCCTTCCTGATGCGTGTAATTGGGAAGAGGGGGTACCTCAAACAACTGTCTTTGGTTTGTTAACCTATTAATATGAATTCAAATAATATTAAAACATCAAGGTTTTCCATAAAAGCACCTGTCAATTGTAGTTGCCTGTCATTAAGTGAAAAAAATATACAAACAGACTCTTAGTATCCATTGTTTAATTGCAAGTAAAATAAATACTCTTCAGTGAAACTCAGCTCATGGTAACTTCATGCAAATTTCACAGGAACAGCATGTGAACACTTTACTATTCCCTTCATCAGACCAGTTTTGACTTTTTTTATCTAGCCTGAGAGGATTAGATAATTCAAACCCAAGTAATAATTAGGTGTGAGGCTACTCGGGAAGGGAGGGTTTTTGTTGTTTTGAGCCTAAAAAAAGAGCAACCAACTGCTGCCACCTGTTAAGGCTGATTGTTCACTACAAGAAGAAAGGCACCATTAAAAATAGATTTAATAAGTACTCAAATCCAAGCACCCCTCTTTCTGTTGAATAATAGCAATACAATTAGTCTCTATCATTCTTGTGGCCTTACGAGGTTCAAATGCACATTATAAATTATGAAAGGTAAAAGGATCTCTGTGATTATGACCAAAAGGCTCACAAATCCCCTCCAAAAAGTTAAAAGCAGAATATTCAAAACCTATTCCTTAAAAAGTTCCAACCTTATTTCCATGTTCAGTAAAAACACAAACAATTGTTAAAAATCTATTACACAGAATATCTTCTATAAGTAATAAATAAAATTGCAGTTTAGTCAAAGGTATGTAGTTGATTCCCTTTTATTCATGCCAGGTTGAAATCCTTTAGATTCAGAGTAAGGATGGTGTCTTTAACAGCTGCAAACACAAATCGAATGTTCTCGGTGTCAGTGGCACATGTAAAGTGGGCATAGATGTCTTTGTCTGAATTCTGATCCTTATATAACTGTAGAATGAACTCTTCGGCAGCTTTCACATCTTGTTTTGGTCCTGTTCAAAATCAAAATTGATAACTTAAAAAACCCAAATTGAAAACTCCAAATATGTTTTTATGTTTATTAGTTGTTGTTCAGTAGCTAAATCATGTCTGACTCTTTGCGACCCCATGGACCATAGCACGCTGGGCTCTCCTTATCTCCTAGAGTTTGCCCAAATTCATTGTTTGTTCCATCAATGACATTATCTAACTCAGAGGTCCCCAACCTTTCCGGATTTGCAGACTGGTGGGGGGTGGAGGGGGGATGGTTCCATGTGAGCAGCTGGCAAGCACGTGCACACTCCCCTGCTGTTCACACGTGGGGATACATGCACGCACGCTCACTTGCCACTTCCGTGGCCCGGTTCTGAGTGGCTCACGGCCCATTAGTGCACCACGGCATGGGGGTTGGGGACCCCTGATCTAATTATCTTCCATCATTCCCTTCTTTTGCCTTCAATGTTTATTGGTATAAGCATAGATATTTTAATCCAGTCCATTGTTTTCAAACATGCTGGATTGAACAGATGATAATTTTTTTGTTCTAGCATCAGTATCCATCTGTTAGGATTAGAATCTGATAATGTGTAACTTCAATTATAATAATACAGACTTAAGTATTCCAAGTAATAAAATCACACAAATTTTGATAGTATAGGAAAGAACCGTGATAGCTGACAGGTTTTACCAAGAGAGTGCCAATTGTGTAAGCAAATAGAAGAAATTATACCCTTGCATAACCGAGATAAGCCCTACTTAGAATAATTATTTACCTGTGAACTGGGGAAAATAGTTAATTAAATGAGAATACATAATTTTCTCTTCTAAAATATCTTTTTTGTTTAAGAACAAGATGATTGAAGATTTCTGAAACCAAGGGTAGGTAATTACTGTTTTAAATAAGGCCTTGCTTTCTTCCAAACGATTCTACAAAAAAAGTATAAGAAGAACAAAGAAGCATTTTTAAATAGGTTATCTTCAAAAATTAAAGTACCTTTATTTAATACTCAAAACAAAATGTACTCATTTTTTGCATCCCGACATGCACACAAAATGTAATTAATTTGGGCAAGTATATTAGCTATCCAGACAATGCCATAAACTCTGTTACACATCTTAAAATAGACATGTGGAGTTGGGAAAACTTCACCAGCCTGTGGACAGAATGTTCCTGGGAACACTGGAACTTCCTCCCCACCACCTCGGGAACACAATGATCCATTTCTCTTGGGGATAGTAGTGCAATAGTTTTGCAGAAGTGTATCTCCCAGAAGAGGAAATGCTTGATTCTGGCACACTTCCAGAAAACTACTGGACCACCTCCAAATGGCACAGTTGGCAAGAAAACAAGTATTCTGTCCCAGGAATGGTGATGTTTTTGTATGACTAATAACATGGAGTCAAAGTGTCTCCATATCTAAAACTGCAACCATACAAGAATTACTAAGATGAGCACTGCTACAAGTTTGAAGTGCTGCCTGATAGCAGACCACTTACTTATAAATGTTTATTATGAGTGCTTTATAGTTATTGTTGCAGTTATCTGCTGGAGGATTTCAATGGACTGTAGGATTGCGATACCGCTAGTCCTTGGTTAATGACCATTCGATAAGCAACTGTTCAAAGTCACTACAATGCTGAGGACGGTGGTCCTCAATGTTCCTGTCATCCCAAGACCACCATAGTTATGTAGCTACGATCTAGACACTTGGCCATCAGCTCCCGCTTACCCAGTTACAGCATCCCAAGGTCACATGATTATGACTGGCAACCTTCCCTGCCAGCTCCCCACAAGCAAAGTCAATGGGGAAGTTGGCAGAGAAGATTGTAAATTGCTCAGATTAACCTCCCTCCACTCACGCAACATGCTCTTTCCTCTGCGCTCTTGATATGCCTTGCTGGCCACCCATAAACCATCCCTGGATCCTCATGCATCCTCCCTGACCCTTGCTATGCTCACACACCCTCACAACCCCTTAGACTGAGCTCACTCAATGCCTCCCTAGCCACTTGTGCACTTTCTCCTACCTGTGAACAGCCATCTCACATCTGTACCAGTTGTTCCCCCCTTGCACACCTCAAGCTTTGCAACCTTTGTGCCATACCTCCCCAGCAGCTCGCTCTGCCTCTCCCACTCGGTAGCAGCCACCCCAAGTTGTACTGCACTCTCCTCCCAAGCCACCTGTGTACCCTCCAGGGCATTTGCGCACCCTTATGCATTCTCTCCCTCTCAGCAACAGCCATTTACTTGCCTGTTGGCCTGCTTGCAATCCACCAGGGATTTGCAAATTTCTGCTAACATTGATTGTTAGAAGCTGGTAGGAAGTTGCAGTGATGGTGCTCATTTAACAACCTACAATCTTCTTTAACAGTGGCCATGGGCACTACTGGGATTGCTATCGTTAAGCAATGCAATCACATGAGATTGTGCTTTATGATTCTATTGCTTAATGATGGAAATTCTGATCCTAATTGCCCTTCTAACTCATAGTCTACCTGTACAAAGTTCTTCCTATCCGAGGTTTTCATTGTGAGCATTTCTATTGAGGATTGGCAGTGGGGGTGGGGTTGTTTAGTTTTTATTTTCCCCCCCTCTGCTGGGTGCTTGCAGCAGGTTTTGGTCACTTCACCTGACCCTGGGACACTGTGACCGTCATAAATATGAATCAGTTGCCAAACATCTGAATGTAAATCACAAGACTCTGGAGATGCTGCAACATTCCAGCTGATCGGCACTTCAGGATCAGTGCCGAGCTCCAGCTGAAGCCTGGCACTGATCCTGGCGCTTCCACTGAGCCCTGACAGCCCCGAAGAAGCACTGATCCTGGCGCTTCCGCTGAGCCCTGACAGCCCTGCAGTTCCAGCCATCTCTCGCTCAGGCTTGCGCAGTGCTGCCACCGGTTCAGCTCATTCCCCTCCCCTGCTACCACTTTTCTAGGATGGTCGCGTACCACCTGCCAGGTGCCAATGTACCACAGGTGGTACCTGTACCACAGGTTGAAAAGCCCTGTCCTAGTGGAATGCTTTGGGCTATGTAGATTATGAGATCAGAAAACTCATTAGTAGGGAGGAAAGACTGAAGGAGGACTTAGGGGATGCTCAAAGCTAATGTCAGTGAGCAAATGGAAGGTGTAGGCAGAGGACCTTTGACCAACTCAGCTGGTACACCAGTTGTTGGCCCTACCTGGAGCAGGAGGACTGTGTCGCAGGAGTTCAGGCCTTTATCCCTTTGTACATGTGATTGTCTCTGAGAGATCACTTAGGAGCCTCAGATGTGTAGAAGTAGTGTCCTGTGTGTTAGCCAGCACAAGTGGTTGGAATAAAGTTATACCTGATTGGTTTCCAAACAGCTTTGAGGTACAATTCCAGTTTTGACCTATGTATGCCGTGATGCTTAGGCACCTTTAGGACCATATATTCCAGCTAGACTTCATCCATCTGACTCAGCTCAGAGCAGTGGTGGGATTCAGCCGGTTTGCACCAGTTTACCAGAACCAGTAGCTAATTTTTTGTTGCCCGGGCCCAGATTTTTTGAAAAAATTTTTAATTCCATTTATATCCCGCCCTTCTCCGAAGACTCAGGGCAGCTTACAAGCTTAGCAGAATGTACTTCCGGAAGCGGCATCCACACAGAGAATTGGTTATTCACATATTTGAATCCCACCACTGGCTTAGAGGCATTGCTCTTCAGGCACTGGCCCTTTTTTGGAACAGCCTCCCTGCAGAGTCAGCTATGTCCCCTTGATCTTTCTTTGAAGGTGGTAAAAACTATACTCTTCCAGAGAACATTTCTTGATCGAGATGCCTCCAGGTCTGATTTTGTGGCTGATTACAGTTAGTCGTTTAACAACCTGTCACTTAAAGATTATTCAAAGTTATGAGACTCCCCTCCCCCCAAAAAATTACATACAGCCCATCCTTGAAATTGCCATATGTGCACAGATGCCATGGTCACATGATTTGCATTTTGGGGGCTCGGCAACTAGCTCGCATTGACGACCAGCTGTAGCATCTCACGGTCATGTGATCATAATCTGCTGTGGTTTTTTTTTGCCAGTTTCCAGTCAGTTTCTGGCAAAAGCTGCCCATTCTGAAAAAGGGATTTACTTAATGACCATGTCTTTCGTGTAAGAACTGTGGTGACTCATTTTATGAACCACTGTGAAAAACAGTCATAAAATTGAATCAGGTCATATGGTGATACCTAACAATCATAGTGACTTACAGCCAAAATTCCAGGCTCAATTGAGATCAAGTTATTTATTGTCATTTATTTATGTATTATCAATCATATATTAGTTTATTTCCAACCATGGATGTTTTATTATTTTTGTTGAGCATGAATATACCTTTGTCAGAAGTCCAAACCAATTATGTTGGTATAGTTTTTATGTTAAGGGCATAGCTGGGCAATTCTCTGTCAAGTTCCTTTTTCCCCCCTAGATAACTGGCACAAATGTCAGCCTTCCATGGTAATATGTTAAGATGCACACATGAGTATTGAATAACTATTTATGACAGCAATTACTTTTCTTTTTCTTACCTCATTATGGGATTCTGCCAGGACTTGGTCATATTCACTCAGTGCAACTAAAAATATAATTGAGGTCACATTTTCAAAGCAGTGAATCCATTTCCTTCTTTCGCATCTTTGTCCACCAACATCTACCATTCTGTCAAAAGGAGCATACATAAATAACTAATCATCCTGTAAAGCACTTCACAAAGCACCAACTTTGAGGCTGCACTTTGCTGGAAAGATATACTGATTTTTGTACAATTGATTTTTACATTTTACATTTGGAAAAAATAACAGATAAATTATGTTCCATTACAATGATGATGGAAAAGTTATTTCAATGGTGAAGTCTGATATCTGAGCTTCACTGCTACCAATTCTATAGTTGGCTCAAATAAAGTGTAACTTCATCCCATCTCTACAACTCTTCCACAACACACATTCCTAATGGCTGCTGCACTAAAAGAGAAGCAGTGGACATGCATAGCGCAAGAGTTAATTTTTTCTTTCCTAACTTCTAATGCACTCAATAAAGTGAGTCCAAATGTGGAAGACACTGAAACCGGACCATAGCAGCTCTCGGGGAAACAGTTACTACTGCTGCCCATGCCAGGTGGGGGAAAGAGCAAGGGATTGCGAGACTGGCTGGGAAACTATCATGGTCTGTTGAAAATGAAGCTCAGGTGATTGCAGCAGCCCAGAAGTGCAGCAGCAGCCAATAGCACTGAAGAAGCCGTAACTTTCCCAAATTTCATTCCTTGGGAGTCATGGGTCCTGGATCTTGGACACATTCTGTAAGTGAGTCCAGCGCAGGTACCTTATTCAAAAATTGCTGCCCTATGATGCACCGTTTCATCCAGTTAAAGGTCAAGACAACCACAGTTTTAGCAATATACAGATTAGGAAATATGGGGCGTGATGACTCAGCAGTTAAAGACAATGAGCTTGTCAGTTGAAGAGCTGACAGCACGGGTTCGAGACCCGAGCTCTGCACAGTGGGGTGAGCTCCCATTACATGCCCCAGCTCCTGACCACCTAGCATTTCAAAAGCATGCAAATGTAAGTAGATTAATAGATGCCACTTCAATGGGAAGATAACAGCGTTCCGTGCTCCTTTGGCATATAGCCATGTGTGCCATATGACCACGGAAATTGTCTTTGGACAACGCTGGGTCCCTTGGCCAAGAAACTGAGATGAGCACCATTCCCCAGAATCGACAACTGACAGGGATTAGAAAATAAAGACTTTTAAATTAAGCACAGTTGAACAATGGAACCAATTACAGACAATATGCTTCTTTTCACTGAATATGATCAAGCAAAGGCAGGGTAGCCTTCCACCATGGGCATTCTAATTTGGACTTGATCTCCTAAATAATATTTTTCAAGTCTTGATGCTATGATTCTGAAATCTTTATTTACAGACAGAAATGGATGCAGCGTAATAGGAAAGGTGAAACAAGACCGGAGAGGATTCATCTAGTCTTAATGTATTTTCTTTAGTTATCCATTTACTGAAAATAACTGGTGCAATTTTTGATCATTTGTGATAATCAGGATGACTAGGAGAAGTCCTTAAGGATAGACTTACCGAAAAAGAACTTTTTGTAGCACAAAAGGGTATTCAATGATTCCAGTGGTTGGTATTCTCACTCTGAGGACATCTTGCTCATTTGGCACAAATGATGGCATAGCAATACGTTCTAAATCTGAAAGGAAACTTCAAAATCAAAGCCACACATCTGTTTAGTTCATGCATTTCATATAATTATAAATTAATTCAACAGAGACTAAAAGTGGTATTTCAGATGAAAGCTAATATAGCAAAAAAAAGGTTTTAAAATCCATTTTATTAAATGTAAATATATTAAAATTTAAAATCAGGATGCCATTGTGGAAATCTTACTTCTACTTAAGTTTGCAGAGAATTGTAATGCTTCTCTATATCTGCCACG
Organism: Vipera ursinii; assembly: GCF_947247035.1. NCBI lineage: Eukaryota > Metazoa > Chordata > Lepidosauria > Squamata > Viperidae > Vipera > Vipera ursinii. The sequence continues at coordinate 228,745,948 of NC_139513.1, forward strand.
GCCCTATATCCTCCTTCTGAAGCCTATATGTTCTGAAAGAAGACCCCTAAAGATTTGACTGAGGAACTGAGATAAAGTGATCTGTAACTCCAATTCTTGTTTGTTTCCCTGTTAATGTTGTTCCCTGATGTGATCTGAAATATGTGCATCTAGATATTACTTTATTTCTGTTTTTAAATTCAATTATTTGTATGTATTCAGAGTTTCTTTGGTGAGCAAAGATGAAGATGATGATAGCCTCAGAGATAAAATATCCAATTATTCTACAGGTAGCTAGATAACGTACAGGAAGCACTTGTAATATTTAACAAAGAAGGGCAATCTACTGGAAACATTTTATATGCATATGCCTCACACAGGGGGAAAAAATGCATTATACTGATGACAGAGTCTCCTAGAATAATGTGATCAAAATTTGGCATTACAATTATTTTTTCGATAGCAATATTTCTTCTCTAATAAAGAAAACAAAAACCAAGCTTCTGGAAGACCTATCAAAATTGAAGGTAAACTCAATGCGCCCTCCCCCTCTGAAAAGAGACTTAAAACTTTCAGCTTTGAGCCTCCAACAATGTCACTAGGTCAGGGGTAGGCAACCTTGTCTGTTTTATGACTCGTGGACTTCAACTCCCAGAATTCCTGAGCCAGCCGGCTCAGGAATTCTGGGGGTTGAAGTCCACGAGTCATAAAAGAGACAACGTTGCCTACCCCTGCACTAGGTCAGCAAGCCCACTGCAGCCCTCCAGGCCCCCCCCCCAAAAAAAAGAGGAAAAAAAGGGGGGAGAAACACTATGTGATCCTGTCATGCATTTGTTTCAACTATGTTTTATTAACTGTTCAAGATCATAAAAACTGAACATGCACACTTAGCAAAATCTATTCATCAACATTCCATACAACAAAGCAATCATAAGCCATACAATTTAAAAAATATTTTAAAATAGCCAAAATGAAATTTGGAAAGATTACCATACTTACTATTTAGCTGAGTCTGACAACTGGTATTCTCTCCGTCGGTGGTAGCACTCCTGGATACCTGGATCTTCCCATAGCCTCTTAATTGCTTCTGCATATTTTCTTTCCAGAGTTTCTATTTTGTCTGTTTGTACCTCTTCAATCATCTGGCTGTCCTCCTGAAATAAGGAGTGGGAGCAGGCATAGTTATAGACTGAAAAATCAGTTTGAACAACAAAAAATGTCAAACTAGACATCAGCTATAGGTTAAGCCACAGGTCTGCAACCCGTGGCTCCGGAGCCACATGCGCCTCTTTCAGCCATCTCCTGCGGCTCCCAGTCTTCTGCTATGTGTAGTCCAAAAAAAAAAGTGGGACTAAAAAAGTTCAACCAATCAATTCAAATATGCAGGGTAGGTGCATATCTCACCTTGGCTCTTCAGTCAAACCCTGTTCTGCGCATGTGTGCATGTACGCGCATGCGCACACAATTTTTGCGGCTCCCAGTTTTTCCTTTTGTGAGGGAACCAGTTCCGAGTGGCTCTTTCACTGTTTCAGGTTGCTGACCCCTGGGTTAAGCAAAGCATAACCAAAAGCACAATATAATCTGTCCAATTCAGCAGCTGGAATGAAGCTTTACTTAGCAGCGATCCTTGTAAGGTTGATTGAGATAACTGTGGCAAACATGCCCAATAGAATTTGATTTATGGAAGAAAAAGCTACATCTTTTATGGTTTCCATGGTGCATCAATAGCTTTGAACTGATGAAGAGAAACCAACAATATTTAAGGAGGGCTGTTTGGAGATGCATGTCGCTTGCTCTATTTTATGCACATCTGAACTGGCTTCAGATTAGACATACAATCTATGCAGAACTCTGAAGGGCTGGCTCTCTTGACAACCAGGAAGACATAAATAACAGAATAACAGACGTGCACCTTTGGCGTCTAGTCATGCTGGCCACATGACCACGGAGACGTCCTCGGACAAGCACTGGCTCTTCGGCTTTGAAACGGAGATGAGCACCGGCCCCTAGAGTCAGAAACGACTAGCACGCATGTGCAGGGGAACCTTTACCTTTACCTTTTTTAGAGTTGGAAGGGATCTTGGAGATCTTCTAGTCCAACCCCCCCTGCTCAGGCAGGAAACCTCATACCATTTCAGACAAATCTCCGATCTCTTCTTTAAAAATGTCCAACGTTGGAGCATCCACAACTTCTGGAGGCAGATTGTTCCACTGATTACCCAGTGGAACACACTGTGTTCCACACTGATTACACAAATACCCTAATTAAAGCAGCCTTAAAAAAACACCTACTTATTGCTATTTGTTATTTCTAAAGTGCCATATTAATACCTATCTGTTTCTTTTAAAAGTTTGCCTAAACTGCAAAGTGATGAACAAAAATTTCATCTTGAATTTGGAGGTAACAAAGCACCTTCTGATTTAGGTACATGAAGACAAGGGGGGAAAAGAATTCACCCAGTTACACTCAACTCAATAAGAGCCTTGGTGGAGCAGTGGGCTAATGCCTCCTTAAGTAACACCAGCTGCCTGCAATTAGTGCAGGTTCGCATCCCACCAGGCTCAAGGTTGACTCAGCCTTCCATCCTTCCGAGGTAGGTAAAATGAGGACCCAGATTGTTGGGGGCAATTAAGCTGACTTTGTAATAATGCCGCTTGGTGTGTGTGTGTGTGAAAGCCCTAATAAGCAGGCATATACATAGAATGAAGGCTACTGCTAAGCTTGTAAGCCGCCCTGAGTCTTCGGAGAAGGGCGGGATATAAATGGAATTTAAAAAAATAAAAAAAATAAAAAAAACTCCTGCAAGCACATGGCTCTTAGCTTATCTTAGAAATATTATAGCTCTTAAATAGACAATAGACAACAATAACCCATATTACTTTGGATTTTTCTCTCTCTTTTCTCAGTGCTGATCTTACAAGTTTATATATAATGAGTGTCCTCCATGTGGAAAGGAAAAAATGTTAAATAAGCAAGCAAGCAGTAACACACAGTGGCATTTGAATTTACTGGGCCAGCAATCAGAATCCCAAACTATTTCTTGCATTTTTCCCCCAACAAAACAAGAATAAGCAACTATGCTCTTCTTAAAGCCTGGCACCTGATCCTACATGTGCAGGCATAACTTTTGGCACTAATGTTCCATGATAGAAATGAATCTAAACTGAAAATAAATATGTCCGTTGCTAAAGTATAGTACTTGGCATTTCCACTTAGACTAGGCTAACTCTCTGATTCCTTTAGCATTAGTCAGAATGTGATTTGATGAACCAAGAAATCAGGCACTTTGGAAATTTTACACAAATGACTGGGCAACAGATGAAAGCATTTTATTTCCATTTGATTATGTGAATAAAATTAACTTGACAGGCATGAGAAGGTCTAGATTTCTCACTTAAATAAAAAATCATGCTAGGTCTTTTGATTGCAATGCATTTACTAGTGCTACTACTAAAAATTTTGGAACTTTGAAATTTTTACTATAAGATTTCGGAACTAACTATATAAAATAAACAGCTTTTCATGAGAAAAAAAAGTTATTTTGTCTACTGTAAGTTATATCATATATAGATTATGTGTTATGGTTCCGATAGATGAAACCCATCAAAAGAACTTTGAGGCAAAATTCTTCCTTAAGGAACCTTTATTCAGGAAACAAAGTATCGGCACTACATAGTTGAACCCAAAAACTAAATTCCCTTCCCACAGATACAAAGTAACAAAGTACAATTCCCACCCACAATAACTGGTCATAAAACACATTCCCCAGTTAGCTTCAAGCATGGGCTTTCTACTCAGCTCCTCAGCCCCCCGAAACGTTGTCAGCTCGCCCTTGAGTTCCCACAGCAGCGCTGTTATTATGGCTAGCTGAGCTTACATCCCAACCCGCCCTGCTGCACCTGAATTCTAAAAGTATGAAAAGCATGTTAAAGGAGAAGAGAAAATGGCTGCATTTTCATCAGTTGTCAGAGCAGGAACATCCAATGTTAGCAGCGTTGACATTATGATTTAAATTGAACACTACAGGGAATTAAAGATTCTGGGCAAAAAACATGTAAACCAAAAGTTTTGATCGGTATTGGAATTTACAAAACGATACAAATTCTTCAGCTTTTAAATATTAGAGAAGATCTTTGAAGAATGGGACCAGAAATTAGTAACTGTGATATCAGTAACAAAGTACACTTCTACGGATGGACAACCATCCAGTGTTAATGAAGGAATGACAGATGTGAAACAAATCTTGCTTGATGCCAAAATAGTAGAATCAGAAATATTGAATTAAGAAATGTGGATTATAAATAAAAAAGGCATTTAAAGTCGAAATACAAGTGACAAGTCAAGAGAATGACCCAGATAAGAACATTTTACTAGATACTGAAAAGAAGGTGGCTGAAGTGTTAACAACTATAGTACTTAGCATTGTGAGCTGCTCAGAGTCATTTGGTTGAGATGGCTATAAAAATTGAATAAATAAATAAATGATTAACCAAGACAATTATAATATCTCTTTTCAGGGATTTAGAAAACAGGCTTGTTAAAAGCTTCAAAGAAGCCTTTGTAACGGGAGAAAGAAGAATTAAAGTCAGATCAAATTGTATAACAATATTTTAATTAACATTTTCAGAAGTAAAAGGAAGGACTCCAAAGCTACGGTAGTTTATTTATAAAAGTTAAAATAAGAGTAGGTAAATTACAACCAGTCTTGCACAATGCCATTATGGTAACCAAGAACAGCTCTAGACTTGCTATGGAGTCTGTTTTCAGGCCTAGTCTACCTCATAAGGCTGGCACCACCATTGCTTTCAATAAACTTACTACAGGTATTATAACTGCAACCTTTTAGTTGACAGATCGTAAAATTCTTAACTCAGAGCTAACGGAGGTAGCAAAATACGTACAGAAAACTACAAACAATTAAAAACCTTGCAGTAAAGCAAATTCTCACTTAAGATGGTTGCAGCTTACTTATAGAATTTGCCACTTCCTTCCAGGAACATACTGTAAACTGAAATATTCTATTATAAAGTCTATTTCTATTTGAAAAGTCATACCCAAGGTGGTCACCATAGTAACTAAGCACTGCCATTTTGTCTGCATCTGTGCTGCACTGGATATTATTATGCCTGCTACCAACTAAATAGCAGAGACTCACCACAGTCGGTTCTTTGATTACTGCATTTCCATGCTATTTGAGGAGGGAGGTGAAAAAATGCACTTGACCAAAATGTTCCCGTATATCCAAATCATACAAAGCCTGCTAGAAATCTGCTTATCTAAGTGCTTAATTTCCGTTATCACCAGTTGAAATCAGCGTACACTGAATTCCTGATAAATAAATTATTTCTTCTTTTACTGATGTGATAAGCGAAGTTGACAAAACCCTACCATGATGCAACATCATAAGGGAAAATAAATTTAGATAGAAAAAAGGAAAATATAGGCTACCTCCTTCAGCAAATAGATCAGATGTCACTATAACAAAGTGTTTGCTTGCCAGCAGCAAACATAAGGACGGAACTAGCCTGCCTGAGCTTCCTTGCTAAAAAGTCCCCGCCATTTAAAAAAAAAAAAGCTCTTTATCGCAGGTTGCCACCAAAATTGTCCCTCACAGAGAGAAAGCTCAGAGAGTAGCTGAAAAATCAGTCATTTCAAAATCTCAAATTGCCCAGGAAAGAAGTTGGGTACCAAGGCAGCAAATGAGACCGGCATATATAACCTCAGTTTGTGGCATTCTGGGTTACTAGAAATTTGTAACCATTTTCAAAGGAACAGTATGAACAAACTGTAATTACTAGGGCAGTGCATGCTTCAAAACCTATTCCCAAAAAGTGCACTGGGCCTCATGAAAGTCCAGTGGAGCTTTCCTGCTCATTAAAGCGCACCATCTTGATTCAAGTCTGAAAAATAAATGCCACCACCTTAAGGAATAAAGGTTATAAAAGCTTTAAAAGCTCAATCAAGCTTATAAATCAGCAACATCTCCTCTTTTTTTCACACTCAGGTAGACAGCTGAAAAAAGAAATCAGACTGCTTTAATGAAGAGCAAAGTGCTGCTGTCTCCCTGACCTAATTATTTCTTCTAGGTAAATTAGGAATATCTTGCCTTTCCCGAGTTACAGTTCCACATATGCAGTTTCCACCTATACCAGCCACTCACTTATCAACTGCCTTGAATTGAGTTAGAAAAGAAGTAAAAATTATTTTCTTTTACTCTCCTTTTTAATTATGTGGTTATAAATGTTAGCACATTGTAACTGTTCCCAAAATGAAGTAAAATTTGATGTTAGTTTTGGATAAGAGAAAGAAATCACTGGGGTGCTCTCTTACTACAATAAAACTGACTGCCACCCAAACCGAACAGCATGTTCTACTAAATTGCTGCTTACCACAGAGAACACCATCCAAAACGGAGCAAAAGATTAGCTGTCTGAGATGACGCCATGGGTTTTGCTCTACATTAACCCTCTTCTCTTGACTGACTTCAATATTCAATCTCTTCCCTATTGCACCTCTCTGCCCTTTTCCCCTCTTCTTCCCAAACCCAGAACATGGCTGCTGCCATGTTCTCTCTTTCATGTTTTGCAACACAGGTAAGTCCTTGACTTACGAGCACAATTGAGTCCAAATTTTCTGTTAGTAAACAAAACACTAGTTAAGTGAATTTTGCCCCATCTTGTGAACTTTGTTGCCACAATTGTTAAGCGACCCATTGAAGTTTTTAACTTAGTAACATGGTTGCTATGTGAATCTGGCTTTCCCATTGACTTCGCTTTTCAGAAAATCACAAAAGAGATCATGTGAGCCTGGGACACTGCAACTGTAATAAATACATGCCAGTTGCTAAGCATCCAAATTTTAATCAGATGACCATAGGGATGCTGCAACTTTCTAAGTGTCAAAAACGGTAACTGGAAACTTTTTTCAGCGCTGTTGTAACTTTGAACATTCACTAAACAAATAGTTGTAAGTCAAGGACTACCTGGATTTTACGCACCCGCGTGTGCACATATATACGAACGGGGCCATGAGCAGGAGTGGCGCAAATGGGGAGTGCTAGTGCCCACATGACACTCGCTAGCGGTGCCCCATTTTTGGCTTGCGGCGCTGTTTTCACCACATGGCACCCTGTTTTCGCCACATGGTGCCTTTTCACTGTGCAGCGCACGGGACATACCATTTGCATAGCAGTGTTGCTAGCACGAGTGGGTGTGAGTACGTGCACTGGCCAGCCTGTCCCGCAGGTTGGCAACCCCTGTCCTAGAGGGTTGCAGTAAAGCTAGAAAATGAAAAAAGTCATGCAATTTGTGGTGGAGGTTTGCCAGAAAAAGCAAGGAAATAACTTGGGTTCTAAGAATCTGAATGTCCAGAGTATGTAAATAGCAGAACAGAGGAAACAAGATGTGAAGGTAAATGGGTGGGTGGGTGGGGATTAGGTAATTAAAACACAAAATGAAAGAAGAAACTTCTTGGAAGCCAAAATGAAGCCTGAAAAAGAATTTCAAATAGGTCTTACAATAGGAGGAGGAAGTTACCTATTTCTATAAATAAACATATAAGGAATTATTATTGTGCTGTGTTGGCTGGAGATAGGAATATTTGTGTACTTTTGAAAAATAATATGTAGAGGACCAAGGTAATTGTAATTTACTTGGAAAGTGGGGTTGGATGCAATTGATAAATAAAATAAAAATACCATGAGGCTTAAAGAACAGAAGGCAATACATGTATAAGGTGGAAATTAGAAAGGGAATAGTGTCCATGTGTGTCTATCTAGTATCCATGTATAGTATCCATTTTCCCATAATCAAACCTGGGGAAACAAACATCTGTAACCCTTCCAATTTTTGATGAAATAATTCCAAAGTCAGTGCTTTAGAGCTATACTGGAGCACTTTGCTTGTTCAAAATATCTGTAATTTTTTTTCCAGAGGAAATAATTCCATGTGGAATAATAATTCTACAATGGAGAATAATTAGGCCAAATTAGTGAGCTCTGGTAGGAAAGACTAGGCTATAATGACTGCCAGGTTTTCTACATCCTGTAAGGAAATACATCACAGGGTTTTTGATGTAGGGCAGGGGTGTCAAACTCAATTTCATTGAGGGCCGCATCAGCATTGCGGTTGCCCTCAGGGGGCTGGGTGGGCGTGGCCAGGGTGGGCGTGGCCAGGGTGGGCGTGGCTAGAGTGCATATGGCCTACTGGGTGGGCATGGCCAGCTCTACATCGTTCGCATCAAGGGTGCCTATGGGGGCCCGGGCAGGAGTGGGACAGATCTGAGGGTCTCTGGCAGAAGGAGGGTCTCTGGGCCAGGGCCAAGGCAGAGGGGGCCGTTCCCTCACTGTTTCCAGGGTGGCTTCGCGGGCCACATGAAACCACTTCGCGGGCCGGATCCGGCCCCCGGGCCTTGTGTTTGACATGTCTGATGTAGGGGGAAAGTGGAGGATGGAATGGAATGTATGCCATTTTGGACTCTTGTGCAAAGCATCAAAGACAAATTCAAGAAAACTGAATGAAACATAAAATAATATGATGTTGGTCACCCAACAGTGGCCAGGCTTGTACTGTCTTCAAATCAAAGTGATTCCTGCTCTTACTGAATCCTCTTTTCATCTTCCTCCTCCATCACTTCCTCCTTGCACACTACCTATCAGCTGTTATAACAGATTATTAGTTTATTAGTTGTTCTGGTAAGAGATAGGACATGGAGTCACACAGATAAAATAAGAATGGAATATCTCTAGTCGTTTCTTTCACCTTGGATAAAAAACAATATTTCCTCTTTGAGCTACCTCATCATCCAGGTTTATGAATCCAAACCGTGTCCTCTCGGGAGATAAAATATTCAGTAGCTGTAACAAATCAGGGAATGAAACCCTTTCCAACCAGTTTGGATGGTCCCAAGACTGCACATAAAACTAAAGTAAGATGAAAAAAAGAATATTGCATATTACTGTAAAACCTTAGAGGTTTTGTTTAGCAGGAGAGACCCATTTACCTGCCAAACATGCTAGCTGGGGAATTCTGGGAGTTGAAGTCCACAGGTCTTAAAGTTGCAAAGGTCGGGGACCCCTGGCTCTGGGGTGATGGTTTTAAATTGGGGCATCCTGGCAGCTTTGTTTAACTTTAAAAACAATCAGCCTCAGGGAATCCCCTAAAAAATGCTTACTGTTCTAATTTTATTGAGTGATATGGGAAAGATGGCGAAATACTGTACGTGGTTTCTATTATTTTAATTAATTTCACACCATAATCCCTAAATATAGGAATAATAATACTGGCCTAATTTATACAGTGGATGCCTGAATTTAAGTAAAAAATAGGAACTAAAAAAAGCACCTCATGTGTGCCATGAATTTATATTATTAAAACTTCTAAACCTCAACCTGACATCCATAATATTTGAGAACAATAGTATTGATCTATATTTCACAACAAAGAAGACGGGCTCTAATGAAGAGAAGATTCCACACTGAATTTATGTTTAAATCAATATTTTCCAAGAGTTTATATACGTTCATGTCTTAATTGGGTCTATGTTCCTTCCTTTTGCATTGTACACATTAGCTACTTCCTTCTGATGAACATCTCTCTCTTGAGTGACTCAAACTGCAAACACATGCACAAGTCTATTTCAATATGATTTATTACTGCTTTTGGCCAGCAGATAAAACAGAAACAGAAAAACACAAATAAGCATAATATAATAAAACATTTTAAATCCTCTTGTGGAAGGTTGGGTGTTAAAGGGGTTGCGAGCAGTTTAACAACGTAGTGCAAAGAAGTGGAATTAAAGATTGGTCAATATCTGGTAAAACCTACCTGATAATGAAAAATCCAACAAAATGGCAGCACCAGCTAACAACAGACCCGTATTGGCTAGCTGTTGTAGTTATTAACAACTTTCAACTTGCTAACTGGTATGATAACTGATGCAGTCCTACAACATCTAGTTGAAAACAAGCTCTTTCCACCTGGGGACAAAGGAAACTACCCAAACAGCAGAGAGACAAAAGATCAATAGAGGAAAACTGAAGGAATCAAGATACCTTATGGAAATAATATGGTGTCAAACTCAATTTCATTGAGTGCCGCATCAGCATTGCGGTTGCCCTCAGGGGGCCGGGTGGTATGGCCAGGGTGGGAGTGGCCTACTGGGTGGGCGTGGCTACAGTGCATATGGCCTACTGAGTGGGCATGGCCAGCTCTACATCGTCCGCATCAAGGGTGCCTATGGGGGCCTGGTCAGGAGTGGGACAGGTCTGAGGGTCTCTGGCAGGAGGAGGGTCTCAGGGCCAAGGCAGTAGGGGCCGTTCCCTCACTGTTTCCAGGATGGCTTCGCGGGCCACATGAAACCAGTTCGCGGGCCGGATCTGGCCCCCGGGCCTCGTGTTTGACATGTCTGGTCTGGATGAAGACAATAGAAACAAATACCTGACAACATCAAGCATACTGAAGTCAAGAAGGCTAAAATGAATCATCAGAGTGAAGGAGATCTTAAAGTCCAACACAGTGGCAGAAATAATATCAAGGCAATTAGATCCTGGGCAATTCCAGTCATGAAATATACAGCTGGAGTAGTGGATTAAGTTCAAGCAAAATGAAAAGGCCTGGCTAGAAAAACCAGAAACAAAAAGACTATGAAGCATACCCTTCATCCACACAATGACAATGTCAGACTCTACTTACCAAGGAAAACAGGTGGGCAGAGAATTGAAGAATAAAAAAGGACATTGGAAGAATATCAGGGCAGTGACAAAAATGCAATGAAGCTACTACACCATGAAGGCTTACTGAATATTGGACAGAGCAAAATCCTTACAGGGCCAGTATATAAAAAAAACTACCAGTACTTTTTTTTTTTACTTAATCTGACTTATACAAGTAATTTCAATTTATGTGCAATAATATACCTTGCTTTGTTCAGATGAGTATGGTATTTGTAAAGCATCCATAGCGCTCACCATAGCTTGCATAGCAGAATATATGTTTTGATAAACCAGTTTTGTGTAGTTTTTACGCTCTTCTTCTGAAAAGCCTGATCCATGAATTATCTTCATCTGTTTGATAAATGTACTTTTCCCACTTTCTCCTGTACCTGCAAGAAAGAAAATAAATCATTAAGCAACATGGAGAAAGTGGCAAATTTTTAAAGGGAAGGGAAGTTTTATTCCTTCTTGCTAATGTCAACTGACACACACACAGGCCTACCCAAAGAGTTGCAAATATAATATCTCTAAATAAGGAGACGGCCTGAAGCACATTGGCAAAATTTCAGTTTTTATATAAACAACAACATACATATGATTAATGCTTTTAAGCCACTATAAAGGTGTTCTGTACCAGCCTGCTACCGGCCCTGCAGAAAAGGCAGGGACAACCCCTTTACAAACGGCAAGAGGCTGGAATTAAGCCTGCCAAATTTATTAACATAAAACAGAGCAAAACAAGACACCAACCATGAAACAGGAGCTATGAAACAGGAACTAATCAAGCGGTTGCCTTCAGCAAACCAGCCCTCCCATGCATTCCCCTTTTATACAGTTCAGGGCGTGGCTTCTCTCTGCCTCCTTCCGAGGTGCCCCATTGCCTTCCTCTGTTTACTCCTGATTGACTGCCTCCTGCGTCGGGCATCCTTGAACAGGGCCAGCTGTGGGTCATCTTCATCCACGCTGTCAGGCTCACACAGCTGGGTCTCCGTCGTGACCAGGTGGGAGGGGCCTGGCTGAGGGCTCTCATCAGCAAGATCTTCAACCCCCTCAGCAAGCTCTTCAACACCCCCCCTCCTCCTCTGAGTCGTCCGACCCAACTGCCGAACCCACAGGCTGACCCTGAATCACAACAAAAGGAAGCCAGAGGCAGGGATTGAAAACATTACATTAACTCACAAGAATATGAAAGAATACGTCTGTTATTGAAAATCTTTATAATACACCTACATACCTATTACTTTGGAAAGAACAATTTTTAAACAGTCACAACAGAAACCCCACTCTTTACGTAAATTTGCAACTGGTATATTCAGCATAATTTTTTTTCTCTTAAAGTGTTACTAAATAATCTACTTAGATATTGTACATTATATCTTTAAAAGGTTAGAAGCTATAGGAATGGTGATTTGACTGCTTTACAGAAGCACACTACATTTTCATTAAATCCCCCCCCCACAAATATTTTTCCCAGGCGTCCACTAGAGGTCCCTCAATACCACAAATGAAAATATTGAGGGATTGAAAAACTCAAATCCTTCAGATGATCTGAAAATGTCTGTGTCTCCAGTATGGTTTTCAAAACTACTAAGGAGATTTTGAGTAATGAAGCTAATTATTTCCATCAATTTCTCTCTGCATGTACTCGTTATTTTTACTCATATGTGTTTTAAGAGCTTAAATTATTCTTATTTATCTTTCACTTTTTCTCTTTCACTTAGCCAATACAACACTATGGCTTCATTTTCTCTTTTTTAACCTCCCCTTAATAGCTTCTCAGAGTTTTTTGTTTTTTTTAAAAAAACGTTAGTAATTTGGCCTGCAGACAGTTTCTGTCTTTGAATTCACTAAACAATATATTTCACTGGTAGAATGCCCTGGTTGGGTTGATATAAGAAGCTCAATTCATTAACTTGTGAAAAATCTAACTAATTTAATTTGTGTTAACAAGGTGATCACTAGGTTTAGACACACTGTAGCACTTTAAATTACCACTAGACAACTCTTGCCTAATTGGGTAATCATCCCAGAGATATTTCCTTACCTCAACAGAAAAACAGAATGACTACTACTGGGCAAAAGACAAATAGTGGGAGCCAGAGAAACTTCCGACTTCCTCCTGGCTTCCCCACTGAGTTTTCTTGTGGGAAGTTGGCAGAGGGCATCAGAGAACTTCTCTCCCTTCCTATCATTCTGTTCCTTCCTTCCTTCCTTCCTTCCTTCCTTCCTTCCTTCCTTCCTTCCTTCAAAACAAAATGGATAAATGGATAAAAGTTTTAAAAATTAAAAACAGCAATGAGCATAGATTTAGAGAGGCACAGGTTTTCTTGAAGGACAATACAGCAGAGCACTGGCAGGCCATTGCTGTTAAGCTCCAAATACACAAGTAAACTAGGTCTGGTACTAAAAAGGAAACAGTGCTGGTGCAGTCTGGTTGCCAAGTGAAAGCCATTCTGAAGCCAGAATGTGTTTCTCTGTGTCCAAATTAACACACTTCTGCAAACAGTCAATCAAGCCATCTATATAGAAACTAAAGCACTATATGCAGCCATGCTTTTTGACAGTCAGTTTGACAAAACTGGCTGACAAACTGTACTCAGTAAGTAGTCCTTAATGGTACTACATCTACATGGAGGGAAGTAAGTGGCAGGCACCAGATGGTTCGATCTTAGGCCCAGTACTCTTCAATATCTTCATAAATGACTCTTATGAGGAATAGAAGGGGAACTCATCAAATTTGCAGATGACATTAAGCTGGCAGGAATAGCCAACACCCCAGAAGTCAAGCTTAGGATTCAAAAAGATCCTCACAGACTTGAATAATGGGCCCTATCCAACAACATGAAATTTAATGTGGAGAAAAGCAAGGTTTTACACCTAGGCAGGAAAAATCAAAGGTACAAGTATAGATTAGACAAAACGTGGCTCAAAAGTAGTAACTGTGAGAGGGACCTTGTAGTCCTAGTGGACAATCACTTAAATATGAGTTAGCAGTGTGTAGCAGCAGCCAAAAAAGCTAATACAATCCTCGGCTGTATAAAGAGAGGCATAGAATCAAAATCAACTATTAGTAATGCTTTATAAATGCTTAATAAGGCCACGCCTAGAATATTGCATCCAGTTTTGGTCACCACATTCCAAAAATGATGTTGAGACTTTGAGGAAAAAGTGCAAAGAAAAGCAACTAAGATGATTAAAGTCCTGGAGACTAAAACATATGAAGAACAGCTGCAGGAATTGGGTATGTCTGGTCTAGAGAAAAGAAGGACTAGGGGGTGACATGATAGCAGTATTCCAGTATTTGAAGAGCTGACCACAAGAAAGAAGGGATCAACTTATTTTCCAAAGCACCAAAAGGCAAGACAAGAAACAATGGATGGAAACTAATCAAGGAGAAAAGCAACCTGGAATTAAGGAGAAACTCTCTAACAGTGAGGACAATTAACCAGTGGAACAGCTTGCCTTCAGAAGTTGTAGGTGCTTCATCACTGGAGGTTTTTAAGAAAAGACTAGACAGACACCTGTATGAAATGATATAGGGTCTCCTCCTTGAGCAAGGGGTTGGACTAAAAGACCTTCAAAATCCCTTCTGATAGATTGAAAATTTTTGTCAGTATTCTGAATTAAAATGTATGCAGTTCATGCTCTCTGGTGGCTACGTTCTCATTTGGCCTTATAATCCAGCTGAAGTTCTTTCATAAAACTGATTTTAAAATATTTGTCGTAACAGGAAATACATTGAAATGCCATAGAATCTTGTGTGCTTAAATAATACTGCCGTCTCAATACAGGCACAAATCTGCAACAATATCATTCAATGAAGCAGTGTTTATTTTAGATGTCTAAGAGTTAAACCCACAATTTCAATATCTAGAGATTGTTATGGTTTTCCTGAAAGAAATTCATTTACAGCAATCGGTTCTTGCTGCCAATTGTTCTCCTTTTCCATTTTCCAGTGAAGCACAAGAGCTGGCAAAGAGGCTTTACTTTCTCCACTATAATAAGATTAATTTACAACCTGCTGATGTTTCTGTAACCAGTGGCTGATCCATACAGACTCTGAAGTTATTCCACATTCTTCTAAAATCAAAAGCAAGATTCATTACCTCAAGCAAACATACAAGCCTTTGTTTCTCAATTCCTACAGATTCATCACCTGATGATATAATGAAGCTATCATGGCACATCTCCACACAGCATTTTGTAATGAGCAGAACAATTTTGGATGTAGCCTTAAGGCATGCAAGCATCTACCTATGGGAAAATTAATTCCAGCTGTGATCAGAGGCTGATTTTATATAATGGTGTCCAGAAGATAAACACATATATTCAACCTCAAGTCAAAAGACCATTTAACAAGTAAGTACTGTAATAAACTATTAAGATAAACTTGCCACAATCTGGTATCCTACAGATGCACTAAATATAATTCTTATCATTATTTCCAGCGTGGCTGATTTATAGTCAAACATATGAAAGTGGGAGAGGAATATCAGATTATGAATTTGGTCTAGACATGACCCAACTCCCATAAAAATGTGAAGAAGCCAGACTCCAGTAGTTATCAAAACCCTATCAATTTCAGACCACAGAGACTTTACAAGCACAAAAGCTACTTTTCATATTCTAACTACAGCAGAAAGAGAGAGAGAAAAAATAACTGAGATGGTTATGCTGACAGCAGTCCTACTCCTCTGAAATGTAATTTTCTAGTTCTCCAGTACTATTTGGCTCACTGAAATTTAATTGCTTCATATATAGTTAAACATATAAAGCTAGGGCAGAGGACAGACTTAAAAGCCCCTGCAGCTTTCAAGAAGTTCCAGGGAGCAAGGGAGTAACACCAGGTATTAAGGCAGACATGTCAAACACAAGGCCGGGGGGCCGGATGCGGCCCGCGAAGTGGTTTTATGTGGCCCGCGAAGCCATCCTGGAAACAGTGAGGGAACGGCCCCCACTACCTTGGCCCTGGCCCAGAGACCCTCCTTCTGCCAGAGACCCTCAGATCTGTCCCACTCCTGCCCAGGTCCCCATAGGCACCCTTGATGCCAACGATGTAGAGCTGGCCACGCCCACCCAGTAGGCCATACGCACTCTAGCCACACCCACCCTGGCCACGCCCACCCGGCCCCCTCAGGGCAACTGCAATGCTGATGTGGCCCTCAATGAAATTGAGTTTGACACCCCTGTATTAAGGGATGCAGAGAGTTAGAATTAAAGAAGATTGTCGGGCCTCGGGAGCCCGACACTCGAGGGGGGGTCCCTCCGCCTCCCCGGCAACCCCCGCCTGCCGCCCGCTGGACCAACCTGCCTCCTCGGGGAACTGCGTCCCTGTAGCGGCCCGAGAGACACCAGGGGCCGCGTCGCCGCCTCAGCCGCCCTCGCCCAACGCCGCGCAGCACCTAACAACGCCTGGCGGCGCGTCGGCAGCCCGGAAGGATCAGGAGGCCGCACCGCCGCTTCACCCCCCCTCGACCGACGCCGCGCAACAGCTGACTGTGCTGGGCGGCGCGGCGGCGGCTCGGAAACTTCGGGAGGCTGCGCCGCCGCTTCAGCTGTCCTCCTTCTCCGCCGCACAACGGCTGACTTCGTCTGGCGGCGTTGCGGGGGTTCGGGAAGCTCGGGAGGCCGCGCCGCCGCCAGGGTCGTCCTCCTCCGCACAGCTGACCGGCGGAGGCTCGGGCCCACTCACGGCGGCCGGGGGAGGTTCGGGACCTACGGCGGGTTCGTCGGGAGACAGGCTCCTTCCCGCCGCGGTGCCTGGGTGGCTAGGTATTTCGGGTGTAAAAGAGCACAGGGGGGTCCGGAGTAGGGCACGGCAGGGAGCTGGTGAGGGGGTGGAGCACGGTGATGGTAATGCACAAGGGGAGGCTTACCTGATTGAGCGGCGAGCAAAGGGATTTGTAGGGGTGGGGTGGGGCAGTTATAGGGAATGGGAGGGCGTGGGCGTGTTTGGGTGGAGTAAGGGTGGGGGTTTTGGGTGTGTATATAATAGCGTTGGCTGCAGATAGCGGCCAACGCTGGCTTTGTTTCTTGTTGCGGCTGTTGCATTGAAGAATAAAGTGCTTGCAGATCGCATTGGAAGTCTCTCGTTCCTGTGTTCGGCAATCTGCCCTGCTCGCTGCAGGACGAGTTTTGACAGAAAGCCAGCGTTTTCCTTAGCATTGTGGCCTGACTGCCTTTCTGCTGTGTTCCGGTTGTGCGCCATGGCAGAGGGTTCGCAAGGGGCTGCTTTGGAGACTGCATCGGAGGAGGCTGGCGTGGCCGGGGCGGAGGCGACAACCCCTCCGGAGAGGGACGTGGAGGACGTCCAGCCTGCTGTGAGGCCTAAAGTGCGGGAAGTACCACCAGCAGACCCCGCGGTGGAGTCCCAGGGTGCTAGTAGCCAGACCCAGGGGGGGGAGTGGTGGCTGAGCTCGATCCTGGGGCGCACAGGGCTCGAGCACGGATGAACGGGCCGGCCCAGCGGGGCTCCACTGGGTTGGAGGGAGCGTCGGCTGACTGATGACGACGGCGAGGAATACAGTTATTCAACCGCACCCGGGAGCCAGACTATGGACGTGCTGCGCGACAGGTTCGGAGAAGTCGGGGCACGTGACGGCGGTTCCTGGATGGCCATGGGCCCTGACGAAGACACGGGACAGTGGTCTCTTGGGGGGGCTCCCAGTCGGCCAGCAACGTCCCGTTTCCGACTGGCCAGCCCAAAGTTCAAGGTGCCTGGGGAGGGCGGCGTACGGGCTCCGTCCACACGAGCACAAGGAGGGCGTGAAGCCTGGCCAACGCCTGACCGAGGCCCTGAGCGTCCGGCACCCAGATCGGTGGGGGTGTCCCAGGCTCAGACCCATCCACCTGTTGGGCATTGGGGTCCGGGTGTGGTGTGGGGACCCTCACCGCTCACCACGACCTATGATGGGCATCCCGACCGCCTGGCCATGTTCCTAGGGCAGGTGATTAACCATCTGGACGGGTATGCCCATGCCTATCCATCACAGTGGGCGATGGTGGTGGCGGTCACCGCGTGCCTTCAGGGAGAGGCTGCAACCTGGGCAGCGGACCTTTACAGCGACCATGCCCGCGAACTCGGGGACGTGGGGTTGTTCTTGGAAGCCCTGCGCATCCGCTTCGAAGACGTGTCCCGCCTACATCGCGCGGAGGCTGAAGTGTTAGCCATCAGGCAGCGAGGACGACCGGCAGAGGAGTATGTGCTCGAGTTCCGAAGGGTTGCGGGCAGGTTACGCTCGTGGCCCGAGCGCTTGTTGGTGCACCACTTCCGGGCCGGTCTGGATGGGGCTCTCCGACGGGCATGTGTGGTGCGGGGGGTTCCTGCGCGGCTTCAGGATTGGTTCCGGGTGGCGGTGGAGCTAGATATTGGGTTACAGGACACCCGGGGCAGGCCAGTAGTGGGTCCTGGAGCCTGGAGGGCCCCGGAGGGGCCGAAGACCGAGAGCCGGAAGTCCGAGCCGGCGGCGACACAACCCGGCCCCCTACCGATACCCCGTCCAACAATCCGCTGCTTCCGCTGCCACCAACCGGGCCATCGGGCAGTAGACTGCCCGTTACCTCCGCCACGACCGGGGCCCAACCCTCCGGTGGCGCGGGTCCCGACCCCCAGGAGAGTTGCGGAACGCTCCAGAATAGCGTACCAGGTGGCTGACAAGACACCCCGAACATCAACACCGGTGCGTCCAGTGGGTCCAGCGGATGGACGAACCGACACATCCGACGGGTCTGAGGATCACGAGTACGAAGAGGACCCGATGGTAAGTGCTCCGGTATGCCCTTTTGTGCTGCCTGTGGTGTTGATAAGCCCACGAACAGGTGAGAGGAGGGAGTGTAAGGCTTTGATTGATACAGGTAGCACGCGCTGCCTCATTAGCCTGGTGATGGCAAGGGAGGCCGGTATTCCCCTTCAACGGCTCCCCAAACCTATCCGATTTCAGCAGGTAGACGGGTCCCTTTTGGGTGGAGCACCTATTACGCATGTAACGGCACCGGTGAGAATGGAATTGGGTACACACTGGGAAACTCTCCGGTTTGTCGTGGTGCCGTCTATGACGGAGGCGGTCATCCTGGGGCTTACGTGGTTGGACAGGTGGGGCCCCACGGTTTGGTGGGAGGGGGGATGCCGACACCTCCGTCTCGGGGCAGGGCCCCAGCCTCCTGCAAAGCATTCCTTCATGGGTCCGGAGGGGATTGGTGGGCCAGAGGGGGCCGCTGGGGTGGGGACTGGGCTTGACTCAGGTGCCACGGGAGTACAGCGATCTCGCAGATGTCTTCGATGAGAAGGAGTGCGATGCCTTGCCACTCCATCGCCCGACGGACTGCGCTATTGAGCTGGAGCCAGGGGCAAAACTGCCGAAACCCCGCATGTACGCAATGGCACCCCGGGAGATGCAGGAGCTTCGTCAATACATAGACAAGAACCTGCGGAGGGGGTTCATCCAGCCCGCTCGGTCTAAGATGGCAGCCCCTGTCTTGTTCAGAGAGAAGAAAGACGGGTCCCTAAGACTGTGCGTTGATTATCGAGGGGTTAACGCGGTATGTGTAGAGCACTTGTACCCCCTCCCTTTGGTGAAGGACCTTTTAGCTCATTTGGCTACGGGCCGGGTGTTCACCAAGTTAGATCTCAGGGAAGCGTACTACCGGGTCCGGATTAAAGCTGGTGATGAATGGAAGATGGCTTTTAATTGCCCGTTGGGAAGTTTTCAGTTTAGGGTAATGCCGTTTGGACTGCAAGGAGCCCCCGCGGTCTTCATGCAGTTGATCAACCAAGTCCTGCATGACCATTTGTACCGGGGGGTCCTAGTCTATCTTGATGACATCCTCATATATACATCAACACTGGAGGAGCATGTTGCCTTAGTCCGGAGTGTGCTGACCAAGCTGAGGGACGCCCGGTTATATGTGAAGCTCTCCAAATGTGAGTTTCACAAGCCCCGGTTGGACTATTTGGGGTATCGGGTGTCCTCCAACGGGGTGGAGATGGACCCGGGGAAGGTGGAGGCTATCCAACAGTGGCAGGCCCCACGAACCCGGAAACAGTTGCAGAGTTTTCTAGGCTTTGCTAACTTTTATCGACAATTTATTCCACACTTCGCTTCCATTGCCCTGCCGCTCACGGATCTACTGCGGACTAAACAGTTGGCAACATTGCCGCGGCCAGGGCAGAAGCTTGCGTGGACCACTACCTGCCAGCGGGCTTTCGAGGCGCTCAAGGCGCAATTTGCGAAGGAGCCTGTCCTACAACACCCGAACCCTGATCTACCCTACGTAGTACAGGCTGACGCGAGCGACGTGGCTGTTGGAGCCGTCCTTCTGCAACGGCATGCAACGGGAGGTTTACGGCCCTGCGCTTATGCCTCCAAGAAGCTGACGACCGCGGAGAGGGCTTGGGCTATCTGGGAGAAAGAGGCCTTCGCGGTCCGTTGGGCCTTGAGGACTTGGAGACATCTTCTGGAGGGGGCTAGCCAGGAGTTCGAGGTTTGGACGGACCATAAAAACTTGGAAGCCCTGCAGACACCCCGCCGTCTGTCCCCGAAACACGTACGGTGGGCCCAATATTTTCAACGCTTCCGGTTTCGCCTCAAGTATGTGCCCGGGGGTAGAAATTTCCTGGCGGATGCCTTATCTCAGCTACCACAATACGACTGTCGAAAAGAGGAGGTAGTACAGGCACTGGTACCGCCGCCCCGCCCGGTAGAGGAGACGGGGTACAAGGCCAATGTTGTGACGGACGGTTTCCTGCGGGTCTGTAAGGGAGCTTTGGCGACTGATGAATGGGCACAGGCGCACCCCGACACCCTCTCGTTGCGGGATGGCTTAGCTTGGCACGGGGCCAGACTGTATGTGCCTGCAGCGGCACGGGATCAAGCGCTCTATCAATGCCATGACGCCAGGCAGGCAGGTCATTACGGGTTCGTGAAAACCCTGCATCTGGCCCGCCGCCAGTTCTGGTGGCCGACCATGAGACGAGATATTGAAAGTTACGTGCAGAGGTGCCGCATTTGCGCAACCACGAAGTCCTCTACTAACAAACCGGCGGGTCTTCTGCAACAGGTGGCAGACCCCATACGACCCTGGCAGGACATTGCCATGGACTTTGTGGTCGAGCTGCCGGAAAGCAGGGGATATAACGTTTTGTGGACAGTAATAGACTTGTTCTCGAAACAAGCCCACTTTATCCCCTGCAAGGGGTTGCCTTCAGCCCGTCGACTGGCTTGGCTGTTTGTCCAACATATATATCGTCTCCACGGGGTGCCACGACGCATCATCTCTGACCGTGGGGTACAGTTCACGGCCCGGTTCTGGAGGGATTTCGTGCGTTATATTGGAGCAACACAGGGCCTGAGCTCGGCATATCACCCAAGCACAAATGGAGCTGCAGAACATGCAAACGCGGCGGTGGAGCGATACCTGCGTTGCTACATCTCATATCAGCAGTCTGAATGGGCGGATCTGCTAACCTTTGCGGAAGTAGCCTACAACAACGCAGTGCATAGCAGCACTGGCTTCTCCCCCTTTAAAGTAGTCTCGGGTTATGAATTCGTCCCCATTGCAGGTTGTGAACAGGGTGCCCCAGCATCCTGCACACCTGGGGAGTGGATGCACCAGTTGGAAGAGGTGTGGGGGGTGGCAAAGAAGGCGTTAGAGCGAGTTACGGAAACGTACAAAGAGCAGGCAGACAAAAAGAGACGGCCATTTGCACCCCCTAAAGTAGGTGATCTTGTGTACCTTTCCACGAAGTACCTGCGGCTACAAGTGCCCTGTAAAAAGCTGGGCCCCAAATATCTCGGTCCATTCCGAGTTATACAAGTGGTAAACCCTGTCACCGTCAGGTTGCGGCTACCCCCCCTCCTTGGGAAGATACACCCCGTCTTCCACAGTAGCCTGCTGAAACCTGCTACAACCGCCTCTGTGGCAGTGGGGGAGGGCGGCCCTGGGCCTGTATACGGCAACCACTATGAGGTACAGGAGATCCTGGACTCCCGAAAACGGAGGGGCCGAGTGCAGTACGTAGTGCTCTGGAAGGGATACCCCATGGAGGAGGCCACCTGGGTGCGGGATGGGGATGTGTGCGCACCACGCCTTCTCCGCGCGTTCCACCGAAAACATCCAGGGAAGCCGGGAGGGATCGAGGGGGGGACAGCAGGACACATAACGGAGCACTCATCTCTCTCCTCTTACATTCCAGGTGGGCCCCTGGTAGAGGGGGCAGCATGTCGGGCCTCGGGAGCCCGACACTCGAGGGGGGGTCCCTCCGCCTCCCCGGCAACCCCCGCCTGCCGCCCGCTGGACCAACCTGCCTCCTCGGGGAACTGCGTCCCTGTAGCGGCCCGAGAGACACCAGGGGCCGCGTCGCCGCCTCAGCCGCCCTCGCCCAACGCCGCGCAGCACCTAACAACGCCTGGCGGCGCGTCGGCAGCCCGGAAGGATCAGGAGGCCGCACCGCCGCTTCACCCCCCCTCGACCGACGCCGCGCAACAGCTGACTGTGCTGGGCGGCGCGGCGGCGGCTCGGAAACTTCGGGAGGCTGCGCCGCCGCTTCAGCTGTCCTCCTTCTCCGCCGCACAACGGCTGACTTCGTCTGGCGGCGTTGCGGGGGTTCGGGAAGCTCGGGAGGCCGCGCCGCCGCCAGGGTCGTCCTCCTCCGCACAGCTGACCGGCGGAGGCTCGGGCCCACTCACGGCGGCCGGGGGAGGTTCGGGACCTACGGCGGGTTCGTCGGGAGACAGGCTCCTTCCCGCCGCGGTGCCTGGGTGGCTAGGTATTTCGGGTGTAAAAGAGCACAGGGGGGTCCGGAGTAGGGCACGGCAGGGAGCTGGTGAGGGGGTGGAGCACGGTGATGGTAACGCACAAGGGGAGGCTTACCTGATTGAGCGGCGAGCAAAGGGATTTGTAGGGGTGGGGTGGGGCAGTTATAGGGAATGGGAGGGCGTGGGCGTGTTTGGGTGGAGTAAGGGTGGGGGTTTTGGGTGTGTATATAATAGCGTTGGCTGCAGATAGCGGCCAACGCTGGCTTTGTTTCTTGTTGCGGCTGTTGCATTGAAGAATAAAGTGCTTGCAGATCGCATTGGAAGTCTCTCGTTCCTGTGTTCGGCAATCTGCCCTGCTCGCTGCAGGACGAGTTTTGACAAAGATTTAATTAAGAAGATTTAATTTAATTATTTAAGAAGACTACTGGCAATTACTGGTAAGTAAACAAAATAAAAAGTAAATGTAAACAAAAGAGGATGCTACTGGGGATGAGAAAACCTGCAGCCAAAGGGGAGGGAGGCTTCAAGATCCTTCCAATTCTTCAGCTGAGGACAATCAAAGTAGCCATTCCGGACAAAAGGGGATTATGCTGTCCTGAATGGAAAACAAGAAAGTATCCACCATATCTACTGATACGTCCCATGATATGGGACATTTGTTCCCTCTCTTAGTATTTTGCCAAACAAATTAAAAATAGCAAGAATATTCACATTGCTAGTACATGACTTACAATGGTTCATTTAGTGACTGTTCAAAGTTACAGTGGCACTGAAAAAAGTGACATATGACCTGTTGTGATTCAGGGTCAGCCTGTGGGTTCGGCAGTTGGGTCGGACGAATCAGAGGAGGAGGGGGGTGTTGAAGACCTTGCTGAGGGGGTTGAAGATCTTGCTGATGATAGCCCTCAGGCAGGCCCCTCCCACTTGGTCACCATGGAGACCCAGCTGTGTGAGCCTGACAGTGTGGATGAAGATGACCCACAGCTGGCCCTGTTCAAGGACGCCCGACGCAGGAGGCAGTCAAGTAGGAGTAAACAGAGGAAGGCTGTGGGGCTTCTCAGAAGGAGGCAGAGAGAGGCCACGCCCCGAACTCTTTATAAAGGGAATGTTTGGGGAGGGCTGGTTTGCTGAAAGCAACCGCTCAGATAGTGTTTCAAAGCTCCTGTATCTTGGTTCGTGTCTTGTTTGTTTTTTGTAGTAATAAATTTGGCAGACGTCATTCCAGCCTCTTGCCGTTTATAAAGGGGTTGTCTTTTCTGCAGGGCCAGTAGCAGGCTGGTACAGAACATGACCGTTTTCCCCACTTACGACTGTTGCTGCACGCCCGTGGTCAAGTGATCAAAATCCAGCCACTTGGCAAATAATTCATATTTATGACAGTTCCAGTGTCCTGGGCTCATGTGATCCCTTTTGGTGATCTTCTGACAAGCAAAGTCAGTGGGAAAGCCAAATTCACTTAACAATCTTGTTGCTAACTTAACAACTGTAGTAATTTACTTAACAACTGTGGCAATGGGGCAAAATTCACTTAACTGTTTCGCTTAGCAGCAGAAACTTTGGGCTCAGTTGTGGTCGTATGTAGAGAACCTCTGCCACCATCACACACCACCACCCTGCCATCCTGCGCCATGCTCGGTTTCACCATGTCATTTTTTTCATTCAAAAATAGGGCATCGCCACTTCCTTCTTTATTCTCCCCTGACCCGTTTTGCTTTTGTGCCTTTGTACCTTTAAACAGTCATTTTAATGTGGACCTGATACAGTTCGAAATTTTGGCAGTGGTTTGCATTCTGCGCTTGCCATTTAGTTTCCGAATGTTTTGTTACCAGCCTAGGGAAGATCATCAATGGGACATCAGTAGATACGTCTTGTTCTATTTCTCAGCTTGAGAGTTCTTAGTATTTAGGGCAGCTAAAACAAGTGCAAACATTGCTTCACAAATATAACAGAGCAGGACTTTACAAAATCTTGGGGAGATTTCAAGATGTCACTCAAGTCACTTAGAAACCCACCAACCACCAAATGGAACCTAATGAAAACAAAAACAAAGAAGCTAGATACGTCTAGACCCAAGAATTTGCTTTTGTGGTTGGAACTGAACTAAATCCACATAATTTCCACATAAAGTTTCACATAAAGTCTTTTCAGCAATATAATTTATGGTGCATGCAGGCAAGGGAGAAAACAAATTGCTACTCTTATATTAAACAATTCAATGATTTTTTTTGCCTGACTACTCCAAATACTCCAGATATCTACCATAGGACCCTAGAATTAGCTGATGTTACATGTTTTCCCTTTGTCATAGTAGGTGCAGGCTTAATTGATCATCAATAGAGCTAGTAATAATAAGTTCTATTCTGTATGCAAATTTTCCACTGGAATGCAGCAGTGAACTAACCTAAACAGAGGACCAGAATATCAGGGTTCATCAACATGCGGCCTCAGACTTCTGATTATTGAAATTGCAAAAGATTAACAACACACTTCCATGTTTTACTGGTTCCTTCAAAACACAGTACTTGGCATTTGGAAAACACTGGCTTGCTCATATTTTCGGACCCCCCCTAACTTCACAAGATAGATATGCTTTTTCAAGAGTCTGAATGGTGAAGTGATGACTCTTGTCGACAATATAAGAAACAAATAAAAGGAAAGCTAATACTATTATTTTTTTCCTACTATTATATTCACTATTATTGTCTTCTTCTTGTTCTGTGCATTATTCCTATTGTATCTAAGGGTCCTCATGAGCGTTGTTTTGGGCTTGATGTATAGAGATGCTACGTGGAAGTCTCAGCCAACCTGTAGCAGAATCTGACAACTACTTTCCTTTCTTATTCAGGCTTGGGACCAGCAATGGTGGAATTATATTCACTACTAAATGTCTACTTTATTAATTCTGCACTATAGCATATTTTTCTACTGTAAAAGTTCCAGAGAGAGAGAGCTCACGCAGGCAGCAATAATAACTTATAATAAATACCATATTTTACATATAAAATATCTGGATTCAGAAGTCATTAGTTCCCTCCTACCATAAACTTCCTCTTCTCCATAGAAAATAAACTCATGGAAATACCTTCTGTCCCCACTAGTATTTTTGTACATCAAATGTATCTATCAAAAGCAGAAACAATTTTAAGTGAGGGTAATTTAACAAAAATGTATCTAAAAATTGTACTGAGTGCTATATTCACCCCCTAGTGTAACTGAAAAACCTACTGGTTTTACTGTTACCAAGGAGACATGCCGTTGCTCTCCCTTTCCTCTGAACGTTTTTTATAACTTGGAAAAAGTAATGATTATGTTTGTTTTTTGCAGACAGGAAATCCACGTCAAGACTTAATGCAACCACAATGCTCTCTCATTCATGTGATGCTGAAGTTCTGAAGGGATTAATTACATATTTCTACAAAAAATTAATAACACTGAAAATATTGAAGTATTCCTTATTGTGATGAGTTTGTGAGGTAACATAGGACAGAATATCAAGTCTATTACCATGGCATATCTGAAAACTAAGTAGAAGATGCAATCACAAGTATATTAATACTTCAGTAATTGCCAAGAAAACTCTCCTTGCCCCAGTTACTACTATCATTTACAAGTTATGCTTTTCCTACTTTATATGTCACCCTGTCACTCAATCAAGTTTGGAAGTAAAGACATCCTTCTTTGCCTAATCTCATAGTTAGAACATAATTTTTTTTTTAAAAAAAGGGATAAAAACACAACAATAATAATTCTGTACAAAAGTGATTCAGGACCCTATGACTATTGACAATAACTGAATCTCTAGCTTTTATGCCTAAATATCTACTTGCTTCTCTGTTCTCTGGAAAACTGAAAATATTGGGTAAAACCTTGCTACTCTTATTACTTGTTGTATGTGTGTGTGTGTGTGTGTGTGTGTGTGTGTGCGCGTGTCTAGCATAGTATTGTATATAGTATGTTTTAGTGAATGGACAAGCTTGATTCTGAAATGTTTCCATTTCATTGGAAATGAAGGGGGAACAATAAAGAAAATGCCAAGTCATGAAAATGAACTGCATACAAACATTGCAAATGTCTGACTATATATCAAACAAACAGAAATCACTTTCATTCAAATATATATATATATATAAATGTGCAAATTTATAAATGTATGTTCCAATAACTGTAACCAGAAATTGTAGACATGTAATCAATTTTACTAAGAAAATGATTAAAATGTGAGTGTAAATTCACTTTGTTGCTGTTTTCTTTAATTACATTTTATTTCTTTTATTTATATAGTCAGTGTACACTGTAAACTACCTTTCTCAGGAAGCGGTGTAATCAAGTGCAAAAATTAATGCAAAAAATGATATCAAATAAACAGTAACTAAAGTATAACAGCAGAAATACTTTTTCTAGTTACTTAATTATCCTGGCCCTCCAGAACCATTTCTTGGAAAATATAAGAGGGAGGACAATGAGAGCCAGTTTGGGCTAGTGGTCAAGGCACTGGGCTACAAAACCAGGAGGCAGTGAGTTCTAGTCTCATGAAAGCCAGCTGGATGACTTTGGGCCAGTCACTCTCTCTTAGCCCATGATAACAAGCCGGCCAGTCAATTCCTGTGGCTAGTGGAGCCAAAATTAGAAAAAAAACAGATTCTGCACTTGCAGGAAAACACTAGGAAGAATAAGAGGGAGGTCTTGTGCTGAGGATACACTGTTACAAATGAGGGGAGCAGGCATCAAAATGCCCACTTTGACTCTTCCTGTCCCATCTCTTGGTAAGAGGAAACTTCAGCAAAGAGCATCCTATTCACCCAAGTCCGTCATGCAGAGTTTACCTGAGAGAGAAAATCTCTAAGAGACTCACTTTCTGAGCCTCATTTTAAGAAGGTTGCACAGTGTACTGCAGAAATAAGTGTTTTGCAGAAAGCTTGGGTAGAAGGATACTCTGAAAGTATTATTTTTTATATATTTTAATTCCATTTATATCCCGCCCTTCTCCGAAGACTCAGGGCGGCTTACAAGCTTAGCAGTAGCCTTCATTCTATGTATATGCCTGCTTATTAGGGCTTTCACACACACCCCAAGCGGCATTATTACAAAGTCAGCTTAATTGCCCCCAACAATCTGGGTCCTACCTACCTCGGAAGGATGGAAGGCTGAGTCAACCTTGAGCCTGGTGGGATGCGAACCTGCACTAATTGCAGGCAGCTGGTGTTACTTAGGGAGGCATTAGCCCACTGCTCCACCAAGGCTCTGTATTACTGTTTATAATATCATGTGCCCCACCATAAGCTCCAGTTGAGCATACAAGCAACCAAAGGAGACAGTACTGAAACTTAGAGTCATATATTGCGCAACACTAACCTTACAGTGATCTAAATTGGGATAAGGAACAAAAACATCGCTAATCTACTCTTGGGCTGCCCCAGGCATGGGCTGCTCTGGAAGTGGTGGGTGAGGTAGTTGCATAGATGTGAGCTTAGATACTCAGATTCTGAGTTATATTGGACTTGGTCCCGTCACTGTGTAATAAATCTGGCAGATTCTGGGAATGGAGGTAAATGAATATTTAGGGTCTATCATTCTGTTAAACAGTTCTCAGGAACCCATCTTAAAAGGTGCTGATTGTTTTGGTTTGTGAACATACAATACAGTTTTTAATTTCAGACGTGAATTTCATTCAAAATCACTGTTGCAGTAGTAACAAAATAGAATGAGCAAATAATTAACCACAAATGAGGTTCAGGCATAACTAATGCGGTTTTGAAAGCACGATACAATACTTTACTGCTTTAATGAGGTTTAGTTGCGTCAATATTTTGATTACCAACTATTTTACCTATGCTGATTCAAATCACTATCCTCGATTTTCAATTATTTTAAAATTGTGTTGCTTGTGCTAGTCATATATGGTAACAGCAATAACTGAGTTGGGAGATAAAATGAATCTGCTTTATTTGATATTTAGAAAAGAAATACATGTTCCAAAAGATTCACTGAAAAAAGACATTATTATATGAAAAAAGCTAAGGCTTCACACGAGTTTTACCCCTTTTTTTCAAGCACTCTCAGTACTATAAAAGCTTTCTGAAACACACTAAATGGAATGTCTCCATTTATCATATCAGCAAGAAAGAATATGGCTACTGCTATTTTATTATTGTGTTTATATAAACATAAACATGTTTTGGAAAAATGGTTCACAACTCTCCTACTACAATTTTTCCTCCCTAGTTCCAAGAAGTCATTTGAAATTTTAATTAGAATATAGAGAAGTTTTTTGATTCCATGTCATACATTGGCCTATCTAACTCAGCAAGGTCAATACCCGTTTTTTTTCTTCTCTATATAGATAGTCCTCGACTTACAGCCACAACATTTCCATTGCTAAGCAAGACAATTGTTAAGTGACTTGTGCCCCATTTTATAACCTTTTATTGCCACAACAGTTAAGTGATCGTAGTTAAACGAATCATGTGATCATTAAGAAGAGGATCTAGCTTCTCCCATTGACTTTGCTTGTTGGAAGCTGGCTGGGAAGGTTACAAATGGTGATCACATGACCCCGGATCAATGCAACTGTCATAAATATATGCCAGTTGCCAAGCGCCCAAATTTTGATCGTGCGACCATAGTGATGTTGCAGCGGTCTCAAGTGTGAAAACTGTTCATAGCTCACCTTTTTCAGTGCTGTTATAACTTTGAATGAATGGTTGTAAATCGATGACTCAAAATACATTTGTCTTTCACCTGAACTACTTCCCATCCTTAATGACCATTTAAGATATTTTGGACAAGTAGAATATCCATGCTGTTAAGCAAAGTGCTACTAGCTCCCACCTATCTGCTAATGTCCTTTCCCTGGAATGTCTCTGGGCATTCTATGCACCTAAAAAAAATTTAATTTAATTTTTTAATTTTAATTCCATTTATATCCCGCCCTTCTCCGAAGACTCAGGGCGGCTTACAAGCTTAGCTAGTTGGAAGAGAATAGATGAAAGAATCTTTTCCTTCCCTAGCTATATTTTTTTAGCTGCTGAGTTTGCATGATGCGTAGGGCAGTAGGGAGATCAGCAGAGGGACAGACTTTTTTTGGCCCTTTGCTTTTCATGGTTTCAGATTTGGCAGTAAAACGGCTTGTCGGAAAAAAAGAATGCCTTGTTGCTAGGAGGATCATCCAGAAATGATGGCTGATGAAGACACAGGCTGCTTCTCTACTTGCGCGTAGAGCAATGATCCCAAATCATTGCTTTCACTTCATCCTTAGACTGTCAGTGAAGTTATTAATTATACCAGTGTTAAAGCTTATTTATTTCAAGACTACCTAAGAACAACCTCGATGTGCATAAAATCTCTTAAGCATCGTCACTCCTTACTGTGGAGGAAAGTCAGATGCCTGACAATGATCAGAAACAGAGACAATAAAGGTGGGATAACAACCAGCAAGGAGGCCAGCAAATGTCAGGCTGGCACAATTTCTTCTGGGTCAAGAATGGATGGATACAGACAAGATCACAGACATCAGGAATAGTTCATAGGCTGGATGTTTGGCTTCTGGAATCCCATACTTAAAGAAGGAGGTGGGAAAGATGCGAGGTGGGTCTGTGGCTTTAAGGTGATTGTTTTCATTGGGACCACAATAAGAACTTCATTCCCTCATAGCTTCCATTTAAAAAATTTCCTTTAAAAAAACACCATGCAGAGAACCAAGCTGTAAGCTTAGCAAAAAGTGCAGCCTGGTGTTACTATTGTGTGTGGGCATCCTTCCTCTGGGCTGCTTTTAGTTTTCTCACATTAATCTAATGGTTTAATCTAACGGCTGCAGAATCAAGGCAGACGATCATTATCAACTGCATGCTGGCTGAACCATCCCCAAAATAAACTCTGCCACTCCTGGCTATCATCATATGGCAACAACCTTGGGGACTGGATTTATCTCAGTAGTGGCTTGCCAAAGTCACACGGTGGGTTTCATGGCTGAACTGAGTGCAATGTCCAGGTCCAAACTGAATACTGGCTCATGCTACATAGGAACAAGTAGATGTGTCGGTGTTCTTGCACCAGAATAGAGATAACCCCCACCCAGAAAACCTCAAATCTTAGTGATAAGATGCAGTCACGGCAGAAGAATAAATTGTGCAAACGTGGCAAAGAAATCATACATAAGTTATGTACATAAATTCTGCCCACATTTCATTACTTCCATATAATGTAAACTGGATTTCAAAGTCTACTCAACAGACTATAGCATTACTCACCTGTTCTAGATAAAGAAGCCAGTCGCTGCCCCTCCCAAACAATTTCTGAATAAACTTCCTGTATTCGGCTGCCTGCCTGTATCTCAGTAAAGTGAGGTTGGAAATAGTCTTAAGTTCCCTAGAAACATCTGCACCTTGGTCTCCAGTTCTGCCCCTAAAATGGGGAATATATGACCCGATTTACTAGTAATTTTATTTAAAATAAACATTCTAAATTAGGAATAAGCACATTTACAAATCTCGGCCACAGCGACCAGGCTAAAATCCCACGGCAAAATAATACCAGCAACTCCTAGACAGAACCTCTTCCTTAAGCACTGAGGGGATCCCGCCCTAAATCCCGCGATCTGGGCACGGGTGAGCCAATGGTTTCTGCTCCTGCCCTCGGCAGGTTCTTGATCTGTCCCCAGATCGCGCCTGAAGCGGGTCCCCAAGGCTGACCCCCCCACACACACACACCCCCTAGGCAAGCCCAAACCCAGACAGGACGGACGGAAGGGCCGGCCGGCTCACCCAGCAGCAGCAGCTTCAGCTCCTCGCTGAAACGTTGCTTGTCTCGGCGCAGCCGCCGCTCGATCTCCAGCCTCAGGAGCCTGCTCGCCTTCTCCTCTTCGGATAAGCAGCAGCAGCAGCACTGCCCGCCCATGCTCGGCAGCGCCCCGGGGAGAAGCCGGGCTGAGGGCGCCCCAGGCTTGGGAACTTCGAAGATCCCGCGGGTAACTCGCCGCTTCTTCCCCGCCCGGCAGAAAAACAGATCGAGCCCCTGGAGGGCAACGGCGGGAGGCCGCAACTCCGGCTATAATCGTCAGGGTAGTCGGCTTGTCTCGGGGAGAACGAAAGGCGCTCAGACGGCGACCGAGGCCACGCCCCTTCCCCCGCGTTCAGTTCAGTTCTCGGGTAGGAGGCGTTCCGCTTCGGTCCCAAAACGGATCTGCTTTCCCTTTGCTGCAAGGGAACGTTTGCTTTCTTTGCTACTACGGGTGAGCAGGGGGGTGCAGGGGGGGGGCCGGCCGCACCGGGCGCAACATCTGGGGGGGTCGCATTAGATGCATTTTACTTTAATTACATCAGTATTTTCATAACAAACAATACATGTGCTTAGGGGGTAAGGGTTTCTTTAACTAATCTAGTGGAAGAGACTCGAGTGCTAAAATCCACGGGTTAGGGGGGCGCAAATTACTTCCCTTGCCCCGGGTGCTGACAACCCACGCTACGCCACTGCGGGTGAGGATCCGGCGCCGTTCCGGAACGGCAGATCCGTTTCCCACACACACACACACACCTTCAGACGCTCGGGATGAAAACCCGACAATCTCAAGGTTAGCTGCGGTTGTCTTCCGTCCAGGCGCACCCTCGCAAATCGCTCTCGTTACTTCGGGGTCGCTTCTTCCCAAATGTCAGCGTGCCGTCCATTTAAACGCACCGAACCGAGGCCTTCGCGTTATGCCACGGCTTACCGAGCAATTTACCGTTTGACAGAGTTACCCAGCGAATTGTCTCTAAATCAGCGTTTCCCAACCTTAGGAACTTGAAGATGCGTGGACTTCAACTCCCAGAATTCCCCAGCCAGCATAGCTGGCTGGGGAATTCTGGGAGTTGAAGTCCACGCATCTTCAAGTTCCTAAAGGTTGGGAAACGCTGCTCTAAATCATGTTTTAACAAGCCACAATAGCTGGCTTCGTGCGACGTGTTCAAGCCGAAGCCAAGCCACGCTATGGATTAGAACCAGTTTAATTTATGCTTTGCCACTCAGTGGCATGGGGGGGTGGGGGAGGGGGTTGAGGGGGAGGACATCAAAATGCAAGATGATGGGTGCAGCGTTGTGATCCAAGCTCCATATCCCTGTTGTCCTGTGCACATACAAAACAGGCAGAGCTTGGGTTGTGATCCAGTTCCCGCTATCTGGCTGGTTTTGATCGTTTGGGGGAAGCTTTGGAGGAACCCTAATGTGTCTTGTGTCTTAATATATTTGATCCAGATTGTTATATATAGGTCATTAACCGTGGTTCATGATTCGACGATATGTGTGAAGCGGATCGTTAGATTCAATAAGAACTATCAAAGCTGATTGGGGGAAAAAACAGCTTTTTGAGCTAGTAACTTCACAACAAATCTTGCTCACCTGTTCAGTGAGCTCCAGTTGCTAGCAGTTGGTGGTCATTTCAGGTCTCTCTCCAGGCAGGAAAAACAAACTTCAAGGAGCTGAACTTTTGAACTTTTACCTGTTGGGTGGATATTGCCTTGCACACATTGTGCTGAGTCTCTCTCACAAAATGTTGAAAAGCAGAATCCCTGGGACTACCACAGACCGACAAGAAGTAATAATAACGTCAACATACAGTACTTAGTCCAAGAAAACCGTGTTTCCTGTAAGGGGGCTTGAAAAGGACTCACTCCATCTGTCTGTGTGTCTAGCGCCAGAAGAACTCTTTGTAAAGTAAACTAAACAGGATGAAATTTCATGGGGAAGGGGAAGCCATAGAAAGAAAGAATGAGTTCAAAAAGCTCCAGATCTGGAGAAAAATATTCCAGAAAAATTCTCCTAGTGCAATGGTGGCGAACCTTTTTGAGACCAAGTGCCCAAACTGCAATCCAAAACCCAGTTATGTATCGCTGGGTGCCAGGTGAGTGTGGCCCGTTGGATGGGCGTGGCCAGCTCTATGTTGCTCTGGTGGATGGGGCAGTGGGCAGGAGGGCATCTTGCTAAGTGAGTGGGGGGTATGAGCCCCGCAGCTCTTCCAAGAGGAGGAGAGTGGGGAGGAGCTGTGCTGGGATTGGGGCTCCTTGTGCCTTCCGCTGCCTGCCTGTGGTGTTCTGCTGAAGATGCTGTGGCTATGCTTCCCTGGCAGGGCAGGGACGTGTTCGTGCACGGGGATGAACATAGGGCTGCTGCCTCACTTTCTATGCCGTTCCAGGACTGGGCTGGACTGGGCGTGGAGCCTCCTCATGGCTTCTTCCCCCATGGACATCAGGAGCACCCACACCACCTACCACTCATCCCAGGGCAGCTGCCACCGTCCTGCGCTCTCCAGCCCGTGACCGGCCAGCCGGGTGTGCCGGGATGCCTCCCTTTGGGCTCCCTCAGCCTGTCCCCCCCATAGGCAGCCCTGCACCTGTCCCCAGCCAGCTCTCCTCCTCTGTCCTTCTGCTCCTGCTGCGGGTGGACCGCA
The DNA here is from genome assembly GCF_947247035.1 of Vipera ursinii. Taxonomy (NCBI): domain Eukaryota; kingdom Metazoa; phylum Chordata; class Lepidosauria; order Squamata; family Viperidae; genus Vipera; species Vipera ursinii. Next base: position 228,779,808 of record NC_139513.1, read on the forward strand.
GCTTACCAAGCCAGGTGGTGCCTCTCCCTGCAGGCATCCTCAGGCGGAGAAGCCAGGCAGCCACGGCTCTTGCTCCCCTCTGGCCTCCATCTGCCAAGTTTGGCGCGCCCAGCTGGCCAGCGATGGGCTGAAGAGTGCAGGATGGCAGTAGGTGCCCCGGGACGACCGGTAGCTGGGGTGGGTGCTCCCGATGTCTGCGGGAGAAGAAGCGGCAAGGAGGCTTCACGCCCAGTCCAGCCCAGCCCCGGCATGGCATGGAAAGTGAGGCAGCAGCCCCACGTGCATTGGACCCAACCCTCGCAGAGCGCCCTTCACCCGCCTCCCCAAACTGGTTCCTTACCTCCACCCGGCTTGTTCTGCGGCCTCATGGCAGCGGCATTGGGCAGGAGGTGGCAAACAGGGCTTGCTAACAATTGAGCTGCATTTGCCACCCTTGGAGCCGGTGATCAGCAGGGCCCTGTCACAGGGGGATTTGGGGGCATAGGGGTGCAGCCCTATGAAGCTCACCTTCTTCTTGCCTGAGCTGCCCAGATACACAGCCCCGTTGAGCGACTTCTGCGGTGCCAGCGGTGGCGGCGCAGAGACTGGTCACAGGGGCAAGTGGGACAGCCGTGCAAAGCAGAGGCACTGCCCAGGGCCGGGGGTCAGGCAGATTGTGGGTGCTGGCAGTGCTAGCACCGGCACCCACAATCTGCCTGGCCTCCCCTCCACTCCAGCCCCGGGCAGCACCTCTCCTCACGCAGCTGTCCCGCTTGTGTGTGCAATCGGCCTCCCCTCCGCCTGCTTTACGCAGCTCCTCCTGGGCCTCCTGGGCCTGCCGTTAATCCTCCCACCACCATGCAGGGTAAGATTGCCACCACCACCACCGCCCAGATGCCCTGGCCACCCCCAAGCATTTTTTTACTAACCTGCTTTCAGCTGCATTCTTTTTCTCCATTTGCTTCTCAACCTTTGCCACATGTTTGTGGGAGTATGGGTAAAAAAGAAAAAAAAGTTCCATGAGACTTTCTGACTTCTCACGATATCTCACGAGAAATTAGAAAGTCTCATGGAACTTTTTTTTTGTCCCACAAACACGTGGCGAAGGCTGAGAAGTGAATGGAGAAATGGAATGCAGCTGAAAGCATGTTAGTAAAAAAGCGCTTGGGGGAGGCCAGGGCATCTGGGCGGGGGTGGGGGCGGCAACCTTACCCTGTGCGGTTTCGGCAGGTGTCTAGCAGGGGGGGGAAAGCAACAGGCCCCGCCCCACCCTTCACATGAACGCTCTGCTCCCACCGCTCCTCCCACCCCCCACCGCACCTTTTTTCCAGCTCCAACGCGTCACTTCCTTCACCGCTGTGTGGGACTGAAAATAAAGTTCAATCAAGCAATTCCAACTTTGCGAGATCTTTTTTTTTCCCCACGAGAAGTTGAAATTGATTGATTGAACCTTTTTCTTTTTTTTTGCACACGGCGGTGGAGGCCTACGACTGGGGTGACGGCATGCATGCCCACAGAGAGGGCTCTGCGTGCCACCTGTGGCACGCGTGCCATAGGTTCGCCACCACAGTTTTAGTACATTCCTGTCAAAGAGGCAGTTGAGCAGTGACTCGGAATGTTGCTGATTGCTCCATTCTAAATGCCCCTCCCTCTCAATCATGTGATCCAGAGAGGAGGTATGTAACCTGCTTTGTTCCTCAGAGTCTTTGCTGAAACAGATACACAGAGGTGCAACATGGTACCTCAGTCCACAGCAGAAAATGGAACCACTTCCTAGGAACACTGTTGGCAAAGAGTTAGAAAAAAAAGGTTTACTCCACCTTTTTTATTCTTTTCAAACCCAGCAAAATCTTTGTAAGATAAGGCTTTGGCTAGTAGACAGACTTAGTATAAGGAAGTTTCTGATGTGATTGAACTGGCTAGATATTATCGTATTTTTCCGTGTATAAGACACTATTTTTTTCCTGCAAACACCCTCTTCAAAAATCAGGTGCATCTTATATATGGAAAAATAATGGTAACCTCTGCAGTCCAGGGCATGCCTGTGTGGGTTGCCATGCCACCTGCTGCAGGTGTCAAGCCCCTGTGAGCTTGCCACTAATGGGAGGGGGGACGGGGCAAGATCTTCGGCTGGCCAAACTTGCGGATTTGCTGGCTCAGCTGTTCAGTTCTCCGCCGAACAGCTGATTGGCACAGAGAGCGTCTTATACAAGGGTGTGTCTTATAGATGGAAAAATATGGTATAATCTTATGACATATTCTCCTGGTGATCTTCAAAAAAAGTTGTAGCTAGTTACTTCCAATTAGGATGAGAAATACTTCTTATGGGGTTGCTGATCTACAGCCTTTACTTTGCTTTGATTCCACTCTGTTGATGATTAGAACACTGAACTCTTCTCTTGGGTATTCAAGTTCATACTCTTTCCAACTCAGCTAATGGTCTTCTTGTCCTCACCCTCCCTCCACCCATTACTATATATATTTTCACCTTAAATCATAATTTCTAGAGGAGGTTGAGGATGAAATTTGGGAAGGGATTTCTTAAACTGGATTTGTTTCCAGCCAGTTTACACATGGGAGGCTAGCAGTCGATGGCTACAGTGCCGAAAAGCCTATAAAACTTATTCTTGTTCTTACTGTTTATTTTATTACTCATACTTTTATTTTCTTACTCTTTTTTTCTGCAGGCTGACCCTGCTAACCTTGAAAGGAAAGTGTGATGGTGATATAGTATGGGAATTCCCCAAACTCTTGCTGCATTGTGATCCATACTGAGGCAATATTAGCTCATTTAGTGAAAAACATGGTTGGGCCTAAGGAAGTGCAAAGCTGGAGGGCCCTCTTTCTGGGAATCAGGTACAGAAGGTGGGGTAAAGGGCATTCTTTCAGAATTGAATTTGCAACTGAAGATGGCTAATTAAAGTCGCTAGTTTTCTTGAAGAAAACTTTCCAGTACATAATTGGTAGACATTATTGATCCCAGGAGTATAGAGATGATGAGAAGTTAGTCTCTTTTCCTGTATTCAATCCTGCCTTGTAGGACTTTCCCCCGCCCCCGCCCCCACCCCAATCCACAGGTGCTGCCTTTCATTTACAGATAAATAAACTCCATCTATTCTCAATATTTAGTAAATTATGTGATCTGATTCCACAAATTCCTATTTTGCAAGCTTCATCCTTGATGTCTTATCTTCAGTACTGCTGATTACTCTTTGATATGCTAAGAGCAAGGGTGCCCTTGGCCTAACCAGGATAATCTGGTAATCAGACAGTGGTGACAATGAAAGAACTGGAACAGTTCATGGGTGTAACTGGCTATTTATTAATATCAGACAGTCTCTTATATCGTACACTTAGGAGCTATAAGTTACAGGTAATCTATGTTTTATATACAGAATGCAAATAAGAAGAAGAAAGTGCCAGTGGTTTTGTTTAAGATATTCTATACATTGGTCTAATAAAAATATTAGACATTGACTCTTCCCCAGGCTAGTATAATTAATTTTGCTTTTGGGAGTACTGCTGTTATGATGAAAATGAAGGTGAAACAGGCTCTAACATTCAATGCCTTATTGAACAGTGTTATACAGTGTTATGTACTGGGCTTTTGGAATATCAGCATCTGCTCTGCTGGGGAACCAATGGTTCTCCAGCATCTCAGACAGGATGGCGCCAGTCCTGCTATTGGTCAACTTTGGGCGGCAAGTATAGCTTCAATCTGATTGGTTAATACCATAGGGCCTGGCTATATATTGAGGCAGGGTGAATCCAATCTCTCAGTACAGTTTCTGCTTAAATAAAGTATGTGTTCATCTGTACTCCTCTGCGTGTTCTCGTTCCTGCTCATCAGAGCCCACGACATAATATTGGCGACGAAGGTGGGATCCTGCTTCTTCACCTGAGGGCTGAAGTCACGAGGGGATGGCATTACTCACTGGAGGGAAGAGGCATCTTCCCCCCCTCTCTAGCCAGCTAGTAAACTATGCTAGTGGCTGCGTGCTCAGAGGAAGCGTTCCCTGAGACTTGAAACAGGATCCAACTGCAGAGCAGGAATTAAGGAAAAATGCCAAAAGTTGGCAAACTCAGAGAATTCGACATCAAACATCCAGAAGATTGGCCGTCTTACCTCTCACAGGTAGAAAATTACCTACGAGCTAACCAGATAGCAGAGGAAGGCCTAAAAGCTGCGACATTGCTGTGTGTATGTGGGCCAGCGACTTTTGATTTAGCTGAGAACCTCTTCGCACCAATGCCCATCAAAGCAGTATCTTTTGCTGACCTGAAGAAGAAGCTGACCGGGAATTTCCATCCAAAAATGTTGGAGATGGCCTGGCGGTTTAAATTTGACCAACGAGTGCAGCTTCCCAGTGAGACAGCATCCGAGTTTATCGCGGGCCTAAGACAGGCCGCACGTCTCTGCAAATTTTCAAATTTGGAGGAGCGTTTGAGAGAACGACTCGTCTATGGACTATGAGACAGAACTTTGCAGCAGAGACTATTTGCCAGACCAAACCTCACGTTCGCTGAAGCACAAGATGAGATCATGGCTGATGAAGCAGCCGGAGGTGCAGTACAAACTGTACAGCCCACCAAAACCCCAAAGATAGAAGTTTCCATCCACCATGAGGTCGCCATTGGCACCAGAGAATTGTCTGAAGAGGAGGAACCCGTAATCAACAAACTCCAGAGACAGTCAAGAGAGCAAAACCACCGAAATCAACAAAGAGAGAATAATTACAATGCAGTTCTCTTACCGAGATGTAAAGGGTGTGGAGGCAACTACTCCTGTGCAGACTGCAGATTCCGTTTGGCTACGTGCAGGGCTTGCGGGAGGACCGGGCACATCGCGGTGGTATGCAGGGCTCGCCAGAGAGACAGGCCACCCAAGCACCAGTCAGAGGAACTGACTAGGAAAGGTACTGGGGCCCTGGGTCCAGTCAGTGTGGGGTTCTTCAGGAGCCGGAGAAGCATTTGTCACACCGGGGCTTGTCGCCCCCTTAAGCCTAAACTTAAGCTCTCAATACAGCTACAAGGAATTCCATGCAAAATGGAATTGGACTCTGGCTCGGTGGTCTCAGTTTTTCACAGGACACATTCAACCTTGTTTGCAGATGCAGCAACCAGTGGGCTACATTAAGACTGTCAGACATTATTTTAACAGATTTTCAGAATGCTCGAGTTAAAGTTAAGGGTGAAGCCATGGTATTGGTGAAATACATGGCTTAGGCCCAGGATACTTGCAGGACCATCTGCTGCCGGGAACGACTTCCCATCGCCCAGTGCGCTCACACAGAGAAGGCCTCCTCAGGGTGCCATCGGGTAGACAATGTTGGCTGGTGACCCCCAGGGGGAGGGCCTTCTCTGTGGGAGCACCAGCCCAATGGAACCAACTCCCCCTTGAGCTTCAGATGGCCCCGGATCTCCGATCCTTTCACCGCGGCCTCAAAACACTCCTTTTCCATCAGGCTGACCTGGACTGACAGGGATTTTAATTATGTTTTTAATTTTTAACTTAATTTTAATTTTAATTTTAATTTATTCTACTGGGGCCATTAATTTCTTTTTAACTTTTGTATTATTGTATTTTATTGTTGTTAGCCGCCCTGAGTCCTTTGGGAGATAGGGTGGCATATAAGTCCCAATAATAAATAAATAAATAAATAAATTTAAAGGGTTTTTGGGGCACCTGGATGTCATAGTAGTAGAAGGGCCATAGAACAAGTCTTATAGGACTTGATTGGTTTGAGGCTTTGGGCATTCAAATAACAGGCATTAACCGGACACAGACGGCAGATCTCAAGGCTGTTTGTGAGGAATTTGCAGATGTGTTCGAGTCAAAACTAGGAACTTATACAGGGCCACCTATCTCTTTTAAGTTAGATCCTAACTTGTTGTTCCGATAAGAGTCAAACCTCGCAGAGTTCCTTTTGCCGTAAAACATAAAATCGATACTGAAATCGATAAATTAGTAGAGCAAGGTGTATTGCAGCCTGTTGATAGGGGGGAGTGGGAAACTCCTATTGTCACCCCACTAAAGCCCAACAGAGAGATTCGCATTTGTGCAGACTACAAATGCATGATAAATAAAGCTTTAAAGCAACATGCATACCTGGTCCCAATAGTCAGCCATATTCTAGCCTCTTTGCAAGGGGGCACCATTTTTGCTAAACTCGATTTAGTGCAAGTGTATCAGCAGCTGCTGGTAGACGAGGCCACAGCTGCGGTTCAAACTATAGTGACTCATAGAGGAGCATTCAAAGTCAAATGCTTGCAGTTTGGGGTTAGCGTTGCACAGGGCATCTTCCAAGGAATTATGGAGCGTACACTTAAAGGAATTCAGGGTGTCTGTCCTTATTTTGATGATGTTCTCATTGCCAGGGAATCCCCAGAAGTATTGGCCAACAGGCTCAGGGCTGTGTTACAAAGGCTACGCGATGCGGGCCTCAAGTTAAAGAAAAACAAATGTAGTATTGGGGTTTCTTCAATGGAATTCTTAGGTTTCCGTATTGATGCTAGTGGAATTCACCCTGCTGAGTCAAAAGTTAAGGCCATCAAAATAGCTCCTAGGCCACAATCAAAGGCAGAACTGCAAGCATTTTGGGGCCTCCTGAATTTTTATCACACATTTCTCCCTCATAAGGCTGCAGTAGCTGAGCCCCTCCACAGGTTACTTGATAAAAAAGCCCCTTGGAAGTGGACTGAATTACATGAAAAAAGTTTCCAGAATCTAAAGGCCCTCCTTTCAGATAAGTCCACTGTCACTCATTACATTGAGTCTAAACCTGTTTGCCTTGCATGTGATGCATCTCCCTACCGGGTGGGGGCAATCTTAAGCCACATTGAGAAGAATGGGGAACAAGTTCCTATTGCATTCTATTCTAGAACCTTATCTGCGGCTGAGCGTAATTATGCACAGATTGATAAAGAAGCCTTAGCCATTGTGGCTGCAGTCAAAAAATTTCACGATTATTTATTTGGCAGGGATTTCACTGTCTTCACTGATCACAAACCCCTTTTGGGCTTATTCACCACTGATAAGCAAACTCCCCACATACTGTCTCCAAGAATGCTGAGATGGTCTATATTTTTGGCTGCTTACAGATTTAAGTTAGTTCACAAACCTGGAAAGGAAATGGACCATGCAGATGGCCTCAGTAGATTACCACTGCCACTAATGGATCCTGATCCAGCCCCCACTGCTAAAATATTGTCTATTCAGGATCTGAGTTTCCCCTCCATGCTGGGGATATTGCTGCTGAGACTGCTACATGTAAAGTTCTGAGCAGAGTATTGTCATGGGTACACATGGGCTGGTCGGAAAAAAGTCCAGGCCCTGAGTTCCAAAGTTATTTTGTCAGGAGACATGAATTGTCTGCACACAAGGGTTGCATTTTATGGGGCAACAGACTTATTATTCCCACAACTTTGAGGGACAGAGTCTTACATTCCTTACATGAAGGCCATCCAGGCATTGTACGGATTAAAGCGTTGGCTAGGAGCTACCTGTGGTGGCCTGTCCTGGATCAGGCTGTAGAGGATCAAGTTCATGGTTGCTATACCTGTCAGAGGTCTAGGCCGGAAATGCCTCAGGCCCCAGTTCATAGGTGGGAGGAAACACATACCCCCTGGTCCAGGGTTCATATTGACTATGCTGGGCCTTTTCAAGGACAGCTTTTTATGGTAGTAGTGGATAGCCACTCAAAATGGCTGGAAGTAGTTCCAGTCCCTAATATGACTACTGCTAGGACCATCCAGGTGCTGAAAAACTCTTTGCAATACATGGGTTGCCTGATGTTTTGGTTTCTGATAATGGGGCTCAATTCACTGGTGCTGAGTTTCAGGCTTTTCTCAGAACTAACCTCATCAGACATGCTACGTCTGCACCATTTCACCCCTCTACGAATGGACAAGCTGAACGCATGGTGAGGACAACGAAGGAGGCGCTCAAGCGCATCATCACAGGTGACTGGCATCATAGACTGGCAGATTTCTTGCTCTGTCAACACACTACACCCTGCACTGCTACAGGAAAAAGTCTTGCTGAGCTTCAATGGGGACGGTGATTGATTACTAAACTGGACAGGTTGCATCCAGACAGAGTGGTATACGAAGCCTCTAAACCTAAACCCCCGAGGGGGCTGCAAACAGGTGATTGGGTTTGGGCCAGGAACTATGGGCCTGGAAACTTGTGGGTTCCTGGTCAGGTGGTCAAAGAATCCGGACCCCTATCTTACAAAGTGGGGTTGGAGGGAGGGCGACTGCTCAGAAGGCATATTGACCAACTTAGAAAAAGATTCCCAGAGCAGTCACTAAGTGAGGACTATGGTACAAGTCCCTCCCAAAGTCCTCAAGTTGGCATCCACGCCAGCTCACACCAGTACCACCAGGGTTTTCCTTCCTCAGTGGAACTTGATCCAGAAGAGGAGCATGGCACCTCAGAAGTGCAACATGGAACTCCTGACCAGGCAGGAGCCCATGGGAAGAAGCCAGCCAGAGCAATGCAACTCCCCTAGACATAGGAGCTCAGGGGGACATGGGTCTACCCAGCCCACTGGGTAAGCTGGTAGACCCCAAAGTGACTGGAACCCCTAGGCACTCATCCAGACCACATAAACCCCCAGCATATCTTAAAGACTATGTTGTAAAATAAACTGATGTGTAACTGTATGACAATCTGCTACTATCTACAGAAATTGGGGGCACATTTAACTGCTGTATTGCATGCTCATTGAGACGTTGTTTTATCTCTTTGTAGTATATTGCATTGTCATATCGTTGTTTAATATCTTTGTAGTCCACTCTACAAGACATGTCTGAGAAGGTCACGTAAGGACTTCTAATTACCTTAGCTTACAAATCATCACATTTAGTATTGTTTAATATTATTCAGTTTGGGCCTTGACAATTGTCAAGGGTATTATAGTCTGATCTTAGGAGGGAGGGGTGTTATGTACTGGGCTTTTGGAATATCACTACATCCAGCATCTCCAGCATCTCAGACAGGATGGCGCCAGTCCTGCTATTGGTCAACTTTGGGCGGCAAGTATAGCTTCAATCTGATTGGTTAATACCATAGGGCCTGGCTATATATTGAGGCAAGGTGAATCCAATCTCTCAGTACAGTTTCTGCTTAAATAAAGTATGTGTTCATCTGTACTCCTCTGCGTGTTCTCATTCCTGCTCATCAGAGCCCATGACATAATATACAGAATAATAATTGATCTTTAAATTCCTGTCATTTTAATATTCTATCTATCAATATTTTAACATTTTAGAGTATCAGTGCATTTTAGGTATATCCCTAAAGGTAGTCCTCGACTTATGACTGTAATAGAGCCTGCTCATTATGATAAATTGTGATGCTTGTAAAGTGGTGACTGACTGATTTTACTTTGGGGGGGAGGGTGGCATTTAGCAAATGTACCAGTTGTAAAGCTAACACTATGGTCATTAAACAAGCCAATTGTTCATTATGGGCTGGTTTTGATGAAAATGTCGTCACATGACTGCAGGATGCTGCAAACAGCCATAAATTCCAAGAGCCCAAAATGTGGTCATGTGACCAGGGATCAGCTGTCAGAAGTTGGAATAGTGTTATAACTACTTCTGCTAAGCTCTGTCATAACTTTGAATGGTCACTAAGCAACTGGTTATAAGTTGAGGACTACCTATAGTCTCGAATACACTTTATATGTCTATCCATAGTTTCAAGTCCCTGGTTTCATCAAAAGATGTTTTGGGCAATGAAAAGTAAGGTTGGATTAACTTGTGTATCCCATAAAATTATCAACTTCATTTCGTTGAAGTTTACAGAGGAGCTTGAAAAAGTCTGGCTGGCTTGAATGAGAAACAAAAAGGTGTGCCTGAATGAGATCCAAAAACAAAACCACATTTAGATCTAATCAACTGTCCTATGCTTACCTCCAGATGCATAATAGAAAGCTGATTTTAACTCAAAAGCTAAGAAGATTTTTGAAAAATATGTATTATTTATATAGGAGCAGCATCCTGGCCTAGTGTTGAAGACGCTTGCCTCTCACTCGGAAGGTTAAGAGTTCAATCATAGGTAGCAGCTGACATTTCTCTCCTAGAGCACAAATTAAAAAAATCTGCTGTGAACTCCGTGTGGCATCAGGCAGGGCATCCAGCCAGTAAATGCCCAGCTTCAATCACCACAACTCAACCCAGAATTAAGGGATTGTAAATAAGGAGTTTAATGTATTATTTATATCATAACAAGATTATACATAATTTGCTTCCCTTGGTTTCACTTTACATTTTGGGGCTATCACCATATAATACAATGATAATATAATGAGGAAATGTATCAATAAAACAAGAGCTGAGCTTGCCCTTTCCTATACAAAAGATTGAAACTCACTGATTAAAATAACAACAAGCCAACAAAATTATGCCAAGGTAATCACAATACAAGGACATTTTGCTCAAGCGTGATAAAAATGGAACGTAGGTATCCGTCAGCTGATGCTGTATTTCGTTTCTAGACTTTCCAGTTTTGTGTTTATTTGGTCTTAACCACAAGGGGTTGATCTTAAGGTTTGGAGGAAGAAAAGACAAGGAAACGCTTTTGGAAAACCATTTTGGTAGAACTAGAGAAGTTAAGGGATTAAGGACACAAAGATCCATTGAGCAATTAGTCACTATCATAGACTGCTAGAGAAGAGGCAAGTTTTAACAGATGATTCAAATGGAGGTTTAGCCACTGGTCAGAACCTTTGGTTTTATTTTAGGAAGGTTCTGGTTGGCCATTTCCCCCCCAATATTTTTGGTTCTTGTATTTCTTGCAACACTGCTAATGAGAGAAGACTCCTCTAATCAGCTAAGGAAGTCCGCTCTACTGCTCTAGCAAAATAGCAGCAGCAGCAGCTCAAGAGAATCAAATTTTTAAAATCTGTGTGGTATCAGGATCAAATTACACGGGCCACTTAAAATATGTTTAGCTCTAATAAGTCCTTATTTCTGTCTTCATTTTGTGGTAGCATGGAAAAAAGTGGATACTGGGGAAGATGACAGCATGAAATTGCTGGATTGTCTTAAGTGGCCTTTGTACAATGGAAAACAACACAGCCACTATGGAGAAAGAATGGAGTGGCCTCTGGCTCTTTTGATCCATCTAGCTGATCAGAAGAAAATTTCCCAAATATATTTATGAAAGCTGTCAAGAATCAGATCTTCTAGTCAGGTGTTCATGGCGCAGCAGGATTTTTTTTTAAGGAATACAGTAATTATTGAGAACAAGAGAAGCACCTACTCTACTGTAGAACAATGTTGCATGCACAATGTTGCAGACTGTCAGTCCCATCCTAGACAGTCAATCAACATTTACTCTGGCCAAGATGTGGCTTTAGATCATACATAGAGGCAAGTGTCTTTGAACCCAAGCTCTTTGGACATGTGGATTTCTTCCAAATAAAGGCAGACACTATAGATTGAAGCTGAAGAAAAAAATCTGAGGTTAGCAGCCTCTCAATTTATTACCATTCGGAGAAAGAGAAAAGTTGAGGAATAACAGACAGAAAGAAGAACAGGCAAATAACATGACTGTAGTCTTCAGTCTGATCTTTGTTTTATTGTGCTGTGTTGACGTTTTTGTTTAACAATTCTTTGCACACTAACTTTAGCATTTCATCTGTATCCTTAGATTGTGTCCAAGGCAATAACTTCTTAGAATCTAATCTGAAGCTTTCTCCAACATCTGTACATCCTGGCAGAAACTCATTTGTAGCACGTGAGTGGCTTTGTGTGGTCTGTAGGGAGTCTTCCATCTTCTTCCATAAATTTTATTTTTTAAAAACAAGCAGCTAATCTGAACGCCTCTGCAACTGATTTCCATTACTACTGTACTAAATGTTTGCATTTCAGATTTTTTTTTCTTAAAGAAGAGCTTATTTTGCCTCTGGTGAAAATCATCTATTTGACAAAAAAGAAAGGAAGAGCTGAAACCTGTAGACACATGCATATAAACTATATGGGCAGCAAGTTGCATCACATTGACCTTTTGAACATCAGAAGGCTAGGACAACTTATGACAGCCCTATATCTCTCAAGTTTGGAGGAAGGATTCCAGTGAGACATCAGAGCATCAGAGCAAGTCATAGAAGATAAGAGATGGCAGCCAGCTGCTTAATCAAAAGCAGAAAGCAGGACAGGTTGTGAAAATCTAAAGGACTTTGTGAGAAGTGGAATCAGACCTCCAAGCATGTACTCCCCAAACTCAGATATCTTATTAAATAAACATTAACGTGGATGTCAGATAATGATTTGCAGCCTATGTGACATGCTGCCTGGCACTTACAACTATGAGAAAATGGACATCAGCACGTTACCTACATTTATCAGAATGCCTTCAAGGCCATAATTGTGAGAGTGTTGTCTCAGCAGCAGCCACATGGAAGATTTCTATTAGTATCTACCGTATTAAAATACTGTGACACTATTTATCTTTCCTGGCCCCCTTTTTTGTTGTGATAAAAAGAGAAATGTGAAAAAAACATAGGAAGGAGGGAAAAATATGATTTCATCTCTGTAAAATTCCCCGACACAAACATTCAAACCACCTCTTATGTGGCTCTATTATTAATCACAATCTGAACTAAGTTAAGGCTCTCCACTGAACTAAAGATGTTGGAGATGAAAATGTCCCTAAATTTAAGATTTGTTCCCCACAAAATGATCAGTTTAGACTGCCTCCTTTATCACATTCTCAGAACATCACACTTTCCTATTTTCAAGGTAAATTATCTGGGAAACAACTACTGTATGTTATTGCCAGCTTAAGATCAGAAGAGAAAGAAGTGATGATGGAAATCACAGTAATTGAGCCCATAGATCTTCCTTACTCAAGGATTCAGTCCTACCTCTGGACAGGAATTTGATCTTACCTGCCTTGAACACACAGGTTCTGATGCCTAAGATGTCTTGGAACATGACAGAAAAAAGTGGCTAATTGAATGATACAGGAATGCTGTTTATGTAACCAGGTTCCTTGGGAATTACCACCAGTCTAGAGATGAAAGCTGGCTGGGTGGGTCCTGGGGTCAATTGGGAAAGAGTTGTCACAAAAGAAACAAATATCTTTGCAAATAATTGAATTGTGTGCCAATACCTCTTACACTTGGATTTCTTGAATCTCAACTTTGACCATGGTTTTCAGTAAAACACTGTTGTTGCATTTCAATGTTGACTTACCGGTAATTACTCTTTTGCCTAATCAGTCTATCTATTCTTGACTTCACCTGCCTGACTCATCTCTCTTTCTCATCCCTTGTGTGCCTGGGGGAGAGAACAGCAGAATATCTCAAATCGTTGTATAATAGCTCAAGCTTAAAGAAAGCAGGCCAATAGGTCTGATGCAAGACCATTTCACATCAACCTCTATTGCAGCAGGCTGCAGACAAAAAAAAAATAGTTTGGTCAAGCTATCAAGCTAGCAGTGAACTGGTTGATTTTAATTACTAATAGTGTGCTCATATGCTTAACCATTTGTACTTTGTGGATAAGCATTATGAACTAACAACTACAATTTACGATTACATTTCCTACTGCGATACTTAGTCTTCTATTATTACCATCCTATATAGATACAAAGAAGAAGGGATTATATCGTAGAGAGTAATATATAGCCTTTTCCTTGGCTGAAACAATCTTTCTAACTTTGACTGGTCATCATTGACCAAACATAATCATAATTTGCTTCTACTTACTGGATTTTATTTTAAGGACCAGACAGTATGATGTACAAATCCATTTTTTAAAAAACGTAAACAATATTAACTCAAGTAAAATGTTAATTACAGATTGATCAAGAGGGGCATGATGGTTCAGCAGATTAAAGACACTGAACTTGTCAGTTGGAGAGCTGACAGCCTGGGTTTGAGACTCGAGCACCGCGCAATGGGATGAGCTCCCATTACTTGCCTCAGTTCCTGCTCACCTAGCAGTTTGAAAGCATGTGAGTACAAGTAAATAAATAGGTACCACTTTGCTGGGAAGGTAACAGCATTCCATGCACCTTTGGGGTATAGCCGTGCTGGCCACATGACCACGGAAATTGTCTTCGACTATGCTGGCTCCCATGGCCAAGAAATGGAGATGAGCATCGTGCCCCAGCATCATACATGACTGCAAGGGAAACTTTTACCTTTACCTTTTTACAGATTGATCATCTGTAAAGTTATCAAGTTAGTTTTCTCATGAATTTAGAAATTCCCATTCTATTTAAGTACTGTGAACAACTTACACTCAATGCAATTCTCACCTAGCAAAAATTTAAGTGTGTTCTCCTATAGATTAAAGTAGGACTCAGTGTTAGACTGCTCACTATGAAGTATAATGAACTATATGTGTCTGATTGCTATTTGGTATTTAAGGTTGTTCTGCCTTTTGAACATTATTTTAAATTGGATTAGGAATATTCTTACCATTCATTTAAATAAGTAGCTGTAATTTCAAAATCAAAAGCCAACAGGTGTACAGTATGAATTTATGTTGTCTGTCTCCAGAAAGGAAAAAAAAATCTATTATGTTTTATATAAATATATTCTTTAGTAGGGATCTGTGCAGTCCTTAAGTTTTTTTGGTTAATATAAAGTGATACACATAGTACGAACTTCTCATTGAATTATTTACGTATGTATATGAAGGTGTATTAATATATCTTGATAACGAATCTATATTAAAGATGTTGATATACCATCCAGTATGGGGGAGCGGGAGAACATATTACCTTTTTCAAACATATGCAGGATATGTAGTTTTTTTACAGATTAGCATGCCTGGTTAGGTTACAGTACTGCACTTTGAAACAATAATGGGAATAAAAGTATTTATTCCTATAATTATAAAAGAGCATTTAAAGATAACAATGAGCCAAAAGTACTTTAAGAGATGCAAATGGAGAGGAAGAAAGATGCTGGAGTACAAAAGTATGGCCAAAATGCTGTAATCTTAACTAGTGCAGTCATTTGGGTATTGTTATACAGTAGCTGATGTCAAAAATGTTCAGTCTCAAATCATAGATGATACATGCATTTGAAGGATATTAAGAACAAGCGTTAAGTAATAAAATACTGCTGAGTTAAAAGTACAAGAGTCCCATCTGGTCAACATGTAGTTTCTATAAGGCTAGCTTTCAAGATATTGTTATAAAGAAATCACTAACAAATTGAATTTTACAAGTATGTTGAAGGAAGGACACATGGCTGAATCCTTCTGCTACCTGGCACTTTTTAAATCTTGTATCAAGTCTTTCTGTTTAAACTTACTAGCTCCCATTTCATTTCCAAAGTACTTGTTTAAACATAAGTATTGTCTATAAAATTGTAGTTAACTGCATTCAAGGTTTACTTTGAAGGAAATACAAGGAAAGTGACCCATTTGCAAGAATATAGGCATAATAACAATTACGGGGATTATCCATGTTTTAAATGCTATTTAATCACAGTTAAAATGTTTTCCAATATACTAGAATAAAATGGAAAAGTACTGCTGATAAAGCATGCCTTGCAATGTGTAAATGAGTTATTGTGAATTATTCCTGGACAATTCAATTCAATAGAGATATCAAAGCAGAAATATTTATTAACACTGTATCTTTAAGTGAATAATGTCTCATTCACTTAAAAGGCCCAAATAGCGAACACAAAACTCCAGATTAGGGGCTATAATGATGTGCAAATGAATTTCCAAATTAAAATAAGGCTATATAACAAAAATATACATTTAATATTGACTATGATGTATGTATATGAGGCATGTGGGCTAAAAAGCTATTTACAAAAGCCAGGAATCTGCCTAAATAACAGGAATTAGCCTTTTGCAATATTTTCCAGAATTTGAGGTCAACAATGTAAGGGAACTCCAAAGCCATGTTAATTTCCCCTAAAATAGGGCTTTAGGAAGAGGTAAAAATGTGATGATAGCAGTCACAGCCATTCCACATAAAAAAGAAGTGGGATTCCATCATATATGGCTGTGGCCATAACCTTGATTTTTTTTTTTACCCCACCTGCAGAGATCCTTGAATGTGGATTTGGCTGTTCTCACCACTTGTGAAATGAAGGTACTGTTGCTGCAGGCGTGAAAGCATCCCTGGAGCACATCTTTATACCTGGTGTACATTTTTTTTCTTGTATGTTTTAACACTTAAAATTCTTTTAATCATTTAATCCGGGGTTTTTTTTGGTGAAAATTCAAAAACAAATGGGAGAAGTCAACCTGTACGTCAAAAGTAATTTGACGCTCACAACCAAAAGCTGTGGTAAAGCCCAGCGGTCTCTTTAATATGCAGACATTTCCCATCTTTTCTTTTCTTTTTTTTTTGGCAAATCACACAGTCATTCTTGACTGATACATCACATAAAAATTCTGTTCCCTTTAAAACCTGGAAATCAGGAAAACAAAAATCCTGCCATGGTACAACTACCTGTAAAATGGAACTGGTTCAGATAATCTTCACAATGAGAATACTTTTGAATAAAAAAGGAAAAGCTTTTTGTTCATTTATTCATCTTTTGTATGTCTGGATTGTATGTCTGGACTGAGGATGGGAGATTTCCAGAGATTTAGAAAAAGAGAAGCCATGAGTTTCTCCTCTGGTAAGATCATTTCTATGCATGGATATGATTCATCAGCTTTCTTGGACAAGCCCCACTGAACTGAATGGGAAACTGTTGCACAACTTCCGTTAAACATAAAATAGAGGCGAGAACAATTTTCAGGCTGGCTGGGATCCTAATAATCATTAAGACACAGCTTTCCAAGAAACTGATTTGCAGTGTTACATTGTTTTGGCAAAGTTACAAATCATCTTAAGTTCACTTTGGATAACTTGGAGGCACAGATATCTGGGCTCAAAATCTGTTAAGGCATATATATACCAAAACCAAACGTGTAACTAATCCTCACCTTAATCTTCAGATAATAAATCTTAAATGGGATGAGGAGTACCACTTTAAAAATCTATGTTGCATTTTGATCTCTGGCACAAAGCAATGTAGCTATGACAATTCAAAGTTAGGTTGCCTTGGCAAAGTTCTCCTTCAAATTCAGAATATTCCCACAAAAATGTAATTTACCTATACTACAGCTAAGGAAAAAAATGTCATGTTTAAATTCTTTATTATGGAAATTTAAAAATACAGAGGTCTCTCCAGATGATGGCCTTAGTTGAGCTTGTCACTTCATAGATTTTGATTCTCCCCTCTTCTGATGCTTCCAAAATTCTTCCAAAGAACCATAATTATGAACAATTCCACCTCCCACAGCATATTTAACCTCTTCTGTTCTTTCCTTCCAACCTATTTTTTTTTAAAAAAATAGAAGAAAAAAAATCCACTTGAAGTGGAAAGGTTTGCTTATTCCCATTTTAAGAGAAGAGATATTGTCATACACCAGATATGGGACTTAGTTACCACTTCCATTCAAGAAAAAAAATGTTTGGTAGGCCTGGGCTCTGACTTTTTCTGACCTCACTCAATCAATCACAAGGCCACACAGCACCTTTCTACTCCTTCATGATCGAGTGAAGCTAAAGAAAATTTTCACCCGCTTTAAGTGTCTCATTAACTTTAATGCATGGATTTCTTCTGACAGACATGATTGCTTTGCAGGCCCGCAAAGAAGCTTGAAAAATGGCAGCTTCTTTAACAAATAGCAGGCTTCTTACAAGAGGTTCAAAGCACTTTTTCTAAATTCTTTTCCAAGCATACACTGCTTTCATGTGGAGTCCTCACTGAAGAACTGGCTATGAGATCCCTGGGCATCAAGGTCAATTGCGATGATCAAGATAAGCCAAGGCTACTAGCTACTTTCTGCCCATTTTGTTATCTGCTTGCCATCACTTCTTCCTCGTCTCCATTCAGAACTGGGAGGAAAGCTTTGTAAACTGAGTGAAAGGTTTGCCATTTCAAATGCTACATGGAGATTCAGCTCCTATAATGGCAGTCTTCCTAGCTCAGGGGTAGGCAACCTTGGCTCTTTTATAACTTGTGGACTTCAACTCCCAGAATTCCTGACGTTGCCTACCCTTGTCCCAGCTGAAGGATCCTGTAAAATTGGTAACGCCATTTATATATAATACCTCAAGTTCCATTCTTAAAAGCTCAAAGGTTAAATAAACAATAATTCATTTGCATTATGTGTCATTTTTCTCCTACAGTGCCAATTTTAGAGTTAGTTATGACATTCCAACATGAAATATTTATAACGGTATCAGCTGCAACAATGTCACATTTAAAGAAAAATACATTCTTTTCAAATGTTAGTTTGAACTAAATATGACATAAATGAAGAAGTGACAGCTGATCCATGAGTTTTGGGAGGTAACATGATAACTATTGCAAAAATGAATTCTTATGAATCCCCTGGTAGCATGAAACAATTGTATGTTTCAAATTTCCACTGGGTGTTGGAAATTAAAAAAAAAATGTAATACATGTTGAAATGTGTGCCCTATATTTAAGAATGCTTCCAACCCAAACTGATTTTTCATGATCCTGTTGTTGCACCTGAAAATTGCAAAGTTGTTACTATCATCCCTTCTTGATGATAGTCTACAACATATGCTCCTATATCCTTATCAAAGCAGACAAGCTTAACTAATTGCAGAGTTGCTAGCTCAATGACTCGATAGCTTATACATGTTTTCAATATTATGTGGCCACAGAGAATCTTCATTGTGGTAAAAAAAATAAACCAAGACAAAAAAGAAATCATTTTTACCATGAAAAGACTGGGGATGCAAACTAACCTTTTCATTTGCCAAAGAACAATGTAATCCAACAAAAAAGAGCTTAAATTCCTCTGTGTATGCATTTGCACGTGAATTTCCACTCCAATTTTTCTCAGGGCAGTGCAAATGATTTTATACTGCATAATTTTAGTACCACTCTGAACTATAATGTTTGTAAATAAAAATTAAAAACAAACCTAGTCAGAAATAAACTGACAAAATGTACATTCTTCTGTTAAAAAAGTAAATAAAATAACATTATTTAAATTGTGAATTATCTGTAAGACATACATTACAATTACATAGATACATATCAATACAGCACATTTAATCTGCCCAAAATGATTACAAAGCCTGTATGGATGCTGTGAGATACATATACATATACGTATACATATCTCACAATGATTATAGGCATTCATAATTGCACTAGGCCTACTTTTTTAAATTTACAAGATTTCATGATTAGGGAACAAAAGCAACCCAAGTTTTAATCAATTTTAATATAAAGAATTAAGGGTCAATAGAAATTTTATTAGTAATATGTTGTAGATTATCCATGAAGCATTATTTTAAGAATGTTACACTGGGAATCTGGCCCTTGTGTTGATAATACTAATGTTTGGCAGATTGCTCCTACACTTGAGGTTTAGTTGTAATTTATCGCATTCATTGTCTCCTCTGTGCCCCAAAGTGTAATGCAGATAATTTATTTTAACCCTACAACTGCAAAAATCACCTTTTAGAAAAATTAGTTGAATTTCGTATTTTCTACCTCATGTGTACAATTTTCCAAACTGACAATTTTTATTTACAGTTGTTTTACACAAAACTTTAAAAATCTGATTTCATCCAAAAGAGAGAGGCAGAGAGACAATGTCCACCAAAACAGGTATAGTGGATTCCCCCCGCTCCCATTCTATTATTAAAACATACATTTACTCAGAAGTCATTCTTCTGAATCCACTGGACTTGTTCTCAAACAATTATATATAGGTTTAGCCTTCCATTTTGTCATTTCACACACAAATATAGCTTTTATGTACATTTTCTCTCTCTCTCTTTTAGCTATTTTGTCTTTTTCCATTAAAAGTGCCTTAGTAAAGAAGGAAAATAAGAACAGTGTCCAATCTTATAGCACTTTATACAGTATTCAAACTGTTTTTGAATTTGGCCATATGCATATGTATGTAGCACCATTTTTTACTTATAATGTTATGGGGGAAAGCTTGGCGTTGAGAAATGGAATGCTTTTTAGTACAAAGAGGAAACAAAAAAAAATCTCTTTTCTTTAATATTTGGCAGTTGTCTGGAAGAGATTCTCTATCAGTTAACTTGGCATCTTAAATCACCATCTTACATTTTGCAGTCACTATGTTTATAAGAAGAAAAGAGCCAAATCTGGCCAATACTTTCTGCACAATTTTTAAAAATCTGAAACTGGGATGAGAAATCTAGATAGTCTGCTTAATTTAAAAAACAGTCATTCCAGGCTATAGTATTTCCAAGGTATATATTTGGCATCTGTGATTAAGAACCAAAAAAAAAAAAGGGGGGGGGGGAGAGATTTTTTTTAAAGGTTGGTTTTAGAAGAGAGTAAATAGATCAAAAAGCTAATCTGCTTCAAAAACGTTCTCAGTAATTTGTTGCTGTGTTCTACATAGTTTGTTGAATTTCTATGGTACTGTTATGGATAAAAATCTATAATATTCCCAATGAACAACATTCCTTCAGTGCAAAGATGATACCAAAAGGTAGGTATACTTTACATCTGCCAAAAATTAAACAAAATCAGAACACCAGATTTGATCCCTCACAAAAGCAGTTTCCTATGGCTTAAATTCTAGTGATGGGGTTCCCCCCCCCCAAAAAAAACCCAATCTAAAAAGGAAACCTGAAAATGAAATTTGTGGGGATAGGTATTGTACCTGAAAAAAATAAATCAAGACAGACACAGGCAGAGACAATGGGAGGGAGAGCCCAACTTGATTTTGCTTCAGTCACAACAACAACAAAAAATCAACCCAAACCCCTATCATTTTGTGAGTGCACAACTGAGAATTTAGAACACATTAAGTCACAAAAGTTTGACTTAAAAAAGAGGAAATGAGCTGTGAATGTAGTTCAGCATCTTTTGTTTCTTTTCCTCTGTAAAGTTTAAATAAAATTGTAATATTTACTACAAACTCTGCAAATATTAACAGAGTCCAGGCCAGCAATAAATTAGTATTACGCAGATCGTTTTCACAGATAGTACAGTCCCTCTTGAATATCTTCCAATTGCCCGAAGTGGGTGGGTGGAGATCTAAGAGGCACAGTTAGACCAAGTTGTACTCCTTCAGGTTTAACTGTAAGATAGTGTCCTTGACGGCAGCAAAGACAAAGCGGATATTCTCTGTGTCTGTAGCACACGTGAAATGGGAGTAGATAATTTTTTCACTCTCAGGATTCAGGTCAACAAACATCTTCAAGATAAATTCTCTTGCTGCCTGCGCATCTCGCTGAGGTCCTGTTACACCAGAAAAGAAGTATATTGAATTTATCTTCAAAAAAATAAAGGTAGTCCTTGACTTACAACTATTCGGTTAGTAACCACTGGAATTCATGACGGCATTTAAAAAAATGACTCGTGAACATTTTTCAGTTTATGACATTGCAGTAACCCATGGTCATGTGATAAAAATTTGGACGCTTGGCAATTGGTATGTATTCATGACGGCTGCATTGACCCAGGGTCATGTGATCACCTTTTGCAACATTCTGACAAGCAAAGACAATGGGAAAGCCAGACTCACTTAATGACTGCAGTGATTCCCTTAACAATTATGGCAAGAAAGGTTATAAAATGGGACAAAGCTCACTTAACAACTGTCTTGCTTAGCAACGGAATTTTTGGACTCACTCCGCTCATAAGTCAAGGAATACCTGTAAATAGCTATTATTACACTGTGGTGATATCTAAGGAAGAAATGAGGACTGAATATTGAAGGATGGAAGAGAGGTTGTGGACTGAAAAATGATACATCCCAACATCTTACTCAACAATCATGGTAACTTGGAGAACTGACATTTAACCTTTTAAAGTAAAGATGGTTAAAAACAAGCCAAAGGCAAGAATTTCATAGTACATTAGGATGGGAGCTACTATACTGGCATCTTTAAACAAATAGAAAGAATATACACAGAGAAATGATTGAGAAAGAAGACAGAGGTTTCATTTTAAAACAAGATTACAGTGACTGTCACTGGGAAGATTCTGGAAAAGATAATCAAACAACAAATCAGTGAACACCTTGATACGAACAAAGTTATCACTAAAAGCCAACATGGGTTTGTCAAAAACAGATCATGCCAGACAAATCTTATTGCATTCTTTGACCAAGTGACAAAACTAGTGGACCAGAGGAATGCTGTAGATATAATTTACTTGGACTTCAGTAAGGCATTTGATAAAGTAGATCACAACCTACTACTTGATATGATAGAAAAATGTGGTTAGATAGCATCACCACCAGATGGATTCGTAGCTGGCTGACAGGCCGGAACTGCATCTACATGGAAGGAAGTGTGTAGTGGGGTGCCCCAGGGCTCTGTTCTGGGCCCAGTGCTCTTCAACATCTTCATTAAAGATTTGGATGAGGGGATAGATGGGGAACTCATCAAATTTGCAGACGACACCAAGCTGGCAGGAATAGCCAATACTCCAGAAGATAGGCTTAAGATACAGGAGGATCTGGACAGACTCAAACTCTGGGCACTATCTAACAAAATGAAATTCAATGGTGAAAAAAGTAAGGTTCTATATTTAGGCAGGAAAAATCAAATGCACAGGTATAGTATAGGTGGTACCTTGCTCAATAGTAGCAACTGTGAGAGAGTTCTCGGAGTCCTAGTGGACAATCACTTAAATATGAGCCAGCAGTGTGCTGCAGCTGCCAAAAAAGCCAACACAGTGCTAGGCTGCATTAACAGAGGGATAGAATCCAGATCGTGTTAAGTACTAATACCACTTTACAATGCCTTGGTAAGGCCACACCTGGAATACTGCATCCAGTTTTGGTCACCACGATGTAAAAAAGGTGTCGAGACTCTAGAAAGAGTACAGAGAAAAGCAACAAAGATGATTGGGGGACTGGAGGCTGAAACATATAGGGAACAGTTGCTGGAATTGGGTATGTGTAGTTTAATGAAGAGAAGGACGAGGGGGGACATGATAGCAGTGTTCCAATATCTCAGGGGCTGCCACAAAGAAGAGGGAGTCAAGCTATTCTCCAAAGCACCTGAAAGCAGGACAAGAAGCAACGGATGGAAACTAGTCAAGGAGAGAAGCAACCTAGAACTAAGGAGAAACTTCCTGACAGAGCAATTAACCAGTGGAACAACCTGCCTCCAGAAGTGGTGAATGCTCCAACACTGGAAGTTTTTAAGAGACTGGCCAGCCACTTGTCTGAAATGGTATAGGGTTTCCTGCCTAAGCAGGGAGTTGGACTAGATGACCTCCAAGGTCCCTTCCAACATTATTATTATTATTATTATTCTTATTCTTATTCTTATTATTATTATTCCAGGCAATACAGCCATTGGGAAAGAAACATGTGAGCTTTCAAAGGTAGAGGGAAAAGTGAAGGGAAAAACCCTTCTCTTTGCTTCAATTATTGGTACATTTTTCAGCAGGTGCACTCTCTCTCTTTCCACTTCTCAATAAGTAGAGGTACAAGGCATAGAATGTATAATTATCAATTTAACAAACACATCCTTTTAGTAAGACACGCAAGTCTCCCTGCACTGCCTCTGAATTTGACTTACCCTATTCTGTTAATCCCATGAGATTAGGAAGAATGACAAATATGGTAAACTCCATCACTTCAGTTATGTACACAGGCACAACCAGACAGTTTTTATTAAACAAAACATCCTCCAGTCATATGGATAGAATTTCTTCCTCCTCAAATCTTATTCAGGTGAACTGAAGACACAAACCATGGTATGTTCAAGGGCTGTTTTTCTGGTTAACAAATAACAACTGACGCTCTGAACGTGTAGTTAAGAATGCACCATTTAATTAGAAGTATGGGCATGGTGGCCATAATATTACAGAACTACAGAAGGCAAGCTTGTTCTCACTTATCCACTCTATAATGTTGTCTTATTGCTGTCATACTACTTGCACACAACGTCTTATTAAAAACAAACAAACTTACCATCATACTCCGGGAAATAGTCAACTAGATGTGAATACATTATTTTCTCCTCTAAAAGGTCTTTCTTATTTAAGAATAGAATGACTGAAGAATTCTGGAACCAGGGATATGTGATAATTGTCCTAAATAGTGCTTTGCTTTCCTCCATTCGATTCTGGAAGAGCAAAAAATAGTCAATTAACATTAACGTACCTATAGCGATTGTTTCAAAAGCATAATCTGTGCGTATGTTTTTGTTTTGTTTTCTTGGATAGATGCACACAATTCATATAACTGATAGATATATAGGCATATGTATAGATACAAATATATGAATGGATGAATCTGGAGTTCTGTTTAAATTCCAAGGTTCAATTCATCCAATGAAATTAGAAAATAACTGGAGGTTTGCATTCTTTCTCATCTTGCCTTTTAGCATTACTCTTCTGTTTCTTGTTTAGTATTAATCATAGGCTGAAGTGATTTCAAAAACAGTTTACTACAGAATGTTTTTTCCCCAAGTCAAAAACTTCTGGGAAGAAATGGTGAACTGTTCTGCCTAAAATGGATGACTCCAACAAAATGAAGACCCAGTAGTTCCTCTTCAAACAAGGAAAGGACCCAGGATCATCCACAAATGCTCCTTATAGTTGCTCCTCACAAAGAGGCTGCAAGATATGCTTAGAGCTCTGAGAGACTCACCTTACTCAAACTGCAGTCATGATCTTTGAAAGGACACTGGACAAATATACTTCCTTTTTACATCACTTTTGGAAATGGTTGTTATTGCTTTTCTAATCACTTTTGGAAATTGTTTTTTAACTGCTTTTCAGCTAGTAGAAACCTTTGGATTGACAGGTTTTACAGCACTGGGAAGGTTTCCTTCAAACCTTAGTAAAATAATTTTAAATAAGATTTTGGAATTAGTTTTAAGAATCCTTCCCACAAGAAAATTCTTTTGTTTTAAATTATCTTTAAAAAAAATGATAGGATGAGACTTCGAAAGTGGACACTAGAGGGAATCAGAAAAGAGCTAAAGATTAAAGGAGAGTAACTCTTAAATGTGATTTACAGTACTAATGTGGAATGAAGCATAACATTGGACATGTTGAAGGATATTTTTGAACAACTGACCCAAAAGATAATTTTAAGACTGTCTATGTTGGGCGTGAAAGATAAGGTCCACACATGAAGGTCCAATTAAATGGATTCATTGCTACTTGTGCCTAGGTATAGGAATATTCTGAATTAGCACCTGGTAGTAGTTAGTTAGAGGGACATGGTGGCTCAGTGGGTTAGGACGCTGAGCTTGTCGATCAGAAGGTTGGCAGTTTGGCGGGTCGAATCCCGAGTGCCACGTAACAGAGTGAGCGCCTGTTACTCGTCCCAGCTTCTGCCAACCTAGCAGTTCAAAAGCACATAAAAATGCAAGTAGAAAAATAGGGACCACTCCGGTGGGAAGGTAACAGCGTTCCGTGCGCCTTTGGCATCTAGTCATGCTGGCCACATGACCACGGAGACGTCCTTGGACAAGCGCTGGCTCTTTGGCTTTGAAACGGAGATGGGCACCGGCCCCTAGAGTCGGAAACGACTAGCACGCATGTGCGGGGGAACCTTTTAGTAGTTAGTTAAGGGTCAACAGAGTTCAAGTGGGGTTGTTTGACTTAGTTTACTTATGGCTATGTAGATTCGAGGCTGATCCCACTTTTAACTTTGCCCCCAGTGTTTGCCATTCCTTCCTCTACACTCTATCTTTAGAGATAGACTGTGTATAGAAAATGTTAAGGGATGTAGAAATAAATAAATAAAAATCAAAAACAAAATAACAAAATGGGATTTACACCAGACCTGAAATGAAGAGGTTTTAAGGATTTGTTTGTAGATAAGTGATGGGATAGGGAAAGAAAAGATCATCCCAATAAATATTAAATGCTCCCTGAAGGATGTTCTTTTCTGTTTTTGACTGAACCCTATGGTCCCCCACTTTTCTTCTAATAGTTTATAAATGAAGAAATATCCTATCTTTAAACACTGTATTATTCCAATCAGGGATTATTGCAGTTAGACAGCTGCAAGGTTCTAACAGCATAAATGGAAGAATCAAAATTAGTAAATGCACATATACACATAAATATATTTTGTGCCTTAGTCTGTTCCTTAGTCTATCCTTCTAGATAGGCCTTTTAATATTTGTTGGCAATAGTTCCATTACAATAATGTCATAATGCATCTAAACGTCTCTATCATCTATTAGTCATTAGACCATCTGTTTTTTTCTCTTGATCAGGATTACCCATTTAATTAGCAATACCAAGAACAGAAGCACAATTCTTTGTACACAAGACTGTTCTTTAGTTCTTTGCTTTCATACATTTTAGATAGAAGTTGCTTTGATGCTATTCCCTGTTCATTTCTTCAGACACAGCAGCTTTTGTGAACATATGCTCTGCTGGTCTAGATACTTGCATACATACCTCCTAAAAAGTTATCCAAAATTCCTGGATTTAAAACTACTCCAAATTCATATTTTTGAATACTCGGTGCCTTCTTTATACATTTCTACCTTTTCATCTTTACAAAATAAAACTGTAGGTGTGGGGCTTTAGAATAGTGGAGAGCTTATCTGCAAATACCAACAAATACTTTATTATACAATGGAATCTTCCAAATTAAGATATTTAATCTTTGCCAATCAGCAAATTACGACCCCCATGTTTTTCATCCTAAACTAAAATAAAACTCTCTCTCCCCTCACAGTTATAGTTAGACAATGTAAAACTTTATTTTATGCTGAACCACACAAGTAGGGCATTCTTGTGTGCTGCCATTATGTTAAAAATATGAGCACTAATTGCAGAGCATTGCAGAGATAACCAGTTTTCAAAAGATAGTTTAACCTAATGGTATTTTTTTTGAGACAATTTCTATATACATTACTTTGCCTTAGCTGACTTGAGGTATCCTCAGTAGCAGTTTCAGGTAGGTAACTATTTATTTATTTCATTGTTAACAAGAATACTAAAATTCCATTAGGCAGACTATGCAAATACACCAAGTACCCAAAACTTCTGGAACATGTAGCAGAGTGGAATCAATATTTTACCATAACTTTAATGGCAAGGACAAATTTAATCCTTGTGATCCTAACACTTGCAGCTTTTTTGATAATGAGTAGAAAACTACTGCAAAAAATAAGTATATCTACTGTGTAACAATCCTGGTTTGAAAGATAATTTATCATGCTTTTCTTCTTAAAGAAGAAAACTGTTATATTTTATTTTTGATCCTCTAAAAATATTAGGAAGATTTATGGGTGTTTTGACTCAATGTTGAAATGTTTTGTGGATTTCTCAGGAACATTTGTCTTCATATTGGGCGCTAAGATTTAAGTGCGTATCTTTATGTTTGGGAGCCTGTCAAAACATCTGATGATACCTACCATATGACAGATACTGCCTCATTGAGTTGGTCACAAATTATTTCAATTCCTTTTTATTTGAAACACTATTCAAGGCAGATTGCTGATAACTCTATCCTTATAGCTGAAAATGCAAGCTCTAGTACTAAACTCAAAAAGCACAGTGGGGGAAAAAAAGACTAAATTTAAATGTAAACAAGACCAAGCTAATGACAACAGGTAGCACAATCAGCTTTAGAATAGACAATGAAGACATCAAAATGGTGGCTAGCTTCTGCATTTTAGGATCTATTATCACTAGTACAGGAACAAGTGGTCAAGAAATACGCTGATCCAGGCTAGCCCTTGATAGACCAGCCACGAAAGCCTTGGAAAATGTATTCAAATACCTGATGTGTTTTTATATCTACCAAGATCAGAATCATACAAGCCAAGGTATATCCTGTGATACTCTATGGAAGCAAAAGATGAACTTTAAGAAGCAGGATAGGAAGAGTATCGATATTTTTAAACTTTTGTGTTGGAGAAGACTCCTGGACAGCCAACAAAACAAACTGATGGATCTTCAAACAAATCAACCCTTCAAGGCACAAATTGCCAGGGTCAAATTATCCTACTTTGTACAGATTATGCTAAGGCCAGCTCTCTGGAAAAGGTTGTAATGCTAGGAAAAATAAGAGAGGAAGAGAATGGCCAACAGGAAGATGGATAGATTAAATTTCACTGGCGATGACTACACTATTGGGAGCCTCGAAAGAACAGGCTAGGGATAGATTGTCATGAGAAAAATCTATCCATGTGGTCAACAGGAGTCGAAAATGACTTGATGGCATATAATCAATCAGGACAGATCAATATTACTGTACATTCAGTAAATGTGGCATCTATTGTAAATATTTTTGTTACAAACTGAATGAAAAAATAATACTGTATGGAAAATGGATAGGATGGAATGGAATAATGTGATACTGCACACATGGGGGAGGTTTTTTCAAGTAATCTTATTCAAGATTATAATTACTATAGTAAAAATGAATGCACATTATAAAAAAGAAAGGAAAACAGAACAAGTAAAAGTTACAAAGGGAAAAAATAAGAAAGACATAAAGAACAGAAAGAAAAAAGAAAGAAAAATATTAGAATAAGAAAAATTTCCTTTCTGTCAGTTTTTGGTCCTAGTGAAAGTTACCCTGAAGTCTATACTTCCCGTTCTCACAGATTTTAGGCAAGAAAGTATCTAAACATATAAATTATTCCAGGAAACTTGAATTACATACAAGCATAAAAATAATAAATAAACACCGACAAATGCAAACACCACATGCCAGATATCAAATCCTGTTTAGAGTCAATCCCAGCTTTCAGTCTTTGGATACTGTCTTCCATCCAAATAGAACAGGGAAGTCCTTGAAGCTTTCCAGAAACTTATGAAAGATGAGGCCAATTGGATTCCCATTGGGAGTTCCAACTAGTTGAGGCAGCCAATCAGAATGGCTACCTTTGAAGCCAGTCAGAGGGTACAATCTGGAGTAAGTTGACCCTATTTGATCTAACTGAATGGATAGATTTATACAAGGGAAGCCAATTCCTCAGATAACTGGGTCCACATCCATATAGGGTCTTAAAATGCCAACATACACCTTGACTTGCACTCAAAGGCCAACTAGTAATCAATGAAGCTCCTGAAGTATCAAGGACAAATGAAGATATTGAAATACTCCAATCAGAACTCAAACTTCCAGGTTCTACAACAGCTATGGCTTCCAGATTTTTGTCAAGGAAAGTCCCATGTAGAGGTCATTATAGGAATCAAAACAGGTGTGACTATGGCATGAATTACTGTGAGCATTCTGATCCAGGAAATTGCTGCAAAAGATGTAGCTGTATAAAAAATCCTCCTATCCACAACTGCCAGCTATTCCTTGAGCAGGAACTTGAATTTAGTAGAATTCCTAAATTGCAGATTCTAAACTCACTTAGAAACAGAGACTAAACTTCCCTGGAATAATCTCAAACTCACTTTGTCTTGGAGAAATTCAGCTGAAGATTCTTCCTATCCATCCAAATCTTGACCTACTCTAAGCACTGGGTCGGCACTTGTACCACATCATCAGTTTATATTTTATCTTGTCTAGGGGCAAGATGTATAATTGTGTATCATGCACATGTTCATAATACTAAACCAAAGGAAATCTCCACAAGTTTAAGATGGAGGAAAACCACTGAAAACAGCACTCTCTCTTCAATCCCTTGAAGACAAACCAAAAGGGTGACATGGCCAATGGAATCAAAAACCACCAAGAGGTTAAGCAATGGCCATGGGGGTTGCACTGTCCTGATTGTGATCTCTCACAACCATAACTGATGTAGATTCTGTGTTGTTACCCAGACTGAGTGCCATGGATACAAATTAACTGCCTTCTCTAGTCTAGGATCCTTTGCATCTTATGGGATGAACAGAACTGAATATGACTGTCTCAAAATCACTAAGCGAAATACATGAAGACTTAATCATCTCTGGTGAAAATCTCATGCTACAGTACATTGATTTCCATATGAAAAAAGGCATAGCATTTTATAGAAAATTCTGGGTTAAATTATAAAGGAAGAGATTAAAATAGATAAAAAGAAAAGAAATGGAGGAAAATATAAATATTTACAATTAGCCATTCTACCCAAAGGCTTGTGGAGCCCTCTAGTGTTCACACAGTAGATAAATGAAATACATCTAGTTGACTTGCAATTTAATGAGGCAGAAGGACTTATGGAACTGCATCTGTGGAATGCTAAAAATTCATGTAAAATAAAATAAAATTGGTTTGGAGAGATTTGCAGATAAAAATGTATTATGAATTGATATATCAGTATTTCATATGCTTGTTTTCAGCTTTGCTTTAAATTGTTGTTTTGGAAATTTTTTTAAAATGGAAACATCTCCCCAAATATTTGTTTTAATTTATAATTTGTACGATGGTCCATGTCTGATATTTGCCATTTTTTTCATTGATGTGCACATTAAAATTAGGCATAATACACATAAAATCTCACTCATCTTTCTTTTGCAGGTCAGAATATTTCTTGATATGGTCATTTAAAGTCACCCAATGCAAAATACTTTTAAACATATTTTTTCTATTTTGGATAAAAGCTATAAAGTATCTTCCCCAAAACTACAGGAATGCATCCCAGTCCTATATGGAGAGTAAATGTTTCTTTAAAACACTAGATAAAGAAAAAACTTGGGAGTATATATTCACTTAAATGAGAATAGGAATTTGTATACTGTATATTCACTTATTGACTAAAATATAACAAATTTCTCAGTTAGAAAGTAAAATAGATAAGTGAATCCTCAAAAAGTCACACATTTCCTAATGTACTTTATTAAAGAGTTTGAGGTTTACAGTTTATTTGGCAATAAATTATTCCATCAGCCTTACTAAATATAAAGCAGAGAGACAGATACAGAAAATTGACATTATCTAATTTGTGATGTAGTTATTTCCAAGCAATGGTGCACATAGTTTTGGAATTTTGGGTATCAAAACTAATAGGGCAAGCTATTATACACAAAAAATATGGGCAGCAAATCTCACATTCACTTGGACCAATGATGTTAGCTAGTTGTATAATAAAAAACCTGCAAGCAATAACCATGCTCAGAAAATACCATGAACTTCACAATTCAACCAGGAGCTAGATACATTCCCTTCTATTGGAAGTACATGTTTTTATTGTCACCGTTATCCTAATCACTTATTCAATTTGGACTTTATGCAAAGTATGTTGTCTATCACTGAACACTGAGCTGTTCCCAGGAAATAGAAGATTTCCATTTGATTGTGGCAGGTAAAAAAATGTAGAGTGAGAAGAAGGGTATGTGGCTGTTTAGATGGCAATATACCGTATTTTCCGGCGTATAAGACGACTTTTTAACCCATGAAAATCGTCTCAAAAGTTGGGGGTCGTCTTATACGCCAGGTCGTCTTATACGCCAGAAAATACTATTCACCTCTCTGATCTGCAGTCCCTGGCAACGTGCTCCGAAGCCGCCTCCCAGCCAGCATGTCACCGCCAAACTTCCCAGCCCACACCGCATCTAGGCACTGCAGCCCGGATGGGTCCGGTCAAGGACGCCGCGGAACCCGCTGGCACCGGGCGAGACCTGGCAGAGTTGTCCTGCGCGCGTGCGCGCTGGCCAGCTGCCGGGCGTCGGTGTGTCAATCACTCATCGGATCGGGGGAGGGGACGGAACGGCTTGGAGCTAAGCCACCGCTGTTGCCGTCGCCACCGGGGTTCGGATGGGAGGGAGAAGCCTCCTCTTCACGAGCCTCCCCTGCCTCCGAGCCAGGCCGGCGATCGCTGGAGGGACAGACGTTGGACGGTCGGAAGAAGCAGCCGACGCACGGAAGGCAGGCTCACGACGAGTCGTGGTGGGCCTGCGTCTGTGGCGTGCAGGGATGGCGGGGGTGGCTCCCATAGTGAGGGAGGCGTGTCCATGGGGAGACGGGTGAGGCCCGTGCGGCGTGCTACGAAGAGGGGCCCCGCTGAATGTCGCGCCCGTAGGCCACGACATACAGTAGGAAGGGAGCACCTTTGCTTCTGCCGAGGCACCGCCTGACCCGCGACGACTGGAAGAATTGCTTGCCTGGTCACGGAGTGCGGAACAGCGGTACTTGGCACCCCTCTTGCCCGCAGAACATGCAGCGGCCCTCGCCAGCCAGCCTCGGCATGGCCGCCCCAAGCCCGGCTCTCTAGCGCGTCTTCCGGGCCCGCCTGGCCGGGGCTTGGCTCCAGACGCGGCGGCTGCTCCGTCTGCAAATGCTATCTCAAAGCCGAATCACGCTTGGCCGTGCAGACTGCCGAAAGGCGGGGACTCAGAGTTCCCGTGGTGGTTGCGGCTTCTGGCGTACTGTTTGCAGAGTCTGGCCTGGAAGAGCGCGTGGCTTTGCACCATTTGCATCAGACGGGGCTGAATCTGAATCGGGCTTTTGTCGGACACTTGGCAACTGGCATGTAAGTATTTTCCGGCGTATAAGACGAAAAACCTTGAAAATCTTCTCAAGTCAGGGGTCGTCTTATACGCCGGGTCGTCTTATACGCCGGAAAATACGGTAACTATTACGTCTCCAGTATAGCTCTTAGCATATTTGCAGGATCTTAGCATCCTTTCTCCAATGTCTATGTTCTCCCACATCTAAAGAGGCAGGTTCACCATTCCCAATATAAAAGAATTTTAAAATCTTCCTATGAAGACCCAATCAATCTAGAATAGCAGTTCTAATTAATGTCAATCAAATATGCTTCCTGTGTCATTAAAAAAGAGGTTTTCACAGGCTAAAATGCTACAAAAGTCAGAAAGCAGTAAGGAAAACTATTGCTAGTTTTTCATAGCATAGCTGGCTCAGGAATTCTGGGAGTTGAAGTCCATGAGTCATAAAAGAGCCGAGGTTGCCTACCCCTGCACTAGACCAAAGTGGTTCTCAATTTTAGTTCCATAAATATCTCATTCCAATAGATTTGCATTTTAAATGACATTTTGGGATAAATTGTGTCAACAGAAAAATTTCAGAGTGGAGAAACGAAAGAAACTGATGAGAAATGTAAATACTAGGGTTCTGAAGTGCTCCAGATGTGATGCAGAAGAAGTGCTTTGGAATAGGCAAGAATATCAACACAGGAACTTTTTAAAGCAACTGCTATTATTTGCAGGATCTTGCAGCTTCCCTGCAGAAACTATGCAATCCTAGAGAACAAAATTCTACTTTAATGATAGGTGCTTACAGCCTATTTAGTACCACCTCTTCCAAACTAAATCCAGAATTTTCACTCTCTTAATATTATGCCTGAATTAGGGGTCTGAATGCTCTCATTCCCAGGTTCTAAAAAACATTTTCGGAAACAGAAGCTAGTCTTCTTCAATTATGACCGAGTCTCATAATTGATACATGATTAAACAAAGCTCTATTGTACTACTTTGTTCTTTTGGTTACGTTTTAAGAGGATGAACAACTAGCAATAGTTTTCCTTATTGCTTTCTGACTTCTGTAGCATTTTTAGCCTGTGAAAACCTCTTTTTTTAATGACACAGGAAGCATATTTGATTGAATTTTAACATATAAGCCACCTCTAATCTGCCTAGCAAGGAAAGTTAACAAATTTCCAACTTGGCATTTTATGCATGTTTCCGTTTATTTTTAACGGTATTAACAATAAAGTCTATATACCGTAATTATTCAGGCTTGAAGGATTATTAGTACAGGAATATTTCCCCAAGCTGTGAAGAGAAGAGTGTGAGACCTTTGACCTTTTCAATTAGCACTTGCCAAAGCAAAGGGCAGGTCACGTGGCAAAAGACTGTCGGTTCTTCCACAGAGCAGCATTAAAGTGCCATTATCCCATGTAGGAGTTGGCAGAAAAGTACTATGCTAATTTATTTATTTATTTATTTATTTATTTATTTATTTATTTAATTAAATTTTTATACCGCCCTTCTCCCGAAGGACTCAGGGCGGTGAACAGGGCATATCATAAAACTACAAAAGTACAAAAGTTAAAAAAGAATTAAATTATTGCCCACAATAAAAACAATAATATATATATATATAAATATTAAAACCCTAAGTGATTCCCCATCAGGCCAGGTCAGCTTGTTCAAATAAATGGGTCTTTAACCCGCGCCGGAAGGAGCGGAGATCCGGTGCCATCCGGAGCTCAACCGGCAGCTGGTTCCACAAAGCCGGAGCGCCCACAGAGAAGGCCCTCCCCCTGGGGGCCACCAGCTGACATTCTCTGACTGGAGGCACCCTGAGGAGGCCCTCTCTGTGGGAACGCACGGGGCGGAGGGGAGTCGATGCCGGCAGCAGGTGGTCCCCGAGGTATTCCGGACCCATGCCATGTAAGGACTTAAAGACCATCACTAAGACCTTGAACCTCACCCGGAAGACAACTGGTAACCAATGCAGCTCGCGGAGCAAAGGTGTAACATGGGAGTACCGGGAAACTCCCAAGACAACTCTCGCGGCCGCATTCTGTACCAGTTGGAGCCTCCAAGTGGTCTTCAAGGGAAGCCCCATGTAGAGAGCATTGCAATAGTCAAGACGAGAGGTCACGAGCGCATGAGTGACCGTACACAGGGCATCCCGGTCTAGATAGGGCCGCAACTGGCGCACCAGGCGAACCTGGGCGAAAGCCCCCCTAGTCAAGGCCACTATATGATCTTCCAGGGTAAGCCGTGAATCTAGGAGGACTCCCAAGTTGCGAGCCCTATCCACGGGGGGTAAAAGCTCATTTAGAAAAGTACTCACATACCACAGGCCTCAATCCATTTAAAGTGGGAGGGGACAAGAGGGTAGGGTGAAGTGGGGAGCACCTCCTTCACTGCCAGTTACTATTTGTAGAGCCATTGCCCCATATTGCCTCACCCCTGCCCTTCTCTGGAGTTGCTGGAGAAATGAGAGAAGAGGAATGAGGTCTGCTATCAGTTCAGAGGGTGATCATTTTGTGTAATCAGAGAACTGAGGGGAAAGGAGCCATTTCCCCCCTCTCTCCTCATCCCTTCTTTTGCTACTCAAGGCAGGAGGAGAGAGAGAGAGAGAGAGAGAGAGAGAGAGAGAGAGAGAATGAGCAACTGATAATACAGTACTTATGAGGAACGTAGAAATGGAGAAGAGAGCTCAGAGTTCCACTAGGCCTAAGAATGAACAGGGGTCCAAAGTAAAGATCATAGATCATATAATAGATATCTATTAATTTTGGGGTTATTCTGCTTAGAGCTTAACTATCCTCTACACTTACTAAAGGAGTTATAAATAAAAATATAATTTTGGAGAAGCAGAATGTTTTAGAGAATAGGAAATATTAGTTAATGTCCAAAAGATTGAAGTAGAACCATATGGACCAACGTCTCTGAGACGAGTATTTCAAAACCAGGATGAAATCAGAGAATTTTTTTTTTCCTGGCACTAGGTCAGTCATAGAATACTACCACAAAGTTATATGAGAGATTTTTGGGAAAGCAATTATTGCCTTAATTACAAAAATACTTCTGGATGGCATTTGATAATGGCCTACCTCATTGTCTGACTCCACAAGTACTTGATCATATTCGCTAAGAGCTACTAGAAACATAATGGAGGTGACATTTTCAAAACAGTGTATCCATTTTCTTCGTTCCGATCGCTGTCCCCCCACATCCACCATTCTGAAATAGGAGCAAAATTCACAGAAGTTAAAACAATGTACAAATACTAGAATGGTTAGGGAAATGTTTTCATTATTATATTATTTATATGCTATGTCTCAAAGATCATGACAATAGAGTGAATACATCTACACTTCAGCATTCTGCAAATGCCACAAGCCTACTGTTGATTTCATAATATTCTTTATCCTCAGAGACTTTGTACTTACGGCTCTAGGAAGTTAGAAATTCTTGTTTTCCTTATATGATTCTCTGACAGGTGCTTTGCTCTTCCAAATTTTTTTTCCAAATGTAAGGGTCATATAGACTAAGAAAGCCAGACAACATCTTTACTAACAAAAATGACCCTCTTTATTTTGCTTCACGACTACAGTTAATGAAACTCAAAATAAAAAAAACTTCAAAAAAGGTTCTTCAGAATACTGTATACATTTGTATGGAACAAGAACCATTTGTCAAACTTTGCATTTCAACAAATCTACAAATGAATTTCAACAAATCTACAAAGTAGCAAGTTTATATAGCCGCTACCATTACACAAGTTAAACACAACACCTTTAAAAATGAGTGTAATTATTTAAATTTGAACAGGAAGGTTTTATGCTCAATAAGGGCAAGAGTCCAATATTTTCCAGAGTAACTGTAATAGTAATAATCTTCTATGTATAATGACATAATAATAAAATAGGGGAATTCTTATAAGGACATGTATATTATTTTTCCAGTTTACGTTCTTACATAAGATGAAGCAGAATTAATAGCTAGGATTTTTATTAGAATTGGTGGACTTATAAATATATAAAATACCATTTGTCTGCAATTATATTCTATATTCATACCTTACCACACAAAAAGGGAGTGGGAGAAAAGAATACATTTCTAAAAAAACATTTTCTATTGGTACAATTATTTAAATATATATTTTTTCTCCTGTTTATGACTTAACACAATACTTTGTTTTGCATTTTCCATTTTTGATCAGTGTAAAATATTGATCTAAACAATGAACATCTCAGGGGTTGAATTGTTTTACCTGAATTGCTACTACTAACCCAAAAGAAGGAAGGGAGTGGGAGAAAAGAATACATTTCTATTGGTACAATTTTTTAAATATATTTTTATGCTCCTGGTAGGAAACTTCTTTCCCCCAAAACAAACTCCTCTAAAGTAGCACTTTAAAGATTAAAAAAAAAACCTTTTATCTACCTGAAAATAACACTTTGTAAGTCAAATGGGTATTCAATGATTCCTGTAGTTGGAACCCGAACTCTAAGAACATCTTGTTGAGTGGGTAGATATCCAGAGGCTGCTATGCGGTCCATATCGTTAAGATAACTATAGATAGAAGAGAAAAATCAGGAGTGAAAGATAATGCCCCACTGACAGAAGGAATTATATAAAGATAAAAAAGCCAAAGAGTTTAGATAGGGCACACTTGGGAAAAAAAAACCTCTTGAAAACAGAATTTTATAGAAGAATCAAAAAAATGTCTATATAGATTTTGTAATTTTTACACTAGAATTTTTACTAGAATTGCTCATGATCTATAGAATGTTCAAAGTATTAAGGGCAACAATTTAAAAAGCATTATCTTGTCCTGGTTGTACAAATTATGTTCAATGTGAAAGAGATGTGGACTGGTAAGATTCAAAATCAAACGCACATAAAGTGAATTGGATCAAAGTGCTGAATGCAATATAGAATAGTTGTTTGCTACAGAGTAAAGTTCTGCCTTAAACATAGAAGTTTTGTCTGTTCTTTTTCTATAAATGTACATCTAGCAGTGGCATTAACAAATAAGCTTAGTTATTGTTAGAACAGGTTCACTGATGAATTGCAATTCATTAATGAATTTAATACCACCTAATTATGGCTCTTGAGATGGTTCACCATCAACTGGCTCAATGCAAATATAGTATGACAAATGATCACTGAACTGTAGTCCTCAACTTACAACCACAATTGAGCCCAAAATTTATGTTGCTAAGTAAAACATTTGTTAATTGAGTTTTGCTCCATTTTACCACTTTTTTTAAAGTGAATTATTGCATTTGTTAAGTTAGTAACGTTAAGTGAATTCTGGCTTCCCCATTGACTTTGCTTGTGAGAAGATCACAAAAGCCGATCACATGATCTGGGACACTGCAACTGTCATAAATATGAATTTTGACCATGTGACCAAGGGGATGCTGCAATGGTCATAAGTGTGAAAAATGGTCATAGGTCACTTTTTTCAGTGCCGTTGTAACTTTGAACAGCCACTAAATGAACTGTTGTAAGTTGAGGACTGCCTGTAGGTAAGTAATATGATTTTCTCCCCAATTTCCATGCTATTCAATATAGTATCATTTCATTTTTACTGGCTTTTATGGAACTATGATCTTATATTACCTGCCTCTCGGCACAACATTTAGAATAACATCTCAAGTATTCTATACCAGGGCTTTTCAACCTTTTCACCCATTTGTACCACTTTTAGGATAAGGCAATATCCAAGTACCACCAGTCACCCAGCAAGAAAAAATGATATTACTGGTAGTCCTCGACAATTCACTTAGTGACTGTTTGAAGTTACAACGGCACTGAAAACGTGACTTATGACCATTTTTCACACTTATGACTGTTGCAGCATCCCCAGGCTTATGTGATTTACATTCAGATGCTTGGCAACTGATTCATACCTATGACGGTCTGTGTCCCAGGGCCATGTGATCAACTTTTGCAACTTTTTGACAAGCAAAGTCAATGGCTGGGGGTGGGGAACGTGTCCAGCTCATCACTCAGGTTGCAGGGTGCCTGTGTGTGCATGGGAAATCTGTGGGTCTCTGGTTGGGGGGGGGACTGGGGGGGTGCCTTCCTTCCCTCCCTCTCTCCCATTGTCCCTACATTTCTTCCTTCCTTCCTTCCCTCTTTGTCCCTTCCTTCGTTTTCTCCCTCTCCCTTTCTTCTTTCCTTTCTTTCTTCCTTCCCTCCCTCTATCCCACTGTCCTTCCTTCTTCTTTACTTTCTTCCTTCCTTCCCTCCCTTTGTCCCTTCCTTCCTCCCTCCCTCCTTTCCTTCCCTCTTTGTCCCTTCCCTCCTTCCCTCCCATTGTTCCTACCTTTCTTCTTTCCTTCCTTCCTTCCCTCCCTCTTTGTCCCTTTCTTTTGCAAGCAGGAAATCTTGCACAAGAATTGAAGCCGGGGATTTCCCCCCCAAACACACACTCTTTTCCTGGCTTGCCCCCACATCTGGGGTTTCCTTCCTGGCAGTCCGGGTCCTGTGAGAGGGCAAGCGGGAACGAAGCAGCCCTCGGGTCTGTGCTGCAGAAAAGCCGCAAGCACTGGTGTTGCCTGGGCTCCTGCCCAGCTCACTTGCTTGTGGGGAAGGCGGCGGCAACAGTTGTGTCGAACCCTGAGAGGGGGGGTGTCCAGTTCTCGCTTTTCCCCTTTGCAAAATGGGCTTCAATTGAGCTGTGCTCTGACTTTGGGCACCGTTCCTGGGGAATCCTCTCTGCCCCCCCAAAAGCAGGGCTTTTTGCGCTGCTGCGCTTTGCATGACTCACCCTTTCACAGCATGAAAAGCTCCCCTCAAAACTGAGCAGGGGCACCGCTGCCTCTTTCGGGCATCTTTCTGCGGCCGGAGCACGTGGCTGCCCCCATAGAGCGTCCCGGGCATGGCATGGAAAGGGTTAAAGCCGCGTGAAGCTTCTCCACATGTTCAAGGCGCCCCAGGTGAACATGGAGCTCCACTAATGGAAAGGGGGGGCGGCCCCCCGATGCTCCCCCCACAAGATGAAGTGAAGCGGCACGCTTGTGACGAGGAGAACGAAGCAGGGCGGGAGGAAGCTTGATGTAAGTAAAGATCACCTTCAGGCAGGCAGAGCCAAGACTGGCTTGCGCTGAGAGCCACCGCCAGCCTTCCTGGCTGACAGGTGGGCTGGTTGGGTGGTCCAACCTGCTGCACCCTTCCTGGGTCCCTCGCTGGAGGTACCCACATCTCATGCCCCTGCTTTCCTGAACACGGCATGCCGGGGGCTGGCATGCACACCATCCTGGGCGAAGCCCACTCTCTCCGGGGCCCTGCCGGCTGGCTGGTAAACACACTTCCCCCGCAACCCCCCCTCCGCTCCCTCCAGGAAGACACGGCAGTCCCACCTCACCATGGTCACTCCTTTGGCCCTGGGGAGTGTCCTCCAGGAGGAAATAAAGTCGCGCCCATGCACCGGCCTTGCTGCATCAACCCCATGCGCCCACCTCAGGAAGAGGAGAGGGAGAAAAGTCTCGAGCACCAGGAGGCACCGTGAAGGGTATCACAAGCTCGTGGCGGGGAAAGAAAAGAAGATGGAAGGCCACAACAGAGAGAGAGAGAAGGGGGAAAAGAAGGAGGGGGTGGTTGTGAGGTTGGCGCTCAGGGCCGCGACGCGAGCGGTCTCAAACACCTACCTACCGAGGGAGTGGATGGCTCTGTCCCCTTACTTGTGAAGTAAGAAGAGGGGGGAAAGGGTGACACGGATCTCGCACGAGAAGAAGTCAATTAGGTTGCTGCACAATGAGTCCCAGGGAAGGCGGGGCCTTGCTCTGCGCCTGAGCTCTTCGTGCGCCTTTGGTAGGGTTCCTGCAGGCCGCTGCCAAGCAGCATGTTTTCTGCAAGCAAGTGAGCTGGGAAGGAGCGGAGCAGGGGGGGAGGAAGGCGATGCCGCATACCACCAGCCAGGTCCTTGTGTACCACCCGTGGTACGTGTACCACCGGTTGAAAAGCCCTGTTCTATGCTGTTATTTTTCCATTTAAAAAGGAGCACACTTAATCCTAGCAGCTTGCCAGAACTTTATAGCCAAGATCAGCTCTGCTTTTCTACAGTGTCCATATCTGTACTGTACTTAGACAAATCTTGACATTCCTGAAGCCATTTGCTCTTATTAGAATTATCCTTGCAGCCCCATGATGAATTAAGATGTCTGCTCTACATTTAAATAAGGGCATGGTCTCTGTAAATGCTAGATTTTGGCATTATCTTTTTAACTTTTGGCTAATGTTAATTTCTTTCCCATGGGTCTGCTCAATCTGATTCTTAGAGAGACCTTCAAATCAACTTTGTTAAAAAAAATATTGGCAAGCTTTACTCCCTGAGACTCTTAAGGAAAGATTTATTCTTTCAAAGATTGAAAGATTAGGCTTCCCAAATACCGGATGTATCCTTAAGTAGTGTATTTGGGACAGTGACCTTCAAAACAAAATGTGGTTCCCAGTTTCGCAACACAAGGGGTCTTTCCAAGTGAGTGACATACAGATGGGAGGTTGAATAATTGACCCTGTGGT
Organism: Vipera ursinii; assembly: GCF_947247035.1. NCBI lineage: Eukaryota > Metazoa > Chordata > Lepidosauria > Squamata > Viperidae > Vipera > Vipera ursinii. Next base: position 228,820,637 of record NC_139513.1, read on the forward strand.
AGAGCTGGAACAATCTGGAGCTGAACACACTTAAAACTGTAGAGATGAAAATGGATTTTAGGAGGAACCCTCCTATTCTACCACCTCTTATAATATTAGACAACAGAGTATCAAGTGTAGAGACCTTGAGGTTTCTGGGTTCTATGATCTCCCAGGACTTGAAATAACACCTAATGTTAGAACCATCATTAAAAAGATACAACAGAAAATGTTTTTCCTGCGTCAACTCAGAAAGTTTAGACTGCCCTAGGAGCTGTTGATAGTGTCATTTGTACTTACGTAACTGCCTGGTTTGGCATAGCAATCAAATAGGACGGGTAAAGACTTCAATGAATAGTTAGGATTGCAGAAAAAAAAAACCATTGCAATCAGCCTGCCTTCCAACAAAGACCTGCACGGGTCAGAAAGTGGACTAAGAACTTATCTACGGACCCCTCATATCCTGGACATAAACTGTTTCAACTTCTTTCCTCAGATGCCGCGATAAGGCACTGCCTGCCAAAACAACTGGACTCCAAGACAGATTTTTCCCTTTTGCCATCACTCTGCCGAACACCTAATTACCACAGTACTGTCTTAAGTGTAGTATGGCTGTATTATTATTATCTTCCTCATCTTTCCTACTACCTTCTTCTATTAGCATCTTATATTACCTTGTTATTTGTATGTACACTGAGAGTTTATGAACTGGAGACAAATTCCTTGTGTGTCCAATCACACTTGTCAATAACTCTTCTTTTCTTCTATGCTGTGCTATCCTATGCTATACTCTGGCTGGTTTTATCCGATTACTGGTCTTAACTCTTAATAAAGGTTTGACTGACTGAATTGAAGCAATTTTCATTACACTCTGATTCCATGGTTTTGTTTTTTTAACCAGGATCCTCATGTTCCTCAGGTATCTTAGTATAACACGTATATGGGTTGATTGGGAGCTTGGCTACATTAAAATGTTTTATGATATTCTATGTTTTTATTATTTTGTGTGGTCAGCTGCCTAGGGTCACAAGGTATAAGGAATATGAAAATGGAGATGGGCAGTGAAGAAATGTGTACTAAGCCCAAGGAGGTAGAAAAACATTTTAAAAAAAGATTGATACTGGCTTTCCCAATTCTATTAGATAAGAGCGAGGGAACAGAAATCACAGGGGGACTTGCAAGATTGTGTTACTATAGTACTGTAGAAAAGAGCCCTGGTAGTGCAGTGGTTAGAATGGAGTATTGCAGGCTAATTCTGCTGACTGCCAGGGGTTCAATCGACTGCCAGAAGGTTGACTCAGCCTTCTGAGATCGGTGAAATGAGGACACAGATTGTTGGGGACAATACAAGTAGTCCTCGATTTACAACAGTTCATTTAGTGACTCTTCCAAGTTACGCCACTGAAAAAAGTAACAATGTGACCGTTTTTCACATTTATGAACGTTGCAGCATCTCCATGGTCACATGGATCAAAATTCAGATGCTCAGCAACTGATTCATACTTATGACAGTTGCAGTGTCCTGGGGTCACGTGATCTCCTCTTGTGACCTTCTGATAAGCAAAGTCAATAGGAATGCCAGATTCACTTAATAATCGTGTGACTAACTTAACAACTGCAGTTATTCACTTAACAAGTGTGGCAAGAATGATCATAAAATGGGACAAAATTCATTTAACAACTGTCTCACTTAGCAACATAAATTTTGGGCTCAACTGTGGTCGTAAATCAAGGACTACCTGAATGCTGACATTGTAAGCCACTCAGAGAGTGCTGTAAACCATTATGAAGTGGTATGTAAGTCTAAGTGTTATTGCTATAGTTTGTTTCAACAAAGTATAGTTCTAGTCTTTCTGTGAAGTCAGTTCCTTGATTGGTCTATCTTGTACTACAAACACAAAGGTGAGATGGATTGTTGTAAACATGAAATTAAAAAAAACAAGTGAAACAAACAAATAATGGAATCTACACTGCAGGAAAAGACATAAGGGAGCAATTGTAACTCTTGATATCTTATAGATATCTACTATATTTATGTATTTCTCACATATTAATCATAAACAACATACAATACAGGAAGTAATAAAAATGTTCCAATCACCTACAACACTGTTCCCCCCATTCCATCACTTTTGATATAAAATCTTTCTACATAGAACAGGAATTGGACAAATTACACTGCAAAAAAATTATACAAAACAGCCATGCATGACAAAGTACACAGAGGACAAAGTAACTAAGTTATATACTGGCAAAATTGGGATATTAAATAAAATGATTACTAAGCATAAATCTAAAATTAAACATCACTAAATGGATGACCATTTGGACTATTTCAATTAATAAGAGGTATTTTCAGAGAAAGCTAGGAGGTGGCTGGCCCCCAAGATTTTGCTGTATTGATTTGTGTAACTTTTCCAGATACAAATTTTCATATTTTGTATCAGAAACTGATCTACATAGTGTATCTTGTCCTTTTCCTTTGGCATGTCTCCTTTTTGCTATGAGTGTCTTATACATGACACCAGCTTCACTTTCCTGAGCCTATTTCATTATGAATTCAGGTGGATCAAGATGGAACAGATCAACAGTATCCAATTATTCACTCGAGATGAGTCAACTAAAAATATGCTTCCGGCTCATCATAACTGCATCAATTGTGTTATTTTTGTAACTGATGCCCAGATTGATCTCCATCCTCAATCCAATTCAGCTGCCAAGCAGGGTGACACATAATACAGTCTTCTCCCTGTTAAATGAAATCACAGGGAGCTATATTTATCCTCAGGAAACTAATGTATATGGGCATAAGTCTAACTGCTAAATTTCAATTCTGATCTAAGTGAAAGAAAGAAATACAAAGATGGAGACAGAACACACAGATCTACTGGTAAGTCAATGAATGCATCGTCTCAAATTAGCATATCTTTTAAAATAATTTAACTTTAGCATTAAAATATTTATCTAAACTGAAACTGGATTCATGAATATGAATCTTCACTATTTAAAGAGCCATATAGCTATATTAAATTGCTGAAAATGAAGCGTCTGGATCAAGAACCTATTTTTTCTTTTTTCCTATCTCAATTTTAGATAATTCCTTTTGCAGACATGAATGCTTCCTTGGAATTGGATAGTCTTGCCCGGCTTTTAAAGTATTTCTAGCAAAATGATTACTGCCTTATTTAAGAAGTTTTCAAGCTCTGGGTTACATTCTAGGTAGCTGCAAGCAACTGGCAGATCGTTGTTTAAAGCTGACCAGGTTTCTGCAGGAAAAGTGAGCCCAATGTCAACCCTCGTTTCCACATTGTCTGAATAAGGCTGCAATAAACTTGCTCGGGAGAAACAAGAGCAGGGGGCATTCTAAGAAATGGTTAACCCCACTAGTGCTGTAATTGGTTTTGGTAGCTTTCATCACGGCATCTGGAGTATATCTATAGGCCAGGGGTAGGCAACCTTGGCTCTTTTATGACTCGTGGACTTCAACTCCCAGAATTCCTGAGCCAGGCTCAGGAATTCTGGGAATTGAAGTCCACGAGTCATAAAAGATCCAAGGCTGCCTACCCCTGTGGTGTTGGAATTTCTGTAGAACTGTGTTAGTGAAGTACAATGTTTTATCCAGTATTTTAAATTTATATTATTTCAAAATAGGGAAATATGGGAGTTTTTTTATATTTTTACTGAAGAACTACAGCATTTAATATTACAGACAGATATAAACTAACCCTATACCAGCATAAACCTAAGCCAGGAAAAAAGAAAAGAAAAAGAAGAAATAATTATACTGTGGGAATACAGAATTATTTGTATAGTGAAGCCGTGATTTAATGGACTTGGGGAAAGCCCATTGTTCCTCATGGTCTGTATAATAAAGCATGTGTCATCACAGCAATTTAAATAATTTGTGTGATGACAACATAATGTAAAAGATAGATAACTGACACAATGACATCATCACATAAAATGATAAAGAAAAGCTAAAAACAGGGCTTAATATGGTCTGCCATTCTACCCTTTAAATTTTCTAATTGTGTTTTGTTTAAATTATTTTCTGAAATGGATTAAATTATTAAATAATTTATTAAATAAATTATGTCAGAGTTCCATTGAGATTCACTAAGTTCCAACTCTTAACTCCCAACTTTTTAATTTCTTTCTAAAGTACCAGTATTTATCAAATATTATTTTTTTAAAAAATCAGTGAAGTATACTGCTAAAAGTTTCACCATTTCTCAAATATTTCAGTGAAATTTACTGGTACGATTTCTGAATAACTTGCTCTATCTGAAATTAAATGGGGACTTGTTTCCATTCCATCTACAATACATTCTGCGGTAACCAATTTATTACCTATGATTGGGACACTAACTAGTAAGGCAATCTATCTTCCCATTCTTCAGAGAATTGAACAAATTTCTCCTCTTACTGAGTATTGCATGATTAAGAATTGGAATATAAAGAGGCAGATTAGAGGTCAATATGTGTTTCTATATTATTCAAGGTTCTAAGGACAATTTTAAATACTGTATGAACTTATCATTGACATAGTGGGCATTGAGTTTCAGCAGACTCAAAGAGACAGTGGAGGATAGGGGGACCTGGTGTGCTATGGTTTATGGAGTCATGAAGAGTCAGACATAACTTAGTGTCTGAATAACAAATGAACTTATACTGGTAGTTATTAAGAAAACTGTGACAGTTCAGTTGGTTCCTTTGTAAATTTGGTGGATGATGAATAAGCTCACTATGACAAATCTATCAGATTGGTTGATAGGAGTAAATCTATGCTAAGAAAATACAATGAAAATTACAGGTCTTTCAGTTAGCTTTTTTTCCCTTCCAGTTAGCGTTTGGCAAGAAACAATATACCACTTTGTTGTTGTTGTTAGTTGCGAAGTCGTGTCCGACCCATCGCGACCCCATGGACAATGTTCCTCCAGGCCTTCCTGTCCTCTACCATCTTCTGGAGTCCATTTAGTCTCACGCCTACTGCTTCAGTGACTCCATCCAGCCACCTCATTCTCTGTCGTCCCCTTCTTCTCTTGCCCTCAATCTTTCCCAGCATTAGGCTCTTCTCCAGTGAGTCCTTCCTTCTCATTAGGTGGCCAAAGTATTTGAGTTTTAGCTTCAGGATCTGGCCTTCTAAAGAGCAGTCAGGGTTGATCTCCTCTAGGACTGACTGGTTTGATCACCTTGCAGTCCAAGGGATTCGCAGGAGTCTTCTCCAGCATCATAGTTCAAAGGCCTCAATATACCACTAACCTGAATGAAGTTACTGGTTTTATTCATGGGAGAAGGCTGCACAAATACATTTAGCATTTTAGGGGTTGAAGTATTGCAAAGTTTGAGTAACTGCCTTACTGTTTTGAAAACTGTCTATTCTGAATCATAGTTACTCCCAGAAAAATCTGGATAGACTTACAGCCAAAATGGATGCTAGCAATTTTCTATTTTTAGGTTATGCGCATATTATACAATTGTGGAACTACAGTATGTCAACTTTTGTTTTTATTTTAATACTGAATAAATTACAGATAGAGGTTCTTTTGAAATTACTGACAGTCAGCTCTCCTTCATAATACAAACCTACGACTTGCAATGGGAATTTACCATTATTTACATAAAAATAGGTCCCAATCTGTTCAACTAGTCTTTTTCTTGAAGCATGCAGATATACCACTTAAGATAGTGCACTTTACAAAAAGGACAACTGTTTAAAATGTATCTTATAAAAAAGAAACAGGCCCCCCACTATACATATAATTCCTATTTTATAAGCTCATAAAATTGTTTAATGAGCCCAATAAAACTGAATAGGACTCATTATGAAGAACAGTTAAAGCATTAAACCACAGAACTAAAAAAATAGAATAGGGAAAATGAAAGAAATGATGAGAAGCTTTTAGCACCTTTGAACATGACATTTTTCTGGACCAAGTTCAAGCTTAAGGAGTGGGAAGTACAATGGATCTAGTCAGTAACTGGGAGGAGAAAAATCTAGCCCATCCACCGCTTCTTTGTGGAATCTCTTAGGGCTTACTTTTCTTTTTTCTTTTTATTCTTATTTAACATTTATATTAAGCCAGCAGGAAGTCATTCATTGGTATGGGGTCAGGTATCATTATTATGCTAATGAAACTCATCAACACATCACTATAGGATGACTAAGCAGTGTTCCGGCATCTGAGGGGCTGCCACATGGCAGAGGGGGTCAGGTTGTTCACCACAGCACCAGAGGGAAGGACGAGAAACAATGGTTGGAAACTGACCAAAGAGAGAAGCAACCTGGAATTAAGGAGAAACTTCCTGACAGTGAGGACAATCAACCAGTGGAACAGCTTACCCCCAGAAATCATGGGTGCTCCATAATTTTTAAGAAGAGACTAGACAATCACCTGTCTGAGATGGTATAGGTTCTTCTGCTTGAGCAGGGGGCTGGACTAGAAGACCTCCAAGGTCCCTTCCAGCTGTACTGTATTGGTTCTTTCCCAGTACTGGAGGCTGTGGGGGTGGGGATGGGGGAGAAAATGCTTCAGTCCAATACATGATCAAATGGCTGTGGGTTTGAAGTCTCCTAATTCTGGAGATTTTCTTCTTTCAGTTCAGGATTGGATTGCATTTCCCAGTCAGAGACGGTATGCAGTTTAGGTGGTCCTTTTGGGACTGTTGGCTCTTGTTGAAGACCAGACAGCAGCAATGGCCAAGAGAGCCTCTTTCAATAAACTATTATGTGCTCAATTGTGCTGTTCCTAATTTAGTTGGCCTTTGAACTGTGGTGCTGGAGAAGACTCCTGCGAGTCCCTTGGACTGCAAGGCAATCAAACCAGTCAGTCCTAGAGGAGATCAACCCTGACTGCTCTTTAGAAGGCCAGATTCTAAAGTTGAAACTCAAATACTTTGGCCACCTAATGAGAAGGAAGGACTCACTGGAGAAGAGCCTAATGCTGGGAAAGATTGAGGGCAAGAGAAGAAGGGGACGACAGAGAATGAGGTGGCTGGATGGAGTCACTGAAGCAGTAGGCGTGAGACTAAATGCAATTTCTTTTCAATAACTGTATGCCACCAACCATTAATGATGGTTAAAATATTTTTTATGATAACAGATCTACAATATTTCCCAACAAAATATGGTAAATAAGGGATTAGTGGATCAGGAGAAGCAAGGACCATGTGCTTCTGTGATACACATCTTTCAAAGGTGACTAAAACCATCTCACTAATGAGAATTTCCAGGAAAAAACATTACAGTGCATTAATGTAAATATAAATTATGCAAAATAAATAGGTCATTTCTGAATTACAGAAATCCACAATTTTCTATGTGTCTCAGAATGAAAGTCATGATATTTTGGTAGCATAACAAAAGAGATTTAGAAGCCTCAATCCCCTTTTCCCCTTTTGCCATATATCTATAGTTGTTTTTCAGGCAAGTTACTGTTTCTGTTTGCTTCATGAGGTCCACCAGGATAGGTGTATTTTGGGTCCTCTTCTTGAAAAATGTCACTTAATTAGTCTCCTTTTATGTTTTGGTGCCTGCCTTTTGGAACAGTACACCCGGTGAGATTTGGCTGGCTGTAGTATGCAACAACTATTGAAATCTGATCCTGCTGATGTATGCATTACTGGGGTTTTAGTGTATCAAAAGCCACTCTTAATTTATGCTCTTTTGTTTTCTGGATGCATTAAACCATACATATAAGTACGAAAGAACCACTGATGGACTGCACATTCCTAGGATAATAGCCTTTTTTGTTACCTAATCATCAAGCAGTGCAAATTGCTTGATAAAACTACTCAACTCTGGACACAACTGGCTTGTGATCAAATTTGAAATTATATAATTATAGGTTAAAATAAATACACTATGTGACTATAATGCACAATGTAAAATTGAACCCAGAGTGCAGAGTGGCTAGGGTTAGGGTAATTAAAAGAGGAGTGCACTGTCCCAGTAATCCTACTGCAGGAGGCCTCCTGCACTGGACAACGTTAAGGAGATATTGCACATCATACCCATCATTTCACTTGGTTTGCCTTGAACATCCTGTCCAACCATAACACTAAGAATCAAGATCTCAGACACTGTCATCCACTGTCTCACACTTCTCAGCTGTTCTTCATTATCATTTTTGTTACACTTTCCCCCCCCCCCCCCAATTTGATGATGCTGAATGTGACTACAAAATTCTCAGCCAGCTTGGCCACGCTATCATGGCCATTCTGTTATCAAACCAAATTCCTACTAAATGGTTTTAGAGCTTTTTTAAAAAATATTTTCCTTCTAAATTTGAGTGAGTCAAGACTTTCCTAGACATGTTGAAACCACACATTTCATTTTAATCACCAGGCACTCAACTACCTGAACTTGCTGTTAGAAAGAATATAAAACATATACGTATAAAACAGATCCATTTTGTATGTACAATTTTTCAACTACAATTTGCTGCAAATGAAAAACAGTATTCAAGGTAATACATTACTTGTATTCTCTATTCTGTACATACTGTGTATAAGAAATCCTACACAGCATTTTAGGATGCAAGTATGAGGGGCAAGACCAAAATAACCAAGCATGTATTTATTTTTTAGTGCTGTTTAACTAATTCAGCTGAGTTTTTGAAGGCTAGGAAGTGTAACAGACAAATAAATATATTTTGCAAATTTTGCCAAATAAACCTTCTGAGCTTTTATATCCAGACATCTTGGTCTAGGTTCAAAATGTTCATGTTCATACACAGCCATTTGCCTTATCAGTCAGATTCTGTCAGTTTTGACTGCCAATTCTACTTCTTGGTCATATGAAGAGGAACTTCTGGAAAATATACCGTATTATCTCCAAAGGAAGTAACCCTATCTTCTTTATTCCAGAAATTCTGAAAAATAAGATATTATTTCTCTTCCTGCCCTACAATAATGTATTGTTTTCCCACACATAGCAACAAGTGTGAACCAAAGTTCTTTTGCTGCAATATTCAATGCATGAACATCATCTCTTAGTCTAGCTTTCACTGGGTAAGGAAAAACAAGAAGAGAAGAGAAAACAATGCATGTTTGTTTAACATCTTTGGAGAAAAGGTAGGAGACATACATACATACATACATGATTATACAAGACTCAGAATGAGAACTTCATTATTTGAAAAACAGATTATTTCTTATTTTTTGAAGGGTAACAACATAATTTTATAATAATGAAATAATTGCCTGTTGTTACAGCTATTGTAGCTTGCGAAAAATTAATAGAAAACTCTTGATTTTTAATGAGATAAAAGAAAGATAACTAGATAAAAGATGATAGAAAACTGGGTTCTGGAAAGAAAAGGATAACTAAGGTGGCATATTTATGTATGCCAGCTATACTAACAGCATGATAATCATTTGACAAGAAGGTTTAGGATAATACTATCACCATCAAAGCATTTCAAAAAGCATCTCATACTTGCAATATACATCTAAGTAATATCTGATTAATTCAGCATGTTGAAGCACCAGTTAAAAGTTACATTAACTAGCTTTCGAAATTGAGATGAGAAAATCAATATTAATGTGTGTACATTTATATGCATTTTAAAATTACATTGCTAAAACATCTAAACTTACTATTTAGTAGAATCTGACAACTGATATTCCCGTCGTCTGTCATAGCATTCTTGAATACCAGGATCGTTCCATAAGCTCTTTATTGCATCTACATAGGGGTTCTCAAATGAGGACACTTTCTCTATATCAACTTCTCGAACTAGTTGTGCATTGACCTATTGAAATAAAAAAAGGAAATCAATACATATTTGTCATATAAAATATACACAGACCAATTTTTTATTGAATTCTCAGTTCAAGAACTGATTTGCGGGTAAGGAATATATTATTATAGCCTTATAGCAATACATTTTCACTATAGATAGGAAATGAAAGTAGGGCAGTCTTTTTCTAGAAATGCAGTGAGATATTTTTTTTCATGGTTTTGATCAGCCATTTTAATTAATTAATTTCCTAATTCCTTTTTTGCATCATAGGTCAACTCCCTTGAGACCTGCTGGCTCTAAAAAAACAAAACAAAAAAACCCCTAATTTTCAACAAAAAATTACCTCAAAATAGTTTTAATCTGGACAGGGAAGTAAATGGGAGACCCAGAAGCAGCTGTTATATTTTATTAACAGAAAAATTCCCAATAATTCCCTTTTTCTATGGAATTACTACTGCTAAGCTTGTAAGCCGCCCTGAGTCTTCGGAGAAGGGCAGGATATAAATGGAATTAAACAAAAAAAACAAAAACTGGACCCAAATATTGAATATGCATTGTTAAATTTTTGTATACCTCCTTAGGATTCCAAATTTACATACCCCCAAAGTGCATATTTTCTTTCCAATACTATGTGATTTTTAATTTTAATTTTGCACATGTGCTTCTCATTTCAATGAAAAACAATGCATTTTGGAGAAACTGAATTTAAACATAAAACAACTTACATAATTTAAACTTGCATCTGAGTACAAAGGGAGAGTTCATTAAATGGGGTTTCAAAGCTATCTCTGCTAGTCTTTTACAGTAGTGGTCTCCAGCCTTTCTGGCTTTGCAAAGTGGCGGGTGAGAGGGGATGGTTCTGCGTGAGGAGCTCCATTTGTGCACTTGCACAAGTTGAGCTGCGCACGTTCACTTCTCCCACAACCCAGTTTTAAATGGGCCACAGCCTGGGGATTGGGACCCCTATTTTACAGTATGCCCCTAAAACACCTTCCCCCCCGAATCACACTAGACAACACAATCAATATTATTATTACTATTATTCCTGCTACTATGCTTTGCTTTGTATTGTTGCTGCTACATTTTGATATTTATTCCACCTTCAACAGCTAAATGAAAAATAGGATAGAAAATAAATAAATCCATCCACCAGTAGCCATGAGTGTAGGAAGATGCCTCAAGCCATAGTCCTGTTCATTTAAGAGTAGTGCTTCACCATGCAAAGAAGAAAATGGGTCTAACAAACCACCTCAATTAACAGCTACTCTACTATATGTTGTTCAGGTTCAACCTTACTGTAGCTTGTTTCATCCTATCTGGACCCTATTACAGGTATCTCTCAACTTACAACCATTCATTTAGTGACCATTCGAAGTTACATTGGCACTGAAAAAAATGACATCATTGGATTTCACACTTATGACTAATCATGGTCATGTGATCTAAATTTGGGTGCTTTGCAACTGGTATGTATTTATGATCAATATTTGTTACCTTCAGAGATGGCTTCTGACAAGCAAAGTCAATGGGGGAAGCCAGATTCGCTTAACGACCCATGATTCACTTAACAACTGCAGTGATTCACTCAACCATGGCAAAAAAGTTTGTAAACTGGGATGCAATTCACTTAACTGCCTTGCTTAGCAATGGAAATCTAGGGCTAAGTTGTGGTCATAAGTTGAGGACTATCTGTATATTAAATCAAAATCAAATTAACCATGATACAGCACTACATGTGATGTTTTTACTTAAAGAAAGTTAGAGATACACCTACAGTCCTCAGATATAATAGCAAACCATTGCTTGGAGCTTATAAATGAGCTTTCTTACTGCTGCATCTTCACTATCCTACTTTCTTTTGACCAGAATCTCTTTTCTGCAGCTTCAAAGTCAGCACTTGGACCGCCTTTAATTTCAAGAGTATTGTTTAAATTTCTATGGAGATTCTCAGTTATCCAGGTCATAGTTATCCCAAAGATGCTTTTACACGAGGCAACTGAACTTTCTTGTTTTTGTTTGAAGATGTTTCGCTTCTCATTCAAGAAGCTTCTTCAGCTCTGACTGGATGCTTCTTCTTTCCATTCCCCACCATCCAGTCAGAGCTGAAAAAGCTTCTTGGATGAGAAGTGAAACATCTTCAAAGAAAAACAAGAAAGTCCAGTAGCCTTGTGAAAAAGCATCTTTGGGATATTTTTTTAAATTCTATAAAATATGGAGGACTGCAGTGGGATGACTAGGTCAAAAATATTTTTAATATCTATAAAGAACCCCAAGTTTCTGAGTGTGTTTTTTATATGCTGCATTTATATCCTAGTTTATATTATTAATTGCAAAATAATCTCTAGAGAAATGGCAGCAGGGGTGAGGAATGGGAAGGATTGGAAGGTAAGAAAATGGAAGACATACAGCAGGTCATGTCCCAGCCCATAGAAATCACAGACATAGGTAAGCTTTACTAAAAAGCTTTTCAAACGGAACTCTAATAGAAAAAAAGGTTGAAGAAAAAAAATCGGTGACCCTCACGTCCAAAATACCCAGCCCACAAACCCAATCATAAACAAGGTAGTAGAAGGTCAAACAAATGTGGTACGGGGGTCCAAGGTCATTACTGGAGAATGCAGGGTAAGGAGTTAACGAACACAGTGGTGAGGTAAACTGAGTTGCTGCCAATGGATCTGTGAGGCGCGCAGTGCCCTTTATATAGAGCTGGTGTCACCAGGATTTATCCCTTTGGCAGGGTGGGATCTTTCTGGCTCTTTCTGCTGAGCATTTGTTCAGCACTCCTCTCTTCATGGCAGGGAGTGGGAGGTGATGTTAGCTCCTCCTCTTTGTGTTCAGAGGCTAGCGACAGCTGTCAGTCTTGGTTGCTAGGTCACACTGCTTTCCCGGCCTGCTACTCTTCCAGCTGAATTCTCTCAGGCTGATGACTCTCCTTTAACTTCTCTTCCTGGTCTGAGTTGGTTATGCCACAGCAATAGTAGCTTGGGATAGGGTGAGAAGAAAATAACCGTGGAGGGAGCAAAGGATGGCTATTTATGCTACAAAAATATAATATCAGAATCTTGGGATGGAGTTTGAGGGTGGGCTGCATGCCACCAATGAATTGCAGGCAATGTGCACCTATAGGCACATAGTATGTAGATAGTATGTACATTTCTATTTGGACCACCAACAAAATGCATATACCTGCTTCACAAAATTGCATTCTTTGTGAAGGTGTCTTCTGAATGTTTTGCACAATCCCAGTTTCCAGTATCTTGAGTGTATATATCCTGTGTGGATTGCTTATCTACTAGTGCAGGGGTCCCAACCCCCGGTCCATGGACCAGTACCAGGCCGCGGCATGCCAGCAATCGATCTGCACAAACAAGCAAAGCACCATCCGCGAGATGCAGGCAGCACACAAAACCATGCACCCTCTGGTCCGCGGAAAAACCTCTCTCCACCGAACCAGTCCCTGGTGCCCAAAAGGTTGGGGACCTCTGTACTAGTATGTCACATTTTTAAATTATTCTTTATCTCCAAAAATACAAAACAAATAAATAAAGCTAACAGACATCGGACACTAATAATGAAAACAAAACATACATATGTGGAAACAACCCCCCAGATATCAAATATATCATAGACAACTAACATTAAACATAAAAAATCTACCCTAGCTGAATGCTAACAAATGCATCAAAAATCTAATGTATTTTCCTCCACTTACATAAAAGGTCTACAAATGTGTAATAATCTTGGAAAATTGCTCTTTAACTATTTCTAAGTGACCTTTGGAATAACAGGTTTGAAAATGCCAGGTGAATCTAATCCTCTATGAAAGAAAATTTTAATTACAAAATTAAGCATTTAAAGAATCTAAAAAACAGCAAAAAGCTAAACAAGATTTTGATCCTAAAAAGTTAGAAAGAGACTAAGGATCCAGATAAAACTGGAATATTGAAACTTTTACAATAAAATTTGAAATTATGAAACTAACAATAATATTTTGGAATTAATTGTAAAGTACAAACAGCTTCTTATGTGAAATAGATCCTATTTTAGTTTTTCCAAAAGATAATACAAAGAACTCCATGATTTCAAAAACTGGACACTAGAGAGTAATGATGATACTGAATAACACTTTTAAAGAAAAGAATCAGAAACAGTAGCCATAATACAAATAATGGTAATGATGTCTGCTTCTATGAATAGACTATAAAGCCATTGAAGACATGTTAGATACAGAACATTTTTTTCCTGTTAAGATAAAGATGGCATCGTAAGTGGATTTACAACTGATAGGTGAAAATAATGATTTAGAAAAAATGTCTCAATGGCTCTACAAAAAAAAATATAAATGACAAACAATGAGAGTGACCTGGATAATATTTTTCTACTGGATTTACAATAGAGGCTTGTTAAACCTCGAAGAACTTTGTGCAATGGAACAAGGAAGAAATGAAGAGAAATCAAATCTTATGACTGTTAGTTGTAAAAGGAAACAATATAATTTTGGTTTATTTGATCAAGATTAAAATAAGATACTGTTTGTTATTATGTCTGGCTATTCTGCTAACATCAGGACTGAAAGGATTTTTTCTATGGCTTTCTTCATAGAGAAGAGATGGGATATGTAGTGGAGAGATAAATAACTTACAGAGGGTGAAGAGTTACTAAATTTGTTTATACTTGTGATGAAGAATATATACATATAGATAGGGAAGGTAGATATAGTCTTCTTTTCCTTTTTTTTGTCTTGCACGTTTTACTCTTCCCTATTTTCTTTTCTTTGTTTAGTTTATATTAAATTTTAATATTATAATCAAAATTCTTAATAAAATTATATATAGGCACACGGACAGAGAGAGAGGGAGAGGGAGAGAGAGGGAGGGAGGGAGAAAGAGAAGAGCGGGAGAGAGAAGAGAGAGAGAGGGAGGGAGGGAGGGAGGGAGGGAGGGAGAGAGAGAGAGAGAGAGAGAGAGAGAGAGAGAGAGAGAGAGAGAGAGAGAGAGAGAGAGAGAGAGAGAGAGATTGAGATTCTTCTCCTGCCCTGAAAATTAAATTCTGGAGACAACAGTTGTCCCCAACAAGGTATTTTCCAAGTGTGGACACTGAAAATATTTCTACAAACAATTGAGATCACATGTGTAATTTATTTATTTATCTAACATGGTTCTTAAACACACCTTGTCTAAATCTTGACTTGTGTAAAGCAGTAAATGCTTGCTAATTATTTTCACACACCTTTCAATGAAGCTATTAGCTCAACCAGCTGAAGTGCTAATTTAATTGCTTGAAATAATTATACTCTGTACACATATCAACTCTCTTTTTATATATGTAACTCAGAAAGGATCCTGTAAAGAAAATCCTGGACAAAAAATATGGATACCTAGATCCAAAAGTAAGATATCAGATCAAGAAATATGATTATGAAGTGATGAATATAAAAGCCAAAAGTTTCAGACAATATGTACACACCATCT
The DNA here is from genome assembly GCF_947247035.1 of Vipera ursinii. Lineage (NCBI taxonomy): Eukaryota > Metazoa > Chordata > Lepidosauria > Squamata > Viperidae > Vipera > Vipera ursinii. The sequence continues at coordinate 228,835,833 of NC_139513.1, forward strand.
AAAATTCATTGTCCACAGGACACAGCTGTATATATTTCACACACAGTTTTTTCCCCACTGGAGTATTAGGATAAAGGATGTCCCCAGCACAGGCTTTCAAATTCATGAAGAGGGGGGGGGGAGACAGGACAGCCCATTATAGACAGTAGTCTGAGCTTTAGGGGGGGAAAAAGCCTTCTTCAGGCAAGGCAAATGAAATAACAATTACAGAAAAATTGCTAAATTATTTGATAACATTATAAGCCTGCAGGGACTTAGTTCAGGAGTCACCAGGAGTCAACAACTATAAGGCAAGAAAAGAAAAAAGAAAAAGGCAGATAAAATACAACACTAATTTTCTACTTCCACCAGACCAAATAAAAAAGAAGCAAAAACAATAAAAACAAAACCCTCTGAATAATTCCAAATCATACTGTTAAGGAATTTTGCTTTAGTAAAACTTAAATATAGCACCCACATTTTCACGGTTGCCAGATCTATGACTCATGTAGACATGCACAAATATTAGGAGAAAGAACTCATGCTTGTAAACTTCACTTTAAATATGTCATTATTTATGTAAAAATTAACTAGGTTATATTGCTTTGTACATTTTCTGCTGGAACATTTATTTTGTTTAATGCTTCTTTTTAAACAAAATTATCACTATTTTACTCTATTAACAATGATAAATAGTGGCAAAAAGAAAAGCTATGACTAGAAAGGGTACAGAGAAGAGCAACAAAGATGATTAGGGGGCTGGAGGCTAAAACATATAGGGAACGGTTGCTGGAATTGGGTATGTGTAGTTTTATGAAGAGAAGGGTGAGGGGTGACATGATAGCAGTCTTCCAATATCTCAGGGGCTGCCACAAAGAAGAGGGAGTCGAGCTATTCTCCAAAGCACCTGAAAGCAGGACAAGAAGCAATGGATGGAAAGTAGTCAAGGAGAGAAGCAACCTAGAACTAAGGAGAAACTTCCTGACAGTTAGAACAATTAACCAGTGGAACAACCTGCCTCCAGAGGTGGTGAATGCTCCAACACTGGAGGTTTTTAAGAAGAGACTGGACAGCCATTTGCCTGAAATGGTATAAGGTTTCCTGCCTGAGCAGGGGGTTGGACTAGATGACCTCCAAGGTCCCTTCCAACTTTATTATTATTATTATTATTATTATTATTATTATTATTATTATTATTAATAATAATAATAATAATAATAATAAATTATATAATCTGAATTAACAGTAGAATATAGATAACATTTAAATTAAAAATATCTAGAGATTTATACCACAGATAAAATAAGTCTAAAATATTAACCAGATTATTTAAAAGCCCTATTTTATTGCCTTTGATTACAAGGCTAACATATCTAAGCTGCAGAAACCCAGGGTCAAAATCAGCTTAATCAAGTACTCTTAGTTATGTCTTTGCTGACATCAAGATTGTCTACATTTTGGCAACCCAGATTTCAATAGCCATCCCTATTTTTAAAAAAGACTAATTAAACAGCACATATGAGAATTCACTGCTACAAATCAGGTGTAGATTTTTCTTTTGAGTCTTGTATTATAGTATCTTGGCTATTCCCCAAGGATACTTAAGATACTCATCTTGCTAAAGCTATACAGGAAACAGAATGGTAAGTGTTACGGAGATCAAGCAAATTCATCTCGAATTCAGTGGAAGATTATAAATTAATGGAACTTGACTCGTCAGATTGGCATACACACACACACACACACACACACACACACACACACACACACACTCTTCCAAATGAAGAAGAAGATGTCTACAAAGGAATCTTTCCTTCATATGTGATGGTCCAGTGATCTCTTTTGGTGTAAACTTTATAGGCCCATAAGTATCATTATTAAATAAGAAATTAAATGCTCCCCAGAGCTAGGGTTACTGTATTTATGTACAGGATAAAACCTTAAGCTTAATAACAAAGAATATTTTTTTCTCAGCAGCTAAAATAATGATGTTTCAATGTTAGAAAATCTTAGATAATTTAACGATTGAAATATATTATAGATTAATAGTAAATAATAATAGTAGTATTAAAAATAGATTAACAAGTCCTTTTCAACTGTTATGTTAGAAAAAGCTTATAGAACAAGTTAAAATGAAATATTAGTGATAGGAACCACAATTTTATTCAGCCTGAGATGATTTTTTATCTTACCTTAATTGCAACAGATCTATAATCAACAATACTTTTGATATACAGTAAATACTAACATGTATATTGTCTTTCTATTTCTTTTTTGGTGGATTTTACATATTTTGGGTGAGTCACTTTGGTATAGTGGTTAAGGCATCAGGCTAGAACCTGGCAAACTTTGAGTTCTTAGGCACAAAGCCAGCTGGGTGATCTTGGGCTACTCACTTCTCTCAGCCCTACAAAGAAGTCAATAGCAAATCACTTGAGAAACCTTACCAAGAAAACTGCAGTGACTTAATGTCCAGGCAGTCCCCAAGAATTGGATTCGTATGAACAGAAGAAAAATAATATTTTTAAAATGTGCATCATGGGTTCAGGTTATTCAGTTATTTGATAATGTCTATTAATCACAGTTCAATTTAAAAAGTAACTAAAAAGTAACTAAAGTACATAGGTTCAAACAATATAAACAAATGTTCCAACTTCTGAATCTCATTTTACCGAATATTTTCTAAAATTCCCAATATAACATTTAAAAACACCCAGTTTGCAAGAACACATGTTTATTATTTCAAAGCTAGTATAAATATTTGATAATAATTTCAGATGTTACTTAAAGCTTCTTACAAAGATGAGGTTTTGTCTCTGGAACTAAACTTCCAGGACCTTTAATGAATACGATATTCAGAGGCAGCAATGCTATCACAATTGATGAATTTAAATAATACCTTGAACACTGTGCCATTCTGAAGCATGGGGGGGGGTATGTATGCTGGAGTAGAGAGGATGGGGTAAAAATTGGCAAAATGGCAGATAATGCATTGAGTTGTAAACACTGCCTCTTTTTGTTGGTGGGTCACTGAAGTATGCATAGTCAAAAGGATCAGAGTTTGTATCACAATGCTGTCTACCATCCTGCTGATTTACAACCCTTTGTGCAGATTCTATTGCACTTAAGCATCTAAAATGTTAAAATCTGCTCTTACAATTAAGCTCTTTCAGGATTTCTAAGGTCCTTTTATTGGCTATCTGCTGTTTGGTTTGGGGTCTTTGGTCTCCAGTGAGACACCTTTTTCTTTAGTACATTGTTTTCTTTCAGTTTTTATCTGTAACCTGCCAAGAGCTGAAATTGAAATGATATGAATTAAATAAAACATCGAATTGAACAGGATGCTGGGGAGGTACCTAAGGACATGTCTCCAGGCACACTAGGGATGCTAATCATCACTACTTTTCATTGTAAAGGGATCAAACTGGATACAATATTTTTTGATAAACCTTGGAGGATTGAAGACTGGTATGTAAATACATGTCCTGTGATAAGACTGGGGGGAAAATGAAAAATTCAACCATCCTTTTCAGCAAAGAACTAGAAAATTCAGCAACTCTTTAGAAAAAAGGACAAAGAAAGCTTTTTCACAGCTATGAATAATATCATTCCAAGTTGAACTGGTCCTTATTGTTGTTTTCTTGACAATAATATGGAAAAGGTTACCATCTTGCTATTTTCAGTTTCTTATTGTCTTTTTAATTTTCCAAGTTTATTCTATGTCTCAAGCCTTTTGTGGTACCTTTCAATTCAGGTACTAACTAGATCTGATCATTCTTAATTTGACAAAATCAGCCAATATCTGTTAAATGAATCAATCAGACTTGGCTAGCAGCTTAGACATTTGCTTAAAATAGTGTGAAGAAATAAAAATAGGAAGAATAGAATAGAAACAAAACTACCACTGTGTTTAAACCCCTTTTTAAAAAATTACCACCACTTTAGACCATCTCATTAATTAGGATTAAATAGCCAATCATGCCTAAATACCCTAGACCTCATTAAACCATGATTGGCCTCTTGGTTTCATCCAAACTAAAGAGTACTTATAAAGCAAATGCATAGCGCTTCTACTAATGATCCAGAAAGCAGGTTTGTTTAATTTAAGAAATTAGGTTCAATTTTCAGTGGAAATTGCATTTGTGCAACTAAAACAGTGCTCTATTTTAATATTTAATGTTTTTTTCTAGATTGACAGCATTAACAGTAATAAGACTAGATAGGATTGAAAGTAAAATTAAGAAAAAAAAATGAAAAGTATAAAAACAGTTCTGGACTTGTCTTTTAAATAATTATTTAGGATGAAATGCAAAATATCTACAATGACTCACTTTTTCATTGTCATCATTAAGAATCAACCGTTCCAGTCAATCAAAGTTTATTATTATTTTGAATGGGGATCTATAAATACATACAAGTTCCAGTAAATGACTTGCAACATTTCTTGCCCTAGACTAGTTCCTTCGCATATACGTAATAGCACATTTGAAAAGGTACATTTTCTAATTACTGTGTGGTGAAATTACATGATTGTCCATTATCTAATAGTACTGTAAAAAACTTTTACACATATGATAGCACTATACAATGTTTTAACATTGACAGTGAGTTTTATATTAACAATTGTTAAAATTATTATAGTTAATGTTTGGCAAACATCTATTTTGATGACAACTGATCAACAGGAAAAGAAGTTACGTGATAAATTAATAGCTGTAAATTATTATGGGATAGAAAAATAAGCTCTGTACAAAATGTTTTAAAAATGTTTGCTTCCTATTTTGGATCTGTATACATATATAGTGAAATAATGATTTTGTTCTGCATTAAAAATTTTGTTTCTAAAATTATCAAATTGTTTTTTTATAAGAGCTCAACACTTATAGAATAGAATACGGTCCATTGAAAAAACTCCATGGTGGATCTAATATTCAAATAAGCATCAATAGGATGCAATTGTTAACCTGTAACTGGAAAAAGGTTCTAAAGTGTAACAAGATGGCCAGTTTGGAATTAGCAAAAATAGTGCTGGGAAAAAACTGATTTATGTAAGAGACAAAACACATGCTGTACTTCCAAAAGTATCTGACAGTATAAGATTAATGGACCACAATATTCAGAAAAGTGTGTGATGTCTAATGCTGACACAAATAAAAAATATATTGTAGTATATTCTAAATAAAAATTGCTCATATTTTAGATTGGCGATTAAGCCCAGTGTGCCATTTCTATATTTGTTAGTACTAGTATTAGAAATTTTCCTTGTTTAGGAAGAATTTGTGTCATCTTTTTTTTACTCTAGGTAACAACAATACATTTGTTCCCACCAATTCTGTTATCTTGTCTTCTGCATATTATAGATGAACATTCATGTCAATATATATTAGAAATACTGTAAATAATAGGTAAAAGTTAAAGAAGGCCCTGCGGATTTTACTCTGCTACTCATTGCTGACTGTGCTCATCTCTGTTTCAAGGCCACCGAACCAGCACTGTCCGAAAGACATTTCTGCAGTCAAGTGGCCAGTATGACATCGTGGAGTACTTTCCCACCAAAATGGTACCTATTTATCTACTCTCATTTGCATGCTTTTGAACTGCTAGGCTGGCAGGAGCTGAACAAAACAGGAGCTCACCCCGTTATGTGGCGCTTGAGTCTTGAACCTGGGCTGTTGCCTTTTCAGCTGACAAGCCCAGCATCTTAACCACTGAGCCACAACACCCTGTAAACAATAGACCATAGCGTAATAATTTCCTGGGCAACTCAGGAGAAAATGTCTTCGTAACCACTTAAGCCCTTTATAGTAGCATTGCACTACATTCTAACAGTCGTGGTAGCTGTGCCCAGATTCATGACTCTTCTTGCCCTGCAATAATGTTAACTCAAAACATATAATGAAATAATAGTATGAGGATAAAACACCAGCATATCTTCTAATCAGGAAAGGCATTAAAAGCAACCTTCTCCTTCCTTTATGGCATGGCACTGATATGTTTCTCTTTATCTTACAAAAACTATTGTAAATTCATCTTCAGGGATGGAAGACGGAATGGGAAGGGGATTGATGTGGTACTAAAAAGTGTTTTAACTAATTGTACTGTTATGATGCAAGCCCTGTCTCTTTTACATATCCACTGTGACCATGCATGGCTCCGTGAAAGGGGTAAAGTCTGCAGGGTTATGATTATTTTGATGAAAACATCAGGCCCGGCACATGGCTGTATTTAGGAGCTATTCATTGCTACTTGATTTTCATGTTTATCTTTTATTACTTTCATCTAGGCTGTTGTCCTAGAGTATGAATTTTTTTAAGATATTATTTCTAGTAATCCCAAAGGAGAATACTATCCCAAAATCATGCCACAGCTGATCATCCATAGATTATCTACTTGTTCCAGACAGAATTATTCTTCTTTCTTATTTGTTACCAAGACTAATTTATATGAAATTATTAATAAGCACATGGTGTTCTGCAATTATTCTTGGCAGTTTGCGTCATCAAAAATTAGGTTACTGCTTATATAATATTTATTAACGTATTTCAATGATTTAGACCTTTAGACACAGGAAGAAAATATATTTGTGTGTTTTAAAATGAAACTACCTTTCATATATATGTTGTCTCTCATGTTTCTATATGATTTCTATGCCTCACTTTTGGAATTGTCTTGCAACTGAGGTTAATCAGCTGGAAAAACTCTTTAGCTGGTTTAACAAAGCTGATGAAAAATAAAGCCTCAAGCAGAAGAGAGGAAGATAATGGAGAAGATATTTGAGAAGGATCTGCAGGGAGTAGTATGTGATCCTGCAGATAGAAGGCTGGCCTTGGGGAAAATGTTAGCTTTCAAGGTTGTCAACCTTAACAAGTAAGTTCTAAGATGAAAGCTAAGTATCATAAATCCTAGTGAGGCACAGTCATTCATTTTTTCAGATCTAATTCACAGATATTGATGGTACAAGATTAAGAGATATAATCAGATAAAAAACACTTTGGGGATAAGCTTAAGCTGCAATATGTCTCCTTTTAAAAATCTGTATTTTATGTTACAAGTAACAAAGGGAATGAATAATTAATTTTTGTTTATGCTTCATGTGGATGAAAGTGTTTCTTGACAAATCTCTCTCTAGTGGGCAGTGTAAATGGCACTTCAGTTTCTAATAGAGAACATTCATCCAATAAATCTTCCACAAGATTTCTTTCTCGCTGCATTTTGCTTAATTAATATGTTATGCTTAAATTTCAGTAAAAACGCTATAGGTTTTGGCCATATATTGTGTCAGAACCACATGTTCTCTTTGTTAATGATGAATAAATTAATAAAATTGCTGCATACAAGAAGATAAGCTACAAAAGCATTTTTCTACATCTTGCACCCAGAACCAAAGATACACAACACACTCTACTAAAAATTGAAAAATGTAAAAAAAAAAAAATACACATCATGGTAACAGAGGAAAGGCTATAATAGAATTTTTGATTTGTGTCAAAGAGAAAGCAGAACCCCTTGTTCCATTTCTGCTCTAACAAATAATAGGTTTAATTTTTAATATAGCAAGTTTCTTGCCTTCAAGTTGCAAATATTGGCTTGCAAGTATATAGTTGAACAGGATTTCCTATGTTCACATAAGACTGTCATGTTCTGACTAACTTCATATTCCTCCCCAATGATTATATATGTAAAATGCAGATTTTCAATTTGTATGGTTTACAATTGGATGTCCAACGTACAGCGTGTTCTATTTTTTCTCATGCTACACACAACATGTCATAGACATGCACTGTGCCACAAAAGTATGCTAAATACTCTAAACTGCAAAAGGAAACAATTAACCTTAAAGCCTTTTTTAAGCATTTAGCAGGACTCATTGGGAACTATGTTATTTTTAAACTCTATGAAATTTTATGTTCCCACTGTAAAGCCTGAGAACTTTATAAGTCTTGATTAGAATGCCAGGTAGAACAGAGTAGACCCTATTATGAATATTATTATAGAGAGATAAAATTGGAAGAATTTCTTTTGGCTTTATGTAATTGCCTTGTTGAACAATGGTTTCTACACTAGTCTCTGAATAATTGATTCCATAAGTATAAAACACTGCCAACTCTTCAAAACTACTACAAAAACATATGAAAGTTTAGAAGAAAAAGGCCAATGGCTGAAAGTATAGTTTTGAAAATCTCGGTATAGTTATCTTTAAAAGAATTAGCTGTGTATTTTGTAATTTCAAAAGAAATTCAAGAATTGCATTATAGTACATTTAAGAGGAAATAATTATTTTCAAAGGCTTTGCTCTATGTCAAAGGGTCCCCAACCCCCAGGTCACGGCCCACTACTGGGCTGTGGCCTATCTGGAACTGGGCTGTGCGAGTGGTGGGCCAACGTGCATGCGCACAGCTCGTCTTGTGCAAGTGGCAGGCCGGCGTGCATGCACACAAATGTACAGTGCAACTTGCAAAACATGAGCTGCGTGCACATATGCACTGGTCCGCTGCTCGTGCAGCAAGGTTTCCCTCCCTCCCAGCCGAGTCGCCAAGCTGCAAAAGTTGGGGACTGCTGCTCTATGTGAGAAGAATTTTGCGATAACTGGAGAAAATGATCCCCCCCACCACACGCAGACAGGGTATTCCTATGTAATGTGTCTAGCATCCCTAGCATGGGGGCTTTGATAACAATATACATTTAAAGACAATCCCATATTTTAATTATTGGTAGTCCATGTACTCACCTTGGTAGGTGATTTATGCAAGAAAAGAGATTGGAAGTGGGGGGGGGATGCAACTCAAATAAACTTCCAGGACTTCAGTACCATTGACCATGGTAGCCTTCAGGGACTCTTGGAAGAGTTGAGTACTGGGGGCAGTTTTATAGTCGTTCTGTCCTGTACTATAAAGTTGAGTTCAAAAGGTGGTGTCTGAGGTCCATTGTTCAGCACTCGGGTTACTGATCTTTGCAGTCCCTACATAGTTCTGTATCTTTTCTGCTATCTAACAGTGACATTGCTGGGAGAGATCATTGAAAATTTTGGAATGAGGTGTATTCAGAATGCTAATAAGAGAACTACAGCTTCCTACTCTCGAATTCCAAAGAAGCATTTGGCATCCTTGAATTTTGGCCGAGCTTGTAAATGGCTTGATGAGAAGAGAACAAGATGAAATTATATTCAGAGAAAACAGAAGTGCTATTGGTAAAGAGGAAATTGGACTTGAGAATTGAGGTGAATCCTGTTTTGGATGGGGTTGCATCCGCCAAAAATAAGTTTAGTTTAGGAGTGCTCCTTGACTTCCAGCTGTTGCTGGATTTGCAGCTGTGACAAGAGGCACATTTGTACAACTATAGTTAATATGCTAACTGTGGTCACTACATAGCTGACTTGGTGATACTGTAGTTATCTATGCCTTGATTACAACCTATCATTGCTACTGTAACATGTTTTTTGTGGGGCTATTGGAAATACTCTAAAGTTGCAATTGGTATGTATCGTGGGAGCTAACCAGTGCAAGACCCAGGGATCATACAATGTTTGCACTAAAAGACCTGTATTGGCTTTCAATTGTCTAGTGGGCATAAGCTTAGCCTGAATTAGATTGTACTCCAGGATAATGAGAAAATAGATGACTTAATTGATTGCTCAGCTACTTAATTCCTCTGTGAGAAAATGCTTGTGCTAGTTCTGCACATTATGTCCTTTAGTGTCCTTCAAGTTGAGCTTGATAGGATCTTCAAGAAATCCAGAGGCCTTTAAAAAATACAGGTAGTCCTTGATTTACAACCACAATTGAGGCCAAAATTTCTGTTGTTAAGTGAGACATTTGTTAAGTGAATTCTGCTCCACTTTATGACATTTCTTGCCAGAGTTGCTAAGAGGATCACTGCAGTTGATAAGTTAGTAAAACAGTTGTTAAGTGAATCTGGCTTCCCCATTGATTTTGCTTGTCCAAAGGTGATCGCATGAGCTTGGGACACAGCAACAGTCATATGAACCAGTTGCCAAGGATCTGAATTGTGATCACATGATCATGGGGAGGCTACAAAGATTGTAAGTGTGAAAACTGATCATAAGTCACTTTTTTCAATGCTAATGTAACTTTGAATGGTCACTAAATGAACTGTTATAAGTCAAAGGACTACCTGTAAAAGGAAAACCTTTCTGGAAGAAGACGGTGACAAAATATTTCCATATTGTTTCCAAGAGAATGACATGGGCTTGACCATAGTTACCAGAAATCAAGCTTAACTTGAAGGACACTGAAGGACACAGTGTGCAGAAGTATTGGCCAGGTCCGAGCTAATTTCGTTTTGTCAGTTCAACCAGTCAGAGAATGCTGCCCCTACCTGAGCTTGTCTAATACAGACATGTCAAACCTGAATAACTTGCATATTAAATTTAGGCTTGGCATATAAAATATCAAGGCCAATGATATAGATGGGAGGAAATGCATTCTTTAAATGTGTCAGTGGGGACTGGTTTAGGTGTATCCATATACTGCAATTTTGGAAGAATTACATATGCCATACAGTAATTCAGGGTGTGAACAAAACTCAGTTCAGTAATGGGTCGGAGGTTAAATAGAGGATTTGCCTTTCGATTTCTATTTTGAAGATCTCTAACCTGTGTTTCACACCTTTTCAATTTAAAACTCTTGTCCTTTTGCTCTCTTATAAGGGACAGAGCTTAACTAGCTAGGTGTTAAAACAAGTTTAAGATCAAATCTTAATTGTTATCATGATTCATTGCTGTCTCCTAGAAAGTAATCAAATTTATCTGTGTAAGATTAAAGTAGATGGCCTCAAGACATGTAGCAATATAATTCAGTTATTAGACTGAAACTACTATCCCCAACTCAGATATTCTTATTGCATGCCCAGAGAGATAATAAATCTTCAGGAAATATCAAATTAGCAATATTCAGCCAGAAGTCAGAACCCTTTCACATTGCTACCCAAATCCTTAGAAACATTTGGAAGGGGTATCTTTAGTCTTTATTTCAGCCAATTTGAAATGATGAGATCAAGCAACAAAAATTGGTTTGCTTCAGGTTCTGAACTAAGGGAAAAAAAATCATTCATCCTCACTCTAGAGGACAGGACAAGAAAAGCACGGGGCTAAAGACAACTTCACATTTTGTCAATTTTGCACCTGTTCTTTTCATCTTGGTTACTTGGGGATGAAGGGTAGCAGCAAAGCCATCGGGGGGGGGGGTAGCTTTCCTCTTACAGAAGAACCTCAAGGGAAGCCAAATGAAGATATGAGGCAAGAATTCCCCTAATGAGAGAAGGGAGCTACAGCATCTCAAAAACAAAACAAACAACTTAAAAGTAAATAGATTCCTCCCCACCCTTTCAAACTAGGCTGGAAATAAATCAGCTTAGTTTTCCCACTCATTTGACATCATGGGAATATAGAGGCCCAGAGCTGCTTTCAAATTGGCACAGAATCCTCATGTGGAAGGGTCCTTAGAGAGAAGCAGCAAGAGAGACTGTATCTGGGAAATAGACAATTAAAATTATTATCCCCATATCAGGATCCAAGACAATCGCAGGCCTCTGGGTAAAGTGAATGGTGAATTTCAAATGTGAAATGTACTGTTTAACAGAGTTGTAAGAATTGAGCGCTTGACCTTCTGGTGCAAAGGGATCAGCTTTATAAAAGAGTTTTCTCTCGGTACTTGATAGATGCTATTCCCGACTAGGCAGAGAATTTTTCAGACGCAGAATTTACTAAATATGGAGCACACACATACCATTTTTGTATTCTGTATTTTTCCTGTTCATCAATTAGTCTTTATTGCTACATATCTAACTCTACAAGATCTGTGATACAATTAGAGGTAGTCTTTGATTTACAGCAGTTCATTTAGTGACTGTCGAAGTTACAATGGCAGTGAAAAAAGTGACATGCCAGTTTTCCACACTTATAACCATTGTAGCCTCCCCATGGTCACATGATCAAAACTCAGACGCTTGGGAACTGACTCATATTTATAACGGTTCCAGAGTTATGCAAACACCTTTTGCAAACTTCTGACAAGAAAGTCAATGGGGAAGCCAGATCTGCTCAACAGCTGTGTTACTAACTTAACAGCTCCAGTGATTCACTTAACAACTGTGGCAAGAAAGGATGTAAAATGGAGCAAAACTCACTTAACAACTGTCTCATTTAGCAACAGAAATGTTGGACTGAATTATGGTTGTAAGTTGAGGATTACCTGTATTTTACAACCTGATCAGACCAGTGTGCGCATATGTACACATGCATATAATCAAACCTCTGAAAAAGGCAAGGCATATGCTTGGGGAAATGCCACACTCTAAGAAATATCTGAAAAGAAACAAATAAATGTTGCTATTTAACTAGGGTTGGATTTTGCCTAAGAGGATTGTGTATGTATGTATTTGTTGCACAGAGGATAGAAAAATATGGCATAAGCAGAGATATAAATTATATATAAAGGAACAAAATCTGTTTTCTAAACTGCAAGATCTTTTTTTTTGCTAGAGTGGGTAAATGTCTGCTGAATGTCTAAATCTATATTCTTTCATCATCTATTAATGCTGCATTTTGTATTAAAGGGCTGAGAGATCTCCCAGCTTGGCTGGTTACTCTGACCTAAAAGCTAGTCCAAGCTTGCCAGCAATCACATGAAACTGGACTTTCTTTTGAGGACAAAATCTCTATTGTTTGTAAAAGGGATTATTCTAATAGTCCTGGTAGGAGCAATTGAGGTGAAAAAACCCCCAAATATTCTCTCTAGGTCATGTACTGCTAATAGGTATAGGGTATAAAAGGGAAAATGAAACAAGATTATTTCTGTTGCAGTTATATTTTAGACAAAACAGAAGCCACTTTCAGTACACTACCTTCTTACTATTAATTTGTGACCTCATTCAAGAATATCCTTGTAGTGAATTACTTTTTCTCACGTTTATTGTCCTCATATTACAAATGTATGGATTAAATATGCAACTGGAACTGCTAAAATATAACTCTTTTCAGTAATATATAAGTCTCTACAATAAGGAATTCTCTCGCTAACCCAGGGGTCTTCAAACTTGGCCCTTTTATAACTTGTGGACTTCAACTCCCAGAATTCCTCAGCCAGCTTGCCTGGCTTAGGAATTCTGGGAGTTGAAGTCCACAAGTCATAAAAGGGCCAAGTTTGAAAACCTCTGCGCTAACCCTACCTTTAATGGGAACCAGCTATCTAAAATGGAACGTCATCTCCCAATTTTAAGGAATCATAATTACATTATGGTACAGTTAAATTAAAGAATTTCAACTAAAGTTAAGTGCATCTTCTAAGACAATCATGCAAGTCCTTTTATCATCTGAACACCAATGCAATTTTTCGGTGAAGCAGTTGTTGGCATAAGATACATATTAAAAGGGTCCTTTTCAAGAGCCTATTACCAAGTCAATGGACAGAAATTGCACCTAAAAAAAAATCGTACTTGGTTGAAGATGCACACATGCTTGTGCGTGTGCACGGGCACGCGCACACACATCATACAGACATTCTCTGTGAACAAAAGATAATTTATTTTATGTCATCTGGAGCAAGTTGATTTGAAGAAAGAAACTATATACAGTAAATACTGCCGTTTTAACGTTATCTACTGTCAAATGGACAAGCCACCAGACACAGTGCTGAATCACATAGTGTCATCAATGTACAAGGAGCACAGGAAGCCCAACAGGAAGACAGAAAAGAAGGATGCACAACTAGATTTGACTTAAAACTACAGAAGGGCCAAAACGAGGCAACAGAGTTATTTTGGGAAGGTGAGAGGAAAAAGCAGAAAGATGGCTAAGTTGCTTGCTTACAGAATTCTTTAAAAATGTCCTTTTAAATAAAAACAAGATAGGGAGAAAAAAGTGTTTAATTAATTGCCTAAAATGACAACAGACATTGCATCTTGCTGATTGAAATTTATGGAACAGAATAAGGGGGAGGGGGGGACTCAATAGTAAAATGCGTCTTATAAGGAGAAAAAATGAGCCTTGGTGGAGCAGTGGGCTAATGCCTCTTTAAGTAACACCAGCTGCCTGCAATTAGTGCAGGTTCGAGTCCCACCAGGCTCAAGGTTGACTCAGCCTTCCATCCTTCCGAGGTAGGTGAAATGAGGACCCAGATTGTTGGGGGCAATTAAGCTGACTTTGTAATAATGCCGCTTGGGTGTGTGTGTGTGAAAGCCCTAATAAGCAGGCATATACATAGAATGAAGGCTACTGCTAAGCTTGTAAGCCGCCCTGAGTCTTTGGAGAAGGGCGGGATATAAATGGAATAAAAATAAAAATAAAATAAAATAAAAAACTTGTTCTCAGCTTCTTGATTTCCTATGTATGTCCCAGACAGCCACCATTTCATATTAGCACATATATTTTTCATGACCATCGTAACTGTGAACAGTCAATAAACAAAGACTATCTGTACTTATATACTACCTGTATAATAGCACTTATACCATACAACCTGCACAATTATTGCCCTGCAGCATGACCCACATTAATTGAAGCTTCAGCTCACAAACAGTGCTTTCTTCCAGCTATTTTCCCACACCTATCATTCTTGTCCAGTGCCTTTCTTATAATGGGTCTGATATATTGTAGAAAAGTGATCTGCGGATCCTTTGTTTTTACCCTGGGTTTCCTATCATATGGAAATGTATTAGAATTATATGTTAATTTTCCCAGAAGTAATCATCCAATGAAAATCACCCTGGAAAAATACATATTATTCTAATACATTTCCTCCACTATCTGTCTAATCATGGTCTGATGGATACCAAAATCTTTTGTGATAGTTTTGTAGCTCTTTCCAACCTTGCAACCGTCAAGTACCCTTTTTGGAGGTCTTCCTGAGTACTTCTACAAAGTGGTCTCCAATGGAGCAATCAATACATTCTTTATTTTTTTTTAGGAGAAGGCCTTTCAGTTTCAAATCTGATTGCTGTCTCATTTATTGGAACACTTGATTTAACTGACTCCCTTAGGAAAGTTGATTATCCTACAGTGAATGTTAGATCAACATACTACACAGCACTACTGGGAATACTGTTTGTTTAATCAGAAGTTCCTTTATTAACTTAGATGAAGTTCTGATCATATTGTGAAATGACAGTACTGTAGGATTATCAATAGCAACACATGGTTCACTTCCTCTCACTGTTGCTGAGCACGGTATTTTTCTAATATGGAATCAATCTTTTCTTGATGACAATTTTGGAAAAGGAAAACAACAAATGTTCACGTCCATAGTACACACAGAAATGATGAGTAACACCATGCCATAAATATGTCAGGGATCTTAGTATCTGCATATAGTATCTGCATCTGGATTATCTCTCTCTCTCTCTCTCTCTCTCTCTCTCTCTCTCTCTCTCTCTCTCTCTCTCTCTCTCTCACACACACACACAAGCAACGTACTTGTCTCCTAGAAAAGACAGACATGGTCCAAGACAAAGACATCCACAAAAGGCGAGATCCTGTAAGCATGTGAAATAAATTCAAAACTTTCTTAAACATTTCAGGTAAGTCGAGATAAAGAGGGAAAAGAAAAAAAACATCACCTGTGCAATCTGTACAAGACTAAAAGTCTCCACAAAATGGTAAAAGGCTATCTAATTTCTCACATTTCAGCAGTAAATTTGAGGTTCACCAAAAGCACAGGAGACATGACTAAAGCTCCCGACGGCCCTTTAGCTTTGGGATGATATTTCCTGATGATGATAAAAAACAGTGGAGACTTTCAAACCTGCTGGTTGTTCATTCACTATCCAAAGAATGACACTGCTATACCATCCTGATGCGGTGTCAGCAGCTAGCCCTTTTCCATTCCTTCATTTAATAAGAAGGGACACAATTTCTTCAGCCTAATGTAAAAACCTACCTGTTCTCTCTGATGTACAAGAAGACATTTCTGATCATCTGTCTACTGCCTTTGTGAAACTCTGGAGCCATCCTTATCTCTATGCACATTACAGCTCAAAATAAAACAAAAAGAGAGAAAGAAGTTCCTTATAAAATGAGCTACTACAAATCCCCATAAGAAACTATTCCAGTGCTTTTCAGGGACAATAGTTCTCTTTCAAGAGGCAGGTGTAGCCATACATTTCTTCTTAAATGGTTACAAATGATCCAGAAGGAGATTTTAACAGTGCTTTTCTCTTTCCTTTTTTTATAAAACAACAACAAAACCATTATTTTAAGCTTCTTTTGAATCAGCTACAATGACACTTTCTAAGCATCAGACAAAATATAAACTGGTCTGTTGAGGGTTTTTTTTTAAATATAAGCAACAAATCAAGATAAAAGTAAAAATGCAGAACAAAAAAGCAAGAACAAAAGCAAAGCAAATGCAAAATTAAAAAAAAATCCAAAAGATGTATCTCCTTCACTTCCACCACTGTCAGCGTTCCAGCTGTTTCTTATCCACTGAATTAGGCTGCAGTCCTAAACATGCTTCTTTGGAATGAAGCCTCACTAGGCTATGTTATATAATTCTTGGATATTTTTAAAATAGCGTACAGTATTAGGAGTTCACTACAATCTGGATTCATTAGGGAAAACAAATAATCAATAACTCTTTGTTATTTTATAGTGAGACTGCTCTCGTGACAGTAAAGGTTAAATTTGTATATATTCCTGGAAGTCTTTGAGCCACCTTCTTTAACCTATCAGTTCTATGCATCTCTGATCTGGCATCTCTTCTGTTCAAGATTTGGGATGGACAATATTTCAGAGGCTGCAGGGCCACAACTCATCTGTTTCACTTTCTGAAGAACTGTAAAGGCCATCTGGTAAGGCTGTGTGGTAATGACATGGACGTGTGTGTGTGTGTGTGTGTGTGTGTGTTTTAAAAACCAATTCTGTTACCACCCTTAAAGCCTGAAAGATCCAAAATGGTGCCACCACATTTGTCAACTAAATGGTTGAATTTTAATGGTGTGACTTTGGGTGATGTATGCAGTTCACTACCTTTCTACCTAGTTCTAGGCCGTTCATGAGTGCAGACATGACATTTTTCATACAAACATGTTCCCCTGATAATGAACAGGTCAGGGCATTCAGTTCACATTTTCTTATTGCTAAATGCATATTTTGCAAACACATATTTCTCCCTCAGAGCATAGGAACCTTTGTCCCTTTGTTTCATGGTGTTTTACCAATCTCATGAGCCAGCCCTGTAATTTCCTCTATGTGACTAAGGTCAAGAATTGCTTTGCTCATTCAGTGAGATGTTGTACCCAAATAATACCCTACAAAGTGAGAAATGCTATATAGTGAATTATCTAAAGCGAGAGCCAAAAGTAAATCCCCCCCAACAGATCTCTCACACACATGCTCTCATTTCATCCCAGAAGAAACTGAAAACCACCAAAGTGTTACTGCATAATGTTTTGTTTTCAGAAAGCAAATGCTACATTTTTCCTAATTTCCTAAGATTTGACCAATCACACATGCACCTACTGCAATTGCTTTTACAATGGATATCTCTGAACTTATGAATTGCTAAAAGACACCTAGTGATCAATTAAATAAAGCAGATATATTTAAAAGAAGCTGTACTGCTAATGAGTATACAACACCTAGAATATAGACTGCACATAACAATACTAATGGCAATCACAAAAAGATTTTGTTTTGTTGAAATTCTTCTAAGCTATATCGTCATCAGCTTATTTTAACAATTGGACTAAAAAAAAAATAACAACATGGGATAAATCAAATGGTTTTGATTTGATTTCTCCTCCCATCTTCTTTTTTTCTTTACATAGGAATTCTAAGGACCCAAATATATGCATAATATTTTGACATTTATTACCCTTCCTCTTGGTCAAAAGCTTATTAACAAAATCAGGACTTTTCCTAGGGATTTAGGTAATCAGCACCAGTATTATTATATACAAACTATTCCCAGGTCAGCCTATAAAGATTCACGTACTTCATCTATGCCGCCAGTTTATAGTACAATCTACCTGAAATAGCAATAGCATTTAGGCTTATATGCCGCCCCATGGCGCTTTACGGCACTCTCTGGGCAGTATATAATAAGCAAAATAAAAATGCCTCTTGAGCAAGCCCCTTATATTCCATTTTTCACCCCCCTCCTCTCTAATCTGCTCTTTTGCCTTTGCTTCTTCAAGCTGTTTCCAGAATATATTCTCGGATACTTCTGGGATGCCATACATCAGGATTGAGCAACTTGTTTTCTGTTTAAAAGTAATAGTTCCCAGCAAAATTATTTGTTGGAAGTTGCAGAGACACAAAGAGTGTTGGAGACACTCTTTTCGTTCTTTTCCTCCTCTTAACCATAGCACACTGCAAACAGCTGGCGCCAGAAGTCTGCATTCATCCCTAACAGAGGGCTTCTGAAAAAGGCCAAGGGTTGCAGGGGGTCCAGTCTGCCTCAGCAGTAATAACGTTGTTCTCACAAAAAAGAGTGGAATGTGGACACCGTGCCATTTCCGATTTCTTTTTGACCCTTCTTACTTTCTGTTCTCCAACCCCATTCCATTTGCAAGAGAATCAATCATCCAGCAAATCAGAATTACATTTAATGACAATGGAAAGGTGCTCCGCTTTTGCCATTTACTATCTTCAGCAGCTGACAAGTGATATTTTAGTTAGCCTCATGGCAGGAGGGGGTAAACTTTTCCTTTCGCTAAAGTGTTGGCATATAAACCTCCAATATTTTTCAAAGTTAACATTTCTCTCTTTCCTTCAAAGTCAATTACAAATAGTCCTCAACTTATGACCACATTTGAGCCTAAAATTTCTGTTGCTAAGCAAGACAGTTGGTAAGCGAATTTTGTCCCATTTTATGACTTTTCTTGACTCAGTTCTTAAGTGAATCACTGCAGTTGTTAAGTTACTAGCATGGTTGTTAAGTGAATCTGGCTTCCCCACTGACTGCTTGTCAGAAGGTCGAAAAAGGTGATCACATGACCCCAGGATACCGCAACTGTCATAAATAGGAGTCGGTTGCCAAGCATCTGAATTTTGATCATGTGGCCATTGGGATGCTGCAATGGTTGTAAGTGTGAAAAACGATCATAAACCACTTTTTCTAGTGCTATTGTAACTTTGAACAGTCACTAAATGAAATGTTGTAAGTTGAGGACTACCTGTATTTAGAATTCTGAAAATTGTTCTTGAATAACTAGCAGGAAATGCCCATAATTGTTGTTTCTTCTGCAGATTCTTAAAAGATCAGAAAAACAAAATAAAAAAAAGACACAATTTTTCCAAGCACATTTCAGCAGAAATTTAGGGGAGATACTAGACGGAATCAAGACAAGCTTCTGAATACAATCCAAACTGTTTCTCCATGACCTTATCATCAATGAGCAGATTTCATGCTGCCTAAGGGAAAAATTCTTGATGTGCTTCCATGCAGCTTATATTTGTTAAGTTATTTTTTAAGCTGTGTTCCTTCAATCACAGTTTGGTTGTTTCTAATTTCCTCAATCTTTGGCATACTATGATACCATAAACTGTGAAACTGGCACCACTTCTTGAATCTTTTTATATTAAGTAAACACTAGACATTCCCCTTTTGGGGAAGCTATTCTTATGGCCTGCAGAAGTCATTCTGGATAAGAAGATAGCAAAAGACTCATTCACCTTTTTCCTACTTGCTGGAGATAAATGACAATACTTAAAGACTTAAAAATTAAGATTTCCTTCCAGACACTCATTCTATGAAATCCTGTTCTGTTTGATAGATCTAGTTTATACAGATCTCCTAATTTTTCACCCAGGTGGTAAAAATATTTGGGTGCTACAGTATAGCAGTTTGGCATACAAATCGGAGATCATATGATTCAATATGACTCTACAGAAAAAGATTTCTTTACATACAAAGCAAGCATGTTAGGCTTAGATAAGGAGAGAGAGATAAGGATTATTTTCTGTGTGAAAGGAAGAGTGATTAGTCATGTGATTTCCCGTTTAATACATATGCATATTATTATTATATTATTATTATTGAAAAACCAATGAAGATTAAAAAATCCAACAGAATAGTACTTAACAGAGACTTAATATTTTTATCAACATGCTTTAAATGTCACAGGATGTATCTTTCTATTACTTTCCACACTAGATGATAGAGTCTTTTGTTCTTCAGAACTGTGAATCTATAAATTCAAAGTCATCCAATTCAGTTCCCAGATTAATAATGGAAAATATTTTCCGGTATATTTAAAGCAGAGAGCCTACCTTATTATGCTCATAATTATATGGGATTCTGAGTGTATCCATAGCTCTGATCATGGACTGCATTGCTGTAAATATATTCTGATACACAAGCTTTGTGAACCCTCTTTTGTCTTCATCAGAATATCCTGAACCGTGAATGATTCTCATTTGTTTGATAAATGTGCTTTTGCCACTTTCTCCTGTACCTGCAAAACATTTGAAAATAGATGCATCATTAGATTACAATGGTTGTAGAAAAAGCATCAGCTCCACAGCTTTACTTGCCTAATTTAAGAATTATACTGATAAAATAATATAAACCCTAACAATTAACTTATTCTATTTCACAATACTAGGTTAATGAATTAAATCAAATCTAAAACCTTGTCACATTAAGCGTTACTTAATCTCTACCTCGTTGTCATATGAAAAAAAAGAAATAATTTGAACCTAACAATGAAACATTTTATATACAGTGTAAATCTCATTTTCCAAGTGAGAATACTCTGTCATTAATAATCAAGTAATTAGCTACTTCATCATGGTACCACTAGAACCTTAGGTGATAATGAAATACAAAAAAATATCCATATCATCACAAAATAGCTTTAGACCCCCCCCAGTGAATTTTAAAAATATTTTGCTCAAAAATCCCCAACTATGTTCACACTTTAGAATTAGTTTTAAATTTTTTGTTACATTGCATTTGAAAGTATTTATGTGCCCTTGCCCCTTTCCTATAAGGGACTCAAGTAAACATCCTTTTCTACAACAAAACATTTTACAAACATACGAAGTGTAGAAGACGCTATTTAGATGACATAACAGCAGAGAGGCAATGCTTCTATTTTGGTGTCACAATGAACAAGCTCATGCTCTAAAAAATAAATAAACTAATATTCATCCCGATTTCACTCTAGATCAGAGGTCTCCAACCTTTTTGTTTTGGCGGCCCAGAAAGGGAGGCAGGCACTGCTACATGCGTGCATGCAAATGGGCCACACACGTGTGCATGTAAAATGACCCCGTGTGCATGCATGTGTACAAACAGCTGCATGTAAGCTCATGTGCAAATGGGGCTACATGGGTGCGAGTGCTGCGAATGGGGTGGCGTTATCACTGGCAGAATGCTATGGGCAGCACTTGTGCCAGTGGGACGCTTGGGGGTGGGGCAGCGCTAGCGCTGACAGGATGCTCAGAGCAACGCTAGCGCCAGTGGGATGCTTGGAGCAGTGCTAGTGCCAGTGGGACGTTTGGGGGTAGCGTTAGCACCAGTGGGATATTCAGGATGGTGCTAGTGCCGGCAGGACGCTTGGGGGCGGCGCAGCAGTAGCAGGTTGCTTGGGGTGGCGGAATGCTGGTGAGACGCTTGGAAATGGGGCAGCGCTAGCGTCAGCGGGATGCTCGGGGTGGCGCTCGTGCTGATGGGATGCTTGGGGCGGTGTGGTGCTAGAACCAGTGGGATGCTCAGGGCGGCGCAAGGACAAGTGTGGGGTAGTGAGTGCCGGCACATGTGTGCATACACTGGCCATCCCTTCACACAGCCTGGTGGCCAAGGGGCTGCGGCCCGGTAGTGGGCTATGGCCCACGGGTTGGGAAGCCCTGCTCTAGATGTTTAAAGTAGATGCCCCAAAGGAAAACAATTCTATACATCAGCCATTCAACTATATTTTTTTATATCCAGGATGAAAATTCAAAAAATAAGAACATCCAAAATTTGATTTAAGGACATCCAAATTGTGACCAGGCAGATAGCAGGAAAAAGAAATTTATCCCCACATGAAATGAGTGACTTTTAGCAATTCTGCAGTTTCTGTACCCTCAACATTATTTTGATATGATATGCTATGGTGTGATATATGATACGGTACGATATATATGATGTTATATAATATTATGTTAGGCCTAGGAGTTCAGAAGGTGTTATCAGGCAGAGTAGTTTTTTTTAAAAAAGTGAACAAAGTATAATTTCTGTAGTTCTCTAGATTCTATCCTAAACGTAGTACTCATAAAGACATTATGACTAAACTGGTTACACAGCAAGCAGTGGCAAATCCATCTAAGGGAAAAATATGAAATATACTCAATGTGAACAAAGATATACACTTGCATGAGTGGCAGGCTGGCACACATGTACATGCATGTGCAGCTCAACCTGCTGAGCTGCTGCTCACACAAGTCTAGCTAAGTGTGCATGCTGCCCTCCTACTTATACGGCCTGGTTTTTTGTTTTTGTTTTTTTATTAAAAAGTTTTATAGAGATTACAATATTATCCCCTCCCCAACCCACCCTTAAACCCCCCTCCCCCTCCCCCACTTCCCAGAGCTGAATACAGGGTTACAAATATAATAATCATAATCTAACTAACATTAACCAACTATATAAATAACCAAATTCATAATGTGCTTTAACTCCCCTATAACATAAATACAAATAAGATAAAAGTATCCAAGTTATTAAACAATACTAATACTAAAAATAATAATAATACCATATAATTAGAGCTAATAATAAAAAAATAAAAATTTCCACTATCATAAACTATAACAATTTACTCATAAGCTAAATGGAACTTTTTAGTCCCATATTTATTCTGAATATAATCTATCCATCTTCTCCAAACCGAAATGTATCTTTCTTGTGAATGATCCTTCAAATAAGCAGAAATCTTAGCCATTTCTGCTAAATTTGACACTTTAAGCATCCATTCCTCTATAGTAGGCAAGCAATCCTTCTTCCAATATTGCCCTACCAATAACCTTGCAGCTGTTATCAAGTTCAACGTCAAATAGATTTCTTTAGTATCACAATCTGTGATAACACCCAGTAAGAATAATTATGGAGTGAACTTTATCTTTCTCTTGAAAATCTTTTGAATGTTCTACCAAATTTTAATCCAAAAAGCTTTTATATTTCTACAAGTCCACCAAATATGAAAATAAGTAGCATCCAAACTACCACATCTCCAACATTTGGGCTGTAAATTAGAATACATACAAGACAACTTTTTAGGATCCAGATGCCATCTATAAAACATCTTATAAAAATTTTCTATTAAATTTTGGGCCTGGGTAAATTTTACATTTCTAACCCAAATTACCTCCCATATATCCAATGGAATCAGTTCTTGAATATTTTGAGCCCACTTTACCATGCAATCCTTAACTAATTCCATTTCCGAATCCAATTCTATTAAAGCATTATAAATTCTCTTTATATGCGCTTGATTTTGATCTTTAATCTGTTTTACCAAATTTTCATCCATTAATGTAATACCAACCTTCTGATCTAACTTCCACCTAACTTGCAATTGAGTGTACTAGAACCAAGACTGTACAATATTTCCTTCTTTTAACTCAACTAACGACCTTAATTGCCAATCATTTTGAACAGGCCGTGGCCCTGGGGTTGGGGACCCCTGCCTTATATGATTCAGAGAGAATCAGAAGTAGACTTCAAATGTTTCTATCACAAATGCTCAGATTTTTACACCTCTTAACATTACATGTTAGCAACCAGCTACTTTCAGAAAATTGAGTCTTAAGACTAATTACAAATATACTACAATACCTTCAAAAGGTAAATCTACATAGTATTTATTGTCAATTCAGTATTTTAGCTGGGTTTCAATTTTCTCTGAACAAGTTGCACAATTAATAAGTCAAACTAATCATAACAATTACAGAACATGATTCTTAATGTTATTTTTCAAGATCTCATGAACTGTCTAATAAGGAATTATTAACCGTCTCGTTTGCAATTCAGCCAAGATAAGCCATGTATGTCACATGTAGGTAATGCTAGCTGTTGATAGATTACAACCAGCTTTCTTCCTTATAGTGAAGGATGCTTGAATGGAATGCAAAAAGCATTCAAACACATTGCTGATTTGCAAAGCAATACAACATAAAAGATAGAAACTTTGGTTGTTGTGATCTAAAAGAACCACTCCAACAAGTGAACTTAATTTGCCCAAAATTCAGAGATCCATTAATCAACCAGAGCTGCAAAGATTTTCAGGGTTGATAGAGTAGCTCACTCAAGTTAATAGAATTTACTTCTTTCATAAGATTGCACTGTAAGTCTCTCAATGTATTTGTAAACCTGAAGAGAAAATTTGGAAAATCCAATTTTGATGGTCATTGTTTATTTTGAACATTAGTGAATAATGCCAAGCTTGCACAATATACAATCATTTTTTCAATTCTGGAAGGGAAAAATGGTACAATTATTTCGCATATGCTATTTTCTTTGTTCCATATTCTAAAAGTTATTTAAAACTTCAATAGATCTGAGGACTTCCGGTTTTGTGTGGTAGTGACCGGTTGTGGGCTTGTGGATTCTCTGCACCCTTGTGACTAATTTTGCCCTGCCTGGGGACCCTAAATGGGTCTAAGTTGCTCCGGAGAGGCGAGGAAGAAAGAAGGGTGCTCCAGTGATTTTGGAATGGTGGTAGCCGTTCTGTTCGACTTGGGGAAAGCCTTCTAACCCGACAGGAGAAAGGCGGCTGTATTGCATCAACCAGCCCAAGCTACTAGCAACCGAAGTCCAAAAGCACTAACCAGCACAACTGTAAACAGCGTGCTTGAAACTGGGTGAGGAATTCGATCTTCTCTTTTCTATTCTGCATTTAATTTCCTGGAAAATATCCCCAAGAAGCAAAATACCTCCGAAAGGGAAGGAGGGGGATTTCTTCCCCACCCTTATACTAACGGAAGCAGCGAATTAACCTTTTTATGGAGGATCAAAATATATGGAAGTGAAATAATAAAACCTGAAATGTAAAACTTAAATCTGGATAAATTTAAAATTGTTTTAACTATTTTAACAACAATTGCCTAACAAAGACTCATTTTAAAGATAATTGTTTATTTTGGAAATTGAAAAACAAATAGTTGCTAACACCTAGTGGTGGATGAAGACTATGGCAGCTATGGCTTTAATGTAAGACTTGGGAAAAACTCATCTGTGTTTGTGACCTTCAAAGTTTTAACAACCAAGAACAGCTGTGACAAAAAAAGGACAATAATCTGGGCTGTAGACAAAGAGAGAATTATAAATTTCAGGAAAAAAACTTTTTTGAACTATTTGGATTACAAATATCTATTTAATTGGGACTCTAAAGCTATTTGCAGAGAAAAGAAAGGAAGAGAAAACTCAAATTCTTGATCATCATGGATCAGAGACATGTAGAAAGAACATATCAGGAAAACATAAATACTTCACAGGAGGAGATATACAGTATACTGCAACTAATTCAAACAACATTGACTATAAACTGCAAAGAAATCCAAAATAACTTTGAAAATATAACTCAATCTATTTCTAAGTTAAATCTACAACAAAAAATCCCAGAAAACAACAACAGAGCAGATAACACAGATAAATGGATATAGAATTGAGAATAGAGACTTAAAGATGGAACTTAACAAAACAAGAAAACATGATTTAATCCTAGTGGAAAAATATTCACAAGAATTGGAAAAAACAACTTATCCCTTAAGACTACAAAGTAAATCTGAGGACAAGAAAACAGATTGGATAAAATGGACTGTAGAGATGTCAGGAACATCGGAGAGAAAGAAAATGATAAGAGAACTGGAGAGAAAGAAAAAGATTTTCAACAAACGTGGAAAGGCAGATGTCCCGTACAAAGACACTTCACCTGATTTACTTTTTATATCTACAGCAACATTTACGAACATACGGAAAAACTTTTTGATTCAGCAAAATACACTGATTAAGAAAGACACTGGGCAAAGAAAAAAGACTAAAGTGGAAACCAAGAAAATAGATGATGGGGTCTTACCAGAGAGAATACTTAAAAAAAGAAACATTTGTTTGACTATGGTTAAATAGAAAAGTTTTGGAATATATATGTCATTCTAAGAGGGATGAATTCCCTAAATAATATAGTATGCTTTTTCCCTTTTTATGTACTCTTTCTTGATATGAGTAATATAAAAAAGTTGAAATGACTTAGATAAAAGAAATGTTTTAGATACTTAAATGTGATTAAATTTTAAAAAATATAATGGATAAAAATGTTTTGAATAAGAGTTAAAGGAATAGATCAGACATGTCAAACTTGTAACGTCACAAGACATATCAGGACTGTTTTGCCATGGCTGGCAATGGGGTGGGCATGCCTTCTGGATGACACGTCCGGCCCACGGGCTGGCAGTTTGAAACCCCTGGACTAGATGACTAGATGTATTAAATGGAATGTTTAAAGATTAAACATATTTTTAATTAGGGTTAAAGCTTCCTGTCAGCTCAGCCACGGCTTCTGTTATGCTACAAAGATCGCGGAGCTCCTTTTTAGAGCCGGCGCTCAAGGTTTTTGGTGTCTGGGTCAGGAATGGGGTTCTGTCCCATCTCGGAGATCTCCTCAAAGGCTGCCAAGCAAGGCAGCCGTTTAATGGTGTTTTCCCAGCGCCCGACTCCCGGATGTAGAAGAATGAGTCGTATGGCGCTTCTCTGTATTAGATCTTAATAAAGGTAAAGGTTCCCCCGCACATGCGTGCTAGTTGTTCCTGACTCTAGGGGCCGGTGCTCATCTTCGTTTCAAAGCTGAAGAGCCAGCGCTTGTCCGAGGACGTCTCTGTGGTCATGTGGCCAGCATGACTAGACGCCAAAGGCACACAGAGCGCTGTTACCTTCCCACCGTAGTGGTCCCTATTTTTCTACTTGCATTTTTATGTGCTTTCGAACTGCTAGGTTGGCAGAAGCTGGGACGAGTAACAGGCGCTCACTCTGTTACACGGCACTCGGGATTCGACCCGCCAGACTGCCGACCATCTGATCGACAAGCTCAGCGTCCTAACCCACTGAGCCACCGCATCCCTTTAGATCTTAATAGGTTCCTCTTAAAAGTTTACCCCACTCACCCACGTCCACCAAACCAAGATGTTTTTATTCAAGAATAGTTTTATTTGACCTGCTCTGCTATTTCTTTAAGGAGATTGTACATATGTACGTTTCTTTTTAATAATAATAATTAGGGTTAAAAAGAATAAGAAATTTAGGAAATAAATATATATTAACTTAGGAAGGATATATATTTTAAGTACTGTGTTATTTTTTATGTTTCTTTACTATTGCTCTCCTTTTTTCATTTCCTTAAGAAATGTAAAAGTGTGAGAAGGTTCATATGGAAAAATAGAATTAAATTTTTTAAATGTAATTAATTTTTGAGAAAATCTTAACCAGTAAGAATACCTAGAATTTGATAGCAGAAACAAATTAAAACAAGGACTGTTAACAGGATCTATGATAAGGCAACCAGAATGATTGGATAGAAAAGAAATATTATATTGATGTGATTATTTTTAGGAATATTGGGAAAATATATATTTAATTGTTATCTATCAAAACAATAAGAATTGTATTAACTCAACGTTTGCAAAAGAGGATATTTTGGGAAAAGAGGAAATCAACTAAAACCATTATGTGGATTATGGATTATAGAAATCAATTGTTAATGATTGTTTTACAAATGTAACCCAGACAATACACTGTTCACCAATTATTAAGTGATTTATGTTTAAAAAATATATCAATGAAATATATTACAAAAAATAAAAATAAAAGTAAAACCTCAATAGATCTGGGGTTCTGTTCTTTGATTTTTTTTTTGCAATAAAATTCTATGCCAACAGAAATCACCATGCTTTCTACAAGAATTAAAATAAATAAAATAAAGTATAAATCCTGTAAAATGATAACTTTGGGATACTGTTATATACTTTGGAATTCCAGCTTATTTTAACATTAAACTGCTATTGTAAATATTTGTAAACTCTCAGAGACAGTGAGATGGGTGGTATATAAATGTGATTAATAACATAAAAATAGTTGACCCAATATAACCTGCCTCTTTGTTTTAAGATGGAGTAAAGGGAAACTCTGGCTGGTTTTCTTTGATAATGTCTCTGGTCTAAAGTTCATCAACAATAAATTGCAGCAAACTTTGTACCATCTATCTAAAGACGAAGTGTCAGTAAAGATAAAGGAGTTGTTGATTAACTTACTTCTTCAAGTTCATTAATAGGCATGAAAACTCTAAGTAGCCTATTACATATACAACGGCAGAAAACCTCTGTTGAACCTTTATGCTTTCTATATGCTAGATGAAACTTGTAGAGTTCACTGAATTGAGTTTTGCTTTGCAATGGTCATACAGTGAATTCAGTCTCAGTGGTCTGTCATGACCACTTCCATTTCACCAATGTCATTGGATCTATTCAGACTAATCAGTTAAACAAAAAAAAATGACCTCAAATGTTACAGTCAACCTCCAAACTCAGCCCAGCATCTGCCAAAGCACTTCAGGGAAATGGCTACCCAGCCTCTTTTTGAAGATCACTACTTACTTGCCTTGCCTTTTTCCATTCTTAATGACTCTACTTCCCAGTAGTTTTAACCCATTACTTTGATCCTGGCCCCAGAGGAAACAAAAAACAAGCCCATTCTCCTCTTTGTAACAACCCTTTAGATATCTGAAGGCTACTATAATCTCTCTCTCTCTCTCTCTCTCTCTCTCTGTGTGTGTGTGTGTGTGTGTTCTCTTTTCTGCAGGCTGAACTTAATTAAACTGTTCCTCATAGGACTTCATTTCCAGTTCCCTTACCAACTCAGTCCAATTTGTTGATGTCCTTTCTGACTGCAGTGCCCAGAGTCAGACACAGTATTCCAAGTGGGTTTTGACCAAGGCAGTGTAAATGGAACAATTACTTCCTGACTCTTATGTTCCTGTTAGTACATCCCAAAATAGCACGGACAGTTTTAACAGCCACATGATACTATGGGCCTATATTCAACTGTTCTTCTACCATGTTAGAACATCTAGATGCTTTTCTTATGTACTACTCTTAAGGCAATTCTCCTGTATCCTATATTTGTGCTTTTCATTTTTCCGTTAAAACTTCATTCTGCTTGGGCCCACTGATGTTTATCTAGAACAGGGCTTTTGAACCTTTTCACCCGTTGTACCACTTTTAGGATATGGCAGCATCCGAGTACCACCAGTCACCTAGCACAGGGTTTTTCAACCAGTGGTATGGGTACCACCTATGGTACATTGGCACCTGGCATGTGGTATGCGACCATCCTAGAAAAGTGGTAGCGGGGGAGGGGAATGAGCTGAACTGGTGGCAGCACTGCACAAGCCTGAACGAGAGATGGCTAGAGCTGCAGGGCTGTCAGGGCTCAGCGGAAGCGCCAGGATCAGCGCCAGGCTCCAGCTGGAGCTCGGCACTGATCCTGGTGCTTCTGAGCCCAGAAGCGCCAATCAGCTGGAATGTTGTAGCACCTCCAGGGTCTTGTGATTTACATTCAGATGCTTGGCAACTGATTCATATGTATGACGGTCACAGTGTCCCAGGGTCATGTGAAATGACCAAAACCTGTTGCAACCACCCAGCAGATGGGGGGGGATAAAAACCAAACTTCCCCCCACCCCACCCCCACTGCCAATCCTCAACAGAAATGCTTACAACAATGAAAACCTCGGACAGGAGGAAGAGCGCCGCCGGGCGGGCAGGCAGGTGTCCTGCTCGACTGTGCCTTGGGGGGCACTTTTTTCAGTGCCATGTAACTTTGAATAGTCACTAAGCGAACTGTTTTAAATCAAGGACTACCTGTACTTCATCACTTTTTTTTTCTTTTGGTCATCAAGTTTTTGACACCTTGCTAGGCAACTGGTGGTACTCGGATTTTGCCATACCCTAAAAGTGGTACAATGGGTGAAAAGGTTGAAAAGCCCTGACCTAGCAAGGTGTCAAAAACTTGATGACCAAAAAAAAGGGAAAAAGGGATGAAGTACAGGTAGTCCTCCACTTACAACAGTTCTCTTAAGTGACTGTTCGAAGTTACAATTGCACTGAAAAAAGTGCCCCCCCAAGCCACAACCGAGCAAGACACCTGCCTGCCCGCCCAGCGGTGCTTTTCCTCCTGTCCGAGGTTTTCATTGTTGTGAGCATTTCTGTTGAGGATTGGCAGTGGGGTTGGGTTGGGGTGTGTTTGTTTTTTATTTCCCCCCCTCTGCTGGGTGGTTGCAGTAGGTTTTGGTCAATTCACATGACCCTGGGACACTGTGACCGTCATAAATATGAATCAGTTGCCAAGCATCTGAATGTAAATCACAAGACCCTGGAGGTGCTGCAACATTCCAGCTGATCGGCGCTTCTTTTGGGCTCAGAAGCGCCAGGATCAGCGCCGAGCTCCACCTGGAGCCTGGCGCTGATCCTGGCACTTCCGCTGAGCCCTGACAGCCCTGCAGCTCCAGCCATCACTTGCTCAGGCTTGTGCGGTGCTGCCACCGGTTCAGCTCATTCCCCTCCCCCGCTACTTTTTTAGGATGGTCGCATACCACCTGCCAGGTGCCAATGTACCACAGGTGGTACCCGTACCACTGGTTGAAAAGCCCTGATCTAGAATGTTTTTAGAAGTAGAACTATTGTGGAAAACAAAGCAAAGATACTACTAATAGTAATAGGTCCTTAGGGAAAAATCCCAAAATATCTGAGCATCAGTTTTGTCAGCATTGAGAAAATCACCACCAGTCAACTGCTTTGCTTAGAAAAATTTATATCCACTTTAATACCAACAAAGAACATCTGCCTATCCCAGGTCCTTGAGAAGGAGTTGATAGGTTGATAATAATGCTAAAAACAATTTAAATATTTAGCTGTGCCACCAACCGTAACAGCATTTTTTTAAATTATATGATATCAGGGCAATGCATATGGCACTTGTCTCAATCTTCCAATAAAAACTGAAGTAAAATCATTAACAAATAACCTTTGGTTTTGATTATTAGTCAATAATGAATCCATGTAGGAAGTATTATCATCTAGCCCATATTTTTTACTATTTTGATCATGAAAATATCATAAGACTTCGCTGAGGTTAAGGTATACTGTATTCATGGCTTTTCCCTGATCTAGTAGTTCTATTGAGGGGAAAAAATAAGGTATTTTGCCAGGACTTGTTTGTGAGAAACTTATGCTTGCTCTTATTAACTTTGAATTCCTATAAAAGTGTTCATAAACTTAATAATCTGCTGAAGAACCTTGTCCTGTGCAGGTGTCAAACTGATAGGTCAGTAATTTCCTGTGTTCTCCTCTTTCCCTTTTTTTGAATACAGAGGCAACATTTACATTCTTCCGTTCTTCTGAAACTTCACCAGTTCATCCCTAGTTGTCAAAGCATATAGTAATATAGTATATTATATAATAATATATAGCAAAATGGTATAGTACTATATTTCACTACTCTGGATTGTATTCAGCCACAATTTTTCCAAATTTCTTTCCCTCCGGAGTCATGGTCCTGGATTTTGGACATATTTTCTAAGTCCATTTGAGATACCGTGGTTCAAAAATTATTGCCCTATGATGCATGCTTTGCCCAATTAAAGATCACACATACATATGCATACATATATAGATATAGAGTTGGTGTGAGCGAGTAAGTGGCTATATAAATTTTCTCAATAAATAACTAAAATACACACATGCATATGCACACACAACCCATAAAGGCAGTGCACAACTCAATGGAATGTATGAGATGCATTTATATCTCCCTGCGTTTATGTGATATGGTTAAGAGTACAGAAGGTGATACAGTATTATGGTGGGGGGAGGGGGGAAGCTGTTTCTCCAAAACGAAGAGGAGAAAGATGGACTTAACATAAAAGGAAGGATTTTGTAAAAAGTCTGTTTCCTGGGAACTTGAATACTAAGTTTGTAAGCCGCCCTGAGTCTTCGGAGAAGGGCGGGATATAAATGGAATTAAAATTAAAATTAAATTAAATTAGTAGTACTATTATGCCAAATACTCTAACAGACAAAATACTCCAAAGGCAAAGATCCAACATCAAATTCCATTCCATTTTAACAACAAACCACAATTTCTAACAGGCAAACACCATTCTTAGGACTTCGCTGTCTTTTTCCTTCCAAACAGCAGGTATCATTTTACAAAATTTTGCCAGCGAAACAAATTATGTTATCATTCTTCTTCTTACACACAATGTTCTACAACATCAAGTTGACAATAATGCTTGTTTCATTTCCAGTTCTTTCCCAACAGTTAGCACCCAGTTGCTACAAGGAGAAGTGAGACAAATACTGATTTATTTTGCTGCAAAGCATTTAATAAAATGCATGAAAACACTAGTCATTTGTAACAGCAAGAATATTGTTAAGCTGTAATACAAAATGGCTAATTAGATGCAGACAGTGTTGCACTAATAGAAGTCCAACTTACATACACTTACACACACACACACAGAGTATCCTAACTAAATTTCAACAAGCTCCACCCATATTTAATTATTAATAAATAAAGCCATAATATAACTTTTTCCATCAGGGCAAGCCAAAAGATGTACAGCACACTTAAATACATCTTAGCAGTTTCTGTTTCTCCAACAACTTCAGAAAAGTTACATGTTTGATTGCTTCCATCCTTTCGTACATGTTTAACGTTTTATCTGCTAGATATATTTACTACTTTTATCACTTTTAAAAGCTTATTAAATGAAGATATGGGGCCATGCTTAAGAGTTTAAGGCAGAGGAATAGATTTTGTCAAACACAGATCTCCAGCTCCTATCTGTATTATTAAAACCTTAACAAAACAAAAAAACACAAGCAGACTGATAAGACGTCCCCATTGCTTCTGGCAATGTATCTATGCTGTTGGATAGCCCGTGGTTTTGGAAGATCAGGATGCTAGTTGTGGCTTTTCAAATTTTGATCAACTGTGCTGTAAATCTTCAG
Source organism: Vipera ursinii (assembly GCF_947247035.1). NCBI lineage: Eukaryota > Metazoa > Chordata > Lepidosauria > Squamata > Viperidae > Vipera > Vipera ursinii. The sequence continues at coordinate 228,868,807 of NC_139513.1, forward strand.
AAGAAAATCTGACACTCTAAATGTTGTGATACTGGCCAGACATGTAACTTGCAAAATTACAGTACAGTAATTTTTGTTATTTTTAGTTAAAAAAATACTTCTGAATGTTCAGAATTAGCTGCTAGTACCAGGGTTTTTCAAAATGACACATTTGGTGTTAGTCAAAATCCCATCTGTGTATTAGGATGAGCTCTCTTTTGCTAAGTACTTAGTATAAACAATAAACAAAAAATATAGACACAAAACAGAAGTATTCTCCATAGCTAACTACCACAGTGAATAACCAATCAGTGTAAAAATACAGTCAACAGTTTACTTATTTACAGTATTTATGCTCTGCTCTATGCCATTTTAGTCCCAGCAGTTCACACCACATAAATAAAACAACAGAAGTTTTAAAACTCTTAAATATTTAAAGATCAATTAAATTTTTAATAACACAAAACCAGTGTACCTCAGCTGACAGTACCTAACACAAGCAGGTGAATCCAACTGCTTTTAGGCCAAAAATTCCATAAAACCATTAGTACTTTTTCAAAAGCAGGGTAATTGGCATCTTAATGTCTGAGAGAAGACTTTTCCAGAGAGTAGATGCCATCACCAAAATGTTTGCCTCCAAACTTCCCCAAAAGCTATCTCGTGAAGGTAGGTAGCCATACCTCTGCTCCCCAATGAAGTTAACATGATTCAAATTGAAAAAGACAGTCATGGAGATACCTGAAAGCCAAACCATGAAAGCCAAACTAGCAGTTTTAACTGTAACTTTTCTTTATCCAAACAGAATCTGTTTGCCTGTCTATCTCTCTTCCCTCCCTCCCTCCCTCCCTCCATTATATTTAAGAACTGGCCATTTCCCTCACAGAGGTACCCTTGGGCAGTGTACAATGTTGAATTTAATACTTTATTTCGCCAAGTGTGATTAGACACACAAGGAATTTGTCTCGGGTGTGGAAGCTCTCATTCTACATTCAAAACAACAGAATCATAATCATAATACCAATAACAGCAGGGAGTAAAAAAAGATAATAAGAACGAAAAATAGTAATACTACAGCCATACTACATGAGTAAATACACACAGACATTAGACAGCACTGTGAGAATTAGGGGTTTGGCAGAGTGATGGCATGAGGAAAAAAAGAACTAAATTGTATCTAATTGTTTTGGCCTGCAATGCCCTGTGGCGAGGTCCCAAAGAAAGGAGTTGAAATAGCTTATGTCCAGGATGTGAGGGGTCTGCAGATATTTTCTCAGCCCTCTTTCTGACCCACACAATACACAAGTCTTCTGTTTAAGGCAGGCTGGTTGCAATGTTCCTTCTGTAGTCTTAACTATCCTATAGCTATTCTATAACTAATTGTAATAAAAGATAAAAGCATAAAAAACAGTACGTAAAAATTTAAAAGTGGCAAGAAATGTTAAAAATTGATTAAAAACCTGAGGGAGGACTTTCAGGGGGTTAACCAGCCACATGGCTGCATGCTCCTTTGCACACCCCAAGCAAGGCCACTGAGCCATGTTTTACACCTTTATGGGAGGCCAAGGGAGTGCAGGCCTGTCTCACTTCTGGGGGGAGAGTGTTCTACAGGGTGGGGACAAAGGCAGCCATCAGAATTCTTTGGCTGATGGGGTCCTGTCTGACCAGGTGGCACAGGCTGATGTAATCTGGGCCAATGCCATTAAGGCTTTATAGGTCATAATCAAGGTCTTGAATTGGACTTGGAAGCAGACCAGCATCCAATGCAGCTCGCATAGCATAAGTGCTATGGATTGCCTGGGTGCCAGGATTGCCTGTACAGCACATCTGGTACTGGTTGAAGCTTCTGGATAATCTTCAAGGGTAACTCCATGTAGAGTACATTGCCTCAGTCACTCATACTCCCGTCATCTCCCATTTGAACTGTGGAATGTGCTCTACCTGGGGCTACCCTTGAAAACTATCCAGAAGTTTCAGCTGGTCCAAAGTTTGGATTTACAGACAGCTGTTAGATTAACTGGAATTAGAAATCTCTTTAAAACATCAACACTCTTTCACAGAAGTCAATAGTGTATAATATCTGAGTTTAAAAATACAACAATACTATATATGTCATTTAGTTGTAATGAAATATGCTTATTTATCAACAACTTTCTGGGTCAAAATTCTATGGAATCTTGATAAGTTTTACATCTATGATAGAGTTATTTTAAAAATAAATCATAAACCTGACCCAAATTAGTTGACTAAGAGTAGAGATCAAGGACCTAATTTCTGCAGCAGCAACAGAATTTGCATATGGTAATATAAGCTATTGTTTGGAATTTGTCTACTCTTTGCATCCTCACCGAAAGTCCATCTATTGAATAATACACACAAGAACATCAAGAATAAAACTGAATGAAGCCTAGAAATAATCTAAAACCAGCTTCACTAAAAATGGCCTTCTACAAGTTTATTTATTCCATTTGTACATCACTAATTTTGCCAGGAAGTACCAGAGGTTTACAACAATAAATCATACAGTTAAATAAGCTTTGTGTCCTCCAGATGTGTTTGACGGTAACCTAGATTCCTAGCTATTCACCATAGTTACAGCATATTCAGTCCAATACATCTGGAAGGCACTAGTTTGGGGAAGATGCAATCCCCTACTTCCAATACTTCTTAAAAAGAACTATTTCTCTTACACAGTGAAAAATTTCATGGAAGAATTTAACATACACACATCAAAGTAGACATTTATGGAACTGAAGCATTTGCACAACTGCCAGTACTAAGATTCTAACTCTGATTAAGTGCTAGAAGTTTACAAAATTTTATTTTAGATTAAATGAGAACTGGAAAGCTTTTCAAGGATATGCTATGGCGGCTGCTTTCAATAGTTTTGCATATTTATTTATTCATTTATTTGCTACCTTTAACTCTCCATTTTACCTCAAGAGTTCATGCTAGTTTCAAAGATATTTCATTTTACAGCCACAACTACAATGCTGTGAGGTTGATTGTGCTGAGAGAATGGGATCTCCAGTAAGTTCCAATGGCTGAAAATGGACTTGAACCTAGAATATGATGATCCTAGTCCAACATCTTAAGTATTACATAAATATATAACAAAAAATATTCTAACCAATGACTGCATGAGTAGTAATCCATCAGTAAAAGGAATGAAGCTATGGAAAATTAACCATAAATCAGACCTTTGCAAAAAAAAATTTTGCAAGATGGTCCCCTAGGCTACCCAGTATCATGCCATGTGTTATATAGCAATATAATTGTTGGGAATCAAATCCTAAATGAAATATAGTAGCTTTCAATTCTTTTTTACTTCCCAAGATCAGCAAGTATAACTTGATGAACCATGAAGTGTGATTCTGTACTATATTAAAATTAAAACAGCAGTCTATGACACAGAACTAACATTCCAATAGATTTAATGATAAGGAATTTCAGCTGCTTCTGATTTCTTTTTCTCCATTTGAAGTAATCAATTCATGCATCCCATTTCTTCACAAGCCGACTCTCCTTCCTTTCTCTTTCTATGGTATAACCCAGAGGTCCCCAACTTTTTGGGCACCAGAGACCGGTTATGGGGAGAGTTTTCCCGCAGACTGTAGAGTGCGTGGTTTTGTGTGCTGCTTTCATCTCATGGACGGGGCTTTGCTTGTTTGTGTGGACTGGTTGCTGGCATGCCGCAGCCTGGTACCACTCCACGGACCAGGGGTTGGGGACTCCTGGTATAACCTCTCACCTGGCATAAAACTGGCTAGAAAATGCTGCTATGCATATTAAATAACTTCCCTCACTATTCTTGTGGAATGAGGAGTGGAGGAAAAAAAACTGGGTCAATGACAAAAGCAGTTCGTTCGGCTACCCAGTGAACCCATCTAATTGGCCAGCAATGCGCTTCCAATACAAGGGATAAGAAATCAATTTCAGAGCTAAACAATTTCCATGGCTTTTTCCACAGCAGATTAAACTGTTCCCTGAAAAAATCATGAATTTTTATTAAAATCTGCAAGACAAAATGGGAACTTGAAAAGTATATTTTTAATGAAAAAACATTTGCCAATGCTATGTAAGTCTATATTCAAATTATTAGTTAATTATGAAACCTATGCATTTCCGAGATCAGCAGTGCATAGATACAGAAGAATATCGTTTTTGGATCAGTCAATAATATATTAAACAGGCCATGGAGAGGAACTTAATATACTTTACTAAGTCTTAGGAAGTATATAGTGATATTTTGAGATGCAATATCACATAAAAAGGTAAAGGTAAAGGTTCCCCCGCACATGCGTGCTAGTCGTTTCCGACTCTAGGGGCTGGTGCTCATCTCCGTTTCATAGCCGAAGAGCCAGCGTTTGTCCGAGGACGTCTCTGTGGTCATGTGGCAGGCATGACTAGACGCCAAAGGCGCACGGAACACTGTTACCTTCCCACCATAGTGGTCCCTATTTTTCTACTTGCATTTTTACGTGCTTTCGAACTGCTAGGTGGGCAGAAGCTGGGACGAGTAACAGGCGCTCACTCTGCTACGCGGCACTCGGGATTCGACCCGCCAAACTGCCGACCTTCTGATCGACAAGCTCAGCGTCCTAACACACTGAGCCACCGCGTTCATAGATACACACAAACACACACACATACCCAAAATATATGTTGTAATATTAGAAGGACAGTATTAGTAAATATAATTATAAACAAATAATTATACTATAATCAATATAAAATAATAATTATGTAATATTTATGATGTATATGTGATTGTGAAGCATGACTGACATTTTCAGTAAAACTAGTTTTTAAAAGCATACTCTTTCAGGACTATACCTCTATTTTACTAAACAACATTCGATATATAAAATACAGAAAACCAAACATTAAAAATTAAAAAAACCCCTCTGAAATCTACTTGAACTAGAGCAGTTATTTTTGAAAATATTGAGTAAGCAATTCAGTTTGTTAAACAACATTAACTGTGAGAACTTATTACAAATGTCAACTATTTAGCACAAACGTAAGTCTGCCACATTTTAAGAAAGCAGAAACCACATCCCCAGTTAAAAAATAAAAGCCCCTCCTTCCTAATTTGATCCCAATAATCAATTTGATGTATCCTGCAATAAAATATTGCTTCTGAAATTTATGTGAAACGGAAAGAACATATGTTAGGGCTTTGAACTTTTTGAACTTCATTCCTAAACATCTCTCTGTTTAGTTAATATAAATTACAGATATATTGAAACTTTTTCCATGAGTAAATCACTTAAATATTTTATAAAGGCCAAGCAATACACAATACAATACACAATGATGATATACTGGTACACAATCTTTATTTTCAACTTAGAACTGATTATCACCATAAATTTTTCAACATAGTGATTACATCATGTTTATTTCTGTATCAAGTACAGCTGATATAGCAACAATGATTATCTAGAAGAAAAGGATCTAGCTACTGTCATCTATACTTTTGTAACTTAAAGATCAATTTCTGTAGCACAATACTCTTAAAAGTTGTTATGTATGCAGGCATCTGCATAGCAACAGCCCTCAGGGGGCGTTGGCCTGGACAGTTTCGGCGGGAAACCTAGGGCCAACCCCATTGGCTGTTAGCTTACCTGGCCAGGTATATAAGGAGGCCAGGTAGCCCTCATTCCTCAGTTCACTTCCCCTTCTAATAAAGAGCTGAACTCACACACCGGCTGGCGTCTCTCTTGCGTCGGACCCACTACACAATAAAAGTCATTTAAAAGCTACTGCTAGTAGCTTTTACTGCTACTGCAAAATAAATCTCATATCCACCCAGCTGTGGGAAGGCAAAGCATATTTAAATAGTAGTAGGTAGGTTGTGGCAATTCAAAAAGAGGTTTACACACTTGTACCATACCAATATATTGACACACATACAATGTGGATGCAATTTCTTTTACTTTGTCCAGGATCTACTACTATGTGGTTGTATTTCTAGTGATGCCATTTCTTGTACACAACCATCCAAAGTAAGCCTCCTTTGGCTTGTTCAATTTCTCTGTTCCTTCCTTCCCTTTCTCCCTCCCTCCATTTTTTACAATGTGCTCTAATTTTCTACTTTGTTTAAAAAAGACAATATTTTCAAGCTCGTTTTTTCTCTTCTTCATTAATCCCTCCCACAAATAATTTACTATCTTCTATTTTTTACTTGCGTAAATACTAACATTAAGATATATGTTAAAATATCATTTAACATGTTTATTGATATATTTGTATTTACTACATTAAAAAGTAATATATCATTAGGCATATTTATCCGCTGTCTTTTGTCCTTGTAAACAAACTCTCCCCGTCTCTTTTTGAAAGTACAGTACATGTGCATGTACACAGGACAGAATATGACAGGAGTTATTCCTTCATAAAGGTTGAAGCTAGCTTGTAAACAATTTCATCCTCTTTTGGTGAAAAGCAAACATTTCATGGGCACTTTTAACAGCCTAGATTGTGCAGGAGTATAATTCTGAATAGAAGCGATAGGGTTATATTGGAGTTGGTTTTTCCCTATCTAGAAGCACTGGAGCATCTCTGTGACCTGCTGCCCAGTATCAAGACAGGGAACCCCCAGGATGAGGAGGACCCCTCTGCCTCTAGCCATAAGGGAGTGGAGACCGTCGTCCAACTCCATCTGACTGCGTAGCAAACTTGTTGGTTGACTCTGGGAAATGCCAAGTGAGGGTGGAGGAAGTGAGTCTGCAACCATTCCCATGGCAACGTGCCTGGAATGTATTTGCATGTAGGTGGGTTCTGCTGGGGGAGGGGGTACGGAGGAATGCAGAGGTAATACTGCTTAAGAAATGCAAGAATCATGAGCAAATCTGTTAATAGACAGCAACTTCTGTCCTGGGAAGGGAGGAAGTGTGAGAAAAGAGACTTAAAATAACCACATACTGATTCTGCATGGTATTGGGGGGGGGGAGAGAATTGTCAGACTTTCAAGATCCTGTTGATAATGCTTGCAGCAACAGAGTTCAAGCCCTCTTTGTGGTGTCTCTTTCCTGACCTGGCCTACCTTGAAGGGTTCACAAAACTCTTTCGAACTTGGTTTGTCTTGGTGGACTACTGCTCCTTTTATATGATTTAACATGATGGTCCCGAGATTGCATGCACCTCATGAATAGTTTTGTTTCATCTCTGAAGTTGCTACCCAGTGAATTTTTACTGCAGCATTTCTCAACCTTACCATCTTGAAGATGTGTGGAATTGTATCAGCTGAAGTCCATACAGTTTAAAGTTGACAAGGTTGGGAAATACAGTGTTAAATTATCAGAGCAACAAAATTATTAAATGTATGGGGAAGAACCATGTTAACTGGATTTAATAAATTTCAGTTTAATTTATTTTAATTATATCTTTTAAATTAATTAATTAAAGCATCTCTATGACTGCCCAGATCACACAATATGAAAATACTGCGGTCCTGGCTTCACTCATTTTTTGGAGACTCGTATATCATTCAAAGGCTCTAGTCAACCTTTAGCCTTAAAAAGGTTGTGTATCACTGCTCTGAAACACATGCAACTCAGTTAACTAAGATCAACACAAAAGGAGGAAGGCCTTTTCCACAACAGCATCAAAGCTCTAAAACTAGTCGCTGAAGACTGGCCCATATACTGTCTTAACAACATTTAAAAAACTATGGCAATCTTATTTAAGAAAACTTTTGATCGCAGAGCTGATAGTTCAGCAATAGTGTAGCTGGTAAACAAAGTCTGGATACGATTATAACTGATAGCAATAACAACAATTAACCCTTAATATGGTGATTTCTGGAAACAAAAAACGATTTGAAATTTTCATTTTCTAGATGGTCCATAGACACTACTTTTGTGACAAACCAATATCCTTTGTTTAAATAATGCATCCACAATGTGATAATAATTTGATGAAAAATAATGTCATGCCAAATTTTCTATATTTATTTATTTTTATTTGATTTATATACCGCCCTTTCCCGAAGGACTCAGGGCAGTTTACAGGGTATTTAAAACAAGGAATACAAAAGTTAAAAACAATTAGAGCTATTTGAGGAATAATTTTTGCACTAGATCAAGTTGTAGAGAGAGGGTAATGTGATAATGTTTATTATTATATAATGCCTAAATCAGGCCTGAAACCACTTCAGATACATAGGATAGACCCATCTTGAAATTCTGGTGCAAAATTATATTGAATTAAAATTGCTTATGAGCAGGAATTTGTTCAACAGAACAAATTAAAAGGAATTTAATTTCTATATAAAATTTATTCCTATTTCTTCCATGATCATTGAATTTGCTATTTAAGAACATTTTCCTATTATTGTATTTAAACAATCAAGAATTGGATTTTTTCATCTTTCTAATGCAAATATCTATATATATTTCCACAAAACATAGTGTAACCTTCTAAATACCCCTGTATGTTATGTCTTATGGGACAATAAACACTCTGGAAATGTCAGATTTAAAATACTATATTCTATTTGATATTGGCCTTTAATATTTGCAAATACAGTAGTTCTTGACTTATGACCATAACAGCATAAAATTATGGCCATAAATTTTGTCATTAAACATGTCACCACTAACCCTGCTGGATTTTATGATCCTTTTTGTGGTAGTTGTTAAGCAAATGCTGTGGTCATTAAGTGAACGTGCAGTTAAGCGAGTTTGTTTTCCTCAATAAGTTTTTTTTTGTTGCCAAAAACATCAGAAACCCACAAAAACAATGAAAATTGTGACCACATGACCACGGGATGCTGCAAATGGCTGTAATGTGATCAAACAGCTAAATTAAGACAGATAACTAGAGAAGAGGATAGAAAGACATTACTTCATTGACTACTGAAGATTCCTTGGATATTTATTTATTTATTTATTTATTTAGTTACATTTATATACCGCCCTATTCCCTGAGGACTCAGGGCGGTTTTCAGGGACAACTTGCCACAGCCAACTCACCACACCAAATTGCTGTGGGACAACTCGCCACGGCTAACTCACCATGGGACAACTAACTACAGGACAATTTAACAATTCAATTTAATAATTCAAAATAAATAAAAAAACTATTTAAATTTTTGTGATTCATATTTCATTCTGCCCCTCCTTTTGCATTGTTTAATGATTCTATTCCACCATTTCTTTGATATTAGTGTAACTCTTGTCCCACAGCGAATTGTCCTGCGGCGAGTTGGTGATGGTAAGTTGTCCTGTGGAGAATTGACTGTGGCAAGTTGGCTGTGATAAATTGTCATAGACCGCTTGGATAGATATTGCCAGAATGGATACCTCAGAAAGTCTAATCAATCTTTTGAAGAACCTTCTAAATGAACAAGAAACTAAAATAAAACTGAATTTGAAGAAACAATGTTCAGAATATAGAAAAAAAAACTGAAACAAGAATGTACAGTGTTCCTAAATTTGTTTAACTTGTATATGTGTTAGGATCCTTCAACTCAATTTTGATTCCTCGTAACAACCTGAATAGGTCCATGCATTTTTTTGGCAATATTTTTGAAAGTATTTTGCCTTCTCCCTGTGCTCAGAGGAAATGTTTGAGTATGTACTTGCTGCTAAATTATCCATCTTTGTTAACCATGTGTGCAATGTAATTTCATTAATTTATGTACTGCAAGACCTCTTATTTCAAATTTCCAATGACAAAGATCTGCACTAAAACATTTTCCTTCCTAGCATATACTGGCTAGATATTACAGGGAACATTTCCTACAATTTCACAGATAAATTCGACAGCATTCTGTGATTTCTTCCCTCAAATATATTAGTTACATAGAATACAGGTGGAGGTGGGAACCATATACAGTAAATTCATGAATTATAGCGTTCTGATTTGATTATATGCTGGTCTACGTCAACTTTTAGCAGCTACATAAATAGAATAGCTTCTGATTTAGCAGATTTCAAAAGTGAATTTTCATTAAATATTGTCAGATAAATTAGTGTTCCATTAAAAAGCTATTCTTCGGTAAAGGGTCAAAAAAGAGGCACGCTCCAGTTGGCATGTTTAGTAACCAATCATGGTTTCCAGGAGTTAGTAAGCCTCAGCTTTCTGTTTTCTGTAGCACTTCCTTTTGTATGACCTGCCAAGTAAAGCTTTTTCAAACATGGATCAAAGTGGAATCTTTCCTGTTTGAGTACTTAGACCAATCCCACTGTTTTAAATCAAGCAACTACAGTATGTTACAGTTCGTCATCTGATACCACCCGCTGTGCTGCTGTGAAAACAATGATCTCTGCTTCCTATTCCATAGATGAAAAATCTTCAAAACCCTGTCACCAATTTCAATTTCTAGATGTCACTTGCCGTTTCGTTTTTGTGGATTTCTAGCTCATAGAATAATAATTTGTTTTTCAGCAAAACCTCCAAACAGTAACTATAAACTACTTCACTGTTTACAGGGTAAAACAGCAAATCGGCACCAAGGAAGCAAAATAAAGTAGCATGCCAAAACATAACTAAATATAATAAACAGTAGACTAATACTAATAATAAAAAGCTTGCCAAGCTATTCCATCTCTTTTACATGGACAATCTGAAGCTGAAAGAAAAAACACAATCTGAAATAGAATTGTTACTCCACACCATTAGTATATGCAGCCAAATTGGGCAAATGTACTATCCTTACCATCAACAGGGGAGGAAAAGTGAAAACGGAAGGAATCAAGATGTTCAATGGAAATAATATCAAGAGTTTGAATGAAGATGATCACTTCAAATACTTGGTCATCCTTCAAGCTGACAAGATCAAGTATACTGAATCACACTGTAATCACACAGACTGATTACAAACAACATTGTAACAAAGTAGTAATACTGGTGCATTGGAAGTTCTGCAAAAAATACCATTTGCCTGCAAGCAAGAAACTGGTGGGACCACAAAATAGATAAAGTAATAGAACATTAAGAAGCAAAAGTTCTCTGGGGCTTTAAAAGTAAAACAGACAAGCACCTGCCACATAACACCCCAGACTTAATAAGATACAAGTCTGGATAGTAGACATGGCAGTGCCTGGAGACAGCAAAATAGAAGAGAAAGAACTGAAGAAAATCACAAAATACAAAGATCTGCAAATAGAAACAGAACAATTATAGTAAAAGAAAGGCAAAGATAGTGCCAATAGTAATACTGAAGGTGTCTTGGATGCAATCCCAAAACATCTGAAGCAGTAGTTGAACACCATCAACATTAACAAAATCACCATCAATTAATTGCAAAAGGCAGTTTTACTTAGAGCAATCTGCAATGATACCTTTAACACCATCAAACAACACTTGTCTGCCCCAAGTCTTTGGGAGATTCAATAAGGGGGTAAAAATGCCAAATCCAGTCTAAACATCTGGCTCACTGTGTGATTAACCACAATAAGCATAACAATGTGACAATCAATCAAAAATTAATGCATAATAGGAATTATACTTCATCGTTAAAAATGTGTGATAAAATAAATTCTGCAATGGCTACAATATAGAAACTAATTTCATAACAAATCATTAATAAAATATTAACAAATTAATATTTTTCCTATAAATGCAGACCCCCTCCTTCCAAATGATACATTAATTCCAAAGTCTGTGCAAGGTATACCATGCTAAATTTCATTCAAAACATCTAAATATTTAATAAAAGTATTAATTTTTCTTCTCCCTGACCCAATAGGACCTGGCAGGACTTGAATAAAAAATGCCTACTGTGCAGAATATACATCAACTTTATGATTTGATTTCAACTGATCTTCAGTTATCTGCTCTGTTAGCAATATGTATCATCAAGATATAATTTCATTAAAGACAAGCCTAAATTATATAGAAGCATTCCTTTTATCTAAAAAAAATATGCTTGGTTCATGAAACCTGTATTATTTTAAAGTGCTGACTGTTTCCACCCACCCCATCTCATAAAGGATCGCATTTTGCAACTTTTAATATTTAACATTAACCTTATAGTTTAATGCAGGAGTGTCCAACCTTGGCAACTTCAAGACTCGTGGACTTCAATTCCCAGAATTCTCCAGACGGCTGGGGAATTCTGGATGCTGAAGTATACAACTGGAGTTGGTAGTGGTGCATACAACCAAAAATCTCTCCCTAATACACGGCTGTCAAACTCACCCCGCCACATGATGTATCGCGACTTTTTTTGCATTGCCAGAGCTGGGATGGGTGCGGCCTCCATATGATGCCACCGGCCCATGGGCCGTCAGTTTGACAACCCTGCCCTAATATCACCTATATGTTTTCTTGGGGCAGAGTTCCAGAATGACAACTATCACTGCGGCCCTTCACCGAACTGGGCTTTATGGCAGAGTGGCTAGACCAGGAGTAGGCAACCTTGGCTCTTTTATGACTCATGGACTTCAACTCCCAGAATTCCTGAGCCAGCTAGATGGAAGCTTCTCCTCAGTGTAAAACATGTGAAAGCCTGTTTGGAGTTTGCAAAAATGCACCTGGAGGACTGCAAAGAACAAGATTCTAGGCTCTGATGAAACCAAGATTGACCTGTTTGGCCACAATTCTAAATGTTACTTCTGGAGAAAACCAGGCGCTGCTCATCATCTGCCCAATATCATCCCAACAGGGAAGCAGGGTGGTGGTGGCAGCATCATGCTGTAGGGATGTTTTTTAGCAGCAGGGATTGGGAGATTGGTCAGGAAGGAAAGCTGAATGGAGCAAAGTACAGGGATATCCTCAATGAAAACCTGTTCCATAGCGCTGAGGACATCAGACTGGGCCAAAGGTTCATTTTTTCAAGATGACAACAATCCTAAGCACACAGCCAAGACAACTCTGTAAATATCCTAGAGTAGCTTAGCCATAGCCCTGACCTGAACCCTACTGAATATCTCTGGAGGGGCCTGAAAATGGCTGTCCACCGACAGTTGCCATCCAACCTGACTGAGCTTGAGAGGTTTTGCAAGGAATGGCAGAAAATCCCCCAATCCAGGTGTGCAAAGTTTGTCGTGTCATACCCCAAAAGATTTGAGGGTGTGATTGTTGCCAAAGGTGCTTCAACAAAGTCCTGAGTGAAGGGTCTGAATAGTTATGTCAATGTGGTATGTTCTTTCTTATTAATAAAGCTAAATAGACATACAGAGCGCGTAAAATTATTAGGGAAGTATTTTGACCATATCATTATTTTCAGGCATATTTTCCACCTCCAAGCTGTATAAACTTGAATGCTTAGTGGATATAAGCATATCAGGTGATGTGTATTTGTGTAATGAGGCAACAAGGTCACAAGAAACATGTTGAGAAAAAAAGATACACATTAACTGCCAAATGTGAAGCTACCAGGAACCCATTCTCCTCCAGTGCTGTCATATTCCAGAACTGCAACCTACCTGGAGTTCCCAGAAGTACAGGGTGTTCAGTGCTCAGAGACATGGTCAAGGTAAGGAAAGCTGAAATCTGACTACCACTGAACAAGACACATAAGTTGAAACGGCAACACTGGGCTAAGAAATATCTGAACACAGGTTTTTCAAAGGTTCTATGGACTGATGAGATGAAAGTGACTCTTGATGGACCAGATGGATGCGCCTATGGCTGGATTAGTAGTGGGCACAGAGCTCCACTTTGACTCAGACGCCAGCAAGTTGGAAGTGGGGTACTGGTATGGCCTGGTATGATTAAAGATGAGGTAGTTGGACCTTTTTGGGTTGAAGGTGGACTCAAAATCAACTTCCAAATCTACTGCCAGTTTTTAGAAGACACTTTCTTCAAGCAGTGGTATAGGAAAGTCAGCATCTTTCAGGAAGACCATGATTTTTATGTAGGACAATGCTCCATCGGATGCATTGAAGAACTCCACTGCGTGGCTAGTCAGTAAAGGCCTCAAATATGAAAGAATAATGACAGGACCCCCTTCCTCACCTGACCTAAACCCTATTGAGAACTTAAAGGGGAGATTTACAGTGAAGGAAAACAATACACCTCTCTGAACAGTTTCTGGGAGGCTGTGGTTGCTGCTGCACAAAACACTGATCATCAACAGATCAAGAAACTGACAAGATTCCATGAATGAAAAGCTTATGACTGTTATTGAAAAGAAGGGTGGCTATAACGGTCACTGATTTTTGTTGTTGTTGAAATGTCAGAAATGTTAATTGTACATTTTGAGTTATTATTCTCACTTTAACAGATACAAATAAATGAGATGTGCAATTTTTCATTTTTAATTTAGTTGCATAATAATTCTGCACACTAATTATTGCCCCATAATTGTGCATTCATAGATATAAGATAGATATAAACTACAACATCACTTTTACTATCTTAAATATTCAGGTTTGAGGTTTATTAACATTTTGGATTGACTGAGAGCACTGTAGTTGTTCAGTAAGAAAATTAATCCTCCAAAATACAACTTGCCTAATAATTGTGCCCACAGTGTAACTGTATCTATAAAAATATATTAATAAACAATAATGCTATAGAATTTACATAGCCATTTTACGTTTTTCACTATTACACCTTTTCACTTTTAAGATGATGCAACGTAACAGTGTTTTATGTGGAAATAAACCAAATGTAGGATAAGGAATGGCAGGAGCTGGGGGCAGATTGACAAGATGGATCAGCCTAGTGTCTCCGTGTAGCCTCTAGTGAACTAACTCCATTCCCCCTTTGAACCCCAAGTACTGACTGCTAGTTGAAAAGATTCCTGTGCATAGGCCTTTAGCAATAAATAAGATTAAAATTTCACGTGTGGACCTAGTCTTTTGTTCCTGACATTTACCAATTTTCCAAACATTTTACTGAGAATATTAGGAAGTATTTGCATAGGATACGTATGTGTGCCCACGCATGTATGTATATCCTTAATGCAGTTTCACTGCAAATCATCCACTACAATGTGTTTTGAACTTAACAGTCCAGCCAGATCAAACCAAATGTCCTCTAATCCAATATACTGTTCCTTATAGGGACCAACCAAATATTTCTAATCAAATCAAAATATAAAAGCAATTGATAACACCACAGGAAATATAACCTAACATTCTATTATTTATTCAACAGTGTCTAATGCAAACAAAGTTAGAAAAATTAATACACTTGGGTGATATCTTTGCAAATGAGCAATTGTTTTGTTCTCTTACTGACATCTATTACTTTAATGTACAGTAATTAGAATATGACATTTATACGTGTGTACGGGTAAAAGTAACTATTTACTAGTTATTACTAGCCCTGGAAGGTACTGCTCTCAGTGTCTATTCAGACAATTATAAGAAAGAAAATGCTAAGAACATTATAATACCATCTGATCACAACACTTTATGTAAGGACTTGTATCGATATAAAGAAGTGTTGCAAAATAATTCATGTATTTTTTAAAATTAACATTTTATTATTTAGTGAAATCAAAAGATGTTGTAAATATCTACTATTATTCCCTAAGTGCCATAATTTTTTTAAAAAATGGAACAGAATATTCTAGGTCTATCACTGATTTTATTTCATGGTTTGGTAGTTTTTACTTGATTACTTGGTAATATAGGGCAGGCTATTTTTGTTGTTTTATCATAGTTTTTAAAGCTTTACAGGTAGTCCTCTACTTACAACAGTTAATTTACTGACCATTCGAATTTACAATGGCACTATAAAAATGACTTATGACTGTTTTTCACACTTACAACCATTGTAACATCTCCATTGTCATGTGATCAAAATTCAGTTGCTTCGCAAATGACTCATATTTATTGTAGTACAGTGCCCTGGGGTCATGTAATCACCTGTGACCTTCTGCCAAATAAAGTCAACGGGGAAGCTGGTTTACTTAACAACCGTTACTTACTTAATAAGTGCAGTTAACTATGGTGGCAAAAAGATCGTAAAATGGGGCAAAATTCAATTAACAATAGTTTTAGTTTGCAATAGAAATTTTGGATTCGATTGTGGTCATAAGTTGAGGAGTACCTGCATTTACAAAAAAGGAAATTTAGAAATTGTAGTCTATATATCTGGGGCTCAAGAGGTTGGAAAAGAGCTGATTTACAGAGCTTTTGAAATGAGCCATTAACTGTTGTTTCTGAAGGCTGGGTTATTATTGTATTATTTGGGAAGGAATCAATGTGAAATTATGAAGTCAATAATAAAGGCCAAATATCTTTCTGCTTGTAAACCAAAAGTTATGGAACTGGAAGATGTACTGTAGATATCTCCTAAATTGACAATATTGGTTACCAGAAAGAATTGAGGCAATAAATCAAAGAATTTGGTTGAGAAATCTTTTTTTTATTTTCATCAATACAAAAAGTATCCTGAATGTGTCCAATAATCCAATGGCAAAAACCTGCATTAATATAGTCTTCAACAATGTTTGAGTCTAATTATATTTTAGCATGGCTCTGAACTGACATATTTCATCCAGAAATGTTACAACCAGAAATGTAAAGAAATCAAATAACTTATTTACTTCTTAGTTTGTAGGGTTTTCTAGCCTAATTTTTTGTTTTGCTTGGTACTTGGCATCCTACAAAATTAGGTTTGATGGCAGCAGACCCCTAAATATTGCTGTCTGGAAGTTAATATTAGCTTTTCAATCCCTTGGAATTAGGGACTTTACAATCCAAGAACCTGATTGCCATCCTCTTCTTCTTCTTCTAATATTATTATTATTACAGTATCTCACCTGATTTTTAAAAATTTCCTAAGATATCTTCCAAAAGTCACAAATATTCACTGAAACCCATTTGTCCAGACATGTAAGACAAATTTTTTTCTTATGCTGTTTTCTAGTACAAAATGTACTTCATCCAAGGAATCTCCTGGTAGTAAGACATGCCACTAATGTTCCCTTTTCAGTAAGCTTTAAATTCTACTATTCTAAATTCATGGTTTTATTTCAAATTATTTATGCAATGGTTTGGTGCTCTTAGCAAAAAGATGTTCCAAAATATTAATAAATTAAATATTCAGATTATTGGATTCATATAATGCATTTTAAATGGGACCCTAATGTTTTTCACATTAAAGATCTACACCAGTTCAGCTTCAACAAAGATCTATTACTGTGTAAGCTGCTCTCAGACCATCCTTCTTGGATTTTTAATATTTCAGTTGGGAGTCTGCAGACCGCTGTCATCTCTGAAACATTAGCCACGTTTTTCCATTTATTTTGTCCTGAATTTCAAACCGACTTTTCTTATGTTCTTGCCTACTGGAAGATTTGCATATTAATTTGCAAACTCTATTTGGCTTAATAAAGGCCAAAGGCCATTAGGATCATGAATTGCTTTTTTAAAAACCGGAACCATTAAATAAAACATTTATTTTAAGTTCAATAGCCTTTACTTCCAAGAAACTGATACATATTTTATAAAAACTTTAAGTTATGGTTCCATGTATATATAATCTGTTGGGTGCAGCACCACCTGACTTTGGTTGATCTGAAAAAACTTAAAAGCAGAACCTGTTAGTATTCTACCAGGAAATCCCAGGGCTATAGGCTAATCTGGGGAGTAAAAATAATTTAAGATGACAATACAGTACAACATAACTTCCATACTGTTGTCAAGGAAAAAAAAACGGGTGTTCACATAAACATCATGAGTAGAATCTGACTAAATAAAATCATCATTATTTTTACAATGGAGAGTATTATAGACTCAATAAAATGGCTTTCCCTTGTTTTTATGATCTATGTTCCTTCTGAATGTGGAGCAGGATATAAATAGAGAAAGTCTTTTTCTAAAGTGTTGTTCCAACTCCACATTTTAGTCAATAGTTCTGCTATTTCTTGGTAGCGTCCCATCCAATTAATGACTAGGTTTGATCCTGCTTAACTTGTTAAGCCTGCCCAGGGTCAGTTAGGTGCTACCATTTAGCTTCAGTAAGTCATAAGAGAAGACAAATGTTAGAAACAAATGATAAATGAATATACTTTTATTAACTGATAACTGTCTTCTACTGAATAAAATCCATATGTCAAATACAGCAGAGAAATAACATTAAAGGTAATTTTTGGCTTACTCTCTAATCCCAGAACATATACTTGGAATTGAGGGAAGCCTTTAATTTCTACAAAGTTTGTTCTCAGATTAACATGAATCATTCTGATACATAGGCTAAAAACAGTGAATATTGTATGTTGTGATTTAAAGAGTAAATCCAGCAGTCCAAAATGTTTTCAGATGTTTGATGAAACCCTCAAGAAAAAAAATCAAATTTTCTGTTCTTCACAAAAAAATCTTACTGAAATTTCTGAGTTTTTAAAGGAGCCCATTATAGTTCTAAATTTACTTGCAACTCCATTTACTTGCAACTCAGTTTGCTGACAATAGTTTTAATCTAACAATCTTTAGAAAGCTTAATTGGAAAGCTCTGTGCACACATAATTGAAATTTTCATACAAAAATTGGTGGATTTGAACAGTGCATTTGTTAGTTTTTAGAAAAAAACAAGAAAACTGTAATATCTTATAAGAATTTGCCACCATCCACCCGTTTTATGACCCATTCCTATTTTTTCTCCCAAAGAGTGGCGACCAATGTATTTGTAAATGAGGCACACTATTATAGTCAAGTTTTTAACTAGCATACAATATGGATATTATCCTAACAAACAAAACTCCTTATGTTCACAATGAATACAAAAAGTCTACTATTTATATATCAAATCATCTGGGATTTATTAATAAAAACCAGATACTCAGAGACATCTGACTTTGTTATAAGACATCCCTGACATATATATGGTATGGGTTAATTTCTCAGCTATGGGTAAACACTCATAAGGAAGATACCAAGTATCTAAATGCACTTTCCACACATCCCCTTTTCCTCCAATCTGAAATTGTACTTAAAAGACTATATTTTTAATAATTCAGCAACCTAGGAACAAATATCTGATAATGTTGATCTGCCTTCCCGAACTTGGCATCCTCCAAACACATTGGGATTATAATGTCCAAAATCCCCAGATGCCCAACTAATTTTGAGAGTTGTAGTGTCATCACAACTGAAGGCGTCAGCTCTGAGAAGGCTGGTGTGGACTACTAAAGAGTAGGGTAGAGCAGTAACTTGCCTCAAAGGTGTTAATATTCTACCTGGATCTTCTTATGGCAATACAAAGAGAAGTACAACTTATTTATTTCAAGTCAGCTTACTCCTGACAAGCCTGAGCCAATGGAGCCCAAAGAGCAAAGATCCTTTTCTTTGCACTATTATATTCTTTTTCTACCCATTACAATATGAACTACACAGCAGAACTTACATAAGAAAAAAGACATCTATGTTGCTGAGCAGCCCCGGAATGCAGTTTGTTTTCTGAGCTCTTTGCCAATTTTAATTTTTCTTAATGGAAAACGTCCCTAAGACTGAAGAATTAGTTTTGCGTACAAAACAGAGGCAGGCTTCAATAAAGCCATGAGCTCTTTGTGAGGTTCACACATGGCGGTCAATTTTATAATACCACGCCTTCCAAGCAAACAGTACTGCAGACATTTTTTCCCCCAAGCCATTATTCCTAGTCATAGCCTCCCCTTTGAATTAATTAAGGTGCCAACAGCAGGACATACAGACCCTCACCAAATGGACAAGTACTTTTTTCTCCCATGTGTCTTTAATTTAGGTGGCTTGAACCCCCCAAAAGGCAAGGGCTCCACCTGTTCCTATTCTCACACAGATCTAGCTTACCAATTATAGGAGTCCCTGATCCAAAGCTTTCACCTTTCTGTACCAATAAAAGATTCCCAGTTCACAGCCAGCCTCTGGCAGAAGGCTGGATCCAGACCCTTGCTTGCCTTCCACCCCACCCGTGTTCAGATCCTGATGCCTTTCAAAGAAAAACCAGGGCACATATTGCCCTTTGCTCCAGGGCAAAGACTCCAGCCTCCCTGAAACAGGAGCACGTATTCAGAATCCTGTCCTCATCAATCCTAGAAGGCAGCTCCCTTCAGTCCAGCTCTTTATTTCGGGTCAACCTTAGCAAAGGCGGGGGTTGCGTTTTCCCTTCTTGCTCTCTTCGCATTCCCACAAACAGGCGTTTGCCGCCCATCTCTCTGCCTGAATGAAGCTCGGCATCTTCTTGCTCTACTTCTCCTCTCTCCCTTTTCACCCGACCTCTCCTTTTTCTCTCCCTTTTCGGGAAGGCGTCCACGCCGCACACGAAACCACCCACAGCAAACACAAGCAGCCATTCGACTCGCTTGCTTGCTCGGAAAGGCAGGAGGAGACGGCGGGCAAATATGCCAGGAGAAGAAAAGGCCGAGACGGCTAGCTAGGCAAAGCAGCCCGGCATCCGCACACCTCGCTCCTACTACGTCAAGGATAACGCATCTCGTTATGGATGGAGGTGGCACAGTCCCGTTGGGGGGGGGGGTGGAGAAAGAAAAAGGGGGGAAAAAGGAAGCGGGAAGGGGTTGCAATTCTCCCTTACGGTCCCTCGTCACCCTGTCGTTTGAACACACCTTTCACGCCAACAGACCCCAAGCTCTGATTTCCTTACAGCAGCAGCTGGCCTGGCTACCGCCACGATGTGCACAACTGCCCGGGAATAAATCCAAAGAACCCGGGGCCACTATTCTTGGGGGAGCTCTCGCGCGCCTCAGCCCACCCAGGATTCACCCCCTTTTTTCCCCCTATAGGTAGACCTTAAGCTCCTCAGGCGCATTTAATATGCAGTCTCCCTCTTTCGTCTGGGACGAAGCCAGATTGGCCCGAGGGGAGGAGGAGGGGGGGGGGAAAGCGGTTTGCCCAAAATGGGGCGACGGGAGCCCTCCGGCTAAGCCTTACCCAGCAGCAGCAGCTTGAGTTCTCGGCGAGCGTCCCGCTTGTCTCGGCGGAGCTGCCTCTCAATCTCATCGTTGATCCGCCTGGCTTCCTTGGCTTCCTCGCTCAGGCAGCACGCCATGATGGACTCCAGAGTCATTCTTCCGAGCTGGTTCAGGCGCAGCCCCCCCCACCCCCAGCCCCCCGAAAAGACACCAGACCCCGAGCCACGAAGCCGCGAGCGCCAGAAAGCCCTCCCGCTCCTCGGTCGGAGCGCCCCTCCCGTCGCCAAGCGAAGCGCGAGCGAAGGCGAGGCGAGGAGCCCCCCGGGGAGAAAGAGAACCCTGGCTGCTAACACGCCGAGACGGCCGGGCACATCCGAGACGTGCTCCCCCCCCCGCCTCAGGCAGGTGTCCCCCCACCTACGCCGCCTCTCCCCCCCCCCCCCCGCAAGCCTGCCTTTGAAAACCCTTCGCCCGCTTCCAAGTCCTCTCCCTTCAATCCTGCGCCAAACCGCGGAGAAACATCCGCCCAGGCAGCAGCAGCAGCAGCAGCAGCGAGCGCGCTAACCGGCAAGAAAGCAAAAGCGCCCTGCTTGCAAACAACCCCGCTTTCCTACCCCTCCCTTTTATTCCTGCGCTTGCCGCCGCCGCCGCCGCCTCCCTCCTCGACCCACCCTGGCAAATCGCGCGGCTCTTCCCTTCTCCGCCTGGAAAGCCCTAGCTAGCGACTGCGCCCGAAGCCGCCCTCCGCTCCGAACCCGTCCATTTCCTTCGCTTTCTCCCCGCTTTCCCTCCCCCCCCTCCCGGCTGCCTTTTCCCGAACGCGGCCGCCAAGCGTCCGCGCGGGAGACGCGGCTTCTCCCCTGGCCTCGAGAAACCTCCGGACTGCTAGGAAAGTCAACTTCCCTCGCTCGGAGCCTGAGGGCGAAGAAAGAGGGAGAGAGAGAGAGAGAGAGGGAGGGAGAGGGCTGCGCTTGCTTGTCCTCGAAGGCGGCGGCGGCGACAGCCAGGGAGGGCCAGCTCTTCCTTTCTCGGTTCCGCCTTTCCTTTGGTGTAAGAAACGGGGGTGGGTACCACGGGAGGCGGGGGGTGGTGGTGGAAGAGGCAGAGACTGATTCAGTGGCTCAGCTCGCCGGGCGTGGTAAGGCAGGAATATGGCGGATCTTTCCTCTTGCTTTCTGTTCTGCGCGCGCCCCCCTCCTCCTCCTCCTCCCCCCCCGAAATGAAATCCCAGGGAAGTGGAAGCTTCACACCCGCCGCTTCGCACTGCAGCGCCCGCAGTCAGAGAGGGAGGACCGAGCCTTTTCTTCCCCCCCCCCTCCGCGAGGGGCTGCGAGTAGTGCGTTAATGTGAGCGTTGTCGTTAAATCTCCAGGGCGGGGGGGGGGCTGCCGCTTGAGAAAACGGAAAACCTTCAGAATTTTACAGTTTTACATTCTCGCCTCCCCTTCCTCAGTTCTGCAATTTCTCGCTCTGCCCCTTTCCACGGTATCTTACTGTATGGCAAGCCTTCGCTTTCTCTCTCTCTCTCTCTCTCTTTTAAAAAAGGATCCAGGACGCTTGTTTTGAAGAAAGGAGGCTTAATGGATCAGGTGAAGCTGAGATGAATTGCGTGAAGATAAACCCGGTTCTTCAGAAATATTATGTCTGAGGTTAGATGAGAGTCACCAAGGGAATTGCATGCTTGCTGCCTGCTATTATTTTTATGTTTGTTAGATTTATTTATTTATTTTTATTTTTATTACATGTATATCCCGCCCTTCTCCGGAGACTCAGGGCGGCTTACAAGCTTAGCAGTAGCCTTCATTCTATGTATATGCCTGCTTGTTAGGGCTTTCACACACACTCCAAGCGGCATTATATCCTACCTTTCCTGCTCAAGACAGTATACTTCTAGTGAGATTTCCTCACAACAACCCTGTGAGGTAGAAAACAGAGTGACCGTCCTAAAGTTACCTGGTTTGAGCATACTGTTATTCCACGTAATGGGAATAACAGTAATTGAAGTGCATTGGTTCATTATTTATTATGTTTCCAGTGAGTAAAACAGAGTTTAATGATCTTTAAATCACTCCACTTACCAGACTGTGAAAGTTTAAGCCAGACGTTTCCATATCTGCTTCCTTCTAGGGCGACTGCCTCTGAAGACCAAAATAAGTCACTAATTTACCCTCTATGCACTTAAGATAGGTTCTTGTGTAAAAAAAAAAAGTTGACACATGAATTACTACTGGGTGGACTTAATCTGCTTTATTTTTTTCTCTTGGAAACTAGAATCCTGAAAATGATTGAATGTAGAGAATCAGAAAATACAAATGTTTACTTGAAGATTATGGCTTCAGAAAGAGTTGTAGCTGTTTCCAAAATCTTGGTCTGCAACAATTAGAGACATTAAAATCTTAAGAGCCACCACATAGTCAACACTTAATGTTACAGTATAGGCACAGCAGTCAAAAAGATTTGGCACCCTTATGTGAGAAAGTGATTCTCACAGAGAGCCAATTTTTGCAAGTGAATTACACCATTATTTTCATGTGAAGATGCAATGCAGATGAGTCCATGAAATGTGAAGGAGTTGAGCTCAATTTGAAGGATATTTTTTACCTTCACGTCTTTCATGGCTTTCCAGATGTTATATAATTATGAGAAAACTGGACTCAGTTAATTTAACAATTTCATAACTTTATTTGGTTTAGAAGTAAGATAAACATGAGAGGAACATGTATTTACAAAATGTATGAAACAGGACATGCAAGATTTTTTATTTTGTACCTATAAGAAATTGATCAAGCTTCCCTTGATTTGTGCGGTTGCTGGGCAACATCAGTGCAGAGCTGCCACTTTAGGCCTGTTCTCTAAGTGACCTGCTGCTATTCTTAGACTCTAGAGTTAGTCCATAGTTTAAATCTTGGGTTTTTTTGTAAGAAAGAAAAGTGCCCAACACCAATACATTTTTTGAAAGAACAAGATTAAGAAAACACTTGCATAATTTCAGGATGACATTACAGCCTGAATCTATGAGAATTTCTACGACTACCTGCCAAAATGATTTTATTAAAATAAATTTACTGCCACGCAGTTAGAGAATCAATTTGGATATAAAGATCCACTGACAAAAGTTCAACAGAGATCACAAGTTTACATTTTGTTCTTTCATGTTCAAGTACCATATTTAAGTATGAACCATTCCCACATTATGACAGAGGAAAGTTTCAACAAATCTAGGCTTCATCAATCATAGATGAATTGTAAGAAATGGGAACATAAGCAATGCAGCAGTCAGTGGTGATAAAACAGTAGTAGAATAGTACCAATTGAACAGTGATAAAAGTATCTTCTGTATCAAATTGTGGATTTTTGATTCAAGTTATGAAAATATTTTCTATTTTTGTTTAGAAAAAGTATGGCTTACTATACATACGCATATAAAAATTTGAGTATCTTGTAAAAAGCTTAAAAAAACAGATGGTTTATTATAGACCTCTTAAAAGGGGCACAGAACAAGGAAATGAAATGCATACATATCTATAATCTATTGATTATATCTTGATGTGATCTGTCCTCATTGCTGTTCTGACAACTGCAGCTTGGTTCCTGGTCATTAGTTCTGCTGGTGGGAGCTGATGAGAGCAGGATACCAACAAATATGTAAAGAAAACCCGTACTATTTTAAAATTTGTTACATATTTTTATAGATTGGTTGGCTAAAGTCCACTGATTTATTCACAAGAAGAGAAAACATATGCATTCCATATTATCCAGAATCTAGATTCATCAGAGTTTGGTCTTAAAAGAACAATCTAATGATAACATATGCAAATATTTAACTAATATTGTTAAGTTCTTCCTTTTTATTGAAGTATCAGTTCTAAGGCATCTTCTCTAAACTGGTGGCCTCCAAATTAATATCTGCAGGGAGATTGGATTGAGATTTATATATACATATATTATTCCTTTATCTAATAGTTTTGATTTTCAACTAGTGTTGGTGCTTTTGTTTGCGATAGCAACTTACGGTAATGTGGGATATTTATGAGCAGCACTTATTTTCATTGTAAAAAAAAAATAAAACATCTCTTAGTGATCTTAGCAGCAGATAGCTGTAAGAAACAACTAGTTTGGTGTACTTTCTCTAGTGGGATAGTAACCATATTTAGCTTTGTTCAAAAGAAATGTGATTTCTACAAAGTTCCTAATGGGATGAATCCAAAAAAGTCTGTCTGGATTCAGCTTTGTTGTGTAGTTCTTTTCTATGAAACCTGTTGTGTCCTGTTTTTACATTTATTTCCTATATTTACCATTCTTCCTCTACTCATTTTCTTCATTTTCTGTTCCAGATAGAAAGCCTAGATGCCTTTTTTACTTCATGCACCTCCTAGGTACCATGCAAACTGATTGTAAATTATTATTCCTGTAGTTATCTTCATTAAGAGTATTAAGTTTTTTTCAGGGGACTCATAAATGTGTTTTCACACAGTATTGGCAACTATCATGTAATAGCTTGTTGTTTAGAAACAGCCTTACCATTTATGCCAAGACTAACTCTTCCTTGAGGGTCAGCTTGGGACTGCATGGCCTCCATGACAACCATAGAGATATCTCCACTAATAACTAGCCAGATACGTGAGGCCAGGCACACTCTGGATTTGTTTTTTTCCACTTCCCGGCAAGAGCTGTAAGACATTCTCTTTGGACTGATTTGTACCACTTAAGGGTAAAAGGCTAATGTGAGGTGTAGATTAATATATTCATATTACACAGGAGATATTTGCCCTTTTTAAAAAAAATATTTGTTTTAAGGGTATTGCTTTTCATGCAAAGTTTTTTAGATATGATGGGAACATACAATGATGCCTCTTTTCTTTATATTATGTCGCTTTCCCTCCAATTTGTCAAAGCCATTGAGCTTTATATTGTTAAACACCAAGTATATTGTGAGCTCAATTACACTAACTCTCTAAGACTGTGTAACAAGGGCATCCTCCTAAGGAAGAATAATTATGTTTTTGTACAGTTGATGGACATACATATTCATTTTCAAGATTCACTAATGCGACATTTATTTAATAATTTTCAAACTTTTTCTTAGGGTTGACATGGCTAGAATTGTTTAAGCATGGCTTGCTGAATATGTCACAAGTAGGTGGGTAGGTGGGTTCACATCACCCGCTAAGCTGTAATATTTGGGTTCACAGGTTATAGTTTAGCATTGATATGTGAACTTAGCCATTACCTTTTAATGAAGTTCAGTGAAATCAGAAAGAATAGGTGCACAAATGTTTGTGATCCGTCAGTTACAAGAACATAAATACCCATATCTGCATTGGTCACCGATAGAAGGGGAATATGTATTCTTTTTAGTGGTACAGAATGGAAGGCAAGTTAGCCCACATGTTTCTTCATTAAGAAACTAAACTATAGAAATAATGGTTTGTCATAATTAAGTGAATCACTGTGTGCATGTTAAGTGAGGACATCATGTAGTCACTATTTACAATCTACCAACTTTCCCAACCTTGAATGGTCCCTAAAGAAGTGGTCATTAAATGAGGACCACCTGTACTTGGTTATTAATCTACTGATAACATCAGTTGGTGCTTCTGAAAGATTTGGGCTATTGCCTACTTTTCTGTTTTCCCATTTGATTTTTATTCATATGGGTTTCAAAACTGGTTGGTTCTGCACATTATAGTACCTAAACCATAATGTGGTTTATTTGATTATAGAACATAATGACTAAACAGAACCAACTGATGGCCTAAAGATGGAGGTGTTTTTTAAACTATATTTCAGATGACAAGATGATCCAAGCCTATATTACTTACCCTAACTGAACTCACAAGTAAAGTGTAGCCTACTAGACTAATCTGGAAAAAGTGTCCTCATCTCCACTCCACTTTGTTATGCTCTGACACTAGACTAGAATAGGGACTACTTTGTGAGATAGGTTTCTGGAATTTTTCTCTTTATTCATAAGATCTATATTCTGCTTTTCTCAAATATATATCCATTCAATACAGTTTATTAAACTAAATCACAATAAGGAATTACAACTTAATTGTTATTAACCTAGTAAGCAAAAATTCTGCTGAATGAAGCCTGCTTTTGTGTGCCAGGAAAAGCAAATAACAGGGAACATCTTTTAGTAGGACAACATATTAAAAATATAAATGAAGACATGGGGAGAGTTCTAAGTTTGGTTTCAACTAGTTGTGTTTCTTCTTTAGATGGGACATAGGGAAAGCCTTTAACGCTTCACATAAAGAATAGATAGATTGGGCTGCAAAGCGGTAGGCTTTTAGGAAGAACTAAATTTGTTCTTTATTGTTCTAAATATCTCCATAATTGAAATGAAAAAGGTAATTGTGGAATGTACAAATACAAGTAGTTCTTACAGGCAGTCATCTACTTACGGTCCATACTTAGGATCTCAGATCAGAGGGGCATGTGAATCCTGCAGCCTGTACCAAGGATTTCCTTTCTGTGTATGGAGAGGAGGTGAAGTCCTTTGGCAGGCTGCAGGAACAGAGCTAACCCACACCCATTCCAGCAGCTCCACAAAGGATTTCCCCTCCATGCATGGGAACCCTCAGGCAGGCTGTACTCACTAACAGCCAGGAGGATTTCAGGTGCAGAACTGAAATTCTTTAATGAGCAGGCCCTTCATTCTGGCCACTTAATGACTGTCCTGGGAGTTTGCTTAATGACCACAACTGGGAGTGCAATCTTACTTAACAACTGCTTCACTCTGCCCGTGATTCTGGTCTCAATATTGGTCATAATTACTAGAATACAAAGCACCAAACTGAGCTCATGTGAATGAATTTTACATAAAAAAGAAAACAATAGTTCAACATTATCAATTGTAACATCTTTTTCAAAAACAAGGTCATAATTAATGAACAATAAATTCTGAGAAAGGTTTCTACTCAGACCTTTAAGAAATCTGGGCTAAAAGTAGGCAGTAAGATGTTTACAGTAGAGGAGCTACAGCTAGTCATGAGATTGCTTACAAAAGGTCCCAAATGGTGATTTTCCATAGTTGCATAATTCCATCAATTTAGTGCTATAATGTGAAATTGAAAGCATAAAACACACAGGAAGTAACCCTATAACGATAAGGTACTTTCTGCGTTGTGCTGGAAGTCACATTGTACTGCTGGCTCAGACACAGCTGTTTATTGAAATGAAACACGAAGTAGCAAGACAAGCAACCGAAAAACCCGTGAACTTGAAGAAGGCTACAATACAGGTAGTCCTCGGCTTACAACAGTTCATTTAGTGACCACTCAAGTTACAACTCCACTGAATAAAGTGACTTAATGACCATTTTTGACAGTTAACAACCTTTGCAGCATTCCCATGGTCATGTGATCAGATGCTTGGCAACTGGTTCATAGTTATGACAGTTGCAGTGTCCCTGTGTGTGTGTGTGTGTGTGTGTGATGTGATCACCTTTTGCGATCTTATGAGCAAAGTCAGTGAGGAAGCCAGGTTCGCTTAACAGCTAGGTTGCTAATTTAATAACTTCAGAGATTCACTCAAAATCTGGCAAGGCATGTCATAAAATAGGGCAAAACTCACTTGACAAATGTGTCACTTAACAAAGAAATTTTGGGCTCAATTGTGGTTGTAAGTCAAGGACTACTGGTATATACAGAACTTAGCATGTTAAACCAAAAGGATTTGCCATAGAACACTGTTTTTCAAATTTAGCAACTTTATGATGTGTGGACTCCATAGTTGGGAAATTCTGGGAGATGAAGTCCACATATCTTAAAAGCTGCCAAGTTTGAAAAACATTGCACTAAACCAGGGGTAGGCAACCTTGGCTCTTTTATGACTTGTGGACTTCAACTCCCAGAATTCCTGATCCAGTCATAAAAGAGCCAAGGTTGCTTACCCCTGCACTAGAGTAAGGTAGGTACACTAAAGTTCCACTGAACACAGTCAGCACTTAGTCATGACAGTGATTTATGTAGAAATTAGATAATTAGTTTACATTCAATGCAATAAATTTAGACATGTCTAAAATGGCAGAGGGATAGCTTTAAGCTGTATATCCATTATTTGTATTGAATGTAGCTCAGATATGAATATCTCTGCTTAGTTCACCATGCATTTTAAAACTGATTCGTAAAAGAAGTAGATACAGAGGGAGCAAATGACCAATGCCTTTTTTTAATTTTTTTTTATTTTAATTCCATTTATATCCCGCCCTTCTCCGAAGACTCAGGGCGGCTTACAAGCTTAGCAGTAGCCTTCATTCTATGTATATGCCTGCTTATTAGGGCTTTCACACACCCCGCAAGTGGCATTATTACAAAGTCAGCTTAATTGCCCCCAACAATCTGGGTCCTCATTTTACCTACCTCGGAAGGATGGAAGGCTGAGTCAACCTTGAGCCTGGTGGGATGCGAACCTGCACTAATTGCAGGCAGCTGGTGTTCCTTAAAGAGGCATTAGCCCACTGTTCCACCAAGGCTCATATATATATATATATATATATATATATATATATATATATATATATATATATATATATATATATATATATATATATATATATATATTATTAATTATTTATTAATTATTATTATTATTATTAATTAAATTTTTATACCGCCCTTCTCCCAAGGGACTCAGGGCGGTGTACAGGGCATATAATAAAAATACAAAACTACAAAAGTTA
This sequence comes from Vipera ursinii, assembly GCF_947247035.1. Classification (NCBI taxonomy): domain Eukaryota; kingdom Metazoa; phylum Chordata; class Lepidosauria; order Squamata; family Viperidae; genus Vipera; species Vipera ursinii. Next base: position 228,898,229 of record NC_139513.1, read on the forward strand.
AAATAGAATTAAATTAATGCCCACGATAAAACAATAAAATATAGCAATATTTAAAACCCAAATTAATTCCCCATCAGGCCAGGCCAGCTTGTTCAAATAGGTGGGTCTTTAACCCGCGCCGGAAGGAGCGGAGATCCGGTGCCATCCGGAGCTCCACCGGCAGCTGATTCCACAAAGCCGGGGCGCCCACAGAGAAGGCCCTCCCCCTGGGGGCCACCAGCCGACATTCTCTGACCGGAGGCACCCTGAGGAGGCCCTCTCTGTGGGAACGCACTGGGCGGAGGGGAGTTGACGCCGGCAGCAGGTGATCCCCGAGGTATTCCGGACCCATGCCATGTAAGGACTTAAAAACCATCACTAAGACCTTGAACCTCACCCGGAAGACAACTGGTAGCCAATGCAGCTCACGGAGCAAAGGTGTAACATGGGAGTACCGGGAAACTCCCAAGACAACTCTCGCGGCCGCATTCTGTACCAGTTGGAGCCTCCGAGTGGTCTTCAAGGGAAGCCCCATGTAGAGAGCATTACAGTAGTCAAGGCGAGAGGTCACGAGCGCATGAGTGACCGTACACAGGGCATCCCGGTCCAGATAGGGCCGCAACTGGCGCACCAGGCGAACCTGGGCGAAAGCCCCCCTAGTCACAGCTGCTACATGTTCTTCCAAGGTAAGTCGTGAGTCTAGGAGGACTCCCAAGTTGCGAGCCCTATCCACGGGGGGTAACAACTCACCCCCCATAGAGAGAGATGGAACATTTTGAATGTCCCGGGATGCCGGAATGTACAGCCACTCAGTCTTGTCAGGGTTGAGTTGAAGTCTGTTCCTCCCCATCCAGACCCGAACCGCCTCCAGGCAACGGGACATCACAGCGAGGGCATCACTGGGGTGGTTTGGGGTCGAAAAGAAAAGTTGGGTATCATCAGCATATTGATGATACCCAACTCCAAAACCACGAATGATCTCACCCAGCGGTTTCATATAGATGTTGAACAGGAGAGGCGAGAGAACCGACCCCTGAGGAACTCCACAAACGAGAGACCTAGGGGCCGATCTCTGCCCCCCTGCCAACACCGACTGCGAGCGTCCCAGGAGATAGGAGGAGAACCACCGAAGGACCGTGCCTCCCACTCCCAATCCCCTGAGACGCCGCAGCAAGATACCATGGTCGATGGTATCGAAAGCCGCTGAGAGGTCTAATAGGACTAGGACAGAGGAACATCCCCTATCCCGAGCCCTCCAGAGATCATTCACCAGCGCGACCAATGCCGTCTCTGTGCTGTACCCGGGCCTGAAACCCGATTGGTACGGATCCAGATAATCCGCTTCATCCAGGGCCAAAGGGAGCTGATGCGCCACCACACTCTCAACAACCTTCGCAAGAAATTTAATTTTAATTTAATTTAATAACATTTATATACCGCCCTTCTCCCTGAGGACTCAGGGCGGTTCACAGGGCAGAATAAAATAACCAATACAAACATTAAAAACAGATTAAACAATTGCCCTAGTTAAAAACAATATAATACAACGCTAAAAACCCCCAGAACAATTAAAAAACAAAAAATAAAACAACCCCAACACTCCCCCTCAGGCTAGGCCGGCTTGTACAAACAAAAATGTCTTGAGATCGCGGCGAAAGGAGCGAAGATCGGGCGCCATCCGGAGCTCTACCGGTAGCTGATTCCACAGCTCCGGAGCGCCCACAGAGAAGGATCTCCCCCTGGGGGCCACCAATCGACACTCTCTGATCGGTGGCACCCTGAGGAGGCCCTCTCTGTGGGAACGCACAGGGCGCAGGGAGCTTGATGCCGGCAGCAGATGTTCCCTAAGGTACTCCGGCCCCATGCCATGGAGTGCTTTGAATACCGTTACCAGTACCTTGAATCTCACCCGGAAGACAACTGGCAACCAATGCAGCTCACGGAGCAGAGGTGTAACGTGGGAGTATCGGGAGACTCCCAACACCACTCTCGCGGCTGCATTCTGTACCAGTTGGAGCTTCCGAGTGGTCCTCAAGGGCAGCCCCATGTAGAGAGCGTTGCAGTAGTCCAGACGAGAGGACACGAGCGCATGAGTGACCGTGCACAGATCATCCCGGCTAAGATAGGGCCGCAACTGACGCACCAGGCGAACCTGTGCAAAGGCCCCCCTAGTCACGGCTCCTATATGATCTTCCAAGGTGAGCCGTGAATCTAGGAGGACCCCCAAGTTGCGAGCCCTATCTACGGGGGGTAATAGTTCACCCCCCATAGTTAGAGATGGAATATCCGAATAAACCCGGGATGAAGATATGCAAAGCCACTCAGTCTTGTCGGGGTTGAGCTGGAGTCTGTTCCTCCCCATCCAGACCCGAACCGCCTCCAGGCAACGGGACATCACGTCGAGGGCATCACTGGGGTGGTTTGGGGTCGAAAAGAAAAGTTGGGTATCATCAGCGTACTGATGATACCCAACTCCAAAGCCACGAATGATCTCACGCAGCGGCTTCATATAGATGTTGAACAGGAGAGGCGAGAGGACCGACCCCTGAGGAACTCCACAAATGAGAGACCTCGCGGTCGACCTCTGTCCCCCTGCCAACACCGACTGCGAACGTCCCAAGAGATAGGAGGAGAACCACCGTAAAACCGTGCCTCCCACTCCCAATCCCCTGAGACGCCGCAGCAAGATACCATGGTCGATGGTATCGAAAGCCGCCGAGAGGTCTAATAGGACTAGGACAGAGGAATGCCCCCTGTCCCGAGCCCTCCAGAGATCATTCACCAGCGCGACCAATGCCGTCTCCGTGCTGTGCCCGGGCCTGAAACCCGATTGGTACGGGTCTAGATAATCCGCTTCATCCAGGACCAAAGGGAGCTGATGCGCCACCACACTCTCAACAACCTTCGCAAGAAAGCGAAGGTTGGAGACAGGACGAAAGTTATTCAATACAGGAGGGTCCAGGGCAGGCTTCTTGAGGAGAGGCCTCACCACCGCCTCCTTCAAGACGGCGGGGAAGATACCCTCACTCAAAGAAGCCGATATAACTGCCTGGAACCAGCTGCGTGTCCTCTCCCGGGCTGCATAAACCAGCCAGGAAGGGCACGGGTCCAATAAACATGTGGTGGTGCTCAGCCTCCCCATGATCCTGTCCACTTCCTCCGGAGTCACAGAATCAAACTCCTCCCAGATGATATCGACAAGACCACCCGTGTCCTGATCGTCAGACTCTGCCCAGTCAGAGTCCAAACCGGTCCGAATCCGAGCGATTTTGTCCGACAGATGTTGGTTAAACTCCTCGGCACGGCCCTGCAAGGGATCCTCCCTCACCTCCTGATTTAGGAGGGAGCGAGTCACCCTAAACAGGGCGGCCGGGCGATTATCTGCGGACGCGATAAGGGTGGCGAAGTGGTTAGACCTCGCCTCCCTTATCGCAGCGAGAGGTTGGAGACTGGAATGCCCCCTGTCCCGAGCCCTGTCCCGAGCCCTCCAGCCAGGAAGGGCACGGGTCCAATAAACATGTGGTGGAGCTCAGCCTCCCCATAATCCTGTCCACTTCATCAGGGGTCACAGAATCAAACTCCTCCCAGGTAACATTGACAAGACCGCCCGTGTCCTGATCGCCAGACTCTGCCCAGCTGGAGTCCAAACCGGTCCGAATCCGAGCGATTTTATCCGACAGATGCTGACCAAACTCCTCGGCACGACCCTGCAAGGGTCCTCCCTCACCTCCTGATTAAGGAGCGAGCGAGTCACCCTAAACAGGGCGGCCGGGCGATTATCTGCGGACGCGATGAGGGTGGAGAAGTAATTACACCTCGCCACCCTCATCGCAGCGAGATAAGACCTAATATAGGTTCTTAACCGCAACCGGTCGGATTCGGATCGGCTGGACCTCCAGCAGCTCTCTAGGCCCCGTTTCCGACGCTTCATCTCCCGGAGCTCCGCGGAGAACCATGGAGCTCGTTGGGATCTGCACCGGGTCAGGGGCCGCAAGGGTACAACTCGGTCCAGTGCCCCAGTGGCTGCCCTTTCCCAGGCTTCCACTAAGGCATCCGCCGAGTTGTGAGCGACGGAGGCAGGTGGGGATCCCAGCGCCGCCTGGAACCCATCAGGGTCCATTAAGCGCCTGGGACGGTACCATCTAATTGGTTCCGTATCCCCACGGCGGGGGGTGGTAAAACGGAAGACCAGCCGCAGGAGGTGATGATCGGTCCATGACAGGGGCATGATAAATGGAGAGCCCCCACCAAGATCATCCGACCATCGTCCAGATAAAAAAACTAGGTCCAGGGTGTGGCCTCCCTCATGAGTCGGTTCAGAAATTACCTGCGTCAGGTCCATGGCCGTCATGGAAGCCATGAACTCCCGAGCCAACTCAGATGACCCTCCCAGGGATGGTAGATTGAAGTCACCCAAAACTAACAGTTTGGGGAACTCAATCACCAAACCGGAGAGGACATCGAGTAGCTCAGGCAGGGCTGCCGCTGTGTGACTAGGCGAAATGTACACCAGCAGCAAGCCCAACTGCGCCCCCGAACCAAACCTCAAAAAGAGAGACTCACACCCGACTATCTGAGGAACGGTGGTCTCCCGCGGACATAAGGTCTCCCTGATAACTACCGCCACTCCCCCGCCCCTACCTTGAGCCCGAGGCTGGTGTAACGCTCGGAAACCTGGTGGGCAAAGATCAACCAAAGGGACCCCACCCTCTGGGCCCAACCAGGTTTCGGTAATACAAGCCAGGTCCGCATGCTCACCCTCCACCAAATCCCGCACAAGGGGAGCCTTATTAACCACGGACCTGGCATTCAGGTACACCAGCCGGAGCTCAGGAGGCTGCACATCCTCGCTCCCGGCACCTCGGGGAAGAACCAGAGGGTCGGAGCGCCTCACCGCTTGTAAACAGCGGGGACGGCCCTCCCGGTAACGATACGGCCCTCTGTCCATACGCCTGCTGCCATACCCCAGTGTCGTGGGAATCGGTAATCCCACGACCCGCTCCTGAGCCCCAGATGTAACCACACCCCGCTCCCCCCGAACGCAGTCGGACCCAGGCCTGGCCTGCACCATGGTTGTATGGCCACCCCCCATAGTCAAACAACTATTACCCCCCACCCCTCTCCCTAGCCCCCTAAAAAATTTAACTAAAAAAGTAACCAGGGGCCTCCTATTAAATTTGAATCGAGAGCCCCTGACCCTACCCGGCCATCTCTCAGGGTCCCAGTAATTGGGCCCTTCATTGAGACTGGGAGCGGCAAAAAAGGCGGGACGCACCCAGGAGAGGGGGGAACCCCTGAGGGCGAGCAAGTCCGTGCTGGAGTATCTGTACATAAGTCCAACAAGTCCAGATAAGGCAGTCCCATAATGGAAGAGTCCAGTAGGAGGTTCTACAGGAAGGGAGTGAAACATTCGGGCCATCGACCAACCTACTGCCACCCGGTTGGATGCTCCCGGGGACAGACCCCAACCCGTCCTCCCACAACAGGTCGAGAGTCTGAGCCAGGGGGATGGTCCAGAATGTACACCCTGGGGGGGCATAACCCATAGAGCTCCCACCTCTATGGGTATACCGATGTAAAAGCAAGCCGCTCTCCCACTGCGGCTTGCACCCAGGTCCGTCCCAGTCCAAAGGGGAATAGAGAGGCAGATGAAGAATTAATAATTGGCAGTCCACCGGAGCTGCTACGGCCATCGCAGACCAGATGAAAAGCACCGACCACCGCCATATCACTGCCGATGGAGCGGGCTAGCGGGCCAGCAAGCCCCGAAAAACGCCGTCGTCGCCATCACCGTCAGAGGCCGGAACAAGGCAAGCGAAGCAGCAGCACCGCCGCCATCGCCGCGGTCGTCCTCTCCACTGCCCAAGGCAGCCCGAGGACGCCATCACCGTCGCCACCTCCGCCGCCGGCAGCGGCGCGAAAAACAATACCAGGGACATCCCTGCCACCCAGCCGACCAGCGGTCGTCCCCTCCGCCGTCGAAACGGCCCGAAGACACCGCAGCCGCCGAAAGCGGCCCGAGGCAGGTCCAACAGAGAGATCCCCGCCGCCGCCGCCGCCGACATCGCCGCCAACACGAAGGCGCCAAAATGGAGGCGCCGATCAGCTGGAGCTCCGAGGCCACCGCCGATCAGCTGGAGCCTCAAGACGCCGCCGAAAACCACCGAGAGCCGGCCAGAAGAAACAGCGCTGCCCGAAACAGCAGAAACTGTTGGAATCAGTTGGAATCAGTGTTAGAATCAGATCAGCCGGAACTCCGAAGCCGCCGCCGATATCGCCGCCAACACGGAGCGCCAAAATGGAGGCGCCGATCCGCTGAAGCTCCGAGGCCACCGCCGATCAGCTGGAGCCTCAAGACGCTGCCGAAAACCACCGAGAGCCGGCCAGAAGAAGCAGCGCTGCCCGAAACAGCAGAACAGCAGAAAAACGCCGTCACCACCAGCTACAATCCCTCTGGAACAGTCCGAGGCAGCCCGGAGACATCGAGGTAAAGTAGCCCAGAGACGCCGAGGCTGTAGAAACCGGCAGGCCAAGACCAAGCACAGCAACACAGCGGCAGCACAAACGAAGCAGCTGGAAACAGCAGGCGAAGCAGCAGACGGAGCAGATGGAAACAGCCACTCATAGACGGGAGAAAACGAACAGCAAGCTACCTCATTCTTTGCCTCTAAAATTGATAGTCCAAATCCCCTACCCAGGGGCTCAAAAGGACCCCTGGGGGGCTCCAAGGGACGCCCAACAACTGGAGCTCGCGGAGCTCAGCCCAACACATCCGCCATCTTAGGGCTATTTCAGTGTAGTTTTCATATATATATATATATATATATATATATATATAAATAGTATATATTGTATACTATTTCATTTGGATGAATTAAATATGTTGCAATTAAATACACATATGGTTTAGGTGTTTATCCCATCTCAGCATAGAGATTCTAATAATAATAGTGTCTAACAATATTAAAAACATGCCAACAATGTAATACACAAGATGACTACACCTTGAATTGTACATGAAACCTTCGGCAAACCCAAAACTTGGGCTTCTGGACTAGTTGCTGCTTCTGAATGCTCTTCAAGGGCAGCCCCATGTAGAGCACATTGCTATCATCCAACTGGGAAGTGATTAAGGCTGTAGAAAATGCAACAAGAAGAATAAACAAAGGATAACAATACACTGATTCATATAAAGATAATCTATAGCCCCAGAATTACCTGTGATACCCATGAATCTCTTTTATGGCCCATGGTTATTGTAACTAGCAAAATCAGTGCAGTTTTTTGAAGCAAGAAGCACACAAAAGATCATGACATTATTTGCAGGTAGTTCTCATTTAAGATCTACTCAGTCAGCAACTGCTCATAGTTACAACAGCACTGAATAAGGGGTACTTAGGACAGGTCCTGGTAGTTGCACTGTTACAGTAGTGGCCAAAATTTAGAAACCTTTTGGGAAAACTGTACAGTAGAAATGCCATCCTTGGTTAAGTTTCCACCAATTTTTCTTCTAATTTCTTTATAACTCTAGCCTTGTTCACTTAATAATACTATTTTACATCGCTTTCTGGGCAACCAGTCAACTCTTTGCACCATTACTTTAATTTTATTACGTTTTACAAGCTCACTAAATGAAAGAACAAAAAAACCCAACCAACTTGATAGCGATCACATAACACACTGACAAATGTCATCCTCTCAATTTCAATATAAGACATTAATAACTGAATCCTACTGTGATCTGATTGGCTCATTGCCAAAACAAGATTACACCTGATAGGCTCTCTAAACACTCATGCTCATTGGCTACAATCAGATGAAGGAAAGCTACCTGATATCAACCTAAGCAAGTTGTGCTTCCTTTTTCTGGTTATTTGGCTATAACTTTTCATAGAATACAGTAGAGATAATTGAACAAACTTTGCTGCATTATATTCTTGATTAAATTATCTTTCCATTGATATATAATTGTATGGTACTACTCCCCCCCCCCAAAAGTGGTGTTATTAGCCATCAAATCTCAAATGTACACTTTCCCCAGAAGGTTTCCACAATTTTGGCCACTACTGTACGTGCCCATTTTGGCTAGACACATAATAAAATATTGGCTTTTATTTATGATGGGGTTGATAGCTTTGAAAAAAATCAGAGATAAGGGTTTCTTGAACATAGAGAAGTATTTATAGGTAAGATAACTTCATTGCATGGTCAGACTACTTATACTTTTCTGATTGCTATTGCAGCACCTATAATTCACTTTTCTATACTTGAGAGGCAATATGTTATCTAGTACTTCAGCCATGAAGCAGACATGTGAAACATGACCCCTCTACTCTTTTTTGTAGCTTTGTAGATGTCTCCACTTGCACTGTCAAATTATAATGGCACAACTGCCAAAAATAGGAGTTTTCCACCTAAAATATGATAAGATTACTGAAAGTTGTGGAATAGACCCGAATCTCCCCAACTATTAACCAAAAGCTAAGAAAGCAACTCTTGTAAATCTGATACGCATTAAATCGCCCGGCCCTCCATACATTTCTGAAGCATATTGCTTCCTGGAGACATTTTTCATTTATTGAATAAAAACTCTTATACATGCCTTGGTAAAAGCTAGCCAAATTCCATTGTAATCATCCATGTATAAGCTAGATCTATAGGAAATTCATTCATTAACTGTAAATAACACCAGGTTTTCAATCTACTCAGTAATTAGGTCATAAACTTGTCTTTCTAATTGCCAATTATAAGAGCACAGAGAATCCATTTTCATCATCCAGTGATCAGTTTCCATATAGTAAGTAAAAGAAATGTGTGTGTGTCTGAAAATATTAAACTTTGTCTCAAAGTCACATTTATACGTATCACTAATTCTTCCCAGAATACAGTAACATTAACACATTGCAAAAACGTGTTTTAATGAAGTGTTATTTTGATGCATTTCCAATAGCATGATGATATAATTCCTTTTCTGTACAAACAAAATGGAGCCTAATAATGCTGATGTATTTGTTGTTTAAGCTGCCAAATAAGACCTCATGAGGTTCAGGGAATTCCCCAATGGAAAACAGGTATCTCCAATTTGTTATTCTGGTCACTCTTTAAAATTTGCATACAAACTTTATTGATCACAGATAATTATAAAACTGTGGGGTTTTTTTTGATTTCATAAGATATACTCTTCTGATACTAGAAGAGGCTGCAAAATGCTGCTGATGCAAATCAAGATGTCATTAAATGTTAATGTAAACAATACTAGTGGGAGTAACCAGCACTTTTAACGTAGCAAATAATAAAAAATTATTCTTATCATTCGTTCACTAATGTAAATATACAAGGGTTCCAGCATCTATCATGCCATTTTTTTAGTGAACTTTAATTTAGGGACTATTTCTATTACCAGCAATTTAGTATAAGAAAAGGCATTAAAGCACAGGTTCTCTGAAATAATATACTTAAGTTTTAGTGATAAAATAGTAAATCTATTTTAAACCCAAAAGAGGCCAATTAATTAAAAGTATTATGGATGGAAAATTTGCAGTAAGTGGAGGTGTCCAAAATTTCTCAAAAGGTATGCATAATGTTCTAATTCAAGATCCCATATTTAACTCATAATTGCATCTTTTTTCAAAGATATATTCAGAACTGAAGAATAAAAATTAATAAAACACTGTTAGGTTTTTGAGTATATTTGTATATGAAAAATATGTTATTATATATATTATTCAACACATATATAATGTATCCAGAAAGAATTATGTGCTGGTAGCCGTGAAGCACTCCCCATCAGTTCACAGATCATCAGACAGTTTCCTTTAAACCTATTTGTTCTGTGAATATTTCTTTCAATTTTTCTTTGAATCTTTTCAGTCCTTTCTCATAAAGCCATACAATTTTGATAATTGCTTTTTTTTCATTGCTTTTTTCATGAGCTCAACCAATGATAGCTATCATTTTTACAATGGTATTTCTAAGCATAACACACATTGATCATATTTAAAGACAATATTTTAAATATTGACAAAGCAGTTACATTAATGTATGGTCATTTGGGCAAGCCTATAAATGTCCGCAATCTACAAATGTCATTTCCCGTTTTCATGCTACTGCTTACAGAATTTTTTCCTTCTTGATGTGTGTGTGTGTATGCATAACCAGTATATAGTTTATGTCAGAGACCCAGTATATTAATAATTACAGTGCTGGACTATGAGTAAAAAAAAGTCTTCCTTAGGCACAGAAGCTGGCTACGTGATTTAGTCAGTCTCTCTTAATTTTAGACTGGGAAATCAAAAACACCTGTGTACCAACCCACATTGGACCAATTGTAGATAATGGTCTTTAAAGTTCAAATGACAGCTCTTTATCCTGGAGTAGATTGATCTGGATTGCCCTTAGGGGGGGGCGTTCTTTAGGTGTTTTGAGGTGGATATTTTTTGGGTGGTTATATTTGTTCTGGGTGTTCAGGGTTTTTCTTTCTGATACTGCTTTTTATTTCCTAATGTAGTACACCAAGAATTTTCTAGTACAGGGCTTTTCAACTTTTTCACTCATTGTACCACTTCTAGGATATGGCAACATCCGAGTACCACCAGTCGCAAGGTGTCAAAAACTTGACCCCCCAAAAAAGGAAAAATGTGATGAAGTACAGGTAGTCCTGGACTTAGAATAGTTCACTTAGTGACTGTTTGAAGTTACAATGGCACTGGAAAAGGTGCCCCCCTCAAGCCACAGCAGAGCAAGATGCCTGCCTGCCCACCTGGCGGCGCTCTTCCTCCTGTGCAAGGTTTTCATTGTTGTGAGCATTTCCGTTGAGGATTGGCAGCGGGGATGGGGTGGGGTGTGTTTCGTTTTTATTCCCCCCGTCTGCTGGGTGGTTGCAGCAGGTTTTGGTCACTTCACATGATCCTGGGACACTGTGACCATAAATATGAATCATTTGCCAAGCATCTGAACGTAAATCACAAGACCCTGGAGATGCTGCAAAATTCCAGCTGATGGGCGCTTCTTCTGGGCTCAGCAGAAGCACCAGGATCAGCGTCGAGCTCCAGCTGGAGCCTGGTGCTGATCCTGGCGCTTCTGCTGAGCCCTGACAGCCCCGAAGAAGTGTTGATCCTGGCGCTTCTGCTCAGCCCTGACAGCCCTAACCATCTCTCACTCAGGTTTGTGCGGTGCTGCCATTCCCCTCCCCGCTACCACTTTTCTAGGATGGTTGTGTACCACCTGCCAGGTGCCAATGTACCACAGGTGGTACCCGTACCACTGGTTGAAAAGCCCTGTTCTAGTATAGGGCAGCCTAAAAATTTAAACAAATAAACAATATACAGTATATGAATCTATTTCTGTATAGATACCAAAGGTAACGTTTTTGCATCTGTTTTAATTTCTACATGCATACACCAGTATTTTACATTGCAATTGTTCAATATGCTAGTATGCCCTTCTTTCTTTAATCCTGCATATGATGGATACTTACTAATAAATAGGAGCAGTTCCCTTAAATCTAGCCATGGTATTGAATAATCAAATTGCAATAAATGAGATTATTCACAACAGACAGCCTTATATTTAGCCATAAATGAATCCCTTTGAAATTTACAAGGTAATGTCTCACATTTTTCTACTAACTTTGTTTAATTTCTTCAGAATGTATCTGAGTTTCATGAGACCAAATGTTGTTTTACTTTTGAATGATAAAATGTCCCTTAAATTTGGCTCAACTTCTGATGATTGCATGGTTGCAACCATATAGATATTTTTGTAAAAATACAGAAGTACTTAGTTGAATTCTCTAGGTTTTTTGTTTTTACATTCCAGTCTAGGTTCTAGCTATGGAATTTTCTGAGAGTTTCCCATCCTGTTTAACTTCTCCAAAGTGAGCCAAAGTTGGCTGGAAGTCCTTCCCTTAGACATATCACAAAATGTGTGTGCTTTCTGTATTCCAGTCTAAGACATGATTTACATGAATTAGGAAGAGCAATCCTTAGAAAATGATACAGCAATTATTCCATATGTTTTATTTCATTTTTTATTCCATATAATAAATGTGAAGTGAAAGTGCAGGTTTAATTCTAAATGAAAGGGCTAAAATATATGTCAGAATGTATAAATTAGCAATATCTAATATGTGGGCATGTATGAAAATTAGGAATATGTGTATTAATGAGAGATAAAAGCTATGTTCTAGTGAGTCAGAATAATAGAAGCACCAGAGATGAATGTTGGAAAAATGTGTTCATATTTCTCAATGAATTCATCCAAAAGGGAAAAAAATATTCTGATAAGTGAAATGAATGGATAGCTGGAAACAAGGTAAAAGAGTTCAGAAAAGGTGATTGGACCATTTGGAGATCCATGAATGAATGGAAAGGGACTGTTTAATGAATATCTAGTTAGAAAAATATCTTGTTTATAACAAAAGTCTGAGAATTGGTGAAGAATGCAGAGGTGGAGAACAATTCTGAATAAGAAACAAACTATTTTGGGTAGGATTAAAAGTGATTATTTTTTTCTTCGAAAATAGCATGAAAAACGGGGGGGGGGGAAGAAAAGTGAAAGTAGGACGGCAACCAGAATAAATGGAAAATGGTCGTAAGGAAAGATAATCTGAAAATAACTTGGAACAGTGTGAAAAAAAAGTTTGCAGAATTGTGCTAACTGGGAAATATGCTTAGTAAATTATTAAAGAATGAATGAAAAAAATGCACATTTGAGAATGTGAAAAACGAATATGAGAGAACGTATAATGCATATAGGGAGAAAAAGTAAAGAGCCAAAGGGAATAAGAAATACGTGAGATTACAAAAGGCAGAGAAAATGCATAGTAATTTTAATCAAAGTAAAAGATTGTTTTAGAAATGAATGAAGGGATAAACAAGATGCATCCAGCATTAAATGGAATTAAAAATAAAAGTGATGACATAATTTGAGATACTGGAAGAAGTAATTTATAGATTTTTATGGGAATGGTCAATGTTATATTGAAGAGTGTAATTGAAAAAAAACCCCAGTAAATATTAGTGTCCCCAAAAAATGGATGAAAAAAGGTCTTAAATACTGAGAGGATATTGCACAATAGTAAGGCTGCAGATGGAGTAAAATTTTACATATGAATATGAGGATGAATGGTTGTGTCACTTGTTTAATGTTGCGTTAAGATACATTTGTGCTTGATATTTGAAAGATTTCCATTATTGTTTTGCTTTGTAAATAAAAAGCTAGCAAGAGACACTACAAAAAGCAATTTTTTAAGATTGCCTGGTAAGGTATTCAGCAGAATTCTGACTCAAAGAGTGACAACAATAAACTTTTTGGACTTGTACTATGGGTTCATATCAGGCATGGGGTTTGCAGACCAGATTTTTGTCCATTATCAAAAATATTCATATGGAGGAATTTTTACTGGACATTTGTGGATTTAGAGAAAACCCAAGTGTGAAAGTGAATACGTTTAAATTAAGGCTTGGCACAAATAAGCAGTTGAAAACTGGTTGCTAAATGTGAGAAAGGTGATTTATGGTAGAAACATGAATTAGAATAAATAGAATGATTTAAAAATGATTCTGTGTTGAGCAGGGAGAATGATAAGGATGTTCCCTTGATTGTTTAATATATTTCTGCGTCAGTGAAAAGGAATGCTTTCAGTGACATTAAAAGATACATTAGTTGAGGATGTGAAGGTATATTTATTTATGTATGCAGATAATACTGTGTCGTTGGCTGAGAACCCAAATGCTTTGCAGTGAATGTTAGATTCCTTGTATGGTGCAACTTTGAGTCTGAAAACTAATGTAATCATAATAGCTTTGTTTGATTAGAAAAGTGATGAATGATTGAAAGGTTTTCATCAATTGTAGGAACAAGAAAAAGTTGATGAATTTGTGCACTTTATGCACAATGAATTTGTGCACCTCCTCTATAGATGGGAGAAAATGGATGGAAAAATGTTAAGATATATGGATGTGTTTTGAGCTAGTAACTTTCAGCCCAACTCTGCTCACAGGGTTGTTGTTGTAGGGAAATTAGAAGAGAAAGGAGTATTAACGCATGCCTCCTGCTTTGAATTTCATATAAAGTAATGAAGGTGGGATAAAAATCAAATCCTGATAGAAAGATAGCGAGTAATCTATGGTCTTTTGTGAGGAACAACTGCTTTTGTTTCTACCTTTAGGTAGATCTTACATAGCAATCATTATTGGGACCAGGAATTCTGTTGCTAAGCAACATATTCGCTAAGTGAAACATCAGGTGACTTGCCATTCAGTCATTGGGAGTCATCAGGTTGCTAAATGAGATGTCATGTGATCAAAACTTGCAACTTTACTACGGCTTCTCCATTGACTCTGCTTATCAGAAGCTGATTGTGAAGTGTTCAAATGACAATCACATGGCCATGGGGATACTGCAATCCCCCCCTCTTGCAAAGTGCTCAAATGTTGTTCATATCGCTGCAGGGATGCTGCAATGGTTGCAAATATAATGACCAATTCTAAAGTTACTTTTTTGGTGGTATCATAAAATTTGAACAGTTGCTAAACAGCAGTCGTTAAGCGAGGTCTTCCTGTTCTTTGTAAAGTGAAAGTTTGGTGTGTCAGGAGAAACATAGTAGATTGAGTACAATTTGAATGGGGCCTTAAGAAAAGTGCACGATAAGGTATAGAATCAAGTTAATTGTTCAGCCTTGATTATTGTCTATTTTAGGGCATTATAGGCCTAGTTACTGTGCCTTTATCAAATTAATGCTCTTTGAATCTGTTAGATCAGTTCCCACATTTGCAGCCAGGATTTCAGAGAACTCATTGGAAATTATTGAAACTACATAGTTCATCTGGAAATTATCAACTAGAATACAATTTTTTAATGTGTGAATTGGCTGATTGCATCCAGGAAGATATGCCCAGACAGCACCTTTGATCTGAGCACTTGGTTTGGTTGGTTGACTGCCAAATAAATTGGAATTTGTTGACACATATCATAAGGTCCTGTAGAGTTTGGTTATTTGAATCAGAACAGAATTATAAGAAAAATGTAGATTGGGTTGAGGTGAATTCACAGTAACAGCAGGAAGGAAGCATTCATTTGTAAACTCGTGCTAATATATGTGTGCTGAAAATACCGTCCATTTTAGTGAATCACATAATGAGATATGATAGAAATATGCAGTCTTGATTTTTCAAAGTTTATTCTGAAGATAACAGAATATTTGTTTTGTTTGTGGATCCAGACAGAGAAAATACAACTTTCTTGTGAGTGCCTCTCAGTGGATTTAATGATTGGAGCTAGACTTGATGATACTGGATGATAAATGTATTTCCAAAGCCAGAAGAATTGTACAAACTGAAAAGCATTGCCCTTCCTCTGTAATTGTAAGTGACAAGATAACCATTGTTTTAGTCACCAGTTGAAATGGAATGTGGTTGATAGAGATTGGAGAACAAGCTCCACTGTCTGTATTGTTAAAGTCAAACTACTTTTTAGTTTAGTAAGACTAATTGGCTTTATTATTACACTCTTAAGTACTTCCATTCATTTTCCCCTTTGCCTGCAGTATTTGGAATCATTCCATTTAATTCCACCTATGTTTTATGACCGTGATTAAATAATAAAGTTTTTATTACATAATAATAAAAATGTTCTTCATGTGACACATTTGATTTAAAAATTATAGTAAATAATATTTTGGGTTTGCTGTTTAACAGTTAATTTGGAAGAATTTGATATTGATATGAATCTCTGAGTGTTAATATCATGTCTGTGTGCCCATGATCAAGGTAGATTTTCCTAATCCAAAGCTCTCTAGATGTGTCTCAGAAAACAGCTCCTATTTAATGGATTGTGTAGTTCTGTGAGCTGCAGTTCCAGCACATTTAGATGACAGCAGATTGGAGATGGACGGACTATTTATATGGATCCTGCAAAAAAAAATTTATCAGGTTTGATAGGCCATCGTTATCAAAACTGATTCTCCCATGTTTGAAAACATTAGAACTGATACAATCTGAGGAATGCTTGAGATTTTGGAAGGAGAATAAAGAGTGATACTATATAAGATGCTGAAAGGCGATTATCCCCCATAACTGATTTTCCTTTGCAATGCTTAGTATTGAGCTGAATGCATCCATATATCTGATTAATAACTGGATTATACATTTCAAAAGTGCACATGGGTGGGGTTACATTACTGAATCCTACAAGAGTCACGAATGCTAAAAAGGGGTAGATTAATGTTTTCTTTGAAATGCTGTTTATCTGCTTGGAAGCAATTTTTAAGCATAAGCAGATCACCCTAATCATAAGTGAATCTCCTATATTTCAAAACATCAGAGCTCATTTGTTCTAAGGAAATGAGTAACAGTGTAGAAGACATAGAATTAGGTGCTTTTTTGTTGCAAATTAAGGCACACTATTAGTGACATAAAGAATGAAATCTTTTGCTTTGGGAGAAAGTGTTTTACTTAGGAACTACATAAAATATGTATAATCTATTATTTCATTCTTATGCTTGAAATGCTGATTAACAATGTTATATGATAAAATTCTACATAAATATCTTCTATTTTCCTAAAAACTGCAACTAAAGGCCTCTTCTTCTATCCCTTTCTTTTGCATTTCTTACATCTTTGTGCTTTCTGAAGAAAATTCACCAAGGTTTTCCATTGATGAATTCACAACATAACCTAAAGCAGAAGTTATTCTCTAATTTTTTTATCACTGAAGAGACTGATAACACAACTTTTAAACTGAACAAATTAGAAAGACAAATTGTAGGATCCTATGAATGGAATCACAAATGTGGTTTAGCAGGCTTATGTTCAGAATGGAATGCATTTTGTAAATAATAAGGCATATAATATTTTGCACTTTTATTCATTTAATGAAGAGCTTCACAGTACTCGCCACAAATTCACTTACCTTAAAACTGATGAGATTTCCAGATACAGTGTTGCGTATTTACAGAAAATGTTTTAATAAAGTAGCCTCTTTAAGTCTAACACCCTCCTGTTAGTTTTTTTCAGTTTTCATCAACCTCAGCAACTTTAAGGTGGACTACAACTCCCAATTTTTCATCTTTTTATTCAAGTATATCACCTTTATATACTGTTTGAGTAAAGATATTTATATGCCTGCAGAAAAAAAAACTTTACATGAAGTAATGTACTTAATTTTCCTCATAAGAAATTTGCATTTATCTTTCAAATGGATGGTTTAAATTAGCAGTAACAATATTATACAAATAACAATTCCTTATTCTATTTGCCCTTATTTTGTTTTAACTGTGGCCAACTCTATTTTCTGTAAGCAGTTAAGTACTGTTGTAGCTGGGTATTTTGGTTCATACATTAAATGGTTGTTTTTTTAATTGGTTAATTTGGCATACACTGAGGAAAAGGCTACATATAAATGCAGTAATACATTAATAAGCCTTCAGATGGAGAAAAGGGTGCAGACAGTGTTGTTATTTATTATAACTTCAGTTTCTAAGGCCAGTCAAAAGTGAATGTCTCTGTGTGGCTTATGCTTCCTGGGTCCTATAATATGATGTAAAAAAAGCAGGGAACAGTGAAAAACTGTTGTATGGATGGTTCAACATAATTGCATATTAAGATGCTCTAAAAATTTCAAATATGTTACCTGAAGCTTTCTTCCATTAGTCCAGAACACTGGCTGTACTACAATAGCTCTTGAGTTAACAACCATTTGTTCAGCACCTGTTTGAAGTTACAGAGGTGTTGAATAAAGGGACTTACAGTAGTTATGACTGTTATAGTGTTTCCGTAGTCATATGATCCACCTACACTTACAACGGCAGCCCGTCTACACTTGCAACCACAGAGGGGCTTCGGCTCATTTATTTTTCCCCTCTATGCCCTTTTTTAGTCCCTGCTTCCCTAGCTGACTTTTGCTGTCTTTTTGTTCCTGCTGATAACCAAGCATGCCTGCCCCTGCTGGTTGCATGAGGGTTCCTTCCCAAAGTCGTGCATTGTGGTTTTCTTGTCAGACCTGGGGAAGATGGCTTCATGTGGCCAGTAGCTGCCTTATGAAGAGTCAGAGTGGGCACGCTTTGTCAGCAACAGAAACAAGAAGATGGTGAAGATCAGTTGTGGTGGTAAAGCACAGGGCATCAGGGGTCTCAGAGTAGATGGTGATGTGGGTGGCTGGGACTGGGCTGGGGCAACTGAGGTTTGCAGGATGGCTGGGTCTTCTTGCAGCACTGTGTGTTGCGCTGCTGAAGTGGCTGAGACTTTCCAAGAAACTGTGGCTTTGTGCAGCAGTGTTGGGGCTTCCCAGACACAGAGGATTTGCACTACGCTGCTTGGCTTGCTGAGCTTTCCAGGGACAGCTGCTGCTTTGTGCTACATTGCAGCTCAGAGACTTCTTGCAGCCCTACAACCACAGTGTGCCAAGAACCCCGAGCTGCAGCATGGCAAGCAGGCTTGGAATCATGTGGCTTGAAGGCTGCTTGCCTCTCTGCAAAGCAGGATGCAGGGAAGCCAAAAGAGCAGAGAGGGTGTGTGTGTGTGTGGTGGAAAGCAATAGGCAGTTGGGTGAGTTGAAAGGGAGACATTCCCTTACCTGGGAAGAACTGAAGCTCAAGGCCGGGAGAGACCAAGTCCAAAATAGCTTGGCTTGGGGTGGGTCCTTGGCTAACAACCAGTGGTATTTAACAACCAGTGGTATGGCAATGGGGAGTGCTGAAATTGCTGTTCTTAAGTGAGGGTTTAGGATTGCATTGCATAGAGACAGAAATTACAGTTCCAGTAATTTAACTTTAACTAGAACAACAAATCAGACTAGTCCTGTATCTTTAATTGGAAGAACAAATCAGGCAGCTAGACCTAGACAACTAGTTATTTTCCTATTCTGTGACCAAAGAACTGCCATCAGTAGCCAAGATAATATACCACCCCCTACAGGTGAAGATTCTTTATATTTTATCTTTTCACCTGCCTTTGCAGACAAAATGTTATATTTGTGACCCTAAAATAAGTACAGAATGAAAAAATGGATAAAGGAAAAGATAAAATACATATCTTCTTAACATGCAATTATGAGGCACAAACTAATGAAGCTTCCACCAAAAGGTATGATAGATTAGCGTTACAAATAAGTGACATTTGGATCTAGATAATATATTTCATCCTAATAGTGCAAATATTAAAGCCTTGGATATGTTTTCGCTATTAGCCTACTACACAAATTGTCACAGCATGTACTGCTGGCTAGGGGCTGATGAGCTAGATCAGACATGTCGAACAAGGCCCGCAGGCCAAATCCGGCCTGCTATGTGGTTGCGTCTGGCCCGCAGACCTGCTCTGGAAACAGCGAAGGACCAGCCCGTGGCACCTCGGCCCAGCCCAGGCCGACCGGGCACTGATCTACAACCTGGTTGCGTCCATCAAAGCCAGAATGTGCTCAGCCTTAGATCCAAGGGGCAGCTCTGGAACCAAAGATGGGCGCCCCTGCCCCGCCCCACCCCCTGGGTGCATGCATAAGAGGCTGCGAACAGGTGGAGCTTGCATCCCTGCTGGCTGTCTTGCCATGCAGGCTGACTTCACCCAGAACGCTGGCACTGGCCGCCTCCTGTGCACACACCAAGGGGACGGGGCAGAGGCGATGGGGCAGCTCGCTGGTTCCAGGGCTGCCCCATGGATCTAAGGCTGAGCACGTTCTGGCTTTGATGGACGCAACCAGGTTGTAGATCAGTGCCATCCCCCCTCCCGCCAGCTCCTCCATGACCTCCTTGTTGACCTAGCCTCGCAGCCACACTGCTTCCCTTTTACTGGGACCAGCCCCGCCTGCGTGGGATAGCAACGGCCAGTGGCAGCATGGACAGGGAGGGAGGGAGGGAGGAAGGAAGAAAGGAGAGGCAACTTGGTTGGAGATGCCCAGTTCACGCAGTTCTGCTTCAATCCTGGATCCATTGAGACTTGGGTTCAAAGGAGAAAGCAATTTTGCGTTCTCTTTTGTCACAGACAGGATTTTATTGGCAATCCAAGTTAACATTGGTATTCTTGAATTGTGAACTCTTAGGAAAATATCCCCTCCTTGTGTGTTGCAAACAGCCATTTCTAATGGGGAAAACAGGAAAAAGCAGAGTGGGGAAAATATTTTCCTTTGCTATATTTCCAGTCTGAATTAGACCATGTCAGGGTCCCTACAGGAGAGCTCTTTTAAGGATTATGTACTAATAGAAAAGCAGCTAACTTACCTCTGTTCCCAAATGCTAAAGCTGTTGCATATAACAGAGGCGCTGTGATCTATCACAGCCACCATTTTAACAGTTTTGCTGTACTGTTGTCTGTGGATGCCCCCACTAAACGCAGGCATGGGATAAACTGAGCCTGATTTGTTCTCAGTCTTTTAAGTGGCCATAGACTACTAGCAAAAGTGGCATTTGATCACAAAGCAAGGAGGCATCGAGAAATGGTTCCCCTTTTGCATTTGAGCATCCAAGAAGGGACAGGAAAGGAGAAAGGGAAAGAGGAAAGACAAACAAAAAGAAGGAAAGAGGAGAAGGAAGAATGAAGGAAAAAGAAGAAAAGGAGGAAGGAAGGAAGGAAGGAAAGATGGAAGATTATAATGAGAGGGAGGAAGGATCTGAGGGAAGTCCTGCCTTAACACTTGGCCACGAGCAGCTCTGCTGCCCGTTCACCATCCCCTTGTCCCCTCCTCCTGACCTCTCCTGGTGGTCTTCCATCCTATCACTGAGGATGCTTTGGTTACAAAGCTGGGTCTCCTTGCGAGGAGAGGGAGTGGGCCTCCCACTGACACACACATTTTGCCCTCCTGCACACACCATGAGCAACTTGGCCAAAGAGAGCAAGACAATGAGTAGCAACCTTGAGGTAAGTGCAGCCTTGGAAAAGGCTGGACTGGGCGCTTGCCCTCCACTGCCCAGGGCTTCGGGCAGTCTGCATCACTGGGGGTCCTCTGCATGGCCTGAGAGGGACAGCAAGGCTCCTCTGGTGGACAAGGGTATAGTGCTTACCCTGGTGTCGCCTTCCTTGGCTGGAGAAAATGGATCCCGCCAGCCCTGCCCGGGCCACCACAGGCACCTCCTGACACGAGCGATGTTGAGCTGGCCATGCCCACCCTGGCTACACTCACCCCAGCTACGCCCACCCTGGCCCCCCAAATTCATCCACAACCCTGATGCAGCCCTCAATGAAATAGAGTTTGACACCCCTGAGCTAGATCTATCAGATAAGGATTGCAAAAATCTGAAGTTATACTGTAATTGCCACAGATAGCCCTTGACAGCAATTGAGAGCAAGATTGCCGTTGCTAATTAATTTGATTGTAAAATGTGACTGCTTTGCAATCCAGACTGTCCGAATTGCTATTGTTAAGTGAATGCCCCAGTCATTAGTTGAAGCAACTTCCTGCTTCTTGTTGTTGTTAGCTGCGAAGTCGTGTCCGACCCATCGCGACCCCATGGACAACGTTCCTCCAGGCCTTCCTGTCCTTTACCATCTTCTGGAGTCCATTTAGTCTCACGCCTACTCCTTCAGTGACTCCATCCAGCCACTGTTCTGTACCAGCCTGCTACCGGCCTTGCAGAAAGGCAACCCCTGTACAAACAGTAGAGACTGGAGAGCGTCTGAGGCTGGAAAGCGTCTGCCAAGTTTAATTCACAAGCAAAACAGAACAAGAAACAAAACACTGGAACTGTGATCCTCAAACGGAGCGGTTGCTTTCAGCAACCAGCCCTTCCCCAAACACTCCCTTTATTAGAGTTCAGGGCGTGGCCTCCCTATGCCTCCTTCCGAGGAGTCCCACAGCCTTTCTCTGCTTGTTCCTGCTTGACTGCCTCCTGCGCCGGGCGTCCTTGAACAGGGCCAGCTGTGGGTCATCATCATCCGCACTGTCGGGCTCGCGCAGCTGAGAAGAGGGCCCTGGCTGGGGGCTCTGCGAAGCCTCCAAGCCATCATCAGCAAGTTCGTCTTCAACACCCTCCTCCTCCCCCTCGTCTGAGTCATCCGAGACATCCGAGCCGGCTGCCGGACCCACAGGCTGGCCCTGAATCACAACAGCCACCTCATTCTCTGTCATCCCCTTCCTTCTCTTGCCCTCAACCTTTCCCAGCATTAGGCTCTTCTCCAGCGAGTCCTTCCTTCTCATTAGGTGGCCAAAGTATTTGAGTTTCAACTTCAGGATCTGGCCTTCTAAAGAGCAGTCAGGGTTGATCTCCTCTAGGACTGACTGGTTTGATCGCTTTGCAGTCCAAGGGACTCGCAGGAGTCTTCTCCAGCACCATAGTTCAAAGGCCTCAATTCTTTGGCACTCAACCTTTCTTATGGTCCAACTTTCGCAGCCATACATTGCAACTGGGAAGACCATAGCCTTTACTATATGCGCTTTTGTTGGCAGGGTGATGTCTCTGCTTCCTGCTAGCTTCCCACAATCAAGTCAGTGGGGAAGCCATTAGGAAGTTGCAAGTCCAAGGCCCTGCCAGATGGGGGAGGAAATAAGGAGGTGCTTGGGGATGTGTGGGAAAGTTAGGGAAAAGAACTGCTTGGCTTTTCAGTCCCAGACCCAAGATGCTTCTGAAGCCTCTTCATTCTGGAGCTGAAAATTTTCCATAGCTAAAAGGTCTGCTTGGATTTCAGCACAGAACAATTTTAGCCAGCCCCAGAGTTGAGAGGGAAGCCTCTTGACTCAGGTTGGCTGAAAAAATTCTGTGCTGAAATCCAAGCAGAATTTTGGAATGGGGTGTTTTCAGCCAGGTCAGAGTCAAGGATAGCCTTCTTGTCTGGGGACTAGCTGAAAAAGCTCCATGCTGAAATCCATGAGGGTGGCTGAAAATTCCCAGTGCCAAAATCGTTTTTCAGTTAGGCCATGGAGAGGAATGGGAGTCCCCTCAGCAGGCAGCAACAGCCTGCAACCTTCCTTGCCAGCTTCCCTATTGACTTTCTGTGGAAACTAGCAGGGAAGATTGAAAATGGTATCACATGATCATGGGATACTTGGCAACCAGCAGGGAAGATTGAAAATGGTATTACATGATCATGGGATACTTGGCAACCAGTTGTAAATGTGAATGGGTTGCCAAATACTGAAATCAAAATCATGTGACCCCAGGAGTGCTGCAACAGCTACTTCAGGAATCTGTCATAAATCATTGCATCATTGCAACTTTGAACAGTCTCTGAACAAATGGTTGTATGTCAAGGACTGCCTCTATGTAAATGAAGATAGAATGAACAACAGACCTGATATATTACATAACAATTGTGCATAACGTACTCTAATCTTCTAAACTGAACTGGGTAGGAGAGTCTATATATTTAAATCTTTAATATATTTTAAAATATAAAACAGTAGAGTGAATGTGGGCCAAAATTGTAAGGAAAGCAATTAAGCAGCCAATTTTATTACAAATTATTCACATTGCAAATTTCTTTGACTAAGTCATCAAATTCTTATAATTATCTCAAGGGCTGATTTGTAGTCTGTAATACGTAATTTATTTTTTCACAAATAAATATAAATTTATGTTTTCATAATTTATTTTTGGTATTTTTTCACAAATACCAAGTTGCATAGAATATTGGGGGAAGAGTTGCATGGTCTCTTGTAATTATACTGTATAATAAACTTGTCTATTAATAAATGATTTTAAAGCCTTTAAAAATCTATCACTATTTTTTCAATCGAAATAAAATTTCTTAGTTGTAGAGTACTAAAAATAATGTCATAGTTTTGATTTTAAAAATGGGGAAAATAGCACCATCATTAATCTAAACATATGTAATTTCCTGATTATTGAAAAAATATTTTAATTACATCATATGTTCTAAACATTTATGCAATGGTTTCTAGTCATCTGTCATGTGACATTACTATGTTAAAAGTTTTACTAATTTTGGAATAATGTATTGCATTTGAAATCAATCTTATTAAATCTGCTCAAAAATACCAATCCTTTAACTATAAAAACAATTGTTTTAATATTTTAATGTTAAATTTATATTATATAACAAGCCACCTACAAAACCTTAATTGATAAGGAAAGCAGTATGTAAAATATATTCTTTAAATCTGTATTTGTTAATTTATAATGAATGACACTTGCTTTATTCAGTACTGTTTAGCATTTCTGTTAGCTTATTCCTAACTAAAACAACTAAAATTGCTATTTCTAATTTTACATCTCATAAATAGGTTTTTCATTTGAAAGCGAATTCAAGAAAAACGAGGCTATCTAGACTGTGTCTTGAACTATGGAAAAATGTGAGCTTATTTTTAAAAAAATATTTATGCTAGGAGTTGCATGTTTAGCAATTTCTTTTAAAGGGGGAGGATTTTTGGTAGAAAACATCAAGG
This sequence comes from Vipera ursinii, assembly GCF_947247035.1. NCBI lineage: Eukaryota > Metazoa > Chordata > Lepidosauria > Squamata > Viperidae > Vipera > Vipera ursinii. The sequence continues at coordinate 228,922,535 of NC_139513.1, forward strand.
GTCTGTATCATAGACTCTGCTGGATGTTTACAGTAGTATGTGGTATTACTATGCCTGTATGTGCTCTTCTTGCCATTGTTCTACTGTGATCCAGTGGAATTGCTATTGTGTGACAGGCAAAAGTAGGTTGAACCAAATGAGAATGCTAATGCAATCAAATAATTATTTGAACAGGCATTATATTTTCAGGCTCTTTGAGGATCTATTAGCATGAAGTAATAGCCATCTAGCAGCAGCCCAACCTACCCTTCAAGATCTCCCGGTAAAAAGCTCTAAAGAACAGCTTCAGGAGTTCCTAGAACAATTCCAAATGCTTTTGGAAGTTGTGCCTTTGTGCATTTTCCATTTAGTATTCTGTGCCAGCTGGCTTTTAGAAGAACACTAGGGAGAAACAGCAAACCAATTTCTCTTTGGAAACAGACTTTAAAAGGAAAGGTGCTGTGAAAGAGCCTAGAGGAAAAATAGGCGAGGAAGTTGGACTTTAAAGTTACAGCACAAAAAAGGAGCTTGCAGAGAAGACCTGAAAAAAAAATCATACTTCATGTTGTATGGGGGGGGAGCGGAGAGGAGATGGCTGCTTCACCCACGGTTTGCAGAATACAGCTTCTTGATTTTTATTATTAGTACAGTGCTTGATTTTTTTTATATCTTTGACTATCAGCATAGCTCAGATTGATATTTCATCTTAACAAACCTATCTCATATTCCAGCCCAGCTTCCCTTAATATATGTTCAACATACAGGTTGAATGGTGGAATACAGTATACTGCTTTCTGTAACTTCCTTAGCAACCTGGAGGCAATCTATGTCACCATGTTTTTTTGTCTGTACATTAGCTTTTAGGCCTTGTATACAGTTTTCACATGAGGACAATGAGATGTTCTTAGATTCCATTTTTCTAAATGCTTTCCACTGCTTGAAATGATGTATATTTCTTGACATGAACTGCTTCTTTATCCCCAGACCATCATGGTAAAGTGTGCTGGCAGTGAGCTTTTAGAAATCCTACCTTGCAAAAGTGTGTACTGTAGAGGGAAGTATTTTTGGACAAAAGTCATTGCCTTCTTGCTGTATCAAAGACTCAAAGGCTCAAGTTCAGAACAATAATGACTCATAGTAGTGTAAACAGATAAAAAAATTGGTGTTTCCATTCCATATGAACCTCTGCCCTATTTGTTAACTATATATACCAAGAATATAAACAATTTATTTCCTAAATAACCCTATAAACTATATTTAAGAATTGTTCTGTTTTGGAGTAACAATGCTGTATTTGCTGAAATTTGTAACAAATGATCCCCAATGCATTTTTTTTTCATTGAAGTTAACAAAATTGTTAACTCTTATTAAATTTTCCAGCAGAATCTGCTGTTTCCCATTTTTTTGATCACATAAAGTGCACGAGTGCTATATCTCACCAGTCAGTGATTTCATCCTAGCTTAGACTGAGGATTTCCTGTTCATCCAATGCTTTCCATTTGAGGAGTAACAAAATTAATTTTGGACGAGTGGATAATGAGTCTGCTTAAGGTCAGAAAGTCTGTTATTTTTTAAAATCACTGGTGCCAATAAATTAAAGTATGTTGCCACATACGGTAGATGTAAAGAGATGGCCATGCAGAGGTCTGTGGATCACTTAAAGGTTCTTTAGTGTCCTGAATGATTCTGTTCAAGCCATCTGAACCATATTCTTTGTATCCTGTTGGATATTCTGAAACACCTCTTTGCAGTATTTGTAGATACCAATAGATGCTTTCGCTATAATAGACACAGCAGTACATATATCTGTGCATTTGTATTATTAGAAAAGGAAAATTGGGAAGGTGCTATATGTGAGGGATTTACTAATAATGTGGAGATAAAGATAATATACTGGTCATTCCATTGTCTCGTTTCTTTCTATCCTATGATTGTCAGAATCAAGTAATTTGGAATGGAAATAACAGAAATGTAAAATAACAATGTTATTTTAGTTAAGTTATTTTGTTGTATTTTCCCAGGTTCTGCTATTTGTATGTGTATCCTGTTTGATTCTAGAAGGACTTTCTGAATAGATGTGCCTATTATTATAGAAGGCAATGTTCAGTTGCTCTCAGGCCTGGTAATATTGCCAAAAATGTACACAAACAGGCTTGTATCAATAGTTTAAGTGGACATTGGGTTATGAACCATTGCTCACAAAAACCATAAATTATTTCAGAGTTTCAAAGTATACTTTGAGGAGAGGGAATACATGTCAAAATAAAGTAATTACTTTATGATATTTTAGGACAACTATGAGCAATCTTTGTACTACTTGAGTTGCAATAGGAGGAACTAAACAAATTATTCTATCAGAGGAATTGAACTAGTCTCTTAAAACAGAGGATGTTATGGCTATTCTTTCTCTCAACTGCGCCTAAAGGAATGATGGTTGGTATATGATATTAAGAGCAGATTATCAGCAACACATAAAGAATCATATATTGTATTTTCTGGACCTTTTTCATTGCATTTTAAGTGTAAACAGTTGTAAAGACTTTTGCCAGTATAAACATTTCCAATTAAGTAAATTACAAAAAACCTTCACATTGAGTCACATACTTTCCTTCACTGGATATCAATATTAGAGCTGTTTAAAAGATGTGCATCAAGAAAGCATATTATCATGAAAAAAATCCCCTTTTTGAGCCATTAATGTAACCACCTCCTCTGGAAAGCTCACAAAGCTGCTTTGCAAGCTACTTTTCTATGGGAGTGCTAGAGAAATGAAATGGCTTTGCATATATCCACATCTTCAAACAGCCAGAGATAACCATTCAAGCAGCTGCTTGAGTTGTCCAAGAGATATGATTTCTTCCTTGATGGGAAACTAGCAGGGCTATAGCTTAGACTAGAAACAAACGAATACTATGGAAGGTAACGGAATACCATTCCATGTTGCCAAAGAAAATTATGTGACATGCAGTTTGAGTTCCATTTGGCTCAAAGGAGAGTTCACCATTTTGCTTGGACTTACAAACATTGAATATTTCAGGCATAGAGAGCTACAGTATTTAATTGTCACGCATTTAATTAGTTACGTGCAGCCTCCAGCCATGTGGTACGAGATCATTTATAGAAAACCTGCATGCACATGATTGTGCCGAGACTGAAAAAGAAACAGATTGGTTGGGACTATTATATTTTTCTAAACTACTGAAGGCATGTTAAAAAAATGGTCAGGTTATTTTGATTTCTATAAAGATATACTACTGAAATGTAATAATGTGTTCCATCAAGAAACGGACACACACACACACACACACACACACACACGGGGGGTTTCAAATGGATAGCTGAAATAAATTGCTTTTCTGCACATGTAGGGATTCCAGGCCTACAAAGGACACAGTAAACAAAAGGTTGCTGTGGATAATGGGAACTGCCCTTCATATACACTCAGGATATCAAGAAAGACACATTTTTATTTTTTGAATTCCCAAGAAACATTACACGGCAGCTCCCTTATACTTAAAACATTAGAATATATACTAGCAAAACCAAAAAGCAGAACCTTGCTGCTGGTAGTTTGGGGGGAAAGTTAGCACCTAATCTTGATTGACTGTGCACCATCATGTCAGTATTACCTCTTAGTGACCACATGGATAGATTTTCTATAGGACTATTGCCCATTTTAGTCCTTCAGGGCTTCCAATAGAATAGTGCATCCATCAATGCTGTAACTGAAAACATGCACTTTGCTTCTAGTAATCTACTACTTTTTGCTTCCACTTGTCCCAGCATTATAGACTTCTAGGAGACGTAGAGAGCTAGATCTTTACATTAAGTGATGATTTTAGTTGATCTTAATAGCTAAAGAGGATCAGATCTTTTAATTCTTTAATGCAGGACTATGAAATTTTAGAGCTAGACTGAGATATCAAAAAGTATACAATAAATCACTCCCATGTTGTTTCCAGTTAAAATGTCCACAGGACTCAAGTTCCATGTGAAGAATTCTACCTTTTACAGTGGAGAAAGATTTTCCCTTCCAGATTTTGTGTTTTATGTACATTCATCAGGGCTTAACAGCAGAGAGAGAAATGGGGGAGGGGAGGCAAGAATGTTTCCAGATATTTACACTAAAATACTTTGTAAAAAAATGTATTGTTTTTGTGTTTGGGTTCACATATGCACAAATATTGTGAGGGTTAAGTTTTAAGGACCAAATATAAAATTCCTTTCAGTCTTTAACTCTATGGCTCATCACGCCTTCCTATAACTGAAGGCAGAGTCTGCATCTTGGCAAAAATCTTTGCTCTACGCTGGAATGGCTACAAAAAAGGAGATTTATAAGACGTGTTATCTTGAAGGTCGCCTTGACCAAGTGAGTTTTACCATTTTAAAATCTGACGAATAAATCCAAGGGACATCCTATGGTATTACTGCCGTAATGGAGGCACTAAAAATCAGAGGATTTCATCTAAGCATCAAGTGGATATCAACTGACTTGTAAGAGGGGAAAATCAAGCTCAGTAATTGACCGCATACTTTGCATTAAAAATGCTCAAAGTTAATTTTCTAGTAAATAAAAACTTTTGTCCAAAACCTGCAGAGCTAGGGTGTTCAATGCTTCACACTCAAAAAGAAAAAGGTCCTTTGGAGCATATGTGGATACACACAACTCCTGGGGGGAAAAAATGTCTTGGGCTTGTGCTGCAGCTGTGGAGCTCAACCACACTCTAAATATTTTATTTTCTCTTTGAATAAAGTGCTGCACAGCTATAGTAGACAATATTGAATAAGACCGACCGGTATAATTCAGTATCTCATTAGTTTTGAGTGACTATAGCAAAATTGTACAGGTTCTCAACTTAGGACAATTGACCCCAAAATTTACAGTGATAAGCAAGACAGTGGTTAAGAGAGTTTTGCCCGGTTTTATGATATTTCTTGCTACAGCAGTTAAGTGAATCACTGCAGTTAAGTTAGTAACCTGGCTGTTAAGTAAATCTGGCTTCCCCATTGATTTTGCTTGTCAGAAGGTCTCATGACCCCCAGGACACTACAGCCATAATAAATACATGCCAATTGCCAAGCATCCAGACTTTGATCTTGTGACCATGGGGATGCCGCAATTCTCCTGACCATGGGATGCTACAACAGTTGTGTGAAAAATGGTCATAAGTCATTTTTTTCAGTGTCATTGTAACTCTGAGCAGTCACTAAACAAATGGTTATAATTGGTGGACTACCTATATTTAATCTGCCTTTCTAAAATCTTAATATTTGTGATTCCATGCTCTTGGACAGAGGCAGAACAGTCATTGAAATATATATTGTGTAGCTACTGGAAATAAAATTTGGAGTAAAATTTTCTATTTGGGAAGAATTGTATTTCTGAACATATGTGTGAGCAAATAGTTAGAAAAGATTAGGATGTGTGTATAATTATAGAAATTTTGTAAATAATTTGGACTGAAAAATGATTGTTATCCATCTGGTTCTTAAGCTGTGTATTTATTCATGCTTCATAGAATTTTTTGAGGGTAATTGCTTCTTACAGCTTTAGTTTCACCATTCCCTATTTTTTGTATGCAATTTGGCCTGACAGTTCAATTTGTTTTTCAAAATATGGTCAGACTACTATGAAAAAGTAGAACATATCAAATAAGTACTGAGGTCATTTCTTGAAACACATTCAGCAGTTATACTGCTGGGGTTCATAATTCATCTGTACAATTCCAGCTCATTTCATTTGACAGGAAGCTGACAGCAAAATGCCTTCCTGTGAAGTAACTCAGTTCCAATGTACGTAATCATCCAAAATCTTCCAGTTTCTTATATAAAATGTCTTCATACTTAAGAATATACACAAAAAAGGTGGCATACATGCTGTTTATCATTAGTCTAAAGAATACCTCAGAATGAACTGGAGGAAAAAAAAACCCTAGGAAATATGTACTTGCATGTGCATCTCTCTCTAAATCAGGGGTCTTCAAATTTGGCCCTTTTATGACTTGTGGACTTCAACTCCCAGAATTCCTCAGCCAGGCACACTGGCTGAGGAATTCTGGGAGTTGAAGTCCACAAGTCATAAAAGGGCCAAGTTTGAAGACCCCTGCTCTAAATACACACATAGCTGCTTGGATGGTTCCTAGTGCTACCTAATCATTGCCATTTCATTATAAGAAGTAGCAAAATTGCAGTACAGTTTATTTTTCATGTTAGTATTACAACTTATGTGTCTATGCTGCTATATCCTCTCCATGTTAATGTCACAGCTATGTAAGTTGAAACATCTGACATCAACATAGATTAATTTTATCTTCAGAATGGGAGTCATTTTATTACCCAGTGTTACCAGGAATTTAATTATTGCCAATATATTTTTCCAGTTTTCTTTTTTAATGAAAGGCACAGAACTGCAGTTAAATATTTATTTAAGGATCTCTCTCTCCTCCACCCTATAGCTTTAACAATTACTACAAAAATGGCAGTTTTATACCATTATCTAATTTAAATCCTTTCTTTTTTCTTAAGTTGAACAGAAGGTATAGCACTATAAAACCACAATATTATATTAATTTTAAAGCCACATATTAATACTAACTTTGAAACTTTCTGGACACTGAAATTTTAATGGTGACCAGAAAAAGGATTTTGATTAATGTATTATTTTAGCAGTAAAGTATTTCAGCAATAATTATTCAAGCTTAAAAACCTTTATAGTTAGCAACCTTCCTGAAAAATGGCAGTTATGATACAAAGACTTGCTGACAGAACTATCATCCAAATTTGGTATCCTCTCTTATGTTGCCAGGAAGGCCTGCCAACTACCTCCTTACAAAACATTGTTAGTTATGGTACAGTAGATCCATATTTGAATCTTGGTGACTCCATAGTCAAAAGCTCACTATTTTGACCTGTTTCCAGTAATAATCTATAGCTGTTCCAAGGACATTCCAGAAAGTTCTTTATCTACCACACATTTTTAATGGATTCTTGGGAGTGTATAGTATAAAAAAACAAAAACATAATGTAAAACTACAACACAAGACTTAAAATACCAAAATTATACTATTATGGGTGCCTTTTGACAATTTCATTTAAACATTCTTTTTTCACCACTTATCTAAGTACTGGGCAGGAGGGTTCCAGAATTAGGGGCTGCCACTAAAAAGGATTTGGTTTTGAATACTTTTTCCTCAATTTTTTCAACATTCCCATTGTAGGATGTGCAGGCACTGTTTGAAACAGATACTTCGAAAAGTATCTGAATGCTAAACCATAGAGGGCTTTATAGGTAGAAAATAGTATGTTGAATAGTACCTGGAAACCTATTGGTCACCATTTCACAGCCTGAAGTACAAGTGTTGTATGTGAAAAGGAGCTCTCATTCAACAAAGGAATTGCTGTATTTTGTATCAGTTGAACTTTTTGAACAGTCTTCAAAGGCAGCTTCATGTAGGCTGCATTACAGTAATGTATATAGGATGTGACAAAGGGGTAGATCACTATTGTGAAGGTCTCTTTCTCTAGGAAAGTGACAATTGAAGTAACAGCTAGTACTTTTAGTTATGGCCTCTGTTTGCCCATCCTACCCTAATCCTATAGTTATAAGCTGAGAAAGACCTCCAAGTTGTTGAACTGTATAGTCAAGAGTGCTACCCTATCCAGAGTAGCCACTGAAAAAAGATCTGGATAATATACATATCGGGATATGACCAGCATACTGATGATGTATGAACTCTCCAAGTGGTTTCATGAAATGTTACAAAATAGGGGTAAAAGAAAAGAATGCTTTGGCAAGCTAACCTTCCCCAATGGAATAGCATATTTAGGAAGAAGCAGTACTTCAATTTCTAACCCTTGCAGGCAGTCCAGAAAGCTATCATGATTGATAATATTGAATAGCCTTGAGAGGTTAAAAAAATAAAAGAGTCAGGAAGGGTGCATTTCCTTCCATGAAGTCCCAACAAAAATAAACAAGTATGACTAATGCAGTCTGTCCCATGCCTTGGACTAAAATCTAATTCAAAAAAGTTCAAATAATCTGCTTCCTTTCAGGATGCTCATTGGAGCCCCTCCCTTTTCTTAACACTCCTCCCCATCAAGGAGAAACCTGGAGCATGGATGATAATTATTCAGCACAAGTTGTTCTAGGAATGTTCTCTTGAGAGATATACCAGAGTTTCTTTTGTGGTGGTATCAACTGCTTTTCCAATGAGGTGCTTATCACAAATATTTTGATACCTTTATCACCACATTTTAAGCTCAAATATGATATCATGCCAGTGTGATAAGGTAACTTTGGGCCTTAATCCACCCATGTTCTAAGTGTCTTTCTCTCCTAAAGCTCTAACAAAAAGCAAAAGTGCCCCTTTCCAGGATCTGTGTGATAGTTAGATGTCATTTGGGAGCATTTTGCCAATGTCCTTTTAGATTTTTGTATTCCAGAAATCTAGGCATTCACAACAGAATTGCTTCCCAAATTGCTGAAGAAATCATACTGGACTTCAGCAGGGTCCATAAGGTGCTTAAGGCAGATGCTTAAGCTTAATGTGCTTATCTATCCTGGAGATGCCTGGAGTGGTAACTAATGAATGATTTAAGTGAATCAGGAAATGACAAAGGACTCACTATATAACATTATACATATTTAGACAATGTTTTCATTGCTTTAAGATAAATATCAAATCTAATGTCTGGAAAAGATAATTGGGAATGTCTGGAACAGATAATTGTTCCGCATGAGTAGATACAGAAGCATTCGAGGGTGCCTGGCAGTTCACAATGCCACCCTAGGGCATCTACCTTCTAACTCCAATATGCAGTTATGCACTGCCATTCTATAATTAAAAGCTCAAAATACAAAAATTGAAATAATTTCTGTAGTGCCATCTGCTGGCTATTTAATGTAGAGGCATGATGACTAGAGGATTTTGACATTTCCCCCTTATTCTCAGTAAAATCAAATTTACAGACATAAGTAGAATAAAATGTTTTTCCAGAAAGATAATATGAAACCCCCAGTATGAAATATAAGTAGATTGAATTGAACATTTATTCCTACAATCTATAAGACAAATAAATAAAATGAGACTTAACACCACATAAATGCAAAAATGTAGCACAAATTCTGACTCCATATTACCTATTTCTACAGAAACCATAGAATACCTGAAGCAGTAGTTTACTGCTTCACTTTGTGAACATCTCCAACCTTTTGGAGATTCCCCAAATCTCTCAGAAGCTATAGAAGAGGATAAAATACCAGTCCTCTCCCAGCTCTTCAAACTTTTTTTTTACAGAACAAAAATAAAACTATATTTTGTCTGGGGGAAATGGGAGTATAACTCAAGTCCTCAAGTGATATCCACTATTAGACATATCTTCCCTTGAACATATTCATTCTTAACATCAAACTCGTCCGATGCTAAACCCCAGCATACAGATATTTTCCTGTGTTCTATGGATGGGTTTCAGTGCAAACTGATGGCCCCACAATTAATGCTACAGCTTCTAAACAGCATAATGGCATAACAATCTCTGTCAGAGACCAATGACACTTTGGGGGAGGGCTTTACTCCAAGTGAAGAGCTTGGTTGACTCTAGTACAATTGCTCCAGTGTCTCTGGAATGTCAATAGTTAACATGGACTGCGATTATTTAGACGTCATATGGGAACCAGTTGGACTCTTATTTTCTTCTTAATCTTTGTATAATCCACATAGAAATGAATTTATCTCTCAGGGTTGCAGACTAGTACTCTGAGACAGTACTACAATTATCTATATTGTTTGCATCACCTTAATGAGCCTTGGTGGAGCAGTGGGCTAATGCCTCCTTAAGTAACACCAGCTGCCTGCAATTAGTGCAGGTTCGCATCCCACCAGGCTCAAGGTTGACTCAGCCTTCCATCCTTCCAAGGTAGGTAAAATGAGGACCCAGATTGTTGGGGGCAATAAGCTGACTTTGTAATAATGCCGCTGGGGGGGGAAAGCCCTAATAAGCAGGCATATACATAGAATGAAGGCTATTGCTAAGCACATTGATTTGTGCTTTAAATTGTAAGCCGCCCTGAGTCTTCGGAGAAGGGCAGGATATAAATGGGATTAAAATAAAATAAAAATAATGGCCTTCATAATAACCTGCTATTGCCATGAGGCAGTCAAGCCAATACACTGGCTTAATCTCCCACATCTATAAGTGTAGGCAGCCAGATTCATATATTGTCTAAGCTGTGAACAGTTAAGTATACTTTGGGCATTTGTTTGGGTGCCAGAGTATAAGCAATAGATTTTTCCCCTATTCTACCACAATGGCAAACTCCCAAGCCCTCGTGCTCTCTACAGATCCCCAATAATGTTAAATACCATTTATTCCCCGAAGTGATGTGTTCACATGCTGTAATCTAGGTTTGAATTTAGTTCCTGGAAACTGCAATATAGTTCACTTGCAACTACAATACCTGCAATTACCTGTCCCATCTGCTTTTAATGTAGCATGAATCTTCCCAACCTGACTGTTGGTGTTGTAAATTATTTTGAACTGCTGAAAAATATGTTTTTTGGCATTTATTTATTTTATTTATTTTTATTACATTTATATCCCGCCCTTCTCCAAAGACTCAGGGCGGCTTACAAGCTTAGCAGTAGCCTTCATTCTATGTATATGCCTGCTTATTAGGGCTTTCACACACACCCCAAGCAGCATTATTACAAAGTCAGCTTATTGCCCCCAATAATCTGGGTCCTCATTTTACCTACCTCGGAAGGATGGAAGGCTGAGTCAACCTTGAGCCTGGTGGGATGCGAACCTGCACTAATTGCAGGCAGCTGGTGTTACTTAAGGAGGTATTAGCCCACTGCTCCACCAAGGCTCTTATGTGACTCACACCAAGTCTTCTGTTTGACATAGGTTTCTCTGATTCTCCTGGCCAAAGGAAGAGGTCTCTCTGTTTATTCTGTAGTTGCCTTCTGAGAAAGTTGCCTTCTACCTCATATATTCACTTGGAACTGAGACTTCAACCAGACGTCTCTTGTAGGTATGTGCCTGGTTTCCAAAGGATTTGAATGACCCTTGTGGTCAGGATTAGAAGGGTCATCTGTACTGATTCTAAACCAGGTTTAGAAACCTGGTGTGTGTGTGGGGGGGTCTCTCACATGCATTCTGCCATAAGTTTTCCAAATTTGGCACAGCATTGAGATGATCCTCCATTACTGCAAATTCCCATTCCCAAGGATTTTTAACTAGGGCCTTGACAAGCAGCATTTACACTCATTGTACCTGGTAAAGATATTAATCATTGATGGAGATGACTTTAATATTCAAACTCATTTATTTGGGCTTTCATTTTGGTAATCTTTCGTGGGATACCTGCTTCTCCATATTGAATCATTTGGAAGCTAGTTTGCCAAAAGGCATGTGAGCTGGGTGGTATTTCACATGGCTCGATTGGTGCTTTACTCACTGCAAACTTTGCGTTAACCCTGACTGGATAGGTTTCCTTTTACTTTAAAAATACATTGAGGTGGTCATGCTGGTATATTTCCACTACCCAAGGTCTGGAATCCACCACTTTCTACAGTGCTTAGTCCCATTAGATTTGATCATACATATCTGGTTGGTTAGCTGGGCCATGAACTTAAATTGTATTAGCTCTTTGGCTTTATCAATTGTGATAACTGCTACACATTTGCATCAGGTAATATATGACCTTTCCTCCTTGTGGGTAGAGAAATGTGTAATAGGAATCAGATTCTTTGTTATTGTAAGCTTGAAATTCTCCCCATCTGCGATTGGATTCAAGACTTTCTTAGGGATCGGTTACAAACAGTGAGGGTCGGCTCTGCTTTGTCCACCCCCCTGAAGCTTTGCACCGGCACGCCACAGGGCTGTGTGCTTAGCCCCTACCTGTACTCTTTATACACTTATGATTGTGTATCATCTGACCCATCCACTGCGATAATCAAGTTTGCAGATGATACAACTGTGGTGGGTCTTATTACAGGTGGGGATGAGACAGCATATAGGGCGGAGGTACAAAAACTATCCATATGGTGTAGTAACAACAACTTGCACCTAAACATCGGCAAGACGAAAGAGATGGTGTTAGACTTCCGGAGAAAAAAGGAGGAACCTGCCCCACTTCACATCGGAGAGAACTGTGTAGAGAGTTTCCTCTCTGTGAAGATCTGACCTGGAAAGTTAACACAACTCAGGTGGCTAGAAAGGCCCAACAGAGGCTTCACTTTCTTAGGGTCTTGCGGAAGAACAGGGTAGAACAACAGCTAATGACCCTCTTTTACCGGTCTACTATAGAGAGCGTCCTCTCGTATGGTATTGTGGTTTGGTATGCCGGTCTGACAGCCGCGGATAGGAAAGTATTACAGAGGGTAGTGAGCACAGCACAAGACATTGTGGGCTGTTCCCTGACACATCACCAGGGCTCGTTGCCTTGGAAGAGTGAGGAAGATTCTCAGGGATGACTCACACCCTGGACGGTATCTCTTTACTCTCCTACCATCCGGTAGGAGATACAGGAATATAGCCAGCCGTACCAACAGGCTGAAAAATAGCTTTTATCCGTGGGCTGTTAGGCTTTTAAATGGGACATAATCTTATGCAGAATTGACTTGGGAGGCCAGTGTGTGGTGTAGTTGGTTCACATAGTGTGGTGGGATGGAGGGTTTGTTGTCACTGTGTGTTGGGGGGAGAGCACGGAGGGGGGGGAGGCTCAGCTAATCTCAATGTACACATGTTGTACTTTGACAATAAAGGTTTATTATTATTATTATTATTATTATTATTATGATTATTATGATTATTATGATTATTATTATTATTTCCTATACAGCAGCGTTTCCCAACCTCAGCAACTTTTAAGACATGTACACGTAGGCTCCCAGAATTCCTTAGCCATCATAGGGAACATATGTTAAAGATGCTGAAACACTACTACTGAGGAAACAAGTCTTCCTCTGCAGAAGAAATTACAGTTGAGAAACACTGCTCTACAGAATTATTAGGCAAGTTGTATTTTTGAGGATTAATTTTATTATTGAACAACAACCATGTTCTCAATGAACCCAAAAAACTCATTAATATCAAAGCTGAATATTTTTGGAAGTAGTTTTTAGTTTGTTTTTAGTTATAGCTATTTTAGGGGGATATCTGTGTGTGCAGGTGACTATTACTGTGCATAATTATTAGGCAACTTAACAAAAAACAAATATATACCCATTTCAATTATTTATTTTTACCAGTGAAACCAATATAACATCTCAACATTCACAAATATACATTTCTGACATTCAAAAACATAACAAAAACAAATCAGTGACCAATATAGCCACCTTTCTTTGCAAGGGCACTCAAAAGCCTGCCATCCATGGATTCTGTCAGTGTTTTGATCTGTTTACCATCAACATTGCGTGCAGCAGCAACCACAGCCTCCCAGACACTGTTCAGAGAGGTGTACTGTTTTCCCTCCTTGTAAATCTCACATTTGATGATGGACCACAGGTTCTCAATGGGGTTCAGATCAGGTGAACAAGGAGGCCATGTCATTAGATTTCCTTCTTTTATACCCTTTCTTGCCAGCCACGCTGTGGAGTACTTGGACGCGTGTGATGGAGCATTGTCCTGCATGAAAATCATGTTTTTCTTGAAGGATGCAGACTTCTTCCTGTACCACTGCTTGAAGAAGGTGTCTTCCAGAAACTGGCAGTAGGACTGGGAGTTGAGCTTGACTCCATCCTCAACCCGAAAAGGCCCCACAAGCTCATCTTTGATGATACCAGCCCAAACCAGTACTCCACCTCCACCTTGCTGGCGTCTGAGTCGGACTGGAGCTCTCTGCCCTTTACCAATCCAGCCACGGGCCCATCCATCTGGCCCATCAAGACTCACTCTCATTTCATCAGTCCATAAAACCTTAGAAAAATCAGTCTTGAGATATTTCTTGGCCGAGTCTTGACGTTTCAGCTTGTGTGTCTTGTTCAGTGGTGGTCGTCTTTCAGCCTTTCTTACCTTGGCCATGTCTCTGAGTATTGCACACCTTGTGCTTTTGGGCACTCCAGTGATGTTGCAGCTCTGAAATATGGCCAAACTGGTGGCAAGTGGCATCTTGGCAGCTGCACGCTTGACTTTTCTCAGTTCATGGGCAGTTATTTTGCGCCTTGGTTTCTCCACACGCTTCTTGCGACCCTGTTGACTATTTTGAATGAAACGCTTGATTGTTCGATGATCACGCTTCAGAAGCTTTGCAATTTTAAGAGTGCTGCATCCCTCTGCAAGATATCTCACTATTTTTGACTTTTCTGAGCCTGTCAAGTCCTTCTTTTGACCCATTTTGCCAAAGGAAAGGAAGTTGCCTAATAATTATGCACACCTGATACAGGGTGTTGATGTCATTAGACCACACCCCTTCTCATTACAGAGATGCACATCACCTAATATGCTTAATTGGTAGTAGGCTTTCGAGCCTATACAGCTTGGAGTAAGACAACATGCATAAAGAGGATGATGTGGTCAAAATACTCATTTGCCTAATAATTCTGCACTCCCTGTATAGCTTATCAAGGAGCTCCACCTTCTCACAACTGTTGAATCTGAAAGGTAGAAATAAAAACAACTTTGGTATGTTTTTAAGTGCTTTGCTACAAAAGCATTTTTAAAAAGAGACGAAAATTGTCCACACACTAGACCAGGGGTAGGCAACCTTGGCTCTTTTATGACTCATGGACTTCAACTCCCAGAATTCCTGAGCCAGCCAAGCTGGCTCAGGAATTCTGGGAGTTGAAGTCCATGAGTCATAAAAGAGCCGAGGTTGCCTACCCCTGCACTAGACCAGAGTAGCTGTTTTCAAAACTTTCAAAATAAGACTTTGACTCCGACCTGGCCGCCTAAGGTCCCATCCTTCCACCGCTGTCACCATGTCGCCAAGCAGCTCCAAGCGGTGCCCGCCCAATTCCTACACTCCTCTCTCTTCCCACTCGCCACCCACCCCGGCCCTCTCGAGCGCTTCCTTGTAGGCCAGAGGTGGGGAACGGTGGCCCTTTGATGACTTTTGGACTTCAACTCCCAGAATTCCTGAGCCAGCCAGCCCTCCCTTTCTCTCACCAGAGGCTTCAACTCCGCCCCTTTCTTCGAAACTGCCAACAGCCGCCGCCTTTGCGCCCGATAAAGCGCATGCCCGGGACCAGCCTCGGGAACTTTCCCCCCCCCCTCGCCCCACTTCTCCCCGGCTGTTCTCTCGGATGGATTTTCCTCGCCCACGAGTGTCCGAAACAAGCAGCTCCGGGCACTTTACCTCGCTTCCTTCTACAGCCGACTGCTCCGTTAGACGGCCGCCCAGGCTCCCGTCTTCTCCAAAGCGGTACCCGGCGAGGTTTTTACAACCTTGAGGTCTCCTGCTCTTACTTTTCACTATCAGACCTTTTCTCCCACATGCCATCCCTTTTCTCTCGCGCGACCAAATCCTGCCAGCCGTTTCTCGGATTCCGGCCCTTTCCTCTCTCTTTCTCTCTCTCTCCTCCCGGTCTCCGCCAGCGCAAACTATTCTTCAGGTGGTAAAAGCCTGGCGAAGGACAAAAGTGTTACGCTTTCCCCATTTCCTCAGCTCGTAAAGAAAGAGAAATGCAATCCTGAGAGAAACGCCCTGAGGAAAGGAGAAAAGAGGAATGAACCCCCGAACGGGAAAAGGTCCCGTTTTCATCCGTTGAGAACGAAACTGCGCCTGCGCGCGAAGTACTTGTGCAGCAGCAGCAGCAGCAGCAGCAGCAGGAGGGAAGCCACGCGAAGGCCTTTTAAGCGAGGGGGTTGGGGCGCGTTTCATAGAAAAGTAGGATAGCTCGGCGTTAAGAAGAACGGCGGGTTAGGACTGGGATGCTGGCAGGCGCGGGGGAGCGCTAAGGAGAAAGGGAGCGCGGCAGCTTTTCCCCCACCTTCCTGGCGTCTTCCATGCACCGCGTTGCCCGAAAATCCTGTAACTTGACACCAAGCAATATACAGACAGAGCGGCGTCATTGACAACTATCGCCGCGTGAGCGGTGGCCAATAAGGGAGCTCGCTGATGGGGGGTCACGTGGGGGACGTTTTCCCCAAAGACGGTTGGGAAACCAAGGAAACGGTTAGCAGGAGTGGAGCGCGGGGAGGGGGCGGGGCCGAGCGCGCGGGGCAAGTGAGGGTCTTTGTGTGTAGGGGCGGGCTTCGCTTTCTTGCTTCCCTTTCTCTATTTCTTGCCAGGCCGTATCAGCCTTCCTCCTTTTTTTTTTATTTAGATTTTATTAGATTTATAATATCGCCCTTTCCCGAAGGACTCAGGGCGGTTTACAGGGCATTTTAAAATCACATTTCTGTGGTGCCTAGTGGTGGGATAGGTAGAAGTTGGAACAAATGAAGCTTTCGCCCCCGCCCCCCCCCAATAACAACTGGTTTCCCATTGAGCTGCTGATTTTTTCTGAAGTGAATGACCGACTTTTGGGCGTGGAGGTTCGTTTTGGATACGTGAGTGGTGAGTCTAAAATAAATAGGAAGGCGAGTGGAAAGAGGTCCTGGGTTGTACACAGCGCTGAATCCCCAAAGGCAGACGGAAGTGGATGTTTAATCTACGTTCGGTTGCTTTTAATGGCTGTTTCAATTTTTTTCTTAATTGTTATTGCTTGTACGCCGTCCAAAGCCACGTTCGGTTATATATAAATTGGCTAAGAGCGATTTCTTTTAGTCTTGGCTTTTCAGTGTCCCTGGTTAACGAGTGGGATGGTGGATGGGCGACGTTCTCGTCCATAGCGATAAGTATTTGCACGTAGGGATAAGAAACAGTGATTTCTGAGCATCTCATCTCGGTCTGGGGTGCTGCCAAATAGGCATTGTGGGCACGGGCAATTGTTTTTGTTAATCGAAATGATTTTGCTAGGAAAGCTTGATTATTCAGTTTCTACTAAACTCAATAATAGGATGTATAAAAATCATGCAACTTCTAAAACGGACACAGTACTAAAATGTATAATAAATGAAAAAGATACATTTTGTACCATTCATGCATAAATGGTGCAAAATATATTGCAAAATACTATTGAAAAATATAATTATGCCATGTGGCATTTTTTGTGTGTGAAATTTGGTGATCTCATGTAGTGTCTGTCATTTAATAAGAATAGCTTTAATATAAAATTTATTTAGCCCCATGTACACTGTGAGGGGGCACTAATGTTCTTGGTGGTTCCAAACGCTGTTGTATAGTTACTCTTACTATATGTAGTTCTCAAAACTTCTTGATAAAGTGTTCCATATAAAAGGAAAGACTGTGATCTGCTAGCCTAATCTTTATCTTATTTTGCAGAAAGGTACTTTTTCAAAAGGCAACTGGATTGTGTTTTCCTTGAAGATGTTTTGCTTCTCATCCAAGAGGCTTCATGAATTGAAGAATGAATTGAAGCTTCTTGGATGAGAAGAGAAATATCTTTTTCTTCCTCATGGAAAAAACAGTCCGGTTGCCTTTTGAAGAAGCACCTTTGAGACAATTATGACCTAAATGACTGAGAACCTCCACAGACAATTGCCTGGGAAAGAAGTAAAAGTTTATTGCTGAACAGTTCCTAAAAATAACTAAATACTCTGTAGCTGTTAGAAGATAAGGTGATTCTGCCTGCAGGGTGGAATAGATGCAGAGCCAAAGCAAAATAAATGGGAGTCAGGAAAGAGGAGAGGAATTAAACTCAGATACCAGTTCTTCCATAATCTTGGCAACATTATCTGATTGGATAGGTGGTCCGGTTGCTTTGAAAACATATATACACCAACAATTGTAAGTTTCTAGCTGATGAATGAAATTAAGATTTAATATTTCTAGTTTAAAAAACAGAATTGCTATAAAATTTATGTTTAAAATAAGCATAATAAAATTGTTAGTAAGTTTGATTGTCAAAATTACAAGGTTACGGGCAGGCCTATTTCAAAATAGAAGGCATTAATTTATATTTGTATAGTGGTTGGTTTTTTTATAATGGTGAATTCTGTAATAATTGGTTAGATGGTGTTAACAAAAATTCATATTTTTTTCATTTCTTAGCTTTGGGTCATAACTCAGTACGTAACTGAAAATGATTGATTCTGTCAAAGTAAGGAGACAGTGCAGTATGGATTTTTATACTCATTATGAGCAGCTCTGTGCTCTAGAGGGCTGTGCCCCTTTAGCATCTGTGAAAGCCAAAAAACTTTATAATATTCTTGATATCAATGCGGATCGTATTAAAGCTGCTGATTGGATACCTCTTCTCCGTGCAGTCAGACATAACAAGACGTTAACTTCTATTTCAATAAAGAGCTGTCACCATCAGGGTCCTGGGGACTCAGGTAATTAGCCATTCATTATGCTATTCTGTCCTTAAAGCTTACAGAAAATTTCTTACTGTTTTTTATCAGAACTGTAGAATTTAACAAGGCTTTTTTCTCAGAGCTTTGGTAGGCGACATAAGCATCTTGTTTTGTTAAAAAAGTTGAGCTAAGAATGTTATTTTTCATTTCCTAATTAAATTTCTTTTGTAACTGCATCATTTCCGTATTCAACATTTCAGCTGGAATTTGTTCTTAGTCTTTACATCAGAGATGTCAAACTCATGATGTCATGTGACATCGCTCAACGTATCAGGACAGTTTTGCCATTGCCGGCAATGGGGTGGGCACGACTTCCAGTTGATGCATCCAGCCCGCAGGCCAGCAGTTTGACACCTCTGCTTTACATTATCTAAAGAGGGAAAACAATGTCTTTGACTTCTACTTTGCTTAATTTGCATTATCCAAAGCAGAGGAAATCTGATCTAATTATAAAGTTAATAGGTGGCACAGAGTTAATATACTATATGAATAGTTGTCTTTTGACACAAATTGTGTATTTAATATTAAAGCTGTTCTTATGTCTATTTATTTTTTGTTTACTGATAATTAAGCTATTCTTGTTTGCTAGGTCTTGAAAAACAGGGAACAGGTATAAGAAGAAGAATTCCAGCAATTCGATCCAAAGACTTAACTGGACAATTGTGTAAAGCTATCAAAGGGTGCCTGATTGTATCAAAGGCCCTGGGAAAACTAGAACTACATGGGTTGCTTTTGAGGGAAAAGGACTTAATATTATTGACAAAAGTAAGAATATTACATTGCAATATATTTTTGATCTTAAGATGTATTTGTTTTAAAAAAATATTAATCTGTTTTTTTTCTGAAGGGGTTGGCTGATACATCATCTTTAGAGAGACTGTCTTTAGCCCACTCACCAATAGGTGATGGAGGTTTGGAAAGTAAGTCTTGCTTTTTCTAAAGAAAAATATATGCCTAAAACAGTGCTATTCTCAAAAATCCTGTTTGGGGTAATCCCATATATTAGTTAGGTGTGTTATTTATTTATTCAGTTTGCGTGGCCACCTGCTAGCTAGGCAACTGTATTAACTATTATAAACCTATAAGGTGTACATTTAATTGAACCCTTTTTAAAATCTTGTTTTGTTTTATTGGTAGGATAAGGCATTTTACATATTTATGAAAAAACCCAGCCTTTTGGTAACATTTCACATCATGATCTGTTGGTAGTTATTAATTAAAATATATTGGTTCAAATAGTAAAGACTGAGATAGACAGTAAAACAATATGCAAGGAACAACTCTTTGACAGTATCTTGCTAGTGGTTGATGCTGTCTTAATTTCTATATAATATTTTTCAGATATTAACCCTTTGCACGTTTAGAGGTATTAAGGGGATAGGGTTATCATACATGCTAAATCTATCAGTACTGTTACATATTCACCAATCTCACTATTTTCTTCCTATTATAGAAGGTATGTCTAAAGCAGTAAATTTGCTGTCTTTACCTAGGTTTGTGTGATTTGAACCATACTCTTGAGATCAATTTTTCCTAGGCAAATAGAATTTGATCAGTTGATTTTTATCTCGTTTGTAAACATTCCTATTTATTCATAAGCTTAATTTTAGCAATAGATTTGCCACCTATATTTGCCATATGCATCTGTGTAACTGCTGTATAATTTTTAAGGGATGGAGAAATGTTATTATGTATGGAATAAAAAAAAGACATGCTGGATGTAGAAGCGATGCTTACTCCCCCATATTGCATGATATGCTTGTCTGGCATATGTAGGTCATATAAATCAGATTCATTTTTTATATGCAAGAGCAAAAGTTGCTGTACAATAGGGCTTTTAAAATTCCAGTTTGCTATATGATGTGAAATGTGAGCAAGTGGCTAAATCTGAGATTATAAATGTAAGCCAGATATAATGTTTATATGTAGAAATACTTTCTTCTCACTTGTACCACCACCCATCCTTCCAGACTAGATGTTAAAGGGATGGGTGGGGATACTGGAGGAGGGAGCGTCTCTCTTCCAGTGATAGAAGAATGTTCCATCAGCAAAAGTGAACCGGTAGAGCCTTTAAGTGAAGGACTGTCCTTTTACTATCTGAAAAATACATTTAAGATGAATAATGGGGTTTGTTTGTTTTCAGTGATTTGTCAGAGTGTGAAGAATTCAGCATGCATCAAATCTATAGATTTTACAGGATGCAGTTTAACCTGGCGAGGAACAGAACACATGGCCAGCATCCTAAAAGTAAAACAACTTTGTATAAAATTCATTTGAAGTTTGATTACAGGTAGTCCATGACTTACAACTGGAGTTAGGACTAGAATTTACATGGTAAGTTAGTATGGTTGTAAAGTGAGTCATCATGTGACGACTAAATTTTACAACCATTTTTACTGTGGTCGTAAATTGAATCACATGGTTGTTAAGTGAATCGAGATCATTAAGTGAATCAGTCTTCCCCAATTGACTGCTTGTTGGAAGCTGGCTAGAGAGGTTGCAAATTATGATCGTGTGACCATTGTAAATGTGAACTGGTTGCCAAACCCCTGAATGGCAAGTATATGATGGTATGTTGTAACTTCAAGAAAGATCACCTCCGAGGCCATTGTAACTTTGTTGTTAAATGAATGGTCATAAGTCAAGGACCACCTGTACTATTTCTACTTGCTTTTAATTTGTGAAGATAATGCTAATAATTTCTCTGTCTTAAGATGTTTGTGGGTTGTATTTGTTTCAAAATGTAGTGTACTACTTAACACTTTTTTCTGTAGTTCATACATTTGAATGCATTGTAACTTCCCTAAAGAATTTTTCAAAAGGTCAGAAATTTTTAAACAGCAGTGAATCTGGGCCTAATGTGGAGTCTGTTTCCAATTGTTACAACAATTCTTAAATCCTCAGATTTTTTTATTTGCTTGTTTTTGTCTGTTTTGCCCTTTATTCTCGTCTTCATTTCTGTGCCATGTGTTTTTAGATTGGCTTGTTTGTAGATATGCTGAATTTTGTTCTATCTGCATCCTTAAATTTCAGCAGATTTTCCCATCCTTTGTGTTTCAGGCTACACCCATCACCCATTTCAGTCATTTTAAACAATAATTATAATGAGATACATTCAAACAATCCCAAAAATATGAAGAATACTGGGTTGGGAAGAGTTGGTTTAAAGTGTTTAGAATTGTAATATTTATTTCTAGACAACAAAACAATTTTAATAAATAGTATTTATGGAGGTTATAAAATATGCTGACAATATAATCTGATGCTGTACTCTTTTTTTGTCAGTGAGGCTATTTATTAGCCAAATTATGCTTACTTCTGAGGATGTATTATAGGTTGCATAGTTTGTGAATGTACTTATAAACACCCATTTATATTTCTCAAGTTCTTAATAGGATAAAATTCATATAAAGTGACATTGTGTACTCAGGAAATAATGAATTTGAAATAAAATATTTTATATCTGTTTTTAATAATTATAATTTTTAGTTCCATTTTTATTTTTTTCCAAAAAGTTAATTAAGTTTTATATGGTCTTTTACAGCATCAGGCAATGAAAAGACATGGTGAAGCTTGGGCTGAAAGTCTTCGCTATAGGAGGCCCGATTTTGATTGTATGGCTGGCTTGAGGCGCATCACTCTCAACTGCAATACACTTATTGGTGATCGAGGTGCTGCTGTTTTAGCTGATTGCCTTGCAGAACATCTGTGGGTAAAAGGTATGTATTGTAGATTTAACTCTGAATGTGTTTGTTTATTTTTGTGTTTTACTGATCAGTAATTCAGTTTTTAAAATATCAGACTGCCTTTTTATTATAATAATAATAAGAAGAAGAAGTTGGAAGGGACCTTGGAGGTCATCTAGTCCAACCCCCTGCTCAGGCAGGAAACCCTATACCATTTCAGGCAAATGGCTGTCCAGTCTCTTCTTAAAAACTTCCAGTGTTGGAGCATTCACCACTTCTGGAGGCAGGTTGTTCCACTGATTAATTGCTCTAACTGTCAGGAAGTTTCTCCTTACTTCTAGGTTGCTTCTCTCCTTGACTAGTTTCCATCCGTTGCTTCTTGTCCTGCTTTCAGGTGCTTTGGAGAATAGCTTGATTCCCTCTTCTTTGTGGTAGCCCCTGAGATATTGGAACACTGCTATCATGTCACCCCTCACCCTTCTCTTCGTTAAACTACACATACCCAATTCCAGCAACCGTTCCCTATATGTTTTAGCCTCCAGTCCCCCAATCATCTTTGTTACTCTTCTCTGTACCCTTTCTAGAGTCTCAACATCTTTTTTACATCATGGTGACCAAAACTGGATGCAGTATTCCAGGTGTGGCCTTACCAAAGCATTGTAAAGTGGTATTAGTACTTCACTTGATCTGGATTCTATCCCTCTGTTAATGCAGCCTAGCACTGTGTTGGCTTTTTTGGCAGCTGCAGCACACTGCTGGCTCATATTTAAGTGATTGTCCACTAGGACTCCGAGAACCCGCTCACAGTTACTACTGTTGAGCAAGGTACCACCTATACTATACCTGTGCATTTGATTTTTCCTGCCTAAATGTAGAACCTTACTTTTTCCACCATTGAATTTCATTTTGTTAGATAGCGCCCAGTGTTCGAGTCTGTCCAGATCCTCCTGTATCTTAAGACTGTCTTCTGGAGTGTTGGCTATTCCTGCCAGCTTGGTGTTGTCTGCAAATTTGATGAGTTCCCCATCTATCCCCTCATCCAAATCGTTAATGAAGATGTTGAAGAACACTGGGCCAAGAACAGAGCCCTGGGGCACCCCACTACACGCTTCCTTCCATGTATATGCAGTTCCATTGAGGACCACACGCTGAGTACGGCCTGTCAGCCATCTGGTGGTGATGCTATCTAACCCACATATTTCTATCTTATCAAGTAGTAGGTTGTGATCTACTTTATCAAATGCCTTACTGAAGTCCAAGTAAATTATATCTACAGCATTCCTCTGGTCCACTAATTTTGTCACTTGGTCAAAGAATGCAATAAGATTTGTCTGGCATGATCTGTTTTTGACAAACCCGTGTTGACTTTTAGTGATGACTTTATTTGCCTCTAGGTGTTCACTGATTTGTTGTTTGATTATCTTTTCCAGAATCTTCCCATGTATTGAGGTCAGGCTGATAGGTCTGTAGTTTCCTGGATCTATTTTTTTCCCTTTTTTGAAGATGGGAACTACATCACTACATCTCTTCCAGTCCTCTGGTAGTTCCCCAGTGCTCCAGGATCCTTGAAAAATATAGTTCAGTGGTTCTGAGATCACGTCTGCCAGTTCCTTGAGATCTTTGGGGTGTAATCCATCTGGTCCTGGTGATTTGAACTCATCTAGGCTGGATAGATGTTCACTTATCATTTTCTTGCCTATCTTAACTTGCGTTTCTATTCTGTTTTATGGCACTGGTTTTGGTAGGTTGGACTGTTTTTTCCCTTTGTGTAAAGACAGATGCAAAAAACTAGTTAAATAGTTCTGCTTTCTTCCTGTTGCTTGTCACCTTCTTGCCACTTTCCCCCACTAATGGACCAATCATTTCCTTATTTTTTTCTTGTTTTTTATATGTTGACAGAAGCTTTTTTTGTTATTTTTGACTTTGGTCACAAGCCTTAGTTCATTTTGAGCCTTAGCTTTCCTCACTTCATCTTTGCAGGCACGGGCTATTTGCTGATATTCTGATTTAGTTATGTGCCCCTCTTTCCAATTCTTATACTTGTTCTTTTTATCTTCCAATTTATCAGAGAGTTCTTTATGCGGTCATGCTGGTTTCTTTTGAGAGCTGTTATTTTTCTTCTTTGTTGGTATTGGACCAGATTGGGCCTTTATTATCTCACTTTTCAAAATTTCCCAAGCTTCTTGAGTTGTTTTCCCCTTTAGAATTCTCATCCATGGGATTCTTCCCAAGGTCTCTCTATGTTTATTGAAATTATCTCTTTTAAAGTCCAAGACTCTAGTTTGGCTGTGTTCTATTGCTTGTGCCTCCAGAATGTTGAATTCCAATATTGCATGATCACTTCCCCCCAAGGTTCCTGTGGCTTCGACATTTTCTATAATTTCATCTCTGTTTGTGAGCATTAAATCCAATATGGCTAATCCCCTAGTTCCCTTCTCTACTTTTTGGGAGAGAAAGTTGTCTGCTAGGTTTCTCAGGAATCTGTTTGATCTTCCACTTGGTGCAGAGTTTGTCTCCCAGTTGATATTAGGGTAATTAAAGTCCCCCATTACTATTGTGATGTGCTTCTTACATACCTTAGTTAGCTGACTAGCAAAAAGTTCATCTATTTCCTCTGCTTGGTTGGGCGGCCTATAGTATACACCTATGGCAATGCCATTTTTCCCTTTTATATTGACCCAAATGCATTCAAGTTTACAGTTTTCATCATTGTTGTGCTCTATTTCTGTAGAGATAAAGTTATTTCTTATGTAGAGAGCAACTCCACCTCCTCTTTTGTTTAGTCTGTTTCTTTTAAAGATCTAATATTTTTTAAATACAGTTCAAGTTTATTGTACCCTTAATTTTTATCACTTTAATGACATGTCCTAGCAGATTTGTTTTTTTAAATGTGGCTCAACACAATTACTGCCTTTTCTAATTTCTTATTTTTGTTAAGACTATGTAAAATACTGAATTCTAAAGAATTTGTCCCCAAGTAATATATGTGTTAAAGACTATAAGTCTGAAGGAATTTTTTCCCCAAAGTGGGTTATGCACATAGTAGATTTATGTACTATTACAAGTCATGACTGGAAAGTAATGTCTCCAGTGTTACAAGTTGCTAACTTAACAGATGCTAAAAAACACACCAGAGCTTCAAGCAAATCAGTAGTGCTTGATGAGCTTGAAGTTCTAGTGTGTTTTTTTTACCACCTGTTCTTTCACTACATTTGGAGAAATTACTGTGAAGAAAAGTTGTTTTTCTATTGTTCATGAAAGGGAAACATATAGTGAGTTCTTGTCGGTGTGCTTTAACCGATGCACCATCATAAAATCCACATGTCAGTGCTGACCATTTTGGCTTCTATTATTATAAAGAGTGAAATATCAATCTTAAGAGAGCCTTAAATAAACTTAATCAGAAAACTATTGTCAAACAATGCTATGTGAAAGTCATGCAACCACGAAAATGGAAAATTGTTATCAATGTGCTTGAGACTGCAGATTATAGTATTAAAGTAATTTTTTTCTTTGAATTATAATTATTTTGTCTTGATGTCAGAAATCTATTTGTCTTTGTAATCATTGTGCTTAAGTATTCATAGACCATGTGGTGTGTTAATGTCAGCTCTCTATTATTCAAGCACTTGATTTGCAGCAATGTGGAATTAGCAGTGAGGGGGCAAAATCACTTTTGGATGCATTTAAAACTAACAGAACATTGGTGGTTCTGGACATCAGAAAAAACCCATTAGTAGGTATGTCTGCTTCTTTTTCTTTTTTCTAAAGGTTTAAAAGGATTAAAGTTGAAATTCCATTTTATCTGGAGTTTACAGCATTTTATTTATTATAAGATAATGTCATTTCCATGGGGATGTGCAAATCATTCCATGCATAAACAGTTTCCTGCACAGTTGGTTTTGGATTGTCTGGCACATTTCTGATCTTCTCAGAAAACATTCTATACCATTTAGTGTCAGAACATACTAAAACTTTTGTTTTGGAGAGAAGTGATTAGGGAAAAGAAGGAAAAAGTCAAGTGAGAATTTCCTTGGCAATTGCATGAATAGACATTACCAGATTTATGGGATATACAGTACCTCACTTCCACATTGGTAATGGTGAGGGGAAGGGAACTAAAGGGAAGTTGGTTTGGTAAGGGAAGGTATTGAGAATATGGGGTTGGGGTTGTGTGGAGAAGGAAAGGGGGAAATGCATCCTAGACTTAATATATTTACACCATTTACTATGGATTCCTCTTACTTTAGAACAATGGTTTGTTCAGAACAAACATATTTTTAGTTTTGTACACCCTTTTTTCCCCTTTACGTTTTTCTTCAATTCCAGTATAAGAAAAATCAGGGCATAGTTTATAACTTTCCTTTTTGAAAAGCAAAATCAAAGGATGACTTCAAATATGTATAGAACAAGATAATGCCAAACATAGCAGAAAATTTAGTAGGGAGTCATAATTTAAATAGGGTTGAAGAAGCATGATTACTACTTTTAACCCATTCTCATTAGGCTTTCAAATCTTTTCTCCCAAGGTGCTTTCTTATAGATTTCTATTGCTGGCTTCTGTAAAGCTGTACAGTGTTTCAGACTTAAAAGCCAAATGCAAAGATGCTTTTTAGCACCCATCTGTAATGCATAATTTCACCTGAATCATTTCCAATGTCACTTGGCTACAGTGCAATCCTGGGAGAAGATAACATTTGATTTGAGGAATTGCAGTCAACATTATATGTTTATAATCCTTATATGCTGCACATCTATCAATAGAAATATATGAGGAGCCTGTCACAATAAATTTATGCTATATTATACTGTTTTCTGATAGTAAGAACTGATTGTCATCAAAATTGGCTGTGAAAAATTGGTTCAAAATCAATACATTGGTTAAGCCCTTTTACTTAGATAGCCAGAACAACATTGAACTCAAGTATATGCATGATAATGCTACCTAAAAGAAAAAAAATGAGAGTAGAATAAACAAACATTACCTTAATGAATCCTGGAGTTTTGTGTAGTACAAAAGCACTGTTGGCAATAAATATGGCTTATTTTTTCTTGCACTATTGTTTAAAGACTAGTGACTTGAAATTCAAGGAAAGAAAAATGCATTAATATGTTACATTTTGAATCTAAAATATATAACAACTATGTATGAATAGTTCCCTCACAATAATACAGGTAATCCTTGACTTATGACCGGTCACTTAGCAATTACACTAAGTGAAAAGCTATTACATTTCACTAGACTAGACCATGAAAAGCTATTTACAAAGTGTCAAAAAAAGTTATGGCCTCTGAAGTGCCCCATAGTCACATGAACAAAATTTTCCCTTACCATTAACTCAGGGATGCTGCAGTGGCCCCTTCACCTATAGTATCTCTTCTCAACCTGCCCTCTGGGTTCCTGGCAGGCCTTGGACTTCTCACTCCACCAGGTCTCATCACTTTCTCTCCACCCTCCCATCACCAATTGTTCACTTACCTTTTGTAGAGCTCTGGAACTTGCACTGGGGAAGGAGAGCAGGCCACTCTGCCCCTGAATATTTCTAGGCCATGTGGCTCTGTTGCAGAAGCTGGCACCATTTTTGCAGCAGCTGCAGTGAATTATGGCTACTCTACAAATAGTGCCTGGGACAGGGATGCTGAGGGATGGGAAGTAGAGCATTGGGTCTTTAGGGCAAGGGGGGGGCTTCCTACTCCTGCACACCCCATACTCTGCTTAATGCTGTATTGGGGAGAAGGATGGGGATCATTAAAGGAGGTATTCAAGTAGGTGCCTTGCTTAACAACCATCATGACTTGCAATCATAGTGGGTAGGCTCTGTTCTTGTAACTTAGCTGTAACTAAGAACAGAAAAAAGCAACAATTGATAAGTCACATAGGGATTTTCTTCTGTCTTTTTTTGGAAGCATATGATGCAAGTATTAATATTTTGTTATTCTATCTTTGTAGATCATGCATTAATGAAGAAAATAATTGAAAAGGTTCTCATGAATGCCAATGACACTAACTTGGAGGTATAAGCTAAATATTATTCAGTGATCAATAACGTAATGAACAGAAAATAATGCAACATGTTTCTGCTAGCCTTTGCTCTTGTTTAAATTGTTGTAGGTTCTTCTTATGTTTTTTACGGTGGAACTCTTACAGATAGTCCTCAGTTTCTGATCATAATTGAGCTGTAATTATGGCTGTAATTCGTTGCAGACATTACTGTAAGTGTGTCACCATGAGACTGCCCGATTTTACTACTTTTTTTGCAGCAGTCATTAAATCTGTTGTATCTACTGAGCATTCTTTGTCAGAAAGGAGAAGCAAAGACAGAAAACATTGAAAATTGCAGTCATGTGACACAGTCACGTCACAGGACACTGCAAACATCTATAAAGGCAAGCCAGATGCCAAGCAACTAAAATACAATCATATGATTGCGGGGTGGAGGTATGACTGTTGTAACTTCAAAATTGGGTTGTAAGTATCTTTTGGGGGGGTCTATTGTAACTGTGAATGGCCGTTAAACGAGGACCATCTGTATAAGAACTTTATTTTTTAGTTTGTTCAAATGTGCATTTTTCCTGATCTGCTCAAAACCATTATTCTATTCAAGTAAATTTTTCACAGAACCTGAGCATTTTCCACCAATATTAATTCTATTATCTAGTTAGCAATTTTTCAGTCTGTAACTCAAGATTGGGAATCTTTTGTTCCAGTCCTAAAGCAAAACATGATGTCATCCATTGGTTTCAATGTAGATTTGTATAATATTGGTGCTGTAGGAAACCTGTGGAATCCTACAGATTAAATCCATAGTATGAAAGTAATATTCTCAGTGATTAGCTATTTACTTAACTGAACATAAAAGAATTGCAGTGTGTTTAGTGAAACCTGACATGATTTTTCCATCTGCTATCTGACTGGTTCATATTCTTCAGTAGGCAAAGGAGCAGTTGCTGGTCAGACTAAAATTCAAATTATGTGATGACAATATAACAGCAAAGGCAGTTTGACCAAATTAATTATTATTATTATTATTCTGCAAAGTAGTAACCATGGTAATCAAAGGTGAAAGAACCTCTTGTGGATTTATCTGCAAAGTAATCAAAATAGGTCAGATAGTGCTTGTTCCGTTCATGCAAGTATTTAGACAACTATTTAGTCTAAATATATTTGATTGTGCTTAAATGAATAATTTACTAATGGAGAATGTTTTGTAGAAGAAGATACAGTCCTTGAATTGAGGTCTAACTAATGCAAAATAGTAGAAATAATATTTTATATAATCTATATTGACGTAGCCTAAAATTGCATTTGCCTGACTGATGAAGGTTTTGATCAACTGTAAGATCCTTTTGGTACATGCTGTTACTGGCCAGAGATCCCACATTCTATAGCTGTATAATTTTTTTTCTAAATGAAGAACTTTGTACTTGCCTCTTTTACATTTAATTCTGTTTCAGCACGTTTCTTTTATCTATCAAGATTATTTTGAATTTTCATCTTTTTCTATAGTATTAGCCATCCCACCCAAACTATTTAAAGAAACTATTTTATTAATAGGGGGAAAAGGTATATATTCAAAATATTTCTTAATTAGTGCTATCCTAAAGCCTCTTAAGTTAGTATGTATAACTGCATGTTACAGTTTGAAGCAATTGCTACTAAATCAAATAATTGCTGTTTTCCCCCCTGCTATTCTAGTACAAGTGGCTTCCTTCTCCTCTTTCAAAAGATGTTAAAAACAAACCCAAAAAAAGAACAGTTGTCCTGGGAAATGGCAGGAAAGGAAAAGCTACTATACGTATTGGTAATTATTTTACTTCTTTTGTGTGAGTTGATATATAAATTGTTATATAAGCAAGTTGCTATTTATTCTCTTATACCAATAGAAGAGAATAGTTGAACTGTGGGGTCCTTAGTGCTCTCTGAGCTTGGTTGTTTATTTCCAGACATTTTATTATCAAACTAGGTAACATTACCAGTGTTCTTATTCTCTTATACATTTATAAAAGTTTAAAGACAGTGAAATTAAACAAATTGTAAGAAGATTCTTAATGAACAACCAAATAAACTGACAATAATTATTTGATACAGGTAATTTGATTACGTGATCTTTTAACATTTGGAAATCACAAGAAAACATGATCTAATTGTTGTTAGCTGCGAAGTCGTGTCCGACCGATCGCGACCCCATGGACAATGTTCCTCCAGGCCTTCCTGTCCTCTACCATGTTCTGGAGTCCATTTAAGCTCACGCCTACTGCTTCAGTGACTCCATCCAGCCACCTCATTCTCTGTCGTCCCCTTCTTCTATTGCCCTCAACCTTTCCCAGCATTAGGCTCTTCTCCAGTGAGTCCTTCCTTCTCATTAGGTGGCCAAAGTATTTGACTTTCAGCTTCAGGATCTGGCCTTCTAAAGAGCAGTCAGGGTTGATCTCCTCTAGGACTGACCGGTTTGATCGCCTTGCAGTCCAAGGGACTCGCAGGAGTCTTCTCCAGCACCATAGTTCAAAGGCCTCAATTCTTTGGCGCTCAGCCTTTCTTATGGTCCAACTTTCACTGCCATACATTGCAACTGGGAAGACCATAGCCTTGACTATACGCACTTTTGTTGACAGGGTGATGTCTCTGCTTTTTAGTGTGCTGTCTAGATTTGTCATGGCTTTCCTCCCGAGGAGCAAGCGTCTTTTAATTTCTTGGCTACAGTCTCCATCTGCGGTGATCTTGGAGCCCAGGAAAATAAAATCTGTCACTACCTCCATTTCTTCCCCATCTATTTGCCAGGAATTCAGAGGGCCGGATGCCATGATCTTGGTTTTCTTAATCTAATTGTGTTATGCTTAATCTCATTAGTCAGTGTGTTTTAACCAAATAAAAAGTCAGCTGTCACATCTTTCTGTGAAGGTACAAAACTATCCCAACAGCCGGGAGAACTAATGTATTTTTAAAGGTCCAAAATTTATAAAATGTCATTTAAAGCTGGGGTCCCCAACCCCCGGTCTGTAGACCAGTACTGGGCCGTGTCATGCCAGCAACCGGTCTGCACAAACAAGCAAAGCCCCATCCGTGGGATGCAGGCAGCAGACAAAACCATGCCTCGTCCTCCCATCTGTGGAAAAACGTTTCTCCAGGGAACCTATCCCTGGTGCCCAAAAGGTTGGGGACCTCTGATTTAAAGTGCTTAAATTTGTATTTTGTTCTTTTACATGATAATTGTGACCGACCTGAACAGAAATACGAAATTTTTCATATATATGCTAGATAGGAACAAACAGTCCAGTTATAGGCTGTTGGTGCCATTTGTACTCATACATTTATACAGTAAGGAAATTATACTTTTATAAGGCTAACAAATTTGACTAGATTTTAAATGTGCAGTGAATGCTTGCTTAACTCAACCAAGGATTCTCAAAGCCTATTAATATTCTTGGCTATTTCTGGAAAGTTAGGTAAAATATAACTTACTTTATATCACTACTATGCTATTTCTTCCCCTCCGTATAATTTACTGGGAAGTAAGTCCAAATATGTTTTTGTTCTATCTGGCTCTGACCGTTCCATTCTGTAGAGTAGGTGAAGCTGTCTGTTAAATTGAAGACTTAGATCTCTGTGGCATTTCTGAATGAATTCCAAAAAGGAAGTTCAAAGTATATAGGAGTCTGAATATCATATTTGTGGGTAAGTTTTTAAAGCAGCTACCTGTTTTCTTGGGATGGTCTGATTGTTCTCACGAACTGCAAATGATTCTGAGAAAAGAAACACTTTAAAAAGTTGGTGGCGAGATGCTACATTTATGTCCCTGTCAAAAAGCACCTTTTTGTATGTGAGTCTGAAATGCTACCTATTCTTAATTAAGAATTTTATAAAATGTTCCATTTTAACATAGTTTGGATGAAAGTTGAATTACATGTATATTAAATATCAGCTTTTCGTCTGATAACAGAAGCATTTCAACATTGTTCTGAAGCCCAAGCTTCTGTATACATTTATAAACATTAATAAATACAGTTTTTATTGTGTATATTGGGTTTTCTAATTTAAAATTACCAGTTTATAAGACAAGCTTGATACAAGTGTACAAAGGAAAAATAAGCCTTGTAATGCTTTGCTGTCTATTGAGAGTACTGAGTTGCTTGACTTAGTTTGTTTCCGTGTTTCCTCGAAAATAAGACCCGGTCTTATTTTTATTTTGTCTCCAAAAGAGCCACCATATCTTATTTTGGGGGGATGTCTTTCCACTCAACTCGCAGCGACAGCACCAACAGCCCTGCCCAGTTGGCCCACTTTTTCTGCAGCCAAAGGAGCAGCTTCATTCTGCAGCTGAGAATGGAGCTCCGGCCTGCATTTTGCAGTCAAAGGCCTCTGCAGCTGAGAACCAAGCTATGGATTCAATCCATAGCTTGGTTCTTGGCTGCAGAGGCCTTCCGGAAAGGGCTCTGACTGTGAAATGCAGGCTGGGAGACACCACAGAAGAAGTGGGCAAGCAAGGAGAGGCAGGTGTCAATTCATGGGAGGCCTGGTAAGTTGGTGCAGGTCGCATGGTGCAGCTACACACACACACACACACACACACACACACACACACACACACACACGCCTTAGTTTGATTTTTAGGTGTGTGTCTCACCCCCAGACTAGGGCTTATTTTGGGGGTAGGGCTTATATTAGGCCCATCCCCAAAACTCAAGCTAGGGTTTATTTTCAAGTGTAGATCTTACTTTCGGGGAAACAGTATTAGCTTCATTCAAGAAGTCTTAGTAAGTTAGTCACTGAAATTTTATGTTATAAATGGAAAGTTATCTAGACTATGTTTTCTTGGTTGATTTTTCTTGTTTGGCTATTTTTCATGCTTTCACTTCAGTAATTTGGAGACACAGAGGTAAGCATACAAAATGAGATTTTTGGAGCTAAAACTGCAATCCTATATTCACTTTGGCATGAAACTAAGTGAACATATTTCTTCTGTAATTCTACATATTATTGTATTGTAACCCCCAAATGTGAAACTATTGCCCTTAGCACCGAAAGTGTTTCAAGCTCACAATTTGCAGAATGCTTGAAATGAAGTTTCATATCTGAAAAAGTTTGAAATGAAGCATTTTGCACATCCTGATTATAATAGGATACGCTGAAAACATGTACGTGCATTGTTTTTATTGGGAGTTTAGAATCACATTACCATGTTGTAGTGGCTATAATGTATACTGCAGCTGTGTTTAAGAGATGTAGATGAAGGTCATATTAGTCTTTGATGGCAAAAAATGAAGCTGAAATAAAAAATTAAATGAAAAGGAAAAACTGATGAAGTATCTCACCGTTTCATAAATATTTTAGTTGGAAAATTTGTTAGAAAAATTGTTATGCTTTCTAATAACATTTGTTGACTGGATAAAATATTGTTTATAGTTGCTTTAAGGTGTGATGTTACTTGATATTAGTTGTTCCTCGGTGTTTTAATGTTTTATAGTGTATCTTAATTGTATCTCTGTAAGGCACATAGAGTAATCATTGGCGAGATGAGTGGCATATAAGTTTAATAATAAATAAGAAAGAAAAGAAAATATCCTTTTCTTTTGCAATATACAGGATGCATGAAAAATAAGGTCTATATACAGTTTATTATATAAATTACTTTTAATATTCAAATTGGTTATCATTTTCTTCTAAATGATGCCTTACTTATTTGACATATGACCTTGAGTATTCCTAAGTGCAGTAACATTTTCTCCGAAAAAAATGGCCAGATTTTCAATTTATCCTGTATTTTGCAGAATAGAAGCATGAAAAGGAAACCTTAATCAAATTAATAGTAAATTCTGCAAAATCAAATTGTTTTTTCAGTCTTGTCCAATCTGGCATTTTCCAGTTGTACTGACATCTACAGAGTACCAACTTGGGTCACTGGGAAGAATTGGGTATCAAGAAGATAATTATATCATTTCTGCAGCTATAATTACATGGGGATAGCTTCCAATTGTTGAATATTAAATCTAGAGTTTGTGGAATGAAATAGTTTTTTGGTAGATTGAATAACTTTTTTAGACAATTGGATTTACAGTAGAAACTCAATGCCATCCATATTCTCTAATCTAAAAATGCAACACTAGTTTATGTGAGTTAAGTGAAAGTGTTCTTTCTTTTGCTTGGTTCAGGATTTTCATCAAAAAAATCACCCAGTTCCGGTAAGACAGCTTCATGGGATCAAGACAACTATGCTCCAAAGCCATTACCCCCAGGGACACATGGCTTCCTGCCCTGGCGTACTGCTGAACGTGCAAAGCATCATAGGTAATGTGTACTGAAAGTGAACTTATGTATGTATGAATATATGCATGTATGTATGTAAATGTGGGAAAAGAAAATAAATTATTCTTGGGGAGTGGGGATACATATTTTCACATAGTAAGTAATAAATACATTTTGGACAGAAAAGTATAGTTTTGAGAATGGTTCCATGCTTTCTCTGCTGCCAGTTGTGGTTTTGAAAAATTGAATTCACAAAATACTTCTAAATAATAGTTTCACAGAGTGATTGTATCTAGACCCTACATGCAGTCAAAAAAATTAAAAATAATATTTCTGTCACTGAAATATAGCCCAGCCAAAATTAAAAAAATAACAAGAATTAAACATGTATTAAAATCACATAAAAGGAACAAATCAATATAAACCACAATATTTTTACAAACACAATGAAAATTTAAACAGTTATAAAAACCCTAAATACTATCTGCTAGAACAGATTTTATTAGTCATTTGCCAGAGTTCCTCTAAAAGCAAAATAAAATTTACACCATACAAAATAAAGTAAAAAATAAATAGCTATATAGTTGATATGATTAGGTCATTGTGCATTTAATGGACAGTAAAGCAGACTTTGGCCACATTCAAAGAAACAGTCATCCTGGTCAGCTAACAGAATGGATCTGAATTGCTTGAAAAAGAAGTTAATGAAATGCAATTGCATGTCTTTATAAAATATATAAATCATCATCTGTATGTCATATCTCTGTTAAAATTGAACCACTTATGTTGAATGTTAAAGTCTCTTAATTCTTTCACCCAAATCTACTCAGTCACTTCTCATTCCCCACAGGAACAATAGAGGATCCAATTCTGGTACAGTAAATTTGGCATTGAGTCATTTGACATTCAGTTGATAAGCATGTTGCTTCTCTGATTCCTGCTGGAAATAGTAGGGATAAATGGCAGTGTGTTGAAGAACAAGAAATAATAATCTTTCATGATCCATACTTAATCATTGTTACCAAGTTCTTGACAGACTGATGCTTAAGAAGGGTGGCTTCCTATTTACATTGTATTCTATAGCTAAAGGTTTTTTTAAAATCTGCATTGATAGTACAGAGGACGGTGATACTAAAGGTTAGAGGTTAATTTATAGGTATTGAGATATATCCATGATCAAATTCTTCCGATAAAATGGGATTTATTTTATTGATAGACTTAAATCTTTGGATATTGCAAATGTATTTTGTTTTTAAATCTTTTAAAAACATTTTTCTTATTTTAGGGCTTCCTCTGCAAAAAGTACCCATGAATTTCCACTGCAGATACAGGTAAAATGAATTCTAATCAACAAATTAAACTTTTATAATTGATTTTTTGAAGAGCATTTCATAATGTTACATAATTTTGATAGTTGACTTATTGTCAACTTTGCCAATATTGCCAAACATGATTAATTTATTTATAAAGTGGAACTATTGGAATTAGAACTAATATGTAGTTATACTTGCTTTATCTACTCAGACAGGTATTCCTGTGACAGTGACTGTAGAAAGTGCTTCTGCATCTGAAACTGAGACAGAGGGTGCCATGGACAATGTGATTTGCAGAAAGAATACCACAGAATCCCCCAAATTAACCAATTTAAAACAGTGGCATCAGTTACAGGTATGTTTTGCAATCAAGTTTGGCTTAACAATTTATAAAGCAGTTACTAATAGCAATGTTATGGAAATTATCCATAATAAGATTGCAGTATCCTTTTTTTAAATATGGATCTTAAATGAGGTGTAGATGTTTAATAAGGATATTTAGTAAGGCCTTTTCTCAAGACCTTTGCCCAAGAGAACGGAGCCCCTGGAGGAAATGCGCATCCCTCCGGGGCTCCGTTT
Source organism: Vipera ursinii (assembly GCF_947247035.1). Taxonomy (NCBI): domain Eukaryota; kingdom Metazoa; phylum Chordata; class Lepidosauria; order Squamata; family Viperidae; genus Vipera; species Vipera ursinii. The sequence continues at coordinate 228,958,699 of NC_139513.1, forward strand.
TCGTCGGCAAAGGCCTCCAAGTGAATGTGGGGGCGAAGGCAGGGAGTGATCTTGTTTGAGGTACAAGATTCACTTCCATGAATTTTCGAGTTACAAAAGGAATGGGCAGGCTCCATTGCATTCGTAACTTGAGGACTACCTATATTTCTTGAATGAATTAAGAACCAAGAAGAAAAAAAGCAGAATAGGTGTTTAAAATGAAAAGTAAATCATTAATTTTAACTTAATCTATGGTACTTTTATAAATATTGCTAAGCACATTGATTTGTGCTTCTTAGATTGTAAGCCGCCCTGAGTCTTCGGAGAAGGGCGGGATATAAATGGGATAAAAAAAAAGTTGTAGTATAAGAATAACTTTAGAGGTTGGATCATCTTTAGATGGTGAGATATAGTAATCAGCATGACAGTTGGCCAGTGTAACAAACTAGTGAGAAAATGTATTCCATGTTACCTGTGTATGACTAAATAAATAAGGGAAAGTGTACACTGGTTCTACTGTTCCTTAATGTATAAGAACCATGCACAAAGAATCTCTTTTCTCACCAGAAACTAAGACAGGTTATAGAAACCCTCATGACACATGAAATTCAAGAATATTGGAGAGTGTGAGGATCAAGGCAAGAGTAAGTAATTCCTAATCAGAAATGGATACTATGTAAACAGAAAGCAGATGTTTGTGTTTAAGGCCATCTCGTATTGCACTGGTATTAATTCAGAAATGCAGGAGGAAAAAGCTGTAAGTTTAAATCCAGTGATTGTGTATGACTATTCTTGCCTATAGTAAATATTTTTATCTAGGCAATTTGTATAGTGACTCTTGTACTAGATCTAGTAGTGGAGCAGTCAAGATACATTGTGAAGTATCAACTTGAGATTCATTGCTAAATCTTGGTTGGGGAATTGACAAAAAGGATATATCTGAAAATCAGGCTCCATTAAAGAATATACTAGAGTGGTGTGCAGAGAAAATGCAGAAAGGAGAAAAGCAGTAAGTGGTCATACTAGTCAATCTTTTAACGTATTAGCTGTATGAGGAATAGGGAGCTTATATTAGGGATAGGAAACCTTGACATGTTACTAAATATTCTTTGCATACCTTGTTGTTGGCCAAGGTACATATTGAGTGCATAATGTGGGAATTGCAATTTAGAATATTTTTTCTACAAAAACATTATTCCAAATCTTTAAAACCAGAGGCATCAACAATAATCCTTTACCTGTTTCTAGATCAAAACAAAACATACTTGAGAATTGTGAAACATTTGAACTGTGGCATCGGAATGTAGCTGTTGCATCTACTGTATACTGTACCAACTGAAGCTTTCTTTTCTGTCACCTTCTTTTGCACCCTGCAGTGGGTTTCTCTTGTGTCCCTCCCAGGTTCTTCATTCATACCCTGCCCAGGGCCTCCATTCACAATACATCAGGGTTTCCATTTTGAGTCCCAGCCAGGGTCTCTGCTCATGACTCATCCAAAAACTTCTTTCACACTGGTGCACCCAGGCTTCTTTCATGAAAGAGGGTGCAGCTCCGCTTGCGCAAAAAAAAGTGGCACAGAAGAAGACCCCCAGTACAGTAGTGGTGTGCAATATGGGCAGAACCAGATGGTGGGGACAGCTGGCAGCAGTGTGTAAGCAGGTGGTCAAAAGACAGTTGTAAATGTGGGTGGATCTGAATTTTGTTAATATGACCTTGGGGGCTCTTGCTATAGCTGGAACTCTTGAGGACCACTCATAAACCATTAAAACTTTCAATAGCTGTGGAATGTACGGACATTAAGTGGGGACTATAGAGGTATCCATGGAGGCATGTGTTGAGACCAGCATTGTTTTATTGACACCCTTTTTATATGTTTTCTATAACACCTTTCTGGGTTGGTGGCCTGGTGGGAAAGAGAGAGGCAGGCATCTTTATGAGCGCATGTGCACACATGCAAATGTGGCTGCGTGTGCGTGTATGCAAACGGGGCCGTGAGCATGCACGCTCCACAAATCTGGCTGCTAGCGCCGGCAAGAGGCTTGCACCTCAGCTAGTGCCAGCGCAAGGTGGGGTGAGCACATGTGCACGTGCACTGGCCAGCCATTCAGTGGCCAAGAGGCCGCAGCCCATAGGTGAGGGACCTCTGTTCTAGAACATCACATGTATAAATAAAACTGACAGGGTGCAGCCTTGCTTTTGTCATTTTGATGACCTTTCTGATCCTGTAGTCCCTCTTATTTATGCATATCCCTTTTAGAATCTTATGTATTGATATTTAAATGCACACTTATAGTCTTTAAAATTACCTTTTATTAAGTTATTGATTTATTTAATTTTATCTGCTGACAGTTATTCTTCTTAGTTTGGGACTTTTTACCCCAATACTTAAAATATTTTTCAAGGTTGCACCTGAGATCTCTGTACAAGTAAAGTATATGGACTTTACCACTGAGCTTCTTTTTTCTGAGATAACTGGTTCACAATTAACACTACCCTTTAAAGTATGCTTTTGGTTTTAGTTTGCATAATATGGCGTATTCAACAGCTTATGATTAAAATAATTGTTTAGCATAATCTGCTTTTTGACAGATGGAGTATGAAGAATGTCACTTAAGACTAAAAGAAGAACGAAAAGCAAGACTGATTGCTGAAGAACGGATAATGGAGGTAGCAATCATTTTCTTTCTTGAATACCAATACGATATAATATTTTTGTCCAACATGTTTGAAGAACTCCACTTTATAAAAAAAAATACATTAAGATACCCAAATGACTTTCAACAGTGGAAGCTTTTGGCTACCCAAGTTTATTTAACTACAATAAACTTGTGACTTATAAAGATATTTTGGACACTGAAGGAAAATTGAAAGACAATTACAAGAACAAGGTCTTGATTTAGCATGGTGGCCATATCTGCAAATTCAAATGAGATATGAAAAAGCTGTTAACGAGATTTGTTAAAGAACAGACAGACTTTGATCAGATACTGTTAAAAACAGATGAAAAGCTGATTAAGAAATGCTATAGATTTCTGTTAAACTTAAAGATGGAGGAAGAACAAGTAAAAGAAACTGGTAAAATGAGCAAAGAATTTTGGATATAACATAGAATTAGAAGATTGGCAAAAGGTATGGGAAAGAAATGTTAAATTAACTAAAGCAGTGCCATATAAATAGTCAATAAAGCTCCTCTCTTCTGAGATTTGGTTGAGAGTAAAACATGCGGATCTGGCCTGCATTACGGAAACCTGGTTAGGACCTGAGGGTGGTGTCCCTTTGGTAGATCTTTGCCCACCAGGTTTCCGGGTGCTACATAGGCCTCGGGCTCAGGGAAGAAGCGGGGGAGTGGCGGTAGCGGTGAGGGAGAATCTGTATCCGCGAGAGGCCACTGTTGTCCAAATAGCCGGGTGTGAGTCTCTCCTCCTTAGATATGGCCCTAAGGCTCAGTTGGGCTTGCTGCTAGTGTACCTTTCACCTAGTCGCGTAGCAGCAGCCCTGCCCGAGCTTCTTGTCATCCTCTCGGGACTGGTGGTTGAGTTCCCCAAAATTATGATCTTGGGTGACCTCAACGTACCATCCCTGGGGAGATCATCGGAGTTGGCTCGGGAGTTCATGGCTTCCATGACGGCCATGGACCTGACGCAGATAATCCAGGGCCCAACTCATGTACGAGGACACATGCTCGATTTGATTTTCCTATCTGGACAGTGGTTAGATGATCTGGGTGGGGCCTCTCCAATTGTTACGCCCCTGTCATGGACAGATCATCATCTCCTGCGGCTGACCTTCCGCTTTGCCACTCCCCGTCGTGGGGTTACTGAACCAACGAAATGGTACCGCCCCAGGCGGCTAATGGACCCTGGGCGGTTCCAAACAGCGCTTGGCCCCCCACCTGCCTCCTTTGCTCATAGCTCGGCCAGTGCCATGGTGGAAGCCTGGGAAAAGGCAGCCACAGAAGCACTCGACCGAGTTGTACCCATGCGGCCCCTGACCCGTTGCAGATCCCAGTGGGCTCCATGGTTTTCTACGGAGCTCCGGGAGATGAAACGTCAGAGACGGGGCCTGGAGAGCTGTTGGAGATCCAGCCGATCCGAATCCGACCGATCGCAACTAAGGTCCTTTACGAGGTCTTATCTCGCGGCGCTAAGGAGGGCAAGGTCTAATTACTTTGCTACCCTTATCGCGTCCGCAGATAATCGCCCGACCGCCCTGTTTAGGGTGACCCGCTCCCTCCTTAATCTAGAGGTGAAGTAGGATCCCTTGCAGGGCCGTGCTGAGGAATTTAGCCAACATCTGCTGGACAAAATCGCTCGGATCCTGACCAGTCTGGATTCCAACTGGCAGAGTCTGACGATGAGAACATGGACAGTCTTGTTGATGTTATCTGGGAAGAGTTCGATCCTGTGACTCTGGACGAGGTAGAAAGGATCATGAGGAAGCTAAGCTCCACTACATCCTTATTGGACCCGTGCCCCTCCTGGCAGGTTTATGCGGCTTGGGATGGGACACGAGGCTGGATCCATGCAGTGGTAACTGCTTCATTGAAAGAGGGCAGTTTCCCCGCAGCCTTGAAAGAAGCGGTGGTGAGACCCCTCCTCAAAAAGCCTTCCCTGGACCCAGCTGTTTTAAACAAGTTTCGCCCAGTCTCCAACCTTCGCTTTCTTGCGAAGGTGGTTGAGAGCGTAGTGGCGCATCAGCTTCCTCTGTTTCTTGAGGATACTGATTATCTAGACCCGTACCAATCGGGTTTCAGGCCTGGACACAGCACGGAGATGGCATTGGTCGCTCTGATGAATGATCTCTGGCGGGCTCGGGACAGGGGTCATTCCTCTGTCCTGGTCCTATTAGACCTCTCTGCGGCTTTTGATACCATCGACCATGGTATCTTACTGCGGCGTCTCAGGAGATTGGGAGTGGGAGGCACTGTTCTTCAGTGGTTCTCCTACCTTCTGGAACCTTCACAGTGGGTGTTGGCGGGTGGCCAGAGATCGACCCCGAGGCCTCTCATTTATGGAGTTCCTCAGGGGTCGGTCCTCTCACCTCTCCTGTTTAACATCTATATGAAACCGCTAGGTGAGATCATCCGTGGTTTTGGAGTGGGTTATCATCAGTATGCTGATGACACCCAGCTTTTCATCTCGACCCCAAACCACATCAGTGATGCCCTCGACGTGATGTCCCGTTGCCTGGAAGCAGTCCGGGAATGGATGGGGAGGAACAGGCTTCAACTCAACCCGGACAAGACTGAATGGCTGTATATACCGGCATGTCAGGATATTCAGATTATTCCATCTCTTAATATCGGGGGCGAGTTATTACCCCCCTTAGATAAGGCTCGCAATCTGGGTGTCCTCTTAGATTCACAGCTCTCCTTAGAGGATCATATAGGAGCTGTGACTAGAGGGGCCTTCGCCCAGGTTCGTCTGGTGCGCCAGCTGCGACCCTATCTGGACCTGGATGCCTTGCGTACAGTCACCCATGCACTTGTGACCTCTCGTCTTGACTACTGCAACGCTCTTTACACGGGGCTGCCATTGAGAACCACTCGGAAGCTTCAACTGGTACAGAGTGCAGCTGCACGAGTGCTTTTGGGGGTCTCCCGATACTCCCATATTACACCTCTGCTCCGTGAGCTGCACTGGCTTCCAGTTGCCTTCCGGGTGAAATTCAAGGTGCTAGTGATGACATACAAAGCCCTACATGGCGTGGGTCCGGATTACCTACGGGAACACCTACTGCCAGCGTCAACATCCCTCCGTCCTGTGCGCTCCCACAGAGAGGGCCTCCTCAGGGTGCCACCGGTCAGAGAATGCCGGCTGGTGGCCCCCAGGGGGAGAGCATTCTCAGTGGGTGCGCCAATCCTTTGGAACCGCTTACCAGCTGAAATCCGGATGGCCCCCGACCTTCGCTCCTTCCGGCGTAATCTAAAAACTTATCTATTCCAACAAGCCGTCCTGGCCTGATGGATTTGGGTTTTAAAATTTTCTCACTTTATTGCTTTATTGTATACTTACTTTATTGCTCTGTACACCGCCCTGAGTCCTCCGGGAGAAGGGCGGTATATAAAACAAACAAACAAATAAATAAATAAATAAAACTTATATAAAATGTTTTCTTATTTCATCTTTGATCTGGGACACCAGAAAGGAAGGAAAGCATCTGAAGGAAATGATAGCATTTCATTCCAAAAATCTTTATTGAAGAAGAGGTATTTGCAGTATTAATACAATTTTGTTTCATTATTTATTATAGTTGGAATTGGAAAACACTCAGTTACGGAATCTAAATTGCTCTCTCTCAGAAGTTGTCGATGCACAGTCAGTAGCCAGCATAATCTTAGAAGACGAAGGAGTGCTCCGTAGCATTGAGAATTCTTTCCAAAAGTTTCATGCTTTTTTAGATCATCTTAAAGATGCTGGGTAAGAGGCCATTGATTACCTTTTGAATGATCCTTGATGCTATATATCTGTGTATAACAGGTTTAAAGAATAGCAGTGCTTCATCTATTAAAATATCAAAATTAGCTAATCATTCTTGAAAAGCAAAAACTGATTTGTTGAAGGTTTTTTCCGCTGGTTTTAAAGCTGGGCAGAACAAATCCTTTTTCTGGAGTTTTTATTGTATTGTATTTATTTTTCTTCCAGTTGTGATATATTTAAAATATATCTGAAGATGATGTACACTTTCTTATATTTTTAGAGCATGGCTGGTATCTGGGAGGGGTTTGGGTCCTTTGGAATTTCAGTCTCCTGCCTTTTCTATCTATTCTCTAGTAATTTAGTTTCTTCTACCATTTCAGAGCTTAGTTATATAAATTTAGTTTTTTAAATTAAAAATTTATAGTTTCACTGTTTTTAAGTGCCTTTGTCATATTTTCATATTTTGCAGTCTTGGACAGCTTGCAACAATGGCTGGTATAGATCAGTCAGATTTTGGCGTATTACATCATCCTCAAATGACTTCTACTATAAAGCCAACTGTGATAGAAAGGGAGAAATCATTTGAAGAAGAAAGGCAAGAAGACATGCAGAATTTTAAAGTAAGCTTGTTAACTCACTGCCCAAAATACATAATTTGTATTTTTTTAAAAACTATTTGCTTGTTTTTACCTACAAAATTTTCACATAGTTCTCTTGGATTTCTATCTTTCCTCTGCTACTTTTGAACAGCCTTGTAAATAATGAAAATAATAGAAATAACAACTACTGTATTGATTTAGTGAAGATCATAGTCTTTCAACTATGTTGTATTCTGATTATTTGGGTCCCAAGAGCGTAGGATTCATAGTATGTAGGAAATTTTAAGCAATATTTTTTTGCAAAGTGAATGGTGTAAAGTCCATTAAATTTTAAAGTTTCCAAATATTTAGTGAATGTGTTAATTTTATAACTTGGTTGATTGATTTAGAGGCCACCAATTCCAATATAATTCCAGTTATAGGCAGTTCTTGACTTACAACTACAATTCACCCCAGAATTTGTCGCTAAATGAGATAGTTGTTAAGTGAGTTTTGCCCCATTTTGCAACCTTTCTTGTCACAGTTGTTAAGTGAATTATTGCAGTTGTTATAAGTTAGTAACATGGTTGCTAAGGGAATTTGGCTTCCCCATTGACTTTGCTCTTTAGACTGTTGCAAAAGGGCACTGCAGCTGTCATAAATGTGAAGCACTTATCAAGCATCCAAATTTGATCATGTGACCATGGGGATGCTGCAACGGTCATAAGTGTGAAAAACGGTCATAGGTCACTCTTTTCAGTGCTGTTGTAACTTTGAACAGTCACTAAATGAATGGTTGTAAGTTAGGGACTCCCTGTAATTTACTTTAAGAAATAAAAAATGGCATGGGTTCAAGAGCTCCAATTACCAAATTTTTCTAGGCCTGTTTTGCAAGAGGTGGAAAACCCATATTGCAGTAATGTATTAATCAATGTTCAAGTGGGTGGATAATATGTGTACATGTGTGGGTGTTTCTTGTCTTTTTTAATACATCTTTTTTCAGTGTTTTGTCAATTTTATTGTTTCTTGGTATCGCTAACTCTGTGAACCACATTTTATTCTTATTCATGATGATGCTGAAGATTGCTGTGTTTGATTCAGGTGTCTATTGGTCTGTATTACTGTATAAGTTCAAAAATGAAGCCATAGATATTCTTATTAATGAGTACAGCAAAATTATTAAAAGCACTCCCATGATAAAACTTATGCACTGGAATTTATATAGAAAGTTTAGCTTTACTATTAACAAAGCTACTGAGACCGCATATTTGAAAAAAATCTAATGAACATCTTGGGGGATTTTAAAATAGACCAACAGATACCTGAAGCACAATGTACCAGATATCATTATTGTTATTATTACTAGCATTTCTATGATATGTATTCAAATAATTTTCTTTACTAATTTTTAACTAGCCTTTTATGGGCTCACAGAGAGAAATCAGAACATACTCTCTGTCCTTTTATCATTTGTTGCATTACTGTGCAGCAAGTTGAAGATGCATGGTGCTCGCTGCAAGTCCACCAGTTGGCCTGGATCATTTCCTCATAATTTGCAGCTACCACTGACAACTATTTAAACATTTAGCACAAGAATTTGTGTTTCAAACACTTTACATAGAGTGGCTTCATTCAGTTTCTCAAAATACCTGATAATGAGAGGCCCGTTAGCATTATACATCATTTTGAAAAAGAAATTACAACATCTTCTAAATGTAATACATCATATAATGAATATATATACTGTATTATCAAATATAATTAAGTAACGTGTGCTGTGCTTTATGTTTTAACTCTAAAAAGAGAAATGGTAAGGCCTCAAATGCTTCTGTTACAGTTTATATCTTTACACTGCAATAGTTCTGAAATAGAGGAACCATGGAATGAACTGGTTTGCATCCTAATTGAACTGAGTTGTGGTAGTATTTCAGTCTTTTGAATCTGTGTTGAACAAATAGTTCAGACCTATGAAGTGGCACTGTTAAATTGTGAAATGACTTATTCAGTTTATAGGAATTGTCATCCTTCTGACTGATGGTAGCATATGTCATTAGCAGCATAGCTAACTCTGGCTGAACCATCACACAAAAAGGAAGATATTGGAAGCAATTATTAATTACACATTTGGAAGGTTTTGTGAGATTTGCATGTTTCCTACACTTTCTAGCTATTTGTTGTGTTTAATTTTCTTTTTAATTTATGCAGCAAACAGCGATAGTCTGTGTATCATGACATACTTATATCAGTGGAAATTCCTACCAAAATATCTGCTAGGTTTGCAAATAGATTACATTTAAAAATACAACATTATTTCAGAGAGTCATTTTTAATTGTTTTAATTGTTCCTCCTAGAATGCTGGCTCTACTGCTTTTCTGAGTCCTCTTACTTTCCAGAAGGACTTTGATTCATGTCAAGCAGTAAATAGTGACCTACCTGCGACAGCAAAAACTCAAGATCTTCAGGGTGTTGGTCCATCCCAGCAAAGCTTGTGGCAAGACATTGAAGCTAAAATAGCTAGTTGGCGAATAGAAGATCATGAATCAAAACCCATCCAGGCAGCATCTGAGAAGAACAGCCAACCTCTAGAATTGGAAGCACGGGATTCCTCTATGAGGCAAATACTAACTGCTCGACTATCTGTCTCTGAACCTATTATCAATATGCTTAGTAACAAATTTGGTGCTCCTACTATTGAAAGTAGCAAAGTTTCCCCCAAAAAACTTTCTTACACCACGGGCTTTACTGCGGAAGATAAAAATCTACAACAGTCTGACCTTTCTAGAAATGACAGAGTGGACTCTGATTCTGAAATACAAGAAAGCATCCATTCTGTAGGAAGTGCTTGAAGAATCCACTGGATCGTTCACTAAAATCAATTTACTGCATACATTTTTGGAATCATCCAAAATTATTATGCACTAATTTACATATGTGGCAAAAGTAGAGAAGCAGAGACCAGATGCTGGTGAATTAACAATTCCAGCATCCCATATGATTCATCATACTGGTTGGAACTGTTGAGGGTTGTAACTTAGCAACAATCTGGAACATCAGAACTTCCTTACTCTTGCATGTAAGGATTTGCTTTTTTATAGCTACCTTTTTGCTATGTGAGTCTTTAAGAATTTTGTTGCCAGTATTCAAAAAGATTGCACATTTTGGTTTTTATATCATTTTATAAAGAATCTGGTGTGTTTCAAATTCTCATTTATAATTATAATGTGAATAAAGTTTTTATATGATTCTAAGTAAAAAAGGATGTTTTGTTATTCATTTTGCTGATCTGAATGATGCCAAATTTTATTCATTCTCAAACTGAGTTTCATTGCTGTTGTGAAGCAAGTAAAATTAAAAAGATTAAAAAAAAAACCTTTGGTGCTTTTTTCGCCAGAAATATAACTTGTTTTAAATGATAGCTTGAAAAATTCAAGTTTTTTTAATTTTAATAATTTGGCTATTAAAAACAATTTGTTTCACATAAAAGCTTGATTTTCTTGTATCAAGGAACCTATATATCTAGTTTGTATATGGAATAGGTTTGCATTAATAACTAGATATTATATCCCTGCATTTCATTAAGCTGTTACTAAATGCAAACTTTAAAGAAGATACATAACCAACACATTCTGAGACAACGCACAGCCACTGTTTAAGTCAAGTCCCAAATACATTTAAAAACCCCCATCAATCTCAACTTACCCACTTCCTTGTCATAATAAAAGTACATAATGTAGTTTTAATAAAATAACTAGAAAACCTATTTAAATTTGAATAAAATAGAAATTACGAGTAGTCCTCAAGTGATCACAACTGAGCCCAGAAAATTTACATTGCTAAGCAACACAGTTAAGTGAGTCATGCCCCATTTTATGACACTTTTGCCACTGTTAAGCAAATCACCAAAGTTGTGAATCATGCAGGCATTAAGTGAATCTGGCTTCCCCATTGACTGCTTGTGAGAAGCTCCCTAGGAAGGTTGCAAATGACAATCCCAGAATCCTGGGATGCTGTAGCCGTCGTAAATACCTGTTGGTTGTCAAGCACCCAAAGTCTGATCACATGTCTAAGGATACTATAACATAAGTGGGAACTTGGTTATAAGTCACTTTTTTAAGTGCTACTGAATGGTCATAGTGTTTAGAGGGATTAGTTCTGACAGGATGGGGCAGGCTTTGAAGGGTCATATTTCTTTGCAGTCATCTGCTCTTAGCACTCCCCCTGAGATCTCTTGAGGCCACTTGGGGGTTTATGCCCTCAGGATCATCTGTATCAGAGTGCCAATGGGGTAGAATTTCTTAGAACTGCTGAAAGGACTTTGGTGTTGTATCCCTCCTCCTTGGTTGAGAGAGGGCTGCTTAATGTTAATATAAATGGCCTCTTTTACCCCTCAGTTCAATGGTCTCTATCCAGAATGTGGGCTTTGCTGTCTTCAAAAGAGTGCCCTTTGTCTTTCAAATGCAGATGGACTGCCGAATCTTTTCCTGATGGGTTTACTCTCTGTTACTACACCATTCCCTAAAAATAATCCCCTCTGTCTGTCTGTCTGTCTCTCTCTCCATTTGTTTGCTGCCTAATTCCCAATGACTGGGTTGGCATAAACACTTTTATTTATTTACACAGTTTATTTTAAAGTGAAAAGTCCTTGGGTTCCCCATCTATTATCGATACCTGTTTTGTTTTTCTCCCAGACTAATTGAACAGATTACATTAGTCCTAATCAATCTTGAAACAATATAAGGTTTTAAGCAAAAATCTGATAATTTGGGTTAAAAATAGTTCTTTTATTGATGCTGAAATGACATAATTGTTTCAGGCAAGCCTCAGTGGAGAGAAAGTTTCATAAACTTTCTATTAAAACTGTTCACTAAAAAAAATGAAAGCAGCCTTGTTTTCCACAAGGATAATAAGTGAAGCTACTTTTTATCAATTTTAAAACATCTAAATTTAATATGAAGTGTTCTGCATAATAACAGTTTAAGCTTTTATTTTAAATCTTATAAAATTTAATTTGCCATCAGCGTATGTAGTTTATAATAGAAAAGCATAATGTGACTTCATTATAGTTGCACTGGAGGGAAAAAAAGTCACACATGATGGTTAACGTTTTACTCTTCGTTGCTTTACGTTGAGGGTCAAAGAGTTTAAATCAATATACTGACCTTTTTTGTTGCATAACTAATCAGAAGATAAGGAGCACTAGTTTAGATTTTTCATCTATCAGCTTCTGTTCTGATTTGACTGCTTAGATTAGTTCTTGGACAGTTTCTCAGTATGCAACTTTTCTGTAGTGTACTTTCTTAGTCCTTTTCTGGAAGGTCATTTGCAACAATTCATAAAGTTTTTGCCAGATTCCTTTATCACACGAGAACATTTGTTCTTTCAGTTTGACATCAGTTTGCTCATTTCATAATCATGAAATATGCTGTAAATGCAATGCACACAGCTCAAAAATCAGTGGCTTTCCTGATCCTTATACCTCATCATTTTTAGTGGGTTGAAAATTGCATCACAATACCCTTGTGTAATTGGACCTTAACCTGAATAAAATATTTTTTTTAGTTCTCAACATTATGCTGAAATCCCAAGATTCTTTCAATGAGTTAATTTTGTGAAATGGGATGAACCCAGATGCCCAACACTGAATTGAATCGTTGGTCTTATTATCTCCCTATTGTTTCACTCCAATGTTTCAGATAAAGGTATCTTTATATTTAAGATAAGAACCCATATCATCAAACATATATAACATATTGGGCAGCTAGATACATTTTGGAAACAGGCCAGCGTAGATAGAAAAAATATGACATTTTCATTGTGTCAGGACCCACCTCAATCCACATCTTAGGAAATAAGAACTCTTGGATGCAAGTTTAGTCCAAAAAGGAAAATGTTTACTAGGATGGAATCGATTGTGGGAATACAAGACGGAATCTAACAAAGTTACATTTCAATCCTATATAAAACATTCCCATTTCAGCCCCTCCCCTCATCCATTTGGTCAGGCTCTCATCAGTTGCTAGGTGTCAGGTCCTTCCATGGGAAAGGGAACTCTCCTTGGTTTTATGGTTATTGCTTTCCTTTTCAGTTGTAAATGAAGATACAATCCAGACCTGTCTGTCCCCCTCCCTCCCCCAGTTAAAACATCCCTGTTGTTTGAAAATCGCTTTAGTAACCATCCTCTCCCCCCCCTCGGAGAGATGGCAGAATCCCCAGAAATAGCACGTTGTTCTACCTATACAATTATGAAATGTGATATAAATGGATTCTGACATTGTTTTTCCCTAGCAGTTGTTAGTTTAAGTATACTGGAAGTGAGTCAGAGTATAATAAACAGCTACCATCGCTGGTCATCTATGGAGATTTGCTTAAGTCACTTTAATTGTAATATGGTTGTGTACAAAAATAAGTGAAATCAGGTTAGCTGGGGAAAAAAGGTGTTAGTTACACCCTGGGAGAAAGGAATACCAGATACTCACAAATATTAATTAAATATGAAAGTAAGTTATAGCGATTGTTTAAGTTATTTGTATGTTGATTGTATTGTATAACATAATTGGTATGCTATCAAATCTGATAGATCAACAGCACATACATTTAATAAATCACAATTTGCATCAATTGATGTCATTTGCATGATAAGGACACGTGGGATAGACAGAAATAACATACTTACATCCTTTGTGTGATAGCACATTATGCAAAAATGATAGAAATAGATATAGAAATTTGACCGGTCACATATCTGTCATATTGAGATGGGTTATTTTAGAACAGAAGTGGGGAACTCTGGCCCCTTTTATCACTTGTGAATTTCAACTCCCAGAATTCCTGAGCCCTTTTAGAAGGTCAAGCTGATAATGTAACAAAAGCTAAAGGAATTGTGTTAAGTGGTGAAAAAACACTATCCCTGAGTATTTAGAGAAGGGAGTCTCAGAAGAATTGAAATGGGAAGGGCAAGGGAGTTTGTCATAGTGGGAGGGAGACTGTGCAATGCCTCATGGAACATTTACTTGGCCTTTCATGAATTCAATACTTTCTAGATTCTCCCAAGAAATTAGTTGGACAAGCTGCATAAGGAGGTCCAGTCTCTCTGAAAGCTGGTTAAAATGGCCAGCAAACCCAAAGCTGCCATTTGAAGACCAGTACATTAACAATTGAAGTTGATTCCTTTATGTGACAATTTTGGAAGGTGTCTTTTGTTTTCTGATGGAAAATTCTATTTGATCTGATTTTGACTTCAGCTTGCCTCAGCGGTGGACTGGCCAGAGATCGAGGCTCTGTGCTAAGCTCATGTCCACAAGAACAGTAAGCAGGCAGTTAGAGCTGGGTCAAGGAAGGCAAATGGATCGATTTACTCTTGATATATCAGATATTTAAAGGGTCCTTGGTGCTCCCTGAGCTTGCTTGTTTCCTTGCAGATGTTTCATCATCAGTGCTAGTAAGAAGTGCTGCTTGCTGTAAGTTTATATTCTGGTGTCTTGCCTGTCTGTGTGGGTGGGGGCTGTCTTAGGGATTCTTTGGTTGGGCTGTTTACTAATGGCTCTTTGGTACGGTAGTTTCTTGATTGGTGGTTTGCTTACTTGGTCATTGGTCTGAAGTTGACCTTGGGGTTAATCTATGCTGATCTCAGTGCTGATTACTGGTGGAGAGGTGCTGGAGTCTTTTTCTGTTTTAGGCTGGTTGATTGTCTCTTTTGCATAGTCTATTTGTTGTTGTTAGCTGCGAAGTCGTGTCCGACCCATCGCGACCCTATGGACAACATTCCTCCAGGCCTTCCTGTCCTCTACCATCTTCTGGAGTCCATTTAAGCTCACGCCTACTGCTTCAGTGACTCCATCCAGCCACCTCATTCTCTGTCGTCCCCTTCTTCTATTGCCCTCGATCTTCCCCAGCATTAGGCTCTTCTCCAGGGAGTCCTTCCTTCTCATTAGGTGGCCAAAGTACTTGAGTTTTAGCTTCAGGATCTGGCCTTCTAAAGAGCAGTCAGGATTGATCTCCTCTAGGACTGACCGGTTTGATCGCCTTGCAGTCCAAGGGACTCGCAGGAGTCTTCTCCAGCACCAATGTTCAAAGGCCTCAATTCTTTGGCGCTCAGCCTTTCTTATGGTCCAACTTTCACTACCATACATTGCAACTGGAAAGACCATAGCCTTGACTATACGCACTTTTGTTGACAGGGTGATGTCTCTGCTTTTTAGTGTGCTGTCTAGATTTGCCATGGCTTTCCTCCCGAGGAGCAAGCGTCTTTTAATTTCTTGGCTACAGTCCCCATCTGCAGTGATCTTGGAGCCCAGGAAAATAAAATCTGTCACTACCTCCATTTCTTCCCCATCTATTTGCCAGGAATTGAGAGGGCCAGATGCCATGATCTTGGTTTTCTTAATGTTAAGCTTCAACCCAAGTTTTGCACTCTCCTTCTTCACCTGCAACAAGAGGCTCTTTAGTTCTTCTTCACTTTCTGCCATTAGAGTGGTATCATCTGCGTATCTTAGGTTGTTGATATTTCTTCCGGCAATCTTAATTCCAACTTTTGATTCATCTAGCCCTGCCTTTCTCATGATGTGCTCTGCATATAAGTTAAATAGGCAGGGCGACAGTATACAGCCTTGCCGGACTCCTTTCCCAATTTTGAACCAATCAGTGGTTCCGTGTCCAGTTCTCACTGTTGCTTCTTGACCCGCATATAGGTTTCTCAAGAGACAAATAAGATGGTCTGGTACTCCCATCTCTTTAAGAACTTGCCACAGTTTGTTATGATCCACACAATCAAAGGCTTTAGCATAGTCAATGAAGCAGAAGTAGATGTTTTTCTGGAACTCCCTAGCTTTCTCCATGATCCAGCGTATGTTGGCAATTTGATCTCTAGTTCCTCTGCCTCTTCGAAATCCTGCCTGCACTTCTGGTAGTTCTCGATCCACATACTGCTGAAGTCTAGCTTGTAGGATTTTAAGCATGACTTTACTAGCATGAGAAATGAGTGCAATGGTGCGATAGTTTGAACATTCTTTGGCACTGCCTTTCTTAGGAATTGGAATGTAAACTGATCTTTTCCAATCCTGTGGCCACTGTTGAGTTTTCCAAATTTGCTGGCAAATTGAGTGTAGCACTTTTACTGCATTGTCTTTTAAGATTTTGAATAGCTCAGCTGGAATACTGTCACCTCCACTAGCTTTGTTGTTGCTCAGCTTTTCTAAGGCCCACTTCACTTCACATTCTAGGATGTCTGGCTCCAGGTCAGTGACCACCTCATTGTGATTATCAGGGACGTTAAGCTCATTCTTGTATAGTTCTTCTGTGTAATTTTGCCACCTCTTCTTAATCTCTTCTGCCTCTGTTAGGTCCCTGCCATTTTGGTCCTTTATCATGCCCATTTTTGCATTAAACGTTCCCTTCATTTCTCCAATTTTCTTGAAAAGATCTCTGGTCCTCCCTATTCTATTGTTTTCTTCTATTTCTTTGCACTGTTCATTTAAGAAGGCATTCTTATCTCTTCTAGCTATTCTCTGGAATTCTGCATTCAATTGGGTGTATCTTTCTTTTTCTCCCTTGCCTTTCGCTTCCCTCCTTTCCTCAGCTATTTGCAAAGCTTCCTCAGACAGCCATTTTGCTTTCTTGCATTTCTTTTTCTTTGGGATGGTTTTGGTTGCTACCTCTTGTACAATGTCACGAACCTCTGTCCATAGTTCTTCAGGCACTCTGTCTATCAGATCTAATTCCTTAAATCTATTTGTCACCTCTACTGTATATTCAACAGGGATATGATTTAATTCATACCTGACTGGCCTAGTGCTTTTCCCTACTTTCTTCAGTTTAAGCCTAAACTTTGCAAGGAGAAGCTCATGGTCTGAGCCACAGTCAGCTCCTGGTCTTGTTTTTACTGACTGTATAGAGCTTCTCCATCTTTGGCTGCAGAGCATATAGTCAATCTGATTTCTGTGTTGACCATCTGGTGATGTCCATGTGTAGAGCCGTCTCTTGGGTTGTTGGAAAAGAGTGTTTGCTATGACCATCGTATTCTCTTGACAGAATTCTATCAGCCTGTGCCCTGCTTCATTTTGCACTCCAAGGCCAAACTTGCCTGTTATTCCAGTTATCTTTTGGCTTCCTACTTTAGCATTCCAATCCCCCATGATGATAAGAACATCATTTTTTGGTGTTAGTTCTATAAGGTGCTGTAGTGCTTCATAGAACTGGTCAATTTCATCCTCTTCAGCACTGGTGGTTGGGGCATAGACTTGGACTACTGTGATATTGAATGGTTTGCCTTGGATTCGAACTGAGATCATTCTGTCATTTTGAGGATTGTATCCCAGTATTGCTTTTCCTACTCTTTTATTGACTATGAAGGCTACTCCATTTCTTCTGAAGGATTCTTGCCCACAGTAGTATACCTGATGGTCATCTGAATTAAATTCACCCATTCCTGTCCATTTTAGTTCGCTGATACCTAAGATGTCAATGTTCAGTCTTGTCATCTCTTGTTTGACCACGTCCAGTTTTCCTTGATTCATGGATCTTACATTCCAGGTTCCTATGGAGAAAAAATCTTTGCAGCATCGGACTTTCCTTTCACCACCAGACACATCCACAGCTGAGCGTCCTTTCGGCTTTGGCCCAGTCGCTTCATTCTTTCTGGCGCTACTAGTACTAGCCCTCTGCTCTTCCCCAGTAGCATATTGGACGCCTTCCGACCTGAGGGGCTCATCTTCCAGCGTCATATCGTTTTGCCTTTTGGTACTGTCCATAGGGTTTTCATGGCAAAGATACTGGAGTGGGTTGCCATTTCCTTCTCCAGTGGATCACGTTTTGTCAGAACTCTCTGCTATGACCTGTCCGTCTTGGGTGGCCCTGCACGGCATAGCTCATAGCTTCATTGAATTACACAAGCCCCTTCGCCACGACAAGGCAGTAATCCATGAAGGGGTGCATAGTCTATAGCTATTGTTAATGTAGATTTTTTTTTAGATTAAAAGGTAAAGGTAAAGGTTCCCCCGCACATGCGTGCTAGTCGTTTCCGACTCTAGGGGCCGGTGCTCATCTCCGTTTCAAAGCCGAAGAGCCAGCGCTTATCCGAGGACGTCTCCATGATCATGTGGCCGGCATGAGTAGATGCCAAAGGCGCACGGAACGCTGTTACCTTTCCACCGTAGTGGTCCCTATTTTTCTACTTGCATTTTTATGTGTTTTCGAACTGCTAGGTTGGCAGAAGCTGGGACGAGTAACAGTAACGAGTAACTGTTACGCGGCACTCAGGATTTGACCCGCCAAACTGCCAACTTTCTGATCGACAAGCTCAGCGTCTTAACCCACTGAGCCACCGCGTCCCTTTTTTTTAGATTAGATAACCTTTATTGTCATTTTTTTTACTGTGGGCACAACAGCACACATTAAAAATGAAATTTAGTTGCTTGCTCTCAAAGCGTATACATACATAACACATAAACATAGTATATACAACATATGTATAGACCTACGCCCTTACATATACATAGCATATAAATATTAATCACTGTCCATCTTGAATACATAACGGAAGGAGGAAGCTTTAGAGTTCACAAGGTTAATACAGTATGGAACAAAACTGTGACTGATTCTAGATGTTCTGCTTCAGATACCACGGAGCCTCCTCCCAGAAGGTAACAAGGAAAACAGGTCACGAAGAGGAAGTGTAGTGTCCCAGACAATCTTGCTTAAGCAACGCTTATGTGCTATGTCCTGGATGGAGGGGAGGGAACTGCCAATGATCTTTTCGGCCATCCTCACCATTGTCTGCACCGCCTTCCTGTCTGAAGCAGTGATGCTTCTAAATCAGACTGTGATGCTGTATGACAGGATGCATCACCATAAGGTAATGGCCTATGTCAGGGGTAGGCAACCTCGGCTCTTTTATGACTCATGGACTTCAACTCCCAGAATTCCTGAGTCAGCTATGCTGACTCAGGAATTCTGGGAGTTGAAGTCCATGAATCATAAAAGAGCCGAGGTTGCCTACCCCTGGCCTATGTTAACAAAAGGCACTGATGGTGTCCCATCAAGTTGATGTCAGCCCTTAGCGACCCCATAAGACAGGCATCCGCCCCCCCAGTTTGCTCAACCCAAGTTCGAGATGGCTGGCGGAAAACGGGAACAATTATTTCATCCCTCCGTCCATACTCCGAGAGCATCCCGTATTGTTGTGAAACATCTTTCTAGTCGCGCCCCAATTTTTAGGACACAGGATCGTGCAAATAAGACACCTCCAGTGGAGGCCAGACCTCCCGAATGGAAGTGGTTACTCTTCACGGGAAGGGGGGCCAAGATTCAACAACTCAGCTTCAACACACAACGCTGCCGGAGGGGAGGGCCCGAGGAGAACTCGCTCGTCCAAGATTGCCGCTGACTCGGCAAGTTCTGCCGCCTCCCCCGGCTCGGTGGATCGGATGTTGCAATCTCTTGTCTGCTTTGCCCCGAAGGACGGGACAATCACGCCGCCCGCTCGTGGCCACTGGTCAAGAACTGCCCCGGCTACGAAGCGCCGACCAATCCGCTCGTGGGCAATTGCCCTACCCCTGCGAAATAACCAATAGAAAAGCAGAACCTCTGAGGCCTCCCTGCAGTTCCGGAGTTCGAGAGAGCTAAGAAGCAGAGAGGCGCGCGCTGAGGCAGGCAAAGAAGAGCTCCGCCGCTAGCAACCATGGACGCTGAGAAACACGTAGCCAATTTCGGCGCAGGACCTGCTAAGCTCCCGCGATCGGTAGGTAACTCCGAATGGCCGAAGGCATCTGAGAGGAGATCCTAAAACGGAGCGGGAGGGATGCTCCGCGCTTTTAAATGCCTGGGAAGCAAAAGCGTGGCTACCGAATAAATCTTGGGTTTTAAAAGAGGGATTACTTTAAAACCTGAATGCCGAACGTTGTTCTCTGAAGTGCCCATCTAAGAAAACTTTCGAAAGGATGCTTTAGAAATTTTGACTGCAGGGCTGTTCTTGGAAAAGAGATGATGGTGGAGATGCTTCTGTATTTCGCGTCGGGCCAATTGATTTTTATTTTTAAGAAATACTTTTGGTGCAAAGAGTCGGGAAACGGTCTCTCTCTGTTGACATGGTTGTCCTGGAAATTCCGTGTTAGCGATCTCAATTATACTCTTTAAGCGTGAAGTTTTTACTCTATTAACTAAGCTTCCTAGTATGGTTGGCACAGTATTGACTTTATTTTTTAATCCTACTTTAAAGTAATATAAAGTTGGTATTTTGATATTTTACCTTTACAAATCTGATGCAATCAAAAAGACCAATTTTTTTTGTAAAAAACTCCCCGAAACAAAAACCCCAGAACATTATCATTTGCAAATAAGACATTAATAAATGGAAAAATAACATTTTTCTTTCAAAGGTATATTTGCAAAGCAAGAGCCCACGTTTCAGGATTGAAGGATATTTTGTCTTTGTATTCCCCCTCTTTAATTCCTAGTATTAGCATGACATAGTCGGATCTCCAGCTTGTTATTTTTATTTCATGTTATTTCAATCATAGCAAGTTGTATTTCTGGCATAGCACCAAAATCTTATTGCTAGATGGGCTTACCTCATGGCTTTAAGAATAGTGCATACTCAAGTTATAGTTGTACCCCAGAGCACAAATTCTGATACATGCAAAAAGTGGGGCTTTTCCTGTTTTTCCATTTGGGAAAACTCGAGTATCTAATTTCATTTTGTTTGTGCATTCAAGAGAGGAGCATTTAAAAAGTCCATTGTCTTCTCTTACTGAATAAGTCCTTTGTGAATATGTAGGGCAGACATAATTATAGATACAGCAGGGTACAGCTTCATGCTAACTGAATATTTCTCATATGTAACTCAATTTAATCCAAAAAGTTGCATCAGCAGCTGTCTTGATCCAATTGCATTTGGAGGGTGTGGCTCTTTATATCTGGTTTTTCAGCTTTCCAGCAGAACTGCATGTCCAAACAGTTTCAAAAATAATGATGATTCTTTTTTATGCTCT
Source organism: Vipera ursinii (assembly GCF_947247035.1). NCBI lineage: Eukaryota > Metazoa > Chordata > Lepidosauria > Squamata > Viperidae > Vipera > Vipera ursinii. The sequence goes on from NC_139513.1 coordinate 228,979,658, forward strand.
AAAGGAGAAGGATGAATGACAAAAGTTGCTCTGTGAATAACTCATCCAAGATAAAAGTGGTATAAATGAGGATCTTTATCTTACTGTGGTCTGCTGAACATTAGAACATGGATCTCTTTGGGCTGCTAGACACTCATGGAATTTTTGTTTCCATGTTGCAGCATGGCAATTGCAGTTGTGGGCTTATCCAATTGCAGAATGATTGTTACAGAAGTTATAAAACACTGTTTTTTTACAAATTCCCAGCCACTTCTAGCTCCTGTTTTGCTTGTTGCTCTATTATTTATTTATTAGGATATTTATATCCTACTTTTCTTTCTGTTGGACAGTCAAGGTAACTTACAATAGTAAATGAAATACAAATTACTGGTATATACAAAAAGGCATCAGTACAAATAAAATCCAGATATAAACACTGTTAGGGAGAAAGCAGGGAGGAAGAGATGCGCTTTTATTAGTTTCCTTAGTACTAGGAGATTGGGGACAAGACCATCTGCTTTCTTTCTTAAAATATTTTTTTCTGCCAGTAGGGATACTTCAAAAATAATCCGTGGGTTTCAGCTGCTTATTTTTTTGTACTTTTTAAGAAAATGTGTGAAAAAAGAATGTTGGAAAAAAGATGGTGAAAGCTGATACTTTACTTTGCAGTGTGCCACTTTCCCTTTTTATTTTTTTAAAAACATAAAATGTCAGCTGGGAATGGAAACCTGGCAAAGTCCTTCAGAAGGTATATAAAGCACAATGGCTTCTCTTGGTATCTTGTTGGGAATTCCAGCTTTCAAAACAGATTTTATATTTATATAGTTACAAATGGCCTCTGATTCAACTGGATAATAAATCCCTGTGTTACTTGTAAAGTCGTTGATGAGTTTTTCAGGCAAAGATTTCCCAAAGTGACTCTTGTTTAAAATAAAAAATTAAATAATCCAGAACAGCTGAGAATCTAATAGAGAGTGGAATGTGAAAAGAAGAGAGAGTAATCCAAATGTGAAGAAGGGCTGGATTGTGTAGGTAATCCTAGGAAAAGAGTTATGATCCATTTGAGTTAAGTTGATTAAAATCAACATGCAGGCCAATGCATCCTTCAAATTATTTTTCCACTTGGAATCCATACTGTTGTACAGTTATAGTAGGCTTGCCATATAATAATGCCGCTTGGGGTGTGTGTGAAAGCCCTAATAAGCAGGCATATACATAGAATGAAGGCTACTGCTAAGCTTGTAAGCCGCCCTGAGTCTTCAGAGAAGGGCGGGATATAAATGGAATTAAAATAAATAAATAAATAAATATAGACTGTAACATTTCAGATGATCAGTAGTTGGCAACAAAGATCAAGAGTTTTTGCTTCTCCTCATTGCCCTATAGTGGTCTTCTGAATTTTGGCAGGTCAGATAAAATAAGCCTAGAAGATTATTCAGTATTACAAAGCACATACTTCACAACATGGAAGATCTCAACATGGGACCAATCTTTGGCATCTTAGCTGATAGAAACATCCAGAGCCATTACCAGTCAGGTCAGGCAATACTTGGCTAGGATCTTGGTAGAATTATACCACTTATTCTTGGATAAATGTTAAAGCAAACATGTTAAGATGCGAACAATAATGAATCTAAGTGACTCTCTCTCTCTCTATAGAACATATGATTCGCCTATGACATGAGCATAATTGTGACAAATATTTTTTGCAGGTATTATTGGAAGCCCAGCAAGAATTGGTGGATTACAAAGGCCTTGGTATTAGTGTCCTTGGTAAGGAACTCATCTTTATGTGGGGTGTTAAAAGAAAATGAAAACGTAGGGAACAACTGTCATAAAGAAGAGGGGGTCAACTTATTTTCCAAAGCACCAGAAGGCAAGACAAGAAACAATGAATAGAAACTAATCAAAGAGACAAGCAACCTAGAATGAAGGAGAAATTTCCTAACAGTGAGAAGACTTAACCAGTGGAATGGCTTGCCTTCAGAAGTTGTGGGTGTCCATCACTGGAGGTTTTTAAGAAGAGACTGGATAGCTACTTGTCTGGAATGATATAGGGTCTCCTGCTTGAGCAAGGGGCTGGACTAGAACTTTTTGGGCACCAGGGACCGGTTCCGTGGGGAGAGGTTTTTCCGCAGACCAGAGGGTGTGTGGTTTTGTGTGCTGCCTGCATCTCTTGGATGGGGCTTTGCTTGTTTGTGTGGACCAGTTGCTGGCATGCTGCGGCCTGGTACTGGTCCACGGACTGGGGGTTGGGGACCCATGGACTAGAAGACCTCCAAAGTCCCTTCCAACTCTGTTAATCTGTTGCAAGCAAAGGATCAATACTCAGTTGATCTGAAAGAAAGGGGACCTTGCACTTGTGGGAAAATGTTAGGGGGAAAAAAGATACTTGATCATTAGAGAGACTGAGCAGTATTTAAATTGTCCTGGTCCTGTTGCAGCATTCCAGCACTAGTATGCAATGCCAACTCTTGTTACTATTCCCCTTTTAAGTTTTCTAATGAAATGAACTTAGGTTCCAACTGTTTCAGCTCTTCTGAACCAAGAAAAAATATTTTTTTTTCACTTTATTATTCTTGCTCTTTATCACTTTGACAGACATGGGAATGTTCGTGCATTCTTCTGTCTGAAAGTCATTTCAGTGGCGGGAGCTGATCTATGGACCCCATTTTTGCAGCCTTGGTTCTTTTGCCTCTATTCAGTATGTGAAACATGATACTAAGTAGAATGTGCTCACTGGTGCATGCGATAGAAAATTCCTCATTTGGGCCTATGCTCCATTTATCCATGACACCCTTGTGGAGTTTAGCAAATTAATCTGTCTTCTGTGTTTATGGTTTCTTAGGTGTTTTTAAAATGAGCTGATTTTTAAAGCTGCTTGAAGAAAGACGTTAAGATCCAGTTCATTTGAAAAGCTATGTTTGTTTTTATAATGATATCTTTGATTTCCTTTCTCTAGAAATGAGTCACAGAACATCTGATTTTTCAAAAATCATCAAAGCAGCTGAAAACTGTTTACGTGAACTCCTGTGAGTTATCCTGTTTATTCACGCCATTAAAAGCTTGACTTCTGAAAATACTGTAGTTGCAATTAATGTTTTTCCTTTGGATGTGTAGTATATTCATTATTTTTGAGTGAAACATTATCTGCGTATGGTTTATTGCTACAGAAATAAAATGGGGCGCTTTGTGTTTTGTTTTTGGCATGTTACTTCTAATTTCTATGTTAATACTTAACATTAATTGCTGGATCTCAACTAAGTTCTTTGCCATTGTTAAAATCAGGTTGACATTTTTCACATTGATCTAAACAGGATTTAAATTGAACTAATTAGATCCAGTGCAGTCTTTTTAACAAATATATTAACTATTGGGAAGAGGATAATTTAAAGCAGAGAATTGGCCAGTGGATTTTAAAAAACATTTTCTGCTATGGTTGCATAGATAGAGGACGTAGCTGTCAATTGTCCTAACTGAAAATTGTTGTAATAGGTATTTTCACAGGAAGGCAGAACCTCTTTGCCATGTGACATTCCTTGCAAAAGTTGATACAACTATATGATGAAGCTTTAGTATGTATGGGCAAATTTGCTTGGGAAAAAAGTCACGAGCTTCACACTGTTTTCTGGACTGTTTTATAACATGACTGAGAGTATCTTCACTTTCCATTATATCTCCTTCTGACATATGAGGCTCCTGAGTGGTAATAAGGACAGAATATATACATTTTTAGTAGGGCCCATGTCTGTGGGTTTTGATTCATTCTCAACACAGTTGGTGCCAATAGTTGAACATATCACTCAGAATGTATTCCAGAGATGGAATGCTCATACATTAGTTTCCAGAGAGGCTAGAACATTGCCTTTTAGGAGTTTGAGGAGGATGCCTCTGCAATTCTGTCAGTTTGACAAGTGCTGTTTTTGCCAATTGTTATTCTTTGTGGAGAACAGACTTCTACCAAGCATGTCTGTATGTGGAATCTACTTGGAGGATGGCATGATTTCAAGATTGTCACCTTGCATATTACAAACGTGATGTATCTGGATTGAGGTGATTGATGAAATTAGTTCTGATTTCTTGGAGATCTCTCTTTTAGAGAGCTAATTAAATCCTATTAATCAAATATTGAGCCTTTTTCCCCCAATTCAATCTGGCATTTTGAGAAGCGGACTAATTATGTTATGCATTCTTCCAACAAAAAAAAAACAGAGCAGTATAAAACTCTTACCTACTAGATTATCAGGACCCATTCAAGTATAAGCAAACATACATGTCTTACTTTACAAATAATATCTATCAGTCTGGTAGAAGAAGATTATGCTTTGAGCCATCATTTGGGGTGATTATTTTTTAAGTAAACATTAAGGTTTATAAAGTTTTCTCGGCTTGGATGCCTTCTTCTGTGTTTACCAGGCGTAATGAATGAATAATCATTTTTTTTCAAATCCTTTCTTCTGTTTTGTACAGAAATATACCAGACAATTACAAAGTGATATTTCTCCAGGGTGGTGGATCTGGCCAATTCAGTGGCATTCCACTTAATCTCATTGGGCTCAAAGAAGCCAGGTGTGCTGATTATGTGGTTACAGGAGCTTGGTCGGCCAAGGCAGCAAAGGAGGCTGAGAAATATGGAAAAGTGAACCTTGTGCATCCCAAGCTTTCAAGTTACACAAGTAAGTTAACTTGAGAAAGCTTACATTAAAATCTATACTAGGTTATTTTTTCCCTATTGTTTGATAGTCTTCACATTATAGAAGTATGTACATATGCAAATTTTCTGTACCTGTATCTCTTTGTACTTCTACCTCCCTACTACAGTTCCCTTCAACTGGTCCAAAAGGATGCTATGATTGATGCCCTTAAAAGCCATTGATGGTTCAAGAAAGGCTAGGTTAGCTGCATCATCCCTTTTCTAGCACTGCTGCATATTCCTGAGAAGTGTCATCCATGTTGGTGAAGTATTGTGCCCAGACATAAAATACCTTTACAAAGGGTCCAGATAATCCATTTCTTCCAAAGTCCTCTGCAATTGCAATATTTTTAATACACTTCCACAGAAAGGAGAGATTGGAGGCTGGACAAAAGTTGTCCAGGGCAATTGGGTTTAGCAATGGCCTCTTAAATAGGTGGCACACCAGTGGAAGCGCACACATACCCAGAGAAGCTAACATCACTGCATGGAACTAGCCACATGCAATCTTCTGGGAGGACTTCATCACTCAAGACACAAGAATCTAACAAACAAGTGGCCAGGTTAACGATCTCAAAGATGCTGTCTACTTCATCAGGAGTTACAGGATCAGGCTAACCAAGTATGATATTGACTCCATCATGACTAGATTAACTCAGTTGGCGTCCAACTTTGTGAATCTGCTAAATCAGGGTCCCCAATCCCTGGTCTACGGCCCATTGGGGAACCGGTCCATGCAAGCAGCGGGCGAGTGCATGGGTTCGTGAAGCTCCATTTGCGCAAGCAGCGGATGTGTACACAAAACTATCCCCTCCCTTTGCTGTTGGTGCCAGTCTACAGAACCGGAAAGATTGGGGACTGTTGTACTAAATGCCTTCTTCACAGCATCCAGTAAATGTTTGTGGTCTGTCCCTCTCCCCAAATGATCACATCTCTCCATAAAAGCCAGCTGGGTGGCTATCAGCAGACACAACAAGGATAGAGAAATAACTATGTTTTGCTGTTATATAATCTCTAATATAGGCTCTTACATGTGCTTGGCTTAGGTTCATTTTTCAGTTTCCTCCTTTGGTGCTCTTGGGTCCTGCTGTTGTTTCTTGATATTTCACCTCCCACAGTTCCTCAGAAAACCAATTGTCATCCCCCTCCACATTGAAATACTGTACAACAAGAGGCTACGTAGAGCAATCCAGTCAAAGTCTCTTGTCACCTTCCTATTTCCAGGTAGAAAGCAAGGGCTCAGACAGTTCTGAAACAAAGCCAGCGTGATACATGTTTTATGTTTCATTATGTTTTAAAATAAATGTCATGTTATGTAAAGACTGATAAGTAAAAGAGTAGGCAACTTAAAGGTAAAGGTAAAGGTTCCCCCGCACATGCGTGCTAGTCGTTTCCAACTCTAGGGGCCGGTGCTCATCTCCGTTTCAAAGCTGAAGAGCCAGCACTTGCCTGAGGATGTCTCCGTGGTCATGTGGCCAGCATGACTAGACGCCAAAGGCTCACGGAACGCTGTTACCTTCCCACCGTAGTGGTCCCTATTTTTCTACTTGCATTTTTACGTGCTTTTGAACTGCTAGGTTGGCAGAAGCTGGGACGAGTAACAGGCGCTCACTCTGTTACGCGGCACCCGGGATTCGACCTGCCAAACTGCCGACCTTCTGATCGACAAGTTCAGCGTCCTAACCCACTGAGCCACTGCGTCCCTCTTAGTGTCTTAGTGTCTGCCAACTAATTTGGGCTACAATTTCTTCATCTCATACCCTTATTGACTGTGGCTGATAGGAATGGAGGCTCCTTGGTGCTCCCGGAGCATGCTTGTTTTCTTGCAGATGTTTTATTACCCTAACTAGGTAACATCATCAATGCTAGTAAGGAGTGCTGTTTGCTGTCAGTTTATATCAGGGGTCTTCAAACGTGGCCCTTTTATGGCTTGTGGACTTCAACTCCCAGAATTCCTCAGCCAGTGTGCCTGGCTGAGGAATTCTGGGAGTTGGAAGTCCACAAGCCATAAAAAGGCCAAGTTTGAAGAGCCCTGGTTTATATTCTGCTGTCTTGCCTGTCTGTGGGTGGAGGTGGTCTTTAATATATCTGGAAGGTCTTTAGTTTCCCGAGCTAGTGACACATATATTTTTATTCTAAAAAAGGTGGGTCGTGTTGCTCTGGATTCATTGCGGTGTTTCCAAGTTGGTTCTCTAGGTATTGCAAATGTCAGGTATTGAATGTTTGCTTCTGTCTCTGGCTTCTGATGCAAACCAATAACCTTTGCTCATTCCCTGAGATGGCAGGTTCCTAATCATGAGGAATTCATGGATTTTAAAGTAAATGGGTGAACTATTTTGGTGTGAGTGAGTGAGAGAGAGAGAAAGTAGTAATTCTCATTTTTTATGATCCCTTATAAAGGTTCTGCTAATATTCAGGAGTATTAATAGCCAGTTTAAGGTTTGATAAGTAATCGAGGATTAATTTATTTGATTCAAAAATAATTTATGGAGGAAATTTTCAGCAGAACACTTCTCTATTGTTCACTAAAGCAGCCCATCTTTTTCTTTAGGTAACTGCTTTAAAAGTTGTGACTGCTTTAAAACGTTGACTCATTCAAGTTACAGCAACTCTTGCAGTAGCTGCAATCTTTTTCCAAGATCATGCAGAGGTTTTTTTTTTAAAAGGCTACTTTAATGAATAGCAGAGCTGCTCCAACCATGTATGTTGTCTTCTGAGTGATTTTCAAAATAAGAATTAACATTCAAAACTAGAATGCAATACCAGGTAAAATGCACATGGAGCTTTTTGTACTTAAAAAAGTATGTTCCTTTAAATGCCCAAATACTTTGAAACTGAAAGTTATTTTGATTGCTCGCCAATTACTTTCTTTCCGTATCAGATGGATTTTCCTTTCCCAGTTTATCAAACTCTGCTTTTTCCAAGAAGTTGCACAAGGTTGTGGAGCCTTACGTATTTTTTTTTAATACTTTCCTTGCTGAAGTAGGAGATTAGCTCTGCTGGCACTGCATTTGACCTTTGGCAGTTATTCCTGGCATATCAATGCAACCAACAGGCTGAAATTAAAAAAAAAACACCATTGTTTTCCATCATCTTATCTTTTTCAGAAATCCCTGACCCAAGCACCTGGAACCTTAATCCCGATTCCTCTTATATCTATTATTGTGCAAACGAGACTGTTCATGGTGTAGAGTTTGACTTTGTACCTGACGTTGGAAAAGCAGTCTTAGTTTCTGATATGTCATCAAACTTTCTCTCCAAACCAGTGGATGTTTCAAAGGTAACTTTCCAAAGGACATTTTGCAATATGTAATGATCTCAAATTTAAGGTCACCAAGGCCAGTGCCTCTGCTCCTCTTACTGAGGGCTGATGATGTTGAATTTACAAGCTTGGATATGTTCTATGCCAGGGGTAAGCAGCCTTGGCTCTTTTATGACTCTTGGACTTCAACCCCCAGAATTCTTGAGTCAGTTATGCTGACTCATGAATTCTGGGAGTTGAAGTCCATGAGTCATAAAAGAGCCAAGGTTGCCTACCCCTTATGAAGCAGCTAGAACTGTATAAATGTTTTACCAATGCACCCATGAATGTAATGGATCTTTCTTTGTATTTTTTCCCCCCAATGATAAGTTTGGTGTCATTTTTGCGGGTGCCCAAAAAAATATTGGTTGTGCCGGTGTCACAGTGGTAATAGTACGTGAGGATTTACTTGGACATGCTCTGAAAGAGTGCCCCATTGTGCTGGACTACAAAGTGCAAGTAGAAAACTCTTCGTTATACAACACACCTCCGTGCTACAGGTAATTTCATGATAATGATAATAATAATAATAATAGTCAAGTTGAGTGTTCAGTTGACTTGAGTTTCATGTTTTATGAATAAAAGTTTTATAATAATAAAAAACCTGTGACAATATCTGTAATACCATCAAACATCCATATCTGCCTATCCCAGGTCCTTGGTAAGGACTCGATAGGTAGACAAAAATGCCAAATCCAGTCTGAACATCTGGCTGGCTGTGCGATGATCAATAATAATAATAATAATAATAATAATAATAATAATAATAATAATAATAATAATAATGATAAAAGTTGGAGGGGACCTTGGAGGTCATCTAGTCCAACCCCCTGCTCAGGCAGGAAACCCTATTTCAGACAAATGGCTGTCCAATCTCTTCTTAAAAACTTCTGGTATTGGAGCATTCACAGCTTCTGGAGGCAGGTTTTTCCACTGATTAATTGTTCTAACTCAGAAAATTTCTCCTTAGTTCTAGGTTGCTCTTTGATTAGTTTCCATCCATTGCTTCTTGCCCTGCCTTCAGGTGCTTTGGAGAATAGCTTGACTCCCTCTTCTTTGTAGCAGCCCCTAAGATATTGGAACACTGCTATCATGTCACCCCTCATCCTTCTCTTTATTAGACTACCCAATTCCAGGAACTACCGGTATTCCTTATATGTTTTAGCCTCCAGTCCCCTGATCATCTTTGTTGCTTTTCTCTGTACTCTAATTTCTAGAGTCTCAATATCTTTTTTTACATTGTGGTAAAAACATTTTGCTAAAGTTAATATTAATTTCATTCTACTAATTACTTAGAAGTTTACAATTGACTTACTTTTCGGTCATTAGTCGAAAGGAGGGTCAAGACAAGTTGGAGAAAGTATGTGAGGTCACCTTCTGAGTTGGGAGGGCTTCTAAAATAGAGCAGATTCTTCAATCTTCAGAGGTCCCAATACAATCTTGAACTAGTAGTTATGTCTCCACTTCCTCATGTTCTGATTATAGGAGGACAATTAATATCTGAATAGGAATGCAATGATTGCAAACAGAATCCTAAATGAAGCTTATTTGTGGTTGTTCCCTTTTGACTATTGCCCACCAATACACTGAAAGAGACCAAAATGTATTTGGAACCAACCCAGGCATTTCTTTGACTGGGTGTCTCTTTTCACACCATACTATTCTATATGTCACCTGCAAACACCTGGTTGAAATAGAAACCCTTCCACAACTTACTTTTCTATATGTCACCTGCAAACATCTGGTTGAAATAGAACAGAGGTGTCCAACTGGTGGCCCGCAGGCCGGATGCATCACATGCAGGCCACACCCACCCCAGCTCCGCAAAGGCAAAAAACGTCGCGATACGACACGATATGTCACGTGACGCAATCAAGTTTGATACCTGTGAAACAGAAGCTCACTGAGTGAGCTTTGAGCCAGTGACTTTCTACCTCACAAGGTTGGCTGTGGTGACATAAAGCAGGAGGCAGTACTATATATCTCAACTTGAGCTCCCGAATGAAATGGTTAGATATGAATCTAGCAAGCAAACAAATATGACAACGGCTGCCATTCCATTAACTCTGGATCCAATAGCATTATAAGTAGAGCTTCACTTTAACTAAACCAAAGATCAAGTAACTTGGCACCCTCAAAGGAATTGGGCTACAATCTCTCTGGATCTATGTATACATGGTGCCAGATTGCTACTACTCATCTAGATTTATCAAGAGATGGAAGGGAAGTAATTTTTCCTTGTAGCCCCAAATTTCAGGTAAAGCCTGGTTTAGTGTTTCCCTCTTGACCATTGGTGATTGTTGGATTTATTGTACTATCACATCCATTTAGTACCAGCACACAAAACCTATTTTGCTAACCTTACTCTTGAGGGAAACTCTTAAACTATTTGAAGAACAGTTCAGAAAATTTGAGTGCTGCAAAAAACATTAACTTTAGAACGGGGTGTCAAACTGCCGGCCTGTGGGCCGAATGCATCATAGCAAAACCGCGCCCACCCCATTGCCGGCAATGGCAAAAAAGTCGGGATATGTCGTGACACGTCATTTGACGTTGCGAGTTTGACACCCCTGATCTAGAACAATCAGTTATTTGTGCCATCATTACATAATACAGTAGGACAGGACAGTCCTCTCTTCTGGGGCTTAACTCAATGTATTTGGTAAAGATTTTGGGCACAGATATGTAATAGTGCTAGCATATTTGCAGAACGTGTTCTAGTATGATAATTATTAACTTGTAAATTGGCCGGGTTAGTGCACTCTGGGTTTATTTTTTAAATCAAACTCACCGTGCTTTGTATGTTGCTAGAGATTGGCTAAATTTTCAATTCTGCCTACTACTATTCTTCCTTTTTGGTGACAGCATGCTTTGCCAAGATCCTGAATTAAATGTTCAAGACTTGGCAGACTGATGCACTGAATTAAATTCCTGCAGTTTGGATCATTTTAACTTCCTGTCAATAGCGGACTTGCCTTCCTGACATTAATCTTCTGGGTAGATATTAATAACCTTTTCCCCAGAAGAAATCTCATTTCCTAGCTACAAGGATTTGCCTGATATTTAAATCTATGACTAAACCTGCTTTAGGGACAGCATTGAAACTGGCAGTGTGGCTTTAAAGTGGGTCATTCAGTTATACTTCTCCCCCCTCTTCTTCCCCCCTCCCATCTGCTTAGGGAATAGGGAAGCCTAGTTGAAATTCAGCTCAATGTGGAGAAAGGATTCTGCACTGGCCAACTGGGATAAGCAAATCTGACTTGGTAAGAGTGCACAGGGAGGCAGAAAAAAAAAGCTCTTGAAAAGAGTGTTATCATCAATGTTTTTAGATTATATTCTGCCAAAGGAAGCCAAAAGGCCAGCAAAATGTTAGGGGACAGCAATATTTCTCTTCTCATAATGGTTTCAGCCATTCAGAGTTGTTGAGAGTTGGGCAGCATACAAGTTTAATTAACAATAATAAACTCTTATTGCTGGTCACATAGCGAGCCAGATATTTAACCTGTATTTTGCATTTTTATCTACCTATCGAGTCTTTCCCAAGGACCTGGGATAGGCAGATGTTGTTTGATAGTGTAAAAGGTGTCCTTGCAGGATGTAAGCTGCTGCAAATAAAGCTGCCTTTTGCAGTTGACTGATGGTGATTTTTGTCAATGCCAGTGGTATTCAAGTGGGGCTCCAGATGTTTTGGGATTGCACCCAAGGCGCCTATTACTATTGGTACTATCTTTGCTTTCTTTTGCCACAGTTGTTCTCGTAGTTGTAATGTTTTTAAAGAAAAAATGTTTGGTTTAAACATTGTTTTACAAAGGTCTTCTTTGGGGCATTCACCTGAAAAAGGCCACATTACAGGGACTAGTGTGCACCAGCTCTGTGAAGAATGGTAACTTCTGAGCATGTAGCTTCTAAAGAGTGGGGCAGTTTTAAGACTATATTGGCCAGTGAAAGACTGAAGATCCTGTTGGCTTTAATACTGCTAAGTTCTGCACAATAATTTGGTTCCAAGACTGTTAATTTATAATAATACCCCTCAAGTTCGTGAACACAGTACTTCTCATAGTAGTTAGGAAGCTGGAGTATTTTGGTTAAAAGCTTGACATGGCCCTGAATGTATTCAGATGCTTTGAATAGTGTTAACCTTGGCAAGAGGATAATAAATATCTTTCAAAGTGGGTTGAAAGGATTGTTGAGAGATTTGTAAGTAAAGGTGCTTGAAATTGTTTGAAACTCTAGTGTAGAGTAGTCATACTAGTGATTGTGGTAAATATTCAGCCTCTGGGGATTGCATTGTGGTTCAGAAATGTACAAAAGTTTACTTGCAAATGAATTAAAAGCGTTTAGAATGGAGGCATCCTGTGCTCTTTTAAGACAAATTCAAAGGTCACATTGTCTGAAAATTCTGAGACTATGCTAATATCTAACGGCAATTCCAACCTCTGAAAGACCCAAGATTGGAGAATGCTGGTCTAATGGCTTTTGGAATACTCATTAAACACTGTAACAAGAGAAAATGTTTTGGAAATACTGCAAAGGTGCACACAATTTATCATTATGCAAAACAGAGTCCACAACAAAGGTCCCTGCTTGTATTTTGTGCTTTCATTTCCATGCAATAGCTTTCTTTGAAAACAGTAGCTAACAAATGCAAGAAGGTTACTGAGTTCTAGTAATCTTTGTTGGCAAGTAGCTTTGCAAAAGCATGCTACAGTATATGTATGAAAGAAACAGATGGATAGTTAAATCAGTGGATAGGTGGGGACGGTGCTAAAGTTATCCGCATAACACCAGCAGTTTTTAGCCAATTCCTCTTCCTTTCCTCTGTTTGAACTGAGATTAAATGTTCCACACTTGCAGAATATTTCTTTTCCTTCCAATTTTGCCAGGGGTGTGCAGTTTGCATTGACTTAAAGATCACATCAGGGTTTCTGCTGCATGTAAAGGGTCTCTCCAAAAATGAGAGGGGGGGATGTATTTGAGGGGGGGGATGTTCAGGAGTTTTCGAAGGTGAAATGGATGTCTGTAAGTTTTAGATGTTCTCAATATGCAACAGCAGCTAAATGGACAAAGATTTTGATTTTATGCACTATGGGGGCCTTAAAAGGGACTGATGTTCCACCTATACGTTTGCAGATAATTTCTACAGCAATGACAGAAGCTTAGGTTGTTGCTCTGATGGAAATTTCTTGGTTCCTCTCAATGGGCTATTATGCGTCTTAAAGCAAATAAATCCAATAGCTGTGTTTCCCAGCCTCGGTAACTTTAAGCCAGCCATGGAATTCTGGAGGTTGAAGTCCACCCAACTTAAAGTTGTTAAGCCTGGGAAACACTGTTTTTATAGTGTGAGAAGCTTTAGATGCTTATCATTTGTCTTGCTTGCTTAAGTTATTTAAACCTGCTGGTTCTGCTGAAGCAGTTGCTGATCTAGACAAATGTGGTGGGAACTGGGTTGGCTTTGATAGACAGTTAGAGACTTTCTTTTTCCTGCTCTTTCAAATCTCCATGGTTTTGAGTCAATTCTATGCTAGATTTTCTAAGCCTCATATTTTATATTATAGAAGCAGAATTGGTTGAATGAGTAATTGGTGCCTCTCTTCTTGATTCCAGTATCTACATCATGGGCTTGGTCTTGGAGTGGATAAAAAACAATGGTGGTGTTACAGCTATGGATAAACTCAGCCAGATTAAATCACAAATGGTTTATGATATTATTGACAAATCTAATGGATTCTATGCGTAAGTATGATTACTGTAAAGAGAGGGACCTATAGCAAGGCATGCCTTGTTGCCTGAATATGTCTGTTCATGTCAAGAAAGAGGGAATTAGCTCCTTTAAAATTGCCACTGAAACTTTTCCCCATGTTAGAGGCACGCAAAAAAGTTAATGATCACAACAGAGGCCTTGTGCGTCCTTTTTGATAAACACAAAAGAAAGATTATGAATCTATAGCAAACAGAGGAACATGTCACATGAAACATTACTGTGCAAAGCAGAAATATTTTGGAAACATATTTAAAACTTTTATCTGATGTAGGAAGGGGCAGAAAAAGATAACCTTTTAAAGTAAATAAGTGAGTCCTAATATCAAGATTGGTCACTTTTATACTTAGTCAACTTTACTGTTTGGCAAAAGAAGGGAATACAGTTCAAAAGTAAAATAACAAGTTGGCAAATAGGTTTGCAGATTAGCAACTTGCTTCACCATACAGCTACCTCTTTCCTTCAAAATATGTGTGGAGTAGCTGTAATGCAGAGGTGGGTTAACATGTTGAACTTAACCATGACTGAAGAATCACAATTGGCTGGATGCCCAGAACACGCTAAGCCGTAAACATAAAGTCTCTGCAGAGATCCAGATTTTAAAAGGAAAGAGATGATTGGAGTAAATGGGGTGTTTACTCCATAAAGCTTGTACAACCCAGGAAAATATTACTTCATTTAAGGAGAGGCTGACAGGTGTGACGTACCCTATGTATCTTAAATCACCTTTCCCCTTCAAATCTTCTCAATCCTAATAAACTTTCCTGAAACATTTCTTGAAATGGTTTGCAAACAATATATTAAAATTTATGATGGCTTAGTGTAATGTATGAACCCAGACAGGGTTGGAGTATAGGCAAAAGTTCCCTGGGGATCCGCTGTGCTAAGTGTAGTGAGACAGCAGGAGCAGTAAGTGGCAGCCTCCACTTCCAGTTCTACTCATTATCGGTTGGACTCCCACGTCTGAGGAGGAAGATACCCACTGGCTCATATCTCTAGGGAGCTTCAGCATTCACCCCACTGTCATGGTCCAGGGATTTTCCATTTTTTTTTCCCAGGCTATGGCATCTGACAGGTAAAACATTATTTCCCCAAGTTTCTGACCAGGAGGTAAAATTAAAGACTAAATTTTCATTAAAGAAACTTGGCCACGTTCAGGTGAATTTTTCTTTGTTGCTCTCTCATCCTTGGAGTCAGTTTACTCTCGGACTTGCTTCCCACCCCACTTTTTAGCATCTTTGTTCTAAAATGTGGCTAAACTAACAGTTTTAACGACAGTTTCACACAGATTGCCTGGGAACAAACTTCAGGTTCCTGGACTTAGCATAGCACTCCAGCTATAGGGATATGCTCGGTTTGTTGGTTAATTTAGTACAAATATTTTTTTAAGTTCCTTCTAAATGCGGGGCACATTGAGCTGAAGAGAAGCATTATCATGTCTCAAGAAAGCAGAATGGCTTAAACCAGGGGTCTTTAAACTTGGCCCTTTTATGACTTGTGGACTTCAACTCCCAGAATTCCTCAGCCAGCTTGTCTGGCTGAGGAATTCTGGGAGTTGAAGTCCACAAGTCATAAAAGGGCCAAGTTTGAAGACCCCTGGCTTAAGCCATTCTGCCTTGTCTTTCCACCTATACAGTGCCTCCTCCTTTTTGTTTAGGTAGGGAAGTCTAGTTGATGCTTATCTTTAGAAGGACTAGAGAGATTACGGTTTCTCAAATAATTGTTGCCACTTTTTAAATTTAATTTAGTTGCTAATTACTGTTTGATGTTTATGAAACAATTATCTCCTAAGAGCATGCGTGAATCCAAGAAATTATGGCAATTGCCATGACTTTTATTTATAGTGCTCTTGCAACCAGAGGTGATATGCTTCTTCAAATTAGACACAGGGGAAAATCAGTAGGACTCAGCTTAGTCTCTCTCTCTCTCTCTTCTGGTCTCTCAGGGCTCTTACATTAACTAATGAGAATTATGCTTTAGTTCAAGAAAAACTTCAAAGGCTTAATGATTTTTTTAACAGAAAAATTAAGGACTGTTCACATTAATTAGCCTTTGGCTCTGATTTGCAACATGTTAAGTGTTCAGCGCAGTGCAAGCTGGTGTGCATAATGATCAGGTATGTCCTGTGCATGAGAAGTGCTTATCTGGTCAGGCTGGCTAAGAATAATGAAAGTTGACCTCCAGCATATCGAGTGGACACCAAATTGGAAAAAAACTGCTGGAAAAAGTCCTTTTGTTGAACAGTTTTCAAATGCCATGTCATTATCTCTTGAATAGGTCTTTGCAGAGAAAAGCAGCTACCGTGACTGAACAAATACCGCACTATTTAGAAACATAACTAGCTCACTAATGATTCAATGCATCAACTAATATATATTATAACGAATCAATAAAAGTGAAGCAATAGCTTCTATGTCTGTGACTTTTACAGATGCCCCGTGGAAAAAAAAAGCAGAAGCAGAATGAACGTTCCCTTCCGGATTGGCAGCATTAAGGGTGATGAAGCTCTAGAAAAGGAATTCCTTGAAAAAGCTGTACAAAACAACATGATATCTCTGAAAGGTCACAGGTAAGAGAGAGATTTGGGAAAAAAGCTTTGTCTCAGGTCTTTCTAGGATATGTTTGGATAAAATGAGTCTTGAGCTTGTGGTTTATACATATATGTTTGGATGCATCCACATATACTCATTCAACAGTGACAAATACCTTCTGTTTTCAGAATTAATGGACAAACATATAACACTAGTAGACAATCTGTAACCTGTTGGGTGATGGTTTCAGTTGTGTCATTGTTGAGATTGACAGAATTACAAGCAGGCAGAAAACTCTTGGGAACGGGAGCGATTTCTGACTTTCTGCTGACTTCCCCACTGAATTTGCTTGTGATAAGACTGCAGGGAAAAAGTCAGTGGAGAAGCCAGCAGGGAAGGTTACAAGTTGCTTGGGTAAGTCTCCGCCACCCACTCACTTTTCCTTAGACCCTCTGCACTTATGCCAGCCACTCATACATGTACACACACACTCTGTTCATACAATACCCTTGTGCACCGTCTCTGACTTCACCACACCTCTTGGGCACACCTCACACCCTCCATGACCCTTG
The DNA here is from genome assembly GCF_947247035.1 of Vipera ursinii. Lineage (NCBI taxonomy): Eukaryota > Metazoa > Chordata > Lepidosauria > Squamata > Viperidae > Vipera > Vipera ursinii. The sequence continues at coordinate 228,996,492 of NC_139513.1, forward strand.
CCCCATCTTATGTGCATCCCCTCGCTCCCTCTCCATCCAGCAGCAGAAGTTTTCCTGCTTGCTGGCCTTGGATTTGCAACTTCCCGTTGGCTTCTCCAATGAATTTGCTAGTGAAAAACAGGCAGGGGAGCTAGAAAACACAGCCGTGTTTAAACATCCTGCTGGCTTCCCCATTGACTTATGGGAAGCCATTGGAGTGTTGAAAATGACAGTCACATGACTGTAGCTGACCATGGTAGTGTGGTAGTGCTGAAACAGCCACAACTTTCCCAAATTTCAATCTCATAGAAATAATGGTCCTAGATTTAGGACACATTCTGTAAGTTAGCCCATTTGAGTATTAAAAAACAGTTGCCCTATGACCGCACTGTTCTGTCCATTCGAAAGTGACAAACAGATGAACAGGCACAAGAGATTTAGTGGTATATAAATGAGGGTTATAGTGAATGTTTGCTCATCTATGTTTTTTAAAAATATAAACCTTTCACTCAAGCAATAATTTCTGGTTTCCCGAGCAGTTTTGGCAATCCTGGATCATATGAATGTGGTAATTTCAAGATGAAATATAGACACTGAAAACATACTATACATACTGGATGATTGAGGATCCTTTCTTTAAGGACAGTGAAACATATTCACATGGGGGAAAGCAGAATTTAATCCAGTTTATTGATAGTTTAAAAGGGAAATTGTTTGGTTCTGAGGTAAATGAGCCTCATGAAAAACACCCTCTTCTGTTTCTGACCTCATGATCATATAATGGTGACAACTGGAGATTTTTTCACAATTACTTTAGGATTTAGGATACAGATGCATTCTCCAATAGAGCCCAAGTTTTCCCAGTGCTCAGCTGATCCTGATTGAAAATATATACTCTTCTACATTCCTTCCATGTAATCCTCCATTCTTTTATTTCTGTGTTGTGTCCATGGAGATTATTTATTTTATTTATTTATTTATTTGACTTATATACCACCCTATTTCCGTAGGACTCAGGGCGGTTTACAGGGTAATTAAAATCATACCATACAAAAGTTAAAAAATTTAAAACAATTAATTAAATTTAAAGCCCAAAGTTTAAAAATTAAAACATTTAAAACCCAATTAAAACCCCTCAGTCTAGGCCCGACAGCTCAAAGAGCCAAGTTTTCAGGTCCTGGCGGAATGAGCGGAGGTCGGAGGCAGTCCTAAGTTCCATCGGAAGTTGGTTCCAAAGGGCAGGCACACCCACAGAGAAGGCCCTCTCTCTGGGAGTCACCCGCCGGCAATCCTTCACCGGCGGTACCCTAAGAAGGCCCTCCCTGTGGGAGCGCACAGGACGATGGGAAGTGGATGCCAGCAGCAGATGCTCCCTCAGATAATCCGGACCCAAGCCATTTAGGGCTTTATATGTCATCACCAGCACCTTGAATCTCAGTCGGAGGGCAACCGGAAGCCAATGCAGCTCACGGAGAAGAGGTGTTACACGGGAGTATCGGGAAACTCACATCACAACTCGCGCGGCTGCATTCTGCACCAGCTGAAGCCTCCGAGTGGTCCTCAAGGGCAGCCCCATGTAGAGAGCATTGCAGTAGTCTAGCCGGGAGGTCACGAGCGCATGGGTGACTGTGTGTAAGGCATCTCGGTCCAGATAGGGCCGCAACTGGCGCACCAGGCGAACCTGGGCAAAGGCCCCCCTGGTCACGGCTCCTATATGATCTTCAAAGCTGAGCTGTGAATCCAGGAGGACGCCCAAGTTGCGAGCCCTATCAATGGGGGGTAACACCTCACCCCCCATCATTAATGATGGAACAAACTGGTTAACCTGAGATGCCGGTATGCACAGCCACTCAGTCTTGGCAGGGTTGAGATGAAGCCTGTTTCTCCCCATCCAAACCTGGACTGCCTCCAGGCAACGGGACATCACGTCGAGGGAATCACTGGGTTGGTTCGGGGTGGAAAGAAAAAGTTGGGTATCATCAGCATACTGATGATACCCCACCCCGAAACCACGAATGAGCTCGCCCAGCGGCTTCATATAGATGTTGAACAGGAGGGGATTATCAATCATCCAGGTCATGATTGTCCAAAGGTGCTTTTCCAAAAAAGCAGCTGGACTTTCTTTGTTTTTTTCCCCCTTGAAAACATTTTGCTTCTCATCCAAGAAGTTTCTTCAGTTTTCGAGGAAAAAAACCAAGAAAGTCCAATTGCCTTTTGGAAAAGCACCTTTGGGACATTCTTCTATGTTCTTTTCTTCCCAATTTCATACTGCTGGAAGGCTTGCCTTGGATGTTCCTTTTATGCTTATACTTTCACAGAACAGTAAAAAGTCATTGTGGATGAATAAACCTGCTTTTAGTATAAATAAATTATTTTGGAACTTGCCGAGAAATAAACGTGTTTGTGAAACCGAGTCACCATGCACCCCTTCCTCTCCCCTCCCCATTTTCCTTCATATTTCAGATCTGTGGGAGGAATTCGAGCATCTTTGTACAATGCGGTGACGATTGAAGATGTTGAGAAGCTGGCAACACTGATGAAAAGCTTCATGAAGCTGCATTCATAACAAACTAAAGTGGATGGTGTTGTGGTGAACCACTTTTGAAATAAACCAGCAAAGAATTAGTAATTAGAAAAAGTTAATACAAAATATTCCATGGCATTATAATTTTGAAACAAAGATATTGATCTTTTTTCTGGCCAGTCAAATATGCATAGCAGTTTTGGCTGACTTGAAGACAGCCAAGCTGCACTTTGACCCTAAAACCAGTGCCTGTTCAGTGGTCCATAAAAGGATTGGTAAGATTTTAATTTTTAAACAGATTATATCGGTCATAAGATACCAAGAATTCTCTGGAACGTACACTCAATGCCGTACACAATCTAATCTTGTATAAAATATATTTAAGTATACTTTGTTACATTTTCCCAGCATTTGTTTCTTCCTTGATTTATTTAATTTAAAGTCTGAATCTTCAGCTTGAGCTAGCCACTTTTTCAACGTCTGATCATTCCAAGTGCATATCTCTAAAAGTGCCTAAAGAAACTGCTGCCAATTATGTAGACGACAGGCCTCAATCTGGCAAATATTTTGAAACAATATGCCTAATGAATTGAAGGCCTGGCTCAACTGTTATTCTACAACTGTTAATATATAGTTAACCATTCTAAGGTGCGGTATTTTTTTTTAACTTTTAAAATAGTATGCTTAAATCATTTTAGCAATCTTACATTCTCACAAAAGTAAAAAAAAAAATCTTTCGTATCCTTTCTCCTTTTGAAGTCAACATTACATTCATGCTTTTATAAAGCTGAGTTGACCCCAAGGTTCACTTTATTGATTACTTTTGGTCAGATGTATAATTTTGCTTTTTCAGAAAAGGCAGCTGCAGTAAGCTGGGATTAAATGCGTTCTGTACACTTAATTCATAGAGTCAAACTGAAAAGATTGGAAGCATCCATGGAGATCATCTAGTCCAATTCCCTTCCCAATGCACTGTTTCTGTCCTCAGCCCTGCATGGTCTCCATCTAGGAGAATTGGCACCTGTGAAACAACTCATATTCTTTAATTTTGAATGCCATCTTCATATATTGTGATCTTCGTACATTCCCCATATTTACACCCTCAATCCAATTCTCTCACCTGTCCAATAATGTTTCTTTTTTTAAAAAAAAGTAAAACAATTAGAACCTCAAAATTAACTATATTGTTAATTTATAACATTGAGCAATCTCTCCCCAGCTGTTTTACAAAAAAAAGCACATTATAAGTTGGTGGTTTGATCAGTTTCCATCTCCTTAAAATGGAAGCTTATCAAACGGGGAACAGAATTTCCAACTGAATGCAGAATTATATCGCATTCAGTATGGATACAGAATCATATCTGGGTAGAAGGCCATATGTTGTCTCATGGGAGAAGCATTGAGGACTATATGGAGGTGGGGAAGGTGTCCATCTCCAGAGTAAGCTATATTTTGCTTAATTCCAACCATTTTTAACCAGATATTTGACCTTTCCAATTACATCTAGATTTAAAAGTATTACATTATGAGAGCCCTTCTGTCTTCTAAAGTATCTGCCTGTCCTGTTGTGATAGTTTATATACTTTGGGTCTTTCTATTAAAAACTTCTCCCTGGGATTTGTATATGTCTTGTTCAAACCTGGTTCTTCAAAAGAGGCATTTCATCCAGCTTTGAATTAAGTTGGGTAGCAGGCTCCTTTGATGTTAGTTTTATTCTTTCCAGATATATGCAATTTTATTTTCCCAGTGTTGTTAATTTGCTTTTAATATTGTATGTTGCTCAGAGTCACTATAAAATCAGTCAGCTGTACAAATGGGATAAATACATTTTAAAGAAGAATTGGCTTCTTTAGTTTAAGACTTAAAACTGCACAGCATTCCTTTAGAAGCTGCAATGCGCATCATTTTTTTACAGTATTAACATTATTTAAACATCGTTACTATAAATAATATTCCTTGGTTATTTCTTGGCATAATGTCTGAAGTAGATGGCCATGTACCCTTTTAAACGACACAAGTGTGTCTGCTGATTTTAAAATAGCAATGTTTTATTTTTTGTATTCCACCATTAACTGAAAAAATGATAATAAAAAACTTAAAACAGCTTTTTGTGATTTGATTTTCTTTTAACATAAAACATAATAAATGTATGTTCTGTGAGACTTATAGGACCATTAGCATTGGTTATAAAACTTCTTCATAAAGGTCAGGGAAAAATATTTTTTATTAATCTCACAAAGTTGAACTTTGTTTAGGATGAGAATCCCAACTTTTTTTTTTTTTAGGAGAAAGAGCACATTTCATAAAATGGCTGTGCATCCACTTACAAAGTGCCCAAATACCAGTGAACCATGTTTGGGATCCAGCATTTAGTTTTCTCATCTAAAGACTACAATATCAAGATCCCTCCTCCACCTCTTTGCTGTTCACAGTATTCTTCCAAGTCTTCTCCAACACCAAAGCTCAAAAATGTCAATACTCTTCCTATTTTGTTTCTTCAAACTCAACTTTCATTTCCATAGAGTGTCACAGAAAATGCCGTGGCTGGCATGATTCTGATGTTTGTATATATAGACACATCATGTCATTTGAATATTTTTTCCCAAAGTCTCATGGCTACTCTGCAAGTGCTAATCTGTGATGTATTTCTTGAGGGCTAGTTCCTTTACTATCCATCACTTCAATATCTTCACAATCAGTTCTAAGGCTGGTGGCTCTACCTGTTGGCATTAGTTTGATCTCTCTTGTATTTAATTTTAGCACCGTGTTTTTCACATTGGCCCTTGCTTTTATCACTAGAGCTTTCAAAACTTGCATTTCCAGCTATCAGGCTAGAGTCATCAGCATAATTATTATTTCTTCCTTCAATTTCAAAGATATATGTACGTATAGTATATATACAGGTATATATATTCATATATTCCTCCTTCCCTCCAACAATGCAACATAATTATGACTTCTCATGTATGTGTGTATGTATGTATGTATGTATGTAAGTATGCATAGTATATATACTGAATAAGGGAAGATTATACAGATTATGATCCATTATATTCCTTTGCCAACCTGAAGCCAGTCTGTTTCACATCCCTACTCACTTCTACTGGTCCCTCTTCAGAGACTAGCACAACAAGCTTGTGTATCTGAGATTTTGCAAGCAAGAATTCCCTTTTCTGCGCCAACTGAAGATATGACTGGTGCTGTCATCTTGGCCAATGATATTGACTAGTCACTGGAATGGGAAGTGATTGAAAGCAGCTCTTGTCTATCAAATCAAAGAAAAATGGTTCCATTAGAGTCAGAGGCACCGATTTTGCACCTCATGATGCATGTGGCAGTTTCCTGTTCCCAGGAGACTGAAGGTGCTGTAGTTTCATTTCTTTGAAACGTAAGTTCCTATGTGAACCTTATTTTGCATTATTTTAAAAGGTTATATCCATTTCTCTGAAATGCCTAATCTCATTCTTGAGCATGAACATGTTTGATATTAAGCTGTCTTCCTAGATAGCTTTATTTTTTAACAGACATGACAGCATAGATCTTTAATCTTGTCTGCCAACCCAAGATGTGCTGACATTAAATTAAATCTGAGAGATGAATTTAATATCACCTTAAGGTGGCTGAACATAGCAAAGAAAACAGTTTTCTTATTTTGTGCCTCCAAATTATTAAATGTTAGAAGTAACATTAAAGATGGTAGGATATTTTGATGGATTAGTTTCTGTCAAATTAAGGTGAAAACATTATTAGGCTTGGTATTATATCAGCATATGATTAATGTTTGTTATATTACACTCTTTGAATGTTAAATAAAATGTGGGGGAAAATCTTCACATTTGATAAGGATGTGCATAATTAAAAACTGAAATGTTACTTTGTTTTTAAGTGAAATCAATCATTTTAATTGGAAAGAAATATCTCTTATTTCTGTTGGTAATTGGACTCTCGATAATTTTAAATGGAGATTCATAACAGTTTGTGATAAATTGGCTCCTTTTAGGCTAAAAGAAGCTCAGAAATTATAATTAGCCCTGGATTATTCCTGGATGACTAGATCAAAGAGATTGAAGGAGATAGGAAGAAAAGCTGTTTAATACACAAAGATTTATTAGGTTTTAAAGCAGCTCAAGAATATATGTATGTTGGTAGCAAAAACAAAAGCTCCCCAATTCCAAGAGGGAAAAAAAAAACATCTTAAAGAGTATGAAAGGAAATGAGCATTTTAGTCTCTGGACAACATTTGAGCTGAAGAATTTATGTCAGGGATTTAAATGTGCAGAACTATTGTAACAGGAATTGCTACTAAAAATTATTAGAAAACATAATTTGAACAAATATAATTAGCTCAATCTAATCTCTAGTTAATTCTCTGTGTGTGTGTCTCTATTCTCTCTCTCTCTCTCTCTCTCTCTCTCTCTCTCTCTCTCTCTCTCTCTCTCTCTCTCTCTCTCTCTCTCTCTCTCTCTCTCTCTCTCCTTCTATCCTTCTCTCTCACTCCATTCCCAAAACCAGGACTTTTAAAAAACACTAGACAACCTATACCCCATTGCTTCCTTCCTTCCTTCCTTCCTTCCTTCCTTCCTTCCTTCCTTCCTTCCTTCCTCCCTCCCTCCCTCCCATGCAACATCATTATTTAATTTAATTTAATAATTTAATTTGTATACCGCCCTTCTCCTGAAGGACTCAGGGCGGTGAACAGGGCAATACACAATAAAAATAGAATACAAAAATTAAAAAGCTATTAAACATTATGCCCATAAAATTAATACATATTAAAATTAAAACTATTTATAAAAACCCAACCCCATCCCGTCAGACCAGACCAGCTTGTTCGAAAAAGAAAGTTTTGAGATCGCGCCGGAATGAGCGAAGGTCGGGGGCCATCCGGCGCTCAACCGGTAAGCGGTTCCAAAGGTCTGGCGCGCCCACAGAGAACGCTCTCCCCCTGGGGGTCACCAATCAGCATTCTTTGATCGGCGGCACCCTGAGGAGGCCCTCTCTGGGAGCGCACTGGACGTGTCATGAATAATATGCCTGTGTCTATTCAGGTTTTTTTTCCTGTTTTGCTACTTGTACTAGTTACAGTATTTTTACCCCCAAGTGTAAATTCATATGGTTGTTTTTCTTCTCTTTCATTTCTTTCTAGAAGGTCCAGAAAGAAAAGGAGAGATAGAGATGATCCATATGTATGTTTGTGTCTCTTCTATGGCAGCATGGCAGTAGATTCTAAGAGAGTAAATGGTTCATATATGCAGATGGTGATAAATTAAGATTGTGAGTGAAATACAGTACATAATTTATTTTAATTAGTTGATTCAATTAAGGAACGTATTTTTTGTTTTGATCTTGTCCTGGTTTTTTTTGTTGTATTGGCAGGTATACATACACACCTAATATCCAAACATGAAGCATGTGGACACGTATTTCCAAGACAAGTTTCACTTACGGTAGAATTGACAATCTGATGTTGACAAGGTGGGGAAGGTAGACATTGAAAAGGATTTGGATTGAATTTATGATTTTTTTTCAGTTCCCTTTTTTTCCGCCAGGAGACAAGCATCACGTTACATTCAAGATTACCTTCCTTTCAAGCGAGTGCAGTAAGTAATATGTCAGCATCTATCACCTCGTATCAGCTTTATTATACTGCTGTTATCAGAACTCTTCCAGAGTTGAAGGTGACATGCAAAGAAGAAAGCCTTCGTAATGTCAGCAGCAAGGTGAAAAGTTACAGTAAATTAAGCCAGAAAGTCTGTAAAGCAATCTGCTTGCTTGCAGAGTGTGTCTAATAACGCTGGAACATTTTCCTGAAAATAAAGAAGAAGAAAAACTAAATTTTGCTGAGCTTTCAGAAGGTGATATAGTCTAAGAAAAAAGTAGGTGAAGCAACTGATATGTTCTCTGAGCCAGCCTATCTTGAATCACACAATCCTTTGGTATCTACTGCGCTTCTTCTCCGGAGTGGTGAAAAATTCTTGGGCCATTTAAATTTAGTTTCCGTCATATACAACAGCCTTAGAAGGAAGAGTTCAGTTACAATTACTTTCCTTAAGAGGGAAGTTCTCCCTTGTGGCAGGCGATTATACTTTGATTGTTGAAGCCTCCCAGGAGCAAAGAGGGGTAAGTTTAGTGATATCATTATGTCATCTAAGTGAGATGGGGCAAAATCAGTTGGAGGGGAAGTTAGAAACTACCTATAATATTTTCAGTCAGTAAGTTTATTGTTGTAATCACAGGTCATAATATGTAGTGTGCCATAAAATACAGTAAAATAACAGTTAAAGAGTAAGATTGTAAAAAAAAAGAGTAATACAAAGAATATTGACCTGTTAAAGGTTACAGCAAAACAAAGGCAAAGCTGTAACTAAAAATTAAATATTTCTTTCTAAGTTTAAATGACAGTAGAGCAAAAGCAGTAGCTTGGTTGTTGAGAATTGGCACCACTTCTGTAAGAAGATAGTTCAGTTTTTCGAGGTTGCAGCCCTCGTATTCACATACATCACTAGTTTGGGCCTGATGTCATTCTACATGCAGAAATAGTTTTGTTTTGTTTTTTTCTTTTTTGTATTTTTAAGCGGAGACTTGGCACTTAGCTCAGAGATTCAAAAATATCTTTTTTTAATTGTTAAAATAGCCTACTGTATTCTGGTTTTTTTAATGTTTAATTTTCCATCAATAATGTTCTGAACTCTACCTTTGCAACTTCTTTTGTCCATTCACTGATACTTTATTGCATCAATTATTTTTCATTTGCTTTATTGTTTTTCCTTTCCTTTTTTAAAAAATGAATGAACGAATATAATAATAATGAACGCTGGGAAGGGGAGATGAGAAAAGGATTCATTTTCTGAACAACCTGTGTCTTACCTATTTTTGTCCAAAGTATTATCCCTAACAATTAATGAAAAAAAATGTCAGCCAGCGATATTTTTTGATGTTACTACACTATTCACTTTTATTCTCTCAGTGGTTCTTTTGGTATTTGTATAAAGATGTTCCTGTGATTCTAATTTTTCATTTTGAAAACTAATATTGGGTGATATAAGAGGAAGACTTTTTTATAGCTGGCCAAAGGCGCAGAATTTCCAGCTCCGAATATTTCTTATGCAGATGGCCTTTCTCCAGGATATGAAGCTGTATTCTAAAAGCAGGTGGCTTTTCAAGGTTGAGTGTTCATTTTAGTTCCCTTAATTTGTAAAAAAGTTTAAAAGTGGTTTGTTATCTGCTGCTGCCTTTAAAATAGTTTATTTTGAATTACTGTTTATTTTGTTTTATGCTTATTAATCAGAAATCAAACTGAAGTGGGATATTCAAGCTGCAATCCTATATAATGCTCTGGAGGACTTTAATGCAATCACCATCTTCAGTGGAGAACTCAGTGGATACTTCTTAATGGTATAAAGCAGGACTTTTCAACCTTTTCACCGATTGTATCACTTTTAGGATATGGCAATATTTGAGTACTACCTAGCAAGGTGTCAAAAACTTGATGACTAAAAAAAAAGGAAAAAAAGGGAAAAAAGTGATAAAGTACTGGTAGTCCTTGACTTACAACAATTCAATGAGTGACTGTTCAAAGTTACAATGGCAATGAAGTGACCTATGACCATTTTTCACACTTAGGACCGTTGCAGCATCCCCAGGCTCATGTGATTTATATTTGGATGCGTGGCAACTGATTCATATCTATGATGGTCACATCACAGTTGGTTGAAGTATGGGATGCTATATAAATGTTTTAAACAAACAAAGAAAGAAATAATAAGGATGCTTCTACCCATTGCAGCAGCAGCAGCAGCAACTGGATGTTCTGATGCAATCCTTAACCTCCTCTATATTCAGACTTGAATGCATCATAACAAGGGTGTTCAACCTGGGCAATTTTAAGACCTGTGGATTTCAGTTCTCAGAATTCCCCAGCCAGCCAGTTGAAGTCCACAAGTCTTAAAGTTGCCAAGGTTGGACCCTCCCTGCTTTAGAATATACAATCTTTTTATTATATTTCATGCTCACACACACTGCCTGATGCAACTCTAGTGATGCATCATAACAGAGTGAAAGCTGAAGATCTCCTAAAACTGCAATCTCTCCCAACTCCATTCTGAGGTTCTGGACTTTGAGTCACTGCCAAAATAGCAGACAGACAGAGACTGCAGTAATATATAGGTGTCAGGCTAAAGGAAGTTGCACCCTCCCACTCTATGTCTTCCATCTAAAGTTCGTCACAGCTTGGCAACCTACTGTGTCATACATCTCAAGGAAACTGCTAAGGCATAAGTAAAATAATAGCACTTAAACGTGAATAGTTAACATTCTGTCAAAAGGTAAATGGGTTCCTGGGTAAGCTGTGGAAACTGCTGTCATTCAGCATTTATAACCGGATGATAAGGCAGTTCCTGTTAGATTTACACAGATGGGTTTCTCCCATTTGCTTCTGCTTTGCTATAGTTTATCACTTGGGTTATGCAACCTTGTCTGAATGAATGCAACTTTTGGGCTAAGTCGAGGTTGGCAATTTGCAGCTCTTCTAATGTTACTGAAGCACAAGTCAGCCAATTCTGGATGAATTTGCTGTGCCTTGACATTCAGCAAGGTCCATGGGTTGCTCTAAGTAATCAGTTTGATGAAGGCCCTCGGGATGAACACCCTTGGTCCTTCCCTCTGACAATGTTGTGATTCAGGGTCAGCCTGTGGGTTCGGCATTTGGGTCGGACGACTCAGAGGAGGAGGAGGGGCGTGTTGGAGAGGTTGCTGAGGGGTTTGGAGAGCTTGCTGATGAGAGCCCTCAGCCAGGCCCCTCCCACCTGGTCACGACGGAGACCCAGCTGTGTGAGCCTGACAGCGTGGATGAAGATGACCCACAGCTGGCCCTGTTCAAGGACGCCCGACACAGGAGGCAGTCAATAAGGAGTAAACAGAGGAAGGCAATGGGGCACCTCGGAAGGAGGCAGAGAGAAGCCACGCCCTGAACTGTATAAAAGGGGAATGCGTGGGAGGGCTGGTTTGCTGAAGGCAACCGTTTGAATAGTTCCTGTTTCATGGTTCGTGTTTGCTCTCTTTGCTCTGTTTATGTTTTTATGTTAATAAATTTGGCAGGCTTAGTTCCAGCCTCTTGCCTTCTTGTAAAAGGAGTTGTCCCTGCCTTTTCTGCAGGGCCGGTAGCAGGCTGGTACAGAACAGACAACACAGTTATAACAAAGAGGTAAGGTTGGAAGGTTAGCAGAAAAAAGAGAGACAGATGTCCTAGAAGAGTCTTTCTGATGGCAAATTCTATTTTCTGTTTTTGAAGTTGAAAGTAGAACTGACCTGAGCTCAACATTTTTGAAGCTGTCAGGCCTGATATATATTATGTGTATATAATATTGGAATTCTCTCATAATGGCTTCAGTAGCTTTTTCACAGTGAAATTCCTTTGCAGAAATTGCCAGGTTCTATTTAATTGTGTTCAGTTTAACTTGCCAGGGAAAGGTTTGACAGCCAGCATGGCCATGTGCCTGAAGATGACAGAAGCTTTAATTAAGTAAGAGCTGAGTTGGAGAAAGCTGTTATAAACTGATATCTAGAAAAATATAAGCATTGTTGTAATATGTGTGTGGGTTTGTATATGTGTGTGTATTAAAAGTATTGCAAAATTCAGAAGTAAAACAGAAGTGACAAATGATTTACTGTTGAATTTATCTGGACAGGACAAAGAAAGAGAGAAGACTGGATTAGCAATGAGGCAAGATAAGGAATAGCGGTATTCTCTTTTTTATTGTATTTATATCTCACTTCCTTCCATTAGGCAGTTCCCAAGAGCATAGGTAATGGTTCCAAATGTAGCTTTCTATCATAACCATTGACCCAAGCTGACTTAGTTTCATCTATTTTAGAAATGATGTGTTTTCACACCAGAGCCGACTTTATGCATAAAGCAATAATTCGCACTGACCCTTCTTCTTAAACGGAGGAAAATTCCTACGAAAAGGAAAGAAGCAAATCTAAGAAGGAGAACTGTTAAATCCAAATATTTCCTGCCAGATGCTGTTGGGGACTGCATGTGTGTTTTACAGATGTTTATTCCAGTTTTTCTCTCCCAGTTGTCTTTAGGAGTAGGAAAAATAAATATTGAATGGTCTGATCCCACAACACACTTAACCTGGTCAGTGGGAGATAGTGTTAGAATAAGGCCTGTTGATTTGTAAACAGGTGAGGCCTGCAAAAGTTAAACTTCCCTACCCAATAAGTTGCTTTAGGAGGTTATGAAGACCCAGCCTATTGTCCTAATTGCTTACCTGGTCCTTCAGGTAAACAACTCTCAGAGGTCAAGCTCTATTTAGTGATGTCATGAAACCTCATTGGTGCTTTTTAGGTGCAAAACTTCATGAGGTAGGCAGTTCTTGAAGAAAGTGAGTGGGGATTCAGGATGATAACCTTTGATGTAATTAATTTGTGCTCCTGGGAAAAAAAAACAAGAAAGACTGGGCTGGGTCAGTGATTGATTAGGCTAAATAGATTGTGGTAAAAAGACTTCAGAAGTAGGTTAACTTCAGATCTGATATGTTTCTTTCTTTCTGAAGGAATATTAAGGGGATGGAAGGTCTAGGGAACAAACAAATTTCAGGCCTCATCAGATCCATCCCAGCATTATCAACCTTCTAGCGGAGAATTAATAGCATAGGCAGCTGAGATTTCCATGCCTGTAATACAGATAGTCCTTGACTTACAATCATTCATTTAGCGACCGTTCGAACAGCACTGAAAAAAGTGACTCATGATCTTTTTCACAGTTATAACTATTGCAGCATCCCCATGGTCACATGATCAAAATTTGGGCGCTTGGCAATTCACATGTATGTGATCATCATTTGTAGTCATAAATTGAGGACTACCTGTAATGAAGTTTGCAGGGCTTAACTCATTGGCCTTTTTGCAATATTGTAGGGATGCTGAGATTGTGCCTCCAGATTCATAGAACTGAACTTCCAGAAGAAGTTATTTTAGTACTTCAGTCAACTTTGCACCAAGAGTGCCAAATTAGTTAATGGTTTTATCTACCAGCAGTCTCAAAGAAGTGAAATGGTAATTGTATTGTATCAGTTTTGTATAATACTGGCATGGGGTATCCCCACAGTTGAGCAGAGCAAGCATATGGGAAATTCACTCTAAGTGGACTTTGTTCAGAAAGGCAGCATGCAATTTCCAATTTCCAGTGTCTCTCAACCTCAGGAAAGTTAAGATGTGGGGACTTCAATTCCCAAAATTCCCAAGCCAGCCATGGGCATTGAAGTCCACACATCAAAAAGTTCTTGAGGTTGTTCTGTCCAGTTCAGCAGACAAAAGATATACCAAAGTGCTTCAAGAGTTTCATGGAATTTAAGAGTATTGAAATGTTCCATTAAATAATTTAATGCAACATTTTAGCATTGCCGTCCTTCATGGCAGTGTATTCTAAAACATTGTTAATATGTAACCAAGTAAAATAAGCAAACAATAATGGTGCTAACATAATTAGATTGGGATGACCTCTTCCACCCCAAATAGAATAAAATTAAAGGGGGAAGGCTAGTTACTAATGGAATCATAATTTGTAAACCGGTAAATACTTTTACAATGATATCTCACTTTCTCTCCAGGCCATATAATAGTTATATGGTATGAACCAGAGGAAAAATATATTTTTTCTTTAAGAAGAAAGAATCTGCCCAGGAAAGATACATTATATAATTTTCACAGAAAGAATGCTTACTAATTTAAAAAGGGCATGTGATTTATTGGAATACATTTTTAAAAGGTCATAATGCAGATTATTTAGTTTTACAAGTTTTAATCTAAACATGTCCTAAGCTTAATAATGTTTGCTCTGCTCTCCTTTAGGTTGTTATGTAAAGTAGAATAAGCTTAGCAAATAAAAAAAACAAAACAAAATACTACTCACGCATTTGGGTTCTGAGTAGATGAATTTGATAATCTGAAACTGAACAAAAATTCCAGTCAGAGCAAAATAGAACCAAACAGAATGCAGATTTTTAAATTCTTTAGAACATTTCATCAGGCTTGATTTTCCTGAAACATGATTTTACTAAATCCTCCTACTCTCTAGTTTTCCAAAATATTTGAAAGCTACCCCCTTTTTAAGTTTTAAACTAGATAATAATGATTAAGATATCAATATCAGACACTGACACAATAAATTCCAAACAAAATATTATTATGAAAGACTCTGTTTTTTTCCTGTTCCAGATCAATTTGTGGCAGCAAAGGTAAATGTTACGACAAGGTGAAGAAAGATGTTCAATATTTAAGATTTGGGCTAGGGCAGGCATGTCAAACCCGCGACGTCACGTGACATCGTGCGATGTATCGGAACTTTTTCCCATTGCCGAAAATGGGATGGGCGCGGTTTCTCCGTGAGGCTCCGGCCCGCGGGCTGGCAGTTTGACACCCCTGGGCTAGGGTGACTAAGGACTAGGCATTGTGATAACCATTTTGTTGTACCCTAGTTTAAAGGTTGAAACTCAAGTCAACAACTCATACAAAAGTGTATTGTAACCATGTAGGAGAGGCACGCCTTTTAATGTTACCTTGCTAATGTATGGCTCTCAATAATACACTTATTTATTTAATTTCTATGGTTTTCCATCTTAACTGGGTGACTCTGGGCAGCTGACAATTCTACAACAATAAAATGTTTACAATCAATAGAAACAGTACAAAAATAAATAAATATATCAACCAAGATAAAAGTAAAACCAAGCAATGGGGCCCTTAACACATTTGGAGCCCAAGTTCAAAAACTGATTTACTGATTTTAGGGCAGCAGTGTAGGGGGTTTCTTTAGGGCAGACATCTTTCAAATGCTTTAGGAAATTTTTTCCAGGTCTTTGACAAAAGACTGATTTCTCTTGGGTCACATATACTGTATAAACAAAATATAAGATCCAAGGTTAGAGCTGTCACAATTATTTTCTCTAGAATAAGTTCAATATAACTCTGATATCATCAGATTTAATTTAAATATGATTTCTTAATAGTTTAAAAAATTGGAAGTGATAATAAAGCTTCTATTTCTTTTTCACATACATTGGTTTTTATCACCTGTTCTTCATAGTATGAACACATGAGGGAGACAAAGACATGTTAATAATGGAGGTAAATAATTGCTGTTCTCTGAAGCATGACCACTCAGTTACTTAAGTTTTAGCTAGGAAATTATGAGACCTTTTCATCAGTACATATGCATGCTAATATATATAGGAAACACAGCTTTTGATCATATACATGCTCACATAGCAACTTCTGCATGCGTACGCACACACACACACACACACACACCAACACATAATTTAGTGACCAGAATTGAGACCATCAACTTGGTTGTTAAGTGACACTGCCACTATGATCTTACTTCAGCTTTGCTTTACAGACCTGCAAAAGCTGTAAATGCGAGGATTGCTGATAAAGTTACTTTTTCATCACAGTCTTAACTGCAAATGTCGCTAAACAAAGCAGCCACTAAACAAAACTTATTTGAAATAAGTATCGCTCTAGAATGAAAGTGGGAAAAAAAATTATTCTCATTTGGAAAAGGCTTGTTCCAAGCAACAGCTCGTGATCTCTCTCCGTACTGCAGCTAAAAACTGTATAGCATTCCAAGGCTGCATTTCAACGACAAAAACATTACAAGACTCTTTATGTGTCTCTCATGGCATGTCTTAATTTACCTCCTTGAACTATAATCCAGCAAAAGAAAAGCAGTTTTATGTCTCATTGATTTCTGTTGAAAGCACAAGCACTTAAAGATATTTAACTCTGGAGGATCCTATAATCATTGCTTGGAATTAAGTACTACTGTAGCTGGAAAACAATACTTTGGTTATTACATATCGTAAAACGATGCCAGAATAATACCAGTTGGAGTGTCCATAGGGGGCTCCACAAAGTCAAGACAGCATCCACAAATGTGTGCATGTACAAAAGAAGTGGAGCTTTGATCACATGATCATGGCTGCCATCTTGAGTTTTATGACCCTCTTCCTACTGACACCCATAAACAGCAAGTTTGTGGGTTTGAGGAAGAATACTGTATATAAGCCAATGTTTTTTCAGGAATCTGAAACGTAAGAAAATATCAATTGTTTGATATGCTCATTCATTTCAAAGTACAGCCTACGTAATGTATTGACCTTTTACATTCTGTACGTGTTTGCTTATGTTATACTGCTTGTTAATTGCTTAGTTCAATTGCTAAATGCTTAGTTCACGTGTATGCTTGTAACGGTTGCTGGGCCAGCCCAGACTGGTTGTCTCCAGCTGGCTAAGTAGGTCTTTGGGCAGGAAACCACTGCTTTAAACCTATTGGTCGCCACCTATCGGCCAACTGTATAAATAACTGCGCAGCAGCTCCTATGTTGCTTCTGTTATGTTCTGACCTTCAATAAAGCCTGTTGCTGTTTGAACCTCCCGTCTCGCTCAATGCCTGCAAAGAAGCGGCTACACAACACTGGCAACGAAAGTGGGATGTGCTGCTTCATCGTAAGAGCCTGAAGTCACTAGGGGGATTGCCCAGCACACAGCCTGGTAGGGAGTAGCGTTTCCCCCCTCAGTCTGCCTAGCAAGCCACGCTGGAGACCACACCGCCCTGAGGATCCGTCCCAGGGCCTACACAGAAGCCAGCAGCATGAGGCAACGTGAGACATGAGCCGCGAAGACTATGCACCATGATGAAGGTCGGAAAGCTCGAGGAATTTGATATGATGCACCCGCAGAGATGGTTGTTCTACATTTCCCGCATAGAGAACTACCTGTGTGCAAATCAAGTCAGAGAAGATGGCTGAAGGCCGCGACTCTCCTCTGCGTGTGCGGTCCAGCCACATTCGATATCACTGAGAACTTGATCACCCTGGCACTACTAGAAACTGTCATGTATGCTGACCTCAAGAAGAAACTGTGTGACCAATTTTGAGCCTAAGCTATCGATGATAGCATGGAGGCATGCCTTCAAACAACACGAACAACTCGGCGAGTCGGCGACAGAATTCACTACACTTCGTCAAGCATCACGATTCTGCAATTTCTCTGATCTAGAGGAGCGACTAAGAGACCACTTAGTCTGTGGACTCAGGAACAGAGAGCTCCAACAAAAACTATTTGTGAAGGAGACTCTCTCACTTCAAGCTTGTAAGCCGCCCTGAGTCTTCAGAGAAGAGCGGGATATAAATGGAATTAAAATAATAAAAAAAGAGGCCTTAAAGGAGGTTATGGCGGATGAAGCCGCTGGAGGGGCCGTGAAGGCATTGCAGCCCTCCAAAACTGCATCATCTACAGAAACCATCCACCACGAGGACGCCGAACGATTGGAAGACACCGATTCCGACCACGAAGTTGACAAGATTCAGTGGCACCACGAAAGAGGAACAAGGCTGGCTCACAAGGCAGTTCTGTTCCCGAGGTGCTTGGGCTGCGGAGGCCGCCATCAATGTACAGATTGCTGTTTCAGGACAGCCACATGCCAGGCGTGTGGAAAACCAGGCCACATTGCCACTGTCTGTCGAGGTCGCCATAGGGACCACCAGCTGGATGAGACTTTCAGGAGAAGTACCGGGGCTCCGGGGCAACACTGAGTAGGGTTCTGCTCCAGCCGGTGGAGCATTTACCGCACTGGTGCCCACCAACCTCTTAAGCAGAAGTTGTGGCTGCAGGTCGAACTTCAAAGAGTTCCATGTAAAATGGAAGTGGACACAGGCTCCACTGTGTCCATCATCTCTATTGGAACTTTTCGGCACGTTTGCAGCCGTTGCAACAGATGGGTCAAGCTACGACCATCTAATATCATACTTACTGATTTCCAGAATTCCAAAGTGGTGGTCAAGGGTGAGGCCACACTTGCAATGAAGTTCAAGGAGTGTTCAGGCCCACTAGATGTTATTGTGTTAGATGACCAACGTACGAGCCTCATAGGGCTCGATTGGTTCAATGCCTTGAGCATCCAGGTCACCAGCATTCACCAGAATCAAATGACAGATTTGTCTTCCATCTGCAAGGAATTCGCAGATGTATTCAGCCCAAGGTTGGGAGAATAGAAAGGCCCTCTGATAGCTTTTAAACTTAATCCCCAGGTCACACCAATTCAGGCTAACCCCCACCGTGTGCCATTTGCATTAAAGCATAAAATTGATGCAGAGCTGGACAAGCTTGTTAGGGGTTTTTGCAGCCCGTAGACAGTGGGGAGTGGGAGACCCCCATTGTAACGCCACTCAAGGCCAACAGAGAGGTACGCACAGGAGGGCCTTCAAAGTCAAGTGCCTTCAATTCTGGGTGAGTGCAACCCCAGGGATTTTTCAGGGGATCATGGAGCACACACTCAAGGGTATTCAGGGGGTCTGCCCCTACTTCGAGGATGTACTCATCACCAGGGAGTCCACAGAAGTTCTGGCTGAGCGGCTTAGAGCCATACTTCAGCGGTTCCGCGCAGTGGGACTTAGATTAAAGAGAGACAAATGCAAGATTGGGGTTCAGTCTACAGAATTCCTTGGTTTTTAAATCGATGCCCAGGGCATCCATCCTGCAGAGTCAAAGCTGAAAGTGATTCAGCTGGCACCAAGCCCTGGGTTCAAGGGAGAGCTTCAAGCGTTCTTGGGCCTCCTGAATTTCTATCATTTATTCCTCCCTAACAAGGCCGCAATGGCAGAGCCGCTACACCAGCTCTTAGACAAAAATACTCCATGGCAGTGCACCAAGCTCCACGAAAACGAGTTTCCAGGCAGTCAAGGCGTTGTTGTCCTCAAACTCGGTGCTCACGCACTTTAACAAAAAGCTGCCAGTTTGCATTGCGTGTGATGCATCCCCATACGGGGTTGGAGCTGTGCTGAGTCACTTGTCTCTAAGACTAACACTAAGACTAAGTCTACAATTAATTATCAATTAGCTTAGTGTTCCTTTAGAGATTCTCTAAATGCCAAGATAATTGGGGTGGTGGTAGTGCAGATATTATTATGAAGTGTTACATTTATGCCTGGAAGCAACCCTTCTCTCACACACCAGAAAGTAGGCTTCTGATAACGCAGTGGGGGGGGGGGAAGAAATACTTTTTGGTCCAGCTGTTTAGGCATTTAAAGATTAATACAGTAAAAATATACAATCAGGATGCTAAGTAGTTAAGGATTGAAGCTTGGACCTGGAACACCCAAGTTCAAATTCATCTTGAGTTCTCTAGCTCCCTGAATGAGTTTGCTCCACATTATTTTTCAGCCTACCCCATCTCACAAGGCTGTTGAGGAGAAATATTGGAGGGCAGAAAACTGAATTGGAGAAAAGATAAGATATAAATTCAATAAATTAAAGATCAAGAGCTTAAACTGTGCCTGACTAGCACTTGACAATCAATGTAATTCTTTCAGTACAGTCATCATATGCTTCTGCACCATGCGTCAATTGCAACATCTGGACACTTCTCAAGGATAGCTTCACGTAAAACATGTTGTAGGGTTTAATGGTTATCCACACCTTAGAGCCAAGTATGACAACCTGAAGGTTTGCAGTTAGTTTGCAGCTAGTACTCCAGGCATAATTGCTCCTTGCCTCTCTTTGCTGTTGGAATCTACTGAAGTACCCTTGAACTTGTTCTTTGAGAAGGGAAGCATATCTCAGTTTAGTTTGAATCTTAGTTCCTGAATCTATTTTCCAATTCATCCATAGCACCTCCATCTTGTCTAGATTTTATTTCATGTTATTCCCCTTCATCTAGTTCATTATCACTAGACATCTTTCATGGGTACCAACCCTGAGAGTTAGAATCTTAGTAAATTGCTGGAAAAGATGCTTAGATGGTCATGATAAATATTTTAATTTTCAATTTTCAATTGCTTTGTGTATTCAATCAATTTAAAAGATTATTTTATAAACATAATGTGAGGGAAGTAACATCTTTCTGCTCTTCAACAAACTATACACAGGATATTATTTTTATATACTCCTTGTTTATTTTTATACAGTGTTTTAGAGTAGTTCCTCAATATATGTAAGATTTCATAAATACATGCCTTACTGTCCATACTGGCCAGATTGAATTTTCACTTTTAGTCATTTTATCAAATGATCCCCATCAGAAGTTAATGAAACAAAGAGATTGAGTGAAGGGAAGAAATTGACTTAATATAACAGACCTGAATTAGATAAAAAAGGGAGGAAGCAGATCCGCAATTACAGATTGACAAGTTGTTTTAATATCCACTAATGCAAGTCTGGAGCAGCTGGATTAATTAAGTAATATGGTGAAAGCAACCCGGTTTGTTATGAATGTCAGCATACCTTGGAGGCCGGCAGGTTTAAAGTGCAACTTCTGACCATACAAAAGTGCTGGGATTGATAATTATCTATTATCACAGGTCTCTTGCAGTGATTTGAAAGGGCTGGTTTAAAAATGAAGGGTGAAAATAGGCTTTAAGATTAGCAGGACTGTAAAATCCCTTATAAATTATTACTTGAGAATATTATACAGACAGAACTGAATCTCTTGCCTACTGGCAATGGTTTGTTCCTTGGCACATTTATTAAGGCTAACCAGAGAGTCCACTTCAAGCTTGAAAATGGATGGGGATATACCATTATTCATTTTCTAGAAAACAAAAGCCTGGGCATTTTAAAAGGTCATTTCACAAAAACTGGTTCAGAATAATAAATAATAAAAAAAGAGGAGAGGAGAGGAGAGGGAAGGAATGAAAGATCTGGTGACAACAGAATGTTGTCGAGTATGAGTTCCACTGAGCTTATGTTCAAATGTGACCCATAGAATACAGTTTTATGTCTGTACAAATAAATAGGGTTTCTATGCTTTGATTTATGTGTGAAAGTCTGTATGTTCAAGGACTTGATTTGTATTCTCAAATATCGAGATTCTAATTCTACCAATTCTGGAATAATGTATTTGAAAATGAAAGCATTTTTGCCTCGATAAACCTCTTCTTAATGCATTAAAACTATTTTGTTTACTTTATTAATTCAAGAATGAAATATGGAAGTAAAAGAGGTATGGATGTTTTCTTTCCTTGCTTTGCATTTACAGTTCCAGTTTCTAAAAGCTGTGGAATCTGATAAGGGTTTGCACCAGTTAAAAATGTTACAATTCACATCAAAAGCCCCAAAGCCTAATGTTCTGTATGCCTTCAGGAGAGTTGAATAATTAACAGCTTAAACATAATATTGTAAGCACACATTTATAATGATCCTACCATGCTTAAATAAGACATTTAAGAAGAGTAATTTGATCTTATTCTTGATCACTCTTACACTGTAGCCAGTGGTGGGATTCAAATACCTGAACAACCAGTTCTCTGCATGGATGCAGGCCTGGGCCTCCAAGGCCTAGAATGGACTTCCAGAAGTGACATCCAAGCAGTTCCTGTGGACCATTCTAGGCCTGGGAGACCTCCTCCAGGCCTCTGAGGCCTAGAACAGACTTCCGGAAGTGACATCCACATATTTCCTGTGGGCTGTTCTAGGCCTGGGAGGCCTCTTCCAGGCCTCTGAGGCCTAGAATGGACTTCCAGAAGCAGCATGGGTTCAGCTGGTTCTCCGAACTCAACAACATTTAGCTACCAGTTCTGCCAAACCAGTGTGAACTGGCTGAATCCCACCATTGACTGTGGCTATGGTATCCCACTTTTAACTATTTGGGAGCAATTTCTAATTCCTATTGGTTTTATTAGCTTCAAAATGATTATCTTCATCTAGGTTTATGCTTAAACAAAGCAGTCTAGCACATCTACAAAAACACATCAGAACAGAAGAAGTACAGCAGATGGGCAGAACCAACATATTCATAAGAAAGATATTAAACAGACAGAGATTTGTAATGCTGTGGGATGAATAAATTAAGGAAGTCATAAAACATAACAACAAGCAACTGCATAATATATTTCCAAGAGTTTTGGCAACTAAGCTGACGATGAGAAAGACAACTGGCAAAAACATATGTTTTCCTTCAAGACCAATAAGAGAACACTAATTACTAATAGAATTGGGAAACTTTAGAGACATTTATCATTTCACTCTGCAAAAGTAACAATTTCCATGCTAGAGTTCAGAATACAGTAATTTTCTGAAATTGCCAATTCATTTAAAGAGAGTTGGAAAATTCAGTGACAAAATGGCAGGGTGGATGGCATTGTAAAAGTAGACTTTGTAGCCCTGGTTTGTTTGGACAAGGGGCCATATTTCTCTATTTACTTACTTTCTTTATATGCTGTCCATTTACAGAAGCTCTAGGCAGCTGACAGTCAAAAAACATCATAAAAAGAGCCTCCTTGAAAATAATAAAGTCCACCGATGACATAGACTAAATGCAATATCAAAATTATGTAGAAAAGTGATAATATACGATATACAAAAAATACATCTGCCATATTCAAATATTCAGTTGCTCTTCCTGTGCTTGATGGAAAACCTGATCTTAACTCTTCTCCTCGACCCCAGGAAGGAAGAAGTAGAGCAGATTATTGTGGGGAAGGAATTCTAGAGTAGCAGAGCAGTAATAAAAATGTGTATTACTGAGTTCCCATCAGATAGCATTCCTGGATAGATGGGACCCAGTGGGAGTTGATCCTATTTGACCTGATCAGTCAAGCAGATGAATATGGGAGAAGGCAGTCCTGCGGATAACCTGTTCCAGAACCATATAGGGTCATAACAGTGACAACAGCACATTGAATTGCACCCAAAAGCTGAGCTTTCAAAGTTGTGAAGTCACCTGATTTATCCCAAAAGAAAGAAGGAATGAAATAGGAATAAATAGAATAGAACAGAATAGAATAGAATAGAATAGAATAGAATAGAATAGAATAGAATAGAATAGAAGAATAGAATAGAATAGAATAGAATAGAATAGAATAGAATAGAATAGAATAGAATAGAATAGAATAGAATAGAATAGAAGCTGGAAGGGACCTTGGAGGTCTTCTAGTCCAGCCCCCTGCTCAAGCAGGAGAACCTATATTATCTCAGACAGGTGATTGTCCAGTCTCTTCTTGAAAATTTCCATTGATGGAGCGCCCACGATTTCTGGAGGCAAGCTGTTCCACCAGTTAATTGTCCTCACTGTCAGGAAGTTTCTCCTTAATTCCAGGTTGCTTCTCTCTTTGATCAGTTTCCAACCATTGTTTCTTGTCCTTCCCTCTGGTACTGTGGTGAATAATTTGACCCCTCTGCCTTGTGGCAGCTCCTCAGATACTGGAATACTGCTATCATGTCTCCCCTATTTCTTCTTTTCTTTAGACTAGTCAAACCCAAGTTCCGCAGCTGTTCCTCGTATGTTTTGGAGTGAAGGAACTGCATGGTTACTTGTGATGCTTATTATTAGAATCTTTTGGCTTTAATAATCCAAAATTCTCATTCGAGTCTTGTTAATGACTTTTAAAATATTTTGTGCTCTTTTAGGTCAGTTCAAAGGTGACAGGTTTGCATGCTATGTTTATATTAGGAAGAGAAGGATCCATTTCTGTGTAGAGCTAGGAGATATTACTGAGAGGTCTTCATCCGGTTGCAGTTTGTCTCTGTCTGCAATTGATTCTGCATGTATCTGGTGATGTAAGTTTGTACTGTATATATGTCATGACTGGGAAATGTTATATCCAGCAGACACACTGATATCTTTGAAAGTGCAGTCACGGAATTGAAAAGACCAAAAACTCGACCTAGCTAGCTTTTCCAAGCAATAAAGTATTCCCAAATTATATCCTGAGATGTAAAGTCCTTTTTCCTCTTGCAACAGTTATCTTGGCTAGGAAGTACAGTACTTTAAGTACTTTAAAACTTTCTTCTATGATTATGTACCTCTGGATGCAGTGGGCACACTGTTCAATTCCCAGTATTTTAAGACTCAATTGTCAATCCAGTAGACCAGGGCTTTTCAACCGGTGGTACGTGTACCACCTGTGGTACTTTGCCACATGGCAGATGGTATGCGACCGTCCTAGAGAAGTATAGTGAGGGTGGGGAATGAGCCAAAGCAATCCAAGCCTGAGGGAGAGGCAGCTGCAGCTGCAGGACTGTCTGGGCTCGGCAGAAGCCCCAAGACCTGGCAGAGCTTCAGCTGATTGTCTCCAGCTGATTGGTGCTTCCAGAAGCAGCGGAGCTGGAGGTGAACTGAAGAAAAAGGGGGGAGGAGAGGAGAGGCTATAAAAGGAGGTAGTTTGGGTGGGAAAGGGGGGAAAAAGACAACAGGGAAAGAGAAGGAGAGCTCAGCAGGCAGGGAGGAAACAGGGACAGGAAAGAAGCAGCAGCTGTTGCTGGAAGAAAAGGTCCCCTGGTTCATTTTCTCTAGCCAGGAGAATGCAATCAGCACTGATGAAATGAAAAGCCGGCAGACGAGCATGTCGGAAAGGAGGTAGGTTTATTTAGTTCTGGATCAGCTGGCAGCTTGATTGTGTTACCATAAGGATTTTTGTACAATTTTTACAGCGTTTTGTAATTCAAAGGCTCAGTTTATTTGCTTTGGTTATTGGAATAATTTAGTTGTATTTTAGGCTAGCAATGAGTCCAAAGTGTTGACTTCCATAGGTTTAATCCTTTTAAACAAATGTAATTAGTTTTGCCCCCTTATCTTGAGTCTGTCTATGCCTTTTAGAATGTTTTCTTTGAAGGTAAATAGGCTTAATTTAAGGCTAAAGCTTTTTGCAATTGCCGGAGCCTTTCAGTCTCGAGTTGCAATATTGTGACACGTCTGAGGCAGCTTAAAGAAACAAACCTGGAGTTTATGCGTTTCTTTATTTTGTGAGCCTTTCTTGCTTTGCACTTGATTCCTGTGTCTTTAAGGGTACAAGGAAGGGATGTGGGGGGGGATGCATTCTTACTACACTGTGGAAAGAGCTCAGAAGGGAGAGAGGAAGAAGGGCTGACCAGCTAGCTTAGGGGGTCTACAAACTTAGCAACTTTAAGACCTGTGGACTTCAACTCCCAGAATTCCTCAATCAGCCATGATGGCTGAGGAATTCTGGGAGTTGAAGTCCACAAGTCTTAAAAGTGTCAAGTTTGAAAACCCCTGAGCTATCTGGAAGTGGTGCATAATAATAAACATGTATAAATTCATCATACATTTGTCAGTGCAAAGGGAAAGTGATTCAGCAAAGGAACAGCCACCAAAGGAATTAAAACTGGTACTTTTCCCCTTTTTTCTACAGTTTGTAATATTTTATTAGATTATAGAATAAAATATAAAAATACAAAAGCAAATAGTAGGTCATAGTGGGGAGGAAAAAGGGGGAAAAAGTGAGGGGGAGAAGGGAAAAAGAACAGACTTCCTCTGTTGCAGTAGAAGGAAGCATTAACATCAAATCTCAACTTTTTACTTTTCTATAACATTATAAACTAGCCATTTCTATAACAACAAATGAATCTAATCAGTAAAACCCAAAATCCCCCTCCCTTTTTTTTAGTCATCAAGTTTTTGACACTTGCTAAGCACTGGTGGTACTCAAATATTGACATGCCCTAAAAGTGGTACAATCTGTGAAAAGGTTGAAAAGCCCTGCAGTAGACCTCTGTCAGTATCATGGAGAGGGAAACCACTTTGTCCAGGCAGCAAAATATCTCAGGCCAAACTTCACAAAATTTTGTAGCTGGTGCCCAGATTAAATTTGTTGGTTTAAAGTAGGGGTCTTCAAACTTGGCCCTTTTATGACTTGTGGAACTCCCAGAATTCCTCAGCCAGCGTGTCTGGCTGAGGATTTCTGGGAGTTCCACAAGTCATAAAAGGGCCAAGTTTGAAGACCCCTGGTTTAAAGGAATGTTAAGATATGAGTGCACCACACCACAAGCTTTTTAAAGGAATGGAAAGGTTTGAAGCTAAGTTAGGTTATGTAGCTTCCACTTATAGTTAAATACTGGCAAGGAATTAGCTATTCCAAAAAATATACTTCTTCTATTTTCAGATTAAAGTGTACTTTTATCACTGTGATAAAAAGTCTTTTTTGATATCTCTAGAGAACCCAACCTTTTAATGGGGCATTTGTGGCAGAATGTTATTTTTCCAAAACTCATATTTTATTGTACAATTGTAGGCTTAGTCTCATTGATGTAATGCAACTAAAATATTTTTTCCATGTTCTCATTCCCTCTGGTCCACTTCTGTGCACAAGGAAATCAGATGGAAGAATATCAACAGATTTCCAGGATTTGAAGCATTGCTTTTTCAATGAACTGAGCACAGTGCCTGTCCAGTCTATTGATTTGCCAAGCGGGTTTTACTTATAGTTGCTTGCATGCATGATATAACTTCCTGTCAGTGGGGTTTTCCAGAAAAAAGAAATGCAACTTTTCCTACAGAAGTAAATGAAGCAAATATTGTTCCCTGGAGGAAATAGAAAGGTTTGTATCCACAGGTCCCTTCTGGCATAAAAAAAGAGTGTTATTGCTACCTATACCAGAAAATATAGAGATGCTGACAAATAATTTTTAGATACTTTTGCTGAGTAGCACATAGTATATGAACAAAGCCAAAGTCTTATAATACATTTTTAAAGTGCGCAATAAGGCCAGAGGTGATATTTGTTGCATTGGAATAATATTCTTTATATATTATAATAGGTAAGTGATTTTATATCACTTACCTATTATAATATATTTATATAACTTTGTATAGAACACCCAAGCTTCAACATCGGAATCATGATCTCTTATATGTTTCCTGTATACTATAATAATTTATGATCTCCAAGAAAGATCCCAGTGTTGTCAAATAGTGGTGCTAATGGATAAGCCAACTCCATATTTACTTTTGCAAACCCCATAAATGTTATGGGAATACATCCCAAACCAAATCTAACTAATTAACAAATTATGTACTGACTGTTGTGATATATGTCTGTATATCAGTGTGCGTGTTTGTAAAATTCATTGAAAGAATTGGAAGTATCAGAAAATCATAAATTTGGAGAAATTTGAAGTTAAGAAGGAAAGCAGAAGACATCCTTCTACCCAGAAATCCCTGAAATGAGCTATTTATCCATAATTTCTTTCAGGTCTTAACTGTAAGTGTAACTAAAACTGAAAGAAATTCATCATTCTTAACTTCATAATCATCATTATTAATGATCACTGTTATAGGGATCATACCTTAAGCATAAGCATTCCTCTGACTCAATGTACTATGGAATTATTTCTGTTCTGTAATATCCTAGATCAGGGTGTCAAACTGGTGGCCCATGGGTTGGATGTGTCACATGCAGGCCACGCCCACCCTGGCTCTGCAAAGGCAAAAAAGTCACGATACATCATGTGACGCGATTGAGTTTGACACCCGTGTCTCAGATCTCAGGAGATATTGAAATCTTTTCAGCATTATGTCTACCTTCTCTCACAAAGTGGGCTCATGGGAATGCTCCTCACCATCTATGTCCTTCAAGTTGTGACAAAGGGCTATTATTATTTGCAGGACATGCATCGATTCTCACACCTTCTATAAAAGAAGATGTGGGGTTTTTTTGTCAGACTATTCTATATTCCTTTATTTGCAGGGGGGGAAAAGTGCGTCAGTAGACACCATGTACTTCCTGGTTGGTGGAATTAGGCTTCTAGTACGTTGGCTTGCAAAATAATCTCTTGAATTTGAAATCCGACATTACATAGTATGCTTGGGACAAAGCTTTGTTTGCATTGGTTGCATACGGCCAAAATAAGCCATAACTGACTAGTCCAGGGGTCTGCAACCTTGACAACTTTAAAACTTGTGGACTTCAGGTCCCAGAATTCCTCAGCCAGCATATAACAACTATGTGCGGAACATCCCTGGTTCAAAACACAGTAAAAACATCCAAATTAATCTGTAATAGGACCATGTCAATGGAATTCTGAAAAGCTAATTTCTGACTGATTCTTCATCCAGGTGAATATATATATTGGTTTGATTTGTAGAGGTTCCAAAGGAACTAATTTTTGACTGGTCTGTCTTTGAAACACACAGCTGATTTCAGGTAAGACTTGTAGATTTTACATGATGTTGGTTAATTAAGAGCTATTTTATTTTGGTGTGATGTAAAGTTGGAAATCAGGCTTTGTTAATTTGCAGGCTCTCTTCCTTATTGTTAAAGTTGTTGGGATGTTAATAGAACTCAATACCTTCTCTATGCAGTTGTACATGATGATTTGCATGATTGCTAGTACTTGTGTGGCTTTAAATTGAACCCAATGCTATTATGTAGCAGTGCATGTTCAGCTGTCACTGATTTTCCAAGTTATCTTAGCCAACAATAACTTTTTATGTTATTTTATTCAAGTGTTAATTCTCTGATATTGTAGTTCCAATTTGTCTGTAGCTGCAAGACACACAGTAAACCCTTGATTGTGATAGTGGATTTCTACCATGCTTAGGTGATTGAATAATTTCCCTCCCCCCCTCCTGTCATTGGTTTGTAGATGGCTTTAAAATTGTGTTTCTCCAGTAATTTTCCAATTTGGTCTCTAACTTTCCCAATATAAGGCAGAAACACCTTTCCTAGTGAGAGTAGTCTTAACCTTAGATGTAAGGTAAAGGTAAAGGTGCTAGTTGTTTCCAACTCTAGGGGCTGGTGCTCATCTCCGTTTCAAAGCCGAAGAGCCAGCGCTTGTCCGAGGACGTCTCCGTGGTCATGTGGCCGGCATGACTAGACGCCAAAGGTGTACGGAACACTGTTACCTTCCCACCGTAGTGGTCCCTATTCTTCTACTTGCATTTGTATGTGCTTTTGAACTGCTAGGTTGGCAGAAGCTGGGATGAGTAACAGGTGCTCACTCTGTTACACGGCACTTGGGATTCGATCCGCCAAGCTGCCGACCTTCTGATCGACAAGCTCAGCGTCTTAACCCACTGAGCCACTGCGTCCCTTTTACCTTAGATGTATATATGCCTTTATTCTTAAATAGTCTATCAGATAATTAGATAATTAGATCATGGCCTACTATTAACCCAGAAGCTTATCTCCATTGGAAAGTTGAGGAGGTTTGGCCATATAAAGATAATGAATTAGGATCAAATCAGAAAACCAATATAGAAAGGATGGATGAATGGGTTGAGGGGAAGGGAAAGACTGGGAATATGAGGGCTGAAGGTACTCGATGAGATCCTAATAAAGTTTAATAAATAAAGGCAATATATATGAATTAGTGTAGGAATGTGGCAGAAGCATGGATGATTTGTGACAATAGAAAGCTAAAAAGAAACAGTCAATAGTGTAGGTGTAAATTGCATTCAGCTGATATTTGTCTTTTAATTCTTTGCTTTTTTGGACTTTCTGTTTCTTACTCCTTTCTTGCACTTGGCATAAAGTGTGTACCTCAAAGTGAATAGTATGATGGATATATAGTAGACACACTTTTCATAATTAACTTTTATTCTAGGGAATATAAATAAGAAACATTAAAAAATAGGAAACCGGTGGCTCAGTACTGTGAAGGAGCAGGCAAGATGTGCATGATGTTATTATTATCTTAAAGGCAATAATTTCTGTGTTGAGAGGACCAACAGGGGACAGAGTTTTATTTACCTTTTCCCTCCCCTCCTTGGCCCTGGGATTTTGTTAAATAAAAGCAAGTAAACAAAATTCCCTAAGGAAGCCCAATAAACCACAAGTCATGCCTAACCCTTCCCCAGCCCTCTGTTGTAAACAGCAGGTGGAACTTATGGCTAGTTTTGTCCACAAATGCTAACAATTACAGGTAATTTTTCATTTTGATGGAGAAAGCAGGTATTAAGACAGAGAGAAAAAGGAAGGAAAAAAAATGATGGGCAGGGAGAATAAAAACTAGTCACAATGAGAGAAAGAGAGAGAGATTTCCCAAGCGTCTTATTCAATCCCAGGTCGACAACCTAACATGAATGTAGAGTGCTCGGTAGCTCCTTTTCATCCCCTTGAGTAAGATCTAATTGTCTCTGTACTGTCTGTTGGCAGATGCAGTTTCTACATAACAACAGCCCCGAGACAGAGCTGCTTGATTAATGCCTCCAGCTGTCATATGCCCCATTATCTGTGCATTTGCATAACTTAATGGTTTAGGACAGGGGAGAAAGGATGCTTAATTTAATGTTTAGCAGGCCCTTGATAGCTGAATAATTTAAGAACTGTCAAGGGAGGTCAGTCCTACAGCAATACAGCAAGACAGCTATAATTTCTGCATAATATTATTCTCTGGCTTAGGAGAAGAGAAGTGGGCGATGATGAAGAAGGGGTATCTGTGTATGTGTGTGAGTGTGCGCGCATGTGTACACAAAAGAACAACAGTGCCTGAAAGGACGTATTATTTTTCTGATACATAAACTCTGCCGACGTAGCAGTTAGGCAAGCGTACACTATAAGCTTGTGTGTGAAAACAGCCTTTAGGGAAAGGGTTAATAACTTGCAACCACGTCCCTCTCCCCCTCCCATCACCAATTTGCTGAAGGGGAGAAATACAGAATTTACTCAAATTCAACTAACAGCTCAACATGCTTTGAACAGGAAACGCTCTCAGTTTCATTAGATACTAATGAATATTATTAAGCTAATCTGCCATTTGTTTTCTAATTATGCATCACAAGGCACCACAGTGGCAGCTGAGGCAGCTGCCAGAATACATTTATTTTTATTCCTACATTGCATTTCCTGACTGAATTGAGCAGGAAATGATTAGGATGACTTGAAAAGGGATAACGGGGGAAATGCTCTCTAAGAGTCTCCTTTCAAATCAGTTAAGTGGTATCCTGGTCTCATCAGGCTGTTTCATTTGACCGCTTCAGTGAATGTGCCCGTGAAATGGGAATAGATATAGCTAATGAAAACAGGTGATCTTGGGTGAGTTTTCTGATGAATTACAGGGATTTCTCTCCAAAGCTCCCCATCTTTCGTAGACATACAACTAGAAACTGGTTTCTAGTTGTATAGACATACACAAAAAGAGATGAGGCCAATGGTATCTCTTGTGTGTTGCATGTAAAGAAACATATATTTGGAGAACTCTGATAATTGTCCTGCCACATGCATCTTTATGGGACATTCAACATCTTTAATCTCTTTTGGGGGAAGGTTATTGAGAAGTTAGTGAGGCTCCAGTTGCAGAGGGCTACAAGGTTAGGGAGTTAGGGGCACAGGGCTTTGCTGGTTCTACTGCTCTTTGCGCAAACAGGTCCAAAGGTTGTTGTTGGGGATAGGAAGGAGAGTTTGGACACTGAATTACTTCATTATGCAGTATTTTAGAGTTCACTTTTTTATCTCATTCAAGATCTACATGAAACCACTGGGAGAGGTCATCTGTCAGTTTGGGCTGAAGCATATCAACATGCTGATAATATTCAGCTGCAAACGTCTACCCTGGAACCATTGGGAGAATGTGGTGGAAATCATGGCCCAGTATCTGGAGGCTGTCTTGGTCTGTATGGGGAAAAAATAAACCAGGCTCATGGTCCAAATAAGATGGAATGAATGTTGATTCAGAGGATGACTGCTTTTAAGACTGTACCATCTTTGGTGATGGGTTGTGCTGTCCCAGAAAGAGCAGGCTCACTTTCTGGGCATCCTCCTGAACTCACAGTCCCTCCCTGAAGAGCCTGTAGAGTGTGGGGCCAGGAAGGCTTTGCATAACTTTGGCTGATGCATCAATTGTGGCCTTACTGGAATGGCATGTTCTAATGTACCATGATTAGTGTAGCATGATTGTTCTACATACCCTTGGAGACTATTTGAAACATGAATAGTCTAGAGCAGGCATGTCAAACTGCCAGTCTGTGGGCCAGATGCATCATACTGAAACCATGCCCACCCCATTGCCAGCAATGGGAAAAAAGTTGCAATACGTCATGCGACGTCACGTGATGTTGCGAGTTTGACACCCCTGGTCTAGACTATGGAGTTGTCAGGTGCAAGAAATCAGGAGCAATGATAAAGTCCAAAAGTACTACAAGTTTATTCCATGCTACCTATACCCAAGAATCTGATCTACTAACAGTCAAAGCAAATTGGTGCCAGATAAAAGTCAATGGACTTCAAGGTGGGCTGGACTTAGGTCTCTTATGGGAGCATAGAGACTCCAAACAGATCATATGTTTGACTCCGCACTCAGGCTCAGTCTGGTCATCTGTTACAAGCAGCACATTGCTCACTGCTCAGTTGTGGCACTTTCACATCACATCTCTGCTATGTAAGCTGCGCCAGTTTCTATAAGTTTCTGAGTGCAGTTCAAGGCAGTGGTTGCTACCTATAAACCTGGTCTCTTTCCCTAACAGTTTCTGCTCGTTCTAAATCAATAACTAGAGGGCATTTGCTAAGGGTTCTTACTTACCAGGGAGTATAGTGATATGTGTGGCAATGGCAGAAGTTCTTTATAGCAGCTCCCCTCTTCTGAAATAGCCCATCTCCTGAAATGTGGCTGGCTCCGACCTTTATGGTCTTCCTGAACCATGTGGAAACATAGCTCTTCCAGACAGCCTTTGGGAATTGTGTTAGCAGTGTTCATTCTATCTATCTATCTATCTATCTATCTATCTATCTATCTATCTATCTATCTATCTATCTATCTATCATCTATCCATCCATCCATCCATCCATCCATCCATCCATCCATCCATCTATCTATCTTCCTTCCATCTTACAAATTTAATGATTTCTAAACTTTTTATTGATAGTATATTAATCATTTTATTCTGAATTGTATTCTCTTTCTAAGAAATAAAATCTCAACCCTTGGTCTGGCTAGATATTTTATGGGTCTTCGGAGTCTTCGGAGAAGGGCGGGATATAAATGGAATTAAAATAAATAAAATAAAATAAATATTTTTAGACAGGATAGATTTTAAAAAGAAGAGCAATACGATGTAACTTTAGAGAGAGAAGTTAAAATATATTGGTACTGATAACTTCTTCTTTCTTTATTTTTTATTTTACCTCAACATTTTTCCTTTTCTTGAACCTTTCATTTTTTCTCTGATTTCTTTTTTTACTTTCTGTTAGTCCGTGTTAGCTTTTTATCTTGGCAGCTTCAAGTTGCATGGACTTCCACTACCTGAATTCCCTAGCCAGCATATTTATTTACAGACCTGTTAACTCCTTTCTTTCTTTCTTTCTTTCTTTCTTTCTTTCTTTCTTTCTTTCTTTCTTTCTTTCTTTCTTTCTTTCTTTCTTTCTTTCCTTCCTTCCTTCCTTCCTTCCTTCCTTCCTTCCTTCCTTCCTTCCTTCTCTGTGATTGAAATAGTGCTATATTGGTAACATGTTGAAATGCAACTTCACTCTTCTTTGCTTTGTGTCTTCACCTTTCTTTGCTTTTTATTGCTTAATTATTCATTCAATTATTATTTTTATATTTAATTTTTTTAAAAAATTAATTGAATGTGAACTGCCCTGAGCACTGTTGCATGTAGATTTGGGTAAAGATATTCTTCAACAATGGAGAAATTAAGCAATGCATTTTTCATGAAGTATAATTATACTGACAGTGCATCCTCCAGATTCAGGGATAGCCTATCACGAAATAGTAATTCTAGGAAACAGCTAGTGGTCTCCAAATCCTCCATTTGGGCTATTCGCTTTGGAAAGCAGGATCATGGATCATGTAAACCAGGGGTCTCCAAACCTGGCAACTTTAAGACTTATGGACTTCAACTCCTAGAATTCCCCAGCCAGCCTGGGAGTTGGAGTCCACAAATCTTAAAATTGCAGATTTGGAGAACCATTGGACTGGTTCACCTGGCAACTTCTTTTGCCCTGAAAAGGTCAGAGATTAAATGCTTCTGTAGTTGGGCAAAACTAAGGACAGCTCCCATTTTAGAGAGCATTTTTGGGGCATATATTTCAATCAGCTGTGTTCTAGGAATGCTGGCCAATTGGTTTATTGATAGGTAATTGTTGCTATTACATTAATAGATTGTTTTTTTGGGGGAGGGTTCTTATGCTCTAGGAATCTTGTGGAATTATAGTTTGAGTAGCAGTCTTTGTAATTATGTTGTTTTACAATTATCTACTCTTTAGCTTAGATCGCTAAGCTGCGAAATGGAATCATTCAGATTTCTGGATCACAAGCCTGCTATTTTTCCAGAGTTTTTAATAGCTTTTGAAAAAGAAACCATTTTTTCAAAGGTTCTTTACTATAATGGAATATGAGGTTTGCCATTTTCTATGTTTTGATAATGACCAGTGACCATTTCACTGCATTCGAACAGGGCTGGAGCTTGCAAACAAATAAGATTGTCAATCCAAATTCTAGCCTAATTATTTTTAAGACTGACATTGATGATGTTGTTTCTGCATGTTCCGAACCAACAGATTGGAACAACAGCTGGCACAAGGACATTAAGGTTTTCTCCAAGGTAACACTCCAGGGAAATTGTAAGAATAAGAAAGGAGGAGGAAGTAATTACATTCGATAGCTTTCTCCAGCTGCATAGCTCCAGATGTGCTGGACTACAGCTCTCGCTAGCTGCAGCCAGCATGATTATTAGAGTTAGTAGGAGTTATAATCCAACACATCTGTAAAACATTAGCATCCTGTATTTAGAAAAATAAGATGGCTTTGACAGAGAGATTAATACAAGCACAAGAAAGTGATCAAGAGATATTCTGACTTCTTTAGAGAAAGTGGGAAGGTTTTATCTTGGTCTAGTTCAGGGGTAGGCAACCTCGGCTCTTTTATGACTCATGGACTTCAACTCCCAGAATTCCTGAGCCAGCATGGCTGGCTCAGGAATTCTGGGAGTTGAAGTCCATGAGTCATAAAAGAGCCGAGGTTGCCTACCCCTGGTCTAGTTGCATTTCCAAATAACTTCTTAAGTCCTTGCCAGAAAGTAAATGTTGTAAGAGAAAGCAGGAAAATGCATAAGAAGGATATTTTTTCTTTCTTTCATAGGAATTGAGTCTGTTCCATTTAAAGGAATAGCTTCCTTTAGCTTATAGGTGTTCTGTTCCCCCTCCCTCAAGGTACAAACAGACAGACAAGCAGGTACGAAACAAAAGGGTTAAGTCTTTATACCACAATATAATTGCTGTCCAATAAAGTCTTGGCAGCAAGCTACGCACAGTCAGCCAAAATAGGTTAGTTATCTCAAACGTTCGCTGACATGAGATAACTGCCAACAAGAAATTCCAAGAAAGTCCAGACAAACAAACCAAAAAGCAGAGATGAAGAAGCGTAGGCACGAAATCCAGACCAGGCTTCACATAGGTAGAGAAATCCGACAGATGTGACCAGAAGCTGTGGTGAATTAAATTGTTCATCACAAAGTTCTGAGAGCAGCCACACCCCCTTTTGTACCTTATGGGGTGTGGCTCAATGACTCAGCTACTCCCTGGCCCTCCTACTCGACCTATGTTGCTGCAAATGCTTGGCCCTGCATCTTTCTCGAGGGTCTAGCCATGAGTCATCTTCACTAGACTGTATTTGCTGCACCTGCTCGAGCTCCCTCCCAGCCTGGCTACTCCCAGGCTGCTCCTCTTGGCCTACAGATGGAGACGAAGGCCTTGCCAGAGAGGAGGGCCCCGGCGAGGGAGGCCTTGCCGGTTCCTTCCCATCATCCTCAGAGTCCTCTTCCTCGGTTAGGACAGGCGCGGGGGTCGGGGCCACAACACTAGGTTGAAAATTAAATGTTGCTATGAACTAGCTTCCACTAGTGATACTTTGTGAAAGAAGATGTATGTTCTGTTCCTACAAAAGCCTTTTCTTCACACCCTGCCTTTCACATGTTTGAACTGAAGACGATGCTGAAGGTAATAAGAAATACCATCACAGTGATGATAATGCGGAAAACAATAAAATGCAAATCTCTAGAGGAGCAAGGAAATTACCTTGAAAATAACAATTCCTTATAACAATCATAGATCAAAAATTCTCAGGGTAAAAAGCTATTTGAAAGATCAAGTCGAGTTCTGTCTAGAATAGATATATTTGGTGGGTATCACCATTTGAATTGAGGTCCATAGGGCCCAATAGTAACACCTTGATGATATTTGTTTTCATATCTCTCTCGTTGCACAGGCATCAGAGGCAAGTTCTCATTTACATTTCCAGGATAAGCCAGGATTGGTTCATGCTTCTTTTCAGCTTTTCAGTTATTTTTTCTTTCTACAGGCTTAAGGGAATTTGGGGCTAAGAATCATTCCCACAATATTCTTTAGCCACTATCTTGATTTTTCATATTTCATAAATATTTTGTTTCATGTTTCAACTGTGAGCCCAATCTCAAAGTGGCAGAGAAAAATACTCCAAATGAACAGCATTAGCAAAATTCTCTTTTGAATATGGAAAAATCAGAATGGAAGTCCCTTTATGGCAGGGGTCTTCAAACTTGGCCCTTTTATGACTTGTGGACTTCAACTCTCAGAATTCCTCAGCCAGGCATGCTGGCTGAGGAATTCTGGGAGTTGAAGTCCACAAGTCACAAAAGGGCCAAGTTTGAAGACAACTGCTTTATGGTTTTAGGATGCTATTCCAAATCTAAACTTGCAGCTTGACTCCTATATCCTTTTCAAAGGGACCAAGAATGGCAAACTGCTATGCATATTAATAATAAAAATATTATATACAGTATTCCTCAATTTATAGGGAGGTAAGGTTGAAAAGTGAATTGGTCTTCTAAGGTGCAGGTTCTAATAACATCTGGAAAAGCAGAGCTGATAGCAGGTTGAACATTGTCAAGGATCTTTCTCAAATATGGAAGTAAACCTATTTTAGATGAGAAAAATACTGTAGCTCGGGAGCGCATAAAAATACTTTGTATTCAGAAAGTACCAATTTCATTCTCGGATATCTCCAGTTATTGCTGAGAATATGTCCTGTCTCAGGCCCTTGAGAACACTATCAGTCACTGCAAGCAACTCTGAAACAGATCAGAGGTGGACAGATTTCCTCAGTGGTAATCTTGCACTGGCCATCTATCAGTGCCCTGGCTGTTTAAGCTGCTCCTGTATTGTGCTCATGTCAGCTTGACCCTACATTGACTTAAGAAAATCTTGTCTTAAGAATGTCAGAATCTTTGATAACAGTTTGTAAGGCATTCAGCCTGGACTGCAGGTTATCATGCATTCCATTGGGCATTTCCCCTGCCACTGACTGTGCCCTCTCATTTTATGTTCCTGGAGAGCAATGATCAATAGTTTTTTCTTTCTACTTTGATGTGTAGTAGTTCATGCAAATGTACACACACACACACACACACACACACACACACACACACACAGAGAGAGAGAGAGAGAGAGAGAGAGAGAGAGAGAGAGAGAGAGAGAGAGAGAGAGAGAGAGAGAGAGAGACTAAATTGAATATATATAAGTGAAAGCAACAAAATGTACCTATATGTATGCAGAATGAACTTTCTATTTTTTTAAACAAAAACCTCTTTCTTATTTCTCTGTTTCTTTCTAATCTAATGCCTTTTTGGCTTAACTGGATGATGAGTGCTATTATAGCATAATAGCTACAACTGTTGCATTTTAAAGGAAGGATTCTGCTTCAACAGTTGACAGATCTTTCTTTCTTTCTTTCTTTCTTTCTTTCTTTCTTTCTTTCTTTCTTTCTTTCTTTCTTTCTTTCTCTCTCTCTCTCTCTCTCTCTCTCTCTCCTCCTCGTCCTCCTCCTCCTCCTCCTCCTCCTCCTTGTCCTCGTCCTTCTCGTCCTCCTCCTCCTCCTCCTCCTCCTCCTCCTCCTCCTCCTCCTCCTCCTCCTCCTCCTCCTCCTCCCATGCAATTATTCATGCAAACCCCAAGACTACTCTCAGTCCTTAACCCTGTAAAATATTTTTCCCAAAATGCTGCCTGAAGCATCTATTATAATCACAGAGAAAGACTGTGTGAAATTTCTTCTAATCTATGTTAAAACTAGAGGTAAACTAGAATTTAATATAAACTGGAGAAATCTCCTTAATATTTTAGTAGGACTGCAAAAATGCAGCAAAGGGAAGATATACTGTACCTCCACCCCATATAAATTAACATAAATCAGCTCAGTGGTTGATATCAGCACATATGCTTCAGTAACAGAACTCACAGCTTAGAGACCCACTAAGAAAAACCATATGTGCTGTTATAATATCAGAATTGAATGGGCTGAAATTTAGAGCTCGGCAGTATTTTTGTGTCAAAGCTCTCCTTACTCAGACTGGAGTTTGGGTATCTTCCTGGAAAAACATTGTCTCTTTGCACAGCTGTTATTTGTTGTTATTAATATATCTTAATCATTTTGGCTTACAAGCGCAATATCTGAAAACATAAGGAATTTGTGCTGGATCAGACCAGTGCTGTTGTAGGATGTTCCTATGGGGCGTAGAGGTTATCCAAAACCCAAAACAGAAGAAAAGGTTGTGGTACTAGCTGAAGAAGAACACAAAATGAAGAAATTCTTATTCTGTTGGAGGTGTGGTAGTTTAGAAGCTACCTATTTTCACATGTGGTGGACTTGTAGAAATATAAAAGCTTTTTGGATTAAAATTTGGTGGAACATTCAAAAGATTTTTAAGAGAAAGATAAAGTTTTCCCCGCAATTGTTTTTATTGGGCATTGTTGTAGATTGTGATGTTAAAGAAACTAACTTGATGTTGAACATGATAACGGCAGCACGGTTACTGGTGGGACAATATTGGAAGAAGGATAGTTTGCCCACTGTAGAAGAATGGGTGTTTAAAGTTTCGAATCTTGCAGAAATGTCTAAGATTTCTGCTTATCTGAAGGATCATTCACAGGAAAGATATATTTCAGTTTGGAGGAGATGGATAAATTATATTCAGAACAAATATGGGACTAAAAAGTACCATTTAGCTTATGAGTAGATTTTAGTGGGATATTGTTATTGGTACGTTGTTGGTAGTTATGTTAAAAGAGAGTTAAAGCGCATTATGAATTTGGTTAATTGTATATTATGTATAATTTTTATTTAGAATATGATTATTGTAACTATAATCCTGTATTTAGCTCTGGGAAGTGGGGGGGTTTGGGGTGGGAGGGATTTGGGGATATATTGTAAAATTTTGTTTTTGTAAAACTCTTTAATAAAAAAAGAAATTCTTATTCTGGGTCAGAAAAAGGTTCTAGAATTTTTGCTTAATGTGTTTCAGAATTATTCCTTTATCAAAGATAGCTTTATTTCTCTTTTTTTATTTATTCTTTATTTCTTTGTTGCCCCGATGAAGGAATAATTCAAAAATGAATTGATCAGCATGCAAGTATTCAGATACAGGTAATCCTTGACTTAAACCATTCATTTAGTGACCGTTTGAATTTAGAACGGCACTGAAAAAGCAACTTATGTCTGTTTTTCACATTTACAACTGCTGCAGTATCTCTATGGTCAGGTGATCAAAATTCAGACCCTTGGCAACTTCCATGTACTTGTGATAGTTGTACCATTTATAAGTTTTTCAGCTGGCTTTCAACAAGCAAACTCAATGGGGAAAGCTAGATTTGCTTAACAACTGCATGATTCACTTAACAACTGTGGCAAAAAAGCTTGTAAAATGAGGTGCAACTCACTTAACAACTGCCTTGCTTAGCAATGGAAAATCTGGCCTCAATTGTGGTTGCAAATTGAGGACTACCTCTAGTTCTTTTCTTGGCACCATATAGCATTTATTTTCACCTCCTTTTTTCAACTGTCAAGAATGTCAGACTTTACAAAGCTTTTTAAAATTCTTCTCCATTGTATTCCACCAATATATTGTACTTTCCTTTCTGCCTAACTCTCTAACTTTCCATGATAGTTCCAACCATTCTTTTGTATTGCCTTCATTTGTTAAATAGGCAGCTAGAGCCTTTGAACATAGACATTGTTTATACTCTTATTACATGATATCATGAAATGGCTATTCTACAACAATGTTATGTTATACCCATAGACACACTCACGCCCATAAAGTCATGCACATCACAGCTCCTGCTTGAGATCCCCACCTGCAAAGTGATTTTCCATTTCATAAGGCTATCCACTGCCACTAAGAAGCATTCACACTCTTTCATGAGGTTCCTCTTGCTATTTAGTCACAGCGATTAAGCTAGAGAAACTCACAGTGTCCTCTGATGATCTCTAACTGATCCATACAATATTTCTCCATCTATGTAATAGCCACAACACCTACTCACCTGTACACTTTATTGTGATCTGATGAAAGGCAATCTAAAGATTCTTTGTACCACAAAAGGGTTATAAGACTTAAGGGACGCGGTAGCTCAGTGGGTTAGGACGCTGAGCTTGTCGATCAGAAGGTTGGCAGTTTGGCGGGTCGAATCCTGAGTGCCTCGTAACAGAGTGAGCACCTGTTACTCGTCCCAGCTTCTGCCAACCTAGCAGTTCGAAAGCACGTAGAAATGCAAGTAGAAAAATAGGGACCACTACGGTGGGAAGGTAACAGCATTCTGTGCGCCTTTGGCGTCTAGTCATGCCAGCCACATGACCATGGAGACGTCCTCGGACAAGCGCTGGCTCTTTGGCTTTGAAATGGAGATAAGCACCGGCCCCTAGAGTCGGAAACGACTAGCACGCATGTGCAGGGGAACCTTTACCTTTACCTTTTAGGGTTATAAGGCATTTTCACAGGAAACCTTGGCACAATGTTCTGAGACACCGCACCTCCTTTGTTCCCATGACAGGCTTATCCTTGGATAGTAAAGTCCATTTTCTTGTACTTCTGCTGTCCAAAATCTTGCATCATAAAATATATATTTTATAATTTGAGATGCTTTTGCCATGTGGAACTTAGGAAGGTACAGTTTTTTCCCCCCACTGATGGGAACTCCTACCAATGCCTGCCTCATGCTTCTCTTGGCTATAATGCCTTCACATGATGCCTTTTTGCTTATTGGTTTCCTTTGTATTTTTCCCCCCTTCATTGCAAACTTACATGACTTGAACAGGCAAGGACAAGGATGGGATAGGATACTCACTGGAGGTTTATTTTTGTACTTCCTTAGTGATTAGCTGGAGCGAACACTCATTGGCTGTGGACATTCCTGCACAAAACATTGTGATGGCGGCTATAAAGATTTGTGGGGTGTTGTTGGCCATCTGGAAAAGCCACAAGATTTTAAAAGCAAAAAAAAATTCCCTTAGGTTGAGATGTGGTTATGGCGATAAAGCTGATCAAGACTTCATGGAAGTGCTTGATATTTCCTTGTGGCATATAGTAAGCTAACGCAGGTAGCCTTAAAGGAAGATTTTTCATCATGTTGGGTGAGTTCTTGAAACATGCTGGGAATATCTTATAGGAAGAAGATAGACTATAGCGGCAAGAGATTATCCCCTGTTGCTCTATAAGTATCCAATATACTACTCACTGTCCATATCCTTACAGACTTGGCAAGTATAATTCATGATTCTAGAGCTGAACTTTGTAATTTTGTGGGGCCCAAATGAAAATAGACATAACTGCTCCTTTATGAGAAAGGTCTTATACATTAATTTATTCTATATACCTGGTGAGCCTTTTTAAACAGCCGGTTTTTGCTTAGCATTTGCTCTTCTCTGAAATTCTGAAGAAAAAGGTCAGCACAGAATAGAATTGTCATCTATCTCACTTTGGGAAACCAAACACTCTTGTCGTCTGTTTGAGTTCAAGCTTAAAATTGGCTCTGAAAATGTGAAAAAAAAGGATGACTGAAGGCCACGCTGTCTTTGTTCATAAAAGCCAAATATTCATGTGCTCACCTGACTTGCGAAATTGGGCTGCAGAACTAGGATAGCTAGACTTATATATACCCCTGGTTTGGACAAAACTCAGCAGCACTTTTTCGTGTGGCTGCTGATAAAAACAGGATCGTCAACATGATCGCCAACGTCTGATAACGGATATGACACAAGAAGAAGAAGAAGTTATATACCCTTGTGGGTGGTGCTGCAATAGCCATGGAGTTGCCTATCTCTATTGCAGTCAGCAAATGAGGATTACCTGTAAAAAAATGGGGCAGGATTTCAACTGCAGGTTCACAGCTGCCATCTTGACTTTTTGATCCCTCTTGACATAAGTTCCCCGCCAACGGATGACTACTCTCTACCAGAGGGTAAAATAGTGGCTCAGATAGTTTCTTTTTTCTGTGTTGGAAGCACCACAGTGTTTTTGTGGTGAATGGATCAACCAGTGACATCACTGTTGCCCAAGGGATACCCAATTGAGGGCTCCTCCGTTGTTCCCATTATGTTGCCCACCAAAGTGGTACCCATTTATCTATTTCTGGTCACCCAGTTTTGAACTGCTGAGTCAATAGGAGCTGGAGTGGGTAATAAGAGCTCAACCTGCCATGTGGCAGTAACTGGGTCTTGAACACAAGCCTGCCAATTGTCAGACTAATGTCCTAACCACGTAAGCCACTGTGCTCCTTTTGGCTCAGATAGTGGAAATTTATGACATTTTTTGTAAGAAAATATAGGATTATATAGAGGCTTTTTATTTAAGAGCTCCAAGTAAGGAATAGATTGCAAAACTTTTTTTAAAAAAACTGTATTAGACATGCCAGAAAATGAGCACCACTTTATTTGAATATAATGCAATGTATTAGATTTAATTAATTAAGATATTGATTATTTTTAAAAGGAATTTGCTTCTAGGATTCATGTGTTAGCTTTTAGATTAAGATTGTTAGTCATGATATCTGATTGTCTCATTAATTTCTGTGGTGCTTTTTATGAGAATTTCAGCTGAATGCTCTCTCATTAAAATGATAACATTTTCTAAATGCAACATCAAAAGAAAGCAGGTTAGCAAACAAATAAAAAAAAATATCAAGCAACTTGGCAGATTCAACCTAGGTTGCTTTGTGCACTAATAATCACGTTTATTTCAAGGCCCAAAAAAGAAATTAGGTGTTCTTATTAACCTGAAAACATGCAGTATGTTTTAATTCTAAACA
Source organism: Vipera ursinii (assembly GCF_947247035.1). Taxonomy (NCBI): domain Eukaryota; kingdom Metazoa; phylum Chordata; class Lepidosauria; order Squamata; family Viperidae; genus Vipera; species Vipera ursinii. The sequence continues at coordinate 229,039,782 of NC_139513.1, forward strand.
AGGAAAAGTTCCTTGAAAGATAGAACATGATTTGTGTCATGTTATAGATATAATGTACATTTTAATTTAGCTTTTCTTATTGCACTGCCATCTGCTACTTTCCAGGTGTCCTTACAGGTGTCTTTCATTGCAGGGCTACTGATATTTCAAATATAGCTAATGCAGGTAATCCTCACTTATAAGCATTTGTTTAGTGACCGTTTGAAGTTATAACAGAACTGAAAAAAGTGACATGATCATTTTTCACACTCATGACTGTTGCAGCATCCCCCTGGTCACAAAATTCAGACGTGTGGCAACTGGCATGTATTTATAACAGTTGCAGTTTCCCGGGGTCATGTGATCACCTTTTGCTACCTTCTGACAAGCAAAGTCAATGGGGAAGGCAGATTCACTTAACAACTGTGTTACTAACTTTAACAATTGCTGTGGTTCACTTAACAACTGTGGCAAGAAAGGAGGTACAATGGGTAAAAAAATCACCTAACAACTGTCTTGCTTAGCAATGGAAATTTTGGGGTCAACTGTGGTTGTAAGTCAAGGACTACCTGTAGTAGTATTCACAAATCCAGTCATCACATTGATTGTATGGTTGAAATATATCCAAGGTCAGTACTACAAATCCTGAGGAAGTAAGTGTGATTCCTGTTCTCTCTGCTCCTCCAAAATATAAAGAGATCAATAGTTTTAATGTAATACTTTCTGCAGATCTGGGCTGAGATACAGATAGAATGTAGTAATTCAGTTTTAATCAACTTAAAGTCCTTCCTATGAAACCACTGTATCACATAATATATTGTACTGTATAGTTGATAAAAATTGAGGAAGTTCTCTTTTAGCTCAGCCTAGATAAAGCAGATTACTAACAGCATTTTCATTCTGGATTCAGAACCAGGCTTGGGATGGAAATAGTATTGGTTGCTCTAGTGATGTTCATTGAGACTTTGAAGGTGTGATGTAGACACTGTCGATCTTTTTAGATATCTCCATGGATTTCAATAACATTAAGCATGATGTCCTATTGAACTCCTCAGTGTAGTTGAGAGTTGCAGATGCCATTGTACAGTGGTTCCATTCCTACTTTAGGGAATGGTTCTAGTCAACAATAATAGAAGAGTGATTGCTGTAACATGACGTGTGACCTGATCTGACTTTCTTCCACTAAGCTGTTGTGAAGCTTAATTCAATCGTTGGTTTGGGATCATGTATAAGATGATGTTTAGCTTTATAGCACCATCCCAGCCCGAACCACAAGTGCAGTGGAAGTTGTAGACTGGTATCTAGAAATTGTGAGAATCTGGATAAGAATTTGTCCTAGGAAAAAGAAATGGCTGTTGATCCAGAAACATTCTGGCTCTGAGATGGTCCCAGCATTGGCTCTAGACAGGAATATCACCTCCTAGTGCAAGGTATGAGCCTTGAAACAGCAAAATCCATGATATGGGGCCCAGAAAAGGAAATGTTTTTCTTACGGACTATCAAAACACCTCTTCTTCAAACAAGTCTCCATCATCCCTGTATACAATGAATCAGGAAGTATGTGGATCCTGATCATTTTATATAAGCCACGTCTTGCCAGGTTTCTAGAATAGATAGGTTGGACCTTTAATCTATTTGAATATAACACATGTACAACTCTCCAATTGAAGACTCAAATAATATGAATGATCGCTTTAGAGTTGACCTATTGATGATGGCTTGCTATGCCAATGTCAGCTGTAGGTCAACTTCCTCTGCTCTTCACTGTTGATATTTAGCAGAAGGGACTAATGCTGACAGAAGGCAATTTGAACTTTTTCTGCACTGGGAGTGATCCAGTCACTGTGATTTTCATAGGAAGCTTGGATGATGGAGTTCCTATAACTTGTTTCTGAGAATTCAGATAACACATGTACCTCTAATACTGGTTCAGCTTTATGTTAGTTATTTCTAAAGCTCAGTAAAAGTGGCAAAAATATACAGTAAGTAGGTGAATAAACAAAGGGATTACTAATTCAATATAAATTACTAATTTCATGATTATTTCAATGCATTATCAATGAAAGATATATACAATACAATAATAAGACACTTTGGGATCACCTGTCTGTTCATTTCCAGTCATCATCACAAGTATTGACAATTATTTTTAAAGTCATTGATAACTCAAGACAGGAATACTTACAGTACGGTGGACATTTTTATAAAAGAATTGGCAACCATAGCCCTTCACAAATAAGACAGGTTCAAAGATGGGTGACATATCCTCTTATTCTCCAACATTCCTTTTTTCTCTTTCTGGTCCTCCTTGTTCCCTGCAGGTTGCAGAGAAGGGACAGGTTTATTTCACAAGTCTGAACTGATATTTCACATACAGATTTGAAATTAGGATAAGGGACACATAGTGTTTGGCTCAGAGCCACATATTGCCTTAAGGCTACTGGTTATTCAACTCTGAATTCACTGATTGCTTCTTAAGAAATGAGCCAGCCTCTCTACTAAGGTGAGCTGGAGATAACTTTTCCATGTTCCAAAGCCATCCACCATACATTTGATGCAAAGGCAGGAGAGGGTCTCCTTCAGATTTTATTGAATTGTCTCCCTGCTGGCATTCTGTCATCTTCTGAAAACACTTGTGTTTTATTGCCCTTCTACATCAACCAGTATTTGTTTTTTTCTGACTGGGTTGCTGAACTTAAATGTTAGCATTTTGCACCTCTGCTGTGGATTTTAAAAAAAATTGTTTCTGTTTGGTGGAATTTATGACTGCATTTTTGTCTTCCCCTTAACCACCTTGCATGGTTGACTTCTGAATTGGGAAGGGGTAATGGAAATGAACTTGCAAATGGATCAAATAAGTAATGATAATAGTTCTGGAAATTATACCTTGTCGGTGATTATAAATGCTTTTGTTGACAGCTCAGATCAGCACAGAAAGAAATATTTGTGTCCATTGCCATCACTCCCAGAAAGCCAATGAGATCCTTATCTTCTATTAGACAGAGAAAAACATCTTCCATCTTTCTTTGATTCAGGTTATAATGACTTGAAGGACTTTGACACATTATGTTGGAGCACTTACTGGCTCATGAAGTGGTTTTTCATGTCACAGGTATTTACAACAACTTTCACAAGCCCAGTGCCTACTGGACTCCAAGAATTCTTGACTATGTAGGTAGAGAGTGCTTTGTAATCTTAGCACATCAAGAAGCTGCCAGTTTCAGAAAGACAATTTTATGACACTGAAAAACTTTCAGATTTGTTTAAAAATAAAAACACATTAGACATCTAGAAAATCTCAATTCAGATCACAACGTAAAAACTAAGCCACAAATCCTACATCCACAAACACATACTTCACACTCTCCATATTTACTTTTGGAGATTTTAAGTGAATATTAGGAAAACTGCAAGAAATGTGATTTTAGGTGATATTAGGAAAACTCTGATCTTCCTTGGTTGCTTGCTCTCAATTTTTCATACTAAACACAGACAGAGGTACTCAGTCGATTCAAAGAAGTATTTTCAATTTACATGATGCAATGAAGTTTCAAATGTACCTTGCTTTAAAACTTAAATGTTCTGATCACACCTATTCGGCACCTGCTGAAATGGTTTGATCTTGCTGCATAGAACAAAAGTCACTATGTTGTTAGAATGTATTAATTCTAATTCTTTTCTTTTAACCTGTACAGGGTAGTGGTGACCTGCTCTAGTTTTTATTTCTTTATGTTTAACTCAGCCCCAGATTTATTTATTTATTTGTATTTGTATTTGTATTTGTATATGTATTTGTATTTGTATTTGTATTTGTATTTGTATTTGTATTTGTATTTGTATTTGTATTTGTATTTGTATTTGTATTTATATTTATATTTATTTATGGCATACAATGTCAGGAAAATCTACACAAACACACAATGCTAGTTCATTCTGTTCAACACTTATGCATCTATCCTTGCTGCACTAGGGGGCAAACTAGCTTTACACCAATTAACTAGTGGTGCTTGGTTTCTGGCTCTGCCAGGCTCCTCCCCCCCCCATCTAAACAATTCTCTCCCAAAATTCCTAGCACCATTTCCATTATCATCAGCAGCACTGCTATTTCTGGATAAATTGCTTGGAATTGGGAGGCTGGCATTCTGCTGCTGTCTTCATATCCACTTTCAGGTAAATCTGTCAAAATGAAGTGACTTCTGGCAACAGTTACATGGAGAGAGAAGAGAAGGACTGGAGGGGTAATTGGTATATGAGTCTGATGGGGTAAAATTGGTGCTTAACAACCTGGAGGGTGCAATAACTGACAGAAGTAGTTTATATGAAATGGGTACAAGCCCCAGAATGCATTGGAAATACTTGCCATTCGCATGAAGACACTGACATTACAAACAGAAAGCAATCCATTTTCTCATTGAAATGGATGTGATGCTGACCTTTTTAATAATTCAAAAATTAAGATCCTTTTCCAATAAGAATCGGGCATATTTAATATTGGTGTAAGTAAACTGCTAGAAAATTAATATCACTTGGGTTAATACCACTTGCTCTGGGCTGTTCCAATGAGTCAAAAATATAGCTGGAGTGAGCAAGACATGAAAGAAAATAAACTGTTGGCAAATAAAGGTAAAACATATTTTTTTATCCTTTGGAATTTACCTTCCTTGGCAAAACAGCATTCATTTTCGGAAAGCTTCATTTGTTCTTAACTCTAAGTTCTACACTTTTGTAAATAACTGTCTCTTCATTGTATAAATTCTATTCATTATTTTCCCCATAGAATTTTACTTTAAAATAAAGTTTAGAAGACAAGGAACCTTAAAATAGGCTGTAATTGGAAATACAGGAAGATCACTGTAAAAATGAGGGATCTGAATATATCATAGATCTGCTTGGAGGGTAACCGTAGTAAATTAATTAGCAGACAACTTGACCAAAGTTGGTTGTGTAACATTCAGCTCTTCATCTCTGAATTCCAATTTTAGAACAAATGATGGTGCATCTCTCTCTCTCTCTCTCTCTCTCTCTCTCTCTCTCTCTCTCTCTCTCTCTCTCTCTCTCTCTCACACACACACACACACACACACACACACACACACACACACACACACACACACACCCCAACATACTAATGAGTAAAGAGTAGAAGAGGTCAGCTTGGCATGAGTTTTTCCTAAGTTTTGTAAAAGAAGTTTTTATCTGTCTATTTTGTTGTGGCCTCGTTTCACAAATAATGAAGTGATCCTTTGTAATGTTTGTGACTGCGGGTAGAAATGTCACAATAAGCATGCATTCTAAAAGCAACGCAGAAGATAAAATGGCTCTGAATTCTGTCTCATTTTCCTTCCCACAGCACTTCAGAGCGAGAGACAGCTGGACTCTTTCTTTTTCCACTTATTAACTCTGAATCCTTGCAATAATTAGACAAAGTAAAATGAATATTAACTTGTGCTTAACTGCCTTTCCAGCACGTTACTCTGTTTTGACCTTGTGCTGCTGAACCGTTTTTTTTTAAAGTTATGGATTTAAATAATCCTTTGCTGTAAAACACCCTCTACCCCTTCAGCTACTTAACCGCAAGCCTGACTGCCCTAAATCCTTTTCTTATACGTTGTAGCTTTTTACACAAGCCCACTCTTTAAGTAGACATAATCCTTTCTCTGAAGAAAACATGAAAGACCTTGAACAAATCAAGATTTCTCCATGGAGAATTCAGCTAATCCTGTGCTTAGCTCCTAACAAGGAAATCCATCTCTCCACCAAGCAGCCCATTACTAAGGCTAGGGCCTGCCTGGAATAACAAGCAAATTATTGTGCTTTAATTGCGGCATGGCTGTGTCACATGGAAAACTTGAGGCAGGAATGTGACTAGGCCTCCCCAGGAGTGACAGGTCACGCCTTTTCATTACTGTTAAGGTTTTTATGATTTAAAAGCAAGTTCAATTAACTATTAATAGGGACTGCAGACATGCTTATGATTAGATGACATAGCCAAGCAGTACCTCTGCTTGGTTAATTGCCAATAGATGAGATTCAATGGGTCTTTTTTTTTTAATCATCGCCTTCTGGAAATGTCTCCAGTTTGGAGGGGGGGGGGCTGCAGAGATGAAACCTCCTTGATTTGTAATCCTAAAGAGAAAAGAAGGGTGGTGCTAATCTCCGAATGTGAGCTAAAAGGTACCTCCAACATGTCTGAATCTGATTTTCAGTATCACCAGATTTGCAAAGTAGTCGTTTATTGGGCAAGGAAAAAGAAAAGCTAGCACAGGCTTTATTCTGATAATTCATAATAGACATCTCGGTGGCATCAATCAATATTTCAAGGCCTACCCCTTAGCTCCAATGCTACTTCTAAACCGGCAACTTTAGAAAAATAAAATGTCAGGTATTGTTAAGCTAGCCATGACATTTAGGTTGTGGAACTTTAGCAATGTATGTCTGGAATTTTTAGTCAGCATCTTTTTTCTTATTCTGAAGGACAAATGTGTCCACATCGTTGTTAGTTTTAGGGACATAGAAAATCCTTTGCTTAATGACTGTTCGAAGTTACAGTGGTACTGAAAAAAGTGACTTATTATGACCGTTTTTCATGCTTAGGACCATTGATGCATCCCCATGGTTGTGTGATCAAAATTCAAATGCTTAGCAACTGACTCACATTTATGACAGTTGCAGTGTCCCGGAGTCATGTGATCACCTTTTGTGACCTTCTGACAAGCAAAGTCAGTGGGGAAGCCACATCCATTCAACAACTGTGTTCCCAACTTAACGGCTGCAGTGATTCGCTTAACAACTGTGGCAAGAAAAAAATTGTAAAATGGGACAAAACTCACTTAACTCACAGTCCCACTTAGTGACAGAAATTCTGGGCTCAATTGTAGTCGTTCGTCGAGGACTACCTGTATTTGTATATGTAAGTTAGAGTGGAGATAACATTGGCCCCTGCCTTGATACTCCTCCATAGGGCCCTGAAGGCATGATCTTGCCAGGCGGCCTGGGGACCCCAAAGTGACATGGAGCCCATCAAGTGGTTTGCTTGCTTGTTGCTGTAGAGGTGGTGATGAGGGTTTATTGAGGTTTGTATTGAAGGTTTTACTTCTGTAAGCTGGCTGTAGCCATCATAATATGATAATAATAATAATAATAATAATAATAATAATAATAATAATAATAATAATAATAATAATAATAATAATAATAAGTTGGAAGGGACCATGGAGGTCATCTAGTCCAACCCCCTGCTCAGGCAGGAAACCTTATACAATTTCAGACAAATGGCTGGCCAGTCTCTTCTTAAAAACTTCCAGTGTTGGAGCATTCACCACTTCTGGAGGCAGGTTGTTCCACTGGTTAGTTGTTCTAACTGTCAGGAAGTTTCTCCTTAGTTCTAGGTTGCTTCTCTCCTTGACTAGTTTCCATCTGTTGCTTCTTGTCCTGCTTTCAGGTGCTTTGGAGAATAGCTTGGCTCCCTCTTCTTTGTGGCAGCCCTTGAGATATTGGAACACTGCTATCATGTCACCCCTCACCCTTCTCTTCATTAAACTATATATACCCAATTCCAGCAACTGTTCCCTATATGTTTTAGCCTCCAGTCCCCCAATCATCTTTGTTGCTCTTCTCTGTACTCTTTCTAGAGTCTCGACATCTTTTTTAAATCGTGGTGACCAAAACTGGATGCAGTATTCCAGGTGTGGCCTTACCAAGGCATTGTAAAGTGGTATTAGTACTTCACGTGATCATGAGTGTGTTGAGCGGCCATATAAATTTTCTTACAAAAAATAAAATAAAATATTTCTTTTTCTTGTTCCTGTCTGTACTTGACACAACAAATTGTTTCTGCCTGTCATTTCTTGGCGTCTACAGCACTCTAATGCAAGACAGCTAGAAAGTAATATGTTAAGAGCACTATGTTAATTGGGTCTGTAGGCAAATAGTTTAAATCTGTCAAGTGACACACTGCCTTTCTGTTATGGATTTATTTCACTCCCTTCTATTTCCCTATTGTTTATCTTAATTTTATCATAGTCATATGATAATTGCATGACTAAAAATGATACTCAGTAAAAATCATTTCACTGCTAGATCCAGGAGGGTTTTTGTAAAATATGACATGTTCGGGCTTAGAAATTACAGTAGTGCATAAATTCTACCCTATATACAATTCTAGTCTCAGACACACACATACAGACAAACACACACCTGATTTGAGCTTGTTTCTTGCTGACTTCATGAAAAGTCCTTTCAGTCTTTGGGACAACCACATTTCCTTCTTTTTTTATCTTCCCAACCTAACTTATAGTTTGGGATACCTTATAGTTCCCCACCTAAGTATTACCCAAGTCTGACCCTGCTTAGCTTCTGGACTCAGACAAAATTAGAATTGTGCCCCAATTCACTGCTCCAGGTTACAAAACAGCAGACTGTGAGTTCAAGTCCTGCCTTAGCCATGGAAGCCAGTTGGATACTGTAACTATGGGCCAAGCCTGGACCTCCTCACAAGGTTGTTGTGGGGAAAATAGGAGAAGGAAGATGTGTTGGATCTGTTTACTACATTGAGCTCTTTGTAAAAATAATAAAAGTGGGATAATAAATAAATAACTTGGTGGTAGCATTCAATGGTAATGTGAAATTGCATTGTGATACACCAACTGCAAGCATAATGTAAACTCAGCAGAAGACAATGTGCAAATTTATATGTACATCAGGATGAACATTCCCAGACTAAAAGAAAAGTAGCAAATCTGCTACAAATGGCTTTTCTTAAGGCAGTTTCTTACATGACGGCTGGTAGTGACTTTTGTACTTGTGATTTGTTCATCTTTAAACTGAGGTCCATTTTACCTTTTGCATTTCCTAGATGACTAGCAGAGAAGCTGATTCCAAGTGCCCTGACCTTTTTTGCATAAAGGAGAATAAAATCTTGGTAAGAGAGTTGTGGCTAGGGGGTTTGGAATAATGCAGTTTGGCAGAAAAATAAATCAACCGAAGAATGAGCATAACTGCCTAAGACTGAGATGACTAAACTGCAGCTAAACAGTGGCATTACCAGACTTGTGCTATTCAGAAAGGCACAAAAAGAAATAAACTTGGGGATGGCTGTGTGTGTGAGAGAGAGATAAAGAGAGATGAAAAATATGGAAAGCCATCTCTTCCATTGAAAAAGTGCTTATTGTGCAGTACAAAAGGCACTGATTGCATATTTTCTCCTTTGACCTTCTGCTTTGCCTGCCAAGAATTCTTCCAGCACAGGCTGCAAACCTGTTTTCTGCTATAGGCTTTCCAGCGCCTGGAAAACAACATTAGAATGTGGAGTGAGATTGGAGAGGTGGCATTCAGATCAAGTACTAAAAATTATCTGTCTTAGGCTAATATACTGTATGATTTTTCATTCCCCTGTCTGTAGAAATATTTCCCCAAATGTGGCAACCCTCCCCACCTTTCTGTTAATAACGTTTCTGTGCAAAAAATCTCATCAGCTGTTCTTTCAGGTCTCTGGCGGTGATAAAAAGCACCTTCCAGATGAGAGGATTGATGGGCTGTAGTTTTACAGGAGTTCCACTAGATGATGGTATAAATCTTCATAATGAGCAAGCCAAGATCAGCAGCTTAAACAGGAGTTTGGGAGGCCTGGGATTCTACATGGGCATTGTTGACACTCTGAACCATATCCTCCCTACCCTGTTTCATTAAAAGGCTGGAGCGCACAGCTACATCAATGGATGCAGCACACTTGGAAACATCATAATCTATGACAGAAGAAAGCCATAGAAAATGAACCCGCCCAGACAACTTGCTTGATTTAAACATCAAATAAGAATCATGCTTGATTTATTCTGCAAATTAGGCTGGGCCAACGTCAACTCATTTGTTAAAATTGGCTTGCTAAATAGAGAGTAATTGTATAATTAGCAACAGATTCATTGCAGGATAACATAACCATTTGCATAACAGTGCAATGGGAAATTAGAACAGGGTCGTTAATGCACCTTCTGCTGGCAGACATGGGGGCAAAAGCCAGCATCCAAGAGGAGGAAAAACAGAGCTGGGTGCAAAATATCCAGCACTTTTCCAGATGCCTGTATTACAGATGAGAGAATACCAATATTTTCAAAGGCTTTTTTTTCATTCCTAAGTTCCCTCAGTGGAGAAGCAGCTTGATCTCTCACTTCTGGAGATGCAGACTGCAATAGTACCGCCACTAAAGAGGGGGAAAATTGGCCTTTAAATTGTACCTTATTGTACTACAAATAAACAGAATCTAATTCTTCTTAAAAACATGCTTCTAATCTATTATGACCTGGGCTGGACTAGAAGACCTCCAAGGTCCTATTCTATTCTATTCTATTCTATTCTATTCTATTCTATTCTATTCTGTTCTGTTCTGTTCTGTTCTGTTCTGTTCTGTTCTGTTCTGTTCTGTTCTGTTCTACTTTGGGTGTATGGTCAAATATAAAAAGGACTGATAAACTCTCTGTTAAAGGTTTTCCCCTGTCCAGACAAATCTAACTCTAGGGGGCAGTGCACATCTCCAAGAAGCCAAAGATATTTCCGTGGTCAAGTGGCCACCACAATTATATGCGGAGATGCATGGGACGCTGTTATCTTACCACCAAAGTGGTACCTATTGTATTTATCTATTCACAATGTGCATGCTTTCAAACTGCTAGGTGGGCAGGATCTTGGATAAGTAACAGGAGCTCGCCCTATCACATGGCACTCATATCTCAAATCCGGGCTATCAGCTTTCCAGTGTCTATAACCGCTGAGCCATCATGCCCCTTTGGATGTCTACCTACCCATAAAAAAGAAATAAGCAGAAAATGGCATAGAATATCAAAGTCTAGAGGGGCTGAAGGAAAGCATTCTCAGTAATTTGCCTTCTGGTATTTAGTGTTTAACTCTGTCTTTCATGAAGCCATCTTATGAATAACAACATCTCTTCTAGAAGTCATTATATGAATGTTTACAGTACGTTCTTTACAAATATTCTTATTTTCTCAGACTGATGAGTCCCAATATGATCTCAGGTCTTATGGGAGAAAGTTCACCCAATATACATTTGATACATGCTGCAAATAGCACTTTTCCCAATCCTAAGATTCTCATAATGTTAACCTTGCAGCCAGGTTCTTCAACAAGAATATTTCTCTCTGGATAAAATGCTTGGTGAAAAACTCTCTGAAATACTTTAATGGGATCCAAAATAAATTAATAGTAGTTTATATTTAATTATTTGTTTTTTTAAAATTCCCATCTCATTTCTTTCAAGGGAAGTGTTCAATGATAAAGCAAAGATGACTAAAATATCTTTAAATAGCTGTGCTGGCACAGTGGTTAGAATGCAGTATTGCAGACTAGCTCTGTCTGCCAGTGTCTGGAGTTCGATCCTACCCTGGTCAAGGTTGACTCAGCCTTCTATCCTTCTGAGGTCAGTAAAATGAGGACCCAGATTGTTGGGGCAATATGCTTACAAACTGCTTAAAGAGTGCTGTAAAAACACTAATCATGGCGATGAACAAAATAAAACAAAGTTCAGGTTAGCAATCTACTGAAGCAAAAATATATTCAAAGGATTTTGAGAACCAATAATGACAAAGTTAAATGAATTCCCCATGCAGACGTCTGGAAAATGGAGTGTGTAAACAAAACAACAACAATAAAAAAACCCAACCTCTTTCCATTAGTCCACAGGTCTGCAACCCGCGGCTCCAGAGCCACATGCAGCTCTTTCAGCCATCTCCTGCGGCTCCCAGTCCTCTGCTATGTGTACTCCAAAAAAAAAGTGAGACTAAAAAAGTTCAACCAATCAATTCAAATATGCAGGGTAGGTGCATATCTCGCCTTGGCTCCACTCTTCAGTCAAACCCTGTTCTGCGCATGCGTGCATGTACGCGCATGTGCACACATTTTTTGCGGCTCCCAGTTTTTCCTTTTGTGAGGGAACCGGTTCCAAGTGGCTCTTTCACTGTTTCAGGTTGCTGACCCCTGCATTAGTCCTTTAATTGTACTTCAGATGATCCAGTCAAGACTCCAACAAGATAGGACACACAACATTTGTTTTAGATCAGGGGTGTCAAAGATGCAATGTCATGTGACGTGTTGCGACGTATCATGACTTTTTTGCCATTGCCGGAAATGGGGTGGGCGCAGTTTTGCTATGATGCATGCGGCCCATGGGCTGGCAGTTTTACATCCCTGTTTTAGATGAAACAGAATGATGCGGGAGAAGATGGCACTTTTAGTACCATTATCTGAACTATTTATGACTTTAATTAGTACAAGTAGTCCTTGACTGTCAACTTCTTATTTAGTGACATTTCAAAGTTACAACGGCACTGAAAAAGTGACATATGATCATTTTTCACCCAACTGTTGCAGCATCCCCACAGCCATGTGATCAAAAGTTGGATGCTTGGCAACTACCATGCATTTATGACAGTTGCAGTGTCTCGGGATCATGTGATCACCTTTCGCCACCTTCTCACAAGCAGAGTCCATGGGGAAGCCAGGGGGGGAAGCCAGGGGGGAAAGCCATTTAACAATGGTGGCAGAAAAAGTGGTAAAATGGAGCAAAATTCACCTAAGAAGTATCTTGCTTAGGAACGGAAATTTCAGGCTCAATGGTGGTCATACGTTGAGGATTGCCTGTAATTTAAATGATGCCCCCAGACAGCTAGAAGCAATATAAAAGAGAAGTGACATGTTCCAAAAAAAGTCACTCTCATCCTGAGCCTCATTGCTGCATTTTAGATCAGTTTGAGTTTCAGCATGGCCTTCTAGAACAGCCTTATATAAAAGCTCATTACGCTAATTAAGTGCCCCTCCTCCCTCAATGGCCCATTATGTGCCTGAGGACGTATCTGCCTACACCTTTAACTGCTCCTATCCCTTGCTCGGGCTGGTTTGATTCTAAATTGGATTATGAAAATCCAGCTTAGGCTGAGATGCTTTGGCATCAGCTCACAAGGTCTAGACTTCAAGTTACTGTGTCCTCCCCTTGCCCAATTCTTTTGTTAATGTTCTCTCCCAATATTCTGCTGTGGAAGGCTGATTGCTAGTCATATTTTTTTCTATGACAGGAATCTGACATATACCTATATCTATATTTATACATCTACACCTATACCTAACTCTAATCTATGTATCTATATCTTCTTATACTGGAGATATATACTTTCATAGGTATGTGTGAGTTCCCAACTTGGTTACTTTCATTTTCATTTTCATTTTTTTTTAGAAAAAGCCCACCACTGAACTTGAGGGACTGGAAAAATGATGAAACAATGGACTGGTGAACTTATTAAAAAAAGCAAACAGACAGACCAGCAGAAAAGTAGGTAATTCAGAGAAAAAAAATATCCTGCTGGGTTTTGAACTAAGGACATTCTTCATGTAAGGGAAGTATTATAACCGTTATGCTGGCAAAGAAGACTTGTTATAGCAGAATTTTCAGCAATTGTTTATTTATTTTTCACATTTCTACACTGCTGATCTCACCTAAGTGACTCTGGCTGGCTTACAATAAGCTATTCAAGTAAAGCAGGGAAAATGCAGCAAAGGGGTGTTCCTGCCTCTGTGAAGGCACCAATCAAATGTGGATCTGACCTGGAGAAAAGTAAATGGTACAGCAAGGGCTGAGCTGGCAGAAGCAAGAAAATAGTGCTATGAAAATGGAGCAGAAAAAGATGTTCAGAGATCGCAAGAACGAATGCATGGCAATGTCATCTGTTCCTGTCTTCCAAAACTGGTTGTAGGCCTATATTGGCAACACTACAACCTAGCAATGAAGATAAGTCCTAGACAAGCAGAGTAAATGTAGATCTTGTGTTGGTCACAAGGCATTGGTGAAGAAGGAATTTTATTTAATTTTCCCCCACAAACCTGAGTCCTTATTACATTTATAAAATGTCCTAGGACCTAAAGGTAAAGTTAAAGGTTCCCCTGCACATGCATGCTAGTCGTTTCTGACTCTAGGGGCCAGTGCTCATCTCCGTTTCAAAGCCGAAGAGCCAGCATTTGTCAGAGGATGTCTCCGTGGTCATGTGGCCGGCATGACTAGACGCCAAAGGCGCACGGAATGCTGTTACCTTCCCACCGTAGTGGTCCCTGTTTTTCTACTTGCATTTTTACGTGCTTTCGAACTGCTAGGTGGGCAGAAGCTGGGACGAGTAACAGGCGCTCACTCTGCTATGTGGCACTCGGGATTCGACCCACCAAACTGCCGACCTTCTGATCGACCAGCTCAGCATCCTAACCCACTGAGCACCCCTTCCTAGGACCTAGGTCATCTTAATTAGTATAGCTTTAGTAGCTAAGTCTGACCCATTGTCAATAACTACGGTTGGTTCTTGACTATCTAAATATGTGATAATGAACACTGGAAACATTAAGATTGTTGGGAACTATTGGTAGAAAGACCTTCTGTCTCCTGTGTCCTTGCCTGAGTCTTGTAATTGGCTTATAAGGCATAGCTCACTAATTGTTTGACATTTATAGTGTAATGTATTGGGCTTGAGTGTAACACCACGTGGTAAGCTGGAGCTAGCTAATGGCTCCCAGCACCTCAGACACCCCATCTCCAGTGCTGCTATTGTCTGCCCCTAGGTGGCAATAGGTTGCTTTAAACCTTTTGGCTGCCACAGCCCAGTTCTCCAGTTCAGATCCTGCAAGCAATAAACCATGATCTTTGCTGAACTCACTCGCCTCATCTTCATTCCTGCGCAATGAACCCAGTACACAACACTGGCGATGAAGGTGGGTCCTGCTTCTCCATCGGAGCTGAAAGTCACTAGGGGAGCGGCAGCGCACGCCTGGTGGGAAAAGCATTTTCCCTCCCTATGGTCGGCTAGAAAGCCATGCTAGTGACCACGCGCTCAGAGGACCAGTCCCTGAGCAACGGAGAGGCAGGATTCGAAGACGCAGAAGCCAGCTGCGAAGACCAGCAGAATGCCCAAGGTCGGAAGGCTGTGAGAATTCAACATCAAGAAGCCAGAAGCATGGCCCTCATACCTGTCCCAGGTCGAAAATTACCTCTGGGCAAACCAGATCACGGAAGATGGACTGAAGGCTGTCACGCTGCTCTATGTGTGCAGCCCAGCGACATTTGATCTGGTCAAAAGTCTTTTTGTGCCCATGCCATTGGAATCCATCTCTTACTCCCATCTGAAGAAGAAGCTAGGAGAACACTTCCAACTGAAGATGTCGGTGATTGCCTGGTGCTACGCCTTCGAACAGCGAACACAGCTACCAGGAGAGACGGCGTCAGAGTTCATTGCAGCATTGAGGCAGGCCACATGCCTGTGTCGATTTTCAGACCTCAAAGAGCGACTTTGGGACCGGCTCGTCTGGGGCCTTCGGAATCGAGAATTGCAGTAGAAACTTTTTGCTAGTGAAGTCCTGTCATTCACAGATGCCCAGAATGAGGTCATGGCAGATGAAGCCGCTGGGGGAGCCGTACGAACAAACTGGCCTGTCAAAACAATGCATAGAAAAGAAGCCATCCACCACGAGGACGCAGAGCTCACCGGAGCCTCCGAAGAAGAAGAAATCAAAGTCGACAAGTTGCAGAAGCAGCCTGACCGACAGTCCCACAGCAGCAACAAACAAAAGTCTACTTACAAGGCAGATCTCTTACCTAGATGTCCAGGTTGTGGTGGCCGCCACCAACGCATGGACTGCAGGTTCTGATCAGCCACGTGCTGGGCCTGCGGCAAAACCGGACACATCGCAGCAGTATGCAGAGGTTGCCAGAGGGACTGGCCATCGAAGCGCCAGTCGGAAGATCCAACCAGGAGAGGTACTGGGGCCCCGGGGCCATTCAGCATGGGGTTTTGTGCAAGCCGTAGAAGTGTCTGCCGTATTGGGGCCTGATGCCCCCTCAGACCCAAATTTAGACTTCAGGTGGAACTGCAAGGTATCCCCTGTAAAATGGAGCTGGACACAGGTTCAGCCATTTCCATTATTTCTCTGGACACATTTAATTTCGTGTGCAGTCACAGTAGAAAATGGGTCAAGCTAAGGCCCTCTGACATAATTTTAACAGATTTTCAAAATGCTAAAGTCACAGTCAAGGGTGAAGCTAACTTGGCCGTTAAATTTAAAGGATTTTTTGGGCACCTGGATGTCGTAGTAGTAGGGGGCCAGAGAACGAGTCTAATTGGACTCGATTGGTTTGATGCATTAGGCATCCAAGCAACCGGTATCAACCAGACACAAGTTGCGAGTCTAGCATCAGTTTGCGAGGACTTCGCAGACGTATTTGATTCAGCCCTAGGAACTTACACAGGCCTACCTAGAATGTTCAAGCAAAGTGGTCCCCATTAGAATTAAGCCTCGAAGGGTGCCCTTTGCCCTCAAACACAAAATTGACACGGAAATAGACAAACTTGTAGAACAGGGCGTTTTGCAACCAGTAGTTGGTGGGGAGTGGGAAACTCCTATTGTAACACTACTTAAGGCCAACGGGGAAATTAGAATATGTGCAGACTACAAATGCACAATTAACAAGGCTCTTAAGCAACACACATACCCTGTCCCAGTGGTGAGCCACATATTGGCATCTTTGCAAGGAGGCACCATTTTTGCGAAGTTAGATTTGGCACAGGCCTATCAGCAACTGCCGGTTGATGAAGCCATGGCTGCAGCTCAGATGACTTTGACTCACAGGGGGGGCTTTCAAAGTGAAGCGATTGCAATTTGGGGTTAGTGTAGCCCCAGGCATTTTTCAGGGAATCATGGAATGCACGCTTAAAGGCATTCAGGGTGTTTGCCCTTATTTTGATGATGTGCTTATTGCCAGACAATCCACAGAGGTGTTAGCTAGGAGGCTCAGAGCCATCCTACAGAGGCTGCGTGAAGCAGGCCTCAAACTGAAAAAGAGTAAATGTAGTATTGGGGTTCCTTCAACCGAATTTTTGGGATTTCGCATTGATGCTAATGGCATCCACCCAGCTGAGTCCAAAGTGAAGGTCATTCAAATGGCACCTAGCCCTAAATCAAAAGGAGAGCTACAAGCATTCTTGGGCCTCCTCAACTTCTACCACGCGTTCCTGCTTAACAAGGCCACAGTGGCGGAGCCCCTTCACCGGGTTTTAGATAAAAAAGCTTCATGGAAGTGGACCAGTGTTCATGAGAAAAGTTTTCAAGACCTGAAGGCACTTTTGTCAGCCAGCTCTACTGTCACTCATTTCAGGGAGTCTAAACCAGTCTGTTTAGCATGTGATGCATCCCCATACAGGGTGGGGGTATTCTTGAGTCATTTAGAAAAAAATGGAACACAAGTTCCTATTGCATTTTATTCAACGACACTGTCCTCTGCTGAGCATAATTACACTCAAATAGACAAAGAGGCCTTAGCCATTGCAGTGGGAGTTAAAAAATTCCATGACTAGTTATATGGCAGGGATTTCATGGTCTTCACAGACCACAAACCACTACTGGGACTCTTTACCACAGACAAACAAACACCCCACATATTTTCCCCAAGAATGTTGAGGTGGTCTATTTTCCTATTAGCATACACATTTAAGCTGGTTCACAAACCTGGCAAAGAATTGGGCCATGCAGATGGCCTGAGCAGACTTCCACTGCCGCTAATCGAACCAGATCTGGCCCCTGCGGCCAGAGTCCTGTCCATTCTGGACTTGCCAGAGTTTCCCCTCCATGCAGGGGACATAGCTGCAGAAACAGCAGCCAATAAGACACTAAGTAGAGTGCTTTCATGGGTGCACACTGGGTGGTTAGATAAAAGCCCTGGCTCTGAATTCCAGAGTTACTTTGCAAGAAGACATGAGCTATCAGCTCACAAGGGTTGCATCCTATGGGGGAACAGGGTCATAATTCCCACTTCACTGAGAGATAGAGTTTTACAATCACTGCATGAAGGCCATCTGGGTATTGTCCATATGAAAGCTTTAGCTAGAAGCTACTTATGGTGGCCTGGATTAGACAAGGCCATCGAGGCACAGGTTATACATGCCAGCAATCAAGGCCTGAAATGCCGCATGCTCCAGTTCACAAGTGGCAGGAAACGCACACTCCCTGGTCTAGAATTCACATAGACTTTGCTAGGCCCTTTCAGGGACAGCTCTTCCTTATAGTGGTAGACAGCCACTCCAAATGGCTTGAAATAATTCCAGTTGCAAACATGACTACTGCTAGGACCATCCAGGTGCTTAGAAAACTCGTTGCCACGCATGAGTTGCCTGATGTCATAGTATCTGACAATGGGGCCCAATTTACTGCAGCTGAATTTCAGGCTTTCCTGAGAGCAAATCTCATCAGGCACGCAACGTCGGCCCCGTTTCATCCGTCCAGTAATGGTCAAGCTGAATGCATGGTAAGGACCACAAAGCAGTCACTGAAGCACATAGTGACTGGGGACTGGTATCACAGATTGGCAGATTTTTTACTTTGCCAGCTTTCCATGCCCTGCACTGCTACTGGGAAACCCCAGCAGAACTACGTTGGGGAGATGGCTGATCATGAAACTGGACAGGTTGCATCCAGATAGAGTGGCAGCAGAAGCCTCTCAACTAAAACCCCCGAGGGGGCTGCAAGTGGGTGATGGGGTGTGGGCCAGAAACTATGGGCATGGGAATCTGTGGGTTCCTGGAAAAATTACTAAATCGTCTGGCCTCCTCTCTTACTAGGTGGGGCTGGAGGGAGGGCGAGTTGTCAGATGCCACATTGATCAACTCAGAAAGCAGTTTCCAGAACGGCCACTAAGTGAGGACTGTGTCATAAGCCCCTCCCAGGGTCCCCAAACTGACAGCCAAGCCGGCCCATGCATAGACTCTGAAGACCCTCACAGCACAAGCAATGAGTAGTTGGCCATAGAGGAGGGGAGTCTGGAAGTGCAACATGGGTCCCCTGATGGAGCAAGCCAAGTTGACTTTCACAGCTGCTGTGCTAGCTCTGCTGAACAAACCGACTCTGGGGTGGGCCAACCTGGAGAGGCCAGCCAGAGAGCACCAAATCTTTCTGACTCAATTACATTAAAGGACACTGGTCTGCCTGGCCCAGCGGGTAAGCTGGTAGACCAGAAAGTGAACAGATCCCTCAGGCGTTCCACAAGGGCACACAATCCTCCTGCATATTTAGCAGATTATGTGACAAAATAAGAGCTATAATGCTGTATTTACCTTGTGTCAATTATTGACCTATGAGACTGTACCAAAAATAACGGAGCTATGATGTTGCTAAGTGTGTTATTGTACTGTTAAGTGGATCCTATTCACACTATTGTTAAATCTTGTAAACTGTATTGTTGTAATCACTTTTGTTATTGCTATGATGTTGTTCATTCTAAGAGGGGAGTGGTGTAATGTATTGGGTTTGAGTGTAACACCACGTGGTAAGCTGGAGCTAGCTAACGGCTCCCAGCACCTCAGACTCCAGTGCTGTTATTGGCTGCCCCTAGGCGGCAATACATTGCTTTAAACCTATTGGCTGCCACCTAGGGGCCAGGCTATAAATTGCTGCAGCTGCAGTCCAGTTCTCCAGTTCAGATCCTGCAAGCAATAAGCCATGATCTTTGCTGAACTCACTCACCTCATCTTCATTCCTGCGCAATGAACCCAGTACACAACATATAGGACATCTAGATCAAAAGACAGGGCCTATTCAGCAGTGACCCCATTATTTTGGAATCTTCACTTCATGAAATACAAAGCTATCATAGCTGCCCTTCATCTCCAGTCTGAGAGCTGTTTTGGAATAAGTATTTCTGAAAATCTATGTATGCATGTGTATATATATTCATGTGTGTTTGTGAGTGTATGGATAATAATAAATATATTTGGGAATACTAACAGTTGTATTTAGCTGATTGTTTACCTATTAACATCCATCATAATGTGTCCACAGTTTTGCACATATAGAAAATGAGTCAGGATTACTTAGGTTCCTGTATGATTCTTGAAAAGGCTACTTTCTGAAATTCTAACTCAGGGGTCTTCAAATTCGGCCCTTTTATGACTTGTGGACTTCAACTCCCAGAATTCCTCAGCCAGCATGCCTGGCTGAAGAATTCTGGGAGTTGAAGTCCACAAGTCATAAAAGGGCCAAGTTTGAAGACCCCTGGTCTAACTAATCCTTTATCTGCAGGCTATTGCAGCTCATGACTCGTCTGGCTTTCTTAGCTATTAGTTGTCAAAGCACAGTAAACCGATTTGCGTATTAGTTCTTTATAACAGTTTTGTTGTTGTTAGCTGCGAAGTCATGTCCGACCCATCGTGAGCCTATGGACAACGTTCCTCCAGGACTTCCTGTCCATCTTCTGGAGTCCATTTAAGCTCACGCCTATTGCTTCAGTGATTCCATCCAGCCACCTCATTCTCTGTCGTCCCCTTCTTCTCTTGCCCTCAACCTTTCCCAGCATTAGGCTCTTCCCCAGTGAGTCCTTCCTTCTCATTAGGTGGCCAAAGTATTTGAGTTTTAGCTTCAGGATCTGGCCTTCTAAAGAGCAGTCAGGGTTGATCTCTAGGACTGACCGGTTTGATCGCCTTGCAGTCCAAGGGACTCACAGGAGTCTTCTCCAGCACCATAGTTCAAAGGCCTCAATTCTTTGGTGCTCAGCCTTTTTGATGGTCCAACTTTCACTGCCATACATTGCAACTGGGAAGACCATAGCCTTGACTATACGCACTTTTGTTGACAGGGTGATATAACAGCTTAGAAAAAAGAAATAGCAGCTGCTAGTGAAATGTAATAAATTATAGAAGAATGCAAAGGATGATTTAACAAGTTAATAAAAATACATTTGGCATTCAGGGCTGATTTGAGAAAGTTATACACACCACTGAAGCAACCTGTTCTTGAAAGAGCACCATGTAATTGCAAGATTCCATTGGCTTCAAGGGATCAAGCTTCACCTTTCTTTAAAAATGGGCAGAAATGAATAGAGAGTGAAAAGGCTAAGGAGATCAGGATGATGGCATAAGGAAAAAAAAACCAATGCAAACTTTTAGGAGGATTTGAAGTATGTAATAGAAAGTAGGACAGATGGCAAGCCAGAATTTTGGGAGTAGAGAGAAGACTTCAGAGTTACAGATAAACATTTATGATATATTTAATTCTCAGGACCTAAAGTGGTAGGTATGGTTAACTTTAAAAAAGTGTTTTTAGCAATTTTCTGGGTATTTTGCCATCTCAAAGCATCTTATCAGACTATCAAGCACAGGCCAATACAGTCTGAAGGAAAAGGTGGAAGAGTCAGGATCAGAAAAAGGAAAGAAGGCGAGGTTGTCAGAATACAAGTGAATTTGAGGGCTAATCCACATGGAGCCCCATTTCCATCTGTCCTGTTTGCCATCGTTCACTCCCTAGAGACCAAAATGGACAATGTGAAATTTGAGCGGGCCACGAACAAGGAGTATATATCGGAGGTGGTGACCCTTTGAGAGCTGTATGCAACGAAATTTCATTTTGATGTATGCCGATTGGTGTACATTCAAAGTGACAATAAAGTTATCATCATCAATTTAAAAGCAAAGAACAAAGCAAAACTGTAGCCTTACAATTTTATTAAAGTGCAATAGGGAATAGAAGTACCATCAGAGTCATGTCAGTTTTCAGGATGGACTTTCAAAGGACAAGACATCTCTGTGAGAAAGCCCACCCACCCAGTAACCTCTGGTAATATCTCTTACTGGGGCCAGAGAAATAAAGTTTTCACTGCTATCCAGTTTTCACGTGGATAGGGCGCGCAACTTGGGAGTCCTCCTAGATTCGCGGCTTACCTTAGAAGATCATATAGTAGCCGTGACTAGGGGGGCTTTCGCTCAGGTTTGCCTGGTGCGTCAGTTGCGGCCCTATCTAGACCGGGTTGCCTTGTGTACGGTCACTCATGCGCTCGTGACCTCTCGTCTTGACTATTGCAATGCTCTCTACATGGGGCTTCCCTTGAAGACCACTCGGAGGCTCCAACTGGTACAGAATACGGCCGCGAGAGTTGTCTTGGGAGTTTCCCGGTACTCCCATGTTACACCTTTGCTCCGCGAGCTGCATTGGTTACCAGTTGTCTTCCGGGTGAGGTTCAAGGTCTTAGTGATGGTTTTTAAGTCCTTACATGGCATGGGTCCGGAATACCTCAGGGACCACCTGCTGCCGGCGTCAACTCCCCTCCGCCCTGTGCGTTCCCACAGAGAGGGCCTCCTCAGGGTGCCTCCGGTCAGAGAATGCCGGCTGGTGGCCCCCAGGGGGAGGGCCTTCTCTGTGGGCACCCCGGCTCTGTGGAATCAACTGCCGGTTGAGCTCCGGATGGCACCGGATCTCCGCTCCTTCCGGCGCGGGTTAAAGACCCACTTATTCGAACAAGCTGGCCTGGCCTGATGGGGAGTTAATTTAGGGTTTTAAATATCTGTATATTTTATTGTTTTATTTTGGGCATTAATTTAATTCTATTTTAACTTTTGTATTTTTGTATTTTTATTATATGCCCTGTTTACCGCCCTGAGTCCTTCGGGAGAAGGGCGGTATAAAAATTTAATAAAACTTAAACTTAAACTTAATTGAATACACTAAAATTAATGCAAGCAGTCCTTCAGAGATCATGAGCCTTCCCCAAAGAGCATCCCCTGATTTATTGTGTTCATAACTAGTCAATCCCAAACTACAACTAAAAATGTATTCTAATACGTAGTCAGTTAGGCCAGACATGTCAAACACGAGGCCCGGGGGCCAGATCCGGCCCACGAAGTGGTTTCATGTGGCCCGCGAAGCCATCCTGAAAACAGTGAGGGAACGGCCCCCACTGCCTTGGCCCTGGCCTTCCTTCTGCCAGAGACCCTCAGATCTGTCCCACTCCTGCCCAGGCCCCCATAGGCACCCTTGATGCGAACGATGTAGAGCTGGCCACGCCCACCCAGTAGGCCATACGCACTCTAGCCACGCCCACCCAGTAGGCCACGCCCACCCTGGCCATACCCCCCAGCCCCTTGAGGGCAACCAGAATGCTGATGCGGCCCTCAATGAAATTGAGTTTGACACCCCTGAGTTAGGCCTATTCCAAAAAGGGAAATGCTGTAAATGATTTTATTTATATCTTTTTGAACTAGAGGAGGGAAGAAATCGCTCAATGTCCCCACCCAGATTTCATTTATACCATTATACTGATTTTTCTTTCCACTGTACATAAGGTATTCCATGGAAACAGTCGTTTAACTTCTGAAGAAAAGACAGGGTTTTTCCATTTTTTTTCCAGGTGTTTTTTCCAGGCTCTTTCTGCCGTGATCTGAAAACCTATTTATTTGAACAGGCTGGCCTGGTTTAAGGGTTTGGGGTATTTTTAATTATTTATTGTTAGGGCTTAATTAATTCAATCTTATTTTTAACTTTTGTATGTAATGCTTTTATTGCCCTGTACACCGCCCTGAGGCCTTCGGGAGAAGGGCGGTATAGAAATTCAATCAATCAATCAATCAATCAATCAATCAATCAATCAATAAATGGAAAATAGATCCAGAAAAAAAGGAAAAGAATATTGCTGAGCTGTGTAACCAACAATGGATTGTTTGAAGAGTATGGGGAATCTATAGAGAAGACAATGGCAGTGTTGTCCAAGAGGCAGTATGTAGCAGTTGAGGAGGCCAGTGGGAGAGAGATTAGAAATATGATTCAAATTTCTCCTGGCTTGACTCAGGAGCCAGGCAATTAGAATGCTGGGTGCTCCAGACTCAGGTTGAAGTTACTGAATGCCTGCTCTGTTTATGATAAAGCCAACAATTGTAGCTTGTGGACTAGAGTACAGGAACAGACTGAGATGTATTTGTGAGACCTGGCTGAATGAAGAGAGCATTCTCATCACAGACACTTGTCTAGCTGGGTTTTGTTGTTTGCACCAGTTGCAACCCTGGTAAAGAGGAAGTGGGATGGCTAGGTGCTTTGATTGTAATATGAGGTCAAAAGCACAACTAGGGATGCTGTTAATGGATTGGTCTTCAATACTGCATGGATACCAAACCCTTGATGACTTTGCAGGCATGGTTGTGAATTGAAGTTTGTATTTAAGTTGAGATTGTCTTTTGGGGATAAAACTGACCACCTTCATTCTAAGTAAGAAGCTAGTTTGAGAAGAGATTAGTGCCTCAGGATTCAGTCCTCTTTCTTATCCTGTTTAACATCTATGTGAAGCAACTGGAAGGTTGTCTATTCAGGCTGAAGTATTGACAATATGCAGGTAATACCCTGTTACACTGGCTACTCCAAGCTATTGGGAACTGTGCTGGAAATCATTACCAAATGTCTGGAGACTGTCTAGGTCATGATGGCCAAAAAACAGGCTCAGACTCAACCCAAACAAGAGGAGTAGTTGTTGATTTAGAGGCCAACTGATTCCAGGACAAGATTTAGCTCTTGATGAGATTGTCTTCACAATTTAGGAATGCTTCTGAACTGAGGGATCCTCTCAAATAGCAGGTAGAAGGGTTTTGGGCCAATGGTGGCTTAACTGGAACTGAAATCACTGAAAGCTCCTTACTGTATCATTTCACAATTAGAATAGTGTAATTTGGTCTATATGAATCAGCTATTATATTACCATGTCACATCTCTGTTGTGGGGGCTGCAATGGTTACCGGAAAGATTCTGAGTGCAATTCAAGGTGCAGATTATTATATATCAAACCCCATAGGGTCTGAAGATGGTTGTTCCCCAATAGTATCTACCTGTCCTATTTGAACAAGTAGGGAGCACCTACTATGAGTCCCTGCCTACTAAGAGGTTGTTGTGATTCAGGGTCAGCCTGTGGGTTCGGCAGTTGGGTCGGACGACTCAGAGGAGGAGGAGGGGGGTGTTGAAGAGCTTGCTGATGATGGCCTTGAGGCTCCGCAGAGCCCTCAGCCAGGCCCCTCCCACCTGGTCACGACGGAGACCCAGCTGTGTGAGCCTGACAGCGTGGATGAAGATGACCCACAGCTGGCCCTGTTCAAGGACGCCCGACGCAGGAGGCAGTCAATCAGGAGTAAACAGAGGAAGGCAATGGGGCACCTCGTTAGGAGGCAGAGAGAAGCCATGCCCTGAACTGTATAAAAGGGGAATGCGTGGGAGGGCTGGTTTGCTGAAGACAACTGCTTGAAAAGCTCCTGTTTCATGGTTCGTGTTTGCTCTCTTTGCTCTGTGTTTTTATGTTAATAAATTTGGCAGGCTTAATTCCAGCCTCTTGCCTTCTTGTAAAACGGGTTGTCCCTGCCTTTTCTGCAGGGCCGGTAGCAGGCTGGTACAGAACAGAGGTATGGCAGAAAAGAGCTTATTTATTCTAGCAGCTCCTCTTCTCTGAGATGTGTGTGTTATGTATATATAACCATATGAACAGAGTACAATGTCAGAGTACACATGTTTTAATAATTTTAACTTTTGTATCTGTCTTTTACGTATTGCCCTGTTAACCGCCCTGAGTCTCTTGAGAGAAGGGCGGTATATAAATTTAATAAATAAATAAATAAATAAATAAATAAATATAAAAAAATGCAAACTGAATTCTTGACATCTTCATATATGGCTGCAAGCCTCCATATCTCTAGGACAGGGGTAGGCAACCTTGGCTCTTTTATGACTCGTGGACCTCAACTCCCAGAATTCCTGAGCCAGCATAGCTCAGGAATTCTGGGAGTTGAAGTCCACGAGGCATAAAAGAGGTTGCCTACCCCTGCTCTAGGAGCTTACAGAAAATCTGCAGTTTAAATAAGCTTTACAGTATAGATTTTCCTAACTCTGTAAACTGGCCTTCGGGTAGATTCAGAAATGGATCTTATGGACTCAGTGAGCATGGAAGGATTTCCTTCTCTTCAGAGATGAACTGTATTGACTTTATTAAACAGATTCCTAACATCGGGTGTCTGTTTAGCAAAATCAAAAAAGTTTTTTCCCCATTTTAGCCCTGAAATGAACATAATGTTATAGTTTCAGTACCTTAGTCTTTGTGAACCTGGCTTATAGAATATTTGTACTCTTAAAAAAATACAAAAACTGAAAGAAATGACAGCCTTATCAAGGCTATATGTGAACAAAATGCACGCACATCACCTAACACCGCCGCCTATTATTTATCTAAAGAGTTAAAAAAACATCAAAATCTGAAAATCACTCTTGGTGGAACTGAAAGCTTAGAAGGACACATATATTGTAATAAATAGCAAGGTAAAAATGAAAATAATTTGGGAAGGTTTTGGAAGTAGTCTGTTATGTCAGTTCTGCATTGTCCTCTCATTTTCCTTTAGGGCTTAGTGAACATGTGATTCTTACGCTGATGCAGTTAACCCCTTTATATGAAAATTGATAAGAAAACTGTCTTTCTGTCTGCAGTGTCACTCAGTAGCTCAAGGTCATCTGAAAATTGGAGATTTTCGAATTTATAAATATCTCTGATGGAGCTTCATATCTTTACAATAGAAGGTTAAGACATCAAACCCCAGGAGGGATTCAGTTCTTTGAAAATGACATGTAGCTCAAAGATTTGCTTGAATATCTTACTGGTAACAACTTGGGATTTAACTATAGCATATTTCATAGAATTTCATAGCACCGGAGATTACTTTATTTCATTGCATAAATAACACAGATCTTTTGTACATTTTCCATTTCTACCTTTAAGCTTTGAGAACTGTAGCAGATTTGAGACTGCTGAGTATATATACTTGATTAAAGGTGTGTAGCACAATAAGAAGGCCTAAATTTCTTATACAACTCTCCCATTAAATGTCACACTTTAAAAACAACCATCTTGACTCCCTGGTTATAATGAAATGGCATCTCATATCCAGCTCACAATTTCTAATATTTCTTGAACTCTGTGATATTATGCTGAGGCTCAGAATCTGTCAAAGGGGGGAAAAAAACCCCACCATCATATTTAAAAGCAGTTATTGGGACAGACTTTAAAGGCAGTGGACTAAGACAATTCAGAAACAATTGCTTATGTGATTGTTGGAGGATTTGTCCCTGTCAAACAGTTAATATTGCTCTAATACATGAAGTAGGCCATATAAGACCACAATAATGAAAAATGTCAGGAAAGACAATATCAATTGTTATTCAACATCCACATCAAAAGATTACTTTTTGTCAGTAGCTTTCAAAAAAATGTATTTTCCATCAGATCTGATTGCGTTCCTCTTTGAAGTGCTCCATCCTCCCGGTAGATTTAATGTGACATCCAGGCACTTTTTAGTCTCTGGGCCTCTGAGGCGATTCAGAGAGGCACAACAAGTCATCACAGGTTTATCCTCAAAGGCTGACACTGTCTGTCTGATTTATTGTAACTTTAAGAATCATCTCCAGCAAAGCATGAGCCTTCCTTCCCCATCCCAGCTCCTGACTTTTATCAGTTCATTGGTATGCAGCCTGTATGTCCTAGAACAGAGAGCCCTATAGCCATTCATGGAAAATGCATTACCTGCTACTAATCCTTTTTATCTGTAAAGCCGGTATTTTTTATGTATAAGTCATTTTGGGTTATCATAAAATATACATAATTCTCTCTTCTCCCTCCTCTCTGGCCAAAAAGGAAAAAAAAAAGCTCAAAGAAAAAAAACAAAGAAAAAGAAAAAAGGGACAAAAATGAAAAGGGAATTCATAATGTGATGCGCTGGTGGCGACCTTATCATGAAGGTTTCTAAATAAACAGCTCTTTAGGTAAACATGGAAGGTTGTAAATCCATGATTATTTTCATTTGGGAATTGGAAGGCTCTCTGTGTTTGTGTTTGTGTGTGTGTATGTGTGTGTGCATGTGTGTTTGTGTGTGGGAGAGAGGGAGAAAATGAGAGAGACAGAAAGATGAAGAGGGAGAAAATGAGAGAGAGAGAAAGATGAAGAGAAAGAGAGAAAGATGAAAGATGAAGAAAAAGAGAGGAAAAAATGACAGAAAAAGAGAAAGTGAGAAAGAAAGTGTATATGTGTATATATATATACATTTGTGTGTGTGAGAGAGAGAGAAAGAGAGAGAGAAGGTGGGGTCTAGAACAACTCGACATGGCTAACTTGCCACAGAATAACTTGTTGCAGGACAATCCAATGCTGTATTAATTAGTTACTTTTATTATTGGTAACCACATTATTGTAATTCTTGTATTTCTGGATTGACTTTATTTATTATTATTGGCCATGGTTCCACTGAAATTAATTTAATTTTTGTATTTGCTGAATTGTCCTGTGGCAAGTTGGCCATGGCGAATTGTTCCATTCCAGAGAAGATGAGGAAGATTATTTTAAGGTTATAGTGGGAACAGCTTCATTTTACACATTAATGCTCTGTGTGTCAGTTGTACTCTAGTCCAGAGAGTCATAGAAGTACTTTAAAGACCTGAATGAATTTGTAGAAATTTAAAATTAATGACCTCATTAACTGAAAGGACAATGAAAAGCCACAGCTTCTAGTCTTTCTTTGTTTCTTTAGCAACGTAGGCACCAAGAGTATTCTGAGAGAAAAAAACAGTCAAAATGCCTGTCACAACAGTACAATTGAGGCCTTACTCCTTTTTATGTGCTTTGTGCATGCCCTGGCTGTTATCTGGACTTTCTTGGATGGCCCCAAAAGCAGGTAGATTGAGATTTAATTACCATATTCCCTTAAAAATAAAGCCATAATTATAGGAACTCTTTCAATGGCTAAAACTGCCTGGGAGAGTTCCTGCATTTGGGTAAGTTCTCGATAAGAGAAAGTCCCTTTGCTGTGTCTTCTTTCTTCTTTCAGTGGAATATCAATGCTGGTGGCAACATTACATCTATGCAACCTTTCAAGCTACAGGTTGCCTCTCCGAATCAAGAGTCAGGCTGGCTCTTATTATCACTATGGAGAGATAATAAAGTCTTCCAGGCTGCAGGTAGCAAGATGGCATGCTTTAAAACTGCCACTCCATCTCTTTTCTCTGAATATAAAAATATCCCTGGTTCATTGGGGAGCAGGTCAGCCTGAAGCCATTTCCCTGTCAGGCTTAGTTGGAAGAATGTCTGCAACAGGGAAGAATTCAAATACACGGACCCTTCCCAAGGTTGCTGAAGTGGCTCTGCCCAGCAATGGTCCTGTTTATTTATTTAGTTTTCAGAACATGGAGGTTTGTCTGTAGCTTATTATCCCAAGGAATTCTTGAGGAAGCTTAATGAAGTGATATATTCTTAAAATAAGTCAGAAAAGAGAGGCAGAGGCTCAAAGTGGGTCGTAGATTTAGGCACTTCTTTTACTTACATGTATTCAAATTATATTTCACTCTTCAGTTTCTTTCTCTGTTTGGTTATGTGTTCTTTTTATTACGGCTAGGGGCTTTAAAAGCTGGAAATGATCTAGAGCTAGAATTTAAGGAACAGTAAGCCTGGACTTCAGGAGGATGCAGCAGAATTACCAAGTTTGTTTTATATGAGTGGGAAATGGGGACACTTCAGAATTATGACATGCCTATGAATTAGCTGCCTTCTGATTCGGACTTACTCTGAGGGACACAAGCCAGAATACCTGGTTTGTAATGACATACTAAGCAAACCACAGATGTCAGGAGGTGGCAGCCAGAGTAACTTCAGTATTGCAAATGAAATCTTTTGGACTTTCCTTTCTGCTTCTTTTAACTTTGGTCCGGCACTGAGCAAATGTTTAGTATGGCTTCTGCTTTGATAATGCAATAGTAATTTGAACTGCATGATAATGATCATCAAAGAAGAGAGACATTTTGAAAAAAACTGCAATGTATTGGGCCTTTTACTTGAACTGTTTTCACGTGTCTTTTGAATGCTGCTTAAGATTGCTTAATTAGGGTGTCTGTGTAACGGTCGCTGACTGCCCATACATGCAGTCTCCAGGACTATCATTGGTTGGCTCTGGAGTGGGAATAGGTTCCTTTAAACCTATTGGCCGCCACCTAGTGGCCAACCATATAAGTAGCTGCGCAGAAGCCTCTGATTCAGTTCTGTTCCTGTTACTTCAATAAAGCAGTGTTCCTGTTTGGATCCTCTCGTCTCGCCTCCTGCTTCCAAAGAACCCACTACACAACAAAAACAACAACTCTTGGTTTGTGGTTCCTTTGAATTCATGATCAGGTCCTAAGATGCATGAAAACACGCTGGAAAAGTAACTACTTATGTCTCCTTTGGAGAGAAGAGCAAAGTAGTAGTTTCAATTTAATGTCACACGCCTTGTTTTTTAAACTAAATAAAGCAAAGAGCATTACATAAATAATTAACTCACTGCCTTCATTTTGTCCTCATTCCATAAATGAGAAAGGCTTCAGTCCTCCTGAGCTAGAGTGGCATTCTCTTCCTTATTCCAACACCATCCAAAGGCATCCTCGGGCTGTATAATCTCTGTTAAGCTTTGTTCCCAATCACCCTGGTGGGCAAGTGTTTGTGGCTGGGTGTACGTGCGTATGTCAAGGGGAGGCAAGTGATGAAAGTGGCATTTATTTACTTATTTAAAAATTTATATAGCTGCCAAACTCAGCCAAGGTGATTCTGGATAGCTTACAAAAAGAAATGCCACTAACTCTAACAAAAACATAATTAAAACAGAAAAACACTGAGCAACCTACACACAATAAAGTAGCAGTATGAACAGCCGTAACACCATTTAACAATTGGGGGGGGGTCTAGAATGTCATGATCGGAAAGCCTGCATGTCATGGGTATGTCTTGACAGCTTTGTACATTTGTACATCCAATGTTTGCAGTGTCTCTAACTAAATAACAACACTGGAAGAAAGAAACCTGGAGCATGCCACCCTCTCTAACCTAGTTGGTCAGACAGATACACTCAGGAAGAAGTGATCCTACAAATAACTTAGTTCTGTGGGTCATGTAAGTTTAATTTGTGCTTAGATTGTAAGCCACCCTGAGTCTTCGGAGAAGGGCGGGATATAAATGGGATTAAAATAAAAAATAAAAAAAGTCTCTAAAGCACCTTGAATTGCACCCAGAAACTAATTGGAAGCCAATGAAGCTCTTGCAACAACAACGAAACATGGGTAAACCTAGAGAATCCAGAAGTTCTTCCTATTCAACAGTTTCTACTGTCAAATTCAACATTCAAAAAAGCAATAGCCTATGTAGCAAGTCCTACATAGTCATACTTGACTTCATGAATGAATGAATTTCTTCCCAGTGAAAAGGAGACTCAAAGGGGAGGTCAGAAGGGCAAGCTTGCTCTAGAAAATCTGGTTGTTCTTTAATACTACAATGACAGACATTACTGAAATTAGGAAAATGGCCCATAAGTCCAAGAATAAACTTACATGATTGACTAGCATTGTGAAGGAAGCTTTTAGTACCAGGAAACTGTTATTTAGAAAATGGAAGACCTGTCCTGAATTTTCATGTGTTATCCGATTCCTAACAAAGAAAATACCATTTTGCAGAGCATAAATGCTGGCAAAAGAAATGCAAAGAAACAGTGAGAGAGGCAAAAAAAATATAATAATTGAGGAGCATATTGACAAAACTGTGAAGTAGGGTAATAAAATATCCTTCATATACATAAGAAGCCAAAAAGATAGCCAGGAAGGTTGTTGATCCTTTGGATAAAGAAAGAGTCACGGATGGGGAAAAAGAAATTAGAGAGAAGGTGAACAATTTTTTTTTGCCTCTGTCTTCATAGGAGAAAAATTGGGGCAGATACCTGAACATGAATTCCTGTTATCGGGAAGGAATCAGATAACCGGATCCATGTAGCATTGATAAAAGAAGTGCTAGTTGTTATTGACAAATTGAACATAACAAATCATCAGGCCCCTACCCAAGGGTTATTAAGGAGCTTAAAGTGGAGATTGTGAACCTCCTAACTACATTATGCAACTTTTCACTATACTTGACCTTTGTAACTAAGGATTGGAAGATAGACAATGTAATTCCAATTTTTAAGAAAGGCTCAGAGGAAGATCCAGGAAATTATAAGTCTGTCAGCATAAACTTATGGGTGCATTCCAATGAACCCTCTTATGCTTCAGTGTTTGGTTGAAAGTGATTTGTTCATGTTCCTAATCATTTCCTGACTGTTGACCAGAGCTATGTGTGTGTTTGCTTTTTATGCCTCTATCTGGAAAACCCAGCTAGAAAGCAAGGGGGAGCTTATGAGATCTGAATGCCTCAACAGGTCGTGAATGTCTGAATGACCATAAGCCGAATCTGGGAGCACATGTAACATAGGAAGATAAGAATTTCATGGTGACATTCGTAATTATTTCCCTTCTATTAATATCAATAAGATAAAAAAATCAAGAGCTTATACCCATGTGGGAGAGTGCAAACAATGCAAACTACGAGATATGGCAAAAGCTAGAACTGAAACAGCATAACACTCCTAGTGTATCTCCAAGTGGTAACTGCTTAACCAAAAGCATCACGGTGATTCTTGTGGCTGCTGGACCGCTGGTTTCTCTCTTACATTATGAACTAAATATTTCCCCAACTCAGACATCATAAAGTACGTGGGATCCTTTTACTGTATGCCTTTGCAACAGAAGATGATAATTTCCAGTTGAATCCCTGGTCTTGGCTGGTGAATTCTCAATTTTTACTTTTGTTTTTAGAATTAAAATGGATCATTTTAAAAATTCTGTTTGTGTCTGGAAATAATGAAAAGGATTTTGAAATCTTCACCTGGGCAAAGTGTAGATTTTAATTTGCAGAGCTTTTGAAAGAGCTGTCCTGTGACATAGGTGCCAGAATGATATATTAATGACTACTATCCAAATAATTGGAAGCTAAGTAAGTGCATTTGTTTAAAACCTATTGTATGGAAGCGAGTACATTAATGCAGATCTAAGAGATACATTAATGGATTTAACATTGGCAATCAGAGCTGGGGTCATATAAATCAAACAACATTGCATTTAGTCTAATGTATGCTTATTCATTTATTAGCATCGTTCAATGTAGATTATAAATATTAGCAGTGAAAGCTCCAGTACCAAAGATACTTTCTTCTAATAGAGCTATAATTGAACAATAATGATGGTACTTTTATGAATCATAATAACTTGTATTGATTTGCACTTGGGGGCTTTGCAGAGGGCTTTTTCAGCCTATTTACAGTAGGATATGGTTACATTATTAGACAGTGAGGGATGGAAAGACAAAAAGAAAGGAATTGCTGCATGCTAAGGTAAGCCTGTTTTGACTAACCGCTAAAAGCTAAATATAGGTAATTTTTTCCTCTCATTTGCATTTCTTTGAACTTCACAGGGAACCTGTCCCATGTACCTGTTACGGTTCAGTCACATGACACTTTTTCTTAGAACAAAATGAATCTGATGAAAGCGTTTTGTAGACAAGACCAAATAAAGCAACTTTATTTTATAAATTGATTTAAACACTACTATCTTCTTGGCAAACTTGAAAACTCTAGCACTCTCAATTAATTGCATAGAAAGGCAAATTCCCTCAGCAATAATTCATACATGCATTTATTTATTTTTGTCATATTTATGTAGTGTATATCGGAGGTGATGACCCTTTGAGAACTGTAGGCAATGAAATTTCATTTTAATGTATGCTGATTAGTGTACATTCAAAGTGACAATAAAGTCTATTCTATTCTATTCTATTCTATTCTATTCTATTCTATTCTATTCTATTCTATTCTATTCTATTCTATTCTATTCTATTCTATTCTATTCTATTCTATTCTATTCTATTCTATTCTATTCTATTCTATTCTATTCTATTCTCTGCCCAGCTTACTACAGGATAACTCTGGTAAATATCCTAAATATTTAGGATATTGTTTTTGAGTATGGAATAACTATGTAGTCTGAAACTAAATAAAATTTCAAGTTGTGTGGTGTACAGACACAGGGATTTTCTATCAAACCAAAACAGTGGTCCATCTCTTTCAATAGTGTTTGCTCTGAAAAAGGATTACCAGATCTGGGTTTCAAATATTTGATCACGAGATGGCAACAAAGAGTAAGATTTTTCTGTTTTTTTCTTCCTTACCATTTTACAGTTATCTTGCTTTCTTTCTTTCAGCCCAGCTCTGATAGATCTATCAGAGAGCTGCCAAGCTCTTTCATATCGCTGCTATCTCACTTTTTTACTTATTGGTGACAATGGTGACAATGCTGGAACAAGGTCTTGTGCCAGGGGATCGCAAGTAGGACTGTTTTTTTTTCCATGCACTGAGCATTCAGGAAGTGGGCCTAATTATAATCCCTATATCCATTTTGCCTAGCAACCAGGAAATTAGAAAAGTTTGCTTTGAACTCTTTAGATAATATGTTGCATTGTTTTGTTTTGCATGAGCCCTATTCTTTTCTGCTCTGCTGAGGACTCTTTGAAAAACTGACTTTCTGGTTTCTTCGGTCAAAGTTCTTTTATTGATGAATCAAATAAAGTCTGCCAAATTTACATTTCCTAGGTTCAGATTGCTTTGTTTGATGTTCTACTAAAAGCCAGAAATGGAATCTAAGACTTCTGGCATACTTATGCCTGTTATTATTTTTGAATCCTGTAAAAAGAGGAAAATAACTTTCAGGCTGTTGAGGTGCTAAATTAATTGAGATAATAATTGGGAGACCATAATTCAAATACACAAACTTTGTTAGGGAAACAGTAGCCACCAGTGAAAGCTTTCCTTGAAGTGTAAATTATGCTTTTGCTTTTGCTGTTTCTGTGCTCCCTAAGCTCTTTATGCTTCTTTTTTAATTGCTGGTATTTATATAACACAACTAGGAGATACTAAGAGCTAGTTTGGCTCAAAGACTAGAGAATGACACAAGCCATAAAATGTAAAACAAATGACTTGGTAAGCCTCACTCTTTCTCCTTCCCCCTCCCTATTTTCTGACACATTATTGACTGGTTTTTCTATTATGTGCCACCAGGGGAAAAATATTTTGGAATTTTCTTCACTTTAAGTGAAGGTTTGCTTGGGTGAAGTATGGCTTAAATGGCATTCTGTGTGCATTAACTTTCCAGTTTGTTTTCTGCTCTGAAGTAAACAAATAGCTGGAGACAAATGTGTCTACTTTATGCAGTATTTTATGTGTGTGGGTGAAATCCAGGAGGATGTCTACTTTATCTAGTTCCTTCAGTGATATATTGCTCCTAGGCCACCCAGGCAATATAACATTCTAAATATATGTGATACATTATTGTGAAAAAAGGGAGAAAGAGCAGCATGCGTGATGCTAGACAAACTTTTACATAGTGGCAAGGTTTTTTTCCCCCCTCACTCTATTCTTGGTTTCAAGGAGGGAAAACAATATAACTTCTCCTACTTATTACAAGAACATTTTAGAGAGATTATGGTAAACAGAATAGGGTATGATTTTTTTAAAGCTATTTGTTTTGCCTTTTTAGGAAATTGTACAACATAAATAATCTGATTTTAAAAAAGCAAAACGAAAAGATGACAAAATAAGCAGATTCATGAAATTATTCTACCTCATTGAAACACCCCTCACATTCCACAAGAACTAGCTTTCAGAATCTCAAGAATTCAGCTTATATTTGAAATTTGCCTCTTTAGCAATTTTCCGTCAAGAGTCTATAATTCTTTTCAAGGTAATAGCCTTACAATTAGGAATTTCAAAAAGCATTTTAAAAATGTCATGGTTCTTTGTTGTCTAATTTAGTGAAGCCTATTAAATCATCAAGGTCGGATTATCACTCAGATTCAGTTTTAGGTAGTGAAACATTAATAATATAATGTTAATTACCATTAACTAAGTAGCTAAAAGTATGCATTAAGAAACCTTGATGTTGATAGTTGAAGCATTCTCTATGTATGTGTGAGCATTCCTGAGAGCAGGGTCCTCACCTGAAGATTGATTAATAAAGCAGGTTTTATAACTATAACAGAAAGGAGATTTATTTGCAAGAAATATCTTTCCAGGATAATCAAAGCCTAGTACTTACCTTACTATTTTCTACCAGGAGGAGTGTTGAAACATCACGTACTCTGTGAAGTTGTGCCTGGGAAGGATGTGACCTCACAGTAGGAGTCTCAGACAAAGAACAGGGATTTTTTTTTGAAGACAAAAAAGGGAAACAGGTAAATCTTTATTTATCTATATTACTTCCTTCATGGGTAGGAGGACACAAGGTGCTATGTAGTCACTTTGAATTTGAATTTCTAACCTTTAAACATCTTGTCCTCAATCCAGGATATGAAAATGATGTAGAAAGATATACATTTATCTCCTGAATGTAGAATTTTCATCTGTCCTCCTTGGTTCAAATTAGATTAAAGCTATCAGATCTGGGCTACAGTAATTCTGAAACCATTAAATAGACAGCAGCCAAAAGACAAAGAGACCTCCAACTTTCTGCTGTCACATAGTCGGAATTTTCAATTCCCTGTGTATTATTCTGTTTAAATTTCCATGTAAGGCAAGTTCTCGCAATAAGCATAACTAGATTAATAAGAAGCTTAGTGTGCTGACCTACTTTAAAAGATGGTCAATTGACCTATGTCAGCTAACTTCCATGAAGGTAAAATTAGTTCAGATCAGACGTAATAATGCATAGTAAACTATATCTACCTAGACTTAAATCTAATTAATTTACTGTGGTTGCATACCTTGCATATTCTAAGAGGGGCTAAAAGGTAAGCATCTCCACTATATAATTTATTTCACAGATTTGGAAGCACAGAAAAATTTTTTAATGATGCTGTTTGGCTGTGCTGTCCAAATCATGTCTACTATTGGCTGCCTAATATATAAGGAGCTGTGATGGAGACATAACCTATACTATACTGAAACAAGGAGTCATCTCATTTCCTGAAGAAAGTGGGATCTTATTCCCAAAAGAATAATGTCTGACCCAGTTGGCATGATTATGTCCTGCCAAAATCACTGGTAAGATTTATCAACTTTCTTAAAATCTAAAATGATAAAAACTTTTTTTTGCAGCTTTGTATTTGACCTGTTGTTTCTCACACGGTTGGTTTACTTGTAACCCAGTGTAGCTGCTTGTGTTGGAAATGTGCCGAATAGAAGGAATTCTGTTCTGAGCTGAATGTCCAATTATTTTTTTAAAAAAAGTCATCAGTGCTACTTAGTCTATTTGTTTATTATGAAACAGAGCCGAGAGACACTAGGATCCAGATGACTGATTGTCACATGTTGTGGACAATATAATGCCATTTTTTCAACGATTGTTTTAAATCAGAAATCCTGCTGTGGTAGATTTGCACGTGTGAATCAGTTTTCTTGGGCAGTGTATCCTTCATTTCTAAAGGTAATGAATAGAATTCTGCAACACTTCAGAGTCAAAGGGAAAAAAGGTGTTTCAGAACACACCTGTTACAGTAGCAACTCTTTGAAGCAGGGGTGTCTGACCTTGGCAACTGTTAAGACCTGTGGACTTCAACTCCCAGAATTAGCTTTTAAAGAGTTGCTGACAAATGCTGTGTGCTCTGGCTAAATAATAGTAGCATTTATATGATGTTGTGTGTTTGTACTGTTGTGTTGGCATTGCCATACTGCATTTGCTACAGACAACACTGCCTGCAAATCAGTTTTTCATTTTATACAGTATTGTCCTTTTTTACAGATTAGTAAAAAACATCTCAGGAGAAATACTAAAAGAAAATTATTTTTGGACTGTATAAATTTTTTATGTATTTTAACATAGAAAATGTTTTGCCCCCTAGTATTTTATTTTATCTTCATAGAATCCTGAAGAAGTAAAAATATTAATATTCACATTTTTACAGACAGGGAATTGTGGTGTAATAATCTCCTTGGAAGTATTTACGGTAAAAAAATAGTACAGCATTCTGTCTTGGGTGACGGCATGCTATAATACATATTTCATGAAAAAAAATAGACATCACCAAATTAGGTTTAAATGCAGTTAATCACACATAGTTTGAAGTGAAACTGAACTTAAATTAATCATTACTACATTAGGTTCCATTGATTTCAGTAATGCAAATACTATGCTTGGAACTCAGATTATATTAATTATACCAGATATATTTCTGGAAGAAAGCTTATGTTGTAATATATATTGTGCATCTATGTAAAATTTCTTAATTCTGACAATTTGCTCCTAAGGCTTGGTCTTCTGCAGCCAGAATTAGCCCTTCTGTCTCTTTCTTCAATTTTTCTGCTCTTAGCCCTTTCCGGGTCTTGTTATTTGCTTTGATTGCTATTTCTTTTTTAACATACAGTACTGGCCATGTAAGGCTTTGCCTTGCTATGTCTCCTTAATTTAATAATTTACAATACCTTTTAATATCATAATTCAATTATCATATGTTATTTATAAGATTATTATATCATATTGACATTGTCATTGACATTGTTCAGCACATAAATAAAATTATGAGCTGATGTCTTCATGACTTGCTCAAGAATTTTATCAGGTATAGTACGGTAAATGACTGGTTGAGGATTCCCAAGTTTATCTTTCCTTCTCTTTTTGAAGATTGTAGTAGTGTTTTATGTTTTTCCAGACTGACATTTCATCAGTTCTCCAGTAAAGATACTGCTTAAGATCAGCCAAATATCGGCAAGACCCCCTCCATTCCTTTCTTGTTTGTTCATCTGCTCTTCACAATTACCTTATAGAACTTACGCTACCTGGCTGAAGAAGACTAATCCGATTTAACAGTTCCTCCTTTTCTTTATTACCTGTTACCATTTTGCTGTTTTGGCCATGGTGGGTAGGAATTCTGAGAGTCCTAGTCCCTAATACACCTGAAGGATGCTAGGTTAGGTAAGCTACTTTCTTAATTTTTGAGGCTAATCCAACATTGAAGGCCTTGCTCTTTGGATGAGATATATCTTGTCAGGGTTTTGCTGAAGAGGTGGATGGTTGCTTGACAGCAAATTTCTGCCAGATAGCAGTTATGTATATGTCTCTTTCTTAATATATTTCCTTCCTCTCTATTTATATATATCTTTGTGTAAGCATGCATATGTGCGTGCAATAATAAGGTATCCTTATTACCTCCAGTTTTTTTAATTGGGAATACCGTCCTTGAACTATTCAAAACCTTGCAAGCTGTGTGATAAATTGAGTCACTTATCTCTATCTCCAGAGAAGTTTATTCCTCTTGACAAGGTTTTGTCTAGTTTTAGCAACACAGTTGGTGACAGCCCGTGCATGCAGCAGCATGTGACCTGAGCTCCTTCTATCAGATTGTGTAGTTGTCAGAACTGTCCTATAGTCAGAACAAG
This sequence comes from Vipera ursinii, assembly GCF_947247035.1. Taxonomy (NCBI): domain Eukaryota; kingdom Metazoa; phylum Chordata; class Lepidosauria; order Squamata; family Viperidae; genus Vipera; species Vipera ursinii. Next base: position 229,078,865 of record NC_139513.1, read on the forward strand.
TTAATTTAACATGAGAAGAACTGTGGGTTATAATAATAATGGGCCTCTGGAGAGGATGCTGTCATACAGCGCATGAAAGGAACTATCTTATTTGCTGCTTCCCACTGCAACCCTACATTTACAACAGAAGGCCATAGACAGGTGATTTCTTCAAAGTAACTTGGCAAGTATGCAGGTTAATTGTCTTTCCACTTTGTGGGTCAGATGGCTGAGTTAGTGCAGTTTGTAAAAGGTGATTTTCATCTTAAGAGATTTCATGCAAGGTTAGGGGTTATTTTTTTCCAGATCACTTTTTTCCTTAAAAGTTTTAAAAAGAACATAAAAACAACCACAAACTAATACAAAAATAAAGAAAACAAAGTAATGTAGAATACAAGAAAAAACATGCAGAAAGAAAAGATAGAATGAAATAGAAAGAAGCAGCTTTGCAAGAAATATAAGGATGATTGCAAAGTGATCTCTTACTCTAAGGTTACAAGAAAAGCTTGCTTTTTTTCTATTATCTAATAATTTTCTATTCATCAGCACCACAAGCCGTAAGTGCATTTTTTCTGTTTCTAGAAAAGGGGTTTCCAGTCACCCATAAATATAGATAATGTCTTTTCTCTAATCAAGGAATTCAATTTAGCCAACTTTGCAATTTCCATCATTTTCACCAACCATTCCCCGGTTGTGGATAGTGGTGAACTCTTTCATTTTTGAGCACATACTAATCTTGCCGCAGATGTCATGTATAAAAACAAAGTTCCATGGCTTTTCCCCAGCTGTCTATCCATTAATCCCAAAACAAAAATCTCTGGTTTCAGTTGTACACAAGTTTTAAAATCTTCTGAATTAGTGTATTTATTGGTATCCAAAGAACAATTAGCAAAAATATTTCCATGAACTTGTGAGTTAAAAGACTGTCTATAGCCTCTATCGCTAGTACTATTTATCCAGATGAATATGTAACTGAGTTTTCAGGAGAGAAGCCATTACTTGTTGAAGAGTTATCCAATCTGACTTGAATTTTAGAGATAGCAGAGTGAAGAGTCTGAAGTGGCCCATTACCGGTGAAGATTCGAACAGTTTGCAGGCTCACAAGACATGTGATCACAGTTGCAATCACAATTATCAGATATTTTGTATTTCTATTACAGGTAGTCCTTCACTTAGGACCTGGAATTATGGTCATACGTCATGCTGGTCATTAAACAAATCACATGTGACCACACCCAGTTTTACAACTGCTTTTGCAGCAGTTGTTAAGTAGCAATAGCACTTAGACTTATATACTGCTTCATAGTGCTTTACAGCCCTTTCTAAGTAGTTTACACAGTCAGCATATTGCCCCCAATGATTGGGTCCTCATTTTACTGATCTTGGAAGGATGGAAGGCTGAGTCAACCTTGAGCCTTGTCAGGAGTGGACTGCTGGCAGTGAGGCAGAGTTAGCCTGCAATACTGCATTCTTACCACTGCATCACTACGACTCCTGACTGAAATGATTCACTATGGGTGTTAAGTGAATGCAGTGGGTGTTAAGCAAATCCATTGTCCTCAATGGTTGTTTTTTTTGCCAGAAACCAGAAGTAAAATGCCAGCTTCCAGACATGTCCTCCTTTTTAAAGTTGACACAGGGTCTGACTCCATATGTGTACTCATTGTACACATATGATTGTGTATCATCCGACCCATCTACTGCAATAATTAAGTTTGCAGATGATACCACCGTAGTGAGTCTTATTACAGGTGGAGATAAAACAGCATACGGGGTGAGGGGGAAGTACAAAAACTATCCATATGGTGTTCAGAGAACAACTTGCACCTGAAAATTGGCAAGACGAAAGAGATGGTGCTAGACTTCCGGAGGAATAGAGAGGAACCTGCCCCACTTTACATGGGGGGGACTGTGTGGAGAGAGTTTCCACTTTTAAATTTCTGGGAGTCTACCTCTGTGAAGATCTTTCCTGGAAAGTTAATACAACCCAGGTGGCCAGAAAGGCCCAACAGAGACTCCACTTCCTCAGGGTCTTGTGGGAGAACAGGGTAGAACAATGGCTAATGACTCTCTTTTACCAGTCTACTATAGAGAGCGTCCTCTCGCACAGTATTGCAGTTTGGTATGCTGGCCTGACAGCTGCAGATAGGAAAGTATTACAGAGGGTGGTGAGCACAGCATAAGACATTGTGGGCTTTCCCCTGACACCATGGGATGACATTGCCAGGGCTCGCTGCCTTGGAAGAGTGAGGAAAATTCTCAGGGATGACTCACACCCTGGTCAGTATCTCTTTACTCTCCTACCATCGGGTAGGAGATATAGGAGTATAGCCAGCCATACCAACAGGCTGAAGAACAGCTTTTATCCATGGGCTGTTAGGCTCTTGAATGGGAAATAATTTTATAATTTTATGTATGACTGACTTGCGAGGCCGGTGTGTTGGGCAATTAGCTCACATGGTTTAACAAGATGGTGGGTTTGTTGTCACTGTGAGTTGTGGTGGTGGGGAGGATGAAGGGAGGCTCAGCCAATCTCAATGTATACATGGTTGTACTCTGACAATAAAGGTTGATTCGTTCATTGCAATGATTTTGCAGGGTGCTCCAGGCCCTCCCTCCCTACCACCCCCCCCCAAATTCATCAACAGGTTGGACCATAGCTGTGCATACTCAGCAGAGGGGGGTATTTAAATCTCCATAGGAATTGTTGGCCTCTTGCTAGAAGCAGCTTTCCAGCATCTGGCTTATCTATCATGATATTTGGATACTAATTATTTATGACCCTGGCTTGTTGATTAACCACAACATTGTTTGTCCCTTGATCTGGCATTGTAAGTTTTCAGCTTGACTTTGGATTGCTTGACCTGGAAACTTGCCCCGCTCCTCCTCCTCCCTTGCTATTTATAATTCCCTATCCAGTAATGGAACTTGAAAGCTTGTTCACTTTTTCCTCCTATCTTACTTGGTCCTAATAAAGACATTATCCAATTGTGGATCATCATCTCTAAATTGTCCGCTAAGATATAGTTATTAAGTAGAGTATGACAATTTCATATATAAAAAATATCTTTTCCCTTCTGCATTCAGTTACATATAGCATGTAAAAATGCCATTTATATCTACTTTGGACATATATATTCGCATTATCTCATTGGTTTACATGTTTCTTGTGCCTAATTTCTATACAAGAAATATTAGGGTCCAGGTTTGGACATCATCCCCAGGGTTTAGAGGAAACTCTTCCAATTTCTGTAGTTATGTATGGACAATCTCTGGGGCTACTCATCAGTAAGGGAAATAAAATGTACTTTCGTCCCTGGTATAAGAAAGTGCCTTATACTAGTAGGATTAACGGTACATCTAGCTCAAAGGCTTCAGCATGACTTTGAGATACTGGGTGATGAAGTTGGGATCTTCAAGTTTGAGGCTACATTCCCAGTATGTTCAAGTATTATCCAATTGCAATAACATCTTGATTTACTGGATAACTTAGGTCTGTTGCTCTTGAATGTCCACTAAAGCTGAGCATATGAGACATTCATATCAGTTGTTATCATTTCCTGTCATTTGTGGCTTTACTTGTGCCATTTTGTGTACTTATTAATGATTCACTGTATTTATTTATGGTTTAGATATGAATCTTCTTCCAAAAAGGATATGAAGGCCAACCTGGCACATATTTTCTCTGCCTAGTTCTTTGTCAGTAAGGATAGTTGGCTTGAGTAAAATTCTATAGTACTTTTTTTCTAGAAGTATGAAGCTTTATAGTATGAAAAAAAGATTGAAATTGATTGCCAGCAGATTCAGGACAATTAGAAGCAGGTGTACATATATTCACAGACAATTATTATTTTGTATGGTGAATTCAAAGTGATTCTGTCACAGCCGTCCACGCTGAAAGAACGACGACAACGTGGTACGGGTGACGACGAGGTTTTCTTTACTTCAGAAAAGCCTAGCAGATACAAAGTCAGCGTTGGGAGCTAGCCGTCCCAACGCGTCTTTTATACATTGGGGGTGATTAGCCGCACCCCTCCTCATGCAAACCAGCATCCGGCTGAGTCTGCTTAAAACCCGCCCCCTTCCCAGCTCTCCGCACGTCACCCCGCCCTTTGTGCCTGAGCTCCCACAGAGTCCAGGTGAGTGTATGCCCTTAATTCCCCTTTCGTGCTCCCCCACCCCTCCTCCGTGCTCCCCTCCACCATCCAGCGCGTCAGTGTTACAGCCCCCCTAACAGCTCCCCACAACGCCCCGCTATCCGGTCTTCGTTCTGAGCCACCCGACGCCCCCTCTGAGCCGCCCGACGCCCCCGCCGAGGAGCAGGCGGCTGGGTAATCCCAGGACAAGCTGCGGCTGCCGGTCTGACTGCCTATAGGTCCCTTCAGCAGCTCTGTCGACGCAGACACACCAGAAAGCCCCAGACCAGCTGCCCATGGTTGCTGGCGGCCGTTTGACTGCTGGATGTGCTGTTCCTGGGTGGCTCCAGCAGGAAGGTTCGGGCGGGCGGTTTGCGCGGCATTTCCCCTGCTCCCCTCGTGATGTCGAGCCCATGGGGCTTGACAGATGCATCTTTGTATGGGACCTTCCAAAGAGATGAAGCTACTCTATACTTCAGTTGACTTTTCAGATAAACTCATGGATGATGGTCCTATTGATAGCTCTTAGACAGGATTCCCAGAAGTGATGTAGAGTATCTTCAGGAATCACTGAGTCATTTTGTACCAATTTAACCATAAATAGCACAGTTTTTTATACCTGCCCCCCCAATAGTTGAGTAATGCTAGAAGATGCTATACATGATTAGTGGAAGAAGACCTGGCCTTAGTGGAAGAATTTTAATTTAATTTAATTTAATAATATTTCTATACCGCCCTTCTCCCTGAGGACTCAGGGCGGTTCACAGGGCAGAATAAAATACTAAATACAAACATTAAAAAGAGATTAAATGATTGCCCAAGTTAAAACAATTGGAATACAATTCTAAAACCCCAAGATAAAATTAAGACACCAAAAATAAAAAACCCCACCAATCCCCATCAGGCTAGGCCGGCTTGTACAAATAGAAACGTCTTGAGATCGCGACGAAAGGAGCGAAGATCGGGCGCCATCCGGAGCTCTACCGGTAGCTGATTCCACAGCTCCGGAGCGCCCACAGAGAAGGATCTCCCCCTGGGGGCCACCAATCGACATTCTCTGATCGGTGGCACCCTGAGGAGGCCCTCTCTGTGGGAACGCACAGGGCGCAGGGAGCTTGATGCCGGCAGCAGATGTTCCCTAAGGTACTCCGGCCCCATGCCATGGAGGGCTTTGAACACCGTTACCAGTACCTTGAATCTCACCCAGAAGACAACTGGCAACCAATGCAGTTCACGGAGCAGAGGTGTAACATGGGAGTATCGGGAGACTCCCAACACAACTCTCGCGGCTGCATTCTGTACCAGTTGGAGCTTCCGGGTGGTCCTCAAGGGCAGCCCCATGTAGAGAGCGTTGCAGTAGTCCAGACGAGAGGCCACGAGCGCATGAGTGACCGTGCATAAATCATCCCGGCTAAGATAGGGCCGCAACTGGCGCACCAGGCGAACCTGGGCGAAGGCCCCCCTAGTCACAGCTCCTATATGGTCTTCCAAGGTGAGCCGTGAATCTAGGAGGACTCCCAAGTTGCGAGCCCTATCTACGGGGGGTAATAGTTCACCCCCCATAGCCAGAGGTGGAATGTCCGAATAAATGAAAGTATGCAAAGCCACTCAGTCTTGTCGGGGTTGAGTTGAAGTCTGTTCCTCCCCATCCAGACCCGAACCGCCTCCAGGCAACGGGACATCACGTTGAGGGCATCACTGGGGTGGTTTGGGGTCGAAAGGAAAAGTTGGGTATCATCAGCGTACTGATGATACCCAACTCCAAAACCACGAATGATCTCACCCAGCGGTTTCATGTAGATGTTGAACAGGAGAGGCGAGAGGACCGACCCCTGAGGAACTCCACAAATGAGAGACCTCGCGGTCGACCTCTGCCCTCCTGCCAACACCGACTGCGAACATCCCTGGAGATAGGAGGAGAACCACTGTAAGACTGTGCCTCCCACTCCCAGACCCCTGAGACGCCGCAGCAAGATACCATGGTCGATGGTATCGAAAGCCGCCGAGAGGTCTAATAGGACTAGAACAGAGGAATATCCCCTGTCCCGAGCCCTCCAGAGATCATTCACCAGCGCGACCAATGCCGTCTCCGTGCTGTGCCCGGGCCTGAAACCCGATTGGTACGGGTCTAGATAATCCGCTTCATCCAGGACCAGAGGGAGCTGATGCGCCACCACACTCTCAACAACCTTTGCAAGAAAGCGAAGGTTGGAGACAGGACGAAAGTTGTTCAATACAGCTGGGTCCAAGGCAGGCTTCTTGAGGAGAGGTCTCACCACCTCCTCTTTCAAGACGGCGGGGAAGTTACCCTCACTCAGAGAAGCCGATATAACTGCCTGGAACCAGCTGCGTGTCCTCTCCCGGGCTGCATAGACCAGCCAGGAAGGGCACGGGTCCAATAAACATGTGGTGGTGCTCAGCCTCCCCATGATCCTGTCCACTTCCTCCAGAGTCACAGAGTCAAACTCCTCCCAGGTGATATCGACAAGACCGCCCGTGTCCTGATCGTCAGACTCTGCCCAGAGTCCAGACCGGTCCGAATCCGAGCGATTTTGTCCGACAGATGTTGGTTAAACTCCTCGGCACGACCCTGCAAGGGATCCTCCCTCACCTCCTGATTTAGGAGGGAGCGAGTCACCCTAAACAGGGTGGCCGGGCGATTATCTGCGGACGCGATAAGGGTGGCGAAGTGGTTAGACCTCGCCTCCCTTATCGCAGCGAGATAAGACCTAATGTAGGCTCTTAGTCGCAATCGGTCGGATTCGGATCGGCTGGACCTCCAACCGCTCTCTAGGCCCTGTCTCCGACGCTTCATCTCCCGGAGCTCCGCAGAGAACCATGGAGCTCGCCAGGATCTGCACCGGGTCAGGGGCCGCAGGGGTACAACTCGGTCAAGAGCCTCAGTGGCCGTCCTTTCCCAGGCTTCCACTAAGGCATCTGCCGAGCTGTGAGCAAGGGAGGCAGGTGGGGACCCCAGCGCCGCCTGGAACCTCTGGGGATCCATTAAGCGTCTGGGGCGGTACCATTTAATTGGTTCCAAACACCCACGGCGGGGGGTGGCAAAACGGAAGACCAGCCGCAGGAGATGATGATCGGTCCATGACAGGGGCATAATAATTGGAGAGCCCCCACCAAGATCATCTAACCACCGTCCAGATAAGAAAACTAGGTCAAGGGTGTGGCCTCCCTCATGAGTCGGTCCCGAAATTACTTGCGTCAGGTCCATGGCCGTCATGGAAGCCATGAACTCCCGAGCCAACTCAGATGATCCTCCCAGCGATGGTAGATTGAAGTCCCCCAAAACTATAAGTTTCGGGAACTCAACCACCAGCCCAGAGAGGACATCGAGCAGCTCAGGCAGGGCTGCTGCTGCGTGACTAGGTCAAAGGTACACCAGCAGCAGGCCCAACTGCGCACCAGGGCCGCATCTCAGAAAGAGAGACTCACACCCGACTATCTGAGGAACAGTGGCCTCCCGCGGACACAAGGTCTCCCTCATAACAACAGCCACACCCCCACCCCTACCCTGAGCCCGAGGCCGGTGCAGCACCCAGAAACCTGGTGGGCAAAGGTCAACCAGAGGAATCCCGCCCTCTGGGCCCAACCAAGTCTCCGTGATGCAAGCCAGGTCCGCCTGCTCACCCTCGACCAAGTCACGGATGAGAGGAGCCTTATTAGAGACAGACCTGGCATTCAAATACACCAGCCGGAGCTCAGGAGGCTGCACACCCTCACTCCCGGGACCTTGGGGTAGAGCCAGAGGGTCGGAGTGCCCCACCGCTTGTAAACAGCGGAGAGGCCTTCCCTGAGATCGATACGGCCCTCTGCTCCTACATCTGCTGCCATTCCCTGATGTCATGGGAATAGGTAGTCCCACGACCAGCCCTGGAGCCCCGGAGGTAATTGACCCCCGCTCCTCCCCCCTGTGATCTACATCGGCACTAGCCAGAACAGCGGTTGTTGGATCGCCCCCCTTGTCCAAACAACCAAAAGAACCCTCCCGCCTCCCTAACCCCCTAAAAAATTTTGACAAAAAAATAATCAGGGGCCTCTTGTTAGGTCTACGTCGAAGGCCCCTACCCGTGCCCAGCCAACTCTCAGTGTCCCAATAAATGAGAAGAAGACCTGGCCTTAGCACATGATTAGCCTAATACATTGAGTGGACTAATACAGGTAGTCCTTGACTCACAACAGCATATTTAGTGACCATTCAAAGTTACAATAGCACTGGAAAAAGTGACTTATGACTCTTTTTCACACTTATAACCATTACAGCATCTTCATGGACATGTGATCAAAATTCAGATGCAACTTGGCAACTGACTCATATTTATGATGATTGCAGTATCCCAGGGTAATGTGATCACTTTTTGTGACCTTCTGATAAGCAAAGTACGGTAAATGGGGAAGACAGATTCACTTAACAACCCAGTTACTAACTTAACAACTGTAATTCATTTAACAACTGCAGCAAGGAAGGTCACAAAATGAGGTAAAACTCACTTAATTACAAAACTCACTTAATTACAGAAATGTTGGGCTCAATTGTGGTCCTAAGTCGAGGACTACCCATAATAAGGTACTGATTCCTTCCTGTCTTACCTTCAGAAGTAATTAATTGTTAATGTAACAGGACTTCATGGTGGTTGCAGAACACAGTTGTACTGGTGCCACAGTCACTTGATTGCAAGATGGTGTCCATATAATTAAAACAAACAAACAGTTGTTCTTAATAATTCTACAAATTTAGTTTTGGTAACCAAATAATTTTAATTTATAATTTAAAATATAGCAATATTTCTTAGACAGCATGTCTGCATATGTCCAGAATAATGCGATTTATAGCCTTGATTGCGTGAAGTTCAGCTAAGTGTTTGCACCTAATGCTGCCATTCCACTATATCTTTGGTAAAAGAACAGACTGTATCAAGCAAGTTTGTCTCTGTATATTCCCCCCCCCCCAAAATCTATTCTAATTTTCATTTGTACATATGGATGTCAGTACATTGGACAATAGGTGCAATCTTGATTTTCTTCCTTTAGGTTTGCAACCAGAGAATATAACAAAAAGGTTCTTTGATTATATCTTTTTAAAGGCGCCCAAGAAATTGACACTTGAACCCAGGGAAACCAGTCTGACATTTGGTCACTGGGGGCTGTGCCACATTTTATCAGTGGGTTCTGTCTTCTGTTAGTTTGTCTGGCAGCATTACTCATAGTGAATGAGATGAATATATTGTCTATGCTTTCTTACGTATTTTTTTTCCAGGAAGCAATTGAATCTGAGCTCCAGGTGCTATTAAAGAACATTTAAGTGTATTGACCTTAGCAAATCTAGCATCTTTGATGCCAGGAAAGCAATTTCTATCAGATGAAGAATTTTCAGCTCTTGATAAGAGGTGAGGAGGGGCAACTTCTTGGTACACGAATCATTTCTCACAAAAAAGTGAAAGCTAGTCATCCATTTTAGGGAGATGAATTCTATTTAAGTCTAAATAAAAGATTTTTCCCCCCAAAGGGATGAAAAGGAGCAAGAGCATACACGGGCCATATAGTCAAGAACCTCTGAGGTTTAAAGATAGTGAAACAAAGTCACACAACACAGAAATACACAATGGGGTAACATTGTAGGTTTTCCCCTTTATCCTTTAAGAGGCTTTCTTTTAATTGGGGTTATCAATATTAATATCAAGTTAGGTGCTGAAGAAAATGGAGTGTACCAACAGATGATTCTATTTATTGTAAGTAATACTATGCTATTCAGTAAGTTTTTATGAGGACAGTTATTAAAAACTTGACATAGTAATTTAACAGGATGGTTGTGTCTATAGGGACATCAAATATACCTGGGTATTTATTATGTCAGTACATTATGTATTATGGCAAATTCAGTTCCGGGATTCTGTTAAGAAACTTGGATACTCTTTCCTCACATCCTATACTGATATTTGTGCATTGTCAATTTCTTTTTCTTCTATTTTTCACACATGAAACACCTGTAAAAGAGATTTCAGAGTTATGTACCTGTATTCTCAGCTTGGTTCTAGCCCTTCCTTACCAAGCTAGCACCATTTTGATCTCTTTGCTTACAATTTACATCAGCCTAGCCAGGGTAATAGGTGGATGGCATGCCTGGGGATGATGGAAGTTGCAGTCCAACAAATCTAAAAAGTGTTACCAGGTTGCACAAAGCTGCTTCTGCTCTTGTGAGGGGATAGGATTGGTTCCTTTCCATCATGCTCTTCCTGAGGAGGAATGAAGGAGATAGTGGCAATAAAGCTAGCATTATCCAGTCTACTTTCTCCCATCTTCTTTCATTTCACCATAATACTTTATAAAAAAATGGCCATTTCTTCAGTAATAAGCCTTAGGAACAGTGATGCTTTACCGATCCTCCACGTAGCATTTTCCACTAATAAGCAGCCTATCAACCATGTTTATTATCTTTATATTTGCAGATGTGAGCTTTATAAATTATGTCTCTCCCTCAGTTTTCAAGTTTGGCATTCTACTGTAGTCAAGTTCAACCCTAATAAGGCATGTTTTTCCCCCCTCTCAGCACAATCTGTGGGTGGAAATGAAATGCCACTGATGATGAACAGGATGATGTTACAGACTAAGAACTGAACTCTACATGTGGGAAGGGTCTTTAATTTATGGTTTTGCCATTGTTTCCAAATGAACCCACCTTTTCTATGTAAAGGGAAGAAAGCTCCTAGGGATCTTTTCAGCACTAGGGACCGGTTCCATGGAGAGAGGGTTTTTTTGCGGACCAGAGGGTGCGTGGTTTTGCAGGCTACCTGCATCCTGAGGATGGGGCTTTGCTTGTTTGCACGGGCTGGTTTCTGGCATGCTGCAGACCAGTGCTGGTCTACAGACTGGGGGTTGGAGACCCCTGTTCTAGACCACTAAGTCTGAAGGGCCAATATCTTCAGGAAAAAAAACCCTTAGATTTCTTGGCCAATCTATGCTAGACTTAAAATAGTATTAATCAAATATCATTCGGGACTGTATAAATATGTGCCCCTGATACAATAATCTGATCCAATTTTATGAGCAAATCTATTTTTTTTCCAATTGCAACTTCTATTTTTAAGATGCTGCAAGACAATCTGGTAACAACATCACGTGGAACATGCTCTTAGTTCTATACTTGTTTCAGAATTGTTTACTTTTTTAGTTTTGAAAATGATATCCTGGATTATAAATGAGAATGCTGCTGTGATCAAAACAATACAACACTTTTGCATCGTTTGAGAGAAGGGTAAGGGGATGCATCTTTTTTGCATTTGAAAGTTATTGGGCTACCTGATGTTAAGAGATGTCAAAACTAGGGGGGAAAAATTGCTGCTGAAAATTAAAAGTGAAAAACCATTCAGTGCACTGAATAGCATTCCCTGTAACAGCGTGGAGAAGAAATAACAGAAGATGAGCTATTATAGATGTTATGCCAAAGGAATAGGCAGCCAGCCTTCATAAAGTGGCTATAATTCTCAAAGGAAATGAAAGTGCGCAACTCCAAGTATCTAGTAATTTGGAGGCTAATTCTCCTTCAGACTTCAGGTCAGCGTTCCCAAAGTTTCCCGTGTATGAATCTAGCTCTCAGAGAGCCAGATAATGATAGATCTGTGCAAAGGAGGTAGGAAATGGTAACAGTTTCTCCCCTGGTCTCTAAAGAATAAGCTGAGAATTACTGCAGCTTTCATCTGAGTTAAGTGGTATTGCTACTTCTGTAAGAAAAAGGCAGTCACTGCAACAACAGGCAAACACCCCCAAATTAGGAGGTGACCGTGAGTTCAGTTTTCTGTGTAGCTCTTGTGATTTTTTTTTTTTATCAACTTGGTTCCCTTTGGATTCTGGCTTATCGGTAATCACTAAGCCAAATTAATGAATCAAAAGCAAACTTGGATAGGATTTTGGCTTTTTAATAGGAAAACACATGTCACATGCAGATTTATTGGCTTTTTTAATGACTCCCCTTGTCAGAGGAGGCATTTTATTTAATTTTATTTATTTAATTTAATTTGTATACCGCCCTTCTCCCGAAGGACTCAGGGCGGTGAACAGGGCCATAAATACCAAAATAACCAAAATACAAAATTAAAAACAAATTAAACCCTAGTGACCAAATGTAAAAATAAATTACATTGAAACAATAATTAAAACCCAAACCCATCAGACCAGGCTGGCTTGTTCAAACAAATAGGTTTTTAGATCACGTCGGAAAGAGCGAAGGTCGGGAGCCATCCGGAGCTCAACTGGTAAACGGTTCCAAAGGTCAGGTGCACCCACAGAGAACGCTCTCCCCCTTGGAGCCACCAGATGGCATTCTCCAACCGGTGGCACCCTAAGGAGGCCCTCTCTGTGGGAGCGCACTGGGCGGAGGGAAGTTTATGCCGGCCGCAGGTGCTCCCTAAGGTATTCTGTATTTTGGAGTGCCCAAGCCTTGAGTATGAGCATGTTGGCTCCAATGTCATGTTGACCTTTAGTAAAACTCAGTTTTACAATGCTCTTGCTTTTTAAAATGAAGAATGCTCTATTGTTATTTGATTCAACCTAAAATTGTGTCTGAGAGTTAGATCTTTATTTAGCCCTTTTGAAAGACAGTGAATTCACGCTGCGAAGCCATTGACCAATGGTCAAAAGGATGCCAAACCTTTACTATCTTGGTTTAAAAACAGTTCTTGGGTTTTAATTATAATTTGGCAAGATGGGAGTAGACCACAGTGATTGACTAATTGCATGTAATAATTGGAAGTTTGGATGCTTTCTCACGTAATAAAACCCTCAAATTTTCTATGCATATTGACAGCTATATTGTTTGTTGTTGTTGTTAGTTGCGAAGTCGTGTCCGACCCATCGCGACCCTATGGACAGCGTTCCTCCAGGCCTTTCTGTCCTCTACCATCTTCTGGAGTCCATTTAAACTCACGCCTACTGCTTCAGTGAATCCATCCAGCCACCTCATTCTCTGTCGTCCCCTTCTTCTATTGCCCTCAATCTTTCCCAGCATTAGGCTCTTCTCCAGCGAGTCCTTCCTTCTCATTAGGTGGCCAAAGTATTTGAGTTTTAGCTTCAGGATCTGGCCTTCTAAAGAGCAGTCAGGGTTGATCTCCTCTAGGACTGACCGGTTTGATCACCTTGCAGTCCAAGGTACTCGCAGGAGTCTTCTCCAGCACCATAGTTCAAAGGCTTTGAACTGAGATCATTCTGTCATTTTGAGGATTCTATCCCAGTATTGCTTTTCCTCTTTTATTGACTATGAAGGCTACTCCATTTCTTCTGAGGGATTCTTGCCCGCAGTAGTATACCTGATGGTCATCTGAATTAAATTCACCCATTCCTGTCCATTTTAGTTCGCTGATACCTAAGATGTCGATGTTTAGTCTTGTCATCTCTTGTTTGACCATGTCCAGCTTTCCTTGATTCATGGATCTTACATTCCAGGTTCCTATGGAGAAAAAATCTTTACAGCATCGGACTTTCCTTTCACCACCAGACACATCCACAGCTGAGCGTCCTTTCGGCTTTGGCCCAGTCACTTCATTCTTTCTGGCGCTACTAGTACTAGCCCTCTGCTCTTCCCCAGTAGCATATTGGACGCCTTCCGACCTGAGGGGCTCATCTTCCAGCGTCATATCGTTTTGCCTTTTGGAACTGTCCATAGGGTTTTCATGGCAAAGATACTGGCGTGGGTTGCCATTTCCTTCTCCAGTGGATCATGTTTTGTCAGAACTCTCTGCTATGACCTGTCCGTCTTGGGTGGCCCTGCTATATTGTTAAGGAGAAGAATTTTCATACTATCTTGTAACAGCATTGTGAAGTGGGGATTAATATGTGAGTTGATATTTATTCCTAAAATGCTTTAGTAGAAACACTGGGAATGTTTGGATGGTACTGATATTAAAGATCCTTTTGTCTATTTTTCCATAAATTGATGTGGATATCATCATTGTGCATTTTGCTTCTTTCATTTCTGGAGTTGCCTTTGGATATGCTTTCAGCAGTAACTCTTCCCATTGATGTGAATGAATGATTGAGATGAGTTGATTTTACGCTCTTCTGTTTATCATGGACGTGAGGCCCCAAAGGGCAGTACGGCTGCATCTGGTCATTATCTTCCATTTAAGCACCACCCAGGGAACACGTGTAGCTTAAGAGATGCTATAGATGAGGGTGACTATTGCTCTCCATTGAGCTTAGTGCAAATATGAGAGATACTTTAGATGACCCTTGGGTTGTTTCATTTTAGCAGGTCTGGCTCTACCATCAAGAAGGTTGAAACAGTAGTCTGAAAAAGAAAATGTTGGGTGAGATAGGAATAATAGTTTCCAGGCAATTGTCTTCTAAATTACAGGACAGTGTACCACACCCCTTGTTCTGCCATTTCTATACTAGTTTGCTATTAGCTAGAGGGGCAGACCCCTTGTTAGTGGTAAAGTGCAGCTGCCATTCTAATTGAGTCCTCCATGTGGAATAGAGGTGGGAAGGAACTATTGTAGCTTTTCAATGAGACAGCAAAATGTCTTGGATCAGCCTTGCATATCAGTGGGACTCAAAGAAAAGATATTTCTGAGGGTGTAGGCCCATTTTTTTTACAGCATGGATAATTTTGGCCTAATATTAGAACTCTAGTCCCAGTCACCCACCTAGGCTTCTGGTGTTTTGCTCCAACTGATTTAGAACAAAGTTGATCAGATCTGTGCAGATGGTGGGTTTCTCTGAACCCCCTCAAGCAGCTGCCTCAGCTGACAAAGATCCTCAGTGTCTCCACCGCTGAAATAGGAGGAAAGGTTTGGCAAAGCCACTAAATATTTCATCTGACATGAAATGATGAAGAGATTTTTCAATAGGATTATTTCAGTTAAATGGGTTCTCCTTTTTAATGCCTCTTCTACTCTTCCCTAGGTCCTCCCCTCATCCAGAAGCCTAACATATTCTCCCTCTTCTTCTCCCGTCACACAACTCTCATCTGTCCCTTAATCTATCTATGTCTCTATCTTTCTATCCTCTCTGTCTGTCTCTCTGTCATCTGTAAGTAAGGTCTGTATAACAGGCATGCATACTTTGCATATATAAATGACTTCCCAATCCAGCAAGCAGTCCCCTTACTTCATATTTTCCAGATAATTTGGGTGGGGGGAGGACTTCAACTCGCTGGAATTTGTAGCCCCAGTACATCTGGAGGGCATCACATTGGGTAAAGGTGAATATAAATTGTAACATGGTGGTTCTCTCCAGTCCTCTTCATCATTCCTCTCCCTGCACTTAGCCTCTAGCTTGAAAGCACTCATAAGGTGTAGGGAAATTCTGATTAAAAAAGGTCTGACACTTATGTACCACTGCTTTGTCAATGCAGATCATGTTCCAGCTGATCAAACGGCCCCTTTGGGCAGGAGTAAGTGGAGGGCTCTCTTCTTTTGCCTGCTGTTCCAACACTTGAGCAGAATCAGAGAGTTTTGTTTAGCCTGAAACAAGACTGCTGAAGATTTGCAAATTAATTAACTTTATTTTCATATATGTAACACTTGGATCTTCCATCACTACAACCCCCACTTTAGGAGAAGATAGCAGCAAGCTTGGAGGCAAGGATGTCTTTCCCTGATGCCTGACTCAGCACATAGTCATGCAGTTTGCCAGTTGTTGAACAGATGTACAATCAGACTAAAACAAACAATTGAAAATTCTTTTAGGGATATAGTGTGGCTTCTGCATCCCAAGGCATCCATTTGGATTCAGTTCACAGTTATTCCCTTCCTCCATATGATTCTGAATATAAGATATATCTATTTTTATCAGTTACCCAGGCAGAAGAAATAGAAGAAGAAAGAGCCACTCAATTTTCTTTTCCTTCCAAAGAAAGAACTCTTGTGCAGTTGAAGCCTTAAAGCCTTACACACAGGGCTTTTTTTCTCACAGAACGCTCAGAACGGAGTTCCGGCACCTTTTTTGGATGGAACCTTGTAGGGTAGGCAAGGCGGGTTGTATGACGTGTGAGTTCCGGCACCTTTTTCTTTTACAAAAAAAGCACTGCTTACACATATTTGTTTGTATAGCAACCCTTCATTCTTCTCACTGATAAAGCTTATTCAGGATCCATACTTTTTGCCAGAGCAAGCCACTCTCTACTTCCTGAGTGTCGGACAGATGACAGCATCATGGATCTATTCCCAGTCCATTGCAAATGTGCCTTATGCCTGGATTTTCCAGCTTTGCTATAAAATGGCTGTTTACTGAGTTGACTAATTTTAAGTAGATCATCTCCAGTGCTTTGAATTACTTTAGTAGCATGACTGGCTGCAATACCCATTCACCTCTTGTGGCTGTTCTGGGCAGTCATTTCAGGCTGGGCTGCTAAGTTCTCCACATTTGTATTATCTTGCAGTTGGTCCAACAGTGGGGCCTTAAGCTTTTCCTAACTCTTAGGAGCTCATGCTGCATTCAACCTTACATCTTGTAATGGCATCAGTTCAATTTCCATCTGTTTGTTTTGTTTGTTTTCCCATTAACTTCTTTTCCTTTCTTTTTATTTCTCCCCCCCCCCCAAATATTTCTAAGGTGCAGCATAGGAGCAGCTTGTTTCTGTGAAGTGGAACCATCGATTATTCCTGGTTAAAAGGTTTCCATTCACTTACCAAGGAACAAAAACAACCACAAACCAAAGCAAACCCCACAGTCTCTTTGCCTGTTGCTTTGACACCTGAAGCTTCAGAACATGATATAATAAGGGGAACAAAGGAAAAGTCTGGATTTAGTGTCAAAGAAGATAATGTGAGAAGGGAATATGAAGACATCCATGTGTGCAAACAGTTGTTAAAGCAAAGAAGGGGGCTAGATGAAGAAGTGTTAAGATATTAAATTTAGTAGTACGAACAGTAAAGTGTACTAGGGCCAGAACACACAGTTGTAGTTAAGAAATAGGGTTACATTTTTTTAAAAAAAGCATAAAAGAACATTTTCAGCCAAACTATGTCTAGCTATTTCAGGAACCTTTCTTTAGTTTGCCTTTATGACTCCAGACAAATTCTCCATTGGCAGGAAATAAAATGGGGAATTAATCATTAGTTCAACAGTGAAAGGAAGTGACTGTGATGCAGCAGGTAAGAACAGCTTGAGTACTAGGGATGGGAAATAAGCTTTGTGTTGTCATGCAAATTTAACTTTTTTCATATTTTGGAATCCATATGCATATTGAAATCCATTTATATTTAGATGTATCTCTTAAGAGTATATGCAACAGCTAGTTGACATTCAAGATCGCTTCTAGATTACTGATTGTAGTGCACACAGAATAATGAGACCAAACTTAGCGTAAAACTGAGCTTTGATCCAAACACTGTTCTAGGACTAGTAATTTTAGGAGGGAAGACTGTTAACCTTGGTTGTTATGATTCAGGGTCAGCCTGTGGGTTCGGCAGTTGGGTCAGACGACTCAGAGGAGGAGGGGGGTGTTGAAGAGCTTGATGATGATGGCCTTGAGGCTCCACAGAGCCCGCAGCCAGGCCCCTCCCACCTGGTCATGACGGAGACCCAGCTGTGTGAGCCTGACAGTGTGGATGAAGATGACCCACAGCTGCCCCTGTTCAAGGATGCCCGACGCAGGAGGCAGTCAATCAGGAGTAAACAGAGGAAGGCAATGGGGCACCTCGGAAGGAGGCAGAGAGAAGCCACGCCCTGAACTGTATAAAAGGGGAATGCATGGGAGGGCTGGTTTGCTGAAGGCAACCGCTTGATTAGTTCCTGTTTCATAGCTCCTGTTTCATGGTTGGTGTCTTGTTTTGCTCTGTTTTATGTTAATAAATTTGGCAGGCTTTATTCCAGCCTCTTGCCGTTTGTAAAGGGGTTGTCCCTGCTTTTTCTGCAGGGCCGGTAGCAGGCTGGTACAGAACATTGGTAAAGGTAAAGGTAAAGGTTCCCCCGCACATGCGTGCTAGTCGTTTCCGACTCTAGGGGCCGGTGCTCATCTCCGTTTCAAAGCCGAAGAGCCAGCGCTTGTCCGAGGATGTCTTCATGGTCATGTGGCCGGCATGACTAGACGCCAAAGGCACGCGGAGCGCTGTTACCTTCCCACCGTAGTGGTCCCTAGTTTTCTACTTGCATTTTGACGTGCTTTTGAACTGCTAGGTTGGCAGAAGCTGGGACAAGTAACAGGTGCTCACTCTGTTACGCGGCACTCAAGATTCGACCCGCCAAACTGCCGACCTTCTGATCGACAAGCTCAGCGTCCTAACCCACTGAGCCACCGCGTCCCTTGTTAACCTTGATTACACCTTATATATTTTACTAAAAAGTAATATGAGAGTTGGTCAGTTGACTAAAGCCATGGTTGCCAGTGGAGATTTATTTATCAAAATTTAGAAACTGTCCATCTCCTGCCCAGATGGACTCCGGCAGTGTACAAATATTAAAAACATAAAACTGGAATATAAAAATTTAAAATAGAGGCAATAAGTAATTAAAATTTGGGATTAAAAGTTAATGAAAAGGTAGGGAGGGCCTAATCCTAACCCTAACTCATCAACTGTGGCATTTTTGAGGTTTGTTCTTTGGAATGCGAAACAAATAATAAAAAAAAGAAATGAAAGAAAAAAAGAGCTGTCTTACTCTAAAAGTAAGAGAAGGGAAAGGATGTACTAAATATGAACAAACTGATCTTGTGGTGTGGTGTGAAGCAGGCTTAATGATAAAAGAAAGGGCTAGCATGAATGCTGGAATATGAATTGGTGCCATCTAGGTTATTGTTATTACGAGAGCAGAAATCCATCAGGTGGTGAAAGATGTATGTTACATTCTGGTGAATGGTGGTGACAGTTCCAGTGAAGGGTGAACGAAAGATGAGGTAGGGGAAGCAAGTTTTTAAAGAAGAGATTGGAATGATTATAGGGTTTTGTGCCTGAGAAGGTTGTTGGACTAGAAGACCTCTAAGGGCTCTTCCAAGTCTGTTATTCTATTAAGTTTTGCAATATTCTGAATGATTGAAATCCTGGGGAAAAAGTAAGTGACACACTAGATGACATGAGCAAATGAGCAGGAACAAAACAGGAAAGTATAGAGACTGGGCCATTTGGAGAATTGAGCATGGATGAAAGTAGCGACTGCTTGGTGAGTATTTGCTTATAAACATGTTTTTTTTTAAAAAAATATGTAATTTAAACATAAGACTATTAATATATGCCCATATGTTATGATGCCACTTGACATTGCATTGGCTACCGGTTGCTCTCCGGGTGAGGTTCAAGGTGTTAGTGATGACTTACAAAGCCCTTCATGGCATGGGTCCGGATTACCTACAGCAACACCTGTGGCTGGCATCAACTTCCCTCCGTCCAGTGCACTCCCACAGAGAGGGCCTCCTCAGGGTGCCTCCGATCAAAGAATGCCGATTGGTGGCCCCCAGGGGGAGGGCGTTCTCTGTGGGCGCGCCAGACCTTTGGAACCACTTACCGGTCGAGCTCCGGATGGCCCCTGACCTTCGCTCCTTCCGGCGCGATCTCAAAACCTTCTTTTTTGAACAAGCTGGCCTGGTCTGACGGGATGGGATTGGGTTTTTTTAATAATTAGTTTTAATTTTTAATATGTATTAATTATTACGGGCATAATGGTTTAATCACTTTTTAATTTTTGTATTCTGCTTTTTATTATGTATTGCCCTGTTCACCGCCCTGAGTCCTTTGGGAGAAGGGCGGTATACAAATTAAATTATTATTAAATTAAATTCCCAAGAATGACAGCTTGCCTCACACACAAGGAATACATACTCTTCTGTTTCAGCCTAAATCATTCCAACTGAGGCTTACTTGGAAAACGAACTGAATGGGACAATTGAACATGGCTGCCTTAACATGCCCACATCTTCTCAGGCACCCCACCATGGCTGACCCAACACAAGCGTTGGGCTGGCTCTCCACTGGCACTCCTCTCCCACCATTGGTTTAATAGTGCTCTTCCCCCTACCTCTTCATCCCAGGCATTTCATGGAGGGATACTTTTTCATGAACATTTGCCAGTATGGGACAGTTTCTTCAAATGGCAGATCTTTAAAGGGAGAATCTTGCAGTCACAGAGTGACAAGAGAGGGGGCAAAAAAGATTGGCTAATTTTGAGAGAAGGGTTAGACCCTAACCCTAATCCCCCTCCAAACCAGCTATCTCAACAGCCCTCCAGGTGATTTACACACACACACACACACACACACACACACACACACACACACACACACACACACACAAAATACCCAAACACAGAAACACACTCAAAGACTCTAAGGCAAAGGCTCCCAACCTTTTGGGCATTAGGGACTGGTTCTGTGGAGAGAGGTTTTTCCATGGACCAGAGGGTGCGTGATTTTGTGTGCTGCCTGCATCTCATGGATGGGGCTTTGCTTGTTTGTGTGGACCGGTTGCTGGCATGCCATGGCCTGGTACTGGTCCACGGACTGGGGGTTGGGGACCCCTGCTCTAAGGCCTTCAAACCCTAAAACCTTCAGCAGTGGAGGGAGATGCGATAGATGAGGAAAAGTGAGTATTTTTTGCCTCCTGGTCAATAAATGAGAAATTTGAATCTGGACCGGCCAAGTAAGAATGCCCATATTGGATCAGCAGTGGTGGAGTGCCTCAGAAGAAGTGGGTGTGTTAAGGCAGCCATGTTCAATTGTTCTAGACTCTACTCCAAATGCCTTCCCTTTCTGCTAGAGAGAAAAAAAACCTATCCATCGGAAATAAAGGCAGGAGGTCATACCAGGAGAACAGGGCTCTTTCTAGCCCCCCCCAGCAGCCTTATATTTAACAGACTGGAATTCTCAGCCTTCTAGAAAAAAGTTCAAGAAAAGTTGAGACAGAAGGAAATTTGTTTTTAAAAAATCCATCTTTAAAAGATAAATATTTTTTTTTAGTTGGATATATTGGATAGTATTAACTTTTATTTTATCTGTGCGTTTAAAATCTTACAATTTTCCTTTGGTGTTTATTTTCTCTATGCAAGTTGAGTAATTATTGGGTTTTGTGACAATTGGAATTCTTTTAAAGTAAAATTCCTCCAGGTGGGACTCATACTGTCCTCTCAACTGCCCAGCGCCCTATAATTACCTTCATATGTATTGGTTGGAAGCTTTTTTGGGTCATTATTTGCTCTCTCAAACAAAACTACCATAATCTTTGACACATTAATTTTTAAATCATGTTGCATTATACAGTCTAACTTTTATTGCAGATCCTTCAGGAGTTCCACGTCAGTCATCAGCATGACATCATGTGCCCCACAAACACATCTCTAATGTTGCTACAACATTCCTTATATATTTATCCATACAGGTAGTTCTTGACTTATGATTGGTCCCCTTTTGACTGTTTAAAATTAGAAGGGGCCCAGAATGAGTGCTTTATGGCCTATAAAGCATTTCTAGTCACTGTAAAATGTTGTGCCACAACTCTCCGTTGTCACATTTCAGGCTTTTGACAACTGGCTCACCTTTACGACCGATTATAATTGAAGCCTGTTATTCTATTCCACCCTGTTATCATCATCATTATCTTAAAAGAATATGGAAGTGGAACGAACTGAGATACAACCAGAAGATGTGTGGAATCAAGAGGCATCAACATGGAAATCTTTACCCATCCCTACCCTGTGGAGCTATGGAATAAAAGTAACCTGCTAAATCCTTTCTAACACTGCTAAACTGGGGGAATTTTCACAGGCCAACCTTTGTATGACTTTTCCTCATACTTGAGGTTAAAAGAACAGAAAACCCAAAAACTTTCCACACCAGACAAATTACCAAGGGCAATGTAATAAACATGACCTGGGGATGAGAATATGAGTCTGTGAAAATTGTGCTGAAAAAAGCAATCACAAGCCAGTTTATTTTAAGGCAATAAGATGAGACAGACAAAGAAAGGGCAATAGAGGAAGGAACAATTTGCCGTCAGTGGGACTTGTCTCTGATAAAAGATGCATGTTTTTAAGAATTATCACAGGGAGTAAATTTCAGCAGATTTCCAATATTGAACAAATATGTCAACTGACCTTTTCCCATTAAATGTTTTGCTGATGAACCAGTTTTATTTCGACATTTTCCACTCTTTCTCATTCTCTCTCTCACTCTCTCACTCTCTTTCTCTCTCTCTCCTCCCCTCTCTCTCACACACATGCACAAACACAAAGCAAAGGTAACAACTTAATATATCCTCTACTCCTCTGCTCTTTTTGTTTCCTGACTGGTAAATTTTAATTTTTCTAGATTAAAAAACAGGGCACATGTCCTAATTTCAGTATCATAATCGTATACTGGTAATTGACCATATGGCTTAAGTAATTATTGAGTGTTATTTTCAGCTTTTGTGTGTCATTGTCAGAACAGAAGTCTTCAACTAGGATCAGATTTTCTTAGTGTTTTTTTTTTGTCCTTTCCAGGAAGTTTTGATTCCTAGTGATTTGCAGTTATCTTGGCAATGCTGTTTTTTGGAAGTGGTTTGCCATTTCCTCCTTCCTAGGGTTGAGAGAAAGTGACTGGCTGGTCAGCCAGCTGGCTTTTGTGCCTAAGGGGTACTAGAATGCCTGGATTTTAGTCTGATGCCTTAACTACCACACTAAACTGGTTCTCATAGTGTGTCAAATTCTCATTGTGACATACTCTAAATATGTGGATGAATTGTGTTGAATCTCAATGTTTTTGGATGGCATAACATTAGAAAAGGCTGATTAAATTAGTTCTCAGTTGGTAAACACTAAAACATGTAAATGAAGGCTTTTAAATTACCTACAATTAAAATGAAAGCAACATTTTCTCATGAACAATAAGAATGGGTCTGATCCTGAATACCAACTTAATAAAAAGATGGACAGATCTTTAAATTTTGTTGGAAAGTGCTCCTTGGTGTTTCTTTCCAGCCAGAGAGCTCTTATCTCTTCCACCAGAGATGTTTTCTTTTCCAAGCCCGAAATGTAGAAGCTAACAAAACTGTATGAACTTTTAGAAAGCCCTGGAGATTTGGCAAAGATTTAATGAGAATTAGCCCTGCCCAAACTAATGACAGATTTCTAGACATACAAAGGAATTTACTGGGAAAAAGAGAATATAGAAATGGGTCAGGGGGATAAAGAATATCCTTGAAGAGAGATTATCTGAGCTTCCTGCTTGGTTGTTGTTCGGCTGCCGTCCTTATTTTTGAGGCTAGTCTCACAGTTTTGTGGAATATAGCTGTTCTGGGAAAATGATAGTCTTGGCTGGTCAAACAGAATGCTCCATTACTAATTTCATGCAAACCAGAAAATCATCTGATTGAACCAACCTTCCTAAGGATTTGCAAGAAATATATCACGATGTTGTATAAAAACGTTATATGAGACAAGCTTTTGGAGAAACTGGGGGTACTGCTGTGCCACATTAAAAAAAAAACAACCCACAGAAGTTTATCACAATTGAAACGGAAACCTTTCAATGATTTCAAAGCTCAAGCTACCAAATTTCTCTCATGGCTTTAATATGGAGAAAGAACATTATTGTTGGATGTCAGCAATGCATGCAGAGACTAAACACTGAATAATCCACTTTTTATTCAGACTAGAAGAAGGACCCTCAAGATAGGGCGTTAAAGATAAGGAAAAAGGCCCTGAAGCTTGAGAAGAAAATAACAGAATTTGTCTATCAAACAGAATATTTGTATCATTCTTAATTACATTAATGAGGTATTATGGAATTGAAGAACCAAGTGTGGCTACAGGAACTATTATGGTTAGAAGGGTACTGACACATATCTTCTAAACTACCAGACTACCATTGCACAAAATGCAAGTCAGATTTTACTATGAATTCAAAGTTAAAATTGAACAGTTTGAGAACAATTGGGATAATAATGGGGGGTGGGTGGGTTCCAGAAACCCCTTTATAAAAAGCTTCAAAAACCCATGACATCTACTGTACAAAGCAAGATAAGGCCATCATTGTTTCAGTCTGTTTTGAGGGCTCTTCAGTAGAAAAATAGAAGAAATTATTTTAAATAAATGTATGTTTAAAGGAAATTGTTAACAAAAAATAATTTGTAATTGTAAACATTAAATTTATACTAAAAGCAAAGTCTCCTTTTGCAGAATGAGCCTTTCGGTAGCTGAACTGGAAGCTAAGAAGTGTGAGAATAGCATGTTAAACTGAATTCTCAGTTACATTTCCTACCCAGATCCAAAATACATCTGCTGATCCCTCCTACATTAATTTCAGTGCAACTGCTTTGCTGGTCAGCAGCCAAGAGACTTTTCTTGAATTTAGACATGCTCAAGTAGGTGAAGCTACATGGATGCTAATTCCAGACATATAAACACCATTAGCCACGCTAAAGGTCTTAACTCAGAATTGGTGATCTGCAATGAACTGCTAGAATGGAGTGAGATAGTTTTGTTTACGAGATTGCATTATTTGAAGTATATTTCTTGCTGCAACAGCACCATACACATGTCAGGAAGGCTCAGAAGTTGTTTCAAGAGTGAAACTCCCCTTTTGGCTTAAAGGACTATGTTTTCCCATGCAAATGTAGTGCTGCCCAGAAATTAGCGATGCCTGCTAATTTAACACACTTGAAGAGCTTGGCTGCTTCTAATAGGCAGTCAAATGGTCTTGTTACATTGTAATGGTGCCAAGCTAATTGAAGTGATTACTGTTGCTTATGAGCAGCCCCCTTTGAAGTAGAAGTCTTTGAAATTATCCATAGACGTTAAATGTCAGACAGTATTGTGTAATTAGACTTTATAAATGCTGAATGTCATAAGGCATCACAGGTAATTGAGGTTTACAGACAAGAGCTTTATCTAAACCTAATTGGGCATCAATTCTTTGTCACTCTTTCTAAACCTAATTGGACATCATTTTTTTTCCTAATGAAGGGACATTCTCAAGTTTTACAACAGCCCTCTCTGACATTGTTATCAGCTGAGAACAACAGATAAGTCGAAGCACTGTTCTTTGAGCCTCAGAAATGTTTTCAGGTCACTTCTAACTTACCGCTAGTAGCAGCTATGGATATGACATTGGAACACTGACTTTTTTTTCCAGTGAAAAGGATGAATGTACGAATATGAAATATCTACAAGAGACTGTGATCCTGAAATGATTGCCTTTCTTTAATAGCAGACAAAATGAAGGTGATTAACTTGGTGGCAGAATTTTAGATGACAAATCTGAAAAATTCCTTGAGTGATACACATTTTTTTATATACATACACAGGTATTTTTATACACATTTGTTAACAGAACTGCTATAAAATGTGCTTTGGAGAGGAAATAGACTTACTATGATGTTGCTTTCGGCATATTTGAACACAGAGCTACAAACTGAAAACCAATCATGTCTAGGAGACTGTGAAGTTTTGCTAAAGCCCTGAAACATGGGTTTATGTTATTGCAACTAGAAATACACAATAACTGACTGTCATAAGACTTTGGGGTTCTCAGGAAGGAATCAGATACTCAGAACACAAAAACCTTCTGTGATTCCCCCACCTTTTTATTTATATGTATGCAAGATTAGATGTTTTTCTTAAAACAATCAATTCTTGTCAAGTAGCAATTAAGACATTTAAATAATACTCTTTTGTCTTCCTTTGTTTTTTGTGTTAAATAGGAAGTGAAATAGTGATTTATGTGAGCTTGCTCATTCAATTGCTTCAAAGTTAATTAGTCCTCTACTGGCAACAAAAAACACCTGCTCCTGGTAAAGCCTATTCTGTTATATGGGTAATTATTTCTAAAAACCCCATCCCACTCCCTTCTTAGAGTTAAGTAAGGGAATTAATTACACTTGACTGGCAATATCTCAGAGCTACAGGACTTGATCTTCTTCAATTTCTCAACCTCTCCCAAGTCAGCTGCTTTAAGAAGACTTTACTGCATTTCACCTCCATTTTGTGGTATTTGGGCAATTGTGGTACGCTGCCCTGGACCCCTTCCATGACCTTTGGTCTGCTTTGGATCTAACACACCTTTAGTAATTCCAAATCTGTCAAGTCCAACGTGGTTCCTCAGCCATCTCTTCTCAAAATGTCTCCTTCTCAAACTTTCAACTCTTCTCAAAATGTCTCCTTCTCAAACTTTCAAGTGTTAACTAGCTCATTGTGCCAGATCTGAGAAATTGCAGGTCTGAATGATCACATGACTGAATTGCTGATGGTGTTCAACTGTGACACTGATATTGACCAAATCCATTGACATAATCAATCTGGTTATGACAATGTGGTGCTGTCATTGTGTTGGCTGAGGCAAGAAAAGAAAGGTTTGAGATCTAGCTTTTGCCAGGCCTTTGGAATACGTGAATGGGTTTCCAGGAATATATTCAAGCTTGTTCCTGCTCTGCCAACTTCATGCAACGGACTTGTTAATAAATTAATGCTCTATTGGTTGAACAATTCCCTCTTCTTCTAACACACAATCTAGACCTCCTTAATGATATATGCTTACAGGAAGTTCCACTGGTCAGTTTAGGCTGCTATGGATATTTTCTCTGGATATTTTCTTCCTTGGCCCTTTTTACTTGGGTTGCAGTAAAAGTGACTATGCCACTTATTTCCCTGAGATAAGACCAGGGTTTGGTAGTCAGGGCTATTTGTTTGTTTGTTTGCCATATTTCTTAACCATCCTTCTCCCTGCCATTATGCCAGCATATTTTTCTGCCAAATTAAAAAGTGGAGGAAAGCTTGCTAATGCAGCAAGATGAAGGGGACCTTAGTACAGTATATGCTAACAGGAAAAGCTGTAGGAGAAATAATTGGGTAAGAAAAGCCCAATTGTCTCAACTTTCGACATCCTGAGTACGTTTTTTTTTATTGTTTGTAGTAAATATAACTCTGAAATATAAAACACAGAGTTTGGGTAAATTAAGATTCCTTTGGATGAAACAGTTCATCTGAATCTGATTTGGTTTGAGAATCTATTATCCATACTCATACCTGAGGCAAACTACATAAGATTCCTCTTAAGATCCTGATACCATCCCATAATTAATCCCATAGCTCTGCATTTATTTTTGTCCCATTCTTATTAAAATGAGTTATATACTGTACATCTTACATTTATTAAATGTATATTGCACCTTTCCACAATAGATGATACTTAAGCACTCAATAGAACAGGGGTCTTCAAACTTGGCCCTTTTATGGCCTATGGACTTCAACTCCCAGAATTCCTCAGCCAGTGTGCCTGGCTGAGGAATTCTAGGAGTTGAAGTCCACAAATCATAAAAGGGCCAAGTTTGAAGACCCCTGCAATAGAAGAAAAACAAAAGTAGATTAATGAATATAAAAGGCATTTGATTAAAAACATATTAGGAAAAATTGGAGGAATGCTTGCCTGAACTAACCTAATTGAACTACCGGTAGTCCTTGACTTATGACCACAATTGAGCCCAAACTTTCTGCACTAAAGAAGAGAGTTGTTGAGCTTTTCCCCATATTATAATCTTTCTTGCCACAGTTAAGTGAATCACTGCGGTTGTTAAGTTAGTAACATAGTAAGTGAATTTGGCTTCTCCATTGACTTTGCTTGTCAGAAGGTTGCAAAAAGTGATCACATGATCACAGGACACTGCAACTGTCATAAATACATGGCAGTTGCCAAGCATCCAATTTTTGATCATGTGACCATGGGGATGCTGCAATGGATATCAGTGTGAAAAAAGGTCAGAAGTCTCTTTTTCAGTGCCATAATAACTTCAAATGGACACTAAATGAATGGTTGTAACTCCGGATTTCTACCGAAGGCAAAGACATGGAGGCCGCAAATGTACTTTGGTGCCAACCACTCTATAATGTGAAGGGTGTACAGTGTTTCCTGGGCTTTGCTAACTTAATTCCTAATTTTGTAGGTCGCATAAGGTCACTATCTTAACTTCTAAAGAAAGGATATAGATCTCAAGAGCAATCAGCATTTCAAGAGTTGAAAGGACTTTGCTCTTCGCAACCTGTTCTCAAATACCTAGAACCCACCTGCCAATTTGTGAGACAAACTGAAGCAATTTTCCTCCAGGCAGAGAACCGAGGATGGATTTCCTGCCATGTGGATTTTCTTCCAGAATGCTTCTGCCAGATGAACAGACCTATGATGTTTTCAACAAAGAGTTGCTTGAGGTAAAGACAGCATTTATTTAATGATTTTTAGGCACTAATAGACACATATATCAACGTATTCAGTACTTTTTGGTTCCAATCTAAACAAGGTGACATCCAATGGGGAGTTATGCTCAACTAATGATATTTCTAGGGAGGAGAAAAAAGAAAACTTTGTGCTGGCAGATCAAATAGCCTCTGAAGCACCTGAAGACACATGTTGTTCCCAATTCACACAAAAAAGGAGGAAATCAGAGAGTGGAAACTGAGATCAAATGGTTTCAGTAGAAGGTGTTTGTCTTCTTCCCAATTTTTCTTCTTTTTGGTGATGGTAATGGCATTATCCCTTGACATATCACTTGCAGCATCCTTAAAATGAGGTGATTTCATGTGGATTTATATGGATTCATGTAAGTTGTTGTAAGGTAAAATGGCCATTGCATCTACAATGCTTTACTCTGGGGACAGATTTTTCAAAGAATGACACTGGGCTTCCTGGTTTGGGGAAGGGCTGTGTCATCTTTTTCTCATCTACATTATGGACCTCCTCCTCGCCCCTATTTTGTGTACGTGTATTAGTGGGTTAGGATGCTGAGCTTGTCGATCAGAAGGTCGGCAGTTTGGCGGGTCGAATCCCGAGTGCCGCGTAGCAGAGTGAGCACCTGTTACTCGTCCCAGCTTCTGCCAACCTAGCAGTTCTAAAGCACGTAAAAAATGCAAGTAGAAAAATAGGAACCACTACGGTGGGAAGGTAACAGCGTTCTATGCGCCTTTGGCATCTAGTCATGCTGGCCACATGACCACGGAGACGTCCTCAGACAAGCGCTGGCTCTTCGGCTTTGAAACGGAGATGAGCACCGGCCCCTAGAGTCGGAAACGATTAGCACGCATGTGCGGGGGAACCTTTACCTTTACCTTATACATTTTCAAAAAAAGTAAAAAAAAACAGGAAAAGAAATTTTTGAAAAAAGTTCAAAAAGATAAGGAACAAAAGTTGGAGAAAAAAAGTAAGAAAAGTACAAAAAGAATGACTTTTTTGGGTATCGATATAGATAACAAGTATTCATCACTTACTTTAAGATTAACATTTTTCTAAGTTATTTCCACAGGTTCATAAAATTCTAATCATCAAATCCCCAAATCAGTTTCTCGCAAAACATTGAAAAGTACTGTCCAAGTAGAAACAAAATTTGTTAAAGCTTTTTCTTTCATTGAAGCTGTCAATTTTGCCATCTCCATCAGCTTCACCATCCATTCTTCCTTTGTAGGTATTTGCAAATCCTTCCACCTTTGAGCATATAAAATTGGTGCTGCCATTATCATATAGAAAAACAAAGTTCCATAAGATGTCCATTAAGCCCCAAAGAAAAATCTCTGGTTTCAATTTTACAATTTACTTTTTAAAATCTTCTCCTATTTTACGTATTTCAACCAAATGATTATCCTGTCAAATCATCTGTGAATGTGGCAGCTAAAATATAAAATGAATATGCTCTGCTACACTGAACACTCTTATTGTGATGCCGCAATGTTCTTTGCATTGGCTGGGATGGAGCTAGGTGGATGAATTTGTGAGATTAACAACTGTGGGAAATATATACACAATATTGTCCATATTTATCCCATTCAGACTTCCTAAATGTTTATATATCTTCATCACTGGACATTACTGGAGTTTTATGTGGATCCTACTAATCACATACAGAAATCAACAAATTACGCTAAAGTGCTTCTTTCATTTATTTCATCTAAATTCATGGGACCTTTGGTAATTACCCTATTGGTTCCAAGGCACTTGCTGATGGATCTCTTTACTATTTGCCTTAAATTTTGTATTTTGGTTTTTTATTTAGCATTTAGTATTGATGTGAGACTGACTAGTTTGTAGTTTGCTTGGTTTTCCTTTCCCCTCTTTTTGAAAATAGGGACTGTAATGTATTGGGATTTACTTGAACTGCTTTCACTTCTCTTTTGAATGCTGCTTAAGGTTGCTCAATTGGTGTGTCTGTGTAACAGTCACTGACTTGCCAGACAAGCTGTCTTCAAGAAGATCATTGGAGGATTTGGGGCGGGAATTGGTTCCTTTAAACCTATTGGCCACTGCCTAGTGGCCAACCGTTTAAGTAGCTACGCAGAAGCCTCTGAGTTCAGTTCTGTTTCTGTTTGCCTCAATAAAGCAATGTTCCTGTTTGCAACCTTTCGTCTCACTTACTGCCTCCAAAGAACTCACTACACAACAGGGACCATACTTGTTGTTCTCCAATTATCACACACTTCACCAGGCATTTAGGATTTCCCAAAGTTCAGCTGGGCCATTAGCTAGTTCCTTCAGTATATTAGGATAAAGCCAACTAATGAATCAGATTTAAACTGATTCAAAGAAAAGTGTCATTTTTTTGCTCTATGTTTCCATTAATTCATTCTTCATTTTTCATTCTTGGCTGCTACTCCCTCATCCTATTCCTCACAAATTCCTGGTCTGATCCAATCTAGGAGACTTTTCTTGTTACTTATTAGAATTTTAACTGCTTCACTGAACAGTTGGTGAGTCTGTTGTCTTTTTATTTAATTTTCAGCTTATTTAAAATGAATCTTGATAATTATTATTCTTGATAATTTTAACTCATTTGAGCTCTCACATTCAACTTCTAAAATTTTGAGGTTAGCAATCAGTCAGCAATCTTTCTTTGAATTGAATTGAAAATTTTTCTTTGTGACTTGGCCTTCTTTCCATTCCTTATATAAGTCTGTTTTTAATTTTCAGATCTAAGTTTTTTTTGTGTGGCCACATTGGCTTCTTTTGGTTCCCACTATTTTTTCCTCATTGAAATTGTAATTCTATTTTTAATATCTCCTTTGAAATACCTCTCACACACCTTGAGCTAATTTCCCAATAGCTTGTCATGTTTCCCATTACTGCCCTTATTTTATTGAAATCTGCTCTTTTGAAGTCCAAGGCACGTCTTTGACTACACTCAGAGTGGTGGACTATAGCCCATATTCCCTGGAGATAAGGAATAAATTCTAGAGGAGCAAGAGATAGCTCAATTCAGATAGTTTGTGTGAGAGAAAGAGGGTGAAGACCACTCTTCCGAGAGTACAGTATATGCTTTATTGAATGAATGCAAATATATGTGTCCTAGGATAATGTTGCAGGATCCAATCTGGATCAATCACCGGGACCAGAGGTTTAGTCTTCTGAGAATTTAGACTTGTGCTGAGCCTCAGGGAACTTCTCTCTAGCAAAATGTGTGCTTTGGGCTATTCTATGTGTAGTATTTATGTAGTGCCTGGCTGTGTTGTTTTTAATTGTTGATTGGGATGTTGATGGCTGGTATTAAGTCATTGGCTGTCATTTCCTTGTGCTGCCAAGCCCTCACCTTACTTGATAAGCTGGTGGTAAATCAGCACTCCTGTTGACTAACAAGGGCTCGTTTCTCAGATTTCAATCAGTTCCCTGGCTGTTTTTGTCCCTGCTTGGCCAACAATCTTAATAGCTACAAAATTGAATGTGTGTCCTTGTTCATTGCAATGTGAGGCTACCAATGATTTTCGATCTCATCTGACCACTTGTGTTCTTGTAATCTGGTGGTTAGCTTCCTCCCCATCTGTCCTATAAGGTTGCAGGAGCAATCCTTGCAGGGAATCTGGTAGATTATATTAAAAGTATCTCCTACATATATGCTTTATGCGGCTGGTATTTAGTTTGGCAAAATTCTGTCTTTAGATAAGGAACAATAAAAAATATCTACTTGGAAGGATCACAAATATCTTTCTTGATTTTTGATGCCTGACATATAGTTTCCTTTAAGTCAGGACCTCCAGGACCGCACAATCTCTTTTCCCCAGCACTCCTGTTATTTCTGCTTTCTCAGTTTCCCCTAATAATTAACATCAAGTGCTTTCCTCTCTCTTCTGAAGGAGAAAGTTGTCATCAGGAAAAGCTAAAAACAGCCATGCTTGACACAGTTTGTCTCCTAAAAGATTGTGAGGTGTTTTCTATTGTTGTGGTAAGTTTTGCGATATTCTAAAGTTAGAATAATTCAGTGAAGGAGCTATCCTGCCATGGTTTCTTGTTTACATACAATAGTAATGAAATGGTATCAAGGATCACAGTAGAATGAAGCTGGCTGAGTGACTTTGGGCCAGCTGCTCTCTCTCAGCCCAGCCTACCTCACAGGGTTGTTGTTGTGGGGAAAATAGGAAGAAGGACTATTAGTTATGTTCAACACCTAGACCAGGGGTGTCAAACTTGCAATGTCATGTGATGTGTCGTGACGTATCGTGACTTTTTTTCCATTGGGGTAGGCGTGGTTTTGGCATGATGCATCTGGCCTGCTGGCTGGCAGTTTGACACCCCTGACCTAGACTTACTTACAAAAAATAATACAGTAAAGGCAGGATATAAGTAAATGAAGTAATAAATAAATTCAGTCTAGTTTCTCTGACAAGCCAAGATATTGCCTTTCTCTATCCCAAGATGCACAAGAGAATCTACTCCGGTTGATCTCCACATTTACAAAATCATATAATTTCACAAGCCTGGTGAGATAAAAAGATGGAAGCTTCCTACCTCACAATCAATGTATTGTACATAGATCATGCTGTTTGTCAGCCTTCTAGGCTCCCCCTCTCCCTTTTTTTAGACCTGGGGGGGCTGACTGCCACCGCAAGAGTTCTTGTGTTTGTGAAGATCAAGCACGTGCAAAATCAATAATGTAAGAAGGAAAGAAAAAAAGTGGGTGAGATGGGAAGAGAAAAAGGAGGAAATACAGATCTCAGACCAATTATTTTGCTACAAACACTTTCAGCGACAACAGGGGCAGGCCCCAAAGGGCAGCATATAACAACGGAAGCTAATTAGAATGAGTTCAGTGTAATAATTAACTAGTATCTAACACCTACAAGTGTATTTCTGTTTAAACTAAAACATGACCTGCATAGCAGAGAGGACTTGTAAACTGTCTATGAAATAAAAATGTGACAGTAAAGGTCAGAGCAGCACTCATTTGAATTTCAAGCAGGAAGCGAGTTCTACACTCTGTGTGAACAGCACAAATTTGGTGCCTTATTATTTTATTTTATTTTGAGCTCCCCTTGCCAATAGGAGCTGTTGGGAGAAATCCTGCAGGACTAATTATTAAGGCAGCAAAATAAACTTTGTTTCCCCGTCCTCCTCCTATCTCCTTGGGATTTATAAAAACACTTGCATCACAATTGCTGTGCATTAAAGTTTTTTTTTTAAAAAAAGAGTAGCAGTGGGACTAAAGGCATCAGTGAGATCCTGTGACATGTTCCATGTCACCTTTCTGTGCCAGTAAAAATTAGAAAACAGGTGGGCTAAAAAAATGTCCTATATAAAAGCAGCCATTGAAAAAGGCAGAAGCAACATTGATAGGTTCCTGTACAATCCAAGAAAAGGGAAATGGAAATTTGTGTGGGTGGGTCTGTGTGTGTGGAGGAAGGGAAGATGATCAAATTATAGTGTATGCAGTCCCAGCATACACAGGCTGTCAGCACAGCAGGAAGCGCGGGGCTGGACAGCTCCAGGCTATAACTGCATTTGGCAGGAAAGCCTGGTTTAAACAAGTTTGACAGCCCTGGGCTATAGCCAGTCCTGGCAGGAAGCCAGGGTTTAAATCTATTGGCTACCTGCACTAGCGGGAAGCCCAGGTTTGAATCTATTGGTTGGCATTCACCTGGGCAGGTATAAAGGTACGCCAGGTAACCCCTTGCCTGTGAGTGCGAATCCTGACTACAATAAAGACTCACTGCACACCAAGCTGAGCGTCATTCATTTGTGAGACCATGCGATTCAACACTGGCGACGAAGGTGGGATCCTGCCCAAACAAGCGATATCACCGGAGGAGATTGCGATCGGCTGTGGCAACCGAGGAAGCAGCGGCATCGGAGCAGGACAACCCACGGCAGCAAAATGGCACAACTTAGTCAGCATCCCCTCTTTAACAGCAGCCGCCCTGAAGAATGGGAATTGTTCATGGGGCAGCTGGAATGCTACCTCCGAGCGAACGGGGTTGAAGATGACGTCCAGAAAGCGGTGGCGCTGCTATGCAGCTGTGGGACGGACACCTACCAGCTGGCGGTCGGTCTCTGTTCACCGGAGGGCATCAACTCCATCGGCTACAAGGACCTCTTGGCCAAACTGACCGAACACTTCTGACCCGACGTGTCTGAGATCGCGTGGAGGTACCGGTTCGAGAAGCGGGACCAACATCCAGGTGAGTCGGCTAAGCAGTACATGGCCGCCCTCAGGCAGGCAGCCTACCTCTGCAATTTTGAGAACCTCGAGATAAGACTGAGGGATCACATAGTCTTCGGCCTGCAAGAAAGAAAACTGTGGCAGAAACTGTTCGCCAGACCGACGTTCACTCTGCGGGATGTCCAGGAGGAGTTCCTAGCCTGGGACGTTGCAGAGGGGTCGGACCCAAAGGGTCCACAAGGTAGTGGTACTGGCAGAACCATCCACCAGGTGAGCGGCTGCAACGGAGATGAAAGGCCAACGACCAAGGTCAACGCGATCCACCATAGCCCATGACCATCTGCCACTAGTCGAGACACCCCGAGAGAGACAAGACCATCAGTGGTGGAACAGAGATGCCAGGAGTGCAGGTGCGTAGCAAAAAAAACGTGGTATACCCAGTTCCCTGGCTGTGGCGCAAACTGGCCCTGGTCTACCCAACACTGCGGCTGTGGGCCCCGGTCTACCCAGAATTGCGGCTGCGGACAACCCCGGTCTACCCAGTGCTCCGGCTGCAGCGCAAACGGCTCCCGGTCTACCCGATGCTCGAGCTGCAGCAGACAACACTCCCGGTCTACTTGTCGGTTCAAGTCAGCCAAGTGCTGGGTGTGCGGAAAGATGGGACACATTGCATCTGTCTGCCGAAGCAAGCCACGAGACAACCTGCACAAGGTGGAAGCGGAGTTCCAGTCAGCCACAGGTACTGGGGAGTGGCATCGGAAATTGACTGTCAGCCCCATGGAGGGCAGGGCAGCTGTTTGTACGACAGGAGGTCCGCAAGCCATCACCCCAAAAATAAAATTGGTGGTGAAGCTGCAAGGAGTTCCATGCAAGATGGAATTGGACTCAGGGTCAGCCATCTCCATCATGTCCGCCGGAACCTTTAAGACAATTTGCAGGCGGAGTGGCCGGCGGGTTCCCTTGAGGTCATCCAGACTAACCCTCACTGACTTCCAGAACATGCCGATAAACATCCGGGGGGAGGCATCAGTGGAAGTGCAGTACAAAGGGTTCAAGGGGGTGTTGGAGGTACTGGTGGTAGAGGGGCAATGTACTAGCCTTGTTGGGCTGGGATGGTTCAAAGCTCTGGGCATCAGAATCTTGGGGATCCACCAGACGCAGGGCTGCCGCTCATTAGAGAATGTCTGCGAAGAATTCGCAGATGTGTTTGAGGACAAATTGGGAAAATACACAGGTCCCCCAATCACTTTTAAGTTAAACCCGCAGGTTCCACCCATCCGAATTAAAGCTAAGAGAGTCCCATTCGCCCTTAAGCATAAGATAGAGCGGGAGCTCGACAAGCTGGTAGACCAGGGGGTATTAACTCTGGTAGAAGGAGCGAAATGGGAAACCCCCATCGTGACACCTCTCAAATCGAATGGGGAGGTGAGAATTTGCGTGGACTATAAGGGGACCATTAATAGAGCACTGAGTGCCCACTCATACCCTGTTCCCGCGGTCAGCAGCATCCTCGCATCCCTGCAAGGTGGATCAATATTTGCAAAGCTGGATCTGGCACAAGCTTATCAACAGCTACCGGTCGACCTGGAGGCAGCTGAAGTGCAGACCATAGTCACCCACAAGGGGACATTCCGGGTAGACTGGTTGCAATTTGGAGTAAGTGTAGCTCCTGGAATTTTCCAAGAGGTCATGGAACGAACCCTTAAGGGCATACCAGGGGTTTGCCCATACTTTGATGACGTCCTCATCCCAGGGAATTCTGAGGACATCCTGGCAGACTGCCTGCAGGCTGTGCTGGGAAGGTTCAGGGCTGCAGGATTAAAGCTCAAGAGGTACAAGTGCAGGATTGGGGTGACAGAAACTGAGTTCCTAGGGTTCAGGGTAGATGCTCAAGGCATCCACCCCTCAGCATCCAAAGTAAGGGCAATTAAAGAGGCCTTAATACCACAAAACAAGGCAGAGTTACAGGCTTTCCTGGGTCTGCTTAACTTCTACCATGTGTTCCTACCACATAAGGCAACAATAGCAGAAACCCTACACAGGCTATTAGACAAACAGACAACCTGGAACTGGTCTACTGCCCACACAGAAGCTTTCAGTGCACTAAAAGGACTGTTGGCAGGAAATGCCACAGTCACACATTTTGTGGAAACCAAACCAATCTGCATCGCATGTGATGCATCCCCCTATGGGATAGGAGCCGTGCTCAGTCACCTGGAGGAGAACAGAACACAGGCTCCCATTACTTATTACTCCAGGACCCTGTCAGCAGCCGAAAGAAATTATGCCCAGACAGACAAAGAGGCGCTGGCAGTGGTTGCTGGAGTTAAGAAGTTCCATGATTACCTGTACGGAAGGGACTTCCCAATATTCACTGACCACAAACCATTACTAGGCCTATTCACAACAGACAAACAAACACATCAGATCATGTCACCCAGAATGCTGCGCTGGTCCATCTTCCTGTCAGCTTATTCATGTCAATTAGTACATAGGCCAGGTAAGGAGATGGAGCACGCTGATGGTCTTAGCAGACTCCCACTAAGGGACATAGAACCAGACCCAGCACCTGCAGCCCAAATACTGGCTATTCAAGATCTGCCAGAATGCCCCCTCAATGCCAAAGATGTGGCTGCAGAAATACCCAAAGATAAAATTCTGAGCCGAATACACTCATGGGTGAGCACAGGATGGCAGGACAAATCACCAGGCCAGGAGTTCGTAGCATACTTCTCCAGGAGACATGAATTGTCCACCCATAGGGGTTGTCTGTTATGGGGAAGCCGGGTCATTATACCACAAGGGCTAAGGGAAAGAGTCCTACAGTCCTTGCATGAGTGCCACCCAGGGATAGTGAGAATAAAGGCACTGGCCAGGAGCTAACTCTGGTGGCCTGGGCTGGACAAGGAGATAGAGGGGCTAGTAGCAGGGTGTTACACGTGCCAAAGATCACGTCCTGAGCAGCCACACGCCCCAGTACACAAATGGGAAGAGACACACACCCCATGGTCCAGGGTGCACATTGACTATGCAGGACCATTCCAAGGCCATATGTTCCTTGTCACGGTGGACAGCCACTCAAAATGGCTAGAAGTGGTACCTGTAAGTAACATGACCACTGCAGGGACCATTCAAGTACTCAGGGGCCTGTTTGCAACTCATGGGCTCCCTGATGTGATAGTATCAGATAACGGAACACAGTTTACTTCATCGGACTTTCAGGTGTTGCTGAGGACCTTGGGCATTAGACATGTCACCTCTGCCCCCTTTCACCCGGCCAGTAATGGGTTGGCAGAACATTTTGTATGCACCACAAAGGACGCCCTCAAGCGCATCATACAAGGGGACTGGAAGCAATGACTGGCCACCTTCCTGTTTCACCAACATTCCACACCCTGCAACGCAACAGGTAAAAGCCCAGCAGAATTCCGATGGGGCAGGCGTCTAATAACCACACTGGACAGACTCCACCCAGACAGAGTGGCTGCAGACGCCAGAACCCCAAGCCTCAACAGATTGTTCAACCAGGGAGACACCATCTGGGCTAGGAACTATGGCACAGGTCACCCATGGGTACCAGGGGAGATATTGGACCAAACAGGGCCCCTTTCTTACAACATAAGGGTGGAGGGGTGACTCCAGTGGAGGAGGCACCTGGACCAATTGAGACCAAGGGCTCCTGAAAGGATCCTGGAGGGAAATCAGGAGATGGGGGTGGATAGGGGGCCTGAGGAAGTGGAGCCACCACCACAACAACCCAGGACGGACAAAAGGGGGTCACAAGGTCAAGCCTGCTCCAGGTGGGGGCAGGACAAGAGGAATAGGGCAACAGATGACACAACCTCCAGGCCCACAGAGCCCACGGGAACCACGTCACCCACACCAACACATAGCAGTCCACCACACCAACTGGCTCGGCTGGACAATAATAAAAAAGACTCAAACAACAATACACCAACAGGTGGGCCAACCCCGAGAAGATCCAACAGAACACACAAGGCCCCAGCCTACCTCTCCGACTACGTACGGACTTAAGGGGGAGGGCGAGGAAAATAATAAAAATTGTAAATATTGTATATAGTTGCTGAGAAA
This sequence comes from Vipera ursinii, assembly GCF_947247035.1. Taxonomy (NCBI): domain Eukaryota; kingdom Metazoa; phylum Chordata; class Lepidosauria; order Squamata; family Viperidae; genus Vipera; species Vipera ursinii. The sequence goes on from NC_139513.1 coordinate 229,117,380, forward strand.
GGAAATGGGCAGGGGATAGCTCCTCATTATGGGGGAAGGGGTGTAGTGTATGGAGTCCCAGCATACACAGGCTGTCAGCACAGCAGGAGGCACGGGGCTGGACAGCTCCAGGCTATAACCGCATTTGGCGGGAAAGCCTGGTTTAAACAAGTTTGACAGCCCCGGGCTATAGTCAGTCCTGGCGGGAAGCCAGGGTTTAAATCTATTGGCTACCTGCACTGGCGGGAAGCCCAGGTTTGAATCTATTGCTTGGCATTCACCTGGGCAGGTATAAAGGTACACCAGGTAACCGCTTGCCTGTAAGCACGAATCCTGACTACAATAAAGACTCACTGCACACCAAGCTGAGCGTCATTCATTTGTGAGACCACACGATTTAAAACAAATAAAATAGCAATAGCAACAACACTTAGACTTATATACTGCTTCACAGTGCTTTACAGCCATCTAAGCGGTTTATAGATTATTGCCCCCAACAACCTGGTCCTAGGCCCTTATTTTACCAACCTAAGAAGGATGGAGAGCTAATTCAACCTTGAACCCTGTCAAGGATTGAACCCCTGCTGTGGGCAGAGTTAGCTTCCAATATTTGGTGAAAGCATTAAGAAAATCTAACAAATATACATAATTGAGCAGGGAAAGTTATATCTACTTGGCTGCCCTTCCTACAACCATCTCTGATTTAGCTGTGATGCTTCTGATTTTCCTTAATGTATGTCTGGCTGGGAATTAAAGTCAACAGGTTTTAAAGTTGCCAAGATTGGACACCACTGCTTTAAAGCATGGCAGAAGTGTTTTTTCAACGTGGCTGCATAAGTGTTCACACCTTCTTATAAGTAAGGATATGGCTGTGCTCAGAATTAAGAATCACATTCATACTGATGGTAAATAATAGTTCACACCTGTCATTAATTAAAGTGACTCTGATCAAGCCCATATAAAGTTTACTGTAGCTGTTGCGATAGGATTTTTCTGACATTTACTCAGTTGCCTCTTATAACAAAAGCCTCAAAGGGACCTCATGGTTGGAAGGTATCAGTCAAGAGAAGAGTACCAAAAAATAAAATAAATCCAAAGCATCACCAAAACTACACCATACCCAGAATGAAGCATGATGGGTGGTAGCATTTTGCTTTGGGGATGCTTTTCTTCAGCTTGAACTTGGGCTTTAGTCAAGGCAGAGGGAATTATGAACACTTCCAGATATCAATCAATTTTGGCACACAACTTTCTGCCAAAATGCTGAAGTTGAAGACAAATTTAATTTTTAGCATGACAAAGGCCCAAAGCATGCCTCCAAATTAACCAAAGAATGGGCTTAGAAGAAGATCAAAGTTTTGGAATGCCCCAGCCAGAGTCTGGACCTGAATCCAATTGAAAATCCATGGGGTGTCTTGAAAAAGGGCTCTGCACAGGAGGTGCCCTCGCAATCTAAAAGATTGGGAGCACTTTTTGCAAGCAAGAGTGGGCAAATTCCCAGAGCAAGATGCGCCATGCTGACAACCCAAAATAATAACTATCATAAAATCAAAAGGTGCTTCAACAAAATATTAAGGGACTGCACACTTATGCAACCATCATTATTGTACGTTATTTTTCCCCTGAAAAGATTTCAGTTTGGTTTTTGACTTAATTGTATGGTTTATATGTTCTCGTAAAGGTGGAAAAAATTCTGAAGTGATTTATCCTGGTGTGATTTTTTTACATCTCAAAAACCTGGCACTTTAACAGAGTTGTGTAAACTTTCTATATCCACTATAATTTAGGTGAGAGGGGTAGTTTTGTGATAGCTATTTTATGTCTTGGATGTGTTTGCAGTTCTAATAACAAATTACTGTTGGATCCCAATCTACTTTCTGCTCGTTTGTATTTCAAAAGACTTCAAGAGATACTGTATTCCCGGGAAGCTCTTTTCTGTCATTCAGCTTCATGTTACACTGAATTTGTGGTTATGGGTGAAAGAGAAAACCATCTTACTGGAGATGTCCAAATTCTGCAAACTTGACTTAAAAAAAATATCTTGGATTTTTTTCTTAATAGCTTTCTTACTTAGGGCAGGTGTTTTAATTCTTATTTCTATCAATAACTGAATTTAAAATGCTTCAGGATATAGCAAATTCTTTGTTCATCCCCTTAAGTGATATATTGGCCTTACGATGAGAAACCTGTATAAATGAAAGCTAGTCTTCTTTCCTCTTTTTTCAAGTAATCATTTATACAATGGCAAACTGCTAATAACTAGACTGAATCTTTGGTATTCCACCATGGGTTGTTAGGAAGTTGGCTTTAAAAGAGTTTCTGATTTATTGGCTAGATCCAGAATTTTAGAAATAGAGCATTTTCTTAAACAACAATTTAAGCAACAATCTTCCACAGAGGCTAATTTTTACATTCTATACAATGTTCAAGATAGTGTTCAAGAAGGAAGGAAGGATCAAAAATGCCTATCAACATCCAAGCAGTGGATCCAGAATTTATCTCTCCAATGAATTTGAATTTGGACTGAAATCTTGAAAATATATTCCATTTGGAAATAAGTATTAGTTTGGCATGGCTGGCTGTGTTTGAAAATATATGTGTTTGTGACTATTGCTTTCCCCTTTTGACCCACTATATGTTCCTTATCATATACATGATACTCATTTCTATATCTAGAGCTTTGGTTTCATTGCTTAGTAAAAGTCATTAAGATCTCCTTGTGCAAGACTACTCTTACAGAAACACTTTTTGTATCTGAAGAATGGCAAAAGATTGGTTAAGTTTTATATTATTAAGCTTTGGCTGCGAAGATCCAAATTTCCTTCCTTCCTATTTTTCCTATGGCTTGGGTAAATCCCTTGTAAGAATTCTGAAAAGGTTTCAATGCATAATCTAGAGGGTCATCTTTGATAATTTAAATACCTTTTACTGGAGAATGGTTAGAAGAAGACTTCTGCCAAAGGTTTTAACTTTTCTCCCCTTCTGTTTGTAACAAAGGATCGTTTATGTAGGTAACCCTCCATATGAACACTGATGCAAAATAAAATTAAAAACAAATACTTCACTATCTAAAAAAAGCAGTGTTGAGATTTGAGTAATATGCAAAACACATTCAATTTACTTAATTCATTACTTGGTTAAAAGGCAGATGTTTAATCAATTAAACAATCTTCGGTAGATTGAGAACCCTACTTAATATCCATGTTAGCAAACATTCCATGGAAAGCCTCTTTAACAAAGTGTGAGTTGGGAGGGGAAGAAAAATCTCCCAGAAAACAGATGCTTCAATCACCACCAAGATTGTATGCCATTAACTTTCCCTGTTTGTATACACTTTCTACTGCTTGCAACAGCCTTGAGTCCATAACATCTGACCCAGAAAGTCTAAGTATTTATGTATTTCATAACTTTAAGTTCCACTGTCTCTCCCGATCATACAAAAATTGTACACATACATACATATATGAATGTAGCTTATTCCCATGATTTAAAGTGTGATTGGCTTTGTAACTGTAAATGGTCCTTGTCATTTAAAAAAGAGTTTTCTCAAATTGTAATATAGAAGGAATTTTGAGGAAATTTAGGTTCCAAGCAAATGATCCAAGCTCCATGTTGTTGTTGTTGTTAGCTGCGAAGTCGTGTCCGACCCATCGCGACCCTATGGACAACATTCCTCCAGGCCTTCCTGTCCTCTACCATCTTCTGGAGTCCATTTAAGCTCACGCCTACTGCTTCAGTGACTCCATCCAGCCACCTCATTCTCTGTCGTCCCCTTCTTCTATTGCCCTTCTATTGCAAGCTCCATATATTATGTCAAAGGGAAGCTAGCCATGTGAGCCATAGAATCTCCTACATTGTTTCATGATTATATTGACATGTAATTGGAAAGTTTCTGTCATTTTTCTTACATAAGATTCCTTTTTTGGTGTGCGGTAGGGAAGCAACTTTCTTAGAAATGCCCTATCTGGGCTACAAACCAGAGTAACCATTAGATGATAGCAAAAAGTTAGAATGCTCCAAATTTTTATTTACTACTATCTGGTATTGGTGCTTTTCCCAACTCAAATGAGATGACCTTATCCCTTGTTTGATTCTCTCCCTCTTATTTCCCCAGCACTTGCTTTTCCTTTCCAAAATATTTATTTTACAATTCCTGGCAAGGATGACCTATGCTTCTCAAAGAAATTAAACAAGGCAGCCATTGGGTCATGTGGATAAAGTTAAACCAGTGTAATCAAGAAGCTTTGAAATATTTGCCTTGTGTAAAACATTCATTTCAAACATGGAACTTGAGCATGTTGGACTTAATAATAAACAGTAATCTGACTCAGTGATCCAGTTACAAGTTTATAACTTGGAGCCTTGACGCAGTCCATTGGATATTGGATATACTGTGGTTTCTCATTATTACAATGTCATTGTGAGAACAATATAATGATCACAACTGCTTCTCATAAGTTTAGATACAGGCTTCTTCCTGATAAATAATACAAAGTGGGTTACTCATTCCTATTGTCTCTACTTTGTTCTTCTAGCCAGTGATTTTAAAAATATATATTGTTTAGGAATACTAAACCAATGAAATATTTTCCAGAAGTCACATTAAGTTGAAATAGCTCCTTTTTCTCTGCATCCCTAATGTAGTTCTTAAAGTTAGGCTTTATTTGCCAATAAAATAATATCCCCTCTTCCCCCCTTTCCACTGAAAATAAACTGGTGTCTTCAGATAGAAGATGGCTATCACAGCAAGAATTGTGAGTGTCACTGCTGAAAATCTGGCTGGTTTTTTACCCAGTTTTCAGCTGCCCACCTCATTTACATTCATCTCTGGTGTGAATTGTGTTAGGGACATGTTTGGGACCAGATTACCTCTAGTAGAAAACACTCAAGCAGATTTTCTTATTTACCTTCAGACACTACTCTTGAAATAAGAATTCCAACTCACATTAATATAAAAGTAGTCGAGTTACCTATCTCAGGAACTACAGTTGCTATGTAGACAATTGTTTCATTAGTGTAATTACAGGAGTGCAATCATGGATAGCCTAAAATTTGTTAGCCTTTACTATGGATGAATATTGGTAGTTCAATAACAATGCTTTCTAAATTTGGGGTATTTTCCCCATTTTGTTGAAATTGTTTCTTCATTTAAATTTATGGCACTGGGATTATTTTTTATTCATTAATCAAAATTTAAAATTATTTCCCTCACAGAGGGACAGTGTAAAAAGAAAATATTGAAAACATAGTCATTGAGAGTATTGCAAAGTTTACAGTTGCTATCTCTGCAGCAAGGATTTAAAGGATGCTATTATTATTATTATTATTATTATTATTATTATTATTATTATTATTATTATTATTATTAATTTACATAAAAATGCAAACACTGTATAAGTAAACCAAACAGTTTCCAATAAAACTTTTCTGAGTTTTTCCTTTTGCCTTGTTTTAACACATTCTTGCTTTAAAGGAGATTGATTTTTTTGCTCCATACCAGGTCATTATAGCAAATGTTTTAAATCATTTGGTCCTGCTGTTTGTGATATATAGACTTGACTTTAATCTTTGCATTCCCTGTAGTAAAAGAAAGCCCCATAATTTTTTGAAAAATGATTTTTTTTCTTCAATAAATTTTCTTTACTGGTAATGTTACAGTTCTGATTCCCCGAGTTTTTTCTTTTGCTGGTGCTCTTCTGAATCTTAAATACAACTGGTATCTTCAGGAACCTGTCAAGGTAAGTTTATATTTACCTTTTTGTACTTTGCAAATGAAAGAACAAATGGTATCCAAAACAGAGTGTACAAAAACGTAACTCTTCTGATACAATGTGAGAGCATAGTCCAATTTACAGGGGTCTTCAAGCAGGATTGGACGTAATTCAAATGTCATTCATACAAATGACACTCTGGATGGTCTATTCTCAGTTATTAGTCATGCCACCCAACCTTACATCATCTCAAAACTCAGGAGTATTGCCTCCACTTTTTCATCCAAATCATTAATATAAATATTGAAGAGTATAGGATCCAGCAATAAACCTTATGATAGTCTCCTTAATTTTTCACTAGCTTGATGTGGAATCATTGATATGATTCTCAAGGAAACTATGATTCACTAATTTGTCTAATCTGTATAGATTTCTGGTTGCCATGTGGTTTTTATGGCACTTGCAGACTGATATTTTTATGATCTGGCCACAAGTGTTAATGAGAGATCTCTGGCTATAGTTAGCTGGCTCCTAACGTTTTACACTTTTTGAAGATGGAACATTTATCTTCTTCCATTATCTGGCAAGTCACATGTCTAAAAGATAATACATTTTGGGCAGACCATCAATAACCTCCTTTAGGTTCCTAACATGCAATTACTTAAGCCCTAGATCCCAAAAGTAATGCTATTATTACTACCCTGCCTCTGAAAAATTAATTCCTGCAAATAAATACTTCCTGACCATGTTTCTATCAATCTCAAGTTGCAGTCTTTCCTCTTTGTCTGGTTCTTCACAATTTTGTACAGAATGCACATTCTAGTTAAGAGAAGACTAAGACATAGTAGGATTCGAAAAATCTTCTGTTTCTTTGTAAACTCTTTGCGTTTCCCCTTCTTTGTTGAGCAGCTATTAGTTCTCATTCTTCTCTCTTCCTTTTATCTTGAGCATATATAAAGAAGCCCTTTTCATTTTCTAAGTATACTATCCCAATCTCAACACATTCTTTCCAATTCCGTGAAACATGTCTAGACCCTTCCTCAATAACCCACTCCTATTTCAGCTTTCCATGAGTTTTCAGATCTTTGTTTTCAGATCTTCTCTAATTTAACCACATTAGCTTCTGCTGTTTTTAATTTTGTTGTAATTGTTTACAATGTTGCTTTGAGCATAGGTGTTTTGGGGAAGACAAGTGGGGGTAAATGATATTGTGATGTTGATAGCATTTGCATACTGCAAGTATTTTCCATTCTTTTTCTGATTTCCTACTATCAGCTGAAGGGTAGAAGTGAATGCTAACAGTGGTCAATTCAGATAATATAATTAATTTTTCTATGCTTGCAGAAACATTGCATTTATTTATTGTACTCACTAATGTCAAGCTGAAGTGGGGAATTTGTAGCTCCAAGGCCACTGATTGTAATTTCAAAACCTCCTTGCAATCCCACAGTTCACACTTCAGGCATGAGCAATCTGTCCCTTTGTAAGTAAGCTTTGTAAACTTCTTGAGAAGGAAGGAAGAGGGAATCAACACAAGGAATGCTAGAAGCAAAAAGTAGGAAAACATGTTATCACAAAGTGGATATCAAGAGAAAATGGTGTCTCTATCAACTTTTGACTCTTCCCGCTCAGTGCTTGTTTGTAACTCCTAATAAATGCCCAGCTACTATGCATTTTAATTTAATTAAAATTTTTATATTGTGTACTTTATGTATGGGGTCCTTTCTGGTCTCTGAGATTGGTTGTTTTGTTGGAGGTGTTTCATTACCCTGCTGTAATATCATTAGTGCTAGAAGAGAGTAGGGTTTGTTCCCTGTTCATATACAGTACAAGTGGCTTGCCCTACCAGTGTTTATGGGAAAGTTCTTGGTAGTTCCTTGATTAGACTATTGTTTACTATTGAATTGTTTGTCTGAGTTCCTTGATTGGGGCATTGTTTACTGCTTGAGTTCAAGGAACCACCAAGAACACTATCACCTCTACATACAAAACTACCAGACCTGAGCTGTAAAAATTTGGACTGCTAATTGGCATTACAGGTTTGCATTTGTCTGTGTTTCTTGGGGCCATCTAATGTAGTATGGATTTTTGAAAACCAGATCTGGTAGATTTATGTGGCAGTTATCAATTCCAAGTGAGGCAAGCATAATCTCATAGCAACAACTGTCAATATTGAAGGCAAGAGGGGTGGTGAGGGAGAATAACCCATTGCTTGAGAAATGATTTGCAATTATATTCTGTTCATATTTCTCCTCATTAATTAGAATTGTTTCTCACATTGAGTGCTTGTTACTTAACCTTCATGCATTCTCATTGCAATGCCTCATAGTTCTGCATTCAATCCCTGACTGATAAAATGCTTTTGCTGAACTGCATTAGTGAACATCAGCTTGTCTTCGGTTGAGATATATCAGTATATCTTCTTAAGCAATAGGGCATGATGAGATGACAACTAACTTCAGTTGAGATGGTCTGCTGAAAACTGCAGGCAGTAGCAGAACAAGAAAAGGCACGATAACAAACCATGGAGTGATGGTGGGCAGAAGTATCTTGCTAAGGGCAATCTATGAACCTGGGGAATAGAGAGAATCTCACCTCTGAGAGATTCATCTCGGAGAGCAGCAGGAGAAAAATGCAGAAAGTATCTTGCTTTTGATTCTTATCACAATAAAGTTTGCATTAATAACTTTTGTGTCAGCCAAGCTGTTGTGTAATGGGTCTGATGCAAGGAAGAGACGGCAGCCAGTGTGTGAGTTCAGCTCTTTATTGGATGGGGGTAGCGAACTGAGGGATGAGGGTTACCTGGCCTCCTTAAATACCTAGCCAGATAAGCGGACAGCCAATGGGGTTGGCCCTAGGTTTCCCGGCAAAACTGGGTTTCCCGCCAAAACTGTTCAGGCCAACGCCCCCTGGTGGCTGTTGCTATGCAGGTGCCTGCATACATAACACCCCTCCCCCCTTAGAGAGGAACCACATAACAATGAAACAACTTGCAACTAACTATAACTATGTACACTGTGTGTCAATAATAAAAAAAAAATGCAACTGTGTAGGGGTCATTTGCACACATAGTCTGACAGGTAGGCAGGTGTCCTGTGGGGCCGGGTGGACTGTCTGGGTGTGGCCTGGCTCTGGGCTTGGACAGCTGGTTCCTGGGGCCTCTGTGCTGGGTTGAACAGAGCTGGGTTCAGGGGGCCCTCCTCCTCTGGTTCCTGCTCTGTGTTGTTTCCGGTTGGGCTGGCCTCTCCTGGGTTGTGGCTCTCCAGTTGGGCGTGTGGGACCCTCAGGGACCCTTCCTCTGAGCTGGTCGATGTGTCACCTTATGTGTCTGTCCCCCTCCACCCCCACGATGTAGGAGAGGGGTCCAGTTATCTCAATCACTGTCCCTGGAACCCATGGATGCCCTGCCCCGTAGTTCCTTGCCCAGACCAGGTCCCCCATGTTGAGAACTCTGTGTGCTGGTGGTGATGGCGATGAAGATGATGCTGATGATGCTGATGGTGGTGGTGGTGGTGGTGGCCTAACCGTCTCGGCTGCTACCCGGTCTGGGTGTAAACGGTCCAGCTTGGTGATGAGACGCCATCCCCATCGCAGTTCTGCTGGGCTCTTCCTGGTAGCAACGCATGGTGTAGTGTGCTGGGCGAGTAGGAATTTCACCAGTCTGTGGTGCCAGTCCCCGCTAATGATGCGCCGGAGTGCGTCTTTGGTTGTCCTTACCATCCGTTCAGCTTGCCCGTTGGTCGATGGATGGAAGGGCGTGGACGTGACGTGCCTAATCCAGTTCGCCTTCAAGAACGCCTGGAAATCATTAGCGGTAAACTGAGGCCCGTTGTCAGACACAATTACATCGGGGAGGCTGAGTGTGGCAAAGAGAGCTCTGAGCACCTGGATTGTCCTCCCCGAGGTCATGTTGGGCACTCGGACTACCTCCAACCATTTGGAGTGGCTGTCCACCACTACTAAGAATAGTTGACCCTGGAATGGCCCTGCATAGTCAATGTGGATGCGGGACCAGGGTGTGTGTGTGGCCTCTCACCTGTTCACAGGTGCGTGTGGCATTTCCGGCCTGGATCTCTGGCACGTGTAACAGGCCTTGACCCGTTCCTCAATGTCCTTGTCCAGCCCTGGCCACCAGAGGTAGCTTATGGCCAGAGCCTTCATCCTAACCACCTCCAGGTGTCCCTCGTGTAAGGAGTCCAATACCCTGCCCCGTACTGCGGTGGGAATGATGACCCTGCTTCCCCAGAGGAGGCAGCCCCTGTGCGTGGAGATCTCATTGCGCCTGGTGAAATAGGCCTGGAAGTCAGGCCCCGGGGACTTGTCCTGCCACCCTGTGCAGACCCATGAGTGTACCCTGCTCATGATGTTGTCTGTGGCTGTGTGGCTGGCAATGTCCTTGGCATGAACTGGGCACTCTGGTAGCTCCTGCAGCGCCAGGATCTGTGTGGCTGGGGCCGGGTCTGAATCAGGGATATCTATGGGCAGCCTACTTAGACCGTCTGCGTGGCCCATCTCCTTCCCTGGCTTATGCACCAGCTTGCAATTGTAGGCTGCAAGGAAGATGGACCACCGGAGCATTCTGGGGGACAGGATTTGTGGGGTCTGCCTGTCCATTGTGAACAGGCCCAGGAGTGGTTTGTGGTCCGTGAAGACAGTGAACTCCCTGCCATACAGATAATCGTGGAATTTTTTGATTCCTGCCACGATTGCCAGGGCTTCTCTGTCGATTTGGGCATAGTTCCTTTCTGCTCCAGACAGCGTCCTGGAATAATAGGCTATGGGAATTTGCGCCCCATTGGGCTCAAGGTGACTGAGTTCTGCGCCCACACAGTAGGGGGATGCATCGCATGCGATGCAAATGGGCTTGGACTCGATGAAGTGGGTTACTGTGGACTTATCCAACAGTAGTGGTTTCAAGGCCCTGAAGCTATGGTCGTGGGCGGCGGGTTAAATTTGTAGGCCGTAATTTAATCCGCTGCTTGCTCCAGCTATATATGTAGTTAAGGGTCTCATCCGAAATGATCGAGACCGCTGATCCGGAGTCAAGCTCCATGCTGCAAGGGACGACTTGCAAGCGGATTGTTAGTCTAATTTTGGGTTTGAGCAGCCGGCGGCTACCCGTGTGGTTAATGGCCAGCTGGCTCTCAACATAGCCAATTCGCGTTTTGGTTGGGACCCCAGTACCTTCGAACGGCGATTCCTCCGGTTGCAGCTCATGGATCTCCTCTCGGGGGTGGCGGCTATGACAGACCGCGGCTATGTGGCCTGTTTTCTTGCAGGCCTGACACGTGGCGGACCGGAACTTACAGAGGCTGCGCACATGGTTCCCACCACAACCTGCGCACCTCTGAGGGTTGGCGGCATTGCTGGGAGGTCTGGGCTTGTCTGGGCGTCTGGCTCGCTGGTCGGGGGTCGACGTCTTCCGCTGGAGGAGGTCGATGCTCTGGTCGTCCTCCTCCGTGGCAAATTGCTGGTGGATGCTGGCCGCCTGGCTGCCGGTCCGGGTTTCCTGGCATGCTTGGACGGCCCCGCAGGCTGCTTCATGGGCTAGGATGGTATCCTCGGCTTCCTGGAGCAAAACCTCCTTTCTCTCGAACAGGCGCTCTTGCAGCTGCCTGTCACGTAGGCCACAAATCAGCCGGTCCCGCAGCCGCTCCTCCAAGTTCGAGAACCTGCAGGCGACGGCGACTTCTCAGAGGGCGGCGAGGAACTCGGCACCAGTCTCGTCGGGGCGCTGGTCCCTCTTCTTGAATTGTGACCGCGCGGCCACTTTGGAGCGCCGGGGCTTGAAATGGGAGTTGAGTCGGGCCACGAGGTCCCGGTACGCGACGGTGTTGATGGCCTCCTGGGCGAACAGGTTTGCGGCGATCTCCAGGAGCGCTGGACCCCCGATGCAGAGCAGGGCGGCCGCCTTCGCGCTGTCCTCCGAGATCTGATTGAACCGCATGTACAGTTCGGCGTGAGCCAGGTAACGGGCCCATGTCTCAGGGAGGCGGGTGTCGAATTCGTGGGGTTGTCCGGCCCTTGCCATCGCGGTGCTGGTGTGGTCTTGGTCGCGGTGTGGTGTGCGGTCTCGGTTGTGGATGCGGTGACCGGTGTGGTCCGGTTGGCTGGTCTGGTTGGCTGGCGGTCGGGGGGGGAGAAGGAAGGAAAATGCCTTTCCCTTCAGCTCACGGAGCGCTCCCCGGTGACTTCAGCTCCTTGTCGGCAGCAATCCCACCTTCATCGCCACTGTTGCGTAGTGGGTCCGACGCAAGGAAGAGACGCCAGCCAGTGTGTGAGTTCAGCTCTTTATTGGATGGGGGTAGCGAACTGAGGGATGAGGGTTACCTGGCCTCCTTAAATACCTAGCCAGGTAAGCGGACAGCCAATGGGGTTGGCCCTAGGTTTCCCGCCGAAACTGGGTTTCCCGCCAAAACCGTTCAGGCCAACGCCCCCCCTGGTGGCTGTTGCTATGCAGGTGCCTGCATACATAACACAAGCAATGCTCATTCATGAAGGTGAGGTTTAACTCATATGTATCAGGATGAAAATTCAAGGTAGATGAAGGTAGATTGACAGATATTGTACTTTCTGAGTTCAGAAACATGAAACTTTTTATTGTTGCTGTTCAGTCACTAAGTCATGTCCAACTCTGAGGGACTCCATGGACCATAGCATGCCAAGCGTCCTATACTCCACTCTCTCCTGGAGTTTGCCCAAATTCAGGTTCAATGCACCAGGGACATTATCTGAGCATCACCCCGTCTGCTGTTCCTTTTTCCTTCAATAAAAACAAAAGTAGTTCCTGCCACATATTTTTTCTAGAAAAAAAAAGTAATTTTCATCAATTGGCTGTGAGAAGATGCTGCATTGAGATATCTATCCATCCATCCATCCATCCATCCATCCATCCATCCCTCTTAGAAAAAAAGGATGGTTAGTTTTTACTTTTATTTTAATGGTACATTTAACTAATTCTGAATTACTGGGGGATTCTTAGGCAAGTAGAGCTCTGAGACGCATTAATAGTAAGTGAAATCATTGTGTTTGGTGTTATTACAGTGAATAATAGCAAATGAATTAATATGATTATGGGGAAAATAAAACTGCTGTAAAAATAATGTATACAAGTCATTCTTCAGCAGAAGAGTTCTAATATGTTTTCTGTTGTGCAGTTGTCTTTCCTTATTAAAATGGAGTTAGTTATTTCAGTGCTTCAGCAGCAATAACCAGTATTACAATTTTCCCTTGGGTTTTTTTTTTGTTCAGTAGTACATCTTTTTTTTTAATTCATGCAAGATAAAGGGCCATTACAGATGTACTGCATATGGGTGGCCAAGCGGTTGATCTACTGGCTAGAATGAGTCTCTAAAACCTTCATACTGAAATATATAAAAAGAAAGAAATAGTAGCCGAAAAACTGATATATTTCAAGCAAGAGTGGTCCAGTTTGAGTTGGAAATTTCAGACACTGTATGCCTGGGAGCTTTTTTCTTGCAATCTGGGTGAAATGTCCAAGCAGCTTTGGATGTAGCAGCCATTTAACCATCCCAAAATGCCCCAAGCTGAGGCCAATTCAGGGCTCCTGTGCTGGAACTGTGCACAAATGGACTTTTGAAATTCTCTGCCAAATTTTTGGCAGAGATCTTGAGTGAGTTCTAGTCCCGTCTTAGCCATGAAAGCTGGCTGGGTGACTTTGTTTCAGTCTCTCCCAGCCCAACCCATTTCACAGAGTTGTTGTTGTGGGCAGGGCTTTTTTTCTTCATAGAACGCTCAGAACGGAGTTCCGGCACCTTTTTTTGGATGGAACCTTGTAGGGTAGGCATGGCGGGTTGTATGACTTGTGTGAGTTACGGCACCTTTTTCTTTTACCAAAAAAGCACTGGTTGTGGGGAAAATAGGAAGAGAAAATAGTGTTGGCTATGTTCACCAGCTTGAGTTATTTGTAAAAATAATAAAGAAAATAAATGATTAGCGTCACTGGCTAGTTTTGCTTCATTTTCACCCATCGCTGTTTAAAATGGATACCTAGGAAAGCAATATGAATACCAATTTTTGTCAACCATGTAACAAGCTCAAATTACTTTAAGATCATAATAAGCTGAGAAATAAAATATTCTGACTGATTCTTTTTCTCCTTTCAAACTTCTTTGAAACATGCCCTGAGGATCTACAATTACAAGGAGGGTCTTTTTTTTTAAAAAAAAAATGCTAAAGCAAATGTGAATAGAAGTATACTTTACAATTTGCTTCTTTGCCTGGATAGTTCTCCAGTTAATGAATAGAGCCGGGGTAGGCAACCTTGGCAACTTTGTGGACTTCAATTCCCCACTTCTGGCTGGGGAATTCTGGGAGGTGAAGTTGAAGTCAATTCAAGTTTTAAAGTGGTCAAGTTTAGACACCTCTAGAATAGAGTGTGATACCTTATACCAGGGGTCTTCAAAGTTGGCCCTTTTATGACTTGTGGACTTCAACTCCCAGACTTCCTCAGCCAGCATGCCTGGCTGAGGAATTTTGGGAGTTGAAGTCCACAAGTCATAAAAGGGCCAAGTTTGAAGACCCCTGCCTTATACTGATTGCTCTCCAATGTTTTCCTGCAAACATCCAAAGAGATATCTAAATTGTTTCTTTTCTTTACAGTATATCTGTATATATATTTTTAAAGAGCTATGCTAATTTTTGTCTTGAATAGACATTTTTTAACTGCAAATGTAGACTTTGTGGAACAATTTAGCCATTTCTGGATCCTCCAAATACCCAGCCCCCCCAATTTATTTATTTATTTTTGCTTCTCTATTTGATTTCCTGACAATACTGTGTGTTAAATAAGCCAAATAGATTTGGGAAGTCCCTTATCAAAGTATCCTTCCTAATTTGTACCCATGTTATAGCCATACACTGCAACACAAATTCCCTTTTGTAAATGTGTCATTACATCATACACACAGAGAAAAGCAATGGAGCTTGCATTCTGCCAGAATGACACTGTTTTCATCATTGTGATGGAAGCCTTCAATCTTGCTAATGCCTCAATTTTTGGCTTGATCTTAGATGCTATCTCATCACCCTTTCAAACACTGTTGAACCATGCAGTTGCTCTGCATGTGATTAAGGCTCATTTATTCATGGAAATGGTTCCATAATAAATAATGAATAGGCAAGCCTGAAACATTTGTTGGTCTGGTGTGGCCTCCAAGGGAGATTTGAGAACATAGAATAATAGTATTGGAAAGGTCCTTGGAGATCATCTAGTAGTCCAACCCCCTGGCCACAGCAGGAGATCTGATATCATTCTGGACAAATGACTGTCCAGTCTCTTCTTGAAAACCTCCAGTGATGGAAAACCCACATCTCTTGGAGATAAGCCATTCCACTGATTAATTGTTCTCAGTGTCAGGAAATTTTTCCTTAGTTCTAAGTTGGATCTCTCTTTAATGATCTTCCACCTGTTACTTCTTGTCTTGCCCTCATGTGCTTTGGAGAATAGGTTGACTCCCTCTTTTCTGCCACAGATTGTGGAAGCCATGGATGCCAACATATGCCAAAGGCAACTCTTCCCTTAAATGGAGTGGAGCAAAAGCTGGTTTTCACTTAATTATTGTATTTAGCATCCTTGGATTTATGTAGAGGGAAAGGACATTGGTGAGCAATTTTGTGTCTCAGTTGCCTAATTCATTTGGCTGGCCTGGTATTCTAAACATCTTAAGTTTTGATGTGTGAACATAGCCACTATTAGCTGCTCACATCAGATAGCCAAAAGTCCTTGAATTTGACTTTTGTGCTAAACTTTGGCTTTTATCTTGGCAAGTAAAGCATCACTTTCTTGGCAAAGAAAGAAATTGTTTTCCACTGCCATCTTCTGGGATGTTTTTTTTAACTTCCTAGTATAACTGTAGCCTTGGGAATTCCTGTGGTCCCTTCAAACCTGAGCAGATCTCATCTGCTTTCCTAGGTGAGCCAAGGTCAGCCAAGGGCTGTCCTGTCATGGAGTAGGTTTTTTTTTTCTAAAATCAAATAAAGATGTTTATTCTGATCTGTCTTTTTATCATCCTCTTCTTGCCTGAAGAAGAAAAGCCGAACATAAAAAATTGATAAGGCTGTGATGAAAAGGCTTTGGGGAAATGCTTATTGCCTGTGCTTTTAAGCTGCACAGGTAATTGGTGTTTGGCAGCCTTTCCAGATCTAGTTCCTTGGCTTGGCTGTGTGTTAATTACCTAAATTCACTCATTTAGATTCATCTCAGTATGTGATTTGGCAGGGATATGGGCATTTCCCCCCCTCCCTACTTATGTTGGAAGCTTTGTTCATGGCACTGTAACTCAAAACGTTATTGTTTTTAGTTGATGGGGGAAAACAAATATTATGAAAATAAAAGAAAGAACAAATGGTGGCAACAGCCGAACACTAAATATAAAATTAATTAACAGAAGCAGTTGGTTGATCCAGATGTCTCTTGCAATGTTGAAGAAATGACATTTCAGACATAAAATTTTCAGGCATTCTAATACAGGGGTGTCACACTGCTGGCCTGTGGGCTGCATGCGACATGCTGAAATTGTGCCCACCCCAGCTTCGGCAGTGGGGAAAAAGTCATGATACATTGCGACATGTCATGTGACATGGTGAGTTTGACACCTCTATTCTAATACCTGGAATTGAGACACGAGGCCCATCTTTTTTGCTGACAAGTGACAACTATACATCTTCAAAGAAATATCAACAAAAGAATGAGTAAAGCAGCATTTCCTTTGTCCCTGCACAGAACATGTGGATGAATCTTAATACTTTCTAGCCTTTATTTTGAGGGATTTGCAGGAGACAATCATAAGATGGGAAAATAATTACATACATGGTGCTCACCTATAATTTATTTAATTTATGACATGAAGCAGCATGGCTCTAAATACCAGTTCTGAAGGAATGTTAAGGATACTATTAGGGTAAATAGTAAGAGGCTTTCATCCTCATATCTTGCTCGTGTTTTGTAGTATTGGGCATCTGGTGACTGGAGAGGAAAAACAACAGGGACTATGTAGGCCAGCATTTCACAAAGTTGGCAACTTCCAGATGTGATCAAAATTCTCTAGCTAGCATGTATATTCCTGAATTCCATACATCTGGAAGTTGACACAATTGGTTAACATTGGCCTAGGCTCTTTTTCCTTATCTTTTATAAGTTTTTATTTCATTATTTCCATTTTAGATGCAACCCAGCTACTGTCTTAGCATGATAATAGAAAAAACAGAATGTGAAATTTGCAAGATTTCTATGTTGGAATATCTCAAATATATCCTAAGAGACTCTATTGGATCTAATGGTAATTGTTTTGGAACCATTATTATTCTTTCTTGCTGACCTTACTTTTAGCTAGTAATGGTCTGAACAGAGCTTTGATCTGTTCACATTTTCTTTGGGGAAAGCAAAAACATAACTAAATGACGCTTTTGTTGTCTTCCTTTTCTGGAAACCTATCAAGGGCAGGCAGGCTTCACAGCCCCGAATTGTACATGCAATCTGTTGAAAAACGGATCAAGCAGAAATTATGACTCATTTACGCTGCTGGCTTGTAGCTACTCAAAGGCTCATCCTCATGTGCCCCTAATTGCAGTAGGGAATTTGTCCTGGTAAGCTTTTTATAATGCCATATCCTCATGACATTGCCTTTGTCTAAGCCAGAGCTGAGGCAGCTTAAAGTAAGCTTTAGATCTTCTGCTTTAAAATCTTCCTCAGAAACCATTTTTTTTACATGGATATAATTTAGCACACTTCTTTGGCAATAGGATTGAGAATTCAATCTGGGTTTGGGATAGTTCCAACTCTTCCAAGGTACTTAATTCAGTTGCAAACATACCCCTTCCTCTGGTTGCCAGACTTTATGGCCATTTTGAGACCAAAAACCTAGCTTCCACAAAAGTATCCATTTGAGGTTTTCCAAAGCATCTGTCAAGTCTTATACAAATTCATTATAAATGTGGGTTGAGTGCTCTTTTGAAAGAGCTGCTAGTCCTTGTGAGGGAACACTAGTCCTGTGCTGCATATAATATAGTTTTAAACTGGGGCATAGAGCTGGGTTCATCTGCCAGAAGTCTGTTGGCTCTTTTCTCAGTAAATGCATTATATATTTTTGCCACTTCTTCCAAGAAAGGGATTTTATGTGACCATGCTTTAGTGTTTTTTGCTTGGTGAAGATGGACTATAGGTAGACCTGGAGTTACGACTGTCGTGGAGTCTGGGATTTCTGTTGTAAGTCATGACTGTTGTATGTTGAGGCATCCAAATGACTGGACCTGATTTTATGACTTTTTTTTGCGGCAGTTGTTAAAGAAATGCCACGATCATTAAGTGAATCAATGTAGCTGTATGGACTACATTCATTTTTTCCCCCTGGAAACTGGCTAAAAAGGTAGAAACTAGCAAAAAAACATTGTAAATCAGTCTGGTGATCATGGAATGACACAACTGGCCATGCAGGTGAGCCAGTTGTAAGCACCCAAAGAGTGTCCCTGTGACTGTGGGAGGATGTGCACCTGTTGGAATTCTGAAACTGGGTCATAAGTAGCTTTTGGAGGGTTTGTCATAACTTTGAATAGTTGGTAATGAATGGTCATTAAGCGAGAACAATCTGAACTCCACAGGCTATTTCTGTCCGCTGCTGGCCATGACACTTACTGTTAACACTGCTGCTCTGTTACAGCACTAGACAAGCATGGATTCTGTTCATTCAGTCTCTTTACCCCCATGCCCCCCTTCTGTACCTGGGACCAAAGAGCTACCTATTTTTTTCACCATTTTTTTTCAGAAGAGTACTAGACTCATGTTCAGAAAGAGAATGGTAGAGCACCTCCACAACTGTGGCTTGATTATACAGACAGTTTTACAGAGGGCTTAAATCAGCTGTTCTATGCATCTGCCTATATTTACCTATCCATTCCACCACACTTGAAGATGTCTGTTTTCTACTGGCAGATGATATTCTGTGGAGGAGAAATGAAATTAGGGGAATTCGCCAACTGCTTTGCTAAGCCCAACCTCATTAAAACAGCAAGGACAGGACTTCTGAGGAAGCAATGGTGAACTGAAAGTAGCTCCACAGAGAGCGGGGCTAATGGTTGTGGTGGCAAACAGGAGTCGATGAATGGATCATCTCCTTGGAATTCCTCTCTAGAGCAGTAATCCCACACAAGTGCTCCGTACAAAGGTGGGGATACTATAAGACAGCTATTTTGAATCTCACCTAAGTCATGGCTTGGCATTGGGTTCGCTTACTTCCTCTTTTAACCATCTTAGAAATTGCTTGTTAATGGCTTTTTGGATGTTAAGAAATTTCAGAAGGGCAAGTGTCATTACCTGAGTTTCCTTCTATCTTTGATTAAAGAAGTTTCATGTAAGTTTATGGACTGGAGGGGCACTTGGTGCTGTCTGAGTTTGTTTTTTTTTTCTTGCACGTGTTTCAAACTAGGTAACATCATCAGTGCTAGTGATTTATGGACTTAAAAGAGTTTATGGACTTAAAAGAGTTTATGGACTTAAAATATACTTTTAAATAAATACATGAATTAAGGGGCCAGATGGACTTGAAAGAATATTATCTGTGGGTTGTTTAAATTTTTACAAAGATATATATGAATTTTGCAACTAACTGTAAGAAGTCCTTACAGAAATTACTGCTTTTATAGAAAGAGATTTAAAAGTTGCTATAGAAGAGCTGATTTTAGTAGGCAAAATAGAGATTGAGGCTAATTTAAGTGTGGATCTGAAAATGGATTTAAAAATGTCAGCATACCAGAATGATATGGAAAAAAAATGCCGCACTGGATTTTCAAATGAAACAGCTGACATCTTAATAACTAAACAGGACCTACAAATAATAAATCAAGAGTGATTTGGATAGATTTCTTATGTTAGATTTAGAAAAGAGACATGTTTAAACTAGTGAAGGAGCTTCTGAGAGAAAGAGAAAATGATAACAAATCAATTTGTGGGACATTATTTGAAGTGATTAAAAGTTAAGCTTTTAAAAAGCAAGTGGGATGAATATAAAGTGGATTTATTTGGTCAAGTTTAAACTATATATGTTGCTTCTGGTAGTTCTTAATGATTTTTTTCTCCACTAGGACTGAATTACAAGGTGATCCGGTCATTAAGCAAAACATCGTGTGACTGCACTGAACTTACAATGTCATTCCTCCTGCAGTTTTTAAGTGAATCATCCACGGTGGTTAAGTGAGACATCATGTGACTGTGATTTGTAATTTTACTGTCGGCTTCTCCAGTGATTTTGCATGTTGGAAGTGAAGCATGCAGATAAATGGTGATCATCTGACCACAGGATGTTGTGGTGCTTATAAACACCCACCAGTTGCAAACGCTTGAATTTTGATCATGTGACCACAGGGATGCTATAACAGTAATAAGTGCGAGGACTGGGTGTGAAGCTGCTTTTTCAATGCCCTTGTCATTTCAAATAGTCATTAAACAGGGTAGTTGTTAAGCGAAGTCTATCTGTATCAAGTGATTGAGGGAGCTGTAATTCTTGAGTGTCTGTTTGGACCTACCTGTCTCTATTCCAAGGTTGATCTGAAACTCCAGGTGAGATTGTCCAAACTTGTTATAGTTTATATGTGGAATATAATCTTTGCCCTCTTCAAAGATCACTTAGAAACTGCTATTGATAGAGAATGCAGCATCCCATTTACTGGCTGATGATAGTCACCAATATGGTGATACCTATGTGTTATAGATCCAAACTTTTCATAGGTGTCCAGGTGCCATTCAAAGAGCTTGATTCAATCTGTAAAACCCTATATAGTTCAGAACCATGGCACTTGCAGTACTGTTTCTCTAGAGGATTTGAATCATACAATACATAAATCATGAGAAAATTGTTTAGTAATTTCCCACTTTCATGGGGTCCAGAACCTCAAACCATCAAATATTGTTTCTCCATTATGGTGGCTGTCCTATGGAAGAGTCTCCTCTTGATAATTCACGTGGAACCAAGTTAAGATGAAGCTTTTTTGGAGAGCTTTCAGTGACTGATGATGACACTATACGGTTGTTGATAATGTTCCAGTTTTAGCAAGGGGTTCAGGTTTTTTTTTACTATACTATTTCAGATGCATGCATATTAAGAAAACCAAGATCATGGCATCCGGCCCTCTCAATTCCTGGCAAATAGATGGGGAAGAAATGGAGGTAGTGACAGATTTTATTTTCCTGGGCTCCAGGATCACCACAGATGAGGACTGCAGCCAAGTAATTAAAGATATTTGCTCCTGGGGAGGAAAGCCATGGCAAATCTAGACAGCACACTAAAAAGCAGAGACATCACCCTGCCAACAAAAGTGCATATAGTCAAGGCTATGGTCTTCCCAGTTGCAATGTATGGCTGTGAAAGTTGGACCATAATAAAGGCTGAGTGCCAAAGAATTGAGGCCTTTGAACTATGGTGCTGGAGAAGACTCCTGCGAGTCCCTTGGACTGCAAGGCGATCAAACTGTTCAGTCCTAGAGGAGATCAACCCTGGCTGCTCTTTAGAAGGCCAGATCCTGAAATTGAAACTCAAATACTTTGGCCACCTAATGAGAAGGAAGGACTCACTGAAGAAGAGCCTAATGCTGGGAAAGATTGAGGGCAAGAGAAGAAGGGGACGACAGAGAATGAGGTGGCTGGATGGAGTCACTGAAGCAGTAGGCGTGAGCCTAAATGGACTCCAGAAGATGGTAGAGGACAGTAGAGCCTGGAGGAACGTTGTCCATGGGATCACGATGGGTCAGACAAGACTTCGCAACTAACAACAAATTTCAGATGCATAAATTTAACTCGTTAAATTTAAGTTTTGGTTTACTGTGAATATTTTATTGTATTAGTATTATATCTGTGGTGTTATTTTCTTGGAGTAATTTTTGAAACAAGGAAGAATGTGAGCCTGAGAAAGAAACAAATACACCATCCTGTATTTTGAAACCATGAATGCAAATAGGAATACTTATACTCTTACCTTAAATAAAGGTTGTTAAAAATTATTGATTTTTATTTTGATACATATTGCTCAAATTCTTTTGCAAATGATTGTACTATATATAAATGAATTTTTCACCATTGCTATCTGCAATGTAACATTTTTAGGTATGCTTTTTTGTAGCAGGTTTTTTCATATATTTTTAAAGAACTGCATCACAAAATTTGGAAATGTAGATTTTGGTATAAAGTGTTACTTTAGTTTGGAAATATTTCAGGGAAGTGTAAATTTATTTTTAGTTGTAAAATATCTTCTCATATTTTGTAACAGACTTTATTTTCTGTATGGTTTCCAAAATGATTTTCTGGACTTAGTACAAAAATATAGCATTTGGTACATCCTCCAAGTATTTTCCAGACTACCACATAAGATCACCTAAAACTGCTGTTAAAACTCATTTAAAGATATCAGAAAATAGCCAGATAAACTTGCTATGAGTTCTGCACTTCTGCCAAATTGCTCCTTCAGTATAAAAGGCTTGCCTTTCTGTTAAAATAATTACTGAATTCCAAATATTTTATGGTCATATTCCATAGACTAACCTCTACACTGCATGTAGCAAACAGCTGTTGAAAGTTGAAATGTGCTTTATTTAGCTGTATTAATCCTTGAATCTCATCTCTAACATGATTATCCCAAATCTTTCTGAACATTCAAAGATCTCACAAAATGTGCTGCAGCCTTTAGGTCCTCTTGTGTTCTTGAATTGGCTCCATCTTTCCAGCCTGTTCTATTCCCAGTGCACCTTTGATTTATTCATGTGCTACTTGTGTCAGAAAAAATATATTCCTGTGATGACCTGCTCTTCTTGATCACTTCTGAGTGCTCTGAAATCTTGCAGTTGCTTCTAAAATGTTCACAAAGGCCTCAGGCCTCCTCTGCAGAAAATTGTGGCTCCATTTAGTTAATGAATCAACTGAATCCTGGACTTCAACAAAATCACCTGGAGGGATTTGCGTCTGATTTCCAAGAAAACAAAATGCATTCTTCTATTTAATGCCTGATTTGTATTACAAAGCCAAGTCTGGGAAATGAAGTACAAGAAAATATTTTCAGATTAACTAGCCTTGTAATATGACAGGCTTTCATCATCTGTAAGACAAGCCGCTTTTTGATCCTAAAAAATAAAAATGCAGACAAAGTAGCTGGTTGTTTTAACAACATTGATTTTGCTGTTCAATAGATTTTCAAATATTTAGTCTGAGCATCTCCTTGTTGTTTTGCTGCTATGCATTTACAGTTTAAGAAGACACATTAGTATTTGTTTTTCCTTTGCTGTCAGGTTGCCATCCTGCCGCACTTCCTCTTAACCTTTTAGAGAACTCTGTATATAGCAGAGAATGTTGTTTTCATTGAGGTGTGTCTAAGGTTGCCCATGAGGTACGGTTAAAAATGTCAAGATGGTAACCATAAAAGTGTGATTAAAACTCTGTCTGTTTTTTATATGTCCATCTCATGTGCAATGCATTAAAAAAACCCAGATAGGACTTTCAGTGTGCTGTTGTGGCTTCCATCTTAATGTTTTTGACCATATACTGCAGACACCCCTGCATGTTAGTGTAGCAGGGCTGGCTGAAAGGCTTTGCGGAAGCCTGCCCGAGGAGAGGGAAGCTTGGACATCTGCTGCCGGTTTTGGGTGTGGTGGGTGTGGATCGGGCAGAAGGCAAGAAAAAGGAGGAAAGAAAGGGGGTGGGGGTGGTTGTTGTTGCTGTTGTCGGGGAGAGACCAGGTGAAGCTGAAGAAAGATTTGAGGTTTTAGCTGATCCCTTTCTCAGAAGGAGAGGGAAGGAGAGAGTGAGAGATAGTGAGAAGGGGGAATTTTATTGCTTCTTTTGCAGGGGCAATATCCTGAGCGGAGGCAAGAGAGAAAGTGAGGAGAGAGAAAGTTGCTGGGGTTGCTAAATTCAGTTTTTAACAATAAAGGAAAGGGGGGAAGGGGTTTTGACATCGACGAGACCTGAGACTGCGAGCGACAACAGAATAGAAGGAGAGGCTGGTTGCTATTGTTTTGGAGACCAGCGGCCATCCGAACTTTGATTACTGCTACTTGTGAAACTTATAGACATTGTGGGGAGTTGCCCTCGTGGGACGAGCTATTACTGAAGAGCACTGACTACCTTCGTTTGTGTTTCCATTGCTGCCTGGAGCTGGGCTTTTCCCCACCCCCTTGTTTCCAAACGGTCACTGTAAAATCATTGACTACTGCTGCTACGACTGCCTGGGGCTGTTAAACAACGCCACGCATTGACTGTCAGGGCTAGGGGCTGGTCATCTTTGTTCCTGAAAGCCGCTCCCCCACTTGACAATGAGAATCTGCCACCTCCTCACTTTGCATGAGCTCCCGCTGGAAAAGACACTTTATTAACACCCTGAGAGGGTAGTTGCAGAGCACAACGAAGGGGAGCAGGGCTGGGAGGGCCTGGGCTTTGGCGGCCTCTGAGGGGGTAACACCACATTAGCATTTGGTTATATATTGCAGGCATAATTCAATTGCTTTATTGCTGATCCTTAGACATGGAAGCTATCCACCACCCAGAGAGAAACGGAGAAGTCTTAGAAAGAACAGCTAGGAATAATAATGTTTTATAACTATTATATGTAGGCCATAACTCTATCAATCCAAATATGGCAAGGTTTAAGTGGTAGATTATTGTTTACATTTGGCCTGTTTTTCTCTCTCTGCTTACTAGTGTCAGGTGGGGCCTTTCCATTTGCATTAAACCAGGTGCTGAGGGCTGGGCAAATGCTTGTTTTTAGTAAGAAGAGCCACAAACCTTTCCAGAATACGAACAATACTAACAATCCTAGGTTCCAAGAGACCTCTCTGACTAAAGTGATACTAGCAGGCACATTTCCATATTAGGAATATACTACAGACTATACTATAGAAAGGACTGCAAGAAAAAGCATACTCATTCTCAAGTGGCTACTGGAGAGGATGTATTTAGGTCGCAAAAGCCCAATTTTCTAGAATAAGTAGCAAAGTTTCCCCCCTGCATTCCCTTATCTCAGGATACTCATTATCCATTCCCAACTTTATTTTATCCATTTTCTGATTAGGACACATGTTATGATTTCACCTGCATAACTATGTTGGTTTATTTATTTGTCTATCAAATTTAGAGACTGCCAATCTCAAAAGGTAACTCTGGGTCAATTAAACTTACCATTAAAATTAAATAAAATTACAATTAAAAGTGTTCGGACGCTTTTGAACCTTTATTTTTTAAAAACTTATTGCAATAGGTGTTATTTTTCCTTCTCCCAAGGAGAAAATATAGCAATAATAATAATAATAATAATAATAATAATAATAATAATAATAATAATAATAATAATAATAATTAGCTCTCTTTTCATGAAATTTCTTTTGTGAAAAGGTTCATCTGTTCATTAGTGAACATAGTGCTCTGTGAGTAATGTAAGTAAACAGAAGGCATCACACAGTTTATTTCACCTTCCTTTGTGTTTATCCAATACATTAAAATTTGTGACTAGTTAAGGAAAAAAAATCAAGTTAGCAAAACTTTCAACCCATTACTTTTAGAGAAGTTGGTCACTGACTCTGTTGATTTTATGATTTCAGAAAAAATGGGCTGAAGGCAATGGGATTTAATTTAAAATTGTACAGGGGAATCCGAATGAATGATAAAAACAACATGATTTCATATTCTAGAAGCTTCACACTGGCAATACTTGGAAATACTAATCTGTGTGCTAGAGAATAGATTTGAAGAACAAGGCCTTTGCAGTTGTAATTGGAGTAGTCCATAGAACTGTCTGGTTGGGTAACTTTAAAACAGGGTATACTGTATTGAAGAAATTTGCTGATATATGAATAAACGATTATTATATTTGGGAATAGGGCCGCGGTGGCTCAGTGGGTTAGGACACTGAGCCTGTCGATCAGAAGGTCGGCAGTTTGGCAGGTCGAATCCCGAGTGCCGCGTAACAGAGTGAGCGCCTGTTACTTGTCCCAGCTTCTGCCAACCTAGCAGTTCGAAAGCACGTAAAAATGTAAGTAGAAAAATAAGGACCACTACGGTGGGAAGGTAACAGCGTTCCGTGCGCCTTTGGCATCTAGTCATGCCGGCCACATGACCACGGAGACGTCCTCGGACAAGCGCTGGCTCTTCGGCTTTGAAACGGAGATGAGCACCGGCCCCTAGAGTCGGAAACGACTAGCACGCGTGTGCGGGGGAACCTTTACCTTTTACCTTTTATATTTGGGAATAAATGAAGTTCCAGGTATAGTTGCTATGCTGATATCTTCAAAATGGGGGAAAGGCAGCTGCAACTACAGACCAATTAACGATATTGACATCTCAGAAGATTGTAGAGCATATAATAACTTTAATGTCTTGTATGTAGTAAAAAGGATGGACCTATAAGCTCTTTGAAAACAAAACTGTGATGCCCAGAAGCTGGAAGGTTTGTCACAGACAAGTTTTGTAAGACAAGATTTACCTTCATTTTGGATCACATAACTTCCTTTGTAGATTTTGAAAATGCCATCGATATCAGATATTTGGATTTCAACCAATATTAAAAAAAATGGGAAAGGGGCTTCATCAATGGATGTACAATTTCAAAATCATTAGTTCCACTTTATGCTGCATTAGTTAGATTCATTTTTATGTATTGTGTCCAGTCCTGGCATAACAGTTGAAGAATAATTCAAAGAAACCGGAACAGGTTCAGACAAGGGGAACAAGCATGACCGGAGGACAGAAACAAAATCCTAAGGAAAGAAATTGAAAGAATTGTTAATCTTTAGCCTGGGGAAGACTGAGGGGGATATGAATGCACTTTCAAAGAGTGGCAAGGCTGTCGTGTAGAAGAAGGTCACGATCTCTCCTCTACTGCCCCAGAGTGCAAGTCACCGAATAATGGATTTAAGTTGCAGGAAGACAGATTCTGACTGAATGTTAGGGAGAAACACTGCCCCCTCCCCCACTTACTAGCAATAAGAGCATTTAGACAGTAGAGAGAATTATCTAGAGAAATGATGAACTCAAATGCAGGCTGATAGTCATTTGTTGGGGATAATGAGCCAGAGTTGGCCTTGATAATGTAAATATTTTATGGTCCCCTGGTTATTCTTTGGTTCTAGATCTCTATGCAAATACCAGCCCTTGCTAGTTGCATAATTAAGAAAATGAAATTAGCATCTTTGGGGGCTTAAGTGAGGAGGGGGATTAGGTCTCAAATGCCACTAATGAAAAGTATTAATTAGGCTCAGATTATTCATACTGTCAAGAATAACAGTCACAATTTTATAAAACCAATCAGATATTAATAAATTAATAAATTTGAGTTGTTTAAGGACATTGTTCAGTGCTGCTTGTTATACAATGGACAGCTAAACCCATATAGAACTCATTTGTGTGGTTTATTTTAATTTTAAGAATCTAAAAATGACTTTTGATCTCATGAATTGTTCGCATGATATTATTCATGTTGCAAAACAAACAATAAGAGAGTGATAAGATATTTGGAAAATCATAGGCTCGTATTCTCAAAAATTGTATGCCTTCTTATGTATGTAGGTGTTTTTTCACTTGGCAAAAGAAACCTCTTAAATGTATAAAGACATGGATTTTTTGTATCATTGAACAATATCATTAAAATACAGAAAAGGTATTTTGGCATTTATTTTCAGCAACTTGTGTGCATTCTTAAAGGAAAATATATTTGTCCTGCAGATCAGCAATATTACTGGAGAAAAATTGATCTAAGGAATGGAAGAGAAAGAAATGGGGAATGTAGTAAAGGGGGAAGGCTTGTAAAAATTAATTAAGGCTGATAAGGTAAGGAAGGAATGGAAGGAAGGAAGGAATTAAATTAAAAAGATAGCAAGTATATGTGCCATAGATCTGAGTGAAGAAGCTCTGATCTTATGATGAACATATATGCATAGGAGTGAAAATATAGGTACAGATCAACGAAGGAGTTACATTATGTCTGAAAGTATGAATTGGTATCATTTAGAGCAGACATGTCAAACTCGCGACATCACGTAACGTCACGCAACGTATCGGGACGGTTTTTCCATTGCCACCAAGGGCTGGGTGTGGCTTCCGTGTGACGCATCTGGCCTGCGGGCCGGCAGTTTGACACTCCTGATTTAGAGTATTATTGGCTCATATGAAAGTAAGAATCCATACATTGGTGACAGTTGTTATTACACTCCAGTAATTGGCAATATTGGAAGAACAAGCAAGAATTTCAGGGGAAAAAATATGTATAGTATTCAAACTGGTTTTTTCCCTTTGAAGAGAAAAAAGAAATCCAATTATGTGACAGGAATGGAGATTTGGGGATGGGATCAGAGAGTACAGAAAAGGTGATTGGGTTTTTCAGTGTCCAAAGAATGAATGATGGTTGTGCTGTTTTTTGAGCATTTGCTATAACCCCCCCCTCTGTTTTTAAAATATGTACTTCAAGCTTAAAACGGTTCATGGCAAAAGACTTAATATAAATCTATTTTTTATAGTAATTTTATTAAAGAATATAATTGTAACAAGAAAAATGAATGCAGACTGAAAATAATAATAATAATAAAAACATAAGGAACGGTTGCTGAATGGGCATGTCTAGTTTAATGAAGAGAAGGACTAGAGGTGACATCATAGTAATGTTCCAATATCTCAGGAGTTGCCACAAAGAAGAGGGAGTCAAGCTTTTCCCCAAAGCATCTAAAGACAGGACAAGAAGCAACAATGGATGGAAACTAATCAAGGAGAGAAGCAACCTAGAACTAAGGAGAAATTTCCTGACAGAACAATTAATCAGTGGAACAACCTGCTCCAACACTGGAAGTTTTTAAGAATAGACTGGAAAACCATTTGTCTGAAATGGTATAGGGTTTCCTGCCTGAGCAGGGGGTTGGACTAGATGACCTCCAAGGTCTCTTCCAACTTATTATTATTATTATTATTATTATTATTATTATTATTATTATTATTATTATTGTAGAAGGTGCAGAAAAGAAAAAAAGAGAAAAACTAAAATAGAAAAGAAAAAAATAAGAATACAGTAAAGAAAAAGTAATATATAAAGAAGTAACTTCCTACCTTCATTACAACAAGTATAAACAATTCTATTAACTAATATCCTTCTCTTAAATGTACATAAACACTTAAGTACAAATGCATATGGAGTGTTTTTCATTAGAAGGATGGCTACTGTCTGTGGACATGAATGTGTGTGTGCTTTGTATGAAGATAAGGCTGCATCATTGCTGAGCAATGAGTTAGACAGGCAGTACGATGCATGGATTTGAAAATTTATTTATTTGTTAATTAAATTTGTTTGCTGCCTGTCCTAGGCTGAAACAACTCTGGGTGT
Organism: Vipera ursinii; assembly: GCF_947247035.1. Lineage (NCBI taxonomy): Eukaryota > Metazoa > Chordata > Lepidosauria > Squamata > Viperidae > Vipera > Vipera ursinii. The sequence continues at coordinate 229,146,424 of NC_139513.1, forward strand.
TAATATAGCAAAGACTAAGGTAGTTATATTTACAGGGGAAATGGAGCAAATGTCATCAAGAGAAAATGAGTCATTGACAACCACAATAAATATCCATGTGTTTATTTATTTATAGGTCCAGCATTGCTTCCTGCAGATCTTTTGTTATTTCAAAAAGAGTTAATACTCTCCCTTAAGGCCCACAGTCTAAAGAGAGTAGGAACACTTGCTCTACTTAAAGATCCTTATATGCAGAAATTTGACATGTTTGGTAATGATATTAATAAAATCACTGCCTCCAGCATTAACTGAATCGAGGACAATATTTGAATGGAGCCAACGTGGAACATATTTAGGGAACATTAACCAACATAATGTTAAATATTCCTTTACTTTAGAACAAAAAAATGTTACTAAATCATAACATTTGACAGATATGGAAATAAGATTTTTTTTCTTAAGTAAGCATGAAATAGCATCCAGTAGTTCGCTTTTGTTAGTTGATGTGAAATTAGTTGACATAATAACCATTCATCCTTAGCAAGCAAATCTACAATATAAGGACTAGCTCATTTAACTGGTCAATCAGTTCTGTTATCTCATGATTGTGCGCTTGTATTTCTCACAAGACGCTGATGATTAGCTAGTTATTGTAAACCTCAAGCTGATTTTTAGATTCAGTTTTAACAGTGGAGGTAGATAATACTTTTTTCTATTGTTGCATACACAGAAGTGGACCTCAGTTAATAGTTCCCAATCTGGGAGATTTATCCTTTGGTGGATGCCAAAGTTTGGAAGAAAACATTCTGCTCTGCCTGATCTGTTGTCCTTTCTCTTCTGATCTACTAAGATCACCTTCAGAATCCCAACAGCAGCGGCAGCATTAAGTCAATTATCCAGAACTCTATTGATGAAAGAAATGTGGGATCCTTGGTGGTTTCTGAGTTTTGTTGTTGTTGTTTCTGCAGATGTTTCATTACCAAACTAGGTAACTTCATCAGTGCTTATATCATATTCATAAATGGAATGTTTCAAACATTATTCCATGGATTCTGCCATCTCCCGAAGAGAAGTGAATAGATGTGTATTGAACCGGTATTAGGCATTTCAAAGGAAAGGAGAAGCCTTTTGAACTGGGGAAACAAAAGGGGGGGGGCTAGCATCTGGCTTTTGTCACGGAAGACAGCAATAAACATGAAGGGTCCTAAGTTCCTTTTTCCCACGAGATGGATGATACGAGAGAAAGGATGGGGGACTGACCAAATGGGGTTAAGGGGGGTTAAACCGGGAACTCTTTATAAGGGTTTACTTCATGGGATAATATTAAGTCCTGTCTCGTTTCCTACAACCAAGCATGTCATAGTAAAGATTCTTTTTGGAATAGATTTGACTCCAAGAATTTTGTCTTCCTAAGACGTGGTTTGGGGTGGGTCCTGACAATAATGTTACTTAGTTGGGTAATGAAATGCCAGCAAGAAAACAACCAAGCTGAGAGAACACCAAGGATCCCACAATTCAACCTTGAGCTACCAGTATTTTCTTCGATGAGAAAGAGACTTATAACATATTCCATGCCAGGGCCCTGAAGAAAAATGAGACAACAAATAAAGCACTCTGGCCTATCTAGGACTGAAACACATTATTGAAATCTGCCCCACTCTGATCTCTAAAAATAGGACTTCAGTTCAGCATGGCTGAAGACTATGGCTGATCATATTAATGATGCTATTATATTTAAAGGAATTCAGAAGTACATGGTGAGACCTTCCAGGTTAGGACAAGTGCTTTTTGAAAAGATTACCCCATGCAAGAAAATTATAATCTTTAAAACAGCCCTCGGAAATCCTTGCATTATTCATTGCCTCTTCCACCCTGCTTTCAACAGCAAATCTGCTTAAATCAAGATTCTATATTCTGTGTCTTTTATTAGTATTTTGAGAGAAGGTGGGGTGGAAACAGAATAGCCGTAAGTGCTCCTGCATTTTATCTTCCTGCAATGACTTGTGATTTATTATTCACAACAAGCCATTCTTTTTAAGGGACAGAAACCATCAATACCCATTAAAAATAGTGAAGCCTTGCTGCAACTGAACAGAGACTAAGAATTGGTTCAAAACAGAATGGGGAAGAAAAGTGAAGAAGAATGCAAAGAGGAGAAAAAAAGCAACTTTTTTTTAAAAAAAAAAAACCAACCCAAAAACATATGGCTATGCTCTCCTGGATCTAATGCTGCTTTCATTATACAACATTCTTTTCCAACACTTTTGGTGATATACGGCTCATCGGGGGCTTCAAAAATACATTAAAGCCATTATCTTAAAATAACTCTTCTTGGTGGGAAAATGCTTCACTGCCACATGTTATCCTTCAGGGCTGTCAAAATAGGGACAGCTTGTCCAGAAGCGCTTGCTTCAGCAGGGTGGTCATGCTGATAAATACAGAATGTTAAATTTTCACACACTCTGAACTTTTTCTTTCATCCTGCCTTCTTTTTTATTATTATTATTATTATTATTATTATTATTATTATTATTATTATTGTTGTTGTTGTTGTTGTTGTTGTTGTTATTATTATTATTATTATTATTATTATTATTATTATTATTATTATCATTATTATATAAATAACTGCAGGCGGTGAGCATAACTAATACTCCTTCCTCCTCTTGTCCACACCCCACCCACTCCGCTTACAGGAAAAGAACTGTGAGGTGAGGTGAGCTGAGAAAGAGTGGCAGGTCCAAAATCACGTCCTCGAAAGCCAAACATTTGCAAACCAGCATCACGAAACCCTTTAAAACTCCAGAGTCTGTTCTTAAGAACTAGGAAAAGTGAAAATGTTATTAAGAATTAGGAAAAGTGAAAGGGAGTTGGGATCAGAGCCTCACATGAATAAATTTCTACTTAATGGGCAATTTGATTAATTATCATGCTGAATGTTGATATCCTTATTCCTAAAAAAATATAACTTAGGTAATATGGAGATAATAAACCAATGCAGTTAGAAATCAAATATCAATTATTATTAACCATTCTTGAAATAAGAGCTATTTCTTTCTCCCAGATCCACCAATACCTTTACTCTACCACAAGATGTCACTGAACAATTCATTTTCATCTTTACCTCTCCTTTTTTAACTGTACAGGTTGAATGATAGCTTTACCTAGACATATACAATTAAAAAGATAAACCATTACGGTTCTACAAATTACTTCTTAAAGGAATCCTAAGTTTTAGCTAAGAAGTATGAAAACTAATAGGACATGTGGGCAAACCATTCTATTTAATAAAATAAAGTCAAACCTAGGACTATGATTTCCTTTTCCTGTGCTACCAAATCCATATTAAAATATTTTTTCCTACTCTTGCTTTTAAAAAAAGAAACTTAAGGTGTGTTATGATCCTGCTATGTATTTCTTTCTTCTACTCAGATAATTATGTAATAATTTGTGGCATATTTTTGAACATTGATTTCAACATCACTGCTTAATACTTGGCTCACTTTTAGCTTACTGAGGTATTCCATCATTGACAATAACCTGCAGAAAAAAAAATAGGAACATTAAGCCACTGTTTTTATGTGTTAGTATAATTTTATTTTCTATTCACTTCTTTCCTAAAATTGTTTTCTCTTCCTTTTCTATTGCGTATGCAATAGAAAAGTAGTTTTCAACCAAGTTGTTTGTTACATGTATATATTCTTCATCCACCTTCATTATAAAAGATAGCGTTATAATTAGTTATATGTTTACAATCTAAATTTATATGTTTAAAATCAAATCATATGGCTGGAGTCTGGGTGACTAACCACAGTTAAAAGCACCCAAAATGATAAATATAAATTAAGTAACGATAGCAACCATCAACACAGTATAAAGTGCAAGAGTCTTGAGGGCTTTATATTATAGGTCTTTATAGGAACACAATGTCTTACAAATACACCTTCTTGGTTCCTGTTTAAATATAATACTTTTAAGATTTGAAATATAATACTATTCTTTCAAGATTTGAATAGCCAATCAGATGAAAATACATGTTCAAGTAACAATGAATACTAATGAATATTTCACCTCTTGGCCAGGAAAAGATAGTTTGCTAAACACATGCTGGGGGCTATACTATATGGATAAGTATTTTACACTATATGGATAAGTATTTTCAGGTCATTGTAACCAAGAGCTTTTGTGACCAAGATGGATCAAATTTTATATTTTGCCATATTTATGTTGGTTGCTATTCTCCAAACTCCAAAACTGTAGGTCTTTGTAGATTTTTGAATTCCATCTGAATTATCTGTCTTATGATTGCATATTTCTTTCTGTTGAACACAGAAATCCTGATAGGAAGTGTGCTAGTGCTTAGAATAGTATATAGAATATTATCCTTTCTTTCATCTACATGTGGATTGAACTGAAAGTGTTTGGAAAATAAGATGCACACCAACTAGCCTAAAATTATTATGCAATTACAATTTGCTTTGTGTCTAAAACGGGCTAAGTGGCTGGGTTGAATTGGCAAATCAGCATCATAACAGTATCCACATATACAGTAATTGAGGAAGAAGTCTCTTTGATTATAATGGTGGTGAGATCAAGTCATTGTCTACTTGATGGTACAGAAAGATTGTCTCCATTTAGGAGTCAAGAAATCAGCGAAGAGACAATGGTGTACATTTCAGTCTGCAGACCTAACAGCCCACTGAGAATTCCAGGTGTAAAAGTCAGGGAACTTTGGGATATGGCAGCATCCGAGGACCAAATTACAAGCAGCCGAGGTACTTAACACCCTCAGGGATGAAGGGTATGGATTGCTGTTAAAAATGGATAAAAAAACCTGATTCCATTTGACTGTGAAGGCAATTTCTTTCTATACCTTTATGACTAGTTGCAGAAATGTATGGCAACTGGAGATGGGAGGATACTTATTTTTAAAATTCAAAATGAAGGATCCCTGGAAGGAGAATGATGGTACAAATGACACATTGAAGGAGGAAGGGGTTAGAAGTTACTATCATGGTTTGTTGCATAGCCAGCCAGATGTTCAGACTGGGCTGGGCATTTTTGTTCACCTATCAAATCCTTTTCATGGTTCTGGGATAGGCAGATGTGAACGTTTGACAGTGTTAAAGGTACCATGGCAGGATGTAAGCTGTTCCGAGTAAAGTTGCCTTTTGCAATTGACTGATGGTGAATTTGTCAATGCCAATAGTGTTCAAGTGATACTCCAGTTATTTTGAGATTGCACCCAAGATGCCTATTGCTATTGGTACTACCTTTGCTTTCTTTTGCTACAGTCATTCTTTTATTTGCAAGTCTTAATATTTTGTTATCTTCTCCAGTTCTTTCCCTTCTCTTCTGTTTATTATTATTATTATTCTTGTTATTTTGCCAAGTCAAAGCATGAATCTACATAATACCCATTCCTCTTCCTATTTTCCCCTCAACAACAACTCTGTGAGGTGGGCTTCAGTCCTGTTTTGCTCTGTTTTTGGGAGGAAGCACTTCACTATTTAATGGTTTAGCACTGAATAACATTGATGTGGAAAGAGGGAATCTGTGAGCCATAGTCAAGAAGCTTTGAAGCCAGATGTGGCTTGTGAAGTGTTGCTTGTTCAGTGTTCTCTTCGGAGAAATATATTCTGTATTGTTCAGAACACAAGTGGATGAAATACATTCGTTTGTATATTTAGATGAACTTTGACCCAGCATCTAGGCTTTTTATGCAATCTAGATGAATGCACAGAGTGAGAGGAGGACTCTCGAAAAGCCTGGTTCTTCCTTCCACATTTTCCATGTGTAGCAGCTGATTGCCTTGAACAGAGTTGAATATATTTTCGAACCCAGACTTTATGAATCTCAGCACCTTTAAAATGTATGGATTTCAACATCCAGAATTCCCAAGCTAGCATGTGGGTTGGGGAATTCTGAGAGTTGAAGCCCACACATTGCAAAGTTGTTGAGGTCCAAAAACACTATTCTGATCTGTGGCTTTGCATTCTTTCCCCTTCAGAGGAATGCTTTTGAATGAACCGAACAGGTTGTGTGGTGGATTAGATGTTTAACGTGTCTAATAGCACTAAGAAGTAATGTCTACCATATGAATAGCAGGGGAAAAAATGGGCTAAGTGTATGCCTATTGATGACTTGCAATGTTATAAACATCCTTATCCACTGTATGGTATATTAAAGCATTATGCATCTGGCTCCTTTCATAGTTCTAACCAAAGGGTATATAGGTAAAGGTAAAGGTTCCCCCGCACATGCGTGCTAGTCGTTTCCAACTATAGGGGCTAGTGCTCATCTCTGATTCAAAGCCGAAGAGCCAGCGCTTGTCTGAGGACGTCTCCATGGTCATGTGGCCGGCATGACTAGACACCAAAGGAGCACGGAACACTGTTACCTTCCCACCGTAGTGGTCCCTATTTTTCTACTTGCATTTTTACGTGCTTTCGAACTGCTAGGTTGGCAGAAGCTGGGACGAGTAACAGGCACTCACTCTGTTATGCGGCACTCGGGATTCAACCCGCCAAACTGCCAACCTTCTGATCGACAAGCTCAGCGTCCTAACCCACTGAGCCACCGTGACCCTTAAAGGGTACATAGTTCTAGCAAAAAAGGTAAGATCAATTAACCATGGCAGAAAATTCTTAAAGTGAAATAAGTTAAGAAATAATAATAATAATAATAATAATAATAATAATAATAATAATAATAATAATAATAATAATAATAATAATAATAATAATAATAATAATAATAATATTTATATACCGCCCTTCTCCCGAAGGACTCAGGGCGGTGAACAGGGCAGATATATAAAAAATACAAAAATACAAAAGTTAAAAGAAAATTAAACATATGCCCAGCTAAAAACAATAAATACAGATATTAAAAATGACATAAAAACCCAACCCATCCCCCTTCAGGCCAGGCCGGCTTGTTCAAATAAGAATGTCTTCAGATCGCGACGGAAGGAGCGAAGGTCGGGCGCCATCCGGAGCTCAACCGGCAGCCGATTCCATAGCTCCGGGGCGCCCACAGAGAAGGACCTCCCCCTGGGGGCCACCAATCGACATTCTCTGATTGGTGGCACCCTGAGGAGGCCCTCTCTGTGGGAGCGCACAGGGCGGAGGGAGGTTGATGCCAGCAGCAGGTGCTCCCTAAGGTACTCCGGACCCATGCCATGTAGGGCCTTAAACACCATTACCAGTACCTTGAATCCCACCCGGAAGACAACTGGTAACCAAACAAGTTGTCTTTGGAGATGAGGGAGTTCAAGTCAGCTTGATTTAAAAAAATACTTGATTTCTTCAAAAGAAAAAGAAGAAATTAAGTAATTTGTCTGAGCTAATACCAGGAATCAGGACAAATCCCCTCCTGCTTATCAGAGTTCTTTGAAGCATAGCAGCAATCAAAAGAACTTGTGATATTAAAATTCTACAGAACTTGCCTATTTCCCAATTTTGGGGAAAGTTTACTTTCTACAGCTTCCCACTGTCCGAACTCAGAGTTTTCTAGCAGATTTCACATCACATCCCTGAAACCATCTTATAGAGTCTCTCTCTCTCTCTCTCTCTCTCTCTCTCTCTCTCTCTCTCTCTCTCTCTCTCTCTCTCTCTCTCTCTCTCTCTCTCCCTCCCTCCCTCCCTCCCTCCCTCCCTCCCTCCCTCCAATATGATACTAGCATCAGAGCTTTCATTGTGAACCTTTATACTGAAAAAAATATAGTCAGAAAGAACTGCTAGTTTTTCTGCTTTCACAATTTTTGGGTAATGTGGGCAGACATGTACACACCGCGTACTAGGGAGTGGATACATCATGTACATACAGGGACATGAGGAAGCTCACCATTTATTTTTCTCAGTGAAGAACTGAGCTGAGAGAAGTTCTGTTATTTCAGGAGAAACTCTGCTTTTGCAACAGGACAGTGTCAAATGTTTGTTTCCATTCTGTTCAGCTGGAAAAAGGATTGATTGGCTTATGGTGTAACCCTCATCCTGCTGATATTCCAAGAGTGAAGATGATCTCAGTAACTTCAAAGCAGTGAATGGATTGGGAACAGGAAGTGGTACGGTGTAAAGACAGCAAAAAAGCTGTGATATAAATTAGGCAGATGGTGAGACGAGAAAAGTTTTCCTCTCTTTCCCCTCTTAATTTATAGGCTGGAAAACAGCATTCTGGGATCTGGAGAGTTCTAGGAAACAATGACTTTTTTAAATTATTATTTTCAGTAGGAAATGGAATTGCTCCAAAGTAGGTCAGCCTTTTTCCAACAAGGCAATGGAAATTATCATTTCCAAGTGATATGCCATTCAAGTTGTTTTGGAAGATAGCACAGGAGGAAAAAAATAATCCCCAATAAGAGTGATCTTACTCACATCTGAATTTGAAGAAAAATATGAACATTAATCCAATCCTTTTCATTTCAAATAGTAATCATTCTTTGGAAGCCATCCTGTTCTTGTAGCATAGCTTGCCTAGCTTGGAGCTGACTTTCGACTGGCTTCCTCCCCCAGACTCCAAATCGATGCTTGCATTTCTGTTTCCTAACATTGCAACCTAAATGGCTTTTATGATCCCAAAAGGAGAAGAGAAAAGGATGGTTGGGGGGGGGAGGGGGAGAGAAATTGAATGAAGATGTTGAAAAATATAATTTCTCAATAATGCCCATTAACCACAGGGGTCATTGTGGCAAAAAGAACTGGATAAGAAATGCACTAAAAGCTCCAGTCTATTGGATGTTGTGACTGACAGCCTTTTCACCGAGCAGCTACAAATGGAACTAATGGTTTAAACTTGTTAGCTATTGTCAGAGGCTCCAATTCTCAAGCCAGCCATGGATGCTATGGCAGAAATCAATAAGGTATCACTTACAGGTTGAACTGCCAGATCATACAGCTTGCCTGAAGAGAAATGCTTCTTATATTCTGATCCTCCTGATGAAAGAAGTCTGTTGAATTTCTAGGAAGTCCGGCCTGTACACTCTTGCTAAAACAAGTAACTTTTTTAGCACATTAAGCACCACCAGAGAAGAATGTGTGTTTGGGTCTGTGTGTGCGCATGATGGTGATGGTATATGCCTCTACCTGCATATTGGGATGGAGGAAAAAAGGTTGGTGTGAAATAAACTGAGATATGCAGTTTCAGCTGATAGAATTCTCTCCACATGCACTGTTCATGCTCTATTCCAGATAGCACAGATGCTAATATTGGATTGCTATCTCACTGCATTTTGGTATATGTTATTTTTTTTTGTTACAGGACATTTTCCTTGGAATAAAGTTTTGAAATGTAAAGACTTTGTCCCTGTTCGCAACAGCTCAAAATAATTCATAAATCATTAGTGTGATTGAATTCCATAATTATAAAACTCAAGAGAATAAATATGTTGTTCCTTCCTTCCTTCAAAAATGGCTGTAATGGTGTGATTAAATGTCTGCTTGGTTTTGTCATGCACAACAATTGCAATACACATCAAAAGTAGGCAGAGCATCCTTCCTTTCATTCCCCATAGGCCATCTATGTATGGCCACCATATTGGCTTAGAGAGGGACCAATTAACCTAAAAACTTCCTACAACAACATGACATGTTTTACAATTCTCTTCCAACTACACATTTCTTTTAAATACAAATATCTTCAGTGTATACATTTTTGTATGCAACTTTAAATACATTTTTTAAAAAATGTTGCACACTCCAGTGGCCATATTTTTGAGTAGAGAATTATGGAAAGCTTGTGAGAAGCCTTCATTACTGCCAGCCAATGCTATTACCACAAAACCTATTTTAGGCAATTGCATTATTCAGTGGTAACTGCTCTCCCTGAATCTGAGTATCTCATACCTCTATATCATGTCTCTTTCTCACTTTTATGAACTATGGAGGAACAATGACTCCTTGTCTGCTAACATCTAAGACTGTTTTTGAGCAAACCCTGATTTTAACTTGATACAACAAACTACCAGGCAGAAGAAGGGCAGAAAAATGGACATCAAGAGTGAACAGTTGTTATACAGGCCCAGCTCCATTTTTTTGTATGATAGTTAGATAAAAGAAGAAGGGATATGAACAGAAAGAAACACTAAGAATCACCTTTCACTGGGAAGAAGAGGTCAGTGTTTTTTTTAACCGATAAGCATCAAGAAGTGCTAGTTAAAGAAAACAACTAGGCATCAAGCTTTGAAAAAGAGTTTTCAAAGAAAAAAAAACCCTCAGGCAATCGGTGTGTGCAAGAAACCTGCCTAAATGAATATCAGAATCACTTTGAGCCTGCAAGGATAAAACTAGCCCAAAAGGAGAGATTTCATCTTGTTTCTCAGAGATTTGTATTGCAGTTTGGGAAATAAAAAGATGGGGTTAAGAAACAAGAAGAAATCGTGCTCATGGCCGAAGAAGGTCAGACACAATGAAATGTTTTATATTCCATATCAGCTGCTAAAGTAAAGAAATTCACTGTGACTTTAAAGATCAGGATTAGTTCATTACAACCATTTGACTATTTTATCCTTTCCCTCCCCTTATACTTCCTGTGGTACGTCACTTCATTCTGTTGCATTGGACAAGCAGGTTTGAGAAAAGAGTTGCAGCAGTGAAAATGAATGTTTTGCCGAAATTTCTATTTTTATTTCAAATGATACCTATTCTTAAAAAGGATTCAAACTTGGAGGAATGGCAAAAGGGTATTAATAAATTTGTCTGGGCAGGGAAAAGGCCACGAGTTAAATTTAAGATTATGCAGGATACGCGTGAGAGAGGTGGTCTTAAAATGCCTAATCTTAAACTATACTATGAAGCTGCTGCTTTGTCAGCGATAAGTGATTGGATTAATTTAACACAAGTGAGATTATTAAATCTTGAAGGTCATGATTTGCTATTCGGTTGGCATGCATATTTATTGTATGATAAGAAGGTGGATAATGTGTTTAAGGTGCATATTTTAAGACATGCTATGCTGCGAGTTTGGAAAAAGTATAGACATAAGCTAAATTATAAGATACCTATATGGGCAATACCGAAACACGCAATAGAAAATATAAGTGTTGGGTTTAAACATGATGTGACTACATATAAGGAAATTTTAAGTTTGGAAAGGAATGTATGGTATTTGAAGCTGTACAATATCTTACGAGAAGAAAAGATTGTACAAACTTGGTTTCAGTATGGGCAATTACAGGCCAGGTGGAAAGAAGATCAGAAAATTGGTTTTTCAATGACTGATGAAAATTTGGTAAAGCAAATTAGAGATCAAGGTCAAGCACATATCAAACGGATATATCTTGCACTGATAGAAATTGATTCAGAGACAGAACTTGTTAAAGACTGTATGATAAAGTGGGCTCAGAATTTTCAAGAAGTCATTACAATGGATACTTGGGAAAAGATTTGGGTGAGAAATGTAAAATTTACGCAAGCTCAAAATTTAAGAGAGAACTTTTATAAAATGTTTTATAGGTGGCATTTAGATCCTAAAAAACTAGCAAGTATGTATCCGAACTGCCAGCCTAAATGTTGGAGGTGTGGTGGTGAAGATGCAACGTATTTTCATATATGGTGGACCTGTAAAAAGGTTAAAGCATTTTGGATTAAAATTTGGTGGAATATGCAAAAGATATTTAAGAAAAGGATAAAGTTTTGTCCGCAATTGTTTTTACTGGGCATTATTACTGACACTACTGTTGTGGACACTAAGTTGATGTTGAATTTAATTATGGCAGCAAGACATTTAGTAGGGCAATATTGGAAGAAGGAAGAACTGCCGACTATAGAAGAATGGACTTTAAAAGTTTCCAACCTGGCGGAAATGGCAAAGATCTCAGCGTACTTGAAAGACCATTCGCAACAGAGATATATTGTGGAGTGGAAAAAATGGATTGACTATATCCAGAATAAATATGGGACTAAAAAGTTTCACTTAGCATTTGAATAAGTATTGATGTGATATTTATATTGCTTGTAGTTATTTTATAAGAGTTAAAGTGCGATAGATTTAATAGTTTATTGTTGTTTGCATATGGTAGACTATGATTGTACTTTTATAACTTGTATTTAGCTCTGGGAAGTCGGGGAGGGGGGAGGGGGAGGGAGGTGTTGGGGTGGGTTGGGAAGAGGGGAGGGGGTTGGGAGGGGTTTTGTTTTGTTTTGTTAAAAATAAAATGTACTGTAAAACTTTTCAATAAAAAAAAAGAGAAAAGAGTTTCCAACTGCAAATCACATCATATACCTGTACAATTAGCACAGGGTCCCCCCAGGGCTGTGTGCTCTCTCCACTTCTCTTCTCTATCTATACCAATGACTGCATCACAAAAGATCCCTCTGTTAAAATATTGAAGTTTGCAAATGATACAACAGTGATTGGTCTCATTTGAGACAATGACGAATCTGCATACAAACGGGAAGTTGAACAACTAGCCTTGTGGTCCAGCTGGAACAATCTTGAACTGAACACACTCAAAACTATAGAAATGATCGTAGGTTTTAGGATAAGCCCTCCTATTCTACCACCTCCTACAATACTTGACAACACAGTATCAACAGTAGAGACATTCAAATTTCTAGGTTCTATAATATCTCAAGGCTTAAAATGGACACCTAACGTCAAATTGGTTATCAAAAAAGCACAACAAAGAATGTTCTTCCTGTGCCAACTCAGAAAGCTCAGACTACCCAGGGAGCTGCTGATACAATTCTACAAATAAATTACTAAGTCTGTCATTTGTACCTCTATAAACTGTATGGTTTGGCACTGCAACCAATAAGACAGAAACAGGCTTCAATGGATAGTTAGAACTGCAGAAAAAACAATTGCTACCAGCCTGCCTTCCATTGAGCACTTGTATACCGCACAAGCCAGAAAGAGGGCTGAGAAAATATCTACAGAACCCTTATAACCTGGACATAAACTGTTTCAACTTCTTCCTGAAGATATAGGGCATTGCACGCCAAAACAACTAGACACAACGACAGGTCCCCCCCCAAGCCATCCCTGTGTTAAACAACTAATTCCCACAACACTGTCAAACTACCTAATAGGTCTGTATTACTATTATCCTTCTCATCCTTCCTACTGTGTTCCCTGAAAACAAGACCTATCCTGAAAATAAGCCCTAACTTGATTTTTACATTTGCACCTACCCCAAAATAAGCCCTAGTTTTGGGGTGAGGCACACACGTAAAAATCAAGCTGCCCCATGCACCCTGCATCTGCTTACCTTAGGACACTGTAGCAAGGCCTCCCACACCCTGACACCTCTTGTGCCACTGCCTGAGTTCTTCTGTGGCTATTTGTGTCTGCATGCCACAAGGCACATTGCACCAGTGCAATCACTCACGGCAGGAGGCCACTGCTGCCACTTGCACACACCATAGCATGACACACCATGCTGCCTCCTGCTGTGAGTAGTGACACCAGCGTGATTGGTGTGATGAGCCATGAGGCCTCCTGCTGTGAGCGGTGGCATTGGGTCGATCAGCGCAATGAGCCACACAGCCTCCTGCTGTGAGCAGCAGCATTGGCGTGATCGGCGTGACAAGCCTCGCAGCTTCTTGCTGCAAGTGGCAGCAGCAGCATGATGCGCCACATGGCTTGTAGCTGCAAGCAGCTGCAGAACTCAGGCAGTGATGTGACAGGTGTTGGGATGTTGGAGGCCTGGCTACAGTGGTCCTAGGGTAAGCGGGTAAGACATCCCCCCAAAATAAGACCTGGTGCTTCTTTCAGAGGCAATATATATATATATATATATATATATATATATATATATATAAGATCTGGTCTTATTTTCGGGGAAACACAGTATTAACTTATTTTGGGGGAAACATGGAATAGCAATTTTAAGATGTATGGACTTCAACTCCCAGAATTCAAATTGAGTAGTTCACCCAACGTGGTGTCTGGGGAATTCTGGGAGTTGAAGTCCACACATCTTAAGGTTGCTAAGGTTGAGAAATCCTGGTCTATATGCTGATTAGCAACTACTCCCAAGGATTTCAGAGAGGCATTTTCCCAGACTTCAGAGAAAATGAAAAACATTTCTATATAGGAAATGTTGTCTATCATTTAGTTTCATGTTCTCTATGTGAACTAAACAGAAACCTTAGTAATTTAGTGCTGTTCTTTACACAAGCTTTTCACATGTGACATGTGTACTGAATTACTTTGGGTAGAGGTAGTTAGAGTTTGCCTTGTTTTTGTAAAATTGCCTTCTGGACTAGCAAGGTTTTTCTTCCCAATGGATTATTTTTAATTTGTATATGGAGACTGGTTGTTCTTTAAAGAAAAGCTGGCATGTGGCAAAGCAATACACAAGCTTCTAATATCATGTTTATTTCCAAGAGTGTCCCTGGGTCTGAACTGTAACACACAAACCTTTTTAGAAAATGAAAATGATCAATTGCTGAAGCTCAGGGCTAAGTAAACTGCATTCTAACTACGTGTGTGTGTGTTTGTGTGTGTGTTTGTGTGTGTGGGGAGAACAAACATAAGGAAAGTGGATGTATTATGAAGCATCTCTAAGGGAGAGAAGCCCTGCCACATCCTGGTAAATCAGTAGTTTGTAACTGATTGTTTTTCCGTGACAGCCATTTTGTGAATAGGCAATGTATCCTAGTAGTCATTTCCCCAAAATTTATTCTCAAAATGCCAAGAAGCTCCAAAAACTCTAGATAATAGAATTAGGGAATTCAGTGCCCTTTATTTAGAGTAAAAGTGCTCTAATCTCATACCATTAAACATACTGGTAGAAATAATAACTGTTCAAAATATCTGGAAGAGACAATGTTATCCATCATAGGAACAATTGTGGTTTATTAGCCGAATATCACCATGCTTATTAAATAAATTTTTAGCGAACATTATCTATACCCAAAAGCTAATCCAAGACTGAACTTTAAAAAATCTAAAAGCTTGTCCACCTGATGTTAGTCTTAGAAAAAAAATCCCCACTTTTCTTATTACAGCAAGCTCTCCTGTTACTAACAGCAAAATGTATAAAAGAGTTCAAGGATAAATTTTCTTTAAGTTAGATATCGACTCCTTGTAATGGATGGTTGTGATTTGCCATATATCTTCATTTTAAAAAAAAGTCAATGTCCACATTATTTAATTAACTTTCTCCACAGCTTTACACAAATGAGGAAGGAGAGCTTTGCTTAAATTTAATTACTTTCCCTTGAGGTGTATAGTACAGTGATATCGCCACAAAATAAGGACAGCTACAAATCAAGGTAAAAAAAATATTGGTAATTGATTCTATGCACGTTTTTGAATGAACAGTATCTCTATAGATTTCTCCCAAGTTGGAAGATATTATGGTTTCCTTATTTCTATTTTATTTCCCTTATTCTAAGGGCTAAATACATGCTAAAACAACAACAGGACTAAGATGTTAAAAAGGGAATATTTCCTGTTTTTTATAAGATGATTTCATTGGAACATCCCATAACTTTTCCAATAGTATCCAAATCCCCTAACTTTGAGAAATTCAATAAGCATTGATAAAAATTGTAGTTAGTGCAACACTTTGGTCTTTACACACTTTTCTGTTCATTTAGGATCCTTGCTAAATTGTGGCTCTATGGATTGTTTTCTGGAAATGCAAGAGAAAAATAGCAGTCATCATTATGAGGGTAGAAAGAGAACAGAAAAGTCAATTATAATTTGAGGAAAAACGGGGTGGTAAAAGTGACAAAATCTAGCATATTTTGTGTATTTAAGATGAAAGAGTTCATTGCATACACGTTCTCATGAAGTGTTTGAAATTGGGAGCCAAGTATTTAGAACCATCAATTGAATTTTCTATTAATAAAGGAGAATATTTGTAGCTCAGGGTTGAACTGTGGGGTCTTTGGTGCTCTCTGAGCTTGGTTGTTTTGTTGCAGATGTTTCATTACCAAATTAGGTAACATCATTAGTGCTAAGCACTCAGAAAGGATCAAGGACCCCTGATTTCCTGTCAAAAACTAACCAATTATGGTCAATATATGTCCAGTTGCAGAACTTGGGAGTAAAAATGTGCATTTAACATGGTCCAAAAAAAGTATCACTATAATATAACTTAAAATAATGCAGGACCAACTTTTTCCCCTCCTTCTTATGTGGATTGGATAAGGCAACATAGGACAATCTAATTCCCCACACTTAAAAAATAAGTGGGTTGGACATAAAGAAAATTGGGGATTTTGCACACCAGTGGTCAATAAAGCTGTGTGGGTTACCATAGCAATTTAACCTCTAATTCTCAAATTTTAATCTTAGAATTAATCACCATGGCATCAGAATAATATATATTTCAGAGCACCTTCATAGCTTTAAAATTCTGGTCAAATGGCAACAAACCTCAATGTTTAAGGATTTCCGTCCTGTCAAAATCACTGGCCAATGGGAAGGCTTCTGTCATTCACAACATTCAAGTTTTCTTGTGTTCCTTACCTTCCTGCTGACAGCTTCAAACATCTCAAGGGACCAGAGGATTCTCTCTCTCTTTCTCCCCTCTCCTCTCCCCCCTCTCTTGCATTCTCTCTTTCATTCTCTTTCTCTTCTCTCTCTCTCTCTTGTATTTTGACTATTGGGAGAAGCTGGGAGGGGCAACAGGAGAACGAAAGGTCTATATATGCATGGTTCTGCTTTTCTTCCCTTCCAATAAAATACTGGCAATTTGTTCAGCTTTTTCCTGTCTTGATAGTATTTAAAAGCATTCAATTAAGATTTTATAATGTGTCCAGTGAGTTAACCCCCCCTATGGTATTAGAAAAAAAATTACATATATAAATAAAATACATCAAAGCATTAAAAAGCTATTACACACTCTGAACATAAAATGGCAGAATAATGATGGATCCTGCCATGCAGCAAACATATTCAAAAATATTATCTTCCTGGTAATGAAATGCCATCCGTTTCATTTTAAGCTAAATACATTAGACATATCAGTGTAGTCTGTGCTGACACAGCAGTGAGTTGAAATTGAAAATCTGAAATTATATATATGATTGGACACAGTGTTAAAGTAATTTATAGGAAAAACCACAAATATGCTGGGTCTGCACCTTCTGGTGAACTCATTTTACAGAATCAGATAGAAGAAAACACTACCATTTCTAATATGCAGTTGGAAATGGCATCCCGCCAGTGTCCCAATATATATTCTGAACAGAGGAGTTGGGCAGAAGGGTGGGGGGGTAGAAGAAGAAGAGGAACGATGGAGACACTGGAAGAAAAAAAAAGCGAGGGAGACTTGATTCAAATTACCACAATTCTGCATAAGCCTTCGGGAAAGTGGCATTCGTTTTCATTACTCTGGCCTAATATGATACAGCAGCTATAGGAAATGTATTAACTATCAAGACAAATGGGAGATAACAGGAAAATATTTAGAGAGGAAGATAGAGGCTAATTTTAGTGTGACTGCAGAGGCGTTGTGTCTATTGCTATTGAGCTCACTGTGGCAGCAGAGATTATTATGATGATCATCGGATACCCGACTATCAGGAAATTAGACCAGAATGCAGGCTGGGAAGACTGGATGTGATGGTCTCTCACCTTTATTTTAAAGCTTTCACGGTCTCTTTCTTACCCAGCCTGGGCAGGCTGCTCTTATAATGGCATAATCGTTCCAAGAAAAGCCATGATGTTTCCAAGGTGTGAATCTATGCAGATTTTGAGAATGTATAACTTGGATTGAGAGAACAGAAGAGGCAGGATATGAGAGAGTCAGACCAGGCCTATTTAACTGTCGAAAGACAAAGTTGAGTCTCCTGCAGTAACCTCAAAGCTAGATCCAGTTTTTTGGTGCAACAGGATTTGGGCTAGATTCCACTGAAAGCCAAAATGAAGCATAGATCATATTAAACAACCGTATAAGCTTTCTCCCTTCCATCAATGTCTGTTGAAAGTAATTTCATACTCAGATTTCTCTTTTAGCCTGAAATTCCACCAATATTACTTCCAAACCAATTCTCTTTCAATTAATGTATTTACTAAGTGTTCATTACCTCTCATTCTTCCACAATTTCCTATCCTTTCCCAAATAATATTTTCATTTCCATTATCTCTTTTTATCTCCATAAAATGGAAAGAGCAAACAAAAACAGCCAAGCCTCCCCAAGCTATTTTTCAAAAAGATTTCATAAATGATGGCCCAATTCACTTTTACTTGGCCTCTAGCTGAAATTACAGGGTTCAGGGCAGTGTTTTTTTCTTCAGCCTTAGCAACATTCAGTTATGTGAACTTTAATTCCCAGCATTCCCTAGCCAGCAAAGTTGAAAGACACTGAATTGAGAGTAAGAAAAAAAGGGAGGTTGTAGTCAGGAGTCATTCAGTGTTCAAGTCAGCCTGGCATATATTTCCAGCAGCAAAGGCATCTGGACATGAAAAATAGCTTACATTCAGGACAGCAAGGGTAGCATTAAACTGACCATGGCGATGTGCAAAGTGGGTGAAGTCCTAATACTCCTTTCTTTCTTTCTTTCTTTCTTTCTTTCTTTCTTTCTTTCTTTCTTTCTTTCTTTCTTTCTTTCTTTCTTTCTTTCTTTCTTTCTTTCTTTCTTTCTTTCTTTCTTTCTCTCTCCCTCCCTCCCTTCCTCCCTCCCTCCCTCCCTGATCTTTCTTTCTTTTACACATCTTGTATAATGCATCAGGTTTATCTAAGATTATGACAGAAAAGTGTTCTTGCCAGTTTTCAGCAATCATGATCAAAAGGTAAGATGCAAAATATGGATGTCATGCTCACAAACCCTCCAGTCTCCTGCTCTGCAGAATCATACAAGTCCCAATGGGACAATCTTGAGGCTGAAGCTATTGAACACTTTTAGAAACCTACACGTATATATAATGGAATAATCAGTTAAGGACAAGCAGACAAATAGCAAAAAATGTATGCTATGTATGTATGCTTGGAGGATTTCTCCGTTGGTAACATCAGGTGAGCGCCCTCTAATGAGCTTCCTGTTTCTGAACAAAAAGCATCACCTGTGAATTTCCAAAGCCTTGGAAGTATCTAGCAAAGCAACTGAAAACTGGCAGAAATTGAAGCAAAATGTCATTCTCTCTGCGGTGGAAGCTGAGCTGCAGAAAAAGAATATCTGTAGAAGGATGTCTTTTACAGGGAGCAGGGGTGCTTATCAGGTACAATAGTTTGTAGCTCTCGAAACATAACAAGTATTCAGTGGTATAGTGATGAGAGAGCTTGAAAAACTCCACATTCCAGGAAGAAAAGAGATTTTTTTCAAAGGTATACGTTTCCTAAGAAAAAGCAGCGAGACCACATACAAAAGGATTTTCAACTGATTTCAAACTCCTTTACAAGGACTTTTGTGAAGAATGGAGACTAGTCAGGCAGGAGAATGAGAAAAACAGTTGTATTCAGCAACATGCTCATCTACAGTGAAATTTCCCTCCCAAACAGATAATATCCTAGAGAAAAACACAATAAATCATTCAAAGACTGGATCTTTTTTCTTTTAGTTGTTTTCATTGAAAGATAAACGAGATGACTTGAGGAGAGTCCATCAATGTCTAGAGAATTAGCCAAATATTTAACAACAAATAAGCCAAGAGCAGAGCCATACATTCTTATTAGCCCATCACCTATACAGGCCATTTACCACTTCATTGATATAAGAAATGGATGATGTATTCTTCTTATGTCTAGGCCATAGCTCAAAGCAACCATGCCCATGTTTTCCAGCTATAATTCAGAATTGCTATTTTCTGACCTGAATCCTCTTAATTGTTTCATATTGGAAGGTTTTCATCTCTTTGTTCCATTCTAGGAGCCGCCCCAGATCCAAATGGCTAACGTGTCCTCTCCTGTTCAATGGGTGGTTGTTTTCCTGGGCAGCCATTCCATTCTAAGCTACTTAGAGTTTAACAAACTTAAGTTGGATCCAGTGATGACCTGTTACATCAATGCATGAAGCATTGAAGCAACTCTAGAAGCTCATGAACCGTTCAACCCTTATATCTTCCCCTTGCTTTCCTGCTCTCTGCCCATACATAGCACTGGTTAAATGAGTGGATAAAAGGTGTCAACTGAAATTTCATTTCCTACAACAGTCCTAAATGGCTTCCAGAAAGAAGCAATGTTATGGGTTAGAGTTGGTTTAGAGAAAGCATTGCAACATGAGAAGATAGGTCACTCTATCTTGATTAACACATTCAGATGTATACAATCTAATTAACACTTTGTATTTAATGTCAAAAATGTTATACATAAAGAACTCTTCTTGTTTAGATGTTTCAACTGCTATTTATTTTACTTTATTGTTTGATCATATACTGGATGGGTTGGTGCCCATCCTAAGAACTTAAGGACTGCTGGTAGACTTTAAATATTTTAACAAACTAAATAAAACTATATTTAAGTATAGAACTTTTAATTGCTCCTAAAATGGCGCAATATTTAGGCCAATGGACATACTATAACTTGTCCCCCATTTATTGTACTTCTTAAAGATAACGTATACATTACAGTGAAATACTTTAAAAGTCCACCAAATTTCTTCTTCACAATTATATTTATTTATTTATTTATTTATTTATTTATTTATTTATTTATTTATTTATTTATTTATTTATTTATTTATTTATTTATTTATTTATTTATTTGATTTATATACTGCCCTTCTCCCGAAGGGAGAAGATTGACCAGGACAAAGCAAAGGAGTGTAGCTATTACTCACAATTAAAACAATAGGTGGGATTCAGTAAGGTTATTCAGAATGGCCTCTCAATCTCTTTAGCCTGAACCATTTGGCTAATGCAAATTTTCTTTGAACTCAGGTTAGTATTCTAACAGATAAAATAGTAAATCTAAGATGCCAGGGTTTAAAGTAAAATAAATATAAAAAGGAATGACATACATGCAGATAAATTGGTAAAATTTTTCAGGATATAAGATATCTTTTATTTATAGGCAAAAAGCATAAAAAAACCTGCACAATAGGAATAGTTAACAATGCTGGCTGAAGAAACTCTGTTGCCTGAGGCAGAGAGGATAACATTCTTTCTCCATTCCTAAAGAAACCAGATAAAATTAATTTAAGACTTTAGGCAAACATTTGATTTGGGAGGATCCAAAATGCCTCTTCTTTCAACAGAAAGTAAAGTTCAGGAAGAAGCAGGCAAGATTACCAGTTCAGTATCATCAATATGCTGATGATACCAAAACAATTATACATCTCCACACCTAGCCAGACAAGTAATGCTGTGGTGGTGCTAGATGAGTGCCTGGAGGTTATATGAATGAGGAGGAACTGTCTTTGACTAAACTTTGGTAAATCAGAGGGTTATGGGTTTTGCCTCCCCTCCCCAGCTCAGAGGATACTTCATCATTGACTTTGGATGGAATGGCACTTCTCCGGACTGAGCTGATGCATAATTTGGGGGTTCTTTCTGGACTTGTGGCTCCTGCTTGAGGAACAGGTGGCAGCCATGGTTGGGTGGGCTTTGTACAGATTTGTCTAGTGTGCCAATTGAACTTTTTCCCAGACAAGGAGGCATTGCTCATGGTCATTCATGCTTTGGTCATTTCTTGTTTGGATTACTGCAATGCACATTACATGGGGCTGCCCTTGAAGGCCAGTTCGGAAACTTCAGCTAGTCCATAATGCAGCATCATCCAAAGTAATGCCCCTCATACCTCTGCTATGTGAGCTGCACTGATTTCCAGTTTCTTTCAAGGTGCTAGTCATCACCTTTAAAGTCCTGTATGGGCCTGGTTATCTGAGAAGTTTCTCTAAGGACTTCTAATTACTTACCAAATCAGATAGACTGGATATGCTCCCTGGATTACCATCTGATGGGAGTTAGGAAGCGTGCCCCATAGGACACACTGCCCCCTGAAGCTCTGCATGCCTCCATCCTCCTAGCCTACTGTAAAGTTCTGAAGGCCTAGCTCCACCCCAGCCCCCCCAGGGTCAATTGTTGGGATCAGATTGGATTATTGTACATTAGAAGTTTGACTTGGTGGCAGCTTTTTGTTTTTAATGTTATCATGTGTTTAGTTTTATATTTTTAATATGGTTTCATACTGTTGTGATTCCTCACCAGCCAATGGATCTGGCAGCTGAGTCTGAGGACTCAGATGAGGAGGAGGGGCCTGGAGTGACATTAGAGTCAGAGGAAGGCTCTGAGGAATTCTGTTCTGTACCAGCCTGCTACCGGCCCTGCAGAAAAGGCAGGGACAACCCCTTTACAAAGGGCAAGAGGCTGGAATAAAGTCTGCCAAATTTATTAACATAAAACAGACACCAACCATGAAACAGGAGCTATGAAACAAGAACTATTCAAGTGGTTGCCTTCAGCAAACCAGCCCTCCCATGCATTCCCCCTTAAATACAGTTCAGGGCGTTGCTTCTCTCTGCCTTCTTCCGAGGAGCCCCATTGCCCTCCTCTGTTTACTCCTGATTGACTGCCTCCTGCGTCGGGCATCCTTGAACAGGGCCAGCTGTGGGTCATCTTCATCCACGCTGTCAGGCTCACACAGCTGGGTCTGTGTCGTGACCAGATGAGAGGGGCCTGGCTGGGGGCTCTCATCAAGCTCTTCAATACCCCCCTCCTCCTCCTCCTCTTAGTCGTCCGACCCAACTGCCAAACCCACAGGCTGACCCTGAATCACAACAAATTCCAAGACTTATGGTCAGATGAGGATCCTGGCCCCTCTACTCACACTCGGGCTGAGACACAGCTTTGCTGGGAACCTGAGTTGGACAGCAATGAGGAACAGCTGGGACAAATCCCAAATGCATGAATGTGCAGGCTGGAGAAGCGAGTGGGACAGAGGCATGCAATGGGGTGGCTCCAAAGGCAAAGGAGAAGGCATTAGGAAGCCATGCCTTGGCTGAATTATAAAAGGGGGAGGTTTGGGAGGTGCTGGTTGCCAAAGGCAACTGTTCGTCCTAAGGATTGAGTTTTTATGGACTGTGTTTGTTTGCCTTGGACATTGACTCAGGTATGTGAGAATACAAGGAATTGTTTTTTCTTGCAGTTCCTGACTGTTTTTTGGAAGAGGGGTTTCTCCTTGTGAGCATAACAAGGACTCACATAGGTTGGGACAGATCATCTACATTGTTTTAACTGTTGATTGGAAGCCACCCAGAGTTAGATAGAAGATGGGCAGCTGTATAAATATTTTAAACAAACAAACAAAAAAAATACTCAAACAAAATATCCTTATCAGTCCCCAATCTTGTTTCTAACTTGCCTGAAGAGTTCCAGGTTGAGGAAGAATGGATCAGTGGAAAAATAACCCAAAAAATTAGAGTAACAAATATGAAAAAGTTCCTTGGAAGGAGTGGAAAAATCCACCCCTATTTCTGTTTTGAGATCAGTGAAACTTTAACTATATTGACATTCTCACATTAATTTCTATTTTTAGATCTAGCATGATTTATAATCTCCCATAAAATGCAGGGTTCTTGGATAATTCCATCCTCCCACACAAATATCAAATTAAATTATATTTTAAATTAGCTTTAAATAGAGAGTGCAATATTAACTATAAGTCAACACTCTAGGAGGAGAAAAAATGAACCAAATTAAAAAGAGGTTTTAACAAAATCCTAAACTATATTTCTATCTAGATGTTTCAATAGCAGTCTCTGCTATATATAATTTTTTTTAATCCCATTTATATCCTGCCCTTCTCCGAAGACTCAGGGCGGCTTACAATCTAAGCACAAATCAAATGTGCTTAGGAATAGCCTTCATTCTATGTATATGCCTGCTTATTAGGGCTTTCCCCCCCCAAGCGGCATTATTACAAAGTCAGCTTATTGCCCCCAACAATCTGGGTCCTCATTTTACCTACCTCGAGAGGATGGAAGGCTGAGTCAACCTTGAGCCTGGTGGGATGCGAACCTGCAATAATTGCAGGCAGCTGGTGTTACTTAAGGAGGCATTAGCCCACTGCTCCACCAAGGCTCTGTAGAATAGAATAGAATAGAATAGAATAGAATAGAATAGAATAGAATAGAATAGAATAGAATAGAATAGAATAGAATAGAATAGAATAGAATAGAATAGACCTGGAAGGGACCTTGGAGGTCTTCTACTCCAGCCCCCTGCTTGAGCAGGAGAACCTATACCATTTCAAACAAGTGACTGTCTAGTCCAGGGGTAGGCAACCTCGGCTCTTTTATGACTCATGGACTTCAACTCCCAGAATTCCTGAGTTCAGCTATGCTATGCTATGCTGACTCAGGAATTTTGGGAGTTGAAGTCCATGAGTCATAAAAGAGCCGAGGTTGCCTACCCCTGGTCTAGTCTCTTAAAAATCTCCAGTGATGGAGCACCCATGATTTCTGAAGGCAAGCTGTTCCTTTGGTTAATTGTGCTCACTATTAAGAAGTTTCTCTTCAACTCTAGGTTGCTTGGTTTCTTGGTTCCTGCCCTCTGGTGCTTTGGAGAATAGTTTGATGCCCTCTTCTTTGTGGCAGCCCCTCAAATACTGGAATACAGCAATCATGTCGCTCCTGTTTCTTCTTTTCTTTAGACTAGCCAAATCCAAGTCCTGCAGCCGTTCTTCATATGTTTTAGTCTCCAGGCCTTCGATCATTTTAGTTGCTCTTCTCTGAACTTCTTCCAAGATCTTAACATCTTTTCTGTAGTATGGTGACCAAAATTGGTTGCAGTATTCCAGGTGTGGTCTTACTAGGGTTTTATAAAACGGTACTAATACTTTGTGTGATCTTGATTCTATGTCTCTCTTTATACAGTCCAGGATTGTATTAGCTTTTTTGGCGGCGGCTGTACACTGCTGGCTTTATTGCCACAAGAGGTCATTTTAGAGCACTTTTACTTTTTGAATTGAGAAAGATTTTACCATTGGACAACAGCTGTACTCTTTCATGTATTTAATCTTTTTTGTTATGGTCACTGACCATCATTTTATACAATTGTTATTGAAAGATACAAGGTTCAAATTAAAAAAGCATAAACATCTCTAATATCAGTAGAATGAAAAAAAATGGTTCACCACAAAGCTATAAAGGCAAGTCATATAGAATACTAATTAAAAAAACTACTAATAAAATAAAATTAAAAATTAATAGGATTATATAACTACTTATGAGTAAGGTACTATAAAGGTTAATTATTAAATGCTAAGCTGCTAGGAAGTATATTTGTACATGTATGTATGTGCACAAAAATATATTGGAGTCAGTGATTGGTGAGGAGTAAATTGAACTATATACTGAAGGAATACTGTACTAAGGATTAAACTATCCAAACTGGAGAGCCAGTTTGGTGTTGTGGTTAAGACCTCAGGCTAGAAAGCAGGAGATGGTGCGTTCAACTCCTGCCTTAGCCATGAAAGCCAGGTAGGTGACTTTGGGTCAGTCACTCTCCCTCACACCCCAACTCACCTCATGAGGTTCTTGTGGGGAAAAAAGGAGGAAGAAGATATGTTGGATATGGTCATCACTTTGAGTTATCTGTAAAAATAATAATGGTGGGATACAAATAAAAGGGACGCGGTGGCTCAGTGGGTTAGGACGCTGAGCTTGTCGATCGGAAGGTTGGCAGTTTGGCGGGTCGAATCCCGAGTGCCGCGTAACAGAGTGACCGCCTGTTACTTGTCCCAGCTTCTGCCAACCTAGCAGTTCGAAAGCACGTAAAAATGCAAGTAGAAAAATAGGGACCACTATGGTGGGAAGGTAACAGCATTCCGTGTGCCTTTGGCATCTAGTCATGCCGACCACATGACCACGGAGACGTCCTCGGACAAGCGCTGGCTCTTCGGCTTTGAAACGGAGATGAGCACCGGCCCCTAGAGTCGGAAACGACTAGCACGCATGTGCGGGGGAACCTTTACCTTTACCTTACAAATAAATATGTTTCCTGCATAGAGTCATGGCATCTGAAAAAAATGACACCTTCATGGAGATATTAGAGTTTTACAGTCCAACAGTAAGAAGCTAATTAAGTCATCCTCAGAACAAGTGAAATTTCTATGAGCAAGTAAAATTTGGAACTAAAGCCACACTGGACTTCTCTTTGCACCAAAGAAGGGACAAAGGTACTGGTATAAAACTCAGTAAAACTAAATCAATCTCTCAGATGTTATATGGTTTTATTCTATGCAGAAAGGATAAAGGCCTTAGATACCTCTGTCCAGATTCCTAAGAGGACAACTCTGAGTGTCTTGCTTCATTTAGAAATTTAGGAGGATTCCTCTGTATAGCGCTCCACATACAGTATGCCAATTTTATTTCTGGCTTAAGTTCTGTTTCTCTGCTGATTTGTGGATGCTGTGATCCTTTTGGAAAACTTTTCCATTCCTGGAAAAACAGAATTCAGAGATTTGCACCAATGTGATTTATCTAGAAAAGCTCTCTGTTACTTGAAATTAGAACCATAGTTTGCCCATACTTTCCAGGTAGAGCAAAGTGACAAGGTGTCTGATATTGGTAGTATAAAAATGGGAAACATTTCGTGCTTAATATTACCTGCCTAATGCATTGTAAAGCATTTTTTATTTAGTTTTTTATTTAGTTTGCTTTAAAACCTTATTATCTGAATTTGCAGAACACACTTATTATCTCTGTGCCTTGGAAGACCATGAAACACAAGCCCATAAATTTACTTAGTTTTTATTTTATTTTATTTTATTATTTTATATATTATTTTATACTTTATTTTATTATTTTATTTATTATTTTCCCCATATACTGTATTTAGTGACCAATAGATTATACTGACTAATAGACAGGTTTCTGATTCTGTGCAGAAAAGAATGGACTTTAATTGGAGATAATTTACTAATTAATTAGCAGACACAATCCCAATATGGACTCAAAAGGAAATTATGCCTATTTATTCAATAAGGCATTTAAACTCTGCATAATGTTGTAGCTTAGACGAAACCTTTTTTTTTTATGTTTTTGGTCATTCGGAAAACACTTTACAGTTAAACCTATCTGTTTTACTAGACCTGGAAAAAGTACTTACACTGTGAAGAAACTCTGTCTTCTTCCTATAAATCTTGATCCAGAAGAATGTCTTTTCCATTTATTGCCAACCTGTCAAAAGTTGAAATATCAAGCCTGTAAGAAGCTTTGAATAAAAAATATAGTAGAACTAAAAACAGTGTGTTTTTTTTTGTGTGTGTGTGTAATTAGAAATTGTATTGTTCTTCATGGAGAAGGAAGATATGTAGCACTCCCTCATTTAAAAAAAAAATCAGTAAAAATAACCTAGATTAACTTTTCCCAATTTGAGGCTGTATAGATTTGTGGAATCACAGGTTCCATTATCCTCCATGCCTATTGTACCTATACAGCCAGAAATAGACACATAGTCAGTTATTTGTAGCCTGCCATATGGTATTCTAGCCAGACCCTTGACATAATTCCATTGACAAAATAGACACATAGAAATAAACCAATTTATGCACCATAAAAAGGGAAAAGAAAAAAAAAAGATCAGAACACATTCCCTTCAGCAGCTGACATGCAGATAAGCAAGGATTAACACTAGACTAATAATAATAATAATAATAATAATAATAATAATAATAATAATAATAATAATAGTAAGTTGGAAGGGACCTTGGAGGTCATCTAGTCCAACCCCCTGCTCAGGCAGGAAACCCTATACCATTTCAGGCAAATGGCTGTCCAGTCTCTTCTTAAAAACCTCCAGTGTTGGAGCATTCACCACTTCTGGAGGCAGGTTGTTCCACTGGTTAGTTGTTCTAACTGTCAGGAAGTTTCTCCTTAGTTCTAGGTTGCTTCTCTCCTTGACTAGTTTCCATCCGTTGCTTCTTGTCCTGCTTTCAGGTGCTTTGGAGAATAGCTTGACTCCCTCTTCTTTGTGGTAGCCCCCGAGATATTGGAACACTGCTATCATGTCACCCCTCACCCTTCTCTTCGTTAAACTACACATACATATTCTGCTGAAAAGCGATGGAGATCCAATCAGGGCCCCAAATGCAGTTCAAATACAATGCAAACCAATCAGGGCCCTAGCTACTTTTTTGGTGCAGCCTTTCCAAAACTTACAGAATGTCATGCACAAAACAATACCCTAATTAAGGAATGACAAGAGAGAAAGCCACACCCCTATCAACAATAGCAGAGCAAGCTACTGTATATAAATAGGGAACAAACCCAACTCTCACTAGCATTGATTATGTTATCTAGTTGGGTAATGAGATGTCTGCAAGCAAACAACCAAGCTCAGAGAAGATGAATTTATTTTTCAGACTGTTTAGTTGGAGCTAGAATTTATTATTGTTTTCTCTGAAATACAAATAAATTGAAAAACAAGTTTTGTCAAAATATTAAGTGAGCTCTACCGCACTATGATTCCATGAAGTCTCTGCAGTTGTACACATCTTTGCCCATTATATAGTATTAGTAATATGTTGCAAATGCTCAGCTTTTTGGCAATTTTCCACACTCAATTTCCTTGCTTTAGGGATCAATCTGTTTGCATTTTCTCCCAATTGCCTGACACTGCCCTCCATTTTAGTTTTTGTTTCATTCATTTGCTCCATTTTGAATAGAAACCATGAAATAAAAATAAAATAGAATTTTAATTACTTATAAGGTTTCTGCCAGAACTCTGGATCTGAGTTAACATATTTCACAAAGACTAATGATGTGGTAACATGATGAAAGGAAGGACCTTGAGACATCTCTGTATTTGACTAGTCCATGATGAGGAAGAATGTTTTTATAAAATTGCAAAATAATACATGTACGTATGTGCAAAATATATATAGAGAAATTAGACAACCTGTGACCTGTTGGGTCATCATTTCAGAGATACATCCTTACTAGGTTCCTCAATGTCTTCCACAATGGCAGAGCTTCTACTGTACTACCTTCACTAGAAAAGCTCTTAAAAACTTGGGAGATAATCTGAGGTGTTTCTTCCTTGAAAATAGTCCATATTGAACTGTATAGTGCAATCAAAACTCAGCAGTCGACCACAGGAAATGTTTTATGATATTTGGTATAAAGTCATAAAACCTTTTATGATACTTTTATGTCATAAAATGTTTTATAAAATTTGTCAACTTTCACTTCCACTGGTGTCATGGATTCTAGATTTTGGATGCATTTTGTAAGTTAGCCTATTTGAGGTATGTTGGTTCAAAAATCGTTGCCCCATGATGTACCATTTCATGCAGTTAAGAGTTACACACAAACAGGAGAGTTCTAGTAGTATACTATATATCAAAATATCTATATCTAGCAATTTCTATTTATATACACACAGAGGGCGAATGAGAGAGAGAGAGAGAGAGAGAGAGAGAGAGAGAGAGAGAGAGAGAGAGAGAGAGAGAGAGAGAGAGAGAGAGAGAGAGAGAGAGAGAAATTGACAACTGTTCTGGGGTGAAATTACAGTAACAAAGGTAAAATGAGGACCCAGATTGTTGGGGACAATTAAGCTGACTTTGTAATAATGCCGCTTGGGGTGTGTGTGAAAGCCCTAATAAGCAGGCATATACATAGAATGAAGGCTACTGTTAAGCTTGTAAGCCGCCCTGAGTCTTCGGAGAAGGGCGGGATATAAATGGAATTAAAATAAAATAAAAAATGAAGCAGGGGGTAAGAGTTGCTCATTGTTTTGAGAGGCAGTGAACTCAGCTACCAGCAAGTTTGAAGTTAGGAAACTGAATCTTGTTTGGCTTGTGTGTTTATTGGATAGTTCTGAATGTGTATGATTGGCTGTTGTTGTGAGTGTCAGATTTGCAAGTGTGTAGACAAAATGATGATGAATGTGTCTTTGATCTGCAGGTGGTGATGACAAAGTAGAGAAATGTTGGTTTGACTTAAAGTACAAATGGAACAGATGGTGGCCTGGAATAACTCAGTGAGTACTTTGCTTCAGTTTCTGAGACATAACACCAAATAGAAATGTTCTGTTAACAAATAAGATTAGGAACTTTAAATGGACTCAAATATATTTGTGGCTGGGCAGAAGCTTATATTACACACTTATGAGTTCATACAATGTTTACAGAATAGAAAGCGTAATGCTGTTTAATAAAAATTACGCAAGTAGCAGTTTTGCAGTGAAAATCTATTTAAATCAGAACAATCTAGAATATTGAAACATAAATGCATTCTGAAAAACTATTTGAAATGTGTACTGTAGTAAAAAAAAACAGATTTAGAAGTATGGAATGTTGGTACAGATCTAATTAAATCAGGCTAGACTAAACTGGTAAGGAATAACAAAGTCAAATTGGGTTAGAAATTCAGCCACTGATTTGAAGGCTAACATAGCTATCCTTTTTAAAACTAGAAAAATATATATCTTATTTTGCAGATTGTTAAGACCTCCAAAAACTATATTTTTCTGTGTTGAACTGTTTTAAATAATTTAAATGCAGAGTCTAGGACTCTAGGTCATATTACCACAATGTCAAATAAGGTAGAAATCCAAATGGGAATAGAAAAAAATGCTTTCAAAAAGCTGCAATACCACAATTCTGAAATAAGAATGTTTCTATTTTTTATCATTGCAGATAAAAATATATGATTTGTCTATGGTCCTATAGTCATACCTTATATGTTCTAATTTTGGTATACATCAGAAATTAAGGACAAGGAGCTGCTGATCAGAAATTTCTATCTTTCACCTGCTGGAAAGTAAACTATAAAAGTTCTCAGACTAACTGAAGCGAAGAACAAAACTGGAGAAAATGTGATCTTGTACAAAACAAAGGAGATGGAATCAGAAAAAGGGAACCAAATTGTGCATTTCATAGGGAGGAAGAAAAAAGAAACACATGAGGAGTTGAACATAGTGTATGTATAAAAAGTTATATATTAAATTAGAATGCTGAAATTCTTTCAGATAGAGCTTTCTAACTTTCTTCAATAAATATTGATTATCATAAATGCTTGTATTTCTTGTGAGCTTACCAAAGAAATTCAGGTCTTCTCTATTTTAGTGAAGACTAGCAAGGGTATAAGAAAAATGTTAAAAGAAATTTAAATACTGTGAAGCAAGATTACAAAATGTGTGGTTTAATTCAAATACATCAGAACCAGGAAGAATAAAGAAAACTCTGATTGGGCTTAACAATTGACTGAACAAATCAGTCAGTTTTATTTCCTCTGACATGCTTATTTTGTTAAATTCAAGTTCATTGTCCTGTTAAGAAATTTTTGTGTGTGCAAGGAGGATTGTGTTAGCATTTCCAAATGAAACAAAAAATATTTTACCCTTCTTCACTGGCCAAATTCAATCAATGCAGCACGGAAAGGCCACGTTGCAGCTGCCTGCCATGAAGCTATTAAGGATGACAATTGTGCAGGGAAAAAGAAGTCAAATATATTTCAGTGCCACATGCTGAGATTAAATCAAAGACTTTTAGATCTCAAAGAACTCTGTCTGGATAGATGATTCAGTCTGGTTTTCTTAAAAATTTGAATATGAAAAAATACCCTAAATTTCATGTCTATTGAGAGATATTTGTAAATTTTGGTAAGCTCTTTGTGAAAAAGACACTGACAAAATTTGAACCCACCTGAGTTCAAAGATAGTTGGAAGCTCTGAAATGGTGCTACAAAATGTGGTGATATCATCTTGAGTAAGAAGGTAACAGCGTTCCGTGTGCCTTTGGCATCTGTCATGCCGGCCACATGACCACGGAGATGTCCTCGGACAAACGCTGGCTCTTCAGCTTTGAAACGGAGATGAGCACTGGCCCCTAGAGTTGGAAACGACTAGCACGCATGTGCAGGGGAACCTTTACCTTTACCTACCTAATGGTATGTGGGAATGACCTTGAGAATCAGGACGAAGTGCTACATTCAGGAGAGTTGTTGAATAAGATGCAGCTTATCCCCCAGAAAGAATGTGAAAATGGCAAACTCAGAAGGGACCACCCCTAGTTTCTTGGGCTGTAAAGGCAAGGTTGGGAGAGAGACATACCTTCAGACTTAGAAGATTCTGTTAAAATTGCAGCTAGTACATCTGAGCGTGCTTGCTTCAGAATACTATGTCTGCCATCTTGCATAATTGTTGGGGCATTACCTCTGTATTTTTCTTTTCTTTTAAAAAAATTAGGCATTCCTTTAAGTCAGTTTTCCCTAATCTGCTGCCTTCCAGGTGGGTAGGATTTCAATTCTCACTATGTCTAGCCAATATGGATGAGAGGGATTCTGCGAATTGAAGGCTGGGGAACACTGGGAAACTCTGATTTAAGAACAGTGCTCATGGTCTGACATCCATCACAATGTATCATTCTGTACCATCCCTCAGTAGGGAAGCTACCAAACATGGTAGAGAATATCTAAATTATCATTTTTTGTGGTGTTCTATTTAAACATGCACTAAAAAAAATAACAGTGATTTTGCTTCTTCTCTGTTTTAGATGTTCTTTCACTGAGATAAGCTAGAACTGTTACAGGCCATCGGATAAACTTTCAGGAAATAATGCATATTGATACTAATGAAGAATGGACAAAACAATATCAATAAACTCCATGTTATGATCACTGCAAAAATTTCATTGCATTTCATTATCATTGCAGAAACAAAGCAGACACATGGGCACCGTTAACACAAAAAGATTTCTTATGGCATCAAGTTTTGTGTAGCGCAGATAATTTCAGTAGATTATCAAAGTGTTATTTTAAATTATGATACATTCACATATTGATGGAATGAGTGGACAGAGATTTAAAACAGTTAAGTCAAAAGAAAAAGAAATATGAAAAGAACAGCTGTGATAATTACTTATTAACAAAGCCCATGTACAAAACAGTTCTTAAGTGATAACATTGCTGTTCTTTTATTAGTAAGCTGCTTAACACTTGATGAATGGTTTAACAATTAAAAAATCTCTGAGACTGTTTAACTCACAAAGATTATTGCTGAACTGTTGACGAATTGTATCTGAGCCTTTTCACCCCTTTTCATGTAATGGAAAAACCCCCCACCCCAAATGTTATAGTAATTCCATCCGCATAAAAAGGTAAAAATACTTAAGTCAGACTCCAACTCCTGGTGACCTGTGGAGTAACTACTTACTTTGAAAACGTTTTTCACTTTCTAGAGTAGCCTAATATGTCTCTGAGGTATGCCAGCTCAGGAAACAAACACTATTGTTATTATTGTTATTGATGTAGGACAGGGGTGGGAATGACAGCCCCTTTATGACTTGTGGACTTCAACTCCCAGAATTCCTGAGCCAGCATGAAACTAAGGCTTATGTTTGGGGTAGGGCTTATATTAGGCCAACCCCCCCCCAAATCAAGCTAGGGCTTATTTTCAGGGTAGGTCTTACTTTCGGGGAAAGTTACAACTGGTTGCTTAGTGACTGAAGTTATGACTGATAAAAAAAGGGGACTTATGAGCCAGATTTGAAGTTCCGATAGTCAGGCCCTCTCCACAGTCATCTGACTGAAGTTCAGGTACTAGGCAACATGGCTACAATTGTAGGCATTAGCGGCATCCCACAGACACATGACCACGTTTTACATGTTTTACTGAAAACTGGCACTTACTTCATGATTTTCGGCTAGGCCACACCCAAAGCAAACATTTGGTTCATTTAATGACTGTGGTGTTTGCTTAAAAAGTTAGTAAAATCATTTTTTTACAACCGTTACAACTTATGACTGTATTGGACAGGCTCCATTATGTGTGTATACTGAGGACTACCTCTACATATTCCTTTGATGAAGAATTCCAAGCGATAGTTAGTGACTATACTTTTATTTTTTACTTGTTTTATTCTTCTCCTTTGAGGTGCAAGAATGGTGATTAAGTGGCTGAGAACACTAGGAAAATATTGCCATGAATATAAAACAATTGCAAAAGTATGAATAAGAATATGGCATACATCTAAAAATGAGGAATTTAGGCTCTTAAATATTTGTGGAAATAACAGTGCCTTCATGTGCATCTGGTGGATTTCTTTTGGAAAAAGGATTTTGTTTGGTTCGAATTGACGAGGACTCAGAGTGGTTAACACTGAACGAGTTTATTGAATACACAAAGTCAACTGTCAAATGTCAAATGTTGCAACCCTTTTATAGAGAAAGCGTTTGAACTGTAACCAATACAAACAGTCTGTTTTCCCGCTCCTTGGTTGTGGCGTCCAATGATTGCACCTTATTTTCCCGCTTTAAACCTTGCAAAGCTGCACAGTGTTTGCAATATCTTTTATGGCTTATTGCTAACTATTTACATACACAACACCCCTTACCCCCCAGTTGGTGTCATTTCTTTACAAAGTCCATTAGGTATTTTGGTGGCCTATGTATTCTAGAAGGGTATCTGTTACTTTGGCTGCTAGGGACCCTTCTTCCTGGTTGACTGCTTGGCTGCTGGTTACTATGCTGGTTACTACTAGACCTGGGCTCAGGGTTACTGGCTTCAGATGTACTGCCTTGTGTATTAGGTTGTGTTTGGGATTCAGTTGTCACTGGCCTACTTCGCAGGGGTATTTCCCAATCAATTGGACTGAATTGTTGTTGATGGGCATCAGGAAATGTGTCATCTTGCCCCACCACTACACCACTTTCAGGCCTAATGTTATCTGTACTGTTTGCCCTAACTGAGCTTTGGTCCCCCTCAGCTGGCACACACCCACTAGATCTTTTCCTCAGCTGGTCTATGTGTCTTTTACAGACCCTATTCCCTTCCCCCTCAATGATGTATGATAGGGGACCTAAGATTTCAGTTACCACCCCAGGAATCCATTTATCCCCTTGGGCGTAGTTCCTGGCCCAAATCAAGTCCCCCACTTCAAATGTTCTGTTAGGAATGTCTAATTCAATGTTTGGTTGGAGTCGGTCGGGGTGTAGTCTGTCCAACTTGGTCAAGATTTTTCTTCCCCACCTCATTTCAGCTGGACTTTTCCCTGTAGCCGAACAAGGGGTTGTGTGTTGAGCCAACAAGAACTCAGCTAGTCTCTGATGCCAGTCACCTCGAATGATTCTTTTAAGCGCGTCCTTCGTGGTCCTCACGTTCCTTTCAGCCAATCCGTTGGTGGAGGGGTGGAAGGGTGCAGAAGTCTTATGCTTAATCGAGTTGGCCTTGAGGAAATCCTGAAATTCAATAGATGTGAATTGTGGCCCGTTATCAGACACTATTAAATCCGGCAACCCATGAGTGGCAAAGAGGCCCCTTAATGCCTGTATTGTTCTGCCTGCCGTTACTGAACTGACCGGTACTACTTCTAGCCATCTAGAGTAGCTGTCGACCACTACAAGGAACGTTAACCCCTGGAAAGGTCCAGCGAAGTCAATATGAATCCTGGACCAAGGATTCCTAGCTAGCTCCCATTTATGTGTGCGGATGTGTTGTTGTTCAGGCCTGGAACGTTGGCACAGATGGCAATTGGCAACGCATTCCTCAATGTCTTGGTCCAATCCTGGCCACCACAAGTGACTCCTAGCTAAGGCCTTCATCCTTACTATTCCAGGGTGTCCCTCATGCAATTCAAATAGAATAGCTGATTTGTGGATTCCTGGGATTACTACACGAGTTCCCCAAAGTAAGCAACCCATATGAGCTGATAGTTCATCCTTCCTTCGGAAAAATGGACTGTATTTTACGTCTGGGTTGGCGTTGGGCCAACCGCTCATGACCCAGGCCATTACTCTCCTTAAGATGGGGTCCTTATTGGTTGCCTCAGCTATGTCTTTAGCAGTTAGGGGCAGATCAGGAATATCTTGTAGGGACATTACTTGTCCCACTGGGGCAGGGTCCTCCTCTGTTGTGCTAAGGGGCAATCTGCTAAGAGCGTCTGCATGACCCATGTCTTTACCTGGTCGGTATTGGAGGGAAAATGAATATGCTGAGAGGAAAATGGACCATCTCAGCATCCTGGGAGACATAATTTGGGGAGTCTGTTTATCTGTGGTAAACAGTCCCAGCAGGGGTTTGTGGTCTGTCAGTATTGTAAAGTTCCTGCCATACAGGTAGTCGTGGAACTTTTTAACTCCTGCCACTATGGCTAAAGCTTCCCGGTCAATTTGAGCATAGTTCCGCTCTGCCTTGGTTAGTGTGCGGGAGTAGTAAGCAATGGGTCTTTGCATTCCCTGGGTGTCTAAATGGCTGATTACTGCCCCAACGCCATAAGGCGAAGCATCGCACGCCAGGTAGATTGGTCTATTTTCTATAAAGTGGGTTACAGTTGAGCTACTGGAAAGGATATCTTTTAAGGTCTGGAAACTCACTTTGTGCTTGTCTTGCCAATGCCAAGGGGTCTTCTTATCTAAAAGCCTGTGCAGTGGTTCTGCAATGGCAGCCTTATGTGGCACAAAAGTGTGATAAAAATTTACCAAGCCTAGGAAGGCCTGTAGCTCAGCCTTGTTCCTTGGTTCAGGAGCCCCTTTTATTGCTTTAATTTTTTCAGGGGTAGGGTGGACTCCGCTTTTGTCAATCCTGAACCCCAAAAAATCAGTGGATTTAACCCCTATGCTACATTTTTCCTTTTTTAATTTTAATCCAGCCTTTCTAAATCTACCCAGTACCTGTTCCAGCCGCTCTACTAACATTCCTTCATCTTTTCCAGCTATTAGGACATCATCAAAGTAAGGGCATACTCCAGGTATGCCCTTTAAGGTCCTCTCCATCACTTCTTGGAAGATGCCTGGAGCAGCTGCAATCCCAAATTGCAGTCTGTGGACTCGGAACGCCCCCTTGTGGGTAACAATTGTTTGCGCCTCTGCAGCCTCTTTGGAAACAGTCAACTGTAAGTACGCATGCGCCAAGTCGAGCTTGGCGAAGATGGCGGCGTCCTGGATCGTGGCGAGGACCTGCTTCACCGTCGGGACCGGGTAAGCATGCTTTTTCATTCCAATGTTGAGGGTCGCTTTATAGTCGGCGCAGATCCTCACATCCCCATTGGGTTTGAGGGGTGTGACGATCGGCGTCTCCCATAAACCGCCCTCAACGGGTTCTAAAACTCCGAGGCCTACAAGCCGGTCGAGCTCGGCCTCGATTTTTTCTTTTAAGGCAAAAGGTACCCTCCGGGCCTTTAGCCTGATTGGATTTACTGAGGGGTCTAGGTTAAAATTAATGGGGGGCCCTTTGTACTTGCCTAGAGATCCATCGAATACGTCTGCAAATTCTTTGCAGACGGATTCGAGGGTCTTATTTCTAATCACAGAATTTATTCCCCCTATCCAAATTCCCAGGGCAGGAAACCAATTAAGCCCTATTAAGCTAGTCCTATTCCCCTCCGTAACTACCACATCTAAGACCCCCTTAAATCCCTTAAAATTAACTCTAAGGCTGGTCTTTCCCTTTACGATTATTGGACTTTTTTGGAAGTCCATTAATTGAATATTTGTTGGGCTAAGTGGAATTCTTTTTCCACTTAGTTGTTCAATTTTTTCCAGGGTTTCAGTGGAAATTATCGACACTGAAGCCCCAGAGTCGATTTCCATTCTGCAAGGAACCCCTTGCAGAAGGACTGTGATTTTTAATTTTCCGTCCGGAAAATTGTGCCCCCTTCCCTGCCTTTTCCGATTGACTCGGGCCACCTCCCCTGGGTTTGAAAATTTCGCCCGGGATCTAGGGGTCTCCTTGCCACTAGCATTGGGGGTTACCTTACCCTCTGGCCACACATCGACTTCATTCAGACGGGAGTCCCGGACGCGGTTTCTGCAGATGGCCTGGATGTGGCCGGTCTTGCCACAAGCCCTGCACTTGGCGGTGCGGAATCGGCAGGAAGCGCGGGGATGGTTGCCGCCACAGCTGCCGCATCGGTTCTGGGTGTCGTTGTCGCGCGGTCTGGTTGCGGTGTCCCGCCACGGTCGTTGTGCCCCGGTCGGTGGTCTCTGCGGTGTTGCGGGTTGTTGCCGGCGGCCGGGTTCGGGCCCTTCGCTTCTAAGTTGTCTGGGTGCCATCTTCCCAAATCGCCTGGAGACTTCGGCGATCTCTTCCTCCCACTGCTGATCCACCTCCCCGCAGTCCACATAGCCCTCTTGGTTAATTTCAGGTGCTGTCGCCATGCTACTGCGGGGGGGGTCGCGATACCCGGTAGACTCATACGTTAGGAGTTCGTCGAGCACTTCCTGTAAATCGCCAGTAGGTTTGGCGATTATTCTGTTTTGTAATTGTTCATCGCGTAAGCCTAGCACAACTCTGTCCCGAATCCTGATTTCTAAATTATCGTATTTGCAACGAACTGCGGCTTCCCTAACGGCAGCGACGAATTTCTGTATGGACTCCCCCGGTCTCTGATTTCTCTTCTCGAAGATGCGCCGCCAAAAAAGTTCGGACCTTCGGGGAGTAAAGTGCACCTTTAGTTTTGCAAGGAGGTCGGCATAGGGCACGCTGGAGACTGGTTGTGGCTGGCACAGCCCGACAGCGACTCTGTAGACCGGTGTGCCGCAAATTGTCAAAAGTGCCGCCGCTTTTTTTCGGTCGTCGGTGATTCCGTTCACTAACAGGAATCCTTCGACCTGCCCGATATATTCTTCCCAATCTTCGGGGAAGTTAGGGTCAAATTCCTTCAATGACCCGATTTGCGCCATTCGGAGAATTTTTTTTTCCTATTCTGCCGCGGCCGCTCGGTTGACTGTGACTCGCTCGGACTTTGCCGCCTTCATGACAATTCTTCCTAATCTCTGGTCTTCTGTCAATCCCATCCTCGTCGCCAGTTGTTTGGTTCGAATTGACGAGGACTCAGAGTGGTTAACACTGAACGAGTTTATTGAATACACAAAGTCAACTGTCAAATGTCAAATGTTGCAACCCTTTTATAGAGAAAGCGTTTGAACTGTAACCAATACAAACAGTCTGTTTTCCCGCTCCTTGGTTGTGGCGTCCAATGATTGCACCTTATTTTCCCGCTTTAAACCTTGCAAAGCTGCACAGTGTTTGCAATATCTTTTATGGCTTATTGCTAACTATTTACATACACAACAGATTTCACTTGGCCTGACCTAATCCTAATAAAATGAGTTTATATGCCACTAAAGAAAGATTTACTTTAAAGCTAAGAGATAAGGAACAGAAAATGAACATGGTGTCTTTTGTGTCCATCTTTTAGATGTGACAGACTTTACATAGCAAACTAACTCAGAGACCTGTATTTTCAGTTGCATGAAGGCTGTATCCCCACTCTTCATTTTGAGCTGGACTTCTGTAATGGGAAAAAACCCCAGCAGTATTTGTACAATGTAATCCAGTGTACATCTAATAAAAAAATGAGACCCTCTAATACTAATCGGATTTACTTTTGGAAAAGGTTGTATGGGATTTTGGTGTTAAAGCATTTTGATTTTCAACTTCTTTTTCAGTCTATTTAATAGTGAAAAAGAATATTCACTACAATGGCCTCTAAAAGTAAACTCAGGTGATGCCAACAGGATCGGTGCACAAAAAGCATTACTGAGAAAGGAGAGATTAGCAAGGTGATGCAAACTCTGAGGCTTCTTGAAGCTAAAAACAACTGCAACCTTTTGATGTAAAAGTGAAGGTTGGATGTGTGGTGGCTGATTGGCTAAAACTAAACAGATTGTCCTTCTGTATCTCAGCTGCCTTCCACAATTCCTATAATTTGTACAACTAAGGGATACTTCTTGTTGCATCTTGTGAGCTCTTGCATGGTTTCTACTTTCTTGTTCAAGATTGTAGGCAGTGCAAAGAAAAGCAAATATATCATTGATTTTTTATGAATCTGTGATAACTGTGGGATCTGTAGTGTAGAAAAGTCAGCTGCTGATAGGATACCAGAAGGGATGGAATGCAATACAATACAACAATGGTTCTCAATCTTTTCTTCACCATGGTTACCCTTTAAATACCTTGACCATGGCCACAGACCACCAAGTCTTAACTCAAGATTTAAATCATAACATTTCTTCAAGCCTTTGTGGGCCCCACCTGTGAGACATCGCAGTCCCCCAGGGGTCCACGGACCACAGGTGTGGAACCACTGCAATACAACATTAGTTGCAAGTTACCCTTTGATGTATTTCACGGAACCAAATATAAATATCTGGAAATAAGAAACTGGACCAATTTACAGGGAATGTCCAGAAACTTACTATTCTATTTTTTTTAAAATTTTAATTCCATTTATATCCCGCCCTTCTCCGAAGACTCAGGGCGGCTTACAAGCTTAGCAGTAGCCTTCATTCTATGTATATGTCTGCTTATTAGGGCTTTCACACATCCCCAAGCGGCATTATTACAAAGTCAGCTTAATTGCCCCCAACAATCTGGGTCCTCATTTTACCTACCTCGGAAGGATGGAAGGCCGAGTCAACCTTGAGCCTGGTGGGATGCGAACCTGCACGAATTGCAGGCAGCTGGTGTTACTTAGGGAGGCATTAGCCCACTGCTCCAGCAAGGCTCTTTTTTTAAAACGTATCTAAACGTATCTTCTTACTCAAGATCAATTAATCATTTTAATTGAACCCTTGAATCAGGTGCAAACCTTTGAACCATGCAGCACCTCAAATTCAAAGGCAAAGAAATAACTTCAGAACACAGCTACAATTCTCCATATTAGAGGTATGTTTCCCAGAGATATGTTTCCTTTCTGCTACAACTATGGAAGGCAGCTGCATGGTGCCAGGGAAAAAAAAGAGGATTTTAAGCAATGTCACTCCTCTCTAAAGCATGTTTTGCCTTCAGATATGGACTCCTGTTAAAAATTAATAGGAAATATAGCATGCAAAATAATTGCAGTGGTAATAAAAGGATATGTTCCTCTTATGTCCCTATTTCTACTCATTTAAAGCTTTATATACATATTAACTGCTCATAGGAACAATAATGAACAATTTCTCCATTTTGTGAAGATACACTATAATACCAGTTAAAAGAGCCTTGGTGGAGCAGTGGGCTAATGCCTCCTTAAGTAACACCAGCTGCCTGCAATTCGTGCAGGTTCGCATCCCACCAGGCTCAAGGTTGACTCAGCCTTCCATCCTTCCGAGGTAGGTAAAATGAGGACCCAGATTGTTGGGGGCAATAAGCTGACTTTGTAATAATGCCGCTTGGGGGGGGCGAAAGCCCTAATAAGCAGGCATATACATAGAATGAAGGCTATTGCTAAGCAGATTGATTTGTGCTTAGATTGTAAGCCGCCCTGAGTCTTCGGAGAAGGGCGGGATATAAATGGGATTAAAAAACAAAAAAACAAAAACAAAAAAACAGCCAGTCATTTGTGTGTGTAGCTTGAAAATCCATGTGTGTACAAGGAGACTCCTTATTACAGGCAATAGGGAGTACGGAGATATGTAGTTCATTGATATCTACAGCATCACGTAGCAGAAGATGAAAAACCACAACTCTTCATATGTTAAAATCTTTATCCAAGTACAGTATATTGTTTAGGGCATAAATTTGAAGGCTATCCCAAAACTCAGCATGAAAGTCTTAAAATAACTAATAATAGATCAAATAGAAAAAACATCTCAAACTCTATCCAAACATCCATGGGTTTTCTAAACATTGATAACTGACGATAGAATTACTTATGTCAGTTTATAGCACTGAATGGCCTCAGAAATGCACAAGATTTTTCTTCATTATTTTGAAGGACATCATTGATATGTTAAGCAGATCCTGGAAGAATAATAGCTGAAACCCCAGCTCAATATATATTTATTGATCAAAGGAAATGGAAATGATGTAAGAAAAACTAACTGTTAAATGGGACTGGATACATGTTTTGAAAAACATTTTCAAAGAATAATATTTCAAACACTTCTTCTATTATATTTATTGAAATGTATTACATGAGATGTAAAATGTGTATTGTAAAGTTTACCCAGGTTGTTGACTTATCTTAAAAGTTGAAAAAAGGACTTTATGTCAATTTTGGAATGGATCATGCACGTTTATAGTTATGCTCATTATTACATATTTTGCTGTTTTTAAAAGGGCAGAATATATTTTTATGAAATCATGGGTTGTCCAAATACTAATGGAGATAACTCAAGTTTACAAATGTCTTTATATGCTCGTGTTTATATCTTGTACTTATATACTCGCATCAAAAACTTTTCACACCAGAGCCATAAAATTTTGAACTTCATTTACTACACAGTGGCACTAATTATACCGAAATGGTATATAATGTCAAGACAAATTGCTATGGTATAATTTGATGGTACTGTAATCAAATGTTGTTTCCTGGAAGGTCTGACGTTGTTTTCTGAAACACTATGTATGACTATTTGGGTTTTTATTAGGTCATACTTCAAGCCAACATGAAAATCAATGGTACACTTATTATGTTTAGGTTCAAAGGGCTTGAGCTGTGAGTTCAGATAACAGCCTTGACCTTTTTCTTGTTGATATGTGTACGGCATGGGTGAGTGTGTTTCTCTTTTTCTTATTATCTTAAATTACCTCAAAGCTGTTCTAGAATAAA
Organism: Vipera ursinii; assembly: GCF_947247035.1. NCBI lineage: Eukaryota > Metazoa > Chordata > Lepidosauria > Squamata > Viperidae > Vipera > Vipera ursinii. Next base: position 229,188,720 of record NC_139513.1, read on the forward strand.
ATTTGATTTTAGAATCTAGGAGTTCATAGTCTCTCCACTCCCTTTTGGAATAGAAATGGCAAGCAATTATGCCAGAAGATCTCAACTAATGGTTAATTTCTCCTTGGAGGCTTAAAATGTATCATAGCCAGACTGCAGACCTAATTACTTGCCCTGCACACACATAAGCTAGCAACTGGATGAATCTAGCAAACTTTGTGCTGGACACAAAGACATTTTCTGTCTCTGTCTCTGTCTCTGTCTCTCTCTGTCTCTCTCTCTCTCTCTACTCAGTCCATTTTGTTTTTTAGAAATGACCACCGAAGACCAAACTTGCTGGAGCAAAACTATATAATATGAGCTCTAGAGTCTCAAACATTTGAAAAGTTCTGGGTGCAAATCCCAGAGATTTCCTAAAGTTGTTACCAACTTCCACTTTTAATGCACAGTTCAGCAAGCAGTGCTTTTTTTGTAAAAGAAAAAGGTGCCGGAACTCACACATGTCATACAACCCACCTTGCCTACTCTACAAGGTTCCATCCAAAAAAGGTGCCGGAACTCCGTTCTGAGCGTTCTATGACAAAAAAAGCCCTGTCAGGAAGCATCATGCAGCTGCTCTGTGGGACAGATTGTCATCAGTAAAACAGAGCCACATACTAAGAGAAAATCTAATCTCTCAAGAACTTTATACAATCTAGTATACTATGATTAAAATAATCAATGATGTTTAAATCGCAAAATTCACTTTGATTTTATGCAGAGCTGTAGGATGTTGAAATCATAAACCAGCCCTTATCCCAAGAAGCTATAATGTTCCAAAATCTGGGCAAAACATTTTCTGTGTTTAATGTTTACTGTGACCATGATTAGTTATATTTATTTTAGTTGGGTTTCAGGTAATTTTTTTCAATGAAAATGTCTTTGGTTGCTCTGCGGGATAATCTCTATAGGACAAAAGACAGAAATGTGCCTTTTATTGGCCTTTCATAGACTTTGAATAATATCACATATCATAAAAAGGGACAAAGTTCTCTCAGATGTGGACCTCCTTGGCCTGCCAGAAGGCCGATTTTAAACAATTCAAAAGACTGATGGTGTCACCAGAAGAGGCAAGGCTACATTTTTAATTTTTTTTAATGAGGAATGGGAATTAGAGACAGAATAGTAGCAAGAATGATCTGCCTCCCACAGACCACTCAGTTTTATTTTCACCTTATTATGGGCACAGGAATGGATTCAGGAGAGTGGAATCAAGCTGCTGAAAAATTGGCCAGTTAACAGAATAACAGAGTTGGAAGGGACCTTGGAGGTCTTCCAGTCCAAATCTAGCTCAAGCAAGAAACCCTATACCATTTCAGACAACATCTTCTTAAAAACTTCCAGTGTTGGAGCACCCACAACTTCTGGAGGCAAGTCATTCCACCGATTAATTGTTCTGTCAGGAAATTTCTCCTTAGTTCTAGGTTGGTTATCTCCCTGATTAGTTTCCATCTATTGTTTCTTGTCTTGCTTTCAGGTGCTTTAGTTTAGAGAATAGGCTGATCCCCCTCTTCTTTGTAGTAGCCCCATAGATATTGGAACACTGGTACGTATATGTCACCCCTAGTCCTTCTTTTCATTAAGCTAGACATACCGAATTCCAGCAAATGTTCTTTATATGTTTTAGCCTCCAGTCCGCAAATCATATAAGTTGCTCTTCTCTGTATTCTTTCTATAGTCTCAACATCTTTTTCACAACATTGCAATCAAAACTGGATGCAGTATTTCAAGTGTAGTTCTATCAAGGTATTGTAAAGTAGTATTAACACTTCACATGTTCTTGATTCTATCCCTCTGTTAATGCAGCCTAGCACTGCATTGACTTTTTTGACTGCTGCAGCACATTGCTGGCTCATATTTAAGTGATTGTCCACTAAGACTCCGAGATCTCTCTCACGGTTACTACTATCGAGCAAGGAACCACCTATACTGTACCTGTGCATTTGGTTTTTCTTGCCTAAATATAGAACCTTACTTTTTTCACCATTGAATTTCATCTTGGCCATTGGGGTGTCAAGAGTCCAGGGGGATCAGAAATAGGGTGCTTGGGGCCTACATGGGGCCTGTAGACTAGAAGCACTCAGCTGTGAACTATAATATATTTCTGCTAGGCATGAAAAATAATTGCTAGATTCCAATTGCCTCTTAAATGAATGGCTATTTTTAAAAAGTAAGCTCATTGTGTCACTGTTTAACCTCCTGACAGACCTGATGCGGAGCGTCGTCAAATTCTCTTTCTCCCACACTGTTTAATATCTACATGAAATCGATGAGAGAGGTAAAATGGAAATAACACCCACTTCACATTTTTCTTCCCTCAATTGGAAATGAGACTGTGCTTGAGTATGGTTAAAGACTGGATAAGAGCAAATTAAATGAAACTCATAAAAAACCTAAAATATTATAGACTGGATGTCCAGCTGGTTAAATAATGTCCCAGCTCTTCCAGATGGGGTCATAAGTGCTATACAAAGTTACATTTACACTCTAGAAATGCTTATTGATCTAGCATTGTCATAACTGATATTTCAGTCACAATCTTAACTGCCAGGGATAGTTTGGCCACAAATATTCTCCTATTTACATTCATCCAGTGCAGCCTTATACATATTTCCATTTGGTCAGAAAAGGCTGTAACTTTTCATCAAGAGCATGCTTTTGTAGACATTATTTCTTTTTATTTGTCAGCCAGATGGAATTCCTGTGCATTTCTGGGAACCAGTCCTGTTTTTATTTTTTAAAGCCCTAAATATTTATGGGGAAGTTATTATCATACCTGCTTCATTGACTGACTGACTGATTCACTCATGTGCCATCCAAATTCAAACTGATTTTGGGCAGCTCAGAAGACAAGACAAGGTGATATAAAAATAACAATCTAATAAAATAGGAAGTGGCTGTTCTTGCATTGGTGCTGTACAAATCTTAACTCTTTTCAGATCTAAGAACTTTCTCCAAATAACATTTGTTGAAAAATGATTCAGGAGAGGTTTCCCACAAAGACTATCCAGCATATAGGGAACGGTTGCTGGAATTGGGTATGTGTAGTTTAATGAAGAGAAGGGTGAGGGGTGACATGATAGCAGTGTTCCAATATCTCGGGGGCTACCACAAAGAAGAGGGAGTCAAGCTATTCTCCAAAGCACCTGAAAGCAGGACAAGAAGCAACGGATGGAAACTAGTCAAGGAGAGAAGCAACCTAGAACTAAGGAGAAACTTCCTGACAGTTAGAACAATTAACCAGTGGAACAACCTGCCTCCAGAAGTGGTGAATGCTCCAACACTGGAGGTTTTTAAGAAGAGACTGGACAGCCATTTGCCTGAAATGGTATAAGGTTTCCTGCCTGAACAGGGGGTTGGACTAGATGACCTCCAAGGTCCCTTCCAACATCATCATCATCATCATCATCATCATCATCATCATCATTATTATTATTATTATTATTATTATTATTATTATTATTATTAATATTTTAAAATGTATCTGAATAAGTCGTATTGGGGAGCTATACAATCCTTTTAAAAGATCCATTTCTTTTGTGAGTCACCCAGAGAACTTTTATTATGGATCCAATATTCAAACCCAGTCAATAATATGTAAGCAACATATAACTCTCAATCACACAGAAAAAAATGTAAGCTGCTTTTTCTTACTTGTGTCTCTATTAAGAAAGAGTGTACAGACAATTGCTTTCTCTTAATTATTTCTATATTTAATATTTGATTAAATTTAGACTATCTTACTATGTTCCAGCATAGGCTAGTTTTAAATCAAAAGGCACTTTCAGGTCTGTTTCTTGCATTCTGCTAAATATTCCTTATTTCTTCAAGCTACACCATAAGAAGCACGTGACTGCCTCCTCTGGTTTCAGTATCTTGTTTCCAGCATGAACAGACAGGTAATAACCATTCAGCTGTGCCATTACCTCTTCTAAAAACTGTTATCAAAATGGTCATTATACATAATGGAGATTATTATAGGCAGCTTGAGAGATTTTTTTTAGATACATCAGCATAGAAATAGGTGGCCCTTTTTAGCCTTAGACATTGATAGAAATAATACCAGGGCACAATATATATGGCAAATGTTCCCTTTTATCTGAACGTTGTCAGCAATGAATGCAGTCAGTACTAGTTTGTACTGTTAAATTATATTTATTCAACAGATATATTTACCATTGATTTGAAGGGGGAAAAAATCAGAATCCAGTGCTAATTGTTATATTAGAATACAGAGTTAATAATGAACAACCGCAGCCTTTTTGTTCAATTTACATGGGCTACTAGTAATAGGATGAAATATTGCTTTTTATAATCAGAAGTATTAACATTTTCAAGAATATCCATCTTATGTCAACATTATCTTGTTCCTCTTGTTAAAGTTCTATATTGATTTTCCATAAAATATAAGGCATCTAGTCCTTATTTTTTTTAATATACTTCACTTTTGGATTACTTTCCTTATGAGCTCAGCTCTCGCTCTCTCTAGAAAACTATCGGCTCTCACTGATTCTCTGTTTCAATCAGCTAGTTTTTCTCTATTTATCAGGTTGATTTTCCCTTTTCTTTCAAGCTTCTGACCCAACTCAGGTTTTGTTAGAACAACTGCTCTCCTGCCCTTGCCTCTCCTCTTCACCACAGTATTGTTATGTATTGGAAACTGCAAATCCTTTGTGAATTGTATGTGATGCTTATCACACCATTGGTACTAGATAAATATTTACTAGTCAGGTTCGTTTCTTTGGCATCTCTGGTTTTTGTCACAAATTAGTTTACAAAGCAATCATTTTCACTTCATAAAGCTGCCTGTGGACTTGCAGCTCTGCTTATTTGACATCAGGACCTCATCCAGTCTTCCTCTATTCCCCCCCCACAAGAACTGCATCTACACCCTCTTCTCTAAGAGACTTAATGCCAACAGAAAACCTAGACACAGGTCTATTGCTGTTAAAGCTGAGCTTGATCTACGTCACCTTTTTAATTTTTTTTTACTAATATAGGTAAGACCAAGTGTAAGGGTCATCCCTCAATTCCATTTTAAATCCCCCAGAATACACTGCCATATAAGGCTTGCTTAGAATAATCTTCACTTAGGATCCTTCCAACCTGCAGCCAACCCAGTTTTTGTATCTGTTTTGTCTTTTACAAAAAAGCTCCATCTTTTTAAGGACAGGTGTGCAGAGGCTTCATTCTGGTGATCCCTCATTGTATTAGCAGCCTGGGTGAGATAGTTTCTTGATTCAGAGGCTGATATGAAGCTTGACAAGTTTAACTGCTTTTGTGTACCATTTGACAACTTCTTCTTCAAGCCAACATTTGGAGATTTTTTTTCTGGAGAGTGTTTAGTAGAAATAAAATGAAAAATACCAGTCAGGCTTTTCACAAACCCTGATAGTTGGCTGACACTTCACTGCTTCCTCCAATTTGTATTGGCTTATTTCCTGTACAGGTCCCAGCCAGAAAGAGAAACTCTTGTCTTCAGTTGTGATTTATCAAAAGTTGCTGGAGGTATCTTTGTCTACAAAGGAAATAATGGCAATCAGAAACCAAACTGTTAAGTCTTTTATTAGAATTTGTTATACTGTACTGGCTGAATGATGAACAGTACAATTTATCCATTAATTTAAACAATAAAAGCAATGGACACATGTGAACAGTATTGTTCACTGAATTAAGAGTTGGTTTTGCTTTCATTTCCAGAGCAAACTGCTTTTAGAAAACTGTCATTTTTGTCTGCAGGGATTGATTTGGATTTTAATTTAAGGTTTAGGCAGTCCATCTTTCTTGAGTCCCACTGGCCAGTTGAGCTGATTTTTCTGTGCAATAGCACCCTTTGGCTCTTAAAAGAAGACGAAAAGGGAGCACAAGAAGTTGCTATTTGCGAAATAAATGTTCCATTAAAAAAAAAAACCACAGTAGCAAGTGTAATTTTTGTCACATGGATCTGTTGCTATCACCTCTCACTTTGTGCTGAAGTATTCGCCAGAGCATTTACATAAGTGATTCTTCCTCCCAGCCCTGACATCTGCCACTGAGAATCCTACATTATTCATCAGCGTGCTAATGGCAGGTGATGAGATCTTTTCACGCTACATCCCTCTCAGTAGGTGTTTATTACTCTGTTCCCCAGCAGCCTGCGATTACTGCGGGCCAGAAGAACGCTACATCCTTGCTTGACAGGTAATGGAAAATGCGCTCTGCTCACTTGCTTCACAAGTGCAGATGAAGGTTAGGACGAGGGCAGCTGCCGTCTTGTGGCCTCTAAGATGACGGTCACTTTAAACGTACAGCTATTTTTTTGGAGATCCAGACAAACCATGTCAGCAATGTGGTAATCTATCTTCTTTAACTTCTGCCATTTCAAGGAATCATCAAGGTGCAATAATTTTCCTTCCTGTCACCTGACTCCCTCAGAATCAAGAGTGGAAGAATCAGCAGAAAGGAAGATTGGAGTTTGGTTAGCATCTGACTATGTTGCTGGGAAAATTGAATGACTGTTAAGCAGGATGCTGATGTATGCGCATGTGACATGTAACTGCATCTCTCTCTCTCTCTCTCCTCTCTGCTAGCAGTGAGTAGCCTTGTCGAAAATTGTTAGAAAGAGCTTGGCAATGAGAAACCGTTTCTAATGATTGGGGGAAGAGCCTTGTGACTCAAATTATAGGGTGGAGCAGATCATCGCATGGAAATAAATTTTAATTTCTTTGTTTTCAGTCAAAGTAAGAGTTCCATTTACTGAAATGTTTCATTGCAATCAATTGCTCTGGCTTTTTGTTGTTGTTGCAGACAAGACACTGTTAGGAAAATCAAAATAAATGGAAGGTGATTGCTGTAATTTAATAAATTTAAGAAACTATCATATCATTCTTTTAACCAACAAAAGATATTTTTTTAGAAAGATTGGGACACGTTGACAGATACACTTTCATACTAATTATTCTGAGTTTTCAGGTATTTCTGATGATTTTTTTTTGCACTTTTACGTACATCCCTTTTAAGCATGTGTAAACATCCTCTGTTTTCCTACCATCTCTTTTCTCTTTGCTTCCTACTTAAAAGAATTCTGCTGAAAAGGAAAGAGAGTAGAATACAACAGCTTTTAAAGTCATTTTCTTTCTCCTTTATAGAAATATTCCACACTATTTTTGTAACTGTCATATTTATTTTATTCGGGGAACACACGTTCCCCTATGAAAGATTTTATTTCCAGAAAAGTGGAAATAAAGTCATTGCTGTCCATAGCAACATCTACCCTATTGCTGCTCAGTCCCTAAGCTTTCCTCTAAACCAGGGGTGTCAAACTGCTGGCCCACGGGCTGGAGCGTCACGGAGAAGCCACGCCCATCCCATTGCCGGCAATGGGAAAAAGTTCCAATCATCATGTGATGTCGCGAGTTTCACATGTCTGCTCTAAACAGAACTCTTCTTGTACTTATTCATAGATGGTGTTACAACACAGTCTTGTATGTGACGATGATGTTGGATTGGGGAAAGTACACCAAACATACACAGATGGGATCCTCAACATGCTCTGGTTGGGAAGAACCAGGAGAAGAAAACACAAAGCAAGACCATTTTCTCAACAATGTACAGATAATGTATCTACTTCTGCTGCTTATGAAACACTGTCCACTTTCATTATGTATTTGGAACAACTTCACAGATGGAGGGAAGGATTTTTATTGTTCCCTTACTACTCCTTCCTGTCCTAACCCCCACCCTAAAAAAAACCCCTCAACAGACACGGAAAACATATTATATCAGTGAGTTTCAGTGATTTGACTGTAGAATAAATAAATTGTCCTGAAGGCAGAACAAGAAATAATGGATGGAAGCTTACCAAAGTGAGATCCAGGGAGGAACTTCTGGTCAGTGTGAACAAATAATCAGTGGAACAGCTTGCCTTCAGAAGTTGTGGGTGCTTCATCACTGGAGATTTTTAAGAAGGGATTGGATAGGTATGGGGTCTCTTGCTTGGGAAGGGGGTTGGACTAGAAGACCTCCAAAGTCTCTTCCACCTGTGTTATTCTGTATTCTAAATATCTGTACTTATGGTGGGAATAAGTAAGTAGAAAGTTTAGAAAGTGATTTACAGTTCCATTCCACTAGCAAGTAATGTTTAACTGTTATAAATCTCTGATAAACAGAATAACAATATACTAGTATAAGAACATCAGTAAAAACAATGACCACTGTAGCACCGACAGCATCCTTACTGCCTGTTTTAGTGCTTTAGTGTTAATATGCACCAAACCCAGTAATACTCTGAAATGAAACTTGCATGGAAAATCTACTATCATGATGGAGGAATGGGGTGTCCCAATAGTGGTGAGTGATCTGAAAGGTATGTATTCTGAAATATGTTAACCTGTGCAAAGAGAAACTGAAAGGAAAACTTCAAATATCTATCTATGTCACACTGAAGCTACGGCAAATTTACTATCTCTTACTAGGAATTATAAAAACTAGAACCAGTTGGTAGAGTTTGTAAATGGTACATAAATAGAATTGTTTTGTTTAAGCAATGGAAGAAACATCCTAACAGAACATTTTGAGGAAACAAGAAAAAAAAATTCTGTATATTGGTATATTCTCATTCGGTGTAGGTTGGATAGCTATTGCTCAAGGGTAGCATAAGTCCACTCTGCATGTGGACCCTGCATTAAGCAGGAAATTAGCTTAAAAGACTTCTAATATCACGATGGCTCAGCGGTTAAAGACACTGAGCTTGTCAGCTGGAAAGCTGACTGCTTGGGTTTGAGACCCGAGTGCTGTGCGACAGGGTGAGCCCCTGTCACCTGCTCCAATTCCTACCTACCTAGCCATTCAAAAGCATGCAAATGTGAATAGATAAATAGGTACCATTTTGGTGGAAGGTACCAGCTTTCCATATACCTCAGCATATAGCCATGCTGGTCACATGATCACAGAAATGTCTTTGGACAATACTGGCTCCTTCAGCTGTTTCTTAACAGAGGTGAGCATTGCCCCCCAGAGTCAGACATAACTGGACAGGGGAAAGCTTTACTTTATCTTTACCTAATGTCCTGTTCAACTCTAGTGGTAGTACTGTGATGGTGCATTGAAAACCAGTACATATGATCTTTAAAGATGAAACCAAGAGGTGGTTTTTTGAGAAGAAAATGTGAATCTGTATTGTTCTATGATGCAGTTGCATTCATACAGAGTCTGAAGAGTAAATTCTTCCAAAGTGGTACCCTTCTGATAGAAAATTCTAAGCTTGGTATTTGTATTTTGGGGAAGTTTGCCCTACAAGTACAATCTACTAGGTCATTTATTTTGTAAAAGCTCTATTGAAATGAATGGATGTTTTTATGAGAAGGATTTGCAATTTTCCATTCATTTCAATGCAGCTCATTGTGCTCGTGTCAAAATATATTTAATCTTTTTTTGTCATGTCCTTGTTATCAACACTTTGGAAACAAAAAGGCCATATTTCATTGCTGTCAACAGTTTCCCAGCAGAAGTTCAATCAACTGCAATTGTTGAAAGAAAAAGGAAGGAGCAGAAGAAGTTTACTGGAAATGCCATAAAAATATTCAGAGGTATAAGTAAATGGATTTATTTTAGTCTTGCAGAAGTGAACAATCTCAGGGTTTTTTTTTGCAGCGGGGGGAATACAAAATTCTTTCTTTTAATGATATTTTAAATTATCAAGATAAAGACAAGCCAAAGAGGTTTTTTTTAAGCCTTGTAAGATACCCATGAAATAGAAGGCCATCATTAAATACAACACATAGGAAAGGGTTGGGATTAGACAAATGACATGCTTCTTGACCTTCATAAATGAATATTAAGGGATGTGGCTGTTCAGCAGAAGGTTCTTCCTGAGGGTATAGAGAATGAAAATGCATATTTTGTATAATTGGAGATATTTGTGAAGCTTGAAGCTTTCATACCAAGGCGTTCATATCAAGGAGCTCACCAGATGCCCCAAGAATGTGGAATCTTTGGACTGGGCTAAGAGAACGAAGAGTATTAGCAGACCACAGACACATCTTTCATTTTCTGTGATAGAACTTGCTTATAGCCCGTTTTTTGTTTTAATTAATTTTCCTGCCATAGATTCTAAAGGGATCAATTTCCATTGTTTAGTATGCAAGAAGGGATAGTCCTTCCTTGTATGTTCTATCAAATCAAGTACAGGTGCAGATCCTGACTACATCTGTGAAAATGTTGATCACAAGAATCAATGGGGGTGGGGGGGTGGGGAGGGAGGGGAGGGGGAGTGAAAACTCCAACATAGAGGATGTGAACACTACAGGATACTGTGATATCATCTGAAAACATTCAAGCAATGCGAGCTCATGGGTATCTGGAGTCCCTAAGCCACATTTATTGAGGGTACCACTTCCCAAGTTGGGGTAGCTTTGGTCCCCATCCTGTTTGTGTCAGGGGCACTGTTTGAGGCATTTCTGGGTTGAAAGAATTAACTGGAGACATCACTGTTGCCCAGGGGATGTCCAAGGGGCTCCTTTCATAAGGAGCTGGAATGAATGATAAAAGCTCACCTCGCCATACAGCGGCACCCAGGTCTTGAACAAGGGCTTGCTAACTTCCAGCCCATCTTAACTACGTGAGCCACTATGTTCTTGGGAGCATTGATGTCCCCAAAAGTTTAGCACCCTGGACCAGTGCCTACTTGGCCTTAGCTTAAAGTCAGCCCTGCATTCAGAATTACCCCAAATGTCAAGTAAGGGAGCTAAGCAAAGCCTGGCTTTACAGAGATATGGAAAGAGTAATCCATCAGCACCATCCGTCCTCTCTCTATCAATTAAACTTCTTCTTTGAGAGTTGTAATTATCCCCACCCTAACTCTAGATTGCATTTAATGCTTTGTTTTAGTCTTCCCTTTTCATTTTATTATGAATTAGCGACGAATAAAGGTTATATTAATAATGTTTAAACTCAAACTTGGTCTCTAAGGATCTCCTATAAAACTCAGACAAAATACTTGGAGGAAGGATGCCAAATTTGTCGGGAATCATTGGAAAGGGCTATTCATTATGTGCCAATCAAATTTATTTTCTTTAAATACTCACAACTGTTTTGTTTTGTGATAGAATTTAGTGAAGATTACATAAAATCTATTATTAGCATTATCTGTGACAAATTTCAAGCTCTTTTTTTGGCAAGCTTGGGGCTCTGGCAAAGAATAATAATGTTCCTTTATGAATAGGTTGGAGCTGACTGTTTAGCAGAGAAGATAGAATGAAGTACTTAACTGGCTCATCTATTCTCTAAAAGTCAACAGAGTTCTTTAGCCATTCAGGCAGATAAGGCTCCAGAAAATATATTTTCACAACTTAAAAGTTGAGAAATGGGAAATAGCAAGGGGACAAAATGGTCAAAACTACTCAGATTTTTGCCACAGGCTGGTGTAATTAAACATGTCAGTCATACATTTCTCATTCATCTTTCTTTTCCTCCACATATTCAAAGGCTTGTAGAATAGCAGGAATCTCTGAACTTTAATAAAACATTACTAAGGTGCATGTATGTATCTACATGAGCCAACAAATTGTTGCTGACTATTAGCAACCACAAAGACATTTTTCCATGATGATCTCTCAGATCTTGCAACAGTGCACCCATCACCATTATAACCAAGTCCATCTCTTTGTTTCATTCTTGGTTGTTTGGTTGCTGGTCATCCTCTTCATCTCTTTCCTTTCACCATTCCCAGCAAAGCAGCATCTCTGGAGAGCTAGGTTTTCACATAATGTGTGCCAGGTATGCACATATGTGTGTGTATGTGTGGGTTTACACATATACATAGGCCTATTGAAGGAGAGGTGGTAGTATCTTCCTTGCCATCCAGTAACTAATGCACACAGTAGGTCATTGGGGTCTGGAAATCGTTGCAGTGGGGACAAAGCTAATTAGAGCCCATCTTCAGCCTTCCACATTTCAAGCTATTCCCCAGTGCCCCCAACCCCTCTTGGATTTGGGGTTTGCATTAAACTGATTTCCAGTCCTAAACGGAATCAGCATTGAAGGCACAAACTCCTCCTGAGGGATCAGACTACAGGTAGTCCTCCACTTGCAACAGTTCATTGAACGACTGTTTGAAGTTACAATGGCCCTGAAAAAAGTGACTTATGAGTTTTTCACTCTTACGACCCTTGTAGCATCCCCGTGGTCACAGGATCAAAATTTGGATAACTCATATTTATGACGGCTGCAGTGTCCCAGGGTCATGCGATTCCCCTTTTGCAACCTTCTGACAAGCAAAGTGAGTGGGGGAGGCCACTTAACAGCCATGTTACTTGCTTAACAAATGCAATGATTCACTTAACAATGGTGGCAAGAAAAGTTGAAAAATGAGGCAAAACTCACTTAAGAAATGTTTCATTTAGCGACATAGGTTTGGGGCTCAGTCGTGGTCATAACTCAAGGACTACTCTTTGGTTGTCTAATGTACATCCCCACCTTCACTGAAAGTGCTGCTTTTAATAATTTTCTAGAAAAGTGAGAGTAACCTGTGAGGATTAGAAGGGATGAGTCAGGAGCATTGGTTGATGTATATAGGCAGTTCTTCATTCATCATTGTTTCCTTTCCTCCAGAGGGCAGAGTTACATTGGTTTTGAGAGTGGCAGCCAGACAGTCCCCAGGAGATGGCAATCAATGCCAATTCCTTTTAAATGAAAGAAAACTAAATATTTGTTGAGTGTTTACAGTAGAGAAAGCAGATTGATTTCTCAAAAGAAAAAAAAAGCCAAGCCAAGCTAGGTGTGTAACACCTGGTTCATCCAACACACAAATGACTAGTATTTTTATTTTGATCTGATCTTGATAGAAACCCATTGGTCTGCAAACATGTAGTTCACTCAGCCTAACACGTTTAGTTCCAGGAAGAAGCAGCAACATATTTCTAAACAGAATATATTAGCAGCCTTAAAGCCAGATTATGTTTATAGTCGAAACACAGTTTTTACCTATTGTTTCCCAACAGTTTGAAACTTGGAAATTAAGCTCTCTGTGTAAATCTTGCCAGCTATGAACTTCTGTACTGTAATTTCCAGGAAGCCAAAGACAATAAAATATGTGCATAAATGTCTTGTTTCACAAGAGCTTTGCATTTGGGATGATGATGACATTTTTGTTTTATTTTTTATTGCTGATTCATCGCAATTGATATAAACCAGTCAATATTATTCTGAAATCTACCCTTTTAAAAATGACTAAATAAAAAATAATCCAGATTTGCCCAAGATTACAAGCTTTACTAAAATAGCAATGTCCCATGTTAGATCAAACCATTCAAAGGTGGTTAGAAAAGTCTTTTTCTTAGACAGAAACATTACAAACCTAACAGCAAAAGGTGTGCAGGTGAAAGCTAGCAAATATTATACAGATGTAGGTAATAAAATTCATGTAGTGTATCTATATGAAGGACTTCTCCTTTAGTTCATTAAACCTTAATATGGTAGCCTAGTCTTAAATTCATCAAAAAAATGATAGAAGTAAGTTAAGCCTTTTCTATCTGTTCCTTTAAAAAGAGGGGTATCTTAAATTAAGTAATCTCTTTGTTTCAGATTAATATGCTAAAGGGTGTAAGCATGAAGAACAAGCTGCCTGTCTTTGTCAATATGTAGATCTTTGGAATGTAAGGATCCATTCTATGTAGAGGTACAGTGGTGAAAATCCATGGCATTCTGTTTATTACAGAACTAGAGTGCCTGCATTTCTCATAATTAATTTTTAATGATGAATGCAAGGAGCTGTAATTCAGAAATATCTAGAGCCAGCTTCTCCAAAGTGATCAATATTGACCTCCCAAGGATCAATGAGGTGGAGTTATTATTACTGTTGCTGTTCATACCAATAAAGTAGTATTTATTGAATTATTTTCATATAATATTGAAAATAATATAATATTGTTGGCAGGGGGGCAGAGGTCGACCGCGAGGCCTCTCGTTTGTGGAGTCCCTCAGGGGTCGGTCCTCTCGCCTCTCCTGTTCAACATCTACATGAAACCGCTGGGTGAGATCATTCGTGGTTTTGGAGTTGGGTATCATCAGTATGCTGATGATACCCAACTTTTCATTTCGACCCCAAACCACCCCAGTGATGCCCTCGACGTGATGTCCGGGTGCCTGCAGGTGGTCCGGGTCTGGATGGGGAGGAACAGGCTTCGACTCAACCCTGACAAGACTGAGTGGCTGTGCGTACCGGCATCTCAGGATATTCAGGATATCCCACCCCTCACTATGGGGGGTGAGTTATTACCTCCTGTAGATAGGGCTCGCAACTTGGGAGTCCTCCTAGATTCACAGCTCTCCCTAGAAGACCATATAGTAGCTGTGACTAGGGGGGCCTTCGCCCAGGTTCGCCTGGTGCGCCAGTTGCGGCCCTATCTAGACCGGGATGCCTTACGTACGGTCACTCATGCGCTTGTGACCTCTCGTCTTGATTACTGCAACGCTCTCTACATGGGGCTACCCTTGAAGACCACTCGGAGGCTCCAACTGGTACAGAATGCAGCCGCGAGAGTTGTATTGGGAGTTTCCCGGTACTCCCATGTCACACCTTTGCTCCGCGAGCTGCATTGGCTACCAGTTGTCTTCCGGGTGAGGTTCAAGGTGTTAGTAATGACCTACAAAGCCCTTCATGGCATGGGTCCGGAATACCTTGGGGAGCACCTGCAGCCGGCGTCAACTTCCCTCCGCCCAGTACGCTCCCACAGAGAGGGCCTCCTCAGGGTGCCACCGGTCAAAGAATGCTGACTGGTGGCCCCCAGGGGGAGGGCGTTCTCTGTGGGTGCACCGGATTTATGGAACCATCTTCCGGTCGAGCTCCAGATGGCGCCCGATCTCTGCTCCTTCCGGCGCAATCTTAAAACCCATCTCTTTAAACAAGCTGGCCTGGCCTGATGGGACGGGGTGGGATTTTTATAAATGAACTTCAATTTTTAATCTGTATTAATTTATTATGGGCATTGTTTAATCACATTTTAATAATTTTTAATTTTTGTATCTAGTTTTTATGTATTGCCCTGTTCACCGCCCTGAGTCCTCCGGGAGAAGGGCGGTATATAAATTAAATAAATAAATAAATAAATAAATAAATAAATAAATAAATAAATAAATAAATAATGTTGGGGGGTGCCCGATGAACAATCTGAAAGTTCGTGAAGGGATTGATGAGCTAGTGTCTAGAGTAGGGTCTAGAGCAGGGGTGTCAAACTGCTGGCCTCTGGGCTGGATGCATCATGTGGAAGCTGTGCCCACCCCATTGCCATCAATGGCAAAACAGTCCCGATATGTTGTGCGATGTCATGTGACATCACGGGTTTGACATGTCTGGTCTAGAGTGTCACAGATTCATCTCACTGGCCTAATATGGCAGACATTTTGTATGAAGTGTTTCTTTTTGATTTTCAATCGTGTTGAAAAAAGGGAAATATTCTCAAAATGTTAATGGTTAAATATTAAACCAACACTTAAATCGCCTTATCCGGTCATTTTTAATACCACCCTTGAGCACAAGCAATGCAATTAAAGCGTAGTAGGGAAATTTTGAAAGTGTTGTATTTCAGAAGAAAACATGTTATCCGTAGATTAAATATATCATTATATATATTTTCATTCAGCTTGACAAAAAGTACCCATATTTTCTCCTTGCTGCTGCTGTGTTTCTTCCCAACTGCACAATGAAGCCTACAAACTGATGAAGGATTAAGAAACAAGGATATGCACTGAAAATTATGTTTGACAAAACAGAATGCTTGCAGGATGCATCTTTCTTTTCTTTTCATTCACAGCTATGTAGACTGAAAGGGGCTGTTGAACCGCCCTCTAGCCCAAAATAAAAGGTGCTGATAGATAAAACCCCTCAAGCATGAAACATTTACAACCAAATCTTCCAATATAGATAAAAGACAAAATCACTTCCCATAATAAATGCTGGGTTTTCATGCTTATCTGTGTAAGAGCTGATCCAATGGCAAAATAACTTTCAGAATATTTTATACCATGCCATAGCAATAAAATAGCTACACCTGTCACTTTGGTAGACAAAAATCAGAATTGTACTAATATTCAGAAGGATGATAGCAGTATATAATTTTGTCAAGTTGAGCAGATCTGTCTTTGCAGCTTGATATTGCAAGCTAAAGAGAAAAACTCCAGGGAAAGCTCACTCAGTTATTTCAATGACAATAAACTAGTTTTGTCCAATGTCCCCTATATCCAGGTGTAATGATATAGAACCAAAGTATAAATATTTATTTGTCATGATCCAAAATAGAAATATGTACAACAAAAAATTAGACTTTTGTGGGGAATAGAAATGTTTTGCTATACACATTTTGCTATCCCAGTGCATAGCAAAATGTCCCCTCTGGCATTCAAATTAACTTCCTTAATCAAATTAACTTCCTTAATATATTTGAAAAATCCCACGGGCCGCTTTGTAATCCAGTGATAACAATCAATAGATTTTTTAAAAGCATAGTTCATGGGTCTGTGTATATATTTAAGCTCATAAAGCTGTTCCCTAATCCAGAAATCCCCAACCTTTTGGGCACCAAGGACTGGTTCTGTAGAGAGAGGTTTTTCCGTGGACCGGAGGGTGTGTGGTTTTGTGTGCTGCCTGCATCTTGTGGATGGGGCTTTGCTTGCTTGTGCAGACAAGTTGCTGGCATGCTGCAGCCCGGTATTGGTCCATGGACCCCTGCCCTAATCAACCCTTTAAGAGAATTTACCTTAACATACTGCCTTAGCAAGAAAAATGAAACAAATGAAGTGAGTTTATTTCTCACTTGCTTACTAAGATCTTCATACTTTTAGTTTGCAGAATGAAACTTAGAGTTTAACGATTTTTTTATTAAATCCAGATGCAGAAGTCTGTACTTATTAATATTTATTTATATCCCACCTTTATCATTTTTATAAATAAACCAATAAATAAACACACATAATACTCCTTTTTCCTTTTATTTCCCCCCCAACAACATCCCAGTGAGGTGAATTGGACTGAGAGAGAATGACTGTCCAAAAGTCACCCAGTAGGCTTTCATGGCTAAAGTGGGACTACAACTCACAATACCCTGGTTTCTATCCAAACTGGCACATTATTAATATCAACCCTGTGCACTCATGTCAACTTGTATATACATAACTGGTTAAATTATAATTGTGTATGCATGTGCAGTCTGAATAAAAAGTGAAATACAATTCAATGAAATAATAGAAATTATTATTATATACCCAAAAATGTGAAACCACAACTGCCAGTTCTTAAGTGGCATTGACCTTCATACTAATCATATTCTTCTCAAGGATCTAGGATGTTGTAATGTATCACTATGGTATATCTGTGGATCCAAGCAGTGTAGCCTTTTATAACTGACAGATGGAAATTTTGTCAATGTGTAGATTTTCTAAACATTGTCCAAGATTTTTGGTATAGCTTCCAGTGCCATAATCGTTCAATTTCAATTTTCAGATCTTGATACTTTGTGATCTTCTCCATTTTTTTGTCTTCTATTCTACTATCTAATGGCACTGCCACATCAATTCTTATTAATTATTTTGTGTGGGTAATCTACAGCTGGATTCACAGTGTAAGATTGGTGGAAACTTAATAATTAATTATTATGATTGGTCACTTAGTCAGCCAAATGTTTAGATTGGATTTGGCCTTTTTATCCCGCTATGGAGTCTTTCCCAAGGATGTAGGATAGGCAAATGTCGTTGTTTGATGGTGTTAAAGGTGTAGTCACAGGATGTAAGATGTTCCAAGTAATGTCTTTTGGAAACAGTCTTCTGCAATTGACTGATGGTGATTTTGTCAATGCTGATGGTATTCAAGTGGTACTTTAGATATTTTGAGATTACACCCAAGTGCCTCTCTCTATTGGTACCACCTTTGCTTTCTTTTGCCATACTTCTTCTACCTCTATTTGCAGCTCTGTGTATTTTCATGATTTCCTCCAGTGCTTTCTCTTCTACTTTACTGCCTCCAGGTTCTATGACATCCACTATCCAGACTTTCTTATCAACAATTGTTTTTATGATGATATAGATTTTATTAAACCACCCATTCCAATGGACTCTGTTAGGCATGGATTCTACAAACATTTCCTCCTCCCCCATCCCCACCAGAAGACAAAACATAGCTTTTCCAATCAACTTTCCATACTAGCTTTTATTGGCTTTGGAATAACAATTCAATCCAACAGTTATTTATATATTCTTTACATCACATCCCTCCAAGCAGCTGCAGATGATGTAGCAACATTATACAAACTATGCCAGGTACATTAGAATTAGATACAATGATTTGTTCCAGGTCAGAGGTAACTGTAACCATTTCAAACCAAATCTGATGTTATGTGAGGAAAGTGACATAAACTGGCAAAGGATAAACCAGGCTTAAATCAATTGATGCTAAGGGCTTAAGTTTTGTTGAATTTTAACCATAAGTACTTAAGCAATTTCCATTCAAGCAGAGACCATGGCAAGGCTAAGTAAGTAATATGTAAACAGTAATCTTTATTATACAGATTTCATGATAAATGTTGGCGGTATCATGCAGTCTTCATTCCTCTGACAAGATATTGTTAGACCCATTGATCCATGACAGAAAGAAAAATAGCGGCAAATAGTATTCCACAAAGGCCTTTGTATAATAGGTTATATAACATTATTATGAATATGTGGCATAGCAAACTTTATGCATAGAATCTTCTTGCATAGAACCTGCACAGGTTTTTTTTGTATAAATGTTCATACAAATGAAATAACATTTTGTGTGTTTAGATTGAAGCTTTAATACAAAGGATAAATGACCTGATTTAATAGCAGAGAAGTCAATTCATAAGTAGGAACATGTAGATCACTTGGGTTTTGGTTACATTAATATAATTGTTAAAAGCCTCCCACGTTTATTGGACCCATTGCTGCTCTAAGGAGGAAGGGAGTGACAAACATAAGAATGAAGCTTCTCTGGGAATGTACTGCACTATCAAATGGCACTTAGATATTGTGTAGATTTTGTAGCTCTATTTTATCAAATAATGCGCTAGAAATCTTCAACCAGAACAAGCTTTGGGATTCCCTGACTAATACATCAAACATACAGGAATGCCTTTGTGTATCATGTTCAAACACAATCAAAAGCAAGTGGGTGATGGTGGAAGTAAGGTATAAAAAAAGCACATTAAACTCAGGAACACCATGATAAAGCATAAGGAATAGACTATGTTGCACAGAACAAAACAACACGCCAGCTGAATTATGAATGCGATGCAGAATTTTTCAGCAAGGGCCCTAACATGGTTTGTTATATTGCTCCTTACCTAGGTTTACATTGCTTTTAGAACTAATAAGTATTTGCATACATTTAGGCTTATTCCCCTGTTTCAGATTACAAACCACCTTTTTCACCTTCCTGCCCTTCTTATAGCAAAGCACTTTCAAGCACTCTCTGGGGAAGCAGCCACGACACCAACACATCTATAATACTGCATTCAGTTGAAATGGAAAATAGGAGAAGGCATATAAACCTTGCCGATTGGGTTAAGAAAATCTCAGCCTTGGGGAAAAAAAATCGAAGGGAAGTATTTAAAATGTGCATAGTGCATAAAATTGCCTCACATTATGGGGAATACATGCCTTGTAGCAATTATGTCACTTATCTTTACACTAATTAAGTGTTGATGTGTGAGTACTAAGTTGCAATGATGTTGTTAACTAATGTACATAAATACTCCCTTTAAACTGTAATTGCACTTTACTATAAGTTAAAAGGAAGCACATTCAATTTGAAAGTGTGATAGATCAGCAGTAGGAAATGGATAATGCTTTTCAGATGCCATCACATCGAACACCAGCCTGCCTTTTAAGGAACAGAAGGTGCCTGAAATGTGCAGTCCTGAAGAATATTTCCATATGCACAATGGCAGACCTGATAGGCAGGAAATAACTAATTCTACCTAGAGGAGGTGAATAAACCAGTCTAAGGGGCTATAATACGACCTACTCTTTATACATATATACTGGCACACACATCAGCAGTGCTGTAGTTGTGTCAAAAGGACAGAGATGATCTATAGAAAGTGTGTAATGTTTATGATTGCTCTAAGTTAATGTAATTTTATTTCACTTTTTATTGGAACAAGAGTCCCTGGTTGCTATGTTTGCTATGGTGTGGAAAAGGGAGAATATGAGATATTAGCACAAGAGCCTAAGTTACTATAATAGACCTTCTATAGTGGCTTTGAATTTTTCATGAAAAGTATGTTGTAAACAGCAACATTTTTATACTTGCTCCGGCTGTTGATCAACAGGCTGTTCCAATACAGAAATGAGACATTTTTACAGCCAGGATGGAATATTAATTAACACTTAGATGGGAAATCTTCCTTGTTCTGGCTCTAATGTACTTTTTGAAATTGATTGTATTAGTTTACAAAAGAGCTAAGTGATGGATGCAGATAGCGGATTGGGTGGGCCTATCATTTTTTTTGTATGTTCATATGTATTTGTATAAATGTAAAAATAACAATATGCTATTAATAACAGATTATTAAATAGCACAAGTAACAAAAAAATAAGAAATGTAGGCTTCATGAAGATACATTTTTAAGGATGTTTTACTCATCATTTCTCACCCCAAAAGAAAAACAATCAAGCTGCCAAAATTCAGCTATTTAGCGGATCAAATTACAGCTGCTATGGACCCTAAATTGGAAATCTGCTTTTGGGCTCTTCCTCTCATCCCCTAAATCTGGGGAATTCTGGGAGATGAAGTCCACAAATCTTAAAGTTGCCAAGGTTGGACACTCCTGCCATAAATCTTTTCACTGTCATTGTTTTCTCTATCCATTAGAGTTGTTCAATTTAAAGTTGAAGTTTACTTTGTCTATACCTTTTCCAGTTTGAAAGTAGAATTTTTTCCTCCTCCTCCTCCTCCTCCTCCTCCTCCTCCTCCTCCTCCTCCTCCTCCTCCTCCTCCTCCTCCTCCTCCTCCTCCGCTTTTGAAATAATTTATTTATTGAAATGATAAGCTATGAATACCAGTTACACTTCATTTCAGTGGTCATTTTCTCTTCAAAAGCCACTTGCCTCTGTGTCGGTGACCCGAGATAACTGTCCAGAGGTGGCTGCATCCAAACTCAGCTCCCACATACAGCATTTCTTCAAGAAAATGCTGTCATCTCTATTTGCATCAAAGCCATGTCATTCTCTGGCACAATGCCCCATGACAATAAAACCTGTAATTTACCTCTGTTGAAACCTGTTGGCAATAGTTACAATATTCATTTTGCCTTTCTGTTTTCAGTCCTCTGTTTGATGTGTCTCATTTCTCTTGCAAGCTAAGGTGTATAATAACGTTTTGCTTTCAGCCTGTCACGTTAGATTAAAACAAAATGACAGTGACAACACTTTTGCCTCAGATGGTTAAAGCTGCTCCCTGTATTGTGTCTGCTGACTGTAGAGATTTTGTTTCATTCTCCATCTCCTTCCTTCTTATTATCAGTTCTTTTAGAAAATGCTGCATGAAGTAGCTCCAAATACTCCAGAACATTTCTAATATCTTGCAAGTGATTTTTTACTTGCAAAATAACTGCAATTTATCTTCGTAAATAAAGTCCTGTAAAATTATTTTCAACCATTCAAAAGTTTTGGTAAACAATTTTGTAGTCATTGCTTGACAAAGATATTGGTCTATACTGTAATTTCATGTTAAAATCAAATTTTGGTCTTCTTTAGATATTAATGCTAGATTACAACTTCTTTCCAGCATCAAGAATCTTTCCATCCTGTAAAATAACATTACTTGTTGTAAAGGTTGTAAAACCTCATCCTCAAAATATTTATAATAAGAAGATGCCAACCTATTTGGACCAGGTGCTTTTCCTGCTTTAATATTTTTAATAGTTTCACACACTTCCCTTATTGCTACTGGTCCATCCAAAAATTGTCTCTGATTCTCTGTGATCTTCACTAAACTTTATGTAAATATTCATTAACATTTTTCAAAAGAAATTTTTTGACCCTTATATAAGATAAAGTAATATGGATGAAATATTTTTCATATATTTGGATTATATGTTATTAAAATATTTCCTTCTTCTAACTTTCATATCATTTTTTTCTAACTCATAAAGTATATGCCAAACATTTCCCCAGTTTACTTGCAAATTCAAAATTTATTTGTTTTGCATAATTCATATTTATTTCCATCTCTCTCACCATTAACATAGATAGGAGCTAATTGTTGTCCTCCTTGGAGATTTTTGAAAATTTTTCCATTTTTTTTATCTTATCCAAAATAATTTGTGTTTGCTCTTGCCTTTTTTTTTTAAAAAAATCATTTACATTGTATAAAATACCCTTTTACAAAAGCATTGCTTGTATCCCAAACCATTCTTACTTCTGTACCTTTATTAAGATTATTTTTTAAAAAAAATACTTCAACTTCATTTTGCAATTCTCCACAACAGTTTCCTTCTGTAACAACATCTCATTAAATTTCCACCTAAAGAACCATTTTGTATAATTGTGTGGCCAGACTGTGAGCTGTCTGTGATAATTCTACTAGACAGGCAACAGCAAACCATGAAAATTAATGCTTACGGTACAGGATGGACATAGCTGGCTGACCTCCAACTTCCAATTTTAAAGAGGGCCTAGCTGATATGTTATATGAAGAGCCAATTTGTTAAGGCACTTCCAGTCTCTTGGAAGTGTAAATCCTGTAGTATGTGGCTTTCAATGCATCACTTTCTGTCTTTCCCTTCTTCCCCCTCCATTTACCTGTCCGATGAAGTCAGGAGCCAACAGGGCTCCACTGTTGGGTGTAAAGGAGCCTTGTTGATGTACGCAACATCTTTGTTAATATGCATAGGACTTCATGCATTTTACCTAAGACTGACCTGCCAAACTTTCCAGTTCTGGGGGAAAGCTGCTCTAAGTGCTGCATGTAGCAATCACCAGCATTTTTCCCACAGCTGTTCCATTAATTTTTGCAATAAACTTACACTGGAGATCTGCATCTTGAAGTAGCTTGTGCTATTTCTACTGATAGTGCTTGCCAAGAGAAGACTAACATAAATGTGGCAAATGAATCAGTCTGAGAAGAAAGTGATTGGGAACATAGGTCAAACATGGGAGAGATCACAGTTCAGGAATGTTCAGCAATCATATGCCCCCAATCAGTTGGGGGTGGAAGGGGGGATTAAAAAGGCAAGATATTGGTCACTAATGTGTGATCAAAGTCCACTTCTTACTTCTGTTATGTGTGCACATGAAAAGGTGCATTGCCCTTTTTTGACACGTGAACACTAAGACATACACACTGTGAATATTCCTGGCTCCATATCTACATTAAGATGTGTCTTTATTTAAATTGATAAAATGTGCATCGAGCTCTTTCGCATGTGCAATGGATTTGTGAACTGCTAATGCAGGGCTGTGACTTATTCAAGCATCTATGATTTTCCCCTCCCAGGATTTTATGCTTGCTTGGGTGAATTACCAACAGATGTTGTGTGTTCTGAAGCCCATTTTTGGAAGTGAATCTTAAACATTGCAAAAACCTGTTAGTAAATTAACAGTAGATTCTATTATATTTAATTTTAAAGGAAGGGGAAGGGTTATGCTGCCTTGTTTTTTAAAATAAAATATTTTTAGTATTTTGGTATTACATTACACTGTATATGCTTTTATATACATGCATGTGAGTGTGGATAATTTACGTTTTTGTACTGAAAGCCACTGGAGATGTATGCAAATTCTATGCTAGGTCTTTGATAAAAATACAGTATAGTGGTTTGATTGACTTCCATGGTGCAATGTATCAGACACGGATTTCCTAGGTAAGAAGAAAAACTAGTAACTATAGATGTAGACAGAATAAATTTAGATGGATGAGCAAAATATGCAAAAATATGGATGATTACTACATTATATCTAAAAGGTACAAATGTGTTTCTGTCATCTAGTGGTTGTGAAGATTTTTGTAGCCCAGATATTAAGGTTCTTGATGGATCTGTTCCATTTCACAAATATACATGTCATTCAAAGGGAATAAACAGGCAGGTACTTGGCAGGTACTTCTGAGATACCACAGGTTTTCAAAATCTTCTGAACCACATTTGGTTTTGTGTCTCAGAGGTGTTAAACATAGTGTGTATGTGTGTGTGGGAAAGCAGAATAAGAAAAAAAGAGGATAATTTGTTTCTGTAGCTGAGGTGCAGACTGGAATGTAGAGGGGGGAATTTAGTACAGTAAAAATCAATTTATCTAAAATGCTTCAGTGACATCCAGGCTTTTTCTGATAAATAGAAAGTGAAGATGGAGGATGAGCTGAACTGGAAACAAAGTCTGTCTGTGTGATTATAAGAGCCTCAGAAAGGGCAAATGTTTATTTTGACAGCATCCAGAATTTAGAGATTGGTATCTGTAGAAGCTATAATAGAACCCTTCCCCCCTCAAAACAAACAAACAAACAAATAAAAAGACATCAATGAAAGCTTTTAATTTAAGATGCCATATGTTGTGAAGGATGGATTATTTTATGTAACACAAGCAACAATGGCTGATCAATAAAGAGAAGAAATGGATTTGGTTAAATTGACTTCAAATGAGTAAACTCATGGACTGGTTTGTGACTTGCCCTGTGGAACCACGGATGCTGTTCTGCTTGTATCTCTGTTCAAATACAGCTGAAGCTCCAAGGATATATGTGACTCCTAAAAAGTCTTTTTAAGGAGATACAAGGGAAATTAGTAAATTCCTGGAAACAATGTTATTAGCTATCTCGATTTAAATTATTTTAAATGTAATTAAAAATACATTCAGAAAGTCCTATTTATCTTTGGTTTTGGCTCTATCCATTCTTGGGTTTGGAATACAATCCCCATGATGCTAAAGGCCAAGCACAACTGTTATCCCAAAAGTTTTTGCAGCATCTTTAATAACTGCCTACTTTAGCATTATTCCTTTATATCTCTCTGTCTTTCTTCCATTCTCTCAATCTCCACATCTTAATTTTCTCCGTATATACCACTTAATTTCGTACATACCACTTAATTTTTGACAAAATGGGTTTGGGAACTTAATTAGCTCCCTCTCACATCCCAGCTGTACTGCAATGTTACACATGCTTTGACCAATTTATCAATGGGACATTGCAAGATATAAGGAAACATAAATGGAAAAGAAGCTGAATTTGCTCAGTTATCTGGGGAAAAGTTAGCCTTTGGCATCTCCAACCCTGATTAAAAGTTGATCTGTGATTAGGGAAGAATTGAGAAGTAGCAGCTAACCCAGAGAGGCGGGCCCTGACTCTGTCTCACAGTTTGTTCTTCCAACACTACATCACAAACCATTTAGAGCATTTTGAAGTGAACCTCCAAATAAGCAAGAAATATTCTTCAGTGAAAGCTTACCACCTGCCATTATTAACCATCTAACCGAGAGACCATAAGAGGCTTCCGTAGAACCCTCATTGTTCTTGAAATCTAATGGGAAAATTATTATGTAGGACATTACACATTTGATGGCCCATCTGAAGCGGCATATTTTAAAAATGCTGGACCAATTCTCAGAATTTCTACTGAATTTCAGCATGTGCTGAATGGTTCAAGGAGATCACCTGACTGCGCTTCATGACTGAGGAGTCTGCTTCTTTTTGATTTAGTGAAAGTTTGAGCTGTCTAATTAAATTGCCCATTTCTCCTCATGGATAATGATCCGTTTTCTCTGTTCTTTGCATTATGGCACAACATCCTGACAACTTTATTCATTTTGGGCAGACACACCAGCAGGTGCCAGATGGCAAGCCAGTGCTGTAGGCTGCTCTGTCACAGTATGTCTCGCGCTCACCTTGTTCCTGGATTGTTTGGGTGATGTGGAAAAGATGATTGCCTTGGTCTGCTCTAATAAGCTTTCGAGCGGGCAAAGCGGGAGAGTGTCATAGCTGTGGAAGAGCAGTTTAAAGAAAACGAAAGTCATTACAATGTCTATAAAACAAGCCTGCCAATAGGCTGTTGGATTTGGAATGGAGCGGGCAGCTGTGTGGAAGTCTCTGTTTTATATCAGCTCCCCGTCTGAGCACCGATATTAAGTGTTCTTTGGTTTTTACTACAATTTACCTAAAGAACTGTGGTGTCAAGGTTAATTATAGCTGGGGCTTTTAAAAATCTGGAGAGTAACCTCTGTGCTAGTTCTGCTTGCTTCCAGTAGGCTGCTGATCTTGTCAGCATTATGATGAATTAGTAATGGCGATTGGAAGGTGTGCCTTCTATTTATCTTTACTTCTTATTCTCCTCCATTCAGTCAGCAGAATTAGGAGGAGGAGAGGGGAATGATCAGTTTTCTTACTGAAATGGTAAATTGCACACAAAAGGCGACATGAAAACCAAATATACAAAGCCTGTGGGTTTTTTTTTCTTTTTTAATGCTGGGGAGACCCATTAGGAGGGAGCACTGTGTTTCCATGGTATCGCCAAGACGTAAACAGAAAAGCAAGGCTAATGTATTCCGCTAGGCAGAGAGTTTTTAAAGTCTAACATACCATCTAAATGCATATATATCACACATGACCAGCATTTATTTAATAAAGTATATCAATTGCTTTGCAAGCAGCCAAATTCTCTAGGGTTCTAATTGGTTTGTAATCTCAACTCAGTGCTAATGGCAGAAAAGATACACATGTTTTCCTAGGGGCACTTCTTGAACACATTTTGTAATCTCCTTCCAAAAGCATGTTGAACGTTCATTACTTTAATTAGCCTACCTGCAGGAGATGACCAGGTTAAGCCTGAGGGAGGGGGTCAACCAAACCATCATAAGGAAAATCAATGTCTAATCTAAAACTCATGAACATGTAATAAACACATCTAATATTCATCCTTCTTACCCCAAGGCCTCAAAGAACAGCTTCTTTGCCTAATACTAAAATCATGGATCATCTAAAGAAGCTCAAAGGATCAGGATGGATGTGAGAAAAATACTACTTTTCACTGTGTATCATTCACATATGGAATTTGTCATTGGCAAATCAGCCCCAGCTGTTCGCATTTCCTCTACCATTCCTAGCTTTCTGCCTTGTCTCTACCCTATACCTGGCTCAAAACTGCCAATGTCACAACAATGACTAAACATTGAGCATAGGATTTAACACACTGAAGGTTGTTAACCCATGTATTCTCCGAGCTACACAGATTGTACTGTATGTGTTGTTCAGTTACATAGGCGGTATATTTCAGGAAACACTGGAAACATACTGGAAAGCCAAATTATACTTTATGTATAATTGACTTGCGAGGCCAGTGCGTTGAGCAATTAGCTCACATGGTATAATAAGATGGAGGGTTTGTGTCACTGTAAGTTGGGGGTGGGGGCACGAAGGGACGCTCAGCCAATCTCAATGTATACATGGTTGTACTTTGACAATAAAGCTTCATTCTCTTTGTTTTCTTATGTAATATAATGAAGAATGTGCTTATCTAGTATTCTCTTGAGTACATTACAATCTCCAGTGAGATGAGTAAAGTCATTCCTACAGCCTGAGTAGAAACAATAGATAAGCCCAATGATCTGAATTGTATCTACTTCTTTCATGTCATTAGTCCTTTTACTTATTTGATTTTTATCCCACTTTTATTATTGTTTACAAATAACTCAAGGCAGCAAACATACCTAATACTCCTTCCTTCTATATTCCCCACAAACACCCCATGAGATAGGTTGAGCTGAAAGAGAGTGACTGGCTCCAAGTCACCCAACCAGTTTTTCATGCCTAAGGCATAACTAGAACTCAGAGTCTCCTGGTTTCCAGACTGGCACCATAGCCACTAGACCAGGGGTCAGGAACCTGAAACAGTGAAAGAGCCACTCCGAACCGGTTCCCTCACAAAAGGAAAAACTGGGAGCCGCAAAAAATGTGTGCTCATGCGCGTACATGCACACATGTGCAGAACAGGGCTTGACTGAAGAGTGGAGCCAAGGCGAGATATGCACCTACCCTGCATATTTGAATTGATTGGTTGAACTGTTTTAGTCCCACTTTTTTTTTTTGGACTGCACATGGCAGAGGACTGGGAGCCGCAGGAGAGGGCTGAAAGAGCCGCATGCGGCTCCGGAGCCGCAGGTTGCAGACCTGTGCACTAGACCAAACTGACTGCTTTACTTTAATCAAACAACAATAGTAATACAAAATATTGTTACCAACCTTTGGGGTAGATAACAGCTGGCAATAGATTCATACAGATTCAAATGTATCCAAGAAAGGCACTGCTATGTATTTTCTTTCTCAATAGAAAATAAACAACTGTGCTTTTTATATTTTAAGTGCAAGCCCCATCACCCCCAGCATTCTTTATACAGCCTTATTCAAATGGAATGAATTACCTGATGCTTCCTCTTGTTCTCCTGGGTTAGGTGGGAGCTTTGTCCTTTTTTTTTTAGTTAGGAAGTGGAAAAGGTGAAAGATGGAAATCAGTCTTGAGGTGATTAGAACAGAGCTGTAACACCTCTTTTTGAAGTTGCTCAAATGGAATTGGAATCGGCTCAAATAGGGGCCAGGCTTAAGGATGGATTGGATCTGCCTTTCCCTGTTTTTTGAGTGATTCCTGAGGCTCATGAAGTCATGCTAAGCTTTACAGAAGTTCTAAATAATCAGTAATTTATTTATTTACTTTTGAGTTAACAATTTCACCCCCTTATGTTAGTTAGCCCTGATCTGTAAGATAGAGTACGATTACTCCCGATCAACGGTGTTACCTGAAAAACAAAACTTATATTGCCATTCCCTAAAATGCAAAAGGAAGAAAGAAATTAGATAATAAATGCAATTGGCTGATGATAAAGCAGAGGCTCGCAAAACCACTGATTGCATTAGTGAGATTTAATTTAATTTAATTTAATAATTTAATTTGTATACCGCCCTTCTCCCGAAGGACTCAGGGCGGTGAACAGGGCAATACACAATAAAAATAGAATACAAAAATTAAAAAGCCATTAAACAATTATGCCCATAAAATTAATACATATTAAAATTAAAACTATTTATAAAAACCCAACCCCATCCCATCAGACCAGGCCAGCTTGTTCGAAAAAGAAAGTTTTGAGATCGCGCCGGAAGGAGCGAAGGTCGGGGGCCATCCGGAGCTCAACTGGTAAGCAGTTCCAAAGATATGGCGTGCCCACAGAGAACGCTCTCCCCCTGGGGGTCACCAATCAGCATTCTTTGATCGGCGGCACCCTGAGGAGGCCCTCTCTGTGGGAGCGCACTGGACGGAGGGAAGTTGACGCCGGCCGCAGGTGTTGCCGTAGGTAACCCGGCCCCATGCCATGAAGGGCTTTGTAAGTCATCACTAACACCTTGAACCTCACCCGGAGAGCAATGCAACTCGCGGAGCAAAGGTGTAACATTGGAGTATTGGGAAACTCCCAAGACAACTCGCGCGGCTGCATTCTGTACCAGCTGGAGTCTCCGGGTGGACCTCAAGGGCAGCCCCATGTAGAGAGCATTACAGTAGTCTAGGCGAGAGGTCACGAGTGCATGAGTGACTGTGCGCAAGGCATCCCAGTCTAGATAGGGCCGCAACTGGCGCACCAGGCGAACCTGGGCAAAGGCCCCCCTAGTCACAGCTCCAATATGCTCTTCCAAAGAGAGCTGTGAATCTAGAAGGACCCCCAAGTTGCGGGCCCTATCTACGGGGGGTAATAGCTAACCCCCCATGGCCAATGATGGAATAATCGGAATTTCCCGGGATGCCGGCACGAACAGCCAATCAGTCTTGTCAGGGTTGAGTCGAAGCCTGTTCCTCCCCATCCAGACCCAGACCGCCTCCAGGCAACGGGACATCACGTCGAGGGCATCGCTGGGGTGGTTTGGGGTCGAAATAAAAAGCTGGGTATCATCAGCATATTGGTGATACCCAACTCCAAAACCACGAATGATCTCACCCAGCGGCTTCATATAGATGTTGAACAGGAGAGGCGAGAGAACCGATCCCTCAGGGACTCCACAAATGAGAGGACTCAAGGTCGATCTCTGCCCCCCTGCCAACACCGACTGTGAACGTCCCAGAAGGTAAGAGGAGAACCACTGGAGAACTGTGCCTCCCACTCCTAACCCTCTGAGACGTCACAGCAGGATACCATGGTCGATGGTATCAAAAGCCGCTGAGATGTCTAAAAGGACTAGGACAGAGGACCAACCTCTGTCCCGAGCCCGCCAGAGATCATTCACCAGTGCGACCAATGCCGTCTCCATGCTGTACCCGGGCCTGAAACCCGATTGGTACGGGTCTAGGTAATCAGCTTCATCCAAGAACAAAGGGAGCTGCTGCGCCACCACGCTCTCGACAACCTTCGCTAAAAAGCGAAGGTTGGAGACCGGACGATAGTTGTTTAAAATTGCTGGGTCCAAGGTAGGCTTCTTGAGGAGGGGTCTCACCACCGCCTCCTTCAAGGCGGCGGGAAAGCTACCCTGACTCAAAGAGGCAGTAATCACTGCCTGGAGCCAGCCTCGTGTCCCATCCCGGGCTGCATAAGTCAGTCAGGAGGGGCACGGGTCCAACAAACACGTGGTGGAGCTCAGCTTCCCCGTGATCTTGTCCACTTCTTCAGGAGTCACAGGATCGAACTCTTCCCAGATTAAATCGACAAGGCCGCCCGTATCCTCTTCGTCAGACTAAAAGTGGCTAAAAGTTCTGGTAGCTGATCATACTGGCAGGCTTGCTCCCTCCCTCTCTCTCTCTCTCTCTTTGTATTCTGTCTTCATTTGGTGGGGTTTGGTGTCAGAAGCCTGTAAATAACAGAGTTTAGGAGAGCTTAATACTTACAGTTTTTGCATTGGATGATATATTGTTTTGCAATGTGCAACAACTAGCTGCATGATTTGTTCAAAAACGTTTGCTGCCTGATGCTGAAAATCCAAGCTGCCACCCACTGCTCTCGGGGTCTCCCCAACGAGAAATACCTAGGCATATGTATATCTGTGTATATGTAATGATAAATTAAATAACAGACAATTTGTCTCCCTTAATGGCTCTGCTGCCTGAGGCAGATGGTAGGGCTGACCTTTATTAACTGGCAAGGAGGCTTAAACAGGAATTAAGCATGGCTGTGATATATATACTCTAGTAGGTAAAAAGAAACTACTCATCTGTCCCAATTTATGAGCTCACTGAACGGCACCTTTTCGGCAGAGTTACTTGACTGCATAGCTGGCTTCAGATTTAAATGGTTTTTGGCAAAGTGCCCTCCGGTATCCCTGGGCCTCCTAATATACATTCCTGTTGGCAGCAGCAGCAGCAGAAGCCGCTCTTTGAGCCATACTAAGTAGGAACTTGGCACTTTGATTTTACTCAGTGCTTCCGAATGAAGCATTGATCTGAAGCCACAAATGTCAATGGCTGCTTTGAAATAGTCCCGATTCGTACGAGCTGCACAGTGAGGCGGCTACAGCCACTTGGCCCTGCTTTTCCAGAGAAGGATGTTTATGAGGTTTCTTCCCAAGTGACTGCCACTTAACAGTTTTTTAATCGGTGGGTGTATTTAGGAATTGGCTAAGATCCACACTCTGGCACATATAAGGCCCCTGGGTTCTCCAACGGCTGGTCAGTACTAGTGAAAGGAAGCTGGAGCAGCAGCAACTGCTGCCTCCAATTGCTGAGCTTTCTTTGGGTCCCTGTTCTGTACCAGCCTGCTACCGGCCCTGCAGAAAAGGCAGGGACAACCCCTTTACAAATGGCAAGAGGCTGGAATTATGCCTGCCAAATTTATTCACATAAAACAGAGCAAGACAAGACACCAACCATAAAACACGAGCTAAGAAGCAGGAACAATCCAAGTGGTTGCCTTCAGCAAACCAGCCCTCCCACACATTCCCCTTAAATACAGTTCAGGGCGTGGCCTCTCTGTGCCTACTTCTGAGGTGCCCCATTGCCTTCCTCTGTTTACTCCTGACTGACTGCCTCCTGCGTCGGGCGTCCTTGAACAGGCCAGCTGTGGGTCATCTTCATCCACGCTGTCAGGCTCACACAGCTGGGTCTGCATCGTGACCAGATGAGAGGGGTCTTGCTGGGGGCTTTCATCAAGCTGTCCAATCCCCTCAGCAAGCTCTTCAACACCCCCCTCCTCCTCCTCTGAGTCGTCCGACCCAACTGCCGAACCCACAGGCTGACCCTGAATCACAACAGTCCCAAATACAAAAGAAAGAAAAGACCATTTATGAATTTCAGATTTATGAAGATCTCCTGCTTGAGCCGGGGGTTGGACAAGAAGACCTCCAAGATCCCCTCCAGCTCTATTCTGTTTGGTTGATTAAATAGCAGATGTGGAACCACAAATGTGCATGCTTTGGTGTCATAGACTAAAATGTATAGTATCCTAAGCTGCCTGTCTTTTCCTGATGGATGTGTTTTGCAATGTATAGGTTTGTTCAGCAACCCACTCCCTTTTTTAAAAAAAAATATAGGAGAAAGTAAGAAAGGTAAAAAAACAATGCTGAAAACAGTAGAATGTGAAGAATGAAACAAAGTTAAAGAAGCAATTTCTCATCTTCTTTACAGCAGTTGTACACATACTTAAAACTGTTTTTGACTTCTAAATTAGATAACATGGTTTCCTTCTCCCCATAATCCAGAAATCATCAGATCATTTCTATACATTTTCAACAAAAAAGCTCATAAAGGCTTTCCAGTCTTTTACAACAGGGGTCCCCAATCCCTGGGCCACAGACTGGTATCAGCATACAGCCTGATGGGAACAGGGCCATGCAAGTGGTGGATATGTGCACAACACTTCATTTGTGTATGCGCAGGAGCTAGGTTGCATGCATGAAACCATCCCCCTCCTCCTGTTGCTGCTGTCACTACCACTACTGCTGCTATACCAGTCCATGTTACTGGAAAGGTGGGGGACCACTGTTTTATAAAGAACAGTTTTTGTTCCCTCCACAATAAAACAAGTCAATGTAGCCATTTCTGCAAGTTGCGCCATCTTTGCAATCTATTCCCCCATTGTGGCTATTTTTGAATTCTGCCATGTTTGTGCTAATAATAATCTGGCTGCAGTTATGATAGGTAAAACTAATTGTCCATAAGTATTTTCTAATTGATTGTCCATAATTCCTAATAAGAAAAATTCTGGTTTCATCTGAATGTTAATTTTTAAAACTTTCCGCAGTCTCATAGGTATTTGTGTTCATTTTTTTTCTCACAAAACCAAGCATGTCTCTTCATGTTTTCCACATTTCCAACAATTAGAAATACCTTTGTACACCTGAAGTAATTTTTCTGGTGACATATACCAACAATACATCATTTAATAAAAACTCTCTCTTAAATTATAAGCCATTGTGAATGTTAGTCCTTCCAGCCACATTCTTTCCCATTGATCCATCTGTAGCGTTCCTATCTCATTCTAAGTAGGATCATTCTTCAGAATTTCTAAGATTAGCCAGCATCTAGATAATTAGGTTTGTGTTGTATGATAAATGGATCAAAAAAACTCATTTAAATTTAAATGTAAGGATGTGTAAACTGTACTTTAAGATGGAATGCAACATTTTATGCTTTGTAAAATTTGATTTCTTTGTTTATATAACTTTATTTATTGAATTGCATTGCACTAACGTTTCATCTGTGGAACACTATATTTTATAGTGACAATAAAATGGTCATTGAATAAAGTTCTGTCTCATAATACAGGAGGAAAAAAAACTCTGTTATTATGTTTCTTCCGGACAATGCAAGAAATATAGTTTGACTAGCTATTTGCAAGCTGGTGTTCTTCAGATGTGTTAGATTACAATTTTCATAATTTCTAACTGAATAATGTGTTGACGGGAGTGGATTTGTGCTCTAGCCCAACATAATTGGAGAATTTGAGAAAGATTGTCTAAAACAAGAAAGAAAGAATTATAAAATTTGCCATGGTGTTTAAAAACTAGGTTCTGTAACCTCCAAAGAATTAATTCTTGTTTCCAGACCTAATATATAGAACATCTTTAGGAAGAAGAAATAAACAACAAGAATATAAAAGGGTGAGAAGATCTGAACAAGCACAAAGTCTGCATTTAGTGTATAATAGCTTTGAGATCATATGCAATGGCACAATATGATTAGAATATGATCACGGCAGACCTGAAGTTTACTAAGGTGGAAATTAATCATGCACAGTAGGAACAAGAAAGCCAAGCTTTCAGCTCAGAGAAAGATTAAGCAAACTTTTGGGGGATGGGGCCCAACAAAATGAGTGCAGGGGACTAAGGGCCAAAGTGCAAAGGGGATGAGATAAGAAAGTCTGGGCCATGACACCAATGTTTGCGAGATTATTCCATTCTTTTACTGATTTTAGTGCAGAGGAGGTGTTTAACCTTTATAAAGTACTGTATATTAAACCTAGCTGAAGGCTTATTGCACAGGGATTTCTTATGCCATTGAGTCAGCAAGTGTGGGGAAGGGCTAGGAAAGCCATTAGCCCCCTTGTGTGTGAAAGACTGAGGGGGGGGGAAGGAGGGAGGGGCAGTGTCTGGCTGGTTTGGATGGGAGACATGAGAATGTTTTTCCCTTAACTATGGGTAAGAGATTATTATTATTATTATTATTATTATTATTATTATTATTATTATTATTATTATTATTATTATTATTATTATTATTATTTTAATTTCTATACCGCCCTTCTCCCGAAGGACTCAGGGCAGTCTACAGGGCAATAAAAATACAATAAAAATACAATGTAAAAAAGTTAAAAAATAAGATTAAATAGAACTAGGCCATTACAATAAATAATTAAACATTTTATTTTATTTTTTTTATTTAATTTAATTTTTATACCGCCCTTCTCCCGAAGGACTCAGGGCGGTGTACAGGGCAATACAATAAAATACAATATATAAAAATTAAAAAATATTAAATACAACAGCCCAATTCAATAAATGGTGTGGGGAATGGGAAGATGAGTGTATGGAAGAAAGGACAGAAAATCAGACTGGCTAGTACAGGGGTCGGCAACCTAAAAAAGAAAAAGAGCCACTGGGAACCGGTTCCATCACAAATTAAAAAAAGAGGGAGCCGCGTGCGTGTGTCCATGCACGCGCATGCGCAAAAAGGTTTTTTGCGCATGCGCGGACGCACGCGGCTGCCATTTTTTTAAAAATGAGATGGAACCGGTTCCCGGTTGCCCGACGGCGACGGCCCGTCTGCAAAGCTGCCGCTTTCGGCAGCTTTGCAGACGGGCCGTGGCAGCTTCCTCAAAGAGCGGCGCCCCTGCCCATTCCGAGAGGTGCGCGCGCACCTCTCCGAACGACCGGAGGTGCGCGCGTACCTCCGCGCGAATGGGCAGCGGTGCCGCTCTTTCAGGAAGCTGCCGCGGCCCGTCTGCGAAGCTGCCGCTTTCGGCAGCTTCACAGACGGGCCGTGGCAGCTTCCTCAAAAAGAGAGGCGCCCCTGCCCATTCCGAGAGGTGCGCGCGCACCTCTCGGAATGGGCAGGGGCGCCGCTCTTTGAGGAAGCTGCTGCGGCCCGTCTGCTAAGCTGCCGAAAGCCGCAGCTTCGCAGACGGGCCGCAGCAGCTTCCTCAAAGAGCAGCACCGCTGCCCATTCGCGCGGAGGTACGCGCGCACCTCCGGTCGTTCGGAGAGGTGCGCGCGCACCTCTCGGAATGGGCAGGGGCGCCGCTCTTTGAGGAAGCTGCCGCGCCCCGTCTGCGAAGCTGCCGAAAGCCGCAGCTTCGCAGACGGGCCGCAGCAGCTTCCTCAAAGAGCGGCACCGCTGCCCATTCGCACGGAGGTACGCGCGCACCTCTCCAAAGGTTTGGGGAGGTGCGCGCGCACCTCCGCCCATTCGGGGAGGTGCGCGTGCACCTCTCCAAACGGGTGGTGCCACTCTCCATTTGGAGAGGTGCGCGCGCACCACTGCCCGTTGGAAGAGGTGCGTGCGCACCGGGCGGCTGGTAGCCGCAAGAGACGGCTCAAAGAGCCGCATGCGGCTCCGGAGCCGCAGGTTGCCGACCTGTGACCTAGGCCATCAAGTTAAAGGGGTTCTCGGGACCCCTACATGTGATTGTGGTGGAGAGCAAGAGAACGAGTTTAATAGGGCTTGATTGGTTTGATGCTCTGGGCATTCAAGTAACTGGGATCCATTGGACACAAGCAACGAATTTGGCATCAGTATGTGAGGAGTTCATGGATGTTTTTGACACAAGCCTGGGAGAGTACAAGAGAGTACCTGATCCTGCTGTAATGCCTATTAGGATCAAACCCCGTAGAGTGCCATTTGCACTAAAACACAAAATCAATGTAAAGCTGGACTAGTTAGTCAGTCAGGGGATACTACAGCCTGTAGATGGGGGTGAATGGGAAACCCCAATTGTCACACCACTTAAGGCCAATGAGCAGGTCAGAATTTGTGCTGATTACAAGTGCACCATAAATTGGACACTTAAACAGCACGCGTACCCGGTGCCAGTCGTGAGCCACATCTTGGCATCTCTGCAAGCAGGTACCTCCTTTCTCACAGAAGTCCTGATGAATGCATGGATCTACCTATATGACAACATTTTGGAGTTCTTAATCAACAAGGAGGAGTATCATTCTAAAATACAGGTGGCCAAACCAACAACTCTAAGAACCTGTCCCTATCCCAGGATTACAGTCTTATCCATCCCAGAGATGACAAGTCCATCTTTCAGTCAACTCCATAAGATATATGCATAACTGAAATCCAACTTAGAAATGCTGAGAAATCCTAGTGACCTTGCAACTGCTCCCCTACCCACTCCTTACCCAGAAGGAACTGGTTTGCCTTGACTAGCAGAGGACACAACAAAAATAGAAGAATAATTATGTTATGTTGTTCTTGCTGCCAGCTGCCAGCAGTTCAGCAGTTAGAGTCTCACTGGCTCAAGGTTAACTCAGCCTTCCATCCTTCCAAGGTCAGTAAAATGAGTTCCCAGATTGTTGGGGGCAATATGCTGATTCTGTAAACCACTTAGAGAGGGCTGTAAAGCACTGTGAAGCAGTAGTCTAAGTCTAAGTGCTATTGCAATTGCTGTTGCTGTCAGGCATGCTTGATTGGACTTACTTTCTCTTTGTCCAGTAGCACTATAAGTGTCACTTCTGCTGCATCATCATTCAGAATTCTTTTGAACAGAAGAAACACTGGAATCCATGAGCAGAGAGTTCTCACAAGTGCAATTGATTCCAAAGTGCTTGTCAAAGACATAGCTACATTTTCTCTTACACCAAGTCAGATCCATCAACCACCTGGGATAGACTGATTGAATACCTGTGATTGAATACTTGTGATGGGAAATAGCCACAAAAAAGTCCAAAATGAACAGGGGATGTTATGTCCATGACAAAGGACATATAATATCCCCCAACTCCAAATCACATTGCCACTGCCCACTTGCCATGTCAGATCTACCATGTGATTCCCCACTCTCTGTAATGTGGCTCAAGCCATGGTTGCCATATGTCAGGCATGCAAAAACCAGGCCCATGAAGGTTCAGTTAAACTGATTTATTGGTAAACAGCCTAGGAACAGCAGCACCTGGTTAGAGTTAGATAAGGACAATGATTCTCAAGGGGGATTGGACTTAGTTCACTTGTGACCACTTAATGATTCTAGACTGATTTTCATTTTCACTCCACCCCCAGGTTCTGCCATTCTTTCTCCTACAGATAGTAGCCATGAACTCTGGTGCCACTATTGACTCCTTGACCAAGTAAGGCAGGTTAAAAACTGCAAGATCAAAGACTAGAGAACTCTAGTGCCAGGCCAGCCATGACATCAAGCAACAGAGGTTAGGGAGGATGCTATGCAGGATGGAAGCTGGTGCAGTACCAAAGTCCTATGTGATTCCTGGTGCCCAACATCAGATCTAGGGTTGAGATAGAGCTATTGGTCCAAGATCACCCACTGGATTTGTGCCACAGGAAGGATTAGAACTCACACTTTTCTAGTTTCTAGCCTAATGCCTTAACTACTACACCAAATTGGCTCTCTCTGAGATAACTAGAGCCACATATAGTTTGAACACTTGTTCCCTTTAAAAAGGAATTCCAATGGCCCATCAATTAGCTTGTGTTTCATTTCTTAGATTGGTTCCTATCAGACATCTAACAGCTCATGTATCTTCTGAGCTGTAGTAATGATACCACTGTCTGCACATCCAGCTCCTGAGGGCTTTCAGATCATGCTGGTGTTTTCTTTTCTTGAGGAGAAATGGTCTGACCTTGTGAACTGACTGTGTCTAAATAGACAAATGCTTTCACTTACCACAGGTTTGCCAAGTTTACAAGGAGATCAGGTGCATGCAGAAAAATGACCCTGACACCATCAAGGAAAAATTACTTTAGCGGCAATAAACCATGTAGCTATTATTAACCTGCTTTCCAAATGAGATCTCCTGGATGCTGTTAGCCTGTGCTGTCTGAAGCTAAGCCAGCCCACGTAATATTGCTAGTTCTTTATTTTCTCTTTTTATCCTTGAAGAGAGATTGTTCACCACAATTACTTTCCTTTATTGTCCAGAAACATCAGCTATGATTAATATTTTGTCTGAGACAGTGCATCATATTTTCCCTTTGGGGCACTATGAATTGTGTCCTTTCATGCACTTTGCTGTCCCAACAAATAGGTTTCACCTATATTGTGTTTAGAGAAGGACATATTTTCCATTGCCTACTGGCTGTACATATTATAGCAATGGGCTATGGTGCCTGGCATTCGAAATAAATCCTGTTCAATCAAGAGCGGCACAATTGTGGAAAGAAAGCCAAGATTTGAGGAAGAATAATGAACCACAGTCTAGATGAAAAAAAAAATAGAAGAAAAGTTATGAGAATGAAATAAAAATAAAAGTCAAGGTTTGAATCCAACAAACTGGGAAGGTCCTACAGACTCTCACTAGAGAAGGAATAAAGAACTATTATTTTCCATGTTATTTGTGGACATCTATTTGTAGATCAGTGTGTCCTCTTATAAATACACAACAATGCAAACACTTGCGGTTGGAAGGATGTTTCCACGTATTTTGTTTCCTAATTCCTTTATGATAATAATATAACTGTGGAACTATGGAACAAGACAGTGAATTTGCTTCAAGAAGTTACTTCTGAGATGAACATATCCAGGAACCTTAATATGAGCCCCTTAACCAATTCCTTGTAGTAACTTAAATGAGTGAAAATTAGGGCCAAAGGAAGAGAAAACTGTGTCTCATAGGTGAGTTAACTTCAGTTACATTTTGAAGGTTTATGGAGGATGGCAGAAGGGAGAATAGTATTTCATCAATCTTTATCTTTCCCTATTCATTACTTACTTTGGCTAAAAAAGAGATAGGCTTATAACTGTTGCAAGGGAGTTGTGAGTCCTTACTGGAAGATGCTAAAAGTTAAATGATGGAATATCTGCATTGTGTATGAAATCATGGACTTAGGGCAGACATGGCACTATTGAGTTACTGTATGAAACATACTGCGGTTGTTGGTGGGATTATGTTTGGTGGGAAGAAATTAATAGTTGTCCTGGGTTTACACATATGTCCACTGGCCAAGGACTTAATGATATA
The DNA here is from genome assembly GCF_947247035.1 of Vipera ursinii. Taxonomy (NCBI): domain Eukaryota; kingdom Metazoa; phylum Chordata; class Lepidosauria; order Squamata; family Viperidae; genus Vipera; species Vipera ursinii. The sequence continues at coordinate 229,228,315 of NC_139513.1, forward strand.
TTTTGTTGTATATATACTTGTTTCTTTGTTTATAGTTGTATTTATCAGCTGGAAACTGATTCACACATGCATATATAGTTCAATCTTTCTGATCCCTTAGTTTTTGAACTAAATGCATAAGGAAACTGTATTGTAATCAGCCATGTTCTGCCATTTAGGAGCCAGAGGAAGGTGGAAAAGTGTGGAGGGTGGCAGAAGTTGGAGGAGAAACTACTGGGCTGATTGACTTTAAAATCATAGGGCTGAAAGGGACCTTGGAGGTCTTCTAGTCCAATTCCCTGCTCAAGGTAAAAGAACTTCCACCATTCTGGACCAACGGTTGTCCAGTCTATTCTTGAAAACCTCCAGCAATGGAGCACCCACAACTCCAGGAAGCAAGCCGTTCCATTGATTAATTGTTCTCACTATCAGGAAATTTCTCCTTAGTTCCAGGTTAGATTTTCCTTTAATGAGCTTCCTCCCATTGCTTCTTGTCCTACCTTCAGGATCTTTGGAGAATAAGTCAACCCTTTTTCTCCATGAAAACCCCTCAAGTCCTAAAAGACAGTTGGTCCAGATGATTTGCACTTATCCAGGGTGGATAAGTATTCTCTTACCAATTCCTTGTCTATTTTGACTTGCATTCCTGTTCTATCTCCCTTAGTGATTTTTTTGGGTAGTCCTTGTACCTAGTCATTGCTGTAGCTTCATGGAGTACTATTTTTTTTTTTCTTCCATAGAAAGCAGGATAGGACACAGAGAGCTGAGGCTGACTGGTCTTGGAAACCATCAGTGTTTGACCTGAAGAATAAATATGAAGTCTCTGACGGTGGTTATTTATTTAAAATTCAATATATGAATACTGGTCTATATATGCAGATATGTCACAATAAACATGGCCGTGATCAGTGGTGGGATTCAGCCAGTTTGCCCCAGTTCGGCAGAATTAGTAGCTAATTTTTTGTTGCCCAGGATCAAAATGGACTTCTAGAAGCGGCATCCACACCAAGAACCGGTTGTTCACATATTTGAATCCCACCACTGGCCATGATCATTGTGGAACCCTGCTTTCATTACATTTGCCAATGCAATAAAACAGGATATTACCAAAGTAGGAAGGACAAATAAAAAAAATCCCTTTGAAAGAATCTTGGAATCTCTTTCTAGAAGCATAAGCTTTTCAAGTACTACTTTGCTCTGCTCACTCAGATAGGCTGTGGGTCTCTCCTGGAAAAACTTCCTATTTGGAACCAGCTTTGCCTTCCTGGCACCTGCCTATTTATTTGTAGACTCAGATCTTCTGACACAGCTCTTTGATAGCTGCTTGCAACTGAACAAATGTAACTAAAGGAAAGACACTATTGCATAGACCAGGGGTCCCCAACCCCCAGTCCGTGGACCAGTATTGGGCCGTGGCAGGCCAGCAACCGGTCTGCACAAACAAGCAAAGCCCCATCCGCAAGATGCAGGCAGCACACAAAACCATGCCCCCTCCGGTCCGCAGAAAAACCTCTCTCCACATAACTGGTCCCTGGTGCCCAAAAGGTTGGGGACCTCTGGCATAGAGCATGTCAGGATTTAACAAGTTTCCCTTGTCCTCCCTTCCAGTGTCATCAGCTTCCAATTATGTAAGCATACAGCATGAAGTAGCATGACTGAATTTATAGGATGAAAGGCTGAAGTTTCAAAGTTCCTACCTAAGAGGTTTCCTGCCCCTACTTGCTGCTCCTTGAGATAGATCATGTTGCTATCATCTATCTTCTATAGCAGACATGTCAAACACGAGGCCCGGGAGCCGGATCTGGCCGGCAAAGTGGTTTCATGTGGCCCGCGAAGCCATCCTGGAAAAAGTGAGGGAACGGGTCCACTGCCTTGGCCCTGGCCCAGAGACCCTCCTCCTGCCAGAGACCCTCAGTTCTGTCCCACTCCTGCCCAGGCCCCCATAGGCACCCTTGATGCAAACGATGTAGAGCTGGCCATGCCCACCCAGTAGGCCATACGCACTCTAGCCACGCCCACCAAGTAGGCCACGCCCACCCTGGCCATACCCCCCGGCCCCTTGAGGGCAACCTCAGTGCTGATGTGGCCCTCAATGAAATTGAGTTTGACACCCCTGTTCTATAGGCATCACACTAAATACCCTACCCATAATCCTGTGCATAAAGGAAATAAGATTCTTACAATCTGTGTTGCCCTTCTGTGAAGCCAATGTGAAGATTAAAAAAGAAAAAGTAATACTTCTATAATGTAATTTCCTGGCCTTGTTGTATAAGAATATATGATTAGGGGGATTCAGCCCTTTTTACTCATTTTTGGAAATAAATCAACCTCCTAATAGGTAAAGAAATAATCAATATTTATTTTTTTAAAGTTCAAAAGCTATATCAAGTCTGATTTGCAAAAGTGAATGCAATATTTTTTTGGGGGGGAGCCGTCCAGAGTTGTTTGATAGATGGATGGCGATGTAAGTGCTTTCAATAAAGTAAATAAAAATAAAATCTCAAAATGGTACTGGTCTGCAATGATCAGCGATTTTGGAGAGAAGTTGCTTTCAAATTATACATTATCTCCCAAGAAATTAATAAGGATATAGTGAGTTTGGAACTCAGTCTGAAATTACACAGTATGCCCTGCTTGCAGAAAGACCTAAGAGCTAGGGGGAAAAAAAGGCTTCTAATATACATAGACCAAAGAAATTGAAATGCCCTAATAGTTATCTAGTCCTTAGAGGTAACTGAAATCCCAAAGCAAAGCCCTCTACTTTGTTTTTGCAGAGCTTCCACTAGTTTCTTGAAGTAATATCAGCTGATGTACAGAAGGTACAATTCTGGGAAGCAATGGAAAACTTTGCATGCTCTGGAAACAGTAGCTTTGAACTTTAGAGAAGAGAATGGGTGGATTGTTGTTGTTGTTGTTAGTTGCGAAGTCGTGTCTGACCCATCGCGACCCTATGGACAATGTTCCTCCAGGCCTTCCTGTCCTCTACCATCTTCTGGAGTCCATTTAAGCTCACACCTACTGCTTCAGTGACTCCATCCAGCCACCTCATTCTCTGTCGTCCCCTTCTTCTATTGCCCTCAATATTTCCCAGCATTAGGCTCTTCTCCAGTGAGTCCTTCCTTCTCATTAGGTGGCCAAAGTATTTGAGTTTTAGCTTCAGGATCTGGCCTTCTAAAGAGCAGTCAGGGTTGATCTCCTCTAGGACTGACCGGTTTGATCGCCTTGCAGTCCAAGGGACTCGCAAGAGTCTTCTCCAGCACCACAGTTCAAAGGCTTCAATTCTTTGGCGCTCAGCCTTTCTTATGGTCCAACTTTCACAGCCATACATTGCAACTGGGAAGACCATGGGTGGATTAGGAAAAAGCAAAATCCCTAGATTGGGCATCAACTGAAAAGAGAAGGCAGAAGAACTTACATGGAAGCTGAACAAGGAAACAGGATAATGGATAGAAGAGAATATATGTAGCCCAGGGGTCCTTGGTGCTCTCTGAGTTGGGTTGTTTTCTTGCAGATGTTTTACTACCAAACTAGGTAACATCATCACTAGTAAGGGAGTAAGGCTTGCTACTGATGATGTTACTTAGTTTAATGAAACATCTGCAAGCTCAGAGAGCACCAAGCACCCCACAGAAAAACTAATGAAGGAGGCAAATTGATCAGGCTGAGACAAAAATAGAAAGAAAGTTAATGACACTAAAAGTTGGGTGACTCAAGCAGATTGTAGGGTTGTGGGTATTTTTTGACTAAAGACTTCTAGCTCATAAGCTGGAATCAGGTGGCCCTGATTCTACTACTACTGCTATGAAGATCCTGTGCCACCTATTTGGTCTTAAGTACTGTACATGGTGGCATTATAAAATCAGCTTCCCACCCTCATTTTTTTGGGAAGGAAGGGAGAAAAGTTCTACTCTGTTTTGCAGCTCTCTCCATTTACTGCTGATGTGGGAATGGGGAGGCTTCATAGTGGTAGAAGTTTATGTGAAATATGCGGCTCTCTTTTAGCAATGCACTACTAAATTCCACTTTACATTTAATAAAGCTTCAGCAACCTTTTTTTTTCACTGCACCATTTCTTCTAGCCATTTTGCTTTACTTTCTAGGAACAAGCCAGATCATAAAAAATGCATGAAATTCATCCCCATGTGTTCAGTTCAAAGAACCCGGTACTGCAGTTGTTTTACTTTTGCTTCAACACTGTTTGCCCAGTTTCTATACAAAGCATGGGGTTGTTGTTTTTTTTTACACCTGAATTATAAACTGCTGAAGAATCAAGATTTTAATGCAAAATGCTGACTTATTGTCTTTTGTAACATTGCTTATCAATACTGCTAAAATAAAACTCATAACCTCTTTGATGCTTGCAAATTGTATGTAATGCTGTTCTTTGCAGTATTACCAACAGAGTGCTTCTGGGTTAAATGGCTACGTGTATATCCTTTAATTCTTTTAAATTGATTGAGCTACATTCCTGTGATTGGGCAAAAGTCAAATATTTAAAATAAAGCAATTTGAACAAGAACATCAGGGAAAGGATTCATTTCTTGTTTAGCTTGAATGGTCATCTGCACAGCCAATATTTCAATACTCAGTTGATAGTCATATAGAACCAATGTCATTAAAACAAGCTGCATGAACATCTGGCTACTTTCAAAACTTGCGGGGGGGGGGGGGAAAGCTTCACCCACATCTGCTGCTAATTAGATACAAAATTCAAAGAGGCCATCTATGTCAAAACTGAATAGCCCTGTCTCAACATAGGGGGGAGAGATACGACATCATCTATCTTCAGTCTACAACACAGTCCTTTCAACAGTTCCAAGAAGGCTTCACACTCATTTGCACTGCTCAGGTGACTCTGAGGACACACAGACAAACCTCCAGGTGGCCTCAATGACTCTCTAAAAAATGCAAATGACCAGCTGTCTGCAAGGAGTATAAATCCTTCCATTCCCCCCACCATCCAGTCAGAGTTGAAGAAGCTTCTTGGATGAGAAGCCAAACCACTTCAAAAAAAAAAACACAACACAAACAAACAAGACAATCCAGTTGCCTCTTGAAAAAGAGCCTTTGGGACAGACTGAAAACTCCAATCCCTTCCCAGTTTTATAGGCCTAGAGAAAACTGGTGTGGCCTGGAGAGCTGGAACAGCTACAAACAACTTTGTAGATCTGGAAGGGGAATTCTGTCAGTTATGGATCACAGTTTTTTATTTTTTTTAAAAGAAAAGAAACACTTTGGGAAGAACTGTCTGTATCCCTATCACCACGTGATTGCATTTTGGGTTGCTTGTAAATGGCTCATATTTACAACCAGTTGCAGCATCATGTGACTGCAATTTGCATTTTTTTTTGCCATTTTCCAGTAGACGATGACACACAAAAAATACCCATTGACTGTGGTGGATTCAGTTAATGACCATCTGCTTCCCTTAATAACCATGGTCACTTTCTTTACGACCATTGCAAAAAATGATCATAAAATTGAGTCTGGTCATGTGCTGACCCAACTTACAATCACAATGACTTATGACCAAAATTCTGGGCTCCATTGTGGTCATAGGTTGAGGACTACCTGTAATATATACAGTAAATTTCACTGTGCAAACAGAAAGGCCATTTTTGGGAATGATGAGAAGCTCATACAGTGTTTGATCCTGGTGCATATTGAAGTTGCTTACTTATTTCTATTATTGGTATTATTTAGGACATGTGAATTTGGATAATTGGTATTACCCAAGGCAGGGGTAGGCAACCTTGACTCTTTTATGACTCGTAGACTTCAACTCCCAAAAAGAGTACAGAGAAGAGCAACAAAGATGATTAGGGGACTGGAGACTAAAACATATAAGGAATGGCTGCTGGAATTGGGTATGTCTAGTTTAATGAAGAGAAGGACGAGGGGGGACATGATAGCAGTGTTCCAATATCTCAGGGGCTGCCACAAAGAAGAGGGAGTCAGGCTATTCTCCAAAGCGCCCAAAGGCAGGACAAGAAGCAACAGATGGAAACTAGTCAAGGAGGAGAGAAGCAACCTAGAACTAAGGAGAAACTTCCTGACAGTTAGAACAATTAACCAGTGGAACAACCTGCCTCCAGAGGTGGTGAATGCTCCAACACTGGAAGTTTTTAAGAAGAGACTGGACAGCCATTTGTATAGAGTTTCCTGCTTGAGCAGGGGATTGGACTAGATGACCTCCAAGGTCCCTTCCAACTTTATATTATTATTATTATTATTATTATTATTATTATTATTATTATTATTATTATTATTATTATTATTAATTTTTTTAATTTATTTTTTTTATTTTAATTCCATTTATATCCCGCCCTTCTCCGAAGACTCAGGGCGGCTTACAAGCTTAGCAGTAGCCTTCATTCTATGTATATGCCTGCTTATTAGGGCTTTCACACACCCCAAGCGGCATTATTACAAAGTCAGCTTATTGCCCCCAACAATCTGGGTCCTCATTTTACCTACCTCGGAAGGATGGAAGGCTGAGTCAACCTTGAGCCTGGTGGGATGTGAACCTGCACTAATTGCAGGCAGCTGGTGTTACTTAAGGAGGCATTAGCCCACTGCTCCACCAAGGAATATTATTATTATATTATTATTATTTCCTGAGCCAGCATGGCTGGCTCAGGAATTCTGGGAGCTGAAGTCCATGAGTCATAAAAGAACCAAGGTTGCCCACCCCTGACCCAAGGGATAGATGGTTAGTCAAGGAAAACAGCAAAACAACTGAGGGCACTGTAGCAGGAGAGGTGGAGCAAAGCACCGTTATCTGGAACTGAATCCATATTCTGCATCTCCAAGCATAAGCTTCTCAATGAATAGTTTTGCATTTTTCCTTTTTACCAATATTATCAGGCACAAGAGCACAAGACTCCATGTGATAACAGAATACAAAACCAATGCTGAACTAGTCAAGTGAAGAAAAGGATTCTTATTTTAATAAAGGCAAAAAATATATATTTTGGAGGAAAAACTGCCAGAAATTGCATGAGGCTGAGTTCTGCAGACCAAAGTACAGGTGGTCCTTATTTAATGACTGTCTCGTTTAGCAATCATTCAGAGTTACAATAGCAATGAAAAAGTAACTTTGCAACCAGCTTCTGCATTGATGACTTTGCAGGTCCATATAGGAAAATAAAGTAAAGCTGACGATTATAAGCACAATTGCTGTTTCACTTAGCAACCACTTTGCTTAATGATCAAGTTACTGGTCCCAATTGTGGTCACAAAACGAGGACTACCTGTGAAGAACCTGAACAAACAAAAAGAGAAATAAAAATTGAAGCTGCTGATAATAAAACTGCCTAAAATTTGGCATGCCCAACTCATAAAAGAAATAAAATATCACATAAAATACGATGGGTGACTAAACATGTGGACAACTGGTGCTAGTTCTTACGGAAGTTTCTAAGCTTTTGGCCTGGATCCTTAAGCCCAGTTGTGTGAAATTTATTTTCTTAAAATGCTTATTTCCTTCAAGGTCTCCAAGCCATTATATATGGAGAACCAGGAAGCTCTTCGTTTTCTCTACCCATGCCCCTTTCCCACCCCTTTCTTTAATTTGAAAGGAGAGTGGCTGTGGTTGAAGGATACTTCAAAACTCTCCAGCTAGACAGCATCAGTTCAAAATTAAGAGTCCCCTTAAATCACTCCAGATCCCTTACAAGACTGAGCACATTTATTATGGCACAAGTTTTTGTGGACTGCATGAAGTGTTGTATTGCATTTCAAGGTGCATCAATCAGTTTTGGTTTCTTCCAGTGTCTCATTCTTTTTCATTCTTAAGTTTCATTTCTCCATTTCCACATAACAAAATGTGTACATAGGAAGAAATGCCTGTTATGGTCAGTAGTATGTTTCTTTTTGCAAAATATGTCCCATTATTAAATGCACGTTGCTCTTTCATTTTAATTAAATAAAATTGAAGAATGGCGTCACAAATTTCGAGAAATCCTAATTTCCAAAGTAAACTTACTTCTCTGCCTTCCAAATAGCAAAATAATGTAAGCATGGATGTGAAACAGTATTCTCCACTCCTCCTCAGCTAGCATTTAAATGCAAATTAGCAGAACATGCAGTGTGTGATCTTTTACCTCAGCACTGAAAAGTCATCTCTTTTCAATCATCTCACTGGTTTCCTGCTCCAATATTGACATATTTCTTTCTTTTTCTCTTTTGTATTCTGAGAAATGCAAAACAAACATAGTCGTACTGATTTGGAGTACATTTCATCCCTTCCAAGTCTTTGTGGCTTGCATTTTGTTATGATACATGCAAAGTATGCAAAGCTCCTGAAAAAAGCTTTAACAGATCATTTTTCTTTCATAACAGCCAAATCAGCAGCAAAACCACATCATTATGAAACCTGCAGTGACAAAAACTTAACAAAAGAAACAGGTCCTATCCTGCACACAATACAGATAGTCCTTGATCAGAGTTTATGTTGTTAACAAGATGATTGTTAAGTAAGTTATGCCTGATTTTAACACCTTTTCTTAACCACAGTTGTTAAGCGAATCACTGCAGTTGTTAAATGAATCACACAATCGTTAAGCAAATCTGCAAGGTCACAAATGGGGATCACGTGACCCTGGGATGTTGCATCCATCGTAAATACAGTTCATGCCAGTTGCCAAGCACCTGAATTTTTTTAGGATGTGATCATGGAGATTCTGCGATGGTTGTAAGTGTAAGGACCAGTCATAGGACATTGTTTTCAGTGCCAATGTAACTTTCAATGATTGCTAAAGAATTGATTGTAACTTGAGGATTACCTGAATTTGACATCCCCCTAAGACACAGAAACTGTAACATAAAAGACTGGTAAAAATTGATATGGCCGGATGAACCCACTGCCTTGGTTTCAGTAAAATTTACACAGCTGTGTGGCCCAGTGCTGGATTAAGGAACAAAACAGGGTTATTTTCTAGAAATGGAAGGATTTCCCTTCCTGGCATAAGATTGCTTAAATTGTAGGATTGTTAATGAGAAGGCCAGTATCTTTTGATCAAAGGGAAATACTGAAATTGCCAACAATGGATGGAAACTAATCAAGGAGAGACGCAACCAGGAACTAAGGAGAAACTTCCTAACAGTGAGGACAATTAATCAGTGGAGCAGCTTGCTGTCAGAAGTTGTAGGTGCTTCATCACTGGAAGTTTTTAAGAAGAGTCTGGACAATCACTTGTCTGAAATGGTAAAGGGTCTCCTGTTTGAGCAGGGGGCTCGACTAGAAGACCTCCAACATCCCTTCCAGCTCTATTCTGATTGACATTTTCCTGTGCTGAAGTAGTCTGAAAGGGAGTAGGAGCCACTATTCATTTGAGTTCATAATACTGAAAACAAATGTACTTTCCTTCCAGCAATACAGTACAATCCTAAAAGTTCTGATGTCAATATACATGTTATTTATTTGAAATGCTTATATCTTGCCTCTGTACCTGACAATAGGTTTTTCTGCCACCTAAATCATAATTTAAGCTCCAGTATGGGTGATGCTCAGATGCCTTGCTTTGAAATATATAGTCTAATAATGGTAAAGGAATCTCTGCAGACTTTATTCTGCTAGTGGTTGCTGATTATAGGGAGCGGTGCTCATATCATATCAAGGCCATTAAGCCAGGACTGTCAAAAGAGATTTCCAAAGTCATGCGGCCAGCATGACATTATAGAGCTCTGTTATCTTCCCACCAGAGTGGTACCTATTTATCTACTCTCATTTGATACTTACATGCTTTCAAACTGCTAGGTTGGCAGGAGCTGGGGTGAGGACAGAAGCTCACCACATCATGTGGCACTCAGGTCTTGAATCTGGGCTGCTAGCTTTCCAGCCAAGTCCAGAATCTTAGCCACTGAGCCACTCCACTGCCATTACCACTTGTAGCATTACAATGTTGGCCTACACAAAAGGAATTGAGACCAGATGCAGTAACATGAAAACATTTGTTTTGTTTACAAGCTAGAATGGCTGAATTCATGCCTAGTAAGCTTGGCTTAATGCATTGTATTACTCTACTCTCAGGCAGCCTTAGACATCTGTTGTGGGAATTATTATATAATTATGTATTTGATTTGCTAGCTGATCTTATAACAAAGTCAAATACAGAGTTGTAGCTTAATCCTTATGCTAGTCAAATTATTTAAAGAAAGGCTTTATTTGTACCTTTATCTGGGAACGAAGCCTCGTGCTTAGCAATTTATATTTCATTCAGCCTGATTAGTACTGGTCCTTTCAAGTTAGAGAAGTGGAAACAGTTCCCTTGTTGTTTGCTGGAATAATCTGCTGCAAAATCTTGGCTTCTCATGGCTTACAGTGATATGGAATTCCAAGATCTGCATCGTCTTGGAAATATATAGATGTATATGATAAGACTAATTTAATGAGAAATGTCCAATCCATCTGAAATTAAGTATTAATTTCAGTAAGACATATTAAATATATTATTAACATTATACTTGCCAGTCAGATCCAAATGTATTTTACTGTGACTAAATTGTATTCAAGCAGAGTGCCTTTTTAACAGCACAGACTTGATACTATATGTCTACAGTAAAAAAAACATTCTCTCAAATGCCAACATTTTATGAATATTTGAATTCCAAAACAATTTATGGCTGACGCAGAATATGTCCCCTTATATTTCATCTAGTCAAGGTTTTCAAAGGTTGGGGTTTTTTTTCATTTTAAATGAAAGAAAACCTTGGAGAGCCAGACATGAAAATGAGCATTTTTCTTTCCAGGCTAACAAATGTGTGAAATTTCATAAAAATCCATTCTCACAGTTTCATTATGCAAAGGATTAATGTTTAACACAGGCAGGCTTCAAGCTCTCGCTAATAAGAAATACTACAAAAGCCTATTGTGCAAGAGGAGAACATTTCATCAGATACTGCCAAAATCAAGTAAAAGGTTTGCAGAGTGTTAGTTTAGCTCAGAAATCCTTTTCTTGTGTCCAGGCATTTTTTCCTAACCATCAGCCATGCAGGAGAACAGTAAGAACTTTGTTCATTTCTATCTACGTTTGCAACATCAATCTCTCTAGATTTGCAGAATGGATTGTTTTTAGCCGATGGATCAAAAGAAACTTTCACATTAATTAGGAACCACAAAAATGTGTAGTGTCAGTGTCTGAAACTTGTGATTAAGATCCAAGAAGGCAGTATTGACATAGGCAAGTTTAAACAAGGGAGCTTATTACATTGGGTAGCTGTGGTCCATCTTCACCTGAAAAGTACACACAGAGGTATGGAAGGTCACCACTGATTGTCTCCAACAACATTAAAGTAATATGATGAACCCTTCTTAGTTACTGAGGAAGAAATGAATAGAAGGGCCATCCATTGCCAGGGTAAGCATTACCTGAATTACACAAAAACATTAAAGTGAACATCTGTCTCTTTTGCTCACATGTAAAAGCACTTCTGTTTATCTATAGAAATATCCTTGAAAAGTGCATAGTGAAAATGATGAGAAAATGAATGTTTGGCACTGTGCAATACAATCCCCATGCCAGAACATAATAAAGAGTAGGGAAATACCATGTACAATACAATATTTCATCAGGAACTTCTAAAGCAGAATCCTAAAAGAGCCTTCCTTCCTTCCTTCCTTCCTTCCTTCCTTCCTTCCTTCCTTCCTTCCTTCCTTCCTTCCTTCCTTCCTTCCTTCCGTAACTCAATCTCCAATTACTCATCTTTTGTAAGTGCCCATATAAGAACTGTTCAGCAGTAGTTCTTGAACTTAAAGGTGGGATATCCATAGCCACCTTCCTCCAATTTAATCCTTTTAAATTATGGTTAGACAGGAAATAGCAAAGGGAGGAGGGGGAACAATTAATGCTGTGTTGATTGGTTTTCCCTGTTATTTTTTTTCCTTTTTTTCCAAATAGCAATTTAATTTGAGGGAAAAGTTGTTTTGTTTTAGCTTTCAGAAGAGGAAAAAACCCACAATTCCCATCAATTCTCATCAGGGCTTGACTTTTCAGTAATATATGATAGCTGAGGAGTAGCTTACTCCAGTCTGGATGTTTTATTGTGGTATCATCTTTCGTCAACTGCTCTGGTTTCCCAGATGGTAACTAATCACTAGGGAAGATTTCATGAGAGAAACTTAACTCATGAGGCTTTTTCCAATCACCCAGCTAGAGAGATGTGGAAGTGGAAAAAATAAAATAAAATGAAAATAACAGTCTCTATTACTCCATATCAATCAGCAGTAGTTTCAAAGACGTTCTGTGGCACCTTGAATATCAGTTGAAAACCAGACAGCATTTGTACAAGAAAAAATCATTCACAAAGCCTGGAGGAAAGTTTTCAGAATAGGACAGATAAAACTCCTTATCTCCTGTAGGGCTGTGTAAATCCTTCTAAAGGGATGCTTTTAGAACATACAGGAACACATCCAAAGCCCATCTTTTTTAATCAATAAAGAAGGGGTCTCCAAACTTGAAAAGTTTAAGACTTGTGGACTTCAGCATCCTAGCTGAGGAATTTTGGGAGTTGAAGTCCACAGCTTTTAAACTTGGCAGGTTTGGAGAGTTTTGCATTAAAGCACCAGGTAGCAGCCAAAAGCTGGGTTTGGAAAAAGAATGGGTTGCACCAACAGTTCAAAAAGATGCTTTGTATATTGCCCAGTGTATTTAAAGCACTTTTATTTGCAACTGATTTTTTTAAAATGCATTAAGCATTGGTATTTGTTCTGCATTTTGTTAGCTGTTGTGGAGTGTTTAATATTAATGTACGGTAATCAAACCATTAACAGGCCTCATGTTTCAAATCAACCACCTTTCTTTGATAGCCAGAAGACAGACTGAGCAGACATGAAGATAGATATGAGCTCAATGTTACTCTTATGGTGAGAAGAATTTTATTTCTGTTTAGTTTTTTTATTTATCTGTACAAATAGATTGATATTTGCCGATTTACAGATCTACCTTTATCTTTTATCATTTTTACAAAGTGTAAGGGACAACCTTACATCAGATCAATGTACACAATTCTTTTTTCAGTTCTAAACAACAGTGTGTATATGTTTGTGTGTGTGTGTGTATGAATACAGGAGAAAAAGAGAAGAGGGCATCCAGGATTTAATAAAAAGAATTTTGAAATGTTTCTTTCCCTCCCGATGTTATTACTTAAGTTCTTATTATTCCATAACAAAAACTCACATTGATGGTGACCCTTATCCTAAATATTCAGCCACTAATTGCAGAGAAAAATAAATATCTTTTTGTGGCATACTGGCACAGATCTTTATTACTAAATCTAGACTAACGAATAATTTTCTTGCTGTTTTTAATCCTTTTTAGTCATAATTAAGCAGAGGTATCTTAAGTTCTTTCAAGCATTTATATCAAATGTTTTGTAAAATATATGAAAACAGATGGAGATATAGAGTTTAATTTTTTTTAAACCGATTGCCTAACCCCAGAAAAATACTGGTTTCTTGCAGTTTAATCTTTCTTTTATGCTATAAGAGTGTGAAGACCTGCATAGCTTAGTGGCTTTGGTAACTTTCCAATAATTATCAGTGATGTAGCAATCCAAGTGCATGGTTCACACAGACTTTAATAGGAACTTAAAGCTGTAGTATTATCTTGACAATAGGCCTTCCCAGTGGGACTTCTCTCTGAATCCATTAAGTGAACACTACAAAAAGTGTTTATAATATCAAGAAGAGACTGACTAGAGCTAAAATGGGAGATGGAGCTTCTAAACCTACAAGCCAGAACTCAATTATAAAATTGTATAAAAATAAGAAAAAAAGCCAATAACCCTTTCATTTAAGAACAAAATCCCCAGAGTGAAGTGCAATGTATTCTATGGATAAGCTTTACCAGCAGTGACTCCATAAAGACATGAATGTGGCTAATGATGAGAGGCATTGTCGCTGGGGTTACGGTGCAGATAACATGTGTCCTTCATGGAGATAATTTCTATGAAATAGGTGTTTTCTGTATTATGAGAAGTGCAGCAGGAAGAATGCTCTTATTGCCAGGGCACATCCTGTACACATTCATTTGGGGCTTAATATAATATAATATGGTTCCCTCCCACACACAATTCACTCTTCACCAGGCAAGACCTGAACAAGATTTTATTTTAATCATTCTAAAACCCATCTTTTGGTAATACCTTAATTAGGCGAACTCTCACATTTCATCAGGACTGTAACTAGATGCAGGCTCATGGCTTGAGAATAAGCTACACCTGTTTTATTCTTCCTTTTCCCTGGCTTTCCATCTTGTCTGATAAAAATTCATATTTGTAAATGGCCACCCTATTAACTAGAGATGTCAGGGTACAAACCTGTGCAAAATAATGTTCACTACAGCTTTTTTTTCCCTCTAATGAGAAAAACAAAAACAAAAAAACAACTCGATGCACCCTTACATTTCTTCCACCGTATGTGATCAACAGTCAGACATTTTTAAATATCATTCTTATATTACTTAAAAGTAAAAGTTGTTGTACAATGGGAAGTAAAAGTAGTTTTAGGATTGAAAATAAAAGGCTGAGGGATGGGAAGTATGAGTTGCTGTAGGATGGGAATTAAAAGTGGAAACCACCAGAATCTAAGGAAAAAATGGGATGGTTTAGACCCCCACAAGGTGAAATAAAAATGGGGTGTTTCCCACACACCAAACAACCACATCGCTTCATTTCCACTTGGCTACTTCACCCCATAAATTACACAAAAGCCTGAAGACTCATTTTGGCAACAACCATATTTACTAGGAACAGCAGCCCTCAGATGAATAGTTTCTTGTAAACTCACTGGCAGCTTGATCTGACCAGTGCCCCAAATAAATCAGTTCTTATTATTCCACATTCGTTTAATCCAGGGACATTAGTCAGGGAGACCTTTCTCAGTCCAATAAACAGCAACAGTAGCAGTTTTTCTTTATGAGAGCAGTTCATCCTAAATTAGAGGAAGCATTCGGGGAAGGCAGAAATTTTTGCAGCATGATTTAAAGCTATATAATGTCAGGCTATAATAGGGCAAGAAAACTGCACCCATGTGTATAAATATACCAGGGCCATCATTCTGGTAAATGGGGGTTACTTTAGAATGTGTGGTTTATTTTATCTTCTCAAAGCCATCTTTAGGAGCAGCAGGTTATGTTCCTGTTATTATGGAGTTGTTCTTGTATGATTGAGTTGGGTTTGAACATACCTTTCTATTTACCGGATGGTCTGTCATCTTACATTCCTGATAAGATTCTGTTTGCCAAATATTCTTCAGCCAAATGATGTATTTGTGATTTGATCTTGGTTTGATTTTTCTACTTCAAGAATTAGTACCAGGTTCTTTTTTTATTATTTAAAGAGAACTCTTGTTTGCACTGGGATCTTTTATTAGCGATGTAGAAAGGAAAAAAAAGTTATTTAGTGAAGTCACTAAGGCATCAGGCTAGAAACTGGGAGATTGTGTTCTAGTTCCGCCTTAGGCATAAAGGCATTTGAATGCTAGTTGCCCTCTCTTGGCACTAGGAAGAAGGCCGTAGAAACACTTCTGAAATTTTGCTGAGAAAATTTCAGACACTGGTCTAAGGCTCTAAGCAGTCACCAGGAATCAAGATAGACTAGAAACCTCCTCCACCCACCAAGTAAAATAGTCTGTTTGTTCTCAAAGAGTAATGTTAACCTCTCTAGGGAGACATAAAATGGTAAAGGTAAAGGTTCCCCCACACATGCGTGCTAGTCGTTTCCAACTCTAGGGGCCGGTGCTCATCTCCGTTTCAAAGCCGAAGAGCCAGCGCTTGTCTGAGGACGTCTCCATGGTCATGTGGCCGGCATGACTAGATGCCAAAGGGGCATGGAACGCTGTTACCTTCCCATCATAGTGGTCCCTATTTTTCTACTTGCATTTTTATGTGCTTTTGAACTGCTAGGTGGGCAGAAGCTTGGACAAGTAACAGGCGCTCACTCTGTTACATGGCACTCAGGATTCAACCCACCAAACTGCCAACCTTCTGATCGACAAGCTCAGCATCCTAACCCACTGAGCCACCGTGTCCCTTATCTAGGGAGACATAGGCAGTTGATAATAGAAGCACCTCTTCTAGGATGAAATTCTAGTGCCCCACTAATTATTCAAATTCAGACTACTTTCTTGTTGGTCTCTTCCTTCCACCTCTCTGAAAAATTGAGAAGGAGAGAGGGTTAAAAAAATGGAGGATATGTGCATACTGGGACAGAGAGAGAAAAAGGGAATGAGTATTAGGAGGTGGCGAGGTAGATTAGCAATAAGCCAGGCATCCACAGATATATGTATGTGGCATTCAGTGTATGTGGCATCCAGGCTGTGCCCAGAATGCTCTTTTCTGGACCTTGAATCTTGGGCAACCAGTCTTTTCAGCTTCTGGTGTTATTCTCATGTATTGGCCCATATTGACCTATAGCATGGTGGTATGTGGATTAGAGGGCACATGATAACTGCCTTCTGGTGCTTGAGAGAATGTCACAAAGAAGAAGGAATTTACTTATTCTCTAAGGCACCAGAGGGCAGGACAAGAAATAATGGGTGTAAGCTTGTAAAGAGAGAACCAATCTAGAAGTAAGGAGAAATTTTCTAACAGTGAGGACAATTAATCAATGGAATTGCTTGCCTCCTGAGCTTGTGTGTGCTCCATCACTGAAGGTTTTCAAAAACAGACCGGACAACCATTTGACCAGGATAGTATAAGTCTTTTGCCTTGAGCAGGGAGTTGGACTATAAGACCTCTAAGGTCCCATCCAGCCTTATGATTCTGTGATACCTGATAGGACTTTCCATATTTTGGAGAAGCAGGTTATTGGCTGGTACTTGGATGGAGCTGTTCCCTTGTGGGAATCTTTTATGATCAGCGCTGTCCTTCTTTGTATTAAGGAGTCTCTGGGTGGGAAACTGCTGCTAGCTGATTCATGCAATGCTGTTAGTTTCTTTTGCCAGTAGTTATGGATCATATCTGAGTCAGGAGCTGTCAGGCTTTTGTATTCTTGACCCACTGTTGCATGTCTACTACTGTGATGTGACTGTTCTGGGAGACTGCTGTGGTCTTTACTACTTTGCTACTAGCGGCTGTCTGGATTTTTGCAACTAATTTCTGGTACCCTCAGTCTAGATATACTGTAGAAAACTTCCCTACCTATATAAGGCAGCTTCCTTTGCTTATTGAAGTTGCCTGATGAGTCTTAGTATTGGGAATGGTGAAAAACCTTAACCTAGTCCAGTCAACCAAATTTATGGACAGATGTTAGCAGCTATGGACTCTACTGGGTCATAGAAATCTTAGCATTTGGTTAAGAGTACTTATGGTAACTTCGAAGCCTGCTATATTTCTTTCCTTGGGCTCCTAAACATAGGAAATGGTAATTTCTGATTGTATTTGGAAAAACTATTCAAATGGTAGCCTGTCCTTCATTTAATACTATTTAATATTCTTAGCATACAGCTGAGTATAATTCCCCTTTGAGAATGTAGATGGAACACATGGCTGTGATTTAAAGCACTGAACAAAAGAGCTGTTCCTAAATGTTAAGGAGATTCTCAGGAGCCTAAAGTTGTACTAAGACTGAGCACACAGGGAACTTCAGCAATCCACCTCTGTACTTGCTAAATCTCTTTCTATTCACACAATGAATTGTGAATTCAAAGTCCTCCAGTAGTTAATGACAAGATATTTAGTAGTTTTCATGAAGATTGCTGCATGTATATATGTATGCATACATATACATACATATATTCTATAATATGTTTTAGCCTGTTTTCATTACAAATAAGTCTATACAAACCCAGGGTCTGTTTAAAAATATTGATATAAATATATTCCATTTGCAGATTCTATAGCAACAGATATTTTCTTGACCCTATTTCATGCTATTGGAAAGAGCAAGTGAAGAAGAAAAGGAATACACAGAATATTTGTAAGCTTGAGATATCTTAAAGCTTGGGAATCTTTTCAGCTGCAAATGCTTTTATAAAGCTATCAAAGAACATGAACTAAAGGTAAAATAAAACATTACATGAATCCATTTCTTCACAACAAACAACCTGAGTACAATAGTGAGAAACTACATACAACTAGACAATAAAGTTAAGAAGCTAGGAGCACAAGTAGGGTTCTCATCAGTACTCCCAATGAAAGGCAAACACTCATTGAGGGAAAGAAGAATTCTAGAAATAAATCATTGGCTAAATGGTTGGTGTCGCCAAGACAGCTTTGGTTTCCTGGATCATGAACTGCATTTCCTTCTCAAAGGACTCTTGGCAAGGGATGGGTTGCACCTCACGAAATCAGGAGGACTTTAAACTAAAATTGAGGGGAGAGGGTGACCAATCTTCAGAATCTCTAGCACCCATAACCAATCATAAATCCCAAGAAAACAAAACAAACAATGAGGTGGGCAGAGATGAGAAAAAAGTAAAAACTCCAACAACATTCAGGAGATGCAAGAAACATACGAACAGACAGGCATAAAAGCCTTATATACTGTACAGTATTTTCCAGCGTATAAGATGACTGGGCATATAAGACGACCCCCTACATTTCCTGTTAAATTATAGGGTTTGGGCTATACTTGCCATATAAGACTACCCCTCTTCCAATGCACACCAAATAAAAATTAAAAAAAAACATCAGTTTTGATTTTAATATGGTAATTTTAATTCAAATGCTTATGACATGCAGGTACTTAGTAGGAAAACTGTCACTTATAAACATAAGGCTGTTTGTCATCAAACATGTAAACATAAAACAGTGCAAGTGGATTAAACTTTAATAATAATAATAATAATAATAATAATAATAATAATAATAATAATAATGTTGGAAGGGACCTTGGAGGTCATCTAGTCCAAACCCCTGCTCAGGCAGGAAACCCTATACCATTTCACACAAATGGCTGGCCAGTCTCTTCTTAAAAACTTCCAGTGTTGGAGCATTCACCACTTCTGGAGGCAGGTTGTTCCACTGGTTAATTGTTCTAACTGTCAGGAAGTTTCTCCTTAGTTCTAGGTTGCTTCTCTCCTTGACTAGTTTCCATCCATTGCTTCTTGTCCTGCTTTCAGGTGCTTTGGAGAATAGCTTGACTCCCTCTTCTTTGTGGCAGCCCCTGAGATATTGGATCACTGCTATCATGTCACCCCTCACCCTTCTCTTTGTTAAACTACACATACCCAATTCCAGCAACCGTTCCCTATTTTCCTAATTCACTTTTTCACTTTTCCTAATTCACTCTAAAGCTTTCCCTGCGCAGAGCCTTAAGTAACACCAGCTGCCTGCAATTAGTGCAGGTTCGCATCTCACCAGGCTCAAGGTTGACTCAGCCTTCCATCCTTCCGAGGTAGGTAAATCGAGGACCCAGATTGTTGGGGGCAATAAGCTGACTTTATAATAATGCTGCTTGTGTGTGGGGGGGGGGGGGTGAAAGCCCTAATAAGCAGGCATATACATAGAATGAAGGCTATTGCTAAGCACATTGATTTGTGCTTTAAATTGTAAGCCGCCCTGAGTCTTCAGAGAAGGGCGGAATATAAATGGGATTTAAAAAAAAAAGACCAAATGGGAGATCTGCTCCAGGTTTTCCAGCCAGCCCACCCAGTTCCTGAGTCAAATGTGTCCTTAGAGCTAAGCAGCTGCTCTGGCTGCTGCATTCCCCACCTGCCTTTCAAGTTGGGATAGACTACAGCTGCTCTTCAACTTTAGAAGGAAAGACGCCCAGACCCCAGCCTGTAAAAAATCACAGACTGCAGCTTCTTCTCCAATTGGTCCCGCTTTCCCTGCACAGACTAAATGGGAGATCCACTCCAGGTTTTCCAGCCAGCCCTGTCCCTAAATTTTCAGCACCCGGCATATAAGACGACCCCTGACTTTTGAGAAGATTTTCATGGGTTAAAAAGTCGTCTTATATGCCGGAAAATACGGTACAAATGCTCAAAGCTTGGGGAACAAACAGGGCGAAGTAGAAGTACACGAGGTAGGGTATGACATAGTTGGTATTACAGAAACCTGGTGAGATGAAACCCATGAATGGAATGGGCTGATGGATGGATACAAATTGTTCAAAAGAAACAGGTCTACAAAAAGAGGAGGGGGAGTTGCACTATATATAAGAGAACACTACATATCTGCAGAAACACACATGATCAAAGATAAAATCTCTCCAGAATGCATATGGGTCAATATAAAAGAGAAAAAAAGTGACATTACCATAGGTGTATATTACAAGCCACCCAAACCAATCGGAAGAAATAGATAAACTCTTTGCCAACCAGTTGACAAACGTATGTAGGAAGCATACCATAATAGTAATGGGTGATTTTAACTATCCAAATATCAACTGGGAGACAAATTCTGCAGCGAGTGGGAGATCAAATAGATTCCTAACCAACCTAACCCAAAACTTTGTCATCCAAAAGGTGGATGAGAGAACTAGATGTAAAGCCATACTGCATTTAATTCTTACTAATAGAGAAGAAGTGAGAGAGGGTGTTGAAGTTACCGGAACCTTGGGCGAAAGTGACCACGTCATACTGGAATTTAATATAATGCAAACACTAGCAACCGAATACAATCCAACCAGGGTCTTAAACGTCAAAAGAGCTGATTTTAACAAAGTCAGAGTGAACCTAGGAAAGATCCCATGGATGAAAATCTTAAAGGTGAAAACAACCCAAGAAGTATGGGAAACCCTGAAAAATGTGATCATAAAAGCCCAGTCCAGCACAATACCACTGAAAAAGAAAAACAAGAAATTCAAGAAGAAATCAGCATGGCTGCACAAAGATCTCTGTGACAAACTGAAAGACAAAAAGGACGAATAGAAAAAATGGAAAGAAGGTCACATAACTAAGGCCAATTATCAGCATACAGCCAGAACATGCAAAGATGAAGTCAGGAAAGCAAATGGCTCAGAATGAACAAAAACCTCCAACAGAAATCAAGGATCATAAAAAAAAAGTTTCAATATATTAACAAGAAAAAAGTCAAGGAAACTGTAGGCCCACTAAAGAGAAATGATGGCAAGGAAATAACAGGCAACAGGGAGAAAGCAGAACTGCTTAACTCATACTTTGCATTAGTCTTCACACAAAAAGAAACCATAGCCCAACATACCAGAAAAACCACTGCAAAAACAAACTAGAAACAAAAATTAAAATAAGAAAGAAAATGGTAAGAGAACACCTATCTGACCTTGACGAATATAAATCACCAGGATCTGACAGATTACATTCCAGAGTTCTGAAGGAGCTGGCAGATGTTATCTCAGAACCATTGCACCACATCTTTCATAAATCCTGGAGCACTGGGTAAGTACCTGAGGATTGGAAAAGAGCAGACCCAGGAAACTACAGACCAATCAATCTAACATCAATACCTGGGAAGATCCTGGAAAAGATAATAAAAAAACCAGATCTGCAAACAACTAGCAGAAAATAAAATAATAACCAGTAGCCAGCACGGGTTTTCAAAAACAGATCATGCCAAACCAATCTTATTTTATTCTTCAATAAAGTGACTAAACTAGTAGACCAGCGAAATACTGTGGACATAGTATACTTAGACTTTATTAAGGCATTTGATAAGGTAGAGCACAACCTACTTCTTGGTAAGCTAGAAAAAGGTGGAATGGACAACATCATCACCAGATGGATCTATAGATGGCTGGCAAACTGTACTCAGCGAGTAATCCCCAATGGTACTACATCCACACGGAGAGAAGTAAGCAATGGGGTACCACAAGGTTCCATCTTAGGCCCAGTACTCTTCAATATCTTCATAAATGACTTAAACGAGGGAATTGAAGGGGAACTCATCAAATTTGCAGATGACACCAAATTGGCAGGAGTAGCCAACACCCCAGAAGACAAACTTAGGATCCAAAAAGATCTTGACAAACTTGAACAATGGGCCCTATCCAACAAAATGAGTTTCAATGTGGAGAGAAGAAAAGTTTTACATTTAGGCAGGAAAAATCAAAGGTACAAGTATAGACTGGGCAAGACCTGTTTTTTAACCGTGAGAGAGACCTTGGAGTCCTAGTGGATGCTCAATTGACCATGAACCAGCAGTGTGCAGCAGCCGCCAAAAAAGCTAATACAATCCTGGGTTGTATAAACAGAGGCATAGAATCAAGTTCATGAGAAGTATTATTACCGCTTTATAAAACTCTAGTAAGACCACACCTGGAATACTGCAGCCAGTTTTGGTCACCGTATCACAAAAAAGATGTTGAGAGTTTGGAAAAAATTCAGAGAAGATGATCAAAGGCCTGGAGACTAAAACATACGAAGAACGGCTGCAGGACTTGGGCTTGGCTAGTTTAAAGAAAAGAAGAAACAGAGGTGATATGATAACAGTATTCCAGTATTTGAGGGGCTGCCACAAAGATGAAGGGGTCCCGTTATTCTCCAAAGCACCAGAGGGAAGGACAAGAAACAATGGTTGGAAACTGAACAAAGAGAGAAGCAACCTAGAATTAAGGAGAAACTTCCTGACAGTGAGGACAATTAACCAGTGGAACAGTTTGTCTCCAGAAATTGTGGGTGCTCTATCACTGGAGATTTTTAAGAAGAGGCTACTAGACAGTCACTTGTCTGAGATGGTATAGGTTCTCCTGCTTAAGTGGGGTGTTGGACTAGAAGACCTCCAAAGTCCCTTCCAATTCTATTCTATTCTATTCTATTCTATTCTATTCTATTCTATTCTATTCTATTCTATTCTATTCTATTCTATTCTATTCTATTCTATTCTATTCTATTCTATTCTATTCTATTCTATTCTATTCTATTCTATTCTATTCTATTCTGGTGAATCTTAATGAAAATTATAGGTTTTGATGGTGCCCACCCATTTTTAGGAGTACGTAATTACTAACAGATATCATATGACAACAAGCTGTTCTTTATTTTTATCACAAGTTTATATTGCAATTGCATGTACGGTACTTATGTTCCTGGAAGAAAGCCAATTGAATTCAGTAGGAATTACTCCTGAGTAGGTCTAGGAACCAGGATATTCCATTTTTAAGCTTATAAGATAGGGACTGGTAGGGGGGCTTTGTACATTTCTTTATAAAAATATATGCTGTCCTTTAAAAGAGATTTTGTTTTCTTGTGTGACTAATGACAGTGACAAATTTCTGAGGTATTATTATTTATTTAGTTAGTTACCACCTATCTCATTGTAGTGCTACTTTAGTTGACTTACAACAATAAAAACAGAAAAATGAAAAGAAGTGTAAACATAACAGTAGCAAAGTAATAGAACAATAAAATAAGCAATGAAAAATGAAACAATGATTCATGAAACTAAAAGATGAGTGGGTGGGGAAGCAAGGAGCGAAGGGGGAAGGGGGATTGCTATCAATCTAGTGGTTACCTCCAGTGGGGATATTTAACTTAATTAAATTATTTAAGTATTTAATGTAATTTAAATATATTACAATTGGAATTTTTCTCCTGCAAATTTAACTTTATTTATAGTCCTACGATTTCTTTTGCTTATTAGCAACCAACCATGTTGGACTGAAGATGATATAGTTAAGCGGAGTTAGACCTGACAGATAGTTTTATGGAAAAAATCAGAAAATCCCTGGAAGAAATTGAGAAAGGGCAATCACAATAATTATCTGTGCTGATGTCAAGAAAATATCATAGATGAGACTTTATATAATAGTAATCAGGAATTGAGCTCAGCTTTCTACTCTACTCAAATGTCTCTTTAGGGATACTCTCTAATTTCTGCCCTGTATGAGGGATTACAAACCCTGCATACTGAGAGTGAATTAAGTTTTTTGAATGTGCATTATTACACAGAGGAAAAAAAACACAATGTTATTCATACACAAAAAGAAGGAACACACAGACTTGAGGGGAATCTCAAAGTTTGCAAAAAAAAAATTAATAACAATCCAGAACAAAACAGCCTAAGTGGGACAATTAAGCCTATGCTCAGCATTCATAGATTGCTGACTTAAGAAGAAAGGGCAGATAGATTGAAGTATTATAGATTTCTCTGAGCAGGCTAGTCCACTCTGCAACATTTTGTTGTGGATGCTATATGTTGTGCCTCCGTTCTGCCTCTGTTCTGTTCTCTGGTGTTGAAGGCTCTATCTGTTCAGAAACCTACCAAGGCCACTGCGAAATGGGGGAACTGTTTTTCTGAACTCAGGGGACTCATTGGACTTGCAGAGGTTAGCAAACCAAACACTAACAATGCCCGCCAAAGAATTGTGAGTTTTAACGAGTTACATCAATTCCAATGACAGCTTTCTCCAATCTGTATTGGAGTTTCCAGTTGAACCAAGAATACCTTGATCTCAGACAGCTGAATATAAAAGGTTAGTTCCCATTAGAGAGTTAACTTTATGGAGCTTCAAGTGACCACTAGGACATACGAGCAGATCAAATAAAGTGAACCTGAAATGCTCCCCCCCCTGGAGTAAATCATTATTTGGAATGGGAATGTTTGAATCAACACAACCATTCTCTACACACCATGATATACCTATGGTGAGTATCTTAAAACATTGGCTTTTCTATCATCATTTTTATTATTATGGCTAGGCTTGGAAGAAGGGATAATTTAAAACCCTCACAGGAAGATGCTTTCTTCCAGGGCTACAATAAAAGGGGAAGGTGGTAAGGTAGGTCTCAAACCTCGTCCGGAGAGCAGGAGATTCAAGCAACCGAGACGAAAGCTGAGTTTCCAAAACGGTTTAATAAGCAAAAGCAAACGATCTTCAAACGGAACAAAGCCAGCGTTGGCTGCTACCCGCATCCAACGCTGTTAAATACACATTGCATGTATACACCCACGCCCCACCCAGCCGCACCCACTTCCGCCCATCCCCTACTTAACTCCCGTTTCTCCCAAACACCTCCCTTTGCGACACGCCCCGCCACCCAGCACCCTCTACCTCCCTGGTAAGTCTCCTCGCGAACGCTCACTCCATCACCGCTATTCACCACCCCCACCCCCGTGTCTGCTCCCGGCACCTTCCCTCCAGTCGCGGACACACCTCTGCCCTGCTGCCCGGCCCCCCCTCGCAAACCTGGCAAGCCCCCAGTCCCTTTTTGCCGTGAACGGGCTCTGCTGCCGAAGGCCCCGCCCATCAACGCCGCAAGGGCCGAGTCATTATTCAGTTCGGGCCCATGGTCCTGCAAGGCCACCATAGCCGGCAGGACGAAGCTGAGCCCATCCGGGGTTTAGGTAGCCTAGCACCCTTTTCCAGCTCAATGGCGCAGTCCGTGGAGCGATGAGGTGGTAGCGTGTCGCACTCTCATTCATTGAAGTATTCACGGGGTACCTGAGCCTCTTGCGCTAACCCACCCGCACAGATCCTCTCCCGTTCCCCCGTGTGTAGTGGTCCCAAGAATGCGTGCTCTCGCGGAGGCTGTGGGCCCAACCCCAACCGGAGATGGCAGCTACCCCCCTCCCACCAGATCGTAGGACCCCACCGATCCAACCACGTGAGCCCCAGAATAACTGCCTCGGTCATAGAAGGCACCACTATAAACCGCAAAGTCTCCCAGTGATCGCCCATCTCCAATCGGATCGGTTCAGTGACATGAGTAACAGGTGCCCCCCCCAAAAGAGACCCGTCCACCTGTTGAAAGCGTAGCGGGCTAGTTAGTCGCTTCACCGTGACCCCCAGCCTTGCTACCACCGCTTGGCTCATCAGGCACCGTGTGCTACCTGAGTCTACGAGGGCTTTATATGCCGTCCTCTGACCGGTGCGGGGACTGACCAGCACCACAGGGAATACAAAGGGACAAACCGGAGCACTTACCATCGGATCTTCGTCTAGATCCTGTTCCTCTGGACTCTCGTATGGAGGAGGTTGTGTTTCTACCGGCGTCTCCACCCGAACAGGAGCAGTTGGTCTGGAGACATCTCCGCCTAGTTGGTGAGCGGCCCGTGTCCGCTCCATGGATCTCCGAGTCCCGGTCCCCCGTGCTGGGGAAACCGAAGGGGCTGGCCGGGCAGGAGGCAGAGGGCAATCGACTGCCCGGTGTCCTGGCTGGTCACATCTGAAACACCTCAGAACAGCCCGCGCTGGCTGGGAGGAAGGCCGTGTAGACGCTGCTACAGATGGCTCTGCCACTTTCGTCTTCTCGGCCGGCCGTCGGCTTCCAGAAGGAGGTTCAAACCGGCCTCGCACGTCCTGCAAACCCACGTCCAGCTCCACGGCCACACGGTACCACTCCTGCAGTCGTGCTGGAACGCCGCGGACCACACAAGCTCGACGGAGAGCCCCGTCCATGCCAGCCCTAAAATGGTGGACAAGAAGACTCTCCGGCCACGAACGCAACTTCCCGGCCACCTTACGGAACTCCCTCACGTACTCCAGCGCAGATCTGCCTCGCTGCCGTAGAGAAAGGATGTCGGCTTCGGCCCGCTGCACCCGGGAAATGTCCTCGAAACGAGCCCGCAACGACTCCAAAAACAGGCCAACGTCCCCGAGCTCCCGAGCGTGGTCACTGTATAAATCGGCTGCCCAAGCCGCTGCCTCCCCTTGCAGGCAAGCTGTTACTGCCACCACCATAGCCCGCTGGGACACGTAAGCCTGGGCATACTGGTCCATATGTCCTATCACCTGGCCCAGGAACATCGCCAGGTGGTCAGGGTGGCCATCATAAGTAACTGACAAAGGTGGAGGTCCCCATACCACTCCGGGTCCCCACGAAGCCACTTGCGGGCCCAGCACAGGAGAAGCTCCAACTAGCCGTGTTGTTGACTGCCCGGGCCTATCGTCCGTCCCTGATCACATCCCTGCAGCACCTCGCCCGAGGCCTACAGGAGCAGAGCCCTCACAAGGCATGCCCAGACCAGGTTGGTTCAGGTGGGATGGCGCATCCAAAGGCGGAGCCCCGGCAGGGGACCATTGGCCCGGTTCCTGGCCACCAGCCTCCCCGAACCTGGTCCGCAGAATGTCCATAGTCTGGTTACCAGGGGTGGTGGAATAACTCCACTCCTCCCCCTCGTCCTCCACAAGGCAGCGCTCCCTCCATACTGACAAAGGACCCCTCAGCCGAGGTTCGTGGGCCTCCTCATATCCTCTATGGCCCAGGGCAAGACCTGGCCTCCTCCCTCTGCCGAGGCTCTGGGCCCCTGCCTCCCTTGGCTCCACCAAGCGATCCTCGATCAACGATGGCCGCTGCCTAGGCCGAACCGCCGGAAGCACCACCTCTCCCACATCCACTGTCCTGGGGGAGGCCACACCAGCCCCATCCCCCGTCTCAGGTCCGACCTCCTTCTCCGAAGCAGCCGCCGAGGCGAGCCCCTGCGATCCCTCCACCATACAACTCACCCACTTGTCGCTCGGAAGGGAAAATGAAAGGGTGAGAAAACGCTGGCTTTCTCTCAAACCTCGTCCAGAGAGCAGGAGATTCAAGCAACCGAGACGAAAGCTGAGTTTCCAAAATGGTTTAATAAGCAAAAGCAAACGATCTTCAAACGGAACAAAGCCAGCGTTGGCTGCTACCCACATCCAACGCTGTTAAATACACATTGCATGTATACACCCACGCCCCACCCAGCCGCACCCACTTCCGCCCATCCCCTACTTAACTCCCGTTTCTCCCAAACACCTCCCTTTGCGACACGCCCCACCACCCGGCACCCTCTACCTCCCTGGTAAGTCTCCTCGCGAACGCTCACTCCATCACCGCTATTCACCACCCCCACCCCCGTGTCTGCTCCCGGCACCTTCCCTCCAGTCGCGGACACACCTCTGCCCTGCTGCCCGCCCCCCCCCTCGCAAACCTGGCAAGCCCCCAGTCCCTTTTTGCCGTGAACGGGCTCTGCTGCCGAAGGCCCCGCCCGTCAACGCCGCAAGGGCCGAGTCATTATTCAGTTCGGGCCCATGGTCCTGCAAGGCCACCATAGCCGGCAGGACGAAGCTGAGCCCAGGACCCTGTGAGGCCACCGTAGCCGGCAGGGCGGGGCCGGGTTGCACTGTCGGGGCTTCAGCCGGCTCGGCGGTCGTGCGTAGAGGCCGTTGTTGCTGCCGCAGCTGTCCCAGGCAGTTAGACTTTCCC
The DNA here is from genome assembly GCF_947247035.1 of Vipera ursinii. Taxonomy (NCBI): domain Eukaryota; kingdom Metazoa; phylum Chordata; class Lepidosauria; order Squamata; family Viperidae; genus Vipera; species Vipera ursinii. The sequence continues at coordinate 229,256,333 of NC_139513.1, forward strand.
TCGGCCTGGGCAGAAGACGCAGGGAGAGAGGAAACCGGCAGAGGGAGAGAAGAAACCGGCGCCGGTGAGTGTCGCGCCCGTGGCGCCGCTGGGCGTCGAGCCCGCTGGGCGCGACAGTAGGTGTACCCTAATTTACACCCCATCAAAGCTGACACCAGGCAGAGCATAGAACAATTCAAAGAAGAAGTGCACAGTTGGAAGATGTGGAGAGACATGGCTCATAAAATCTCCAAGAATTGGACACATCATCGGCATACTCTAATTTATCCAGCTGAAGAATTCTTAGTCTTTCAATCCAGGATTTACCTTTTTAACCCAATTGTATTTAAAAAGAAAGGAAAGCAAAGCAAAACAAAATAAGTGAGCCAGCAGTGTGCTGCAGCTGCCAAAAAAGCCAACACAGTGCTAGGCTGCATTAACAGAGGGATAGAATCAAGATCATGTGAAGTACTAATACCACTTTACAATGCCTTGGTAAGGCCATACCTGGAATACTGCATCCAGTTTTGGTCACCACGATGTAAAAAAAGATGTTGAGACTCTAGAAAGAGTACAGAGAAGAGCAACAAAGATGATTGGGGGACTGGAGGCTAAAACGTATAGGGAACGGTTGCTGGAATTGGGTATATGTAGTTTAACGAAGAGAAGGGTGAGGGGTGACATGATAGCAGTGTTCCAATATCTCAGGGGCTGCCACAAAGAAGAGGGAGTCAAGCTATTCTCCAAAGCACCTGAAAGCAGGACAAGAAGCAACAGATGGAAACTAGTCAAGGAGAGAAGCAACCTAGAACTAAGGAGAAACTTCCTGACAGTTAGAACAATTAACCAGTGGAACAACCTGCCTCCAGAAGTGGTGAATGCTCCAACACTGGAAGTTTTTAAGAAGAGACTGGCCAGCCATTTGTGTGAAATGGTATAGGGTTTCCTGCCTGAGCAGGGGTTTGGACTAGATGACCTCCAAGGTCCCTTCTGACTTCTTCTTCTTCTTCTTCTTCTTCTTCTTCTTCTTCTTCTTCTTCTTCTTCTTCTTCTTCTTCTTCTTCTTCTGATGATGATGATGATGTTACTTTTGATATTCTTGTCAACAGCCCAGAAGTAAGAATTCTAAAAAAAACCGTTCTCTGTTCATAATGATCCAATGGGTGAATGATAAACGGCCTGTTCTGGTTTTCACCAGGGGTGTGCTAGTATAAACAGGATTATGTAGGAATGGCGTTTTGGACTAGATGGAATGAAAGGCCACCCAGCAAACATATGATTTGCCAAATGTTTTAAGCAGCAATATTGCACCATAAATGCAGTTTGTCATATCCACTGTTTTTAATTGCTTCCTTGCACCAAAGGAGAAAAGAAATAGTCTGAAGAAACAACAGTTTGGCAGACTCTGTCTATCAGTAGTTGAGATGCATTTGAGAACTGCTCAGGTGTCAACTAAATGGATTGAAAAAGCAGACAATCAACAACCCAAGAAACATGGCATATATTTTTAAAAAAGTTATTTCCTGTCCTGGAGCATCTAAACTTGCATCGCTCCAAAACATTGCAATAAAATTAAAATGTGGGGTGGTTTCTCAGACTTGGCTGCTACCACAACATAAAATGTCAGTAAGGTACCATAAGGGAAGAAGACTTTATCAATCAGTCCTTCAGCTGAAAATCAAAGAGTATCTATTAGTGCTCTGGTGTGATTCATCAGTCAAGGTTGTGAACAGTTTCCCAAGAAGAATTAGAATATAGTATTCAGGTATGTTGGTTTGATGGTCATCCCAAAATAGGCGTGATGGGCCATTTGGCACTTTGATGGAACTTGTATTCTCAGAATAGGATGAGAAAAGTGAATAGAAAGTCTGTCCACATAATATATAACTGTATCTATTTCATGAGGAGGTGATAAGCCTGCTGGGAAAGCTAAGGGAAATCATCAAAACAATTTAAAAAAATGAAAGTTAGAATACTTCAGACATGTGATGCGACATCCAGAAAAATACGGCATACTCCATTTAATCCTCTAGGGAAAGATTGAAGGCAAATGAGGTCCAGGCAGAAGAAGGACATCATGGCTTCTAAATCTAAGGGACTGGTTTGGACAAAACTCAGCAGCACTTTTCCGTGCAGCTGCTGATAAAAACAGAATTGCCAACATGATCACCAATGTCCAATAACGGATATGGCACAAGAAGATGATCTATTTCAACCTGGCCACATCAAGGCAAACAACGAAGCAAAAAATACCCCTTTTAATCTTATAAAAGATTCCAAATGGACACTCTGATTCCATATGTCTGCTTTTCTGCTAAGAAAATATAAATATTCATTTATAAATATAAATTGCAGAGTTTCAATACTTAGGGTTGCTTATAATACTGCCTGGTGCATGCATCTCCCTCCCCCCACCATATAAACTGACCTGTAAAAAGAAAATGTTTAATGGGATAAGAATACCGGTAATATAATTTAAAATCCCTGCTGCCAGCACAAAGTCAGTTCTTGACAGTTGATTTAGAGGGAGACTGCATTAGCCTCTTCTTATCAGATGAGGTTTGTATTAAAGTTCCCTGATGCAGTTTTCAAGAAAAGACACTGCAGGTTGTTGCTCTTTGTGATTGGCTCTGACACGTGCCACTGAATGGGCTTTTAGGCAGAGAATGATTTTTTTTTAAAAGTCTGTATTGAGTTCGGGCTGATTTTGATAGCCCGTTTCAGTCAAGAACCATAAAGTTATTGCACATTTAAAACTGTCAGTGTGAGCCTCATTCTATCTCTCGGCTTCTTTCTGTCTCTCTCCCTCTCATCATTTCAGAGGACTGCAAGGTTACAGAAAGGTCTAATCAATTGTCAAACTCTCCTTTATCACCAAAAAGGTGGAATATATATATATATATATATATATATATATATATATATATATATATATATATATATATATATATATATATATATATATATATATATATATATATATATATAAATCCTAATTCTTCTGACTATACTGCACCCTTTTCACATACAATGCTACCATGATTAATGTCCTCCCACCTCAGACCTTGTTAAAACCTGTTCTTTAAAGCAGCCTGGTTCACCACAGTGAGAGCAAGAGTGAGGTTGCATAAATCAACGTGTTCTCAGAGCCCCCAGGATATCCATTATAGATGCCAGCTGGATGACTGGAAGATAGAGAAAAATGAATATTGTATCCTGTGGCCTTTTGCCTCTAATGACCACTTTTCAACATTTTTGAAGGCATGATTAAATTTTGATAACTGGGGAAGTCACTCTGAACAGGCTGAAATAGAGATAAATTGACTGAGGGTCTGACATCTCAGTGGAGAGCAGGCAACTAATTAGTGTGTGAATCGCACTCTGAAAGAGATGTAAAAAGGAGGCAGGTTTAATCAGAGGCGCTGTGAGGTACAGGAATAGTCAGGGATAATTGCGGCCTAGGTAGAAATCACAGGCTCAACGAGCGGCTTTTTCTGTCCTCTTGATTGGCAGCCGCTGACCTAGTGTCTCAAACCCTTGAACTCCTACAACACTAACAGCCTTGTCAAAGCAATTTGCTTGCAGCTCTCTGTGACTGCTTATTTCAGCGGCGGCAGTCCTGGGATACCCAATTGGAAAGGGTACTTTGCTCCTTGGCTCCAGTGGGAGCTGGGCGGAACAGCCTCATTATTTCTGATGACTTTCCTTTTGAACCTTTTACCCCCACCTACCCTCAACACACTTTACAAACCCCTACCTGGACCCTCGCACTAGGGGCTCTTCTGGACAGATGAAGTGTCAGATCAATTTAACTGTTGATTACTGAAGGGAAAAAGGAAGGGCGGGGATGGCTATCAATAGAATATGATATCAAACTTCTTCTGGCGGGTCATCATGGTATTTGCAACATGATACGTCCTGGAAGGATACTATATAGATCATGCTGGATTCTTTTATGATAAGTTTAAAAGAAAAGACAGTGTAGGATTTGATTAGATTGTCTGGGGCAAAACCATAGTATTAGATGCAACTACAACCTAGCTAAAAGATTCAGAGCAGTAAAAACACAGTCTCTCTCCCTCTCTCTCTCTCTCTCTGCATTATTTTTTATTTTTCCCCAAGGCACTCTGCTTTCCTTTTCTAAAATGATCAGTCCTCTGGGATTGGTGGGTTTGTCATGCGCGCGTGTGTGTATTTACAGGTGGATACCAGAAGCCTTCTGTGATTGGGGTTTGATGTGACACTTTCTACCCTCCTGGAGCCTTCAGCAAGGAGTTTTAAAGCATATTTTATATATATTTTATATATTTTATATATATTTTATATACTGCTAAGTTTGTAAGACGCCCTGAGTCTTCGGAGAAGGGCGGGATATAAATAGAATGAAAATAAAATAAAATAAATAAAATATTTCACAAGATAAAGAGGAGCTATTGTTATTAGGACAACATAATTATTTGATGAAAGTGGTCGCTTTTGATTAGGTGGGCAATTTAATCAAGTTTTCTCATTTTCCCCCCTTCTCCCATTTTTTAAGATACCACAGGCAGCTAGCAAGCATTTTTTTTAAAAAAAATGTAAAACAACAGGTTTAAAATTTTGTGTGTACCCTGCATTAATATATCAGTTGGGGTCTGTCTACTCAAACTTATGGAGAACTAATATTTTCTGAGTTCTCCATAACAACCTCCATTCCACATGCAAAACATATGGAAAGCCATTTCCAGGACAAAATGAGGTAAATCCACGTTTCCTTCACCGTGTCCTCACCCTCTGAAGATCTGAAGTGCATTGCCTATCTAATTATTGTACTTCTAAGTGTATGGAAAAAGAAGCAACCACTTTTCTTCTTTTCTTGCTTCTTGCTGCTGAACCCATTACTGTATGCATTTTGTTAAGCCATCTGTGTATTTGGTGCTTCGAAGAACTTATTCTTTGTAGACTGGGTTGGCCAAATGAAATACGAGCAAGAAAGAAGGGTTATAGCAGACAATCTCACCAGTGAAAATACAAAGCCCAGGAAATCTAACCTTGAGAACAAGACGAAATGTTACAGCAAAATGGGAATAGAGTTTCTCACTGTTTACAATTATCTAGAGCTGAAGGACAACCACAGACATGACCCACAACAAATGCAGGTTATAATCTTGGTGTGGCAAGGGTCTATGTACCATGAAAACCTTTTCAATTGGATAGTATATCACGGATGATTGCAGAAATGTCTACCTTGGTGATAATGGGCTTACTGTCATGAGAATATGGCCAGTTACTCAACAGGCTTGTCTCGAAAAGCATAAGCACAAGATTGAAGAGTAGTTACTTGATCAAAACCTGAGGCAGAGGGTATCAATTCACAAAACTCTGTTTTGTAGCCATCATTTTTGGCTCCAATGCCCTTTCACAAGAAGCAAACTGATGAGACTTACATGTAAGTGAGCCAAGGAACTGAGAATCAAACATTGTCAAAAAATATCAAATTCAAATATGAATTCATTTACTGGCACCTGCAAAGCACAAGCAAATGCCCAATCCATTGAAAGGGAAATTGTTGATGTTCAAACAACCTCAAAGCTAATAAAGACACTTATGTGAAGACACAACTGACACTAAAAAAATGTAACAGCAATAACAAAACAGGTACTACAATCAACTACTCTGTAACATGAATACTACTTTCTTTTTTAGTCCTACCTTCAAGATCTTCCTCCTTCTCCTTATCAGTAGATTCTCTGAGTGCTCACTGCAGCCTCCAATTTATCTGAACACCTGAGCATTTATTTTCTATGACTACTTCTTGACTATATTAAACCCACAGATGTTACACCCACAGATACTCATGAAAACACAGATGGGTCTGAAAGGTGATGCTTCACTCAATGTGGAAATCTGGAGAAATTTATGAGTGAAATCCTGTCTCAGCTGACTCAGAAACATGGTGGCTCATGCTCCTTCTCTCTCCATAATAGGCGTTAGCTCTAAGCAATCCTCAAGAAGTAGATTTAGGAGATCAGCTGCAACTTGTCAGAATATAACCATCTTTTCTCCACAGCTATGCTTAGAATCCCTATGAAAAGTAAAATAAAAAGTTGAATGTCAATGGCAGAGATGGGACTGGATCACAATATGCATGTACAATGAGGTTAAAAATAGGGGGAGAAAATGGCCAAGACAAAGAAAAGGGACTATTTCTTTCCTCCATCCATTGAACTATAGAGGATTTGTTACTCAATTCCATCCTCTCATCTTTTCATTTTGAAGCCTTCTTCCATCCTCATCCCAGTTGATATTTTTGATATCATTCTTTTGCTGCAATGAAGGTCTTTGCAGGCAGGATTAATATTATACTTCCGATACCATGGGTGATATGATACAAAGGCTGTAAAAAAATGGAGGTAAGCAAAAGACCTCTTAGTACTAAGCTATTTAGTGGCTTCCAAATATTTTGAACTTCAACTCCTTCCATTCCTTGCTATTGGCCATTCTGATTGGAACAGATGGAAATTGATATCTCAATGTTGTTGAGGCCACTAATTTCCTATTCTGTTTGTAGATTTGAATTATATGATACTGAGCCAATGCTTTAAAATAAACAGAGCCATAAAGTTTTGAATTTTCTGTATGGGTTCACTGGTCCAATGCATCTGAAGTTATCCATAAAAAGTGGATTGAATACTTGCCATTTACATATGTAGCAGAAAAAACAATCAATGAATTTTCCATGGTCACGCAAGGAGTGATTGACACATTTCAGGAACAGCAACTTCTTTCTCTGACTCATATTGCTGTGCCTGTTCAATGAACATGCTGACTCTATGTCTAGTTATTACCAGCAATCAATGATTCTATGCTTTTAAAAGAAAACAAGCAGTGAGGCATTCACAGATGACAAGCTTAAATTGGACAAGACGCTGAATGTGTCACAACATTGCCTGGCAAAATACAGAAGCTTAAAATGGAAGGTCCTAAGGAGTCTATTGACATGGTATAAACTGTCAGCCAACATTTCGGGTAACTATCTCATCTAATCTATTCAGTTTGGGTCAAGAATTTTGCACTGAGGGAGCAGATGACCATGGGGTCATGGGTTTGGTTCAGTTGTGTAGCATTGGAACTAACACTGAAGCTCAGTTCATTTTTATTTTACATGCTTGTGGACAGTTTATTGTGCAACAGCTAATACTGTATAGATAGAATAGGTGGCAGTGCTTCTGATACTCCTAGAATTGAGCAAGAAGATTTTGAGGGTGGATCTGACATCCACTACAAACTGCTTTTAAATATCTTGTTAACAATCAGTTGTTTTCTATTTGTAGTTTTAAAAAAATACCTAGAAAGAAGTATGAGTCTTTCTGAAGATCTAAAACGGGGTTTGCTAGAGGGGGAATCAGGAGTCTTGTATACTCACATTATTTTTAATTATAATTCCTACATAATTGTTTATATTTGGCCATCCTGGGTAGGGATGTTTAGAGCTCCAAAATTGTCTGGAGAACAATATGTTGCATACCCAAGAGTACAAAATTAATTCACTAAAGGATAGCACTGTCTTAATACTTTCAATTACTGACATGAATCTCAAAAAAACCATTGAATGCTATTGGTTTGTTTCATTCTTGCAATATAAGACTTTAGTTAAGACATGCTGCTTCCTTAGTTTCAAATAAACTGTATTAAAATGAATAGTTATTACTCAGAAGTATATCCATATTCACATGTGGAACAATATAATATAAAAGAGAGAGAGAGAGAGAGAGAGAGAGAGAGACAGAGAGAGAGAGAGAGTGAGAGAGAGAGAGAGAGAGAGAGAAGGAAAGAAAGAAAGAAAGAAAGAAAGAAAGAAAGAAAGAAAGAAAGAAAGAAAGAAAGAAAGAAAGAAAGAAAGAAAGAAAGACAATTTGGGGAAAGTACTGCATCTATAGAGAGCTTAGTCATCAGTTAGAAATAAAGTACTGAAGAATATGAACGAGTAACAAATACAAAGCTGAAGGTAGAAGTTTATAATAGGTTACCTTGAGGCCATCAATAAAAGTAAATCCAAGGGTCAGCAACAAGTTCCTATTCAGTTCTGCAGAATAAGGAAGCCAACTACACATCAATCACATCCATCCATCCATCCCAAATGAGTCATTCAACTAGCTTTGTGTCTAAAGTGGGATTACACCTCATGGTCTCCTGTTTTCTAGTCAATATCCTAACTATTACACCAAACTTGCTCTTTTTGTATGTGTGTCTTCTCTTTTTCTTCCATACGTTGCTTAAAGAAACAAGATTCTGCCTCATATTGCTAACAAAGAATTAATTCTAGGCAGTGATGCTGAGACAGTCTTTATGAGTAGATGAGGCTGGTATTTCATTTAGTGGCTACCTCCTGTTCAGGTGGAAATCTTATTCAATATACAACTATAGCAATGGTGCTTATATGGGGAAAGCAAATGTTTGAAAGGCACAGCTATTTGCATCTGGGTTAATAGTGGTAGAATATAATTAAAAAAAGGGTTTTCAGTTAATGACCTTTCTTTCTCTTTGTTTTCTCTGTATGATTTCTGCTTTCAGTGTCAGCTTATGTGAGAAAATGGTGCTGAAGGTATTAGCAATAAAAACAGGCATACAATAAATTTGTACAGGCCAGGCATCAGTGATGACTTAATTGCTATGTTAGTAAAAAGGCTGCAGCCATTATGCTAAATTATTAAAAATATTACCCAATGTAATTTGTCAGAATGTTAGTCATTACTGTATATGCGGAAAAAAAGGAAGCATCCATTTTAACATTAGTGTTTGGGAGAATGATCAAAGGATTACTTATTAAATACATCCTTTTAACTAAATGAGTTCAGGTGTGCCAAATGCTTCCAGACCTGGATGCCAAAAAAAAGTTTATATGATGATTAGCTAAGAAAATGTTTTGCAATATGACAAAAGATGGGAATGCTCTGCTAAGCTTGTAAGCTGCCCTGAGTCTTCGGAGAAGGGCGGGATATAAATGGAATAAAAATAAAAATAAATAAAATAAATTTCAGATTTGTCTGGTACCTGCTTATGCAGTTTTTTTGGCTTCCTTTAGAAAAAGAACTAAATAATTTTCATTCCTTTATCTTGGTTATTCTGAAGACAGATTTGAGGATATTTAAAAGTGTAAACTCAACTGCATGACATTTCTATAAGTTACAATAGAAAAAGACATTTGAACATGGTACTTTTCTAATTTGTAGTTCTCTCTAATCAGCCTCACCTTAAGAATATGAGAATATAGACTACGAACACAAACCATAGACTTCAGAATTTAGACAGGAATAGCTGGCTTTTTAGTGAAGTGCACTTGTTTGGGTGATTCAAAGTTTGCTATAGGTAGAATATCACTGCATATTATTAGGGCTACACTGGGGTGGATTTTTTTTCAGTTATTGGCAAAGAGTTTGGGACTGATTCTGTAAAAAGTGTGCCAGGAGTACATTTTGAAATGTATTCTATAAGTTGCCGTGTTTCCTGTCTCCAATTGACAGGAATTCATGCTGCTAACCATTAGCCATGCTTGAAAAATTTCATTTAGAGAGGACTCTGAATTATGGATCATTCCAGGGTTTTAGTTGAATCAGAGCAACCCAGACCCAAGATCAGGTTTAACTAGTTGAGCTGACATACAGTACATCTAGATCAGGGGTCTTCAGACTTGGCCCTTTTATAACTTGTGGTCTTCAACTTCCAGAATTCCTCAGCCCACGTGCCTGGTTGTGGAATTCTGGGAGTTGAAGTCCACAAGTCATAAAAGCACCAAGTTTGAAGACCCCTGATCTAGATTCAGGGAACTGCAGTTCATTAGCACTCTGTGATAATAGATTAGGGAAGTGTGCTAACTTGAATGGCCTATATCACAGTGGTGGAAGTGTTTAAAAATTGGATGGTGGCATCTTTACCATCTTCAGTGACCAAACATAGAGCTGAAGACTTTTGTCACTGTTTCAAGGAGCTGGCAGAATTTTTTTTCCTTAATGGTTGAACAAAACATCTGATTCAATGGAGATCAGCTTCATTAAACTATAAAGATATGGAGCAAATAATGTAACGTTATGATTAGCAACTAGGGCTAGGTGAAAGCAAGCAAGTTACTTTTCTCACCATCAACCTGATCTTACCAACTGCACTTTAATTCTGAGTAGTCAAATCAGTCAGTAGATTGACTAATCTTAAACTTGTCTGAATTTATTGGCCTAAAGGAATCATAAGAATGAAAGGCACATCAATAAAGGGATACCAGGTGGGTGTGTATATTGATTGGAAAGCTTTACAAAGTTGCCTCAAAAGTACTCTCCAGGGTGAGCTCTGATTTCCTGCCATTATTGTACTTTATTAATTATTTAAAACCTGGTTATTCTCAAGCCTGGGGACACAGTGGCAGGTGAATTCTTGTAAGATTTTTATGTTGTTTCATGTTTTTCCCCCTCCCTCTTTCTGTATTTTATAGTTCCAACTTTTTATTATCTGAAGTGTTAGAGTTGGTTGGAATGAGGTATATTTTAAATACCGATGGAATGGTTTTCTGTCTGACGACAAGTTTCAAGGAAGTTTATAAGAGTATATTTATGTACACATTTTACACAATAAAACATCATAGAAGGAGGTGGAACAAATCCTTTTAAACACATAATAGCAGGAATGGATGAGCATTTAGGTCCTAATTCTCTTCCTCATAAAAAAACAGACCAGAGAACAAGGCAAAAGTAGAAACTTTATCTTGGTTTCATATAGTTGTCTATATGGCAAAGACTTGTTTTAAAAAGGTGAGTATTTATTCATCTACCTCAGTGTGAAATACAAAACCTCTTATTTATTGGCTTGATAGCCCAGACCCAAGATCAGGTGGAAATTACACAGGTTTGAAATACTCTGCCTTCCACAGCATTGTCAAGTGGAAATTGTTCGAAATGGATTAAAAAGGAAGCTTTTTTGTTTAGTTGCTTTAGTCAAGCAAATGTGGCAATCAGTAACTTCAACATAGTACAGGTAATCCTCGACTTTCAACCATTCATTTACTGACCATTCAAAGTTACCACAGTGCTGAAAAAAATAACTTACTTCTGTTTTTCACTCTTATGACCATTGCAGTATCGCTATGGTGATGTGATGAAAATTCAGGCACTTGGCAGCTGGCATGATTTATGACAGTTGCACTGTCCTGGGTTATGTGATCCCTGTTTGTAACCTTCCCAGCTGGCTTCCAACAAGCAAAGTCGATGGGGAAAAGGTCATAAAGTAGAGCAAAGCTTACTTAACAACTGCTTTGCTTAGCAATGGACGTTTTGGGCTCAACTATGGTCATAAGTTGAGAACTACCTGTATAACCATCGAATGAGGTCTTTTTTTCCTGGAGACACAATGAAACACACACCAATGTTTCAATCACCATTCCACAGGTACTCTCCCCTTTGAAACCTTGCTGCTTATCATGGGAGAAAATGCACATGTGCTCAACTTAACCTGCTAGCAGAATGAATTATAGTTACCACATTGGTCCAATTTGGCTACCAAACAGAGAGAGAAAAAGAGACAAGGGCACAAAGGGAAAGGAACACAGCCAAAAATAAAACAAAATCAAATCAAATCAGACAATCAAACAATGCACTGATTAGCCCCTTGGGTAACTGGATGCAGAATGGATAGCTGAGCTTCATTCTCTAAGTAAGCTTCAGGAGGGAGCTGCATTTTTGAAACTGTCTTTGTCTTATCTCTCATTGGTTGCAATTTCTTGACAAACTGGAATGTTCCAGAAACCTTGGTTTTCCTGCCTAAGGGAAGACAGTTATCCTGTGAAACATACCACTTTTCATATTGCTCTTCACAAAAATAAGCATCTCCATGTTTTCTACCCATTAGCAAGCCAAATTTCTGGTCCCAGATCTGGAAAGTGATTTTTCAGCATTCAGTGAGAATAAATTGTCAGTTGTTCTCCACTCCAGCAATGAGTGAGGAGCAATATAACAATATAAATACATGATGCCCTCTTGATTCCTTAATGCTATGTATGTATAAATGTATAATGAACGCTTATAGTAGCATTAGAAGTATACTGACTGGGATGTGAATATACATTTACTTTCAATACAGATAAGAATGTTTGGTTGGCTGAGATTCACTATATTATTCCTTATGGTAAAAATTTCTTTGATATTCATTTGGTACTCATTGTTCCTTCTGGAACCAGTTAACAATGAGTACCTAGGTATCACTGTATATGTGTGAATGGATTAGGAAAAAAGGGAAAATCAACAAAGTTGAAATTGGGAGAAGAGGAGAGAGATCTCAAGAATTTAAGGTGGTGTATAAAGCAATGTATAGATATGATGGAAGCAAATACAGTTTATAAGAATAGAAAGGTGTGATAGATTTTGTAAATATTGTTCATATAAACTAGAATGTATTTTTATAGCATGATGTTAATTCCTTTGGCTGACAGTTTCTTATTCCCTTTCTCCATTTTGTATATTGTTGCTTACTCAGAAAGGAATACTATATTGGGTATGTAGTTGTTATTTTTATTAGTTGTTTTGTGGGCTGGGACTCCAAAAATTAAATTAAAATAAAAGCACAATTTTACTTACTTTTTAAAATATGACATGTAGCATTTTCAAACCAGTGATGAAAGTATGCTAGAGTGCTCTGCCTGCCGAGTTTTTCCTTTTCAGCTTTTCAGAAATGTGGCAAAGATAATGAAGACAAGTGAAATCTCTTGGATTGCATCTTATTATTCTCTGCCAATTTCCACAATGCTAGATGAAAATTGTGTAAGACTGCATCTCTTTCAAGATGTGTCATTATTTCTCTATGTTTGTATGCAGGTGTCTTTACGATATGCTTTCTATTGTCTAACTAGTCATTCCGTAATACACTAGATAACACTGTATAAGAAGGAAAACGTATGCTGCACCAATAAAGTTGATGATCTTTTCCCTAAATCAGACATTTTTTATTTGAAATGGAATGGTCAGCCTATTAAATTAATCTGAATTATTATTAAATTTCCCCTGCCTCCATCTCTCAGTAATTCTTCATTGAAAAGAGCTTAGGTACTTCAGCTCTGTAGCGTCAAAGACCTGTTTTCATGCCATGACTAAATGGTAAGTTGTCTTTCATATAATTTGGGCGAGTATTTGATAATTTGCTTACATGATTGGTTGCATAGACTTAAGTCTTTTTTGTTTGTAATTTGCAGTACAAAATGACACCTCGTTTTCAGTTTATTTTAAGAGGGTGTTCTCTAACTTGTACACCGACAAAAAGACCCCCCCCCAAAGAGCTGAATTTATTGAACAGCCATATCTCCCTTCTGCTTTCTAACAGTTAATTGTAATAGCTATTAGAAGTGAAAAGTAGGAAAACTCACTTAGACAATTTGCCTTTCAATATATAGTTTTGGGACCCTCCTCCACCCCAATGTTTATAGATGCACAGTAAAAATAAAAACGATGAACTCCGGGATATATGAAAAAAATTCTTCTTTATTGCTGAGCTTTCGTCAACAAGCTGTTGACATCATCAGAGCAAGGGCTGAATGATAAGGGAGTCAGTACATACACTTGTATGGCAGTTATAATGTTCAAATTGTGGAATGTGGGTGTGGCCTATTCATGACAAGCTCGCTCATGTATAATCACAGTGGTTCCAGCTTTGTTGGAAAAGGCCGGTCTCTGGTTGATTTTTAAAAGTCACACCTAGCAGCTGCACGCGGCGCAACGAGACTTACATGCCTAACAGCTGATACACACCAAGCAGCTGCTAGGCGTGACTTTTCTTGAATGGTTTACATCTGCATTTCTATAGAGTTGGTTTCCGCTTGGGGGAGGGAGAATTGGGGTGCTTTTCTGTCTCTTTAAGATCCTTTTAGGAAATATATTTTCCTGCCCTTTTAATATTTCCTTCTCTGGGGAGCTGACTTTCCACACTTTTAAAAATCAACCAGAGACCGGCCTTTTCCAACAAAGCCGGAACCACTGTGATTATACACGAGCGAGTTTGTCATAAATAGGCCACACCCACATTCCACAATTTGACCGTTACAACTGCATACAAGTGTATGTACTGACTCCCTTATCATTCAGCCCTTGCTCTGATGATGTCAACAGCTTGTTGACGAAAGCTCAGCAATAAAGATATATCATTTTAATATATGAATTCTATCCCAGTCTAATTTAGGCTTTAAATTTTTGGAGAAATTTGGAAGTTTTTCAATTTTCAGGGAATTTTAAGAGTGTCTGTACTTTCAAAAGTTTCAAGAGCTTCCAAATGTATAGATGTTGGCTACTTATTCTTTGAAATTCAACCTACTTTTACAAGTAGTGCTAAAAACATGTTATTTCCCCCCCTTCCATATAGGCCATTTTATAATTATGAATAAGTCTGATATAGTATATAAAAAGTTAGAATCTCTTAAGTCAAGCTCAATTTGTCAAGTGGGGTTTTCCATTGTTTCTTTCTGGAATGCTTGTTCAGTTTCCTAGTATAGTCTTATATCCCTGAGATTTTCTGGATCCCCACCTAAAAATTTACTAGATCCAATCCTGCTTAATTTATTAAAATAAAATGGTTCATTGGGTGCTGCTACGTAGCTAGTTAAAGTAATATATAATATGGTCAAACATGTAGTCCTAAGGAATGTAGATAGAATAGCTATTTTCTAACTAAGTGATAGGCAAGCATAGTCCCAATTTTCTATGTAAGACATTAGTTTCACTATGTTTCATAGGAGATAACAATAAAAGTTTTCTTATCTAGTTCAATGGAAAGGGATTTTTCCTCGCGAGTAAGTGGTTGAGCAGTATTCGTGGAGGCTGGGACAGAACAGAGGGAGCCAGCATTGTCCTAGGACGTTTCCATGGTCATGTGGCCAACATGACGTCACACTACAGTGCAAAGCATAAGACATCTTGCCCAATTTACCACAAACCATGAAAGGGCATATAGAAATGAAGATTAACATTCATGTATTAGAGAATAAGAGCGGGGTGGGGTGGGGTGGGTGGGCTATAGATTTGGATTAGGAAACAAAACAAACAAGTTGCAAACAAATTGAAAAATTACTAGTAATGTAAAGTTCTTTGTTGCATAGTCTAATTTTATATTTTACAAAATCCATTAAATGATGTCCCAACCATTGACAGAAAAGGATTAATATTAAATAATTCCTATATTTACAAACAAGTGACCTTTTATTGACTGGTGATTCTTCATCTACAATATCTCATTTAACAAAAGTACATTCAGTAAATGTTTTCCTTTGTACAGAAAGAAAAGACTACATACTCAACAAGATTATACTCTGAACCCGGGATTTATTATTTTTGGCAACATTACTATTATGAAACTATGTGCGGCAATCTAAATAATGATTTCTTCCTACAATTGTACCCACCATCCTTTTCGTAAAAAAACCAACACCTTGTTTCAGGAGATTTGTGTTTTGATATAAACAAAGTAAGAGTATGGGCCATTAAACAACCATCACTGCCTTAGATGTTTCATAATATTTTTGCATATTTATTAAAGGTGCAGTCAGTTCTGTTTACCATATAGAGCAGTTCTTTGATTTTTTTTCCAATTAAATGATCAAATCTGGATGTGAACAGCAAAATAATGTGATACTGATAATAATATTTGTATTTATTTCACAAAATTTTATTTATTTATTTATTTATTTATTTATTTATTTATTTATTTATTTATTTATTTATTTATTTATTTTAATTCCATTTATATCCCGCCCTTCTCCAAAGGCTCAGGGCGGCTTATAATCTAAGCACAAATTAAATGTGCTTAGCAATAGCCTTCATTCTATGTATATGCCTGCTTATTAGGGCTTTCACACACACCCAAGCGGCATTATTACAAAGTCAGCTTATTGCCCCCAACAATCTGGGTCCTCATTTTACCTACCTCAGAAGGATGGAAGGCTGAGTCAACCTTGAGCCTGGTGGGATGCGAACCTGCACCAATTGCAGGCAGCTGGTGAATAGAGGCAGAAGAGTCCTTATTTTTAAGCCATCCCATTCTACTTATAATCCATCAGTTACTTTTGTAACTATAGATTAACTAACTTTGATCAGTACAAAAAGGATGATATCAATAATTTCAGAATAGGTCCTTTTGATGAAAGCATCCAGATTTCTAAATTTTCTGCCAAGGAAGCATGTTAGTTTCTTCATTGACAGCCTTGCTTTTATGCTAATTTTTAAAGTAGCAACTTTCTTCTTTTTAATTTTTTTTTAAAAATTATGCAGCTTTATACAATGGTGTCATATTCAGGGATTTAATTCTGTACCTTGAAGGATTGATTGACTGAGTGATAAGATTATATGGATTAGTATAACTGCATCACATAAATAGAATGAATAAAATTACACAATACTGATGTAATTTTATCTCTACGTCTGTTGGATAACAACCTAGTTATTTTTGTAAAGTCTATTTACAAGGGTCAGACAAAAATCAGAGTAAGTGTGAAATGGAGAGTTATTAATTAAATCAGCCTTTTTGCAGTGTTGATTATAGGATAATGGGTATTTTCATCTAATTAAGCAGACTGAGGAAAACCCCTCTTGGCCAACTATTAGCTCTCTTTGAGGGAAATGGGTGGTTTAAAAATATTAAATAAATAAATAAATAAATAAATAAATAAATAAATAAATAAAAAATAAATAAATAAATAAGAAACTCTGCAAAAATTATATCTTTCAGTCTAATCTTGGTGGCAGGATTGTTATGTACAGAACACTGTACATGAACTGTGTATAATGTTCTGGGATCATTGAAAGAGCGGTATATTATGAGTAGAATAAATAAATCAAATACTGGGGACAAGAAATGAATTACATCAGAAGCCCAACTAAAAGAGATGACTACAGTTTTGTATTCAGTGCCCAAATGAAATCATATAATTTAACAGGTGTAAGTGTAACACATTATTACTGTAATTTTATCATCAAAATACCATACCATAAATTTCCTAAAAATTGAGAACTGGGGTCCCAAACCTTGCTAATAACCTTCAGCTTTTTTTGATTGAATGCCACTTGAGAAAGGAATGGGACAACGTGCTGCAGCCAACTTACTGTGGCCAATTCACTTCAGCCAACTAGGCGCAGCAGAATTTAACAATTCAATTTAATTATTTAAAATATATTTTAAAAATATTTTATTTTTTGTCATTTATATTTCATTCTGTCCCTCCTTTTGCACCCTTTCTTTAATGATTCTATGCCACCATTTTTTTAATGTTAGTTTAACTCTTGTACCACAGTGAGTTGGCTGAGGCGAGTTGTCCCACAGTGAGTTGGCCCTGCCAAGTTGGCCATGGTAAGTTGACCGTGGTGAGTTGACTGTGGTGAATTGTCATAGACCCATTTGAGATTGCCCTCATAAAGTAAAAAACAATGGGAATGGCTACCTTTCAATATGATTCTATTAGAGTCTTGCCGCTTGCAGGGAAATATGTTCCAAAGTGGAAACTGGATTAAACTACGTAGGTGCTGGGCCAAACAGTATTATTTAGGGGAAAAAAAAGAATAATGAGGCTTCAGCCTAATGATTTTGTAGTGAAAATGTGGGAAAAATCTCACAAGAGAAAAAAATCTGTTTTTAGATAGTGTATATTTGAGAAGACAAGAACACATCATTCCTCCCCTCCTTGAATTTTTGTTTTACAACCAAACAGCTTGTAAATTATAGTCCTGCCTCTAAGCAGGAGCAATTGATGTCCAATGACAGTTTGGCAAATCATCTTGTGTTTAGGTTTAAAGTTGTTCTGAATTTTGTAACTGGTCCAATGGCCTCACGCTATAAAATGCCAAAGGCAGATTGGTGTAAAATGTTTAGTAAACAGAAGAGTCTCCTTGTCTTTGGAATCTAAGTACTTGAGATTAGCATGTCAATTAGAAATGTCAGTGTGCGATACCAAGTCTGTCTTGAAATATTTGTGAGGCAAATGTCTATGGTGAAGAAAGATGATGGTGAAAATGATGTTGTTATCCATTCAGTCAGGTCCGATTCTTGGCGATTCTATGGGCCAGGTCTCTTCATATCTTCTGATCTCCATATCTTCTGATCTTCTGATGACCTATAAAGCCCTAAATGGCTTGGGTCCGGGATATCTGAGGGAACACCTGCTGCCGGCATCAAGTTCCCTTCGTCCAGTGCGCTCCCACAGGGAGGGTCTTCTCAGGGTGCCACCGGTAAGAGATTGCCGGCGGGTAACACCCAGGGATAGGGCCTTCTCAGTGGGGGCGCCTGCCCTTTGGAACCAGCTGCCAGTGGAGCTGAGGACTGCCACTGACCTCTGTTCATTCTGCCAGGGCCTGAAGACCTGGCTCTTCGAGCTCTCTGGCCCAGGCTGAGGATTAATCTTATTTTAACTGGGGTTTTATTTATGCAGGGACAAATATAATTTTTTTAAACTTGTTTTTAACTTTTGTATTTTGGTTTTTTAATCACCCTGTAAACCGCCCTGAGTCCTTCGGGAAAGGGCGGTATATAAATGTAATTAAATAAATAATAAATAAATAAATAAATCTTGAAGAGAGGTATTTAAGACTATTCTCTATAGTTCACTCCTTTGCAAATAATATCAAATGAATATTTATCCTATTTCCATAACATTTAAGATATAACCAATTACAGTGTTTTAAAATCTGAATAGAATTTACTTGCTAAACACAGTCCTCTCAAGTCCTGCTCTAGTTGCTGACCCACAGTAGGATCAGTAAAGAGCAAAGGGCATATACTCTCAAAAGGGCACCCAAATGCGAATGTTATTGCAAGTGTCCAGCTAAAGCAAACAGCAGCAATATAGAATGAGGCTTGGTATGAGTGATTTCTTTAGCAACAGTGACAAAAGCATCACTGCATACTGTGTGGGAGAAGGCCATGGTAAACCACTTCTATATTTTATCAGGGAAACCACGTGAATAGACAATACAAAATGTGATTGATGATATAATGATTGATGATGGCCCCCTCAAATTAGATAACACTCAATACGCTCCTGAGGAAGAGCTAAGGATAACTCAGAGTACAAATGGTGTTTATGATGTAATTAGATAAAAGCCTTTAGAACATCTAGTTGCTGAAGCTGCCATGCAGGAAAAGAAAACGAAAAACTGTAAAGATGAAGCTGGGACGTGGAATGTAAAAGCATGAACATGGGAAAGTTCAACAAAGTGAAAGATGAAGTGTGCTGACTGCAAGCTGACATCTTACCAGCAAATTGAAATGGGTGGGAATTGGACATTTTTCAATCAGAAGATTATACTCTTTATTGTTCAGGAGACAAGAAAAGGAAAGGGAAAAGGGAAAAGGGAAAAAGAAGGAAAGGAAAGGAAAGGAAAGGAAAGGAAAGGAAAGGAAAGGAAAGGAAAGGAAAGGAAAGGAAAGGAAAGGAAAGGAAGAACGTTGCTTTCATTGCTTTTGTAGTCAGGAAGGATATAGCAAAGATAATACTTGGTATAATGCAGTCAGTTTCTGAATAATATCAATTAGACTTTTTGAACAAACCTGTAATATGACAATTAACCAACTACTTATGCAGAACAAGAGGGGATTATCCTGAGAGATGCTTAATATATCTTCTCTCCCCTCTCCTCTTGTTTTGTTGCTGTTATTTTTATCTAATTGGTTATTTATTTTTCAAATATTTCTACACCAGGCATCTTACCTTTGTTAGCCACTTACAGCCAGTTTGATTGATAAACAGGGCTTTTTTGTCTCATAGAATGCTTAAAATGGCGTTCTGACACCTTTTTTGCACACACACACACACACATACACACACACTTTTGCACAAGTTGTGCTACTCCCTCTATTCAAAAGCCAATAGGAAATGCTGTTGAGCACACCAAATGACCCAGCCAGCAAATGTTGCACAGGCAAGTTGTCTGCAGTGAAGGAGGGCTGGCAGGAACTTTGCACCCTCCCTGCTGCCCAACTATACCATCTTAAGTAGGAAAGTGAGGACAAGGAGTGGGAGGTGGGTTCTGCGGAGTCCATGTGGACTCCTTCCTTGTGCTCACCTGTGCCAGCCAGGCTGGTGGCCTACCCAGTGCTGGAACTGTGCCCCTGCTACCACCTCATCCTGTGCACTTACATGGCCACCCTGGATTACCTGGCCCTCAATGCGATGCACACTTCCACTGTGTTCTGTTCCCTCACCTTTGTAGAAATGTGTGACTGTTGATTCCCGAGTGCTGGGGAAAAAAAGAGGAATCCCTAACCTCACATGGCTAAATGTCAATTTTGACCTTAGCATCCAGCCCACAGCAATGTCAAACTGCTGTGCTGTCAGACCATGGCCTCAGCACCCTCTCGGGGTTCATAATGGTGGCAGCTGCCATGAATTCCAATGAGGCGGCTGTTGCTATAGCAGCCCCGAGCGCGCTGGTTCTTTCCTGGAATTATTTGCCTTTTCCGCAGCCTCTCCTGTGAGGGGCCTCGACTTGGAAAGGCAGTCTCGCTCTCGTGTCAGGAGAAGCAAGAAATAGATGCCTCCGCTTTCCCTCCAAAAGCAGGTGTACCACTCGAAGCAGAAAAGGAGAAGAGAGGGAAATATTTGAATACCTTTTTCTTAATTGGCTTGTACTCTTTGGTTGCGCTGTGCCCTGTTTGCAACTCCACTTCTTACTGATAGAAAGTTGGTGAAATCGCTTCCCGGTGGCACAAAAGGAGGAAAGATTGCCAAGAAGTGCTCTTATCTGTATACTGGCATTGTGAAGATTCTGGATTTCCCTCTCAGCCTTCCTATCCTAGGAAGATCCTGCAGAGATTGACCATAAAGTTCATCTCGGGTCTGAATTCCCATGCAGTGAAAAGGAGAGGGCTTGCAACTTCTGCTTGTAGTTATCCACATTTCTGCACACTGAGATAATCAGCCACTTGTACAAATACAGAACCTATCATGCTTATGGATTACTGATTCAGATTTCCCATGGAAATCTGAATCAGTAATCTGTCCATGGGAGGGAAGCTTGTTAAATTCTGAATTTCATAATTTTAGTTATTCCTTTGGCAGGGTATATATGAGAACAAGCTGCAAAGGTCTTTAAAAACATGTTTCTCACACATTTATATTTTTGAATCATAAATATTAAATCTTTGTTCTTTTCAATGATCCATACTAATGCTTTAGAAATATAATTTCCAGTTTTAGCTACAGTAAACAAGCAAATTACACTAAAACTAAATTCAACGTTACTTGTTAAAGATATTTACTATATTTCAGAATTAGTATTTTTTCAGTCACAATCTTATTCCTATTCAATTTAGCTGATTTTAAAATGCGATGTAAAATCATAAGCACAAGCACATAAAAAGAAAATAGAAGAAACAGCTGCAAATTAACTCAACAGTTCTATGCATTTAATCAAAGTCCTTGCTCTTTCCAAATCTACTTCAGGGTTTACTTTCTATATATACACAAAAAATGGAAAATGGGTTTCTGGGCTGGTTCAAATTTTTTTCACATTCCAAAACTTATGTCACGAGTGATGTATTTATAGGTACATAATTGACAGTACAATTGGCAGTGCACACATGCCAAATATTTCTAAAGTGAGAACCAAAATACATATATACACAATTTTTTCTCCCCTAAATTTTCAGGTAATGTATCTGTTTCATATAAATATAAAAGCATGATAGACACTGTATTTGTATAAGTGGCTGATTATCTCAGTGTGCAGAAATGTGGATAACTACAACCAGAAGTTGCAAGCCCTCTCCTTTTCACTGCATGGGAATTCAGACCTGAGATGAACTTTTTGGTCAATCTCTGCTGGATCTTCCTAGGATAGGAACGCTGAGAGGGAAATCCAGAATCTTCACAATGCCAGGATACAGGTAAGAGCACTTCTCAGCAATCTTTCCTCCTTTTGTGCCCCTGGGAAGCGATTTCACCAACTTTCTCTCAGTCAGAAGTGGAGTTGCAAACAGGGCACAGCGCAACCAAAGAGTATAAGCCACTTAATAAATAAATAAATATATAAATAAAATGATATAAATAAAAGATTAACAAGATGAGAGTTCCAGCACCTTTTTATTATTATTTTTAGAAAAAAAAGCACTGTTGATAAATATCTCATTTTGGCACCTATGATTGAAAGAATAGGCTTTAACGTTCAAAGCAGCATGGATCAAAGCTAAATTAGTTATTTTTTCAAAATATGGTAAATAGACAAGGTAGTGATTTTTCTAAAGCTCTGTACAAAATTGTACATTTTAGAAAGGATAATTTGAACTTATGATGACCACATCATACACTGGAATGATTGGATTAGATACATTTTGTAGGCAGATGATATTTCAAAGAAGATAAAATTCAGAGATTAGGCTCAGCAATTTGCTCAGGATTACAATACCAATATGGAAAAACAAAACAACCAAAAAACAAAACAACTCCAAAAACCAAAACAACTCCAAAAACCAAAAACAAAGCAACAACCCATAGTGCAACTCACTTTACCTGACTGGCAAATTTTTCTGTAGAATTGTATGTCAAAGTTTACATTAATCTAAGAAGTTTTATCTAATGTTGATATTTTAACAAAAAAAAATTCAGGAATTTAACAGTTAAAGTGTAATATATGGCCATCTTTGCTTGAATTCTTCAAGTATTAGTATGTGCATGACAATATGTTTTCTGAAGCTTATATATTGAAAAGTTTTTAAAAAGTGGTTCTGCAGTAGATTATATACAAGTTGCTACTGAGCAACTTTAATTACAGGGCTTCTCCAATTCCATCATCATTTTCCTTGAGAACATCACAGGCTAGGCTTAAATTTTATAAAAGAAGTCAAAATGAATGTACTAAACTTTAATTGTAACAGCCAACTTTCTTTTGATTGAAGAAAAATCTATACCAATGCTAATAATTAGATAAAATTCCACTTTATAGCTGAGATTGTAATTTCTATTAAAATTCCCAATTTTTTTTGACAGGGGCAAGTGAAGTACACCCCAATACTATATGATTAATTATAGAAAAGTATTCTCCCAGTTGACGTTGCTTGCATGTTATATAATATCTACATGAAACAGATGAGGCCACTCAAAAATTATAAAGCAAATATCATCAAACTGAACCTACCATTAAATGAAACGAGGTGGCCACTTTCTACAAGGAAATGGGGAGAAGCAGAGAATTCATTGAAGTGCTAAATCAGAACCTGCTTGCAAAAATGGTCTGAATGAGGGCCAGTAAAGTAAAATTCAGTCCAAAGAAAATGGATCTACTGCCCATAGGCAATTCATTTCAAGAGTATTTTCATAATGTGCTAGAAGGAATTATATTCATCTGTTTCTTCTGTGGCATGGTATACATTTTAGCAGTTGAAACAGCAAATTACTTATGTAGGTGTCTACGTGATTATTATGTTCTAAGGCAGGGGTGTTAAACTGCTGGCCCACAGGCCAGTTGTATCACACAGAAACCACACCTATCCTAGCTCTGGCAAGGGGAAAAAAGTTGTGATACATCATGTCACATGATGCGGCTAGTTTGATACCCCTGTTCTAAGGAGTCGCTTAGAAAAAAATGGATTGATGAAAGACATTATGGCTTTTTTTTGTTGTTGTTAGAAATTATGGCTTAGTGGATCCCAGGAATGCTATGGGCATGAAATGTCTTTGATTTCATTAATAGATATGATGGATATTAAACATGTGTAACATAAGTAGCAAATATCAAGTTGGAAACAGCTCTTGTTATTCACCAAAACTATCCCCTTGCTTTATGTAGATTCTAAACTAAACCATCCTAGATAGATAGCTGTCTGGCCTCAATGAATCCAGTGAAGGGGATACCACCATCTCTGTGATTAGTTCCACTGTTGAACTGTTCTTACTTGTTAAGAAATTCTTTTAAAGTTCAGTAAGATTCTGCCTTCCATTAAATTAATGGATAATTTAAATTTATTCAATTGTGTCCTGTATTCTCCAGACTGAAAATACCTTGATCTTCTTCTAAGTGACAGC
The DNA here is from genome assembly GCF_947247035.1 of Vipera ursinii. Classification (NCBI taxonomy): domain Eukaryota; kingdom Metazoa; phylum Chordata; class Lepidosauria; order Squamata; family Viperidae; genus Vipera; species Vipera ursinii. The sequence continues at coordinate 229,280,319 of NC_139513.1, forward strand.
CTTTTAAGAATGTTATATGAACCTCCCTTAGTCCTCATTTCCCAAAGTTCCTTAAAGATTCTTTTCTTAAATCTTCATTTCTTGATCATTTTCATTGCCTTTCTTTGAATCAATATTCTGGAGGTATAGGATAGCATGGGTTCCACAACCTAACATGTAGGTTCCAGAAATAAACACACTGTCTGACTAAAATAGAACAAAGTTGATTACTTTTGGTGATTTTGAAATAATGCTTCTGTTGGTGCCACCTAAAACTGCATTTGCCTATTTCGCAGCAATATCTTGATCCACTCCTTAAAATTAGGTGACGGCTGGCTCATATTTTGTTTGCAGCCTATTTTCTTGATTGTTTTCACAAATACTACAGCCAAAACAGACACTTGCCATCCTATATTTGTGCACATAAATTTTATTTCTTAAGTAAAGAACTTTGTACCTTTCTCTGTACATTTGATTCTCTTATTTTCAGCCCAGTTCCCTCACTTACCAGTATCATTTTGAATTTCCTTTCCATTTTCTAAGCTATTAACGATCCCACCCAATGATGTGTCATCTGCAAATCTGATAAGCATTTCCCCCAATTCTTCATCGAAGTCATTACTAAAGAGGTAGAGGGCCAAGCATTAAACTTTGTGGTACTCCACTTGAGATCTGTCTCCACTTTAATGACAAGCCATTAGGGAGCGCTATCTGGATATTCCCCCACACATGCGTGCTAGTTGTTTCCGACTCTAGGGGCCGGTGCTCATCTCCGTTTCAAAGCCGAAGAGCCAGCGCTTGTCCGAGAACATCTCCGTGGTCATGTGGCCAGCATGACTAGACACCAAAGGAGCATGGAACGCTGTTACCTTCCCACCGTAGTGGTCCCTATTTTTCTACTTGAATTTTTACATGCTTTCGAACTGCTAGGTTGGCAGAAGCTGGGACGAGTAACAGGAGCTCACTCTGTTACACGGCACTTGGGATTCGACCCGCCAAACTGCCGACTTTATGATCGACAAGCTCAGCGTCCTAACCCACTGAGCCATTAGGGAGCGCTATCTGGATATTACCTTTGAACCAGATATATATTCACCTAAATGTCATGTGGTCCAGCCAGCCACTCTTAGCTAGTTTGCTAATCAAACTATTATATAGAGTACTCTGCCAAAGGTTTCTTGGAATCAAGAGATATTTGTCAAAAGCCAATTCATCAGCCATTTTTACTATTGCACCAGCTGCTCCTGAATGCTAGCTTTCCAGGAAAAAGAACACTAGAGCAGGTGTGCCTTTGTGTATTGTGTACAAATCCTGTGGAGCTCTGATAATGAATAGCTAAGGAGAAGAGTCCTAACCTAGAAACAAAGCCCAGCAGGGAGCCTCTTTTTGAAAATCACTTAGGCAAGAGCCCTTAAGGAACTGACTTTGTTCACAGCTCAAGCCAGGAGTTCCAGGGGGGTGAAACATTTCAAAGCACATTTTTGGGGAAGATCCTCTGAAGTATGTTGTGGTAAATAACCTGAAGTTATTTTTCAGGGTTATCTCTGCATGCAGACCTTGCAAGGGTTAGTTAAAACATAGGAAAGCACAAACAGAGAGACAGAGACAGAGTGAGGGGCAAGACAGAATGTATGACACCCCTCTGGACATTTCTGCTCCTAGCAGTGCTCAGAAGTAGGGAAGGCGATGCCTAAACTGGTGCAGAATTTTAAATAATTATAAGTAAATCAGGCTTGTAACATAGAAAGTGGAACCCGGCATCAAAATGTCTTAATTGCTGTGTTACGTATTGTTTCTTTCTTTTTACTTTCTTGAAGTGCTTATGAATTCTTTCTATATTTATTTATTTATTTTATTTGATTTTATTAAATTTATACGCTGCCCTTCTCCCTGAGGACTCAGGGCGGCTCACAACAATAAAAATTAAAAAAAAACATAGAGTAAAAAATTTAAAAGAGAATTAAGCAATAAATGCAAAATTACGAGACAATTTAACCCAGTAAAAAAACTAATTAAAAACCGTAGCCAGTCCAGGCCCGCTTGTTGGAACAACCAGGTCTTCACGTCATGGCGGAAGGACCAAAGGTCAGGGGCCATCCGCAGCTCCGGAGGCAACTCATTCCAGAGGGTCGGCGTGCCCACAGAGAATGTATTTATGTATTTATGTATGTATGTATGTATTTATTTATTTAAAGCCACCCATCTCACAACAGAGATTCTAGGTGGTGAACCTAAAGGTAAAACCAAAAAAGGAGATAGTATAAAATTATATATATGTGCAAGTTTTAAAAATAATACCCTTTGTAGTCTTAGGACAATCTCTAACAAAGCAACCAGCAAAGCTCATGTAATTTTCTAGTCTATAAGGCTGGGAGGAAAACAGATGTTTAATACCTTGCAAAAGGACATCATGTTTGAGCATCTGGATCTCCAGAAGGTGGATGCTCTTCAATTATGGTTGGGTTTTCAGTAAAGAAGATGCATCCATCCTTTTTGCTTTTAAATGAGTTTTGTCTCATGACTTTTCCAAAGAATGGCTATTACCTAGCCCATCCATGGAAGCAAGTAGAAATTAATCCCATTCAGTTTCCATATTCAAGTTTTAATACTTAGTCAATTGTCTGCTGTACACCATGCCTATTTGTTTGTTGTGAGATTTGATGTACTCAATCTAAAGTTCTGTATTTGGGTTGTATAGAGATTGAGCAGTGCCAGGGTAAGGAAAAAAAAGTGTTATTTTATGTCCCTGACTCAATTTTAGATCAGAGACAAAATTACTTTCTATTGAGAATGCAAAAAAAAAAAAAAAGCCATACCATTTCAGGAAAAGTTCAGCACTGATTTCATACACACTCATACAGTGTTTTCCCCCCTCCTCTCTACACAATGTTTTGACTTTAATAAATAACCAGATCTAAAAAGAAATACAGTTAAATTAAACTGATTGCAATGAAAATATTTGGCGGTTTTTTACGAGACCTTTCCTGCCCAGCCCCAAGTCCCGACAAATAAATTATGTTGATTTCCCCTTGTTCTTCTTTACAGTATACAGAGTATAATTGGAAATTTCATTTAGAGCATTACGTACTTATGACCAGGTAACATTTCTCCTGAGGCAGCTTAGGAATTAAAGGATTTTATTTCTGTTTAAAGTTCAAACAATGCATTTCCTTCTCCCCCTCCACCATGCCAAATAAGAGTAGTAAATTACTTACTGGATGCTGTAAAGCCAGCTTGGTACAATGGCTAAGATGATGAAAATAGAAACCAAGGGACTGTGACCTCTAATCTTTCCTTGGGCAAGAAAGTCTGACTTTGGGCCAATTGCTTGCTGTCACCTCACAGGATTGTTGTGGTGAAAATAGGAGGCTGGAGCATTATGTATAGTACCATCTGGGCTTGTACAAAACCAAATGCACAATACAAAGCTAATAAATAAATAACATTTCCTTTCCCAGATTATTCTGCTTCCTTACATTTATTGTGTTGTATATATAACATAGGAATGTCTTAGGACACTAGCATTAAATGTTCCAATATTATGGGCAGGGATTTAACTTTATAGTCATTTTGCACCTCCCAATTCTATATCTATTTTCAAAATAGGTCACTTCAAGTTTTTTTTTTGCATTTGTAATTAGAAACTAATACCTGTGTTGACTAAGGTAAGTGCTTATCTTCACAATGGGTCTTTGCTTCTTTCTTCCTTGCATTTACAACTTTCACACATATGGTCATATTGTGTGAGAGAGGCTCAAAGGTGCTTTTACTGCCATATGTGAAAATTCCCTGTGATTCTGTGCTTCTAGGTGTAAATGAGGAATAATACATCATTAGTATGACTTTCTAAACCCTTTTATGCTGTATATTTTATCAGAGCAGTGCTAAATGCCCAGCATAACATGAATATTATGAAAGCAATTGTCTGCCCCTGGAAAAAAAGCAATTAAGAAGATGGAAAAACTTTAAAGGAACCAGTTTTGGCTTTATGCTTTATCACAAACAGACAAGCATAGCAAACCTATTCTTGCTGTCCCAGGCTTCAGGCTTGCTGCAAAGAGAAATTTTATTGAAGGGAAAGAGCCTTACATCACTGAAGTACACTTCAGAATCTTGAATTCAAAGCATCTATCTTTTTCCATTTCACAGTAAAGCAAGATGTGTAAACTTGATATTTTCAACTAAATATATCCATGCTTTAGTCTAATACGTGTTTTTCCCCTCTCTGAGAAAAACAAAATCGTTTAAAAAACAAAACAGATCTTTGATCCTGATCAGCAGTGTTGAAAGGAAGAAAAGCACAGCTTCTTAATTTAGTCTGGAAAATAGATGTGCAGAATTTGGATTCTTGAGAAGCATTTCAGTAAAATCTCTGTAGAGTTCTTAGATCAATTGAGTAATTAATGAAGTAAGGAATACAGTAAGGGACTGTGTGTACACAGAAATAAGTTCTGCAAGAGTGTCTTTAACTGGTTAGGGTTAGGGTTGCCTGGTCTACAATACTGTAATACTAATCACATTATTAGTATTGTGGCTAAAGGTAGCAATAGCAATAACACTTAGACTTATATACCACTTCATAATGCTTTGCAGCCCTCTCTAAATGATTTACAGAGTTAGCATATTGCCCCCAACAATCTGGGTCTTCATTTTACTGACCTTGGAAGGATAGAAAGCTGAGTCAACCTTGAGCAGGTCAGGATCGAACTGCTGGTGGTGAGCATTGAGTTAGCCTGTAATACTGCATTCTAAACACTGCACCACCATGCCTCTTGATGGTACTTAAGGGTACTTAAACTAAACTCTTTCTAGACAAGCAAGTGGAATAGCATATATAGAGTCTAACATTAAAGAAATCTCTCTCCTCAGGTATTCAGGAGGGAATCCAGAACACTGGACTCTCTGTTCCCTATTAAGCAGCTGATTCACATGGAGTTCCCCTGAAGATCTAGCTTTCCTAAGTGGATCGGAGTCATGTATGTAATTCTCCCAAACCCTCCCCTTATTATATTCTGTTCACTATAAGGTTTAGAGTTTAGAGAGAATATGAAGTTGCACAAAGTTTGTAAAATGCCATTCCCCCCCCAATTCAAAACCCAAGCTAAATTAAGCTTGCTGCTGGTCCATCATTAGAGCCCATTTTATCCTTTGCCTTCAGGGACAAATAAATGTGAGTGGCTCTGGGGTTGCCTCTTAAATGCATCACAGACTTGGAAAAGCAGGCATTGAGCATTCCAAGAATCCATATAAAAGATCCACAGCCAATCTAGTTCAAAAGCACTCTCAGTTAAATGAGCACCTAGTGACTTGGCCCTTCAGAGTTTTAATAGAGAAAAATGTTTAAAAAATTGGACAGGATGTTTGCAGGGCACTTGGGATTTTATTTTCTTTCTCTCACATTCTATCTCAGTGGTTTTTATGTATCTATTACCTACTGGAGATATTTTGAACAAGTTCTCCTAAGAAGCTGAGCAAGAATGAAGCTATAGAGATTATAGCATTTTATTTCCACCCTTTATTACCTTCCCTCAGCATCACAACTTTTATGGTTTAGGCCTTAAAAAAATGGAAACCTGAAAGAGAATTCAAGTAATCAATCCACATAAATAAGTTTTTCGTCTCTGGTTCTTACTAATCTGTCAGTCACTATATCCTGCACTCACAAGCTGAAGGATTTGGTGAAGCACCAAAGGCAATAAACTAAGCAACTAAACAACCCATTGAGAGAGGTATCAGAATTTTCTTTTCTATAAAAATGTGATCAACAGACGTTTTTCTTCCCTTATAGATAAAACTACTTTCGCTTAGGAACATTAACATTAAGATTAACATTAAGAACATTAAGAACATTCTAAGATGGCGGCGCCTGGAATGGCTGCGGCTGCATTGGCTCTTGAAGGTGAATAGTTTTGGGAGGGATAGTAAGGGCTATAGGCCACATGATCAGGAAGATTTTAATGTGTTTGAGCAACATGGTGGAACTAAGGTAACATACGACATACGACCGACAATCTTTGCTGGCATGGCGAGTTTCTAGTTGTTTTGAAACTGTTGGTGAGACCGCTAAAAGTCGTTGGCGCTGTTTGAATTTGTTCTACCAGCAGCAAGATCTGACTGCTGGCCCAGTGATGGATTCTACTGCAAATCAGGGCTGTTTCCAGAGGAGGCAGAGGAGGAGAGGACCTGGAGCTTATGGAGCGAAGGAACTGGATGAGGCTGTCGGCAGGCCCAGAGGAAGAGAGAGAGGCTTTTGGAGGAGTTGGTGGCAGCGGCAGCAGCGTGCTCCAGGGGCAAAAAGAAGCAAGGCCTCTTTAAGGAAAGGATGGAAGAGTCAGGATCAGAAAAAGGAAAGAAGGCGAGGTTGTCAGAATACAAGCTAACTTGAGGGCTAATCCACATGGAGCCCCATTTCCACCTGTCCTGTTTGCCATCATTCACTCCCTAGAGACTAAAATGGACAATGTGAAATTTGAGCGGGCCCCAAACAAGGAGTATATATCGGAGGTGGTGACCCTTTGAGAGCTGTATGCAACGAAATTTCATTTTGATGTATGCCGATTGGTGTATATTCAAAGTGACAATAAAGTTATCATCATCATCATTAAATGTAATATTTACATAAAGCAATTGGACAGAAAGAATGAATCTGTAAAATGCACTCTTTGGAATAACATTAGACTCTGTTATGTGCACTTTTTGATATACTGTGGAACTTAGGTTAAATATTCTGGAATTCATCAAGGAGCATTTCACATGTTGGAGCTAGGTGCAGAATTTCTGGTGAATTCTAGAAAGCGCATTCCAACATATCTGGAAGGCATAAAACTGTGGATGTCTGGCCTAGATACCAGTTATACTCTGATTATTGTATGCTAACAATATAGCTTGCTAAGCCTAAAAGACAGAGGTTTTACCTTTCTAACTACACAATTTATAAGTTCTTTATTGTGAAATAACTCATTGATCACAATAATTGGGACTTTTCATTTGCTAACCAAGATACAGTCCTTGACGTACGATCAGAATTGAGCCCAAAATTTTTGTTGCTAAGCATGACAGTTGTTAAGTGAATTTTGCCCCACTTTATGACCATTCTTGCCATAGTTTTTAAGTGAATCACTGCAAGTGTTAAATTAGTAAGAGGGCTGTTGGGTGAATCCAGCTTCCCCATTGGCTTTGCTTGTTAGAAGGTCGCCAAAGTCGATCACATGACTCCAGGACATTACAACCATCATAAATATGAACCAGTTGCCAAGCATCAAAATTTGGATTATGTGACCATGGGGATGTTACAATGGTTGTATATGTGAAAAATGTTCATAAGTGCTGTTGTAACTTTGAATGGTCACTAAACAAATGATTGCAAGTCAAGGACTATCTGTACTGTTTATTTCTTCTCAGAATTCCCCCTACTATGACATCACAACTTGCCCTGTAACACTAATACATTATTAGCATTATGGCTATCATGACCACTTGGGTAAAACTGCATGTAAATTTAACAGAGATATAAAAGAAATAGCTAAGAGAAATGGCAATTATTGTCTAAATGTTATCCATTGTAAAGCAAATTGAAACTTAAGTCATAAAACCCACATCAAAGAAAGCATATTTGGATATATTATATACAAAAATCCTACATAAATTTTATGAAGCACATTTACAAAGGTGCATGTATTATGGAAAGATGCATGCAAAGCTTGCAAAACTAAATTATATAGGATAACAGCTACAGATTTTGGAAGGTTTAATAAAAAAAATAGTTCTGTACTGGCTAATACTTGCTTGCCATACATGGATTGTATTTTGATTGATCTGGAATCATGAGGTAAAAACCTCAGCATCAAAGATCCAATTGACTTCAGCTGCCTCACAGATTTCTCCTTGGGATGCATAAATCGACTTGTCCAAAGTGACTCTCATTTTCAAAATCCCTCTTCTTATTAGCAGTAAAAGTAATGATCCCTGGTAGCATCTCCAGGCTAAATTCTTCTCTATTACCATTTTAGAACACATGACGTGCATGCAAAAGGCCCCAGATTCAATCCCCACAATTCCAGATAGGGCTGGAAAAACTCTTGTACAAGCCATTCACTATTCTTGCTGGATTGATTAATGACCTGGACCCATAAAACATAGCTTCTTAAATTTGTGACTTTCTTCATAAGAAATCTGCTCCTAGCAGCATCTTTGTAGGGGAAAAAGTCATTAATGCCAGTATGGAAAAACAAAACAAAACAGGGTAGCTGAATGTAAAAGACATGCATACAAGTCTATGTTATTCCTACTAAGGTAATATTTTTTTTATTATTTTAATTCCATTTATATCCCACCCTTCTCCGAAGACTCAGGGCGGCTTACAAGCTTAGCAGTAGCCTTCATTCTATGTATATGCCTGCTTATTAGGGCTTTCATACACACCCCAAGCGGCATTATTACAAAGTCAGCTTAATTGCCCCCAACAATCTGGGTCCTCATTTTACCTACCTCGGAAGGATGGAAGGCTGAGTCAACCTTGAGCCTGGTGGGATGCGAACCTGCACTAATTGAAGGCAGCTGGTGTTACTTAAGGAGGCATTAGGCATAACAACAGCCCAGAGGAATTTTTATTAAGTCAAGATCAGAGTTTCACAAAGTAATAAAGGCAGGGGTCTGTTTAGGCCAAGAAAATTAGAACACTATTTGTAAAATTAAAGAAGATTCTGAAAATGGTCCAGAATGATATAATTTTTATTTTCAAAAAATGGGATCAAATAGGCAGGTTGTGCGCATTGTCTTTCAGGACTAATTCTCAAGTTGTAGTGAACTCAGAAAAGGATTATTTCTTGATCTGAAAGGTCAAAATACTCAGTTGAAGAAACTGACTTGGGGGACATAGTGAAATTTAACTAGTTCATGGATCTTTAAGAAAAAATTAGCATAAAATCATAATATTTTTTAAAAAACCTTATTTTGAAAAGTGGTTGTATAAAACTATTTTTATATTTACTTGTTACTTTTGTTATTTCTGCCCAGCATTCAGGGATTTGTCTTATCCAACTTCTTTAAAATAAAGCTGAAAACAAATACAGTAAGAAAGGCACTCATAGACTCCTAAGAAGAAAACAGCTCATAGCAGATGAAGCAGATCTGGAAAAAAAAGGGATATCAGTGAAAACTCTTCTTTCAATAGATCAAATAGTTACTCAAAGACAAGTTGTTCTCCAGGAGACTGAAGTGTAACAAGTATGTTCTCTTAAGTAAGAGTTTCATAACTTGTGCAACTGCCAGGAAGGCTGTTTCCCACAGCCCAGTCAATCATAGTGTCACTGGCTGGATGCAGAAATACTGTATTTGGTCTGTAAAACACTTACAAGAAATCAAGGAAGAATCTTCAGCCAACCATCATGCTTCCGGTATCTTTCATAATTTCACTGACAGAATCTTTTCCCTACAGTTTTCAGAAAGCATGCAGTTACTGTATTGAGTTCAATTCACATCTTATCTGAGTTCACATCCACTCATCACTTGTCACATCCATTGAGTTAGGGAAATCATTATTCAAGCATATTGTGTATCCTCATAACTTATAGGTGATATAAGCTACAGAAAATGAATGAACAAAATAATTTTTGCAGATGGCTCTATAGAAGTTGGTCATGACACATAATCCTTATAATAAATCGTCATGTAATATTTCTATTTGAAACTTTTGCAATACTTGTTGGAAGAAGAGCAGAGGAAACAACATTCTCATATTCTTTCTGAGCATTTATGTATAATTTCCAAAGACTACATCTCCTGCCACAAGCCTTAGACTCTTCAGTAATGACTGACAGAGAGACTTTTTGTTAGTGTAATATCACTTAAAATTTTGCCAAATACTTTGGGTTGAAGTGGTAATCATCTGCCTCTTCTATGTGCTCCTAAGGAAGCTTAAGATATAATCAACAACATAAAAATGAGGAGAAAAAAGAGTTTTCCTTGAGTTAACTATGGCAAATGGTAAGCATTTTCAAGACATAGGAAATCTTTCAAAAGACTCCTTGAAAGATTGCAGGGAAGGTCCTTAATTCCTCAGAAAATTAACCAATTAATGGAACATTTCCTTATTATTGTGCCTGGAAATATTATTTAGCATCTATCCATGTATAAATAAATATTTGAAGTAAAGCTGATTTACTCCACTGAGTTTTGCTGGTCTACCAAAATCTTTCAAATGGATCACAGAGTCCAATATGGCTTCTGTGCTTTATTCTCCAATCATCTTATTCCCTTCACCAGAAACTGTAAAAAGTGTGAATGTATGTTGATAACATTAGACATTAGTCTTACAGAAATGTTGTGCATAGAATTCCATTAAAATTAAGCGTACACTTAAATCACCCTCTGCTTCAAAGTCATGTTGTTTAAATTAACTGTCATTTCCACTGTGTTAAATGCCATTTTGCCCTATGTTTTTTTGTGTGTGTGGGGGTATTTGTCTATCTTTAAAACAAGATATGTAAAACTCTTTGCTCTCTTTTATTTTACCCATTTATGGATCTATATGTAGTAAAGCCTTTGTTTGTTTGTTTGTTAAATTTATTTGCTGCCCATCTTGCCCTGAGGCTATTGTAGGCGGCCTGTGACAATAAAAAGGAAGAAATGAAAGGAGTGTAAACAGAACAAAAGTAAAGTAATAGAACAATAAAATAAACAATGAAAAAGAATACAATGAGAATTCATCAATATGATAACAAAAAGATGGATGGATGGAGACCAGAGAGCAAGGATGGAGGTGGAGTCTGCCATCAATCCAGCAGCCACCTCCAGCATGGACCTCCCACATAGGCTCCCCTGGCCAAACTGCAAAGCCAGGTCTTCAGGTTCCTGTGAGCATCTTTATGCTCAGTTATTAGTTATTGCATCATCAGTGATCATTCTTGGAATAAAATACAAGAGAAAGGAGAAAGTTTACCAGTGAGTGGGCATATATGGGACTAATAAAGGAGAATATTTGTAGCTCAGGGCTAATATGAGGGGTCCTTGCTAGCACTGATGATTTTACCTAGTTTGGGTAATGAAACATCTTTAAGAAAACTAGCAAGCTCAGAGAGCACCAAGGACCCCACGTACATGAGATTTTCCCTAAAGCAAAGCAATCCATTTGCCAGTGCCAAAGAGAAAGGCAGATTTCCACTCCTATCCCAACTCTGCAATTTCTTTCTTTCTTTCTTTCTTTTTTGCAAGATTTTATTCTTGTGTATAAAAGAAGCAGAAAAGAAAAAAGAAAAAGAAAACAGCCATGCTATTTGCAGGGTGTAAAGAAACAAGTGAGCACAGCAGACAGTATTCAGCCTGTTTTAAAAATAATGGACAATGCCCATGTCATGTAGCAATCTGTGCAAAGGAGTTCTTTTTCAGTGAGTCAACATATACCACTATAGTGGTAAAGTAATTTTTTTTTACTTCTGATTTCTAATTTTGCACAGAGAAGAGCTGTGACATGGGCATTTTATCCAACAAGGCATATTTTGTAGTGGACCTTTAACATGTTCACTTCTTCTGGAAAAGTACAAAAGAACATTCAGATTGCAATTCTGGTCACTTTCTAAATATACCTAGTTGAGCACTGAATCATAGTGTCCCATGCACTCTGGTTACTCTATGGCTTTTTAGTTAAAACTCTCATATGCAGTAAGTTCCATTAGTATCCAGGCATACATTAATTCTTTGGGATATTTTTTTATTCATGTATATTGTGTACAGTTGGGATGAGGAAGGCAAAAAACAAAGATGATATATGAATATATGAGGACCCAGATTGTTGGGGGCAATTAAGCTGACTTTGTAATAATGCTGCTTGGGTGTGTGTGAAAGCCCTAATAAGAAGGCATATACATAGAATGAAGGCTACTGCTAAGCTTGTAAGCCGCCCTGAGTCTTCGGAGAAGGGCGGGATATAAATGGAATTAAAATAAAATAAAATAAAAAATAAAAATATTGTACAGCTTCAGCAAATAGTGAATCACAGAAAAGATAAGCAAACAAATTCATATCATAGTTCAACATCTTTCTGAATGTTCTAGAATATACAAAACATTGCAAGAGAATTTCCAAGTGAATTCATCCCAGGGGATGCTATGTGTATATACTGTATATACTCAAGCTATCAGATATTGTAAACTACTCCACCAAGATCAGTATAGAAAGTGACACAATGTGTAATTTAATCTAATTGTGAGTCCGTAGCACAATCCAGACTGAACTTAAAGAAATGGAAAGAAAACAGGGAGCAATTAAATTTAACCTAAATTGAGAATATTTTAATTAAGAATCCAATCTTTCTAGTCTTTAAAACATATTGCAATTGGACCTAGGCTCAGCTTGGACTGTTTAAATTTTTTGAAGAAATTGATCAGTTGCCTAATATGTTAAGTGCCCAGAGACTTTCAAAATGATCTATCACCATGTCCATAATCACTCGGTGGTGGCTTCAGTGATGAAGTAGTGATAATCTAATTTGCTCTTCTATTTACAATTTATAAATGGGGATGGGGCATTTAATCAATGATGGGTACATTGGAATGAAATTATTAAAAGTGCTTTGGAAACAAGGGGCACATTTAAGATAGCAGCCAGTGTAAGTGCAAACTTCTTTATTCTGCTTCCTTGTTAATTGCTACAGTAAATGGGAAGATGTAGTTTTGCTACTAAATGTGACAGCAGTAACAAAAAGAAGAATGGGATTCTAGATGACACTAGTTTTCTCTCCCCAATTGCTCTTGGAGTAATTCATTTTATTTATGTGTTGTATTTATAGTGCTCCTTTTCCTTGCAAACTGAAGGCAGGATAAATAATATTCTCCCCAGAAACTTTGTGGCTGACTGGGGATTTGTATTGAAAGTGTGAATCCAGTGACACTGACTCTATAGCATGTTACGAACTACTGAACACAAGAGACCAGGAGGCTTTAGATAGGGAATTAAGAATTTATTCTTTTTGTCTATCATTATATCCACTTTATGACAAAATCTCAAGTCACTTCCTCCTGCCTTTTCCTCCCAGGTTCACATGCACATATAGAACATTTCACCCTCCAAGAATTTGGACCTCTATCTCTCAATCCTTTTACCAAAATACACAAATTCATCTACTCAATATTTTTAAAGAGAAATATATATATAAGACATATAAGACATACTTGTGGTGACATTAGAGGTGAGTTGCTAAGAGATATTAATTTACAAATATTTTATATTTAGATGATGTACTGTTGTGAGACAACCTGAAGGATTTACACTGATTGTTCCATAGACTGTATGATGCAGTGATGAGTATGAATCTTAACGTTAATGTATTAAAGACTAATAAAGTTTGTATCTGACAGGAAAAATAATGAACAATTACAAGTTATATATAAAATGGCAAAAGCTAAATAAATAGATAAATGTTTGACTTTGGTAGAAGATTTATCAATGATGGAAAAACTGAAAAATGTTAGATATGCAAATAATGGCACAAAGATAATAGATAGTATGCAGACTGTTGCAAGGAATGAAAGAAATGGAAATATTTGTGTTCTGCCTACTTTGTTATGTGATAGTGAGAGCTGTGTATGGCAGGAAAAACATTACAGTTGAATGCAGTAGTAATTGAGTGTTTAAGAAGTATGTGTACTAAAACAAGAAGAGGTAGAGCCAAGGATGTAAGAATGGTGAATGAATGTGAGATAAATTGTCTGAAAGATTAACATTATTCTACACCCTTCAGATGTTTAGAATTAAATAGTTAAGAGCACTTAGGAAATCTTGTCCAATTTCAAAAACCAAGGCAATATTGGACTTGGATGTCTTAGTATCAGGAAAATATCAAAGCTAAAGGCCTGGGAATTAAACAAAATTAAAATACCAAAATCAATTTCTGCTTTCTTACCAAGAAAATCACATATGGTTGCCAGTCAAGCAAGCATCAAAGAAAACTTTTGGTTTTTTTAGGAAACTTCTTGGTGCTTTACTGTATTAATGTGCACACCCCAAATTTTAACCATGGCAAGTACAATTTAAATTCCTTCCTTCCTTCCTTCCTTCCTTCCTTCCTTCCTTCCTTCCTTCCTTCCTTCCTTCCTTCCTTCCTTCCTTCCTGTTTCTTACTTTAACCAGAATGTACCCAAAAATAAGAGAATGAATTTTGTTTTATATATGCAATGCACATGAGCTAGGTAAAATTGCTGCCATGTAAAGGGATAGAGATGGAAGAAGGGGTGCTGGAATGCTCTCTTTGTAACTAGGCAACAGAATTCTCACTTCTTTCTCCCACCTTTCAACTGTAACTTCTGTTGAGGTAGTTATTGGTTGGTCAGTAAGTTGTTTGGATTTAATCTTCTCACATATTCCCATATCTCTTAATTATATCAAGTAAACCTTATACTTCATTTATATTTCTTCCCTACCTCTATTCAGATGGTATGCTTCCATGGCAAACAGTTTTTCTTTTTCCTCCTCTAGTGCTGGTGATGTCACAAAGAGCTAATCTCCACAGGAACAGTACAATTGTGTATATGAAAATCCTTGTCTGAAAACAGTGTTGTAGCTCTGGACAACCGGTTCTTCAGTACTAGCAGTGTCATGATTTAGGCAGAGGTGTGGAACTCTGGCCCTTTTATGATTTGTGGGCTTCCACTCCCAGAATTCCTAAGCCAGCATAAGCCAAATCAAATAAGCACATAGCTGGCTAAGGAATTCTGGGAGTGGAAGCCCACAAATCATAAAATGGCCATAGTTTCCTGCCCTGAATTTTAGAGGGACTGCTTGTACTGCTTAGGTGTTGGATTTAGATTAAACACACCACCTGAATAGGGCTTTTCTATAAAAGGATTACTGTACTACAAATTGGTTCTCTTTGTACCATTTTTTCCCCACCTCTATTCTGGCAAGAAAGAATGGTTTGCACTTAAATTAGTACTGACAAGAAACTGGCGGTTATCCTTCATTTGGATGAAACAGAATTTGCTTTAGAAATTTGTTTATAAGTCTCAAAGGGGGAAGTTCTAGAAAGAAGTTATTAAATAGCTATCCTAATGCCATTTTGGAAAGGAAATTAGTGCTTCACCATTGCACAGAAATAAGACAATCATATGTATAGATTAGAATGGAATGTACGAATAAATGGTATGCAGGTAGCAACAGATATGAATAGAAGTTTTATCTGAATCATTTGAGCATATCAAAAATATAAAACTTATAGAAATATATGTGTCTGGTAGGAACAGAGATAACGTGTGTGTGATGTATTGGGATTTTACCTGAACTGCTTCACGTGTCTGTTTGAATGCTGCTTAAGGTTGCTCAATTGGTGTGTCTGTGTAACGATCACTGACTAAGCCGGACTTGTTGCCTTCAAGAAGATCATTGGATGATTTGGGGCAGGAATGGGTTCCTTTAAACCTAGTGGCCGCCTAGTGGCCAACCATATAAGTAGCTGCACAGAAGCCTCTATTTCAGTTATGTTCCTGTTTGCCTCAATAAAGCAATGTTCCTGTTTGAAACCTCTTGTCTCGCTTATTGCCAGCAAAGAACTCACTACACAACAGTGTGCCAATTAGTAAATGAGAAATTAGGATACTCCTTCCTAGAAAGTAAAACTTTAAAATTCTAGAACTAGACAAATGCAGAATAATTGTTTATAGGTAAAGGTAAAGGTTCCCCCGCACATGTGTGCTAGTCGTTTCCAACTCTAGGGGCCGGTGCTCATCTCTGTTTCATAGCCGAAGAGCCAGCACTTGTCCGAGGACGTCTCCATGGTCATGTGGCCGGCATGACTAGACACCAAAGGCGCACGGAACGCTGTTACCTTCCCACCGTAGTGGTCCCTATTTTTCTACTTGCATTTTTACGTGCTTTCGAACTGCTAGGTTGGCAGAAGCTGGGACGAGTAACAGGCGCTCATTCTGCTACACGGCACTCGGGATTCGACCCGCCAAACTGCCGACCTTCCGATCGACAAGCTCAGCGTCCTAACCCACATGACTATACATGACTATGAAAGAGCATTCATCCCTGACTGGGAGCCAGCCACATTTAACGCTAAAGGTTTTTGCCTTGTGTGCTAATACATTTTTGAACTCTGAATTTACAGTATGGAATCTGGTGTTTTGAACAGATTAAAAAGACACATCATGATGTCCTTGTCCTTGTCACAAGTGATGAACTACGCAAATACCACACCATGTGCCATTTGTGCATTGGCATCATGTCATGATATACATGATTTCACTATGCTTCCACTTAGAAGTCTGTGTCTTTGCCCAGATTTTTCACTTAACCCCTAGTCACAGACCTTGGGGTTCTATGATTTTTTTTAAAAAATAGATCCCATTAGTTCTACAATTTCTCATATTTGCTCCACATTACAGTTGCTTGAAACTTAACATTAAGAAAACCAAGATCATGGCATCCGGCCCTCTCAATTCCTGGCAAATAGATGGGGAAGAAATGGAGGTAGTGACAGATTTTATTTTCCTGAGCTCCAAGATCACTGCAGATGGGGACTGTAGCTAAGAAATTAAAAGACATTTGCTCCTGGGGAGGAAAGCCATGGCAAATCTAGACAGCACACTAAAAAGCAGAGATATCACCCTGTCAACAAAAGTGCATACAGTCAAGGCTATGGTCTTCCCAGTTGCAATGTATGGCAGTGAAAGTTGGACCATAAAAAAGGCTGAGCGCCAAAGAATTAAGGCCTTTGAACTGTGGTGCTGGAGAAGACTCTTGCGAGTCCCTTGGACTGCAAGGCGATCAAACCGGTCAGTCCTAGAGGAGATCAACCCTGACTGCTCTTTAGAAGGCCAGATCCTGAAGCTAAAACTCAAATACTTTGGCCACCTAATGAGAAGGAAGGACTCACTGGAGAAGAGCCTAATGCTGGGAAAGATTGAGGGCAATAGAAGAAGGGGACGACAGAGAATGAGGTGGCTGGATGGAGTCACTGAAGCAGTAGGTGTGAGCTTAAATGGACTCCAGAAGATGGTAGAGGACAGGAAGGCCTGGAGGAACGTTGTCCATAGGGTCGCGATGGGTCGGACACGACTTCGCAGCTAACAACAACACAGTTGGTTATTAAAATCTAAGCAAATACTGTCCATCTCAGATTGTTTTTTTTGAACAGTGACACAGCCCAATTAATGCCTAAACAGATTCCTCTCTCCTCTTTGTTGTTGTTGTTAGCTGCAAAGTATTGCTGTAAGGACAGTATTGTGGCAGACCCTGCTATAATTGGAGTAGTACATCATTATATGCAGGTGATTATAATAGAAGGAAGAACACCAAAGCAAGATAAAAACAATATTGTAATGACTTTTTAAAAACAATCACTCTGGGATGTTCCTAAGAACAACAGCAATGTCACTTGAAAAAAAAAAATTAGAAGAAGCTACCCTACATCCTGATTCCCATGTCTATGCGTTCTTGTATATCTGCCAAACTGATCACGAGTCACCTAACACAAACTGTCACCCTGATCCAGAGCAGCTGTCTAATTACAATTTTGTTATTATTAATTACATAGTAGAAAATCATTTGTAATTAGCTCAGCCTAAATCATAGTTTAAATAGCCAAAAATTACATTACAAACTAAAGTGTAATTAAAGCACTACAGTAAAGTGTTTATTTAAACCCAGTTTACTTGCAGCAGATTTTTCAATCAGGGCATCAGGCTCACACATAGATTTAATTAGTCTCCAGCACTGACAGCAGTGTATTACATTTATTCATTGAGGATCAATATTGCTGAACAAATGTAAATAAAATTTAGACAGGCATTCTTTAAAGGGACAGTCATAGAAACATCTGGGAGAGATAACGAGGGTGGGGATGATGTGAATGTTAATGAGCCATCAGAGCTCTTTGCAGCATCTGTAGCTTTTCACAAATGCAGGCTGCCAACTCTCTAAATTCTGAATATTTATACTTTAACTTCTCTCACCCCCCCACCCCCGCTGTCCCCACTTGTTTATTGTAATACAGTGCAGTTCACTGAAAATACTCTGAATATTAGTTAGAGTCAACAGGCAATTGGACTGCACCAAGTCGCATTGGCATCCATACATGAGCAAGATAAAAAGAATTACTATATAGGCCTGATGTTAAATCAGTAAAACTGACCTCCGCAAGGAGTTTTGAATTAATTGATGCTGAACTAAATAATGCTAATATTATGAACCTGTCACAGAAAACAGCAGAGACATCACACTTAAGTACAAATCAAAGAAGAATTCAATTGTGACAATTCCATATATATTTTACTTCTCCAAGACCAAGAGCAATATGAAAATTAGCCAATTCAATACTTCATATTTAAATTGTTAAATGGGAAAAGAGAGTCTGCAACAGGCAAAACACATCCACTGTGGACTCTTTCAGATAACATATTCATTTGTTTGTTATTTCTACAGTTTCAATCCCACCTTTAACTTCATCCAAATTTCAGATATTGTCATTGTCCATGTGATGATGTCAATTCAGTAGGAAATGTAGGAAAATCAACTCCCACGTGAATTTTTATCTCACAGTAATTTTTATCATATGCCAGCATACACTAAATTGTTATTGATAGCATTTGTTATATACAAGGTTGAAGATTAGGGAAAATATTTGTACAGCTGATGAGGTGTGGTTAAGTTAGTGGGGGAGGGGTAGATTTTTTTATCCCGCCTTTATTGTTTTTATAATTAACTCAAGGTGGCAAACATAGCTAATACTCCTTTCTTCTCTTTTCCCCCCCACAACAGCATCCTTGTAAGGGAAGTTGGGCCTAGAAAGCATGACTGGCCCAAATTCACCTAGTCGACTTTCAGGCCTGAGGAGGCACTAGAACTAAAGCCACTTTGGTATAATGGTTAAGGTGTTGGCCTAGAAAGTAGGAGATGGGAAGTTCTAGTCCTGCCATGATGGCTAGGTGATTTTAGGCCAGTCGCTCTCTCTCAGCTCAACCCACCTCAAAGGATTGTTGTGGGAAAAATAGGAAGAATGAATATTAGATATGTTCACTGCCTTGAATTACTTATAAAGTAATAAAGGCTGATAAAAATCTAATAAGTAAAATAAAATAAACTCAGTTTCCTGGTTTTTAGCCTGGTGCCTTAACCAGTAGGATTATTTGAACTTTATGGTGAAAACTGTCATGATGATTGGAATTGAGGTAAATGTTTATGGATAATGTCAACCATCATTTGAAATTATTTTTATGATGTTTTGTTGAGCGGCATTAAGGGAACATATTTGATTGGAGTTAGGATTAGCTTGAGCTTTGTTTTATGTTTCCTTGCACTATGTGCTAAAAGCTATTGTGGATAGAATCAGGCTGGATTTCCATGTATAGTGGTAGTCTGCATTTCATATTATGGTTTCAAATTTGTGTTGAATTTTTAGAAAATCTTAACCTTACCTAAAAGCCAAAACACCTTTTACCTAGCTCCTTAATCCTAACTGTAACTGGAATTATGCACAAAAATTTAGGATTCTTTCCCTCACACTTTTATTTAACAGCCTTCAAGAAAAATAGCTCTAACTCTCACCTAATTTTACCATAATATATATAAATAATTTTCACTAGCCACTGCCCAACCTCGAAATGCAGGAAATCAAAGTCAGATCAACATCTTTATGGCAATTATGAGTCTCACCACAGAGCACAAATGCAAGAGTTTAGGAATAACAACAAATTTACTTCAGAAGCCCAAACCCCAGAGTCCAAGAATCAAAGCAGAGTCTTGTGCCAGTTGAAAGATCAGTTGGGGAATTGGAGGCAGAATAAATTCTCAATTGCAAATCAGAGGTTGGAAAGTTATTTTCCTATAGAGTTGGACTCTCAAGTCATTCTTTCATAATATTGACTCAGACATCTGTATGCTCCCAAGTTATCATCCTTTGGAGGAGGCTCATTAAAAGTAAAACTTAGGTTCTATTTATTTCCTGCAGTCTGAAGGTGCCTCTTCCAGCTCAATACCTAAATCAGCTGATGCAGTCTTCCTCTTCTGCAATAGTGCAGGATATCCAACTGTGGCAAGTTTAAGACTTATGGACTACAACTCCCAGAATTCTTCAGCCAGCATGGAGAATGACCAGTCTTAAAGTGGCCAAGGTTGGATGCCCCTGGTTTAGTAACTGCTGCAGAACTGCAGACTCATTCTGCAACAAATCCCTCTTTCTGAAGTCCTGCAGGTATCTAGACCCCATAGAGTTGCCCATAGAGTTGCAAAAGAAGAACCTGCCATGCTATTCCTCCAATTCAATATCTGACTCATTAAAAACAAGATCACAATACCCTTAAGCTCCTGTTGTAATTTTGTAGAGACGTCACATGTTTAATTTTAACCCTAACGGCACACCAATGGCCAGATATTTTTTTTTAGTAATGGCTGCTAAATGTCTAAATACATGAAATAATGGATATAAACTAATCAAGGAGAGAAGCAAACTGGAATTAAGGAGAAACTTCCTAATAGTGAGGACAGTTAACCAGTGGAAAAACTTGCCTTCAGAAGTTGTAGGTGCTTCCTCACTGCAGGTTTTAAAGAAGAGAACAGTCACTTGTCTGAAATGGTATAGGGTCTCCTGCTTGAGCAGGGGGTTGGACTAGAAGACCTCCAAAGTCCCTTTCAGCTCTATTCTGATTCTAAACATAATAGACATTTAAGCTTAACATTATCCATAACAAATCAGACTGATTCTGTCCCTCCAGCTAAATGTTGGTGTATACAGGTAGTCCTCGACTTATGATAATAACATTTCAACTTTAAGCAAGGTAGTTATTTTATGACCTTTTTGCCATGGTTGTTAAGGAAATCACTACAGTTATTAAGTGAATCATGTGGTCATTAAATGAATCTGGCTTTCTCCATTGACTTTAATTGTCAGAAGCTCCCTAGAAAGGATGCAAATGACAGTTCCAGGAATGCTGAAACCATCATAAATATATACTAGTTGCCAAGCACCCGGTTTGATCACATGAATGTGGAGATGCTGCAATGTGTGAGAACTGTTCATAAATCACTTTTTTCACTGACATTGTAAATTTGTATGATCATTAAATGAATGGTTGTAAATTGAGGAGTATCTGTACTTTAAGAAAGCCCAACCATAACTTTAAATTTAACCTCAATCTACTGCGCAGAGAAATTTTCTCATGAAATGGAGTAAAAAGTGTAGTATCATATAAAGACTGCCTCTAGACATAAATATAACCAAATGTTAACCAGGTAGAATATTTTGGATTAGGGATTTGGATCTTGGATTAGGATTTGGATTAGTTATTAACTCTAACTTCATCTTAAAATCCTGATAGGTATGTCAAATTGAGGGTTTGGAACAGTTATGGAGCAAGAAGGCTTCTGTGTATTCCTTGGACAGCAAAGGTGACTTACAAGCAAGTGCTGGAGCGTATAACATCAGACATGTCATTAGAAGGCAAAATCACAAAACTGCCTCTTAGTTTGGCCATATCATGTGGAGGAATAACTGGAGAAAGCAATTATGTTTGGAAGAGTTACAGGTAAAAGGAAAACCAGGTTGTCAAAGAACATGGTAGCTGGACACCATCAAAGTTGACACCAGCCTTCAAAGAAGTAGAGCAAGATCAGAAGAAGTGGAGAGACCTGGCCCCAGAATCACCAAGAGTTGGACAAGACTAAATGGATATCATCACCATCATCATCATCAACAACAACAAGCAAGATGGACTCCCCAAAACACCCATTTTTAGAAGAGAAATGTTATACAATCTTGGTTGACCTATGCTCATTTATTGACTTTTCTGAAGGACAACCTAAATTAAAAGCAAGAAAAGAATTGGAAATGGAAGATTATTCTTATCAATGGTTTGCTTGTGTTTAATTGACTGAAATATTTAAATTGGACAAGAAGAGTTTTGATCTTACATATGAGAAAACTGACTTTGAGCAAGTTATTGTTAAGGTGTATACGTTTTTACTGAATATAAACACGGAAGATGAATATGTTAAAGATTGTGAATTAATGGGCAAAATATAGATATAGTACAATGTTTCATCCATGGGAGGATATATGGAATAAAGGACTGAAATTCATATTAAATTATAATTCAAAGGATTGATCTTGATACTTATGGATACCATGTTTATAATCCCAGAATTATAGAAATGTATCATGCAATGGAATATAATTCCTTATTCTGTTCAGCTTTATATCATCTGTCAGTGTGATAATATAAATGAGAATATGCCAATATTTGCATTGTATTTGTACATGACACACTGTATAATGTATGGGACAGTGAAGATAACTGTGAAATCTTTCATCAACTAACTTTTTCCAGATCTTAAGGAGAAAAAAAGTGTCACCCACAATTAAGATTAGCTAAAACAATTGCACTTAGGATGTCTGAATTACTACTTCCTGAATAGATTTTAGCCCCGGGATTTTGTTTCGGCTTCTCTCTTTTCTCACTCTGCAAAGGTAAATTAGGCATGTACTCAAATCTACCATCATTCAATAAAATACTTTAGGGATTGTTTAAATGGTTTGCTGAACAGAAGTTCTCAAGTGAAAATTCTTTTATGAGCCAATTTATATAGGCTTGTTGTCAGAATCATTTTCCAGAAGTGAACAATTTCTTTGGGTTTAATCATTTGGTACTGGTGAAAAAAAAATGGCTCAAATGACCATGGGTTTGAGACACTTGAGCTAAATCACTAAATAACAGCCTCAAATCTATGGTATATGGGACTGTCATCATTTTAGCCATTGTCTATCCACTGCAGGATGAAGGCCTCTTCTGCATGTTTCTTTTGCCAATTGGGCCTGCAATACTTGCTGACGTGGTGGATCCATCTTGTTTGATCAAGTGGGATCCATTGTATGACTGCTTTGGTCCACCTGCCATCAGTTGTTCTTGCTATGTGACCAGCCCATTTCCATTTCAATTCTTTTTTTTCTTTTGATGGCATTGTACATTTTCGTTTGTTCTCTAATCCATGTGCAGTTATATCTTGTCTTGTAATGCCGAGCATGAATCTTTCCATGGCTCTTTGCACCACTCGTAGCTTTTGTATTGATTGTGAGGTTAGCGGCCATGTTTCACCAGCATATGTTAAAGCAGATAGCACACACTGATGGAATACCTTTCTCTTTAGGCATAGTGGGAGGTTGTTCTTGAAAATTATGCTTAGCTTGCCGAATGCTTGCCAACCACATTTAACACAACTTTCAATTTCCTTTATTGTATCACCTTCCATTGAGATCCATTGGCCAAGGTCTATGTAATGGTCTACTACATTTAGTTCTTCTCCAGATATATGTATATATATATTTCTTTGGTGAATTTATTAAACATAACCTAGCTTTTTTCAGTTTTATTTTGAAGCCAAATGGTTCTCCTGCTTTGTTCAGCTCTTATATGTGTCTTTGTAGCTCTTCTGGGTCTTGTGAGAAGAGAACAACATCATCTGCAAATCTTAAGTGACTTAAATGGGCACCATTGTTTTTTATTCTGTCTTTTACCCAGTCTAGTTTGTGAAATATTTTTTCAAGGCAGACTGTGAAAAGGATAGGTGATATTGTATTGCCTTGTCGTACACCTACTCCTATGTTGATTTCCACTTTATGATCATTAATGCAAATTGTTGCCATTGTTTTTCTTTCATATATTGATTGCAGTGAGTTTATGTAAACAACGTCTATGCCTTGGTTGAGCAATGCCTTAATTATTGCTTGCTGGAATACTAAGTCAAACACTTTTTCGTAGTCAATGAAAGCCATGCATAGAGGCAGGAACTCATGGAACAGGTGACTACTATTGTGATATGCAATACATGTTCCATGTATGCACTTATGCCCAAAGAACATGCAAACTATACATGGATTATATGCAAATTATGTGAACTACTACAGGAAACTACTACAGGAACTTAGAGGCAACTCTAGCCAAGCCCCAATGTATGGAAGAAAGCTCCTCCCAAACCAAACCAAATAATAAGCAAATAACTCCCAGAGGATTTGACCCTACTGATAAACCCTTGGAGGAAGACAAATGGAGGCATGTCACACACAGAAGGAAACACAATACTCAATGAAAGAAACAGCATAAAAACCCTTTTTGCCCAATCCTACCCAACCAGAAGCAGCCCCATTAAAACTGAGCAATTGATTTTCCCCTTAGATGCAAACACGCAGACCCACAACCTCCCCTTCAAAGAAAACATGCAGACACTTAGCAAAGAAACAACTTCAAATATCCCTTAAAAAGTCTCTTCAAATTTCCCTTTAAAAGTCACATCAAACACATTTGAGATAAACAGAAAAGCACTCTAAACTGAAGCCCCCCCCAAAAGGAAGGCGAGTGTTGGTAATAGGAGATTCTATCCTCAAAGGAACAGAATCATCCATCTGCAGACTGGTCATACAATCCAGGGAGGTATGTTGTCTCCCTGGAGCAAAAATCAAAGATGTGGCTGAGAACCTAACCAAAATAGGCCTACAGATTACTACCCCTTCCTCCTCTCCACATTGGGACAAACAACCCAACAAAGAACCTGAGTACAATAGTGAGAGATTACAAACAACTAGGCAATAAAGTTAAGAAGCTAGGAGCACAAGTAGTGTTCTCATCAGTACTCCCAACGAAAGGCCAACACTCATTGAGGGATAAAAGAATTTTAGAAATAAACCATTGGCTAAAGGGTTGGTGTCGCCAAGAAAACTTTGGTTTCCTGGATCATGGACTGTATTTCCTACGCGAAGCACTTTTGGCAAGGGATGGGCTGCACCTCACAAAAATAGGCAAAAATGTACTTGGAAAAAGACTGGCCCAAGTCATCAGGAGGGCTTTAAACTAAAACTGAGGGGGAAGGGTGACCAATCTCTAGAATCTCTAGAACTCAAAACCAATCACAAATCCCAAGAAAACAAATGAAACAATGAGGTAGGCAGTGATGAGAAAAAAGAAAAACAACAATCAGGAGATGCAGGAAACATACCCATGGACAGGCATAAAAGTCTTAAATGCTTATATACAAATGTTCAAAGCTTGGGAAACAAACACCGCAAACTAGAAGCAATAGTACATGAAGGAGGGGGGGAGGGTTAGGGAGGGTTAGGAAGGGTTGGGTGGAGGGAGGGGGGGGAGGGATTGTTAAAGATAAAATGTATTGTAAAACTTTTCAATAAAAAAAATAGTACATGAAGGAGGGTATGACATAGTTGGCATAACAGAAATTTGGTCAGACGAAACCCATGAATGGAATGGACTGATGGATGGATACAAATTGTTCAAAAGAAACAGGTTATAAAAAGAGGAGGGGGAGTTGCACCATATGTAAGAGAACACTACATATCTACAGAAATGTACATGATCAAGGATAAAATCTCTCCAGAATGTATATAGGTCTATATAAAAGAGAAAAAAAAGTGACATTACCATAGGTGTATATTACAGGCCACCTAAACCAATCAGAAAAAATAGATGAACTCTTTGCCAACCAGTTAACAAATGTATGTAGGAAGCATACTGTCAGGTTTCCGACATATGGGCTTTTCAAGTGACTCTGAGGCATTGTTTACCTTAAAAGTCCTTTATTAGCCTAATACACCGGTAAATGCTTGCTCGAAGGAACCTAGAATCTGAAATATCCACCTCTTTGCACAATATATTAAAACACAATTCTCCACCTTTCTAATTTTGTCATTAATCATACAGTATTCTCCAATTAATTTAAAGAATCAGTTTCCCTTCCATTAGAAAACCTGCCAAGCTCTTACCTTCTTTAATTTCAGATGGCCTTGAGGAACAATCCTCCTCTTCCCCCCTCCCAACCTTAATCCAATCTCTTAAAGCAATACACAAGTTTAACATATGAAATGGCTACTTCTTCATCTCTTGTCAAGCAATAACATTCGATGTTAGCAGTGTTGACACATACCACAGTAGTAATAGGAGATAATAGAAGATATCAACTGGAAGACAAACTCTTCAGATTCCTAACCAACCTAGCTGACAACTTTGTCACTCAAAAAGTGGAGGAGGGAACTAGATGTAAAGCTATACTGGACTTAATCCTTACAAACAGAGAAAAAGTGATAGAGGGAATTGAAATTGCCAGAACCTTGGGTGAAAGTGACGCTGGGAAAATCAAAGGTACAAGTACAGATTGGGCGAAACCTGCTTTAAAAACAGTAACTGTGAGAGGGACCTTGGAATCCTAGTGGACGATCACTTGACTATGAGCCAGCAGTGTGCAGCAGCAACCAAAAAAGCTAATATAATCCTGGGTTGTATAAACAGCGGCATAGAATCAAGATCATGCAAAGTACTAGTACCACTTTACAAAACCCTAGTAAGACCACACCTGGAATACTGCAGCCAATTTTAGTCACCATATTACAAAAAAGATGTTGAGAGTTTGGAAAAAATTCAGAGAAGAGCAACTAAGATGATCAAAGGCCTGGAGACTAAAACATATGAAGAATGGCTGTGGGACTTGGGTTTGGCTAGTCTAAAGAAAAGAAGAAATAGGGGACATATGATAGCAGTATTCCAGTATCTGAGGGGCTGCTACAAGGAAGAGGGGGTCATCTTATTCACCAAAGCACCAGAGGGAAAGATGAGAAACAATGGTTGGAAACTGATCAAAGAGAGAAGCAACCTGGAATTAAGGAGAAACTTCCTGACAGTGAGGACAATTAACCAGTGGAACAGCTTGCCTCCAGAAATTGTGGGTGCTCCATCACTGGAGATTTTTAAGAAGAGACTAGACAGTCACCTGTCTGAGATGTTATAGGTTCTCCTGCTTGAGCAGAGGGCTGGACTAGAAGACTTCCAAGGTCCCTTCAAGTTCTATTCTATTCTATTCTATTCTATTCTGTTCTGTTCTGTTCTGTTCTGTTCTGTTCTGTTCTGTTCTGCTCTGTTCTGTTCTATGAGTCCATTCAATGATGTACTCTTTGTGCCTTTCAAAGACTTGCTGAATAACCTGGATCTGATCCATTGTGCTGTAGCCACTTCTGATCTCAGCCTGCTCATTTGATTGTGCATCATTTAATGTTTTCAATATTCTTTTTGCTATTATCTTGGTGAGAACCTTGTAGATGACTGAAAGAAGGGTTATTGGGCAATAGTTATTTAAATCATCTTGGATCGCTTTCTTGTATATAAGAATCATTTCAGCATTTTGCCATGCATCGGTTATTTTTTTTCTTCTCTGAGACATTTCAAATATAGTTTTGCTAGTATCTTGTCTAAACTGTGACCACCAGCTTTCAGCATTTCTACCGTAGCACAGTCATTTACTGAGGCTTTGCTATTTTCATTGATTTTATGATACTTCCTCCACTAGGATATCTGGCATTTCCTCTTTTGTGGGTGTTGTTATTTTTGAGTGATCTTGATCTTTGTATAGTGCTGAATAGAATTGCCCAATTATTTCTAACATTTCCTTTCTTGTTCTACATACAGAGCCAGCTTCATGTTTTAATCCAAAAACATTCTTTCTTGTATTTATAAACTTGCATTTTGCTCTATTAATCCTTTTGTTTTCTTCAATTGCTTTTTTCACAAGCTTCACATTAAACTGACATGTTTCTTCTTGGATACATTTTCATATGGTCTTGCAAAGTTTAATGTACTCCAGTTTATTAGTGAAACTTCTGATATTCTTCATTGTGTGTCATTTTACATTAAATCAATAGTTTCATCAGAGATTTTTGACTGTACAAAGTGTTTTTCCAGTGGTGCTATAGAAGTAGCATATTCAAGGATGTTTTTGTTCATTTTGGTCTGTAATGCTCATCTCTTCCAAAACTTGCAATAGAGCAAAGAGATTTGATAGATTAATCTCAATATTGCTATTCTTCTCTAACAGCTTATCATTCTTAATTCTTAATTCTTGTTTTTTGTGATGTCTACCATTTTCATATGCTTTTTTCGAAGTCTATCTTCACTTTAGCTTGTACCATTCTATGGTCACTTCCGATGTTAAAATGATTGATGACAGTACAATTGAAGAATATTGTTTTATCACTTGACATAATGTAGTCAATTTCACTTGTTTACCAGATGGACTCTTCCATGTCCTTCCAGCTTTTTTCTTGTAAAATGAGTTCATGGTATAAAGTTCCTATCCTTTAGTAAAATCAATTAGTCTGTTGCCTTTATTATCTCAATCACCACTTCCATATGGGCCAGTTGCTTTTTCTCCAGTTACTGTTCTTGCATTAAAGTCACCCCTTAGTATTTTGTAGCAGCATTTTTTTTGTCTTGAATGTGGGCCACATTGTCATAAAACTCTTCAACCTCATCATCACTATAGCTTATTGTTGGCGCATAAGCTTGGGTGATGTGAAGCTTGTATTGTTTGTTCAACTGAATGATGCATTGGGTTACTTTGTCTGATATACTTTCAAATTTTACTACAGAGTCTTTCAGCTTTTAGTTGATGAGAAAACACATTGTCACATCTTTGGTACCTCTAGTGTAGAGTAAATGCCCAGACCTATCAAATTCAATTATTTTTTCACTTTTTCGTCATGTTTCACATAATCTAATGATATCCCAATGCATATTGTTGAGTTGAGTTGAGTTCAATCAGCAGTTCTTCTAGTCAAGCATCCATTTTTAGTGTTCAAATGTTGACCATTCCTTTGTTTAAAGCCAACCTGATTTAACCTGGTGATTCTTAGTACTCTCTGTCTTCAGGCAGGTCTTTCCACTGCTGTGAGTAGTTGCCCTATGGCCTCCAGGGAATGAGGAATGTTTTTGAATCTGCCACTCTGGTCCAATGTGGGTTGGCAGATGTGATCAGTGTTAGTCCGGGTGTTAGTCTGGGGTATCCATCATGGCCTGTTCACATTGGAAGATCCTTCTGGACATATACATGTCTGACAACATAGCTCACAAATTCATTTACCACACAAGTCTCTTCACCTCATCAAAGACCTGATCATAGAAGGAGATGGACTATATGTGGCCACTTTATATGGCTGCAACAATACAATATACTGTAAATATTAAGGTTAATGCTCAGCAAGGATGAATGCGATGTCCATATCAGGTTGGGCCATAGGAAATGCTCCAAGGTGAACTGTCTACTTCAGGGGTGTCAAACTCAATTTCATTGAGGGCTGCATCAGCATTGTGGTTGCCCTCAGGGGGCCGGGTGGGTATGGTCTGGGTGGGCATGGCCTACTGGGTGGGCGTGGCTAGAGTGTGTATGGCCTACTGGGTGGGCATGGCCAGCTCTACATCGTTCGCATCAAGGGTGTCTATGGGGGCTTGGGCAGGAGTGGGACAGATCTGAGGGTCTCTGGCAGAAGGAGGGTCTCTGGGCCAGGGCCAAGGCACTGGGGGCTGTTCCCTCACTGTTTCCACGATGGCTTCACGGGCCACATGAAACCACTTCGCGGGCCGGATCTGGCCCTCGGGCCTTGTGTTTGACATGTCTGGTCTACTTATATTGACCTAAGTGTTCATCTTGTTTTGACTCTGAGGAGCTCCTTGCAATAGTGAGGCCTTGTTGTCAGGACTGCACAGTTGGTGTCCCAAGGCCTCATGCACTGAACTATACCATCTCCTCCATCCATTGCTCCTTGTTTGGTACTATTTATGAGGTGATGCTGGACTCACCAGGCAGAAGGAATGAGTAGATGAGGTTTGGATAGGCAAGAGTGATATGGGGGCTGAGATTGCCTAAGAGTAAGAAGAGGGACTTAAAGGAAGACTTCTCTCAGTGGAGAGAAGAGCTCCATCCAGCTGACTCATCATGATGTTCTTTTTGCCAGGTGAGGAGTAGGAAAGACAGCAAGTGAGTAAGCAACACCCTTCTGTTGTGTGAAGGAAATAAGAAAGTATTCTGCCAGGAAAGAAGAGAAAGGAGGGAGAAACAAGTAAATGCAAGTCCTCTTTCTGCCAGCAAAATGGGGAGAGGAGAAAAAGGGCATCAGGATTTGGACAGCTGTCAGTGGACTTTTTTTTGGTTGGATTAAGAAGGACTAGTTACAAAGTTATACTGTTAGCTAATAGCTAAACTAAAGTGCTGTTTTGTATTTTAATTATTATATTGGGTATTTTGTTGTTCTTATTTTCTGATGTAGATTTTGGATACTTACATTTTATATTATACTTGGAGATAGAGGTAGAGGACCTGGCTCACATCCTATTTGACTGTTGTCTGTATAAGAGGGTGAGAGACAGGTATCTTGGTCTATATACCAAACAAATGACCCATTGGGATCCCCATATCAAAATCTTATGTCTGGTCAGAACTTGAAAATAACATTTAACGTAGCACAGTATTTAAACAAAATGATCCGGTTAAGATCTGCATATGTGGGACTGATTGGGGTAGATTGTAAGGGTGACTCCGAAATATAATGTTATATTTTATCTATATCTTAAATTTGTATTTTATTACTATTTCATCTTAAATTGTATCTTATTTAATTCCATTTTAAATTGTATTTTATTAAATTCCATTTTGGATTGCTTTTATCAGGTTTTGGTGACGGTTTGTTGCTGGAACTTTGCACTTTGATATGGCCCAAGGGCTAATCAATAAAGTTGTTGTTGTTGGAGATATTTTAATGGTTATTTAAATCTGCTGTGGAAGTCGTCTCATATTTGGCTACATCAAAATGCAATAAAGTAAATTTCCTAGATGTGTATATGACATCCTAGATATGTTCTTGAAAAAAATATTGCATTTCAATATATAGCAATAAAATCAAATGTTGGTGTTTGGGTTAATGCCAAATACTGCCAGCTAAAGGTAAAATGTCTGTTTTACAGCTCTTTTGCAAGTAGCATTGTTTCTCAGTATGTTTTTTAAAAAAGATATTTAAGTTTAATGGCATACTGTGATACATTTCATTTTCTTCAGTTTTTAACTCACTAGAGGCTTTTGTATCCAAATGTATGAAAAGGTTTCCATCTTGTAGCCTTGGGGTAATGAACTTGCCTTCATGTGGCATTCGTGATGATTGAGTTTGAGACCCCTGATCTAGATGATCACCAGGATGAAGGATTTTACAAATCATGATCAATATACCCAAGTGTTAAGAAAGGAACACATGGGCATCTGAATATCTATGCATTCAAACAAGGTTCTAGTTCAGGGCATTAAACCGGAGGGAATCAGAAACTGATTGGCTTGCAAAGTTGCAATCTTATACATTTACCTGAAATAATTCCCACACATCCCAGTCAGGTTACTACTGAGTAGGACATGTTTACACATTAAAGATTAACTAAAAACTCCTCAGTTGACTATTAAAGATTTCCTTAATTATCAAAATCTATGTAATCTTCAGTTTTTCAACAAAAGCAATAGAAATGGTGCTCTCGACATTAATCTTACAGTGTGTCTGTTTGCTGATGTTAAAGAGAATTTGACATAATGG
Source organism: Vipera ursinii (assembly GCF_947247035.1). Lineage (NCBI taxonomy): Eukaryota > Metazoa > Chordata > Lepidosauria > Squamata > Viperidae > Vipera > Vipera ursinii. The sequence goes on from NC_139513.1 coordinate 229,311,682, forward strand.
TAAGTAGTTCAAACAATCTATATCACTTGAAGCTTTCTCTCACTTTCTATGGATTTTCTTACCCGTCTGCAGTATGTTCAAAGGCACTTCCTATTCTGTTTACCACTGTATACAGCTGGAATGCATGGTTTCACACTGTCTAAAGGAATAAAGCAGATCTAGAAAGGCATTTTCTTGGAAAATGAAATGTATTAATTTGTAGTTCTGAAGAAGGTTAGAGGAGCAAGTAAGTACCTTGCTAATTTTACTAGGCAGCATAAGAAATTTTGAACTGACAGCTAGAAAAGGTTAACAGCATTTTTTTGATATAAAAAAAATCTTTGCCTCGAAGCCGGATACAGCTATCAGGGTGCATCAGATGTTAGATAAAAATTGACATATTTTTAATCATATTACACATTTGCATATATTGTGCCCAAGATCGCTAACAACAGTAAGTACAAACGTATCAGTAAAATGAACAATTAAAAATATCAGCCCAGGTGATCATTGTTAAGAACAAGCACTAGTAAATATTTATTGGGGAAAAAGTAAGTAAAATGACTGGTTAGATGAAGAATATTAGTTATAACATCCAAAATTATATATAAATTAAACTTTGATTCTTACGTTGTGAAGAATAGTGAGCAATTTTTCATCTTCTTAAAAAACTAAAACTGGAGAAAGGAAAGAGAAAGCTTGTTATAATATGCAAGCTCAATAGATAAAATTTACTGCAGGAATGATTTCAGCAACTATCTTCCACTACCTTTTAGGGAAAGAAACAGCCAAAAGCTTATTTTATTACATTCCCGCAATTCAAGAAGTTAGGTTTTGTCATACTGAAAAATATTGGTTGGTGTTAGTAAATTTTAGATACCATTTAAGAAATTGGTAAAACATTATCTATCTAGGCAGTGCCTTAAAGCATCTATACTGGAGGAATTGTGAGACATTAAAATGGCAGCCAGTTCAACGCTTAGAGCATTGTTTGGATTACAGCTGTTCTTTCTATTCCGAATAACCAAAGGGACATTCCCTAGGACGGGGGTGTCAAACTTGCAATTTCATGTGACGTGTTGTCACGTATCACAACTTTTTTTGCCATTGCCGGCAATGGGGTGGGTGCGGTTTTGCTATGATGCATCCAGCCTGCGGGCTGGCAGTTTGACACCCCTGCCCTAAGAATTCCAGTATGCTATTGAGCTGTATGCTGCCTTTACCATACTTTTTGCATCTGTGAACTCTATGAACAGGATAGGCTCTTTATGGAAAATGGTAATACAGATTATGATCCTCAATATAAAATCCCCAAATTTATAGCCAGTATGGCTTATCACTCTAGTTTATTTCCTTAGTGCAATCAATGACATACTTCAGTAGTTCATGTCAAGGAAATCAGACAGCTCATTTACTACTCATAGGAAGTGAAAAAGGGCTATTTGGGGGAGTGGACCTAACAATAATGTTATTTTGTGGATCAAGCCATAGATAGTTGGAATCTCTGATATTTTTTATTTGTCCTACCTGTGCTTTAAATTCCACACCTGAAGTAGAATCTTTCATCCTAGTATATCAGACCATGGTTTATCTATAAATTTATTTATTTGAATGAGCCCCACACAGAGGAAATTCCTCCTGGATTGTACCCAGCATTCTCACTGTTTCCATAATTGGCACAGCAGTAACAGTGATGAACCAAACAGTACATTTTGCTTAATATGATTTGTCATGCTGCTTCAGAATTATATCCTGATTATATCCATTATCTATATTACAGTGTGTCTCTTACCAAAGAGTAAATTCCAGCAGTCGGATTATAGTAATCTATCATGTCTAGATAAGCAATGAAACAAATTCTTAACATTGCAAACGGTATTTTTGAATGAGAAAGTAACATTGAAGTATTTTAATGGGCCAGAAGTTAAAAGGCAACTTTGTAGGTTAATGCAGGAAAGATTTAGTGCCTTTAACCCACTGCTGAGATTGAAGTGCTAACTACCTATCCATGAGTTGGAGAAAAAAAAAATCTGGCACAAAGTTTACACTCCTGGTTGTTGATATCTATCTTATATCTATTGCCTCTTTCAAGTTAGTAAAGTTTCCTGATTTCCCTCCAAGGTAATAAGTGATAATGGTATAATATGGTATAATAGTTTTATACTATTTGAGGCTGTCCTAAGAAGGTACTAGGATTAAAAATAAAAGGCTATATAAACACTGATACAGGTAAGGATGATTTAATGCTGCTTCACTCATTGCTGGACTAAAAATGAAATGGAATGAAGGTAGGGCTATAGAACCCAGCAGAAAAATAGTTGTCATCGTGGCATGATTGTGGTGGGGTAAGATATAACTGGGGACAGTCCCTTAGAAATATGTAGTGCATGGAACTGCTACCATAGTAAATCAATGAGAAACCAAGTAATGAAATATTGCCATGAAATGGCAAACATTATTAGGTCAGTGAACTCTTTTTTATTTTGTCCCAGCATTGTATAGTAAACTAGCTTTTTGTCAAATTTGGGATGGGGAAAATGTGGTGTGGGGTGATATCTGGAAACATCCCTCAAAAGCTCTTACACTAAAAAGATTTTGGAGGAATAGATAGCTGTGTCATCCCCACAAGACTAGGAAATCAACACCACAGCTGAAATGACTTTTTTTTTGAGATTAGCTATAATAACAAAATTTGGCAAGTCTGATTGTGCTATATGTCCTCCCCCTTCTTATACTGTAAATCAGGGTGGTGTGTCCTGAGCTACTTCTGAATGTTATGGCTCTAAAAAAATATTTCACCCTCTTTTGTGTAGATAGCACTATAGCAATAGCACTAGACCTATATACTTATGTACCACTTCACACCAGCCCTCTCTCAGCAGTTTACAGAGTCAGCATATTGCCCCCAATAATTTGGCTCCTCATTTTACCGACCTTGGAAGGATGGAAGGATGAGTCAACCTTGAGCTGGTCAGGATTGAATTGCTGACAATAGGCAGAATTAGCCTGCAATACTGCATTCTAACCATTGAGCCACCACAGCTCCATAATAATAGTTATTGGGTATTTTCATCAAGGTAACTTTCTCAAAAGGATGACTATGTGACCTTCTTTATGAAGACAAGCCCTCAAAGCTATATTTTATTTGAACAGCTATCCTATGTTAGTTAAGAAAGACCAAAAGGGGAAGAAAGGATAAAAGAGGGTAAAAGATCAGGTTGGCAGCTATATTTGCAGTGTGGGCAAAATACAGAAGCTCCAGAGGAAAACAAAAATGTTTCTTTCAAGCTAAATTATCATAGGAATACAGAATCTTGTTCATTATCTAGATCAGGGATCCCCAACCTGTGGACTGCAGCCTGGTAGTGGGCTGTGGCCTACTGGCCATCAGGCCGCATGACAGGCTGGCCAGTGAACGCATGTGTGTGTGCATCCCACCACTTGTGCTAGCATCGCAGCTGCAGGCCGTGAAAACAGGATGCCACATGGTGCAAAAATGGCTCACTGCTGTGCCTTAGGTCGTGAAAACTGCCCACTGTGTCTTGGGGTGTGAAAATGGGCCACCGCTGTACTGCAGGATGCAAAAACTAGCACCACTGGGCAGGGAAAAGGGGCGCTGTGCCGCGCCAGAATGGGGCAGGGCTAGCAAGCATCACACAAGTGCTAGCCCTGCCTGTTTGCATCATGTGTGTGCTTGCGGCCCTGTGCATGCATGCGTATGCACGCGCATGTGTAAAATGATTCCCCCTCCCTTTCCCTCTGGTCCCCCAACTGAGAAAGGTTGGTGACCTCTGATCTAGATAATAGATTCAGCATCAGTCACCTGGTGACATTTATCTCTTGTATGGTAAGTATGTATGATATATCCATCTATTCAGGGGTCAGCAAATCCCAGGACTTCAGATGGACACTGCAGTCATTTTTCTTACAGCCACAAATCTGCCTTTGACCACAACTGATAGCATGAATTTCTGCTATTTAAAAGTGGTAAAAGATACAGAAACCATAAGACAAGCTCCCAAGGAACAGAATTTAAAACACGTTCTGTAAAAAAACAACAGGAAAACACCAGTACAGCCAAACTCTACCCTCATCCATGATAGATCTCCATTCATGTCACCATTTCTTCGTGTAGTGCAGCCCATGCCATGCACATATATACAGTATTGCCCTTTATCCATAATATGAATTGCACATTTTATAACTGCAGATACATATTTCTGCAAATAAATTTTGTTTTGAGAGAAGATATCTACTCCTGAAATTACTGTAATGATGCATGCTTCTCAATTTTCTTTTCATTGGGTTTGCTCAAAGCCAGGCTGTCCTGGAGTGTTTCTTGTTGTTTTGGTGATAATTTTGTAAAACTGTAAACTTTTGCCAGAAAAGCAAGCTATGGTCTGACAGATATGTTATTTCTGTTTTTCTTAATGGCTAACTCTAATGTGATTCAATAATCCATTTTGCTCCCACATTAACAACATCTGAATTCCTTCTTTCCTCATGAACATGTTTATGCTACCTTGACTATATTCAATATTTAAAAATATAGTTACATCTGCATGGCATAAATACTAACACATTCATGGAGAACTTAAAGTTGAATTCCCTCACTTTTCATAGCTTCCTCTTGCTGGAACTAGGGCTGTATGAAGAATTTGCCCCTTTTTTTTCATTCTCATCTGTCTTGACAATTTTGAGGATGCAGATATAATTTAGACTCCTTTAATATTTTATAATCTTCCAAATTCTGCCATGCAGTTGTAAATTAAAAAAGGAACCCTCTTATAAAATGTGGTCTTTTGGATATAATAGAAAAGTGCTTTCTGAGATGTGGCATGTAGGTGGACTTGATTCTCTCATGCTACATATTAGGTAAAGTTCACATATTTCTTGCAGTTAATAGATTGGTGTGAAGATTCTCAATTCACCAAGTATTCATGATGACATTTTTTTTTAAAAAAATGAGCAAGCATGTGCTTTTCATGTAAAAGAGCTTTCAATTTTCACATCTTTCTTCCCCCTCTTGGAGAGAAAAAGGATATGCTTTCAGCATAAGCATTTCTGAGGAGGGAAAAAAAAGATTGCCTAAATATTGAGAATTTCTGGTGATACCATAGAAAGTTTATTGAAGATGCTACTGAACATTTTAAATCTTCTTAGTCTTGAAAATGTGGGTATATTGCATTTACCCATTTATAACAGACTGACTCCAATGCAGGGCATTAATCATGTTACAAATATGCTTTCAATGTTACGGATGTTATTTAGGTGACAAAAATATTTTATATTCAGTTTGGATTATTGCTTGATCAGAAATGCCACTGAATTGCTTTCATTTTCCGTTTCTTTTTCTGCCTTATCACTAAAGTTTTATGTCTAATTTCATCTTTGCGCTACTTAATTACTTTAGTTTAACTGTTCTTAAGGAGACAGGCCCATGACTGAGAATACCTTCCTTAATTCACTAACATCGTCTTGAGGAGAATGTTGTAATAGTGGATAAATATTTTGATGCTGTTGGGAAGCAATCTGGATGGCCCTGGGAAAAGGAAGGGGGATAATTATCCATGTTTCTACACATAGGCACTGAATTAAAAGAACCATAAAATAGTCTAAATGCTCATATCTATTAAACTGGGAACAAGAAATAGTCCACGGAGCTCCGCTTAATAAATTAAAGTCTATTTTACAGAATAAGCATTTCTCCATTTTTTTTAAGTTCAGTGAGTCAATAAGAGAATATGAAAGAAGCAAGGTTAAATAAATTGCTGTCAGAAGATGCAGGGTTTAGCAGCCGTAGTTACCCTAGATTTCAACAAGAATAAGCCGTTACTATAGCAACCGCATCACATGATCTTCACACATACTGTGGGGGCCGGATTCTGCAGTAATTTATGCGGGTGAAAATTTTCTGAAATGATTCTGAACTCTTGACACATGCTTTGTGCTGTGACCCAAAATTTAATCATCTTCAGGGCTTCAAATCGTGTGTCTTTTATTTCTCCGAATGAGTTGAACTTATTAAAAACTACTAACCCCAAAGAGGAAGAACATGTAATGAAGAAGTTGATCTCATTAATAACAATGCCAATTCTACAATGATTGTATTACTGCTTTATTAACAGATTCCAAACCATCATGCTTCAGGGCACACTTTTGGCCTGAGGCTTTCTTTCCCTGTCAGGTGAGATCTTTTCAGCCTTCCTTGTATGGATAAATCAGCCTTCCTCAACCCCTTTCTCTCCAGATGGACCTGCTTTCAACACCTGCAATTTCCAGCCGGACATACTTGCTAGGAATCATGGGAATTGCTGTTCTCTGCTTCCCTCACAGTTTTTTTTTACAGAAGATATAAAAGTACAGGAAGTCCTTGACTTACAACCATTCATTTAGTGACCATTCAAAGTTACAATAGCACTGGAAAAACTGACCTATCACTGTTTTCACACTTACAACCATTGCAGCATTCCCAAGATCATATGATCAAAATTAAGATCCTTGGCAACTGGCATGTGGTGGGATTCAGCCAGTTTGCACCACTTCGGCAGAACCGGTAGCTAATTTTTGGTTGCCCAGGCCCAGAATGGACTTCCGGAAGTGGCATCCACACAGAGAATTGGTTGTTCACATATTTGAATTCCACCACTGGTCTAGAGTCATGTGACTACAGACCTCATAAATACTTTTGTGACTTTCTGACAAGCAGAGTCAATGGGGAAGCCAGATTCACTTAACAACTGTGCTAGTAAATTAACAATTGTAGTGATTCACTTAACAACCGTGGCAAGAAAGGATGTAAAATGGGACAAAAGTCACTTAACAACGGTCTTGCTTAGCAATGGCAATTTTGGGCTCAATTGTAATCATAAGGTAAAGGTAAAGTTTCCCCCGCACATACGTGCTAGTCGTTTCCGACTCTAGGGGCCGGTGCTCATCTCCGTTTCAAAGCCGAAGAGCCAGCGCTTGTCCGAGGACGTCTCCGTGGTCATGTGGCCGGCATGACTAGACACCAAAGGCGCACGGAACGCTGTTACCTTCCCACCGTAGTGGTCCCTATTTTTCTACTTGCATTTTTACGTGCTTTCGAACTGCTAGGTTGGCAGAAGCTGGGACGAGTAACAGGCGCTCACTCTGTTACGCGGCACTCGGGATTCGACCCGCCAAACTGCCGACCTTCCGATCGACAAGCTCAGCGTCCTAACCCACTGAGCCACCGCGTCCCTTTTATTGTAATCATAAGGACTTGTAATTGGAGATCATGAAAAAGAGTTACCACAACTCCTCTTAGATACATCTTGGCTCATGTCCACTTCCAGATCAAGCATGCACAAAGAGATAAAATTTCAGAAAATACCCCATATCACAAAGTAAACGTGTTTACAAGCAGTGGCAGGCAGCACAGACATGTATGCTGTCACATGTACCATTGGCAGCATTTAGAAATGAGAGTACTTCTTTTGTCATAATTTGCATTGTTCTACTGTCTTCTGAAGGGATGAAACCTGCTAATAGGCAAATAGATGGAAACATTAATGCCAAATGCTTTTATAGTTGCTTTTCTTTTTAAAAGAATGCCTTCACTTCTCTAATCTGCACAAACTTTGCATGAAACTAACTTCTCTAGTCTGCATGAATTAAAAAAAAAAGCCCCACACAATTAACCTGAAAAAATTCAGGATAAGAGCGGAATTTTGTACAGTTTGTTAGCTGGGTGTCACAGTTACTTCTTTGTCTCTCATTAAATAAGTCAGAAATAGGCAGATGTTTTGGCTGATGGAATTCAGGGTTTGAGAGCAGGTTATGGGTACTATCACAAGCAAGAGGATCAGCCAGCTACAAATCCATCTGGTGGTGATGCTGTCTAACCCACATTTTTCTATCTTATCAAGTAGTAGTTTGTGATCTACTTTATCAAATGCCTTACTGAAGTTCAAGTAAATTATATCCACAGCATTCCTCTGATCCACTAATTTTGTCACTTGGTCAAAGAATGCAATAACATTTGTCTGGCATGATCTGTTTTTGACAAACCCATGTTGGCTTTTAGTTTTGTTTGCCTCTAGGTGCTCGCTGATTCATTGTTTGATTATCTTTTCCAGAATCTTCCCAGGTATTGAGGTCAGGCTGATAGGTCTGTAATTTCCTGGATCCATTTTTTTTCCTTTTTTGAACATGGGAACTACATCAGCTCTCTTCCAGTCCTCTGGTAGTTCCCCACTGCTCCAGGATCTTTGAAAAATATAGTTTAGTGATTCTGAGATCACATCTGCCAGTTCCTTGAGAACCTTGGGGTGTAATCCATCTTGTCCTGGTGATTTGAACACGTCTAGGCTGGCCCAGTGCTCTTCAACATCTTCATCAACGATTTGGATGAGGGGATAGATGGCGAACTCATCAAATTTGCAGACGACACCATGCTGGCAGGAATAGCCAACACTCCAGAAGACAGGCTTAAGATACAGGAGGATCTGGTCAGACTTGAACACTGGGCGCTATCTAATAAAATGAAATTCAATGGTGGAAAAAGTAAGGTTCTACATTTAGGCAAGAAAAACCAAATGTACAGGTATAGTATAGGGGTTACCTTGCTCAATAGTAGTAATTGTGAGAGGGATCTTGGAGTCCTAGTGGACAATCACTTAAATATGAGCCAGCAGTGTGCTGCAGCTGCCAAAAAAAGCCAACACATTGCTAGGCTGCATTAACAGAGGGATAGAATCAAGATCACGTGAAGTATTAATACCACTTTACAATGCCTTGGTAAGGCCACACTTGGAATACTGCATCCAGTTTTGGTCACCACGATGTAAAAAAGATGTTGAGACTCTGGAAAGAGTACAGAGAAGAGCAACAAAGATGATTAAGGGACTGGAGGCTAAAACATATAAGGAATGGCTGCTGGAATTGGGTATGTCTAGTTTAATGAAGAGAAGGACTAGGGGTGACATGATAGCAGTGTTCCAATATCTCAGGGGTTGCCACAAAGAAGAGGGAGTCAAGCTATTCTCCAAAGCACCCGAAGGCAGGACAAGAAGCAACGGATGGAAACTAATGAAGGAGAGAAGCAACCTAGAACTAAGGAGAAACTTCCTGACAGTTAGAACAACTAACCAGTGGAACAACCTGCCTCCAGAAGCTGTGAATGCTTCAACACTGGAAGTTTTTAAGAAGAGACTGGACAGCCATTTGTCCGAAATGGTATAGGGTTTTCTTCCTGAGGAAGGGGTAGGACTAGATGACCTCCAAGGTCCCTTCCAAATTTACTATTATGATTATGATTATGTTCCCAAAATGGCACCCCTGTTAAGTGTGGCCTGTCACAAAACCTTCAATTACAGAAGGCATGCTGATACGGTGGCTCCTGTAGATGCCACCTGTCATTACAGTACTCATAGGTCCTTTCATATAAAGGACAGTCCTTTATTTCAGAAAGATGTCCTTTAGATTTGTTTAATTAATTAATTTATTTTCTTGGTTTGGTTCTTGAATTTTTCCTTTGAAAGGCAAAGTGATAAACACTTCTTTTTGCCTTCATTCACTTCTTCTTTTAATCCTGATGAATGTCTTTTCAATTTAATCCTTTCCAGGTTTGTCCTTTATTCTTTTCCAAGAAAATGTGATCACTGTACCTACCATCCTAGCTTATAATTATCTATTTTGGGGCACAGGCATGTACTGGAGTAGTCCCAAACTTATGACCACAATTGAGACCAAAATTTCTGTTGCTATGTGAGACAGTTGTGAGAGAGTTTTGCCCCCCTTTATTAAGACCTTTCTTGCCACAGTTCTTAAGTGAATCACTACAATTGTTTAGTAAGTTACACAGATGTAAAGTGAATCTGGCTTCTCCATTGACTTTGCATTTCAGGTCACAAAGTGATCACATGACCTTGGGATACTACAACCATCATAAATATGATTCAGTTGCCACGCATCTGAATTTTAATCACGTGACCATGGTCGTAAGTGTGAAGAATGGTCATAAGTCACATTTTTAGTGCTGTTGTAACATCGAATGGTTACTAAATGAAAAATTGTAAGTTGAGGAATACATGTACTAGCATTCAAAAGTATGGACATAGATATATATGGCCACATGTATGGCATGTATATGCCATATATGTGTACCCACCCACAGACATATACCAACATGAATATAAATGGCTTTTTGCGGTGAGATTTATTGTTCACAAGTGAATTGCAGGATAATGTATTATTTAAATAGAAAATTGTAATTGTAAGGGACGTGGTGGCTCAGTGGGTTAGGACGCTGAGCTTGTCGATCAAAAGGTCGGCAGTTTGGCGGGTCAAATCCCGAGTGCCGCGTAACAGAGTGAGCGCCTGTTACTTGTCCCAGCTTCTGCCCACCTAGCAGTTCGAAAGCACGTAAAAATGCAAGTAGAAAAATAGGGACCACTACGGTGGGAAGGTAACAGCGTTCCGTGTGCCTTTGGTGTCTAGTCATGCCGGCCACATGACCACGGAGACGTCCTCGGACAAACGCTGGCTCTTCGGCTATGAAACGGAGATGAGCACCGGCCCCTAGAGTCGGAAACGACTAGCACGCATGTGCGGGAGAACCTTTACCTTTACCTTTACAGAATTGTAGTGTCTTCAAGTAAGGTCAAAAAAATCAAGATGGCAGTTATGACTGTTTGAGCAAGGCTCCAGCCCCATTGTTTTGTGTGATGCCTCTACAAAAAAGGTGGAGCTTCAGTTGGATGGTCACAACCACCATCTTGTCTTTTCTGACCCTACTCCACAGGGTTGTTGCTGGTACAGACTGCAAATACTTTCACAACATGAAAACAAAGAATGTAACTCTCCATTAAACTGTGGGCCAAAGGAGTGGAGCATATTGTTCAAACTGAAAATTGCTTATGTTTCTACTTTAGATTTGCTACATTAGATTACTTGACAGGCAGTTTGATCTAGTGATTAAGGCACTAGGCTAGAAACCAGGAGACTGTTAGTTCTAGTCCCACCTTAGGCATGATAGCCAATTGAGTGCTTTGGGGCCATCACTCTCTTTCTCAGCCAACTCACCTCACAGGGTTGTTGTTGTGGGGAAAATAGCATTATGTGTGCTGACTGACTTATTTATCAAAAACAATGAAGGCAGGAAATAAATTAAAAAATTACTGCTTCTGCTACATACCCCAAACAGAACTGTTTCTATTCCACAAAAGCATAGAAGGGAATCTTTTCTGAAGCCAAGCCTTAATAAATAATTACTGGGTAGCTTAATGACTTCTTTTGTGGACTCTTTATTTATATATTTTAATATCAAGGGAAGGGATGAGATATATAGTTCTCTTTTCAACTCCAAAGCACAACACAATACACATACTCGCTCCAGCCCACACACACACACACACACACACACACTCACACAAATACATCAGGCTAATGCATTAATGATTAACTCTTTTGACTTTCATTTCTGGCAGATGAAAAGCACCAGTGATAACGGCATCCAGAGTCACGCAGCGAGCAAACCTTTTAAAGAGCCCTTATTTCTATGTCATTATCTCAAATTGCCTTGTTTATACCCTGAATTCTGATCAGGTACCATTACTATACTCAGTTGTCCACATCACTCTACTGAAAAGAAAATTAATTCTGAATTACTGGCCCTAGAACTTTTGATTTCTACACATTATCTGCCAGGGACATAAGCAGACAAAAGCCAGCTAAGTGGATTTTTGTTAGCTGCTATTCAAAAAGAAGGGGACAGGCAGGTGTGGAATAGAACTTTTCTGTTTTTCTCCCCCACTAACAGTTAACAGTACATGCAGGAGGAATTTAATTGTTTGCATGCATCCGAATACTTGTCATTTCTTGGCTTTATTGATTTTAATGAAAATATTAAGTGCACTTCTGGAGTGAAATGCATAGGGAAATGTATAATGCAAGCAGGCAATTACCGGTTTAGCAGAATATGAAAAGAAGCAGCATAAAGAGAGTAGCATTTTCCTTATGGGGGTAGGAAGTCCCAAGATGAGTAACTGGAGACAGAATAAATGTTTGGTTGATACTAAAAAAAAGGCTTTCAGCTTGATAAAGAAGCCCGCTTCCATGTTTGCTTGTTAGTTGAGCTGTTTTTGTTGTGGAGTGCAGTACAATGACCAAAGCTTTTTGGCATATTTTTATCTATTTTGTAATCTTTGGGCTATTGTGGAGACAGTCTTTGAATTATACTGTCAAAATCCCTTCTTAGCCTTTCTCATAATGAATGTTCGAATATTGTCTGTCTGGTTTTGTTTTGAAACAAAAATGATTTCTAAAGGGGTTTTTTTTAAAAAAAATCAGTTCCAGTGTTCACTCCATGGTGGGAGGACCATCCAGAGGCTACAGCTTTTCCTGCTTTTCTTAACATTTTTTATTTTTATTTTTTTATTTTAATTCCATTTATATCCCGCCCTTCTCCGAAGACTCAGGGCGGCTTACAAGCTTAGCAGTAGCCTTCATTCTATGTATATGCCTGCTTATTAGGGCTTTCATACACCCCCCAAGCGGCATTATTACAAAATCAGCTTAATTGCCCCCAACAATCTGGGTCCTCATTTTACCTACCTCGGAAGGATGGAAGGCTGAGTCAACCTTGAGCCTGGTGGGATGCGAACCTGCACTAATTGCAGGCAGCTGGTGTTACTTAAGGAGGCATTAGCCCACTGCTCCACCAAGGCTCTTCATGCTGTTGAAACCACCGGAAATTCAGACCAAGTTTTTTTTTTAATTTTCATTTTGAAAAATATTCAGGTTACTGTGGTTACTGGAATCCCTGGACAGAAATTATATGCCAGAAGGGCATAGAATGGATTGGACAACTAGATACCATCATTGTCCATCACCTGTTTGGCTTACCGTTCAGCCCTGTATGTAAGTCTGACTATAAAAATAGTTCAAGCAACATAGTTGGTGAAACTATTTGTTTTATATCTGGCTCTATTACATGAACTGACTCTCAGCTAATTTTTCATACTGACTTTCAACATGGTGCATCCAAAACTGTGTTGGTGCAAACAAAGTTCTGAGGCCACTGCTACCTCTGGATGGTTTTATTTATTTTTATTTTATTTAGGAAATTTATTGGCTGCCCATCTTACCACAGGGTAACTCTGGGCAGTTGGGTTCACCATGTCTGCTTTAAAGGTTTTCTCAGGTTGTATCCTCAAGTGTGTTTTACATAATGATAAGTTCCACTGTGCTTTTTTGAGGACAGCCTTAACATTTCACGGTAAGTGCTAATGCAGTTTTGAAAACAGCCTTTCAAATGTTTTGAACAAACCTGTGGATTTTAACTTTTCACTCTCTAAACAACTTGGAATTGAGACTTCTTTTAAAACTTTAACATCTTTTTCGGATTCTTTGTTGGGTGTTTCTGCTGAATGAAATCTGGAAGGGAATTACCAGAAAGAGCTTTCTGTTCACCCAGATCTTTTACACAGCTTAAATACTCACTTTTCACTTTCAAAATATATGTGTTTAGCATTGGGGATCTACGCAGGGGTGGGATTCAAATATGTGAACAACCGGTTCTCTGTGTGGGTGCCGCTTCTGGAAGTCTATTCTGGGCCTGGCCAACAAAAAATTCTGCCAAACTGGCGTGAACTGGCTGAATCCCATCACTGGATCGATGTCTAGCGATTCTTAGTCTGGGTAACAAATTTATTTAATATTTGATTCTAACTTGCCAATAAACACAACAAAAAAACCAAGCCAAACCAAAGCCCAAATTTTCACAAATGGTGTACACTGCACTAACCTATCAGATTATAACTTCAATATATCTCCAGCCAATATAATTCACTCATGAAACCAGACCCTTCTTAGAGCCAGGCTTGAATTCTGAGCATGGTATTGACATATTTATAAAGTTTTATTAACAATGGCCCATATATGATTTTTTTTCCTGATTTCTCAGTCTGGTATATAACCTTGGAGTTGCCTGGTGATACAGGGAATAAACAGATCTCCCTGTGCTCAGATTTTTAAGATCAGGCAAAGCCAGCAGGGTGTACATATATAAACAGTCTTGAAATCTGGCAGAGAAAGAAAGGCTAGTAGATTGCTTAGAAGCATCTGTTGGATTCTTCTGAAAGTATACAGTGTTAGCTTCTGGTTCTGCCTCTCCCCAGCTCTTTTGATTTTTAAAATAATCTAAATCTGAATTTGTCTCAAGTTGAAGCCATAGCAGCAGATTATGGGAACCTGTTCTATTCACTATCCAGCTATGCCAGCTGCTAATCTTTCTCCTTCCTCCTTCGCCTTCTTGCATCAGATGCTTGGATTTGGGGTCGAAAGGCTGCAGAAGTATTCTAAGAGGACAAGAGAGACAACTTTGCTTGGAAGCTGGAGCTCTCTGTAGCATCTATGAGGCCTCTTTTAGTGTTTGCAGTTTTAATGAACAATAGAACAAGTAATTCTTCTTTCCTACCACTTTTTTAAAAAAGATCTTAGTTACCAAATAGCAACAATTGCTAATGTATCAATAATGGAAGAGGGGAAGATGGACTGGAAGAGAGCTGATGTAGTTCCCATATTCAAAAAAGGGAAAAAATAGATCTAGGAAACTACAGACCTATCAGCCTGACCTCAATACCTTGGAAGATTCTGGAAAAGATAATCAAACAACGAATCAGCGAGCACCTAGAGGCAAACAAAACTAAAAGCCAACATGGGTTTGTCAAAAACAGATCATGCCAGACAAACCTTATTACATTCTTTGACCAAGTGACAAAACTAGTGGACCAGAGGAATGCTGTAGATATAATTTACTTGGACTTCAGTAAGGCATTTGATAAAGTAGATCACAACCTACTACTTGACAAGATAGAAAAATGTGGGTTAGATAGCATCACCACCAGATGGATTCGTAGCTGGCTGACAGGCCATACTCAGCGTGTGGTCTTCAATGGAACTGCATCTACATAGAAGGAAATGTGTAGTGGGGTGCCCCAGGGCTCTGTTCTGGGCCCAGTGCTCTTCAATATCTTCATCAACGATTTGGATGAGGGGATAGATGGCGAACTCATCAAATTTGCAGATGACGCCATGCTGGCAGGAATAGCCAATACTCCAGAAGATAGGCTTAAGATACAGGAGGATCTGGACAGACTCGAACACTGGGCACTATCTAACAAAATGAAATTCAATGGTGAAAAAAGTAAGGTTCTACATTTAGGCAGGAAAAATCAAATGCACAGGTATAGTATAGGTGGTACCTTGCTTGATAGTAGTAACTGTGAGAGAGATCTCGGAGTCCTAGTGGACAATCACTTAAATATGAGCCAGCAGTGTTCTGCAGCTGCCAAAAAAGCCAACACAGTGCTAGGCTGCATTAACAGAGGGATAGAATCAAGATCACGTGAAGTACTAATACCACTTTACAATGCCTTGGTAAGGCCACACCTGGAATACTGCATCCAGTTTTGGTCACCATGATGTAAAAAAGTTGTCGAGACTCTAGAAAGTGTACAGAGAAGAGCAACAAAGATGATTGGGGGACTGGAGGCTAAAACATATAGGGAACGGTTGCTGGAATTGGGTATGTGTAGTTTAATGAAGAGAAGGGTGAGGGGTGACATGATAGCAGTGTTCCAATATCTCAGGGGCTGCCACAAAGAAGAAGGAGCCAAGCTATTCTCCAAAGCACCTGAAAGCAGGACAAGAAGCAATGGTTGGAAACTAGTCAAGGAGAGAAGCAACCTAGAACTAAGGAGAAACTTCCTGACAGTTAGAACAACTAACCAGTGGAACAACCTGCTTCCAGAAGCTGTGAATGCTCCAACACTGGAAGTTTTTAAGAAGAGACTGGACAGCCATTTGTCTGAAATGGTATAGGGTTTCCTGCCTTAGCAGGGGGTTGGACTAGATGACCTCCAAGGTCCCTTCCAACTTCTTCTTCTTCTTCTTCTTCTTCTTCTTCTTCTTCTTCTTCTTCTTCTTCTTCTTCTTCTTCTTCTTCTTCTTATTATTATTATTATTATTATTATTATTATTATTATTATTATTATTATTATTATTATTATTATTATTATTATTATTATTATTATTATTATTTTTAAAGAAATTTTTAAGGATTGGCCAGAAACTAGTTTTAACTGCACATCAAATCAGCAGCCTCAGCTATGTATATGTGTGTTATTGGCATTATTGAAAAAAAGAAGCCTCACATTTCTTGTTTAATAACAGTAAAGATTAAAATCCAATTAGATAAATATTGTCTTACATAGCAAGTTAATACAAAAATAATCATAGAATACATTAAAAAATGTGGTATCATTTAATACCTCTAGGTAATAATTCTTGTATGCTGATTTTTTTTCAAGGCTCAGAGCACCAATAATGTTTTTCAATTGTGTTTTTCAAAAACAAGGTTAGTACATTATATATCTACCTTGAAACTCTATAAGTGCAGCTAGAAAAAATAGAAGAGCACTGTTTCATAATCAATCAATCAATCAATCAATCAATCAATCAAGACATTGGATTCTTCCATTAATATTTCTTACAATGGATATTGAATGCTTTATGTTGTTTTCATTCATTCCTATGTAAGAGAATTAAAAGTGTCCATTTTCATCCATAGATCAGAAACATTTTGGGGACTGAATTTGAACATATAATGTCCTCGAATGCTTAAATTTCATTATTTTGGGACAAAGAATTGTTGCTAAAGAGTTTCAACTTCATCCAGAACACAGCTGAAAAATTCTATTGACATGGAACTTAAGGGTGAATTGGATAATCATGCAAGATTATCAGAATTACCCTATGCATAAAATACCCAAAGATATTTGGGTTTATTAGAAAATATTCTGAAAGCCAATGATATTACATATCAGGGTTGACTGAGTCAAATTATGGAGCAAGGGAAAATATATTTTTTAAACAACTCAGACACTTTGAAGTAGGCAGTATATACATTTGTATAGCAATCAATAATATTACAATATAGTTATGATTGGTATGTTATAGTTATCAACATAAAGGTATCGTTTAATATATAATGTTGAGTGATAGTTAATATTTGAGCATTAACAAGCTATCAGATTTATTTTGTAGCCAGTCAAATGAAAAAAATAAATAAAAAAATACAAGATCAGTGCTATCCCTTTCCAAATTTGGTGAACAAGAAACTTATTGAAAATGCAGATATCAAAAGGAATATGCTAACATCTTTCAAACCAACCTATTTTATTAAAAGTCATATTTTTGTGAATTCTAGTTCATGAAAGCTTATGTTTTTGATAAAATTTGCTAATCTAAAAAAGTGCTCCCAGATTTTAGCATAAACTAATGTGCCTTTCCTCCTAAAAAGTATTCAAAATGCAGACACAAGTAGCTTCAAAACTTTTATTTCAGCTTCTAAAGTCTGAATGCAAGACATCTGGACAATTCTGCAAAACTCCAATATTTGCAAGGGCCCTTATCAACTATACATGCAAATAAGAAACATCACTGAAACAACTGTGCAGTGATGTGAACATGTAAATTTCTTTGTATCTTACTGTATTATACATCATATACCAGATCCTGAATCTCATCTCATAATCTCTTTCAGTAGGTTTCACATATTTGGATCTGAGTCATGAGATATTTATCAGATTTTTATTGTGACATTCGTGTTGCCCTCCTTAATTTGTAACTTTCCTGTTTCTTACTACTACCACATTTTAAATAGTATACTTTTCCAGACAAAAATCTAATAGACTTCAGCAGACAGAATAAATACTCAATGCTTTTGAATGGTAGTATTAGGGGCTCACAATCTGTAACTTTCTATCAATTAATAAATAATTAAAGCTGAACGTTAAACTTAGTTATGCCACACATGACTCAAACGGGTCTGCAATATTTTTGTTGTTGTTGTTAGTTGCGAAGTCGTGTCCGACCCATCGCGACCCTATGGACAATGTTCCTCCAGGCTTTCCTGTCCTCTACCATCTTCTGGAGTCCATTTAAGCTCACGCCTACTGCTTCAGTGACTCCATCCAGCCACCTCATTCTCTGTCGTCCCCTTCTTCTATTGCCCTCAATCTTTCCCAGCATTAGGCTCTTCTCCAGTGAGTCCTTTCTCCTCATTAGGTGGCCAAAGTATTTGAGTTTTAGCTTCAGGATCTGGCCTTCTAAAGAGCAGTCAGGGTTGATCTCCTCTAGGACTGACCGGTTTGATCGCCTTGCAGTCCAAGGGACTCGCAGGAGTCTTCTCCAGCACCAGAGTTCAAAGGCCTCAATTCTTTTGCGCTCAGCCTTTCTTATGGTCCAACTTTCACTGCCATACATTGCAACTGGGAAGACCATAGCCTTGACTATACGCACTTTTGTTGACAGGGTGATGTCTCTGCTTTTTAGTATGCTGTCTAGATTTGCCATGGCTTTCCTCCCGAGGAGCAAGCGTCTTTTAATTTCTTGACTACAGTCCCCATCTGCAGTGATCTTGGAGCCCAGGAAAATAAAATCTGTCACTACCTCCATTTCTTCCCCATCTATTTGCCAGGAATTGAGAGGGCCGGATGCCATGATCTTGGTTTTCTTAATGTTTAGTTTCAACCCAACTTTTGCACTCTCCTTCTTCACTTGCAACAAGAGACTCTTCAGTTCCTCTTCACTTTCTGCCATTAGAGTGGTATCATCTGCATATCTTAGGTTGTTGATATTTCTTCCAGCAATCTTAATTCCAACTTTTGACTCCTCTAGCCCTGCCTTTCTCATGATGTGCTCTGCATATAAGTTAAATAGGCAAGGCGACAGTATACAGCCTTGCCGGACACCTTTCCCAATTTGGAACCAATCAGTGGTTCCGTGTCCAGTTCTCACTGTTGCTTCTTGGCCCGCATATAGGTTTCTCAAGAGACAAATAAGATGTTCTGGTACTCCCATCTCTTTAAGAACTTGCCACAGTTTGTTATGATCCACACAATCAAAGGCTTTAGCATTGTCAATGAAGCAGAAGTAGATGTTTTTCTGGAACTCTCTAGCTTTCTCCATGATCCAGCGTATGTTGGCTATTTGATCTCTAGTTCCTCTGCCTCTTCGAAATCCTGCCTGTACTTCTGGTAGTTCTCGATCCACATACTACTGGAGTCTAGCTTGTAGGATTTTAAGCATAACTTTACTAGCATGAGAAATGAGTGCAATGGTGCGATAGTTTGAACATTCTTTGGCACTGCCTTTCTTTGGAATTGGAATGTAAACTGATCTTTTCCAATCCTGTGGCCACTGTTGAGTTTTCCAAATTTGCTGGCAAATTGAGTGTAGCACTTTTACTGCATCGTCTTTTAAGATTTTGAATAGCTCAGCTGGAATACTGTCACCTCCACTAGCTTTGTTGTTGCTCAGCTTTTCTAAGGCCCACTTCACTTCACATTCTAAGATGTCTGGCTCGAGGTCAGTGACCACCTCATTGTGATTATCAGGGAGGTTAAGCTCATTCTTGTATAGTTCTTCTGTGTAATTTTGCCATCTCTTCTTAATCTCTTCTGCCTCTGTTAGCTCCCTGCCATTTTGGTCCTTTATCATGCCCATTTTTGCATTGAACGTTCCCTTCATTTCTCCAATTTTCTTGAAAAGATCTCTGGTCCTCCCTATTCTATTGTTTTCTTCTATTTCTTTGCACTGTTCATTTAAGAAGGCATTCTTATCTCTTCTAGCTATTCTCTGGAATTCTGCATTCAATTGGGCGTATCTTTCTTTTTCTCCCTTGCCTTTTGCTTCCCTCCTTTCCTCAGCTATTTGCAAAGCTTCCTCAGACAGCCATTTTGCTTTCTTGCATTTCTTTTTCTTTGGGATGGTTTTGGTTGCTACCTCTTGTAAAATGTTGCGAACCTCTGTCCATAGTTCTTCAGGCACCCTGTCTATCAGATCTAATTCCTTAAATCTATTTGTCACCTCTACTGTATATTCAACGGGGATATGATTTAATTCATACCTGACTGGCCTGGTGCTTTTCCCTACTTTCTTCAGTTTAAGCCTAAACTTTGCAACAAGAAGCTCATGGTCTGAGCCACAGTCAGCTCCTGGTCTTGTTTTTACTGACTGTATAGAGCTTCTCCATCTTTGGCTGCAGAGCATATAGTCAATCTGATTTCTGTATTGACCGTCTGGTGATGTCCATGTGTAGAGCCGTCTCTTGGGTTGTTGGAAAAGAGTGTTTGCTATGACCATCGTATTCTCTTGACAAAATTCTATCAGCCTGTGCCCTGCTTCATTTTGTACTCCAAGGCCAAACTTGCCTGTTATTCCGGTTATCTTTTGGCTTCCTACTTTAGCATTCCAATCCCCCATGATGATAAGGACATCATTTTTTGGTGTTAGTTCTATAAGGTGCTGTAGGGCTTCATAGAACCGGTCAATTTCATCCTCTTCAGCACTGGTGGTTGGGGCATAGACTTGGACTACTGTGATATTGAATGGTTTGCCTTGGATTCGAACTGAGATCATTCTGTCATTTTGAGGATTGTATCCCAGTATTGCTTTTCCTACTCTTTTATTGACTATGAAGGCTACTCCATTTCTTCTGAGGGATTCTTGCCCGCAGTAGTATACCTGATGGTCATCTGAATTAAATTCACCCATTCCTGTCCATTTTAGTTCGCTGATACCTATGATGTCGATGTTCAGTCTTGTCATCTCTTGTTTGACCACGTCCAGCTTGCCTTGATTCATGGATCTTACATTCCAGGTTCCTATGGAGAAAAAATCTTTACAGCATCGGACTTTCCTTTCACCACCAGACATATCCACAGCTGAGCGTCCTTTCGGCTTTGGCCCAGTCGCTTCATTCTTTCTGGCGCTACTAGTACTAGCCCTCTGCTCTTCCCCAGTAGCATATTGGACGCCTTCCGACCTGAGGGGCTCATCTTCCAGCGTCATATCGTTTTGCCTTTTGGTACTATCCATAGGGTTTTCATGGCAAAGATACTGGAGTGGGTTGCCATTTCCTTCTCCAGTGGATTACGTTTTGTCAGAACTCTCTGCTATGACCTGTCCGTCTTGGGTGGCCCTGCACGGCATAGCTCATAGCTTCATTGAATTACGCAAGCCCCTTCGCCACGACAAGGCAGTATAAAATGAGCACATATAGCAGCTAACAGTGAGTCATAGCAATCCTGTTGTCATTTTAATAAACCCAGCAAATTAGTTTGAAATATTTTAAGTTGTTTTTAGTGTCTCGGGCTATAGGTAGTAAAAATATAATCACTATGAATCAAGAATGATCGACACAGTGGTCTCTTCCACAATGTCACTTAGGCTCTATGTAAATACCAGCATGTTAGTTATAACTTTATTGATATAGTTATAAATTTCCTTTTGGCAGCTGTCCAACAACTGATATGACAGTTATCAGAAATTCCTTTGCATAAAGGCACTATTTCCAGATTATAAATTTTTATCTGCTTAAATAATATAACCATAATTTTTCAAGAAACTATGAAATAACTATACTTACTGTCATTTATTTCAATATATTTTTTTCTGTACAAGCACATTTCAAGAAGCTTAAGATTTTTAGATGACTTCAGCTGGAAATAAATAAAAACAACTTTTTTAATCTAATAGAAAGATAATAATAATAATAATAATAATAATAATAATAATAATAATAATAATAATAATAATAATAATAATAATAATAATAATAATAATTTAATTTTTATACCGCCCTTCTCCTGAGGGACTCAGGGCGGTGTACAGGGCAATACAATAAAATACAATATATAAAAATTAAAAGAAATATTAGATACAACAGCCCAATTGAGTAGATTAATACAAAACGTTAAAATACCCCTAAACCCATCAGACCAGGCCGGCTTGTTCAAATAAATATGTTTTTAGGTCACGTCGGAAGGAGCGAAGGTCGGGAGCCATCCGGAGCTCCACCGGTAAACGGTTCCAAAGGCCTGGCGCACCCACAGAGAACGCCCTCCCCCTGGGGGCTGCCAGTCGACACTCTTTGACCGACGGCACCCTAAGGAGGCCCTCTCTGTGGGAGCGCACTGGACGAAGGGAAGTTGATGCCGGCAGCAGGTGCTCCCATAAGTAACCCAGACCCATGCCATTTAGGGCTTTATAGGTCGTAACTAGCACCTTAAATCTTACCCGGAGGACAACCGGAAGCCAATGCGGCTCACGGAGTAGAGGTGTTACATGGGAGTATCGGGAAGCCCCCACCACCACTCACGCAGCTGCATTCTGCACCAGCATATATAACTCAATAATATTTATAATCTTATAAATTAATCCACAATTGAATTAATTTATGCTATTTTTATTAAAGTATTTCTTTTTTATTATTTCAATTTGTATTTGACTTGAATAATATATGAAATTAAAACTACAGATGGGTGACACAGAAAACATCTGCCTGATGATAGGACTAGACCCTTGGGTTGTTGAGTTGACTTGGTTAAAATAATCCATACCATGAGATGAAATCTAAATTAAACAAACCAAATGTACCAATATGATAGTTGAACTGAAAAGAGGAAATCAGAAAATCCTAAAGTAAAATATGCAAGATGAGCAAAAGTGGACCTGAAGTATACCCACAGATAAAGTGAAAGGCTGAGAGTAAAGACTCTTCCATATAGTAAAAAAAAGTGTGATGGGAAACATGGGATGGAAGCTCTGGGATGGAAAACCATATTGCCACCACTTAATGAAATCATAGAAGATAATAATTTGAAGAATCAAGGATGTCAAATGCCACAGACAAATGCAGCAACATCAAGTCTTAGCTATTAGTAGATCACTGGCAACTAGAGTCAGAGTAAACTTAGTAAAAATCAAGTGTAGAGGCGTTAAGTGTAAAAAAAAATCAAATGTAGATCAAGTGTAGAATGATCTACAAAAAGGACAAAATGCTGATTGAAATGTGTCCTTCCTTCCTTCCTTCCTTCCTTCCTTCCTTCCTTCCTTCCTTCCTTCCTTCCTTCCTTCCTTTTCGCCAATTTTACTGTTTTTATTATTTAATATATAAAATATAAAGTACAAATACAAATAAAAATAGGGGATTAAAGGAGGGAAAAGGAAAAGGGAAGAGGAGGTGTTAGGTAAATGGAAAAGAAAAAAAAGGTGCTGACTTCCGACTCTTTTTAGCACAGTACAAAGTAAAAACACTCTAGCTTCATCTTTTTGTTTTTATACATTATTATATAACTAGCCATTTCTATAACAGCAAATCTATCTAATCGACAAAACCAAATTCAAAAATACGTTTTTTTTCATCACAAGCACAAAATCCAGAAGTGGTATCCAAATAAAAAACATACTAAAGTACCGTATATACTTAAGTATAAGCCGACTCGAGTATAAGCCGAGACCCCCAATTTCACCCCCCAAAACTGGAAAAAGTTGGTGACTTGAGTATAAGCCGATCCGCCGTTCTGCAAGCCTCCGCTTCGTTCAGGCTGCTTCGTTCCACAGCGGAAAGAAGCAGGCAGGCAGGGGGCGGAGGAACGGAGACCCGGCGACGTTTGGGGAGGTTTGGGCGCCTCTCCAAATATCCCCAAACGTCGCCGGGTCTCCGTTCCTCTGTGCCCTGCCTGCCTGCTTCTTTCCACAGCGGAAAGAAGCAGGGAGGCAGGGGGCGGAGGAACGGAGACCCGGCGACGTTTGGGGAGGTTTGGGCGCCTCTCCAAATATCCCCAAACGTCGCCGGGTCTCCGTTCCTCTGTGCCCTGCCTGCCTGCTTCTTTCCACAGCAGAAAGAAGCAGGGAGGCAGGGCACAGAGGAACGGAGACCCGGCGACGTTTGGGGAGGTTTGGGCGCCTCTCCAAATATCCCCAAACGTCGCCGGGTCTCTGTTCCTCTGTGCCCTGCCTGCCTGCTTCTTTCCACAGCAGAAAGAAGCAGGGAGGCAGGGCACGGAGGAACGGAGACCCGGCGACGTTTGGGGAGGTTTGGGCGCCTCTCCAAATATCCCCAAACGTCGCCGGGTCTCCGTTCCTCTGTGCCCTGCCTGCCTGCTTCTTTCCACAGCGGAAAGAAGCAGGGAGGCAGGGGGCGGAGGAACGGAGACCCGGCGACGTTTGGGGAGGTTTGGGCGCCTCTCCAAATATCCCCAAACGTCGCCGGGTCTCCGTTCCTCTGTGCCCTGCCTGCCTGCTTCTTTCCACAGCGGAAAGAAGCAGGCAGGCAGGGGGCGGAGGAACGGAGACCCGGCGACGTTTGGGGAGGTTTGGGCGCCTCTCCAAATATCCCCAAACGTCGCCGGGTCTCTGTTCCTCTGTGCCCTGCCTGCCTGCTTCTTTCCACAGCAGAAAGAAGCAGGCAGGCAGGGCACAGAGGAATGGAGACCCGGCGACGTTTGGGGAGGTTTGGGCGCCTCTCCAAATATCCCCAAACGTCGCCGGGTCTCCGTTCCTCTGTGCCCTGCCTGCCTGCTTCTTTCCACAGCGGAAAGAAGCAGGCAGGCAGGGCACAGAGGAACGGAGACCCGGCGACGTTTGGGGATATTTGGAGAGGCGCCCAAACCTCCCCAAACGTCGCCGGGTCTCCGTTCCTCCGCCCCCTGCCTCCCTGCTTCTTTCTGCTGTGGAAAGAAGCAGGCAGGCAGGGCACAGAGGAACGGAGACCCGGCGACGTTTGGGGATATTTGGAGAGGCGCCCAAACCTCCCCAAACGTCGCCGGGTCTCCGTTCCTCCGCCCCCTGCCTCCCTGCTTCTTTCTGCTGTGGAAAGAAGCAGGCAGGCAGGGCACAGAGGAACGGAGACCCGGCGACGTTTGGGGATATTTGGAGAGGCGCCCAAACCTCCCCAAACGTCGCCGGGTCTCCGTTCCTCCGCCCCCTGCCTCCCTGCTTCTTTCTGCTGTGGAAAGAAGCAGGCAGGCAGGGCACAGAGGAACGGAGACCCGGCGACGTTTGGGGATATTTGGAGAGGCGCCCAAACCTCCCCAAACGTCGCCGGGTCTCCGTTCCTCCGCCCCCTGCCTCCCTGCTTCTTTCCGCTGTGGAAAGAAGGAGGCAGGCAGGGCACAGAGGAACGGAGACCCGGCGATGTTTGGGGATATTTGGAGAGGCGCCCAAACCTCCCCAAACGTCGCCGGGTCTCCGTTCCTCCGCCCCCTGCCTCCCTGCTTCTTTCTGCTGTGGAAAGAAGCAGGCAGGCAGGGCACAGAGGAACGGAGACCCGGCGACGTTTGGGGATATTTGGAGAGGCGCCCAAACCTCCCCAAACGTCGCCGGGTCTCCGTTCCTCCGCCCCCTGCCTCCCTGCTTCTTTCCGCTGTGGAAAGAAGCAGGCAGGCAGGGCACAGAGGAACGGAGACCCGGCGACGTTTGGGGATATTTGGAGAGGCGCCCAAACCTCCCCAAACGTCGCCGGGTCTCCGTTCCTCCGCCCCCTGCCTCCCTGCTTCTTTCCGCTGTGGAAAGAAGCAGGCAGGCAGGGCACAGAGGAACGGAGACCCGGCGACGTTTGGGGATATTTGGAGAGGCGCCCAAACCTCCCCAAACGTCGCCGGGTCTCCGTTCCTCCGCCCCCTGCCTCCCTGCTTCTTTCTGCTGTGGAAAGAAGCAGGCAGGCAGGGCACAGAGGAACGGAGACCCGGCGACGTTTGGGGATATTTGGAGAGGCGCCCAAACCTCCCCAAACGTCGCCGGGTCTCCGTTCCTCCGCCCCCTGCCTCCCTGCTTCTTTCCGCTGTGGAAAGAAGCAGGCAGGCAGGGCGCAGAGGAACGGAGACCCGGCTTCGTTTGGGGACTTTTGGGGAGGTGCGCGCGCACCTCCCCAAACCTCCCCAAACTTCGGCAGGTCTCCGGACGGCGGTGGCTTGGGAGAGGTGAGCGCGATCCCGGAAGCTCCAAAGCCTCGGCCGCGCACAAGTCCTCAGTAAGTTTTTTTGTTGACTGGAGTATAAGCCGAAGTGGAATTTTTCAGCCCAAAAAGTGGGCTGAAAAATTCGGCTTATACTCAAGTATATACGGTATATTCTCCTCTTTAAATGGGATGATCAATCTGACCATTCCTTCCTTCCTTCCATTCCTCAATGTTCTACAGTACATAGAAAAAAAGTTGTTTGCCAAAAGGCTATGTGGCTAATATCCAGGATTCTGGAGGTGATAGAAATTGCATTTTAAATTATCTTTAGGAAACCAAGTTGAGGAAGGCTGCTCTATAAGACTAACCCTTTTGGGTAAATTGGTTTGACTCAATTATAATGTTTCCAAAAATTCCTTATTCCACTGTAATGACTTTGTAGAGCAGAAGCACCTTCATAAAAATATTATGTGTAGCAGTGCACAGATAGATGGCATTCTCAGAATACCAAAAATGTCAATGCTTTGAGTCTCTAAAAAAGACTGAACTAACTGAAGTAAGGTTCTTACTTTGTCAGGAATATAACTCCCTCAGTTTTGATATGATGACTGAGAATTCCAGAGGTATTAGTCCCATTGCTTCTGAAGGACACCATATGGTGAAAAGGCTGAGCTATAGATTAAGGATGGCCAATGATGACAGCAACTGCTTAATGTCATACTTTCAGGATAAGGGTTCTTTATATTTACTTATATTGTTGGTTCTGTGTTCATTAATGCATTTAGTCTACCAGCAACTGTAGAGCTAAATGTACTTAGATGTATGAAACTAATAGATTTAGAAATCCTTCATTTTTAATTGTGAACAGCTGGCCCTTATTAACATCTCTAAAAAAGCATTAAAAGTACCGTATTTTCTGGCGTATAAGACGACTGGGCATATAAGACGACCCCCAACTTTTGAGATGATTTTCATGGGTTAAAGTCTTATACGCCGGAAAATACAGGTAAGTAGGAAGTCAGGGCTGCTTCTCAATTAGGTGAAGGTTTATCAAGAGCTTTTGGCCTCGAGATCAGCTTTGCTCTGCCTCGCCTAAACCTCGTCTCCTCTCGCCTTGGCGCCCCCTTCTACTTCAGCCACATGCGCTGGCTGTTTCGGCCAGGAGCGACGAGCATTGTGGCCCAACACTTCGGGAAGGCACCAGGTCTGAAAGAAGGCGGTTCTTTCCATAGGTTAGTTAATGAACAGGGCGGCGGAGGGCGGGGTGGTGGTAGTGAAAGAAACAGGCTCAGCCCTGCGCCGCAAGTTTGAGATTCTCTCAAAGAAAGCCCCGAGTTTCCAAGTAACTAGAAACCAGAAGGAGCCCTGCATGGCACTGAGATCGAGAAGCCCGTTTACCCTCCCCTGAATTTTGCTGTGCTTTTCTAAAGTTTTCGAAGAAAATGCAAACTCGGGGTTTTTCCTCCTTTCACTTGCATAAGTTATCGCTGGAGTATACAGAAAGGGGAAAAAGAAATAAAGGGGAAAAACCCCGCACATATTATAATATTTATTTTTCAAAAGGCCGCCTTCTACTTCAGGGCGGAGGGGCGACCCCGGGTTGCTGAAGCCCCAGCGCCAGCTTTTTGCTGCGGTCTGCCTGTCGTAATTCCTGACCTGCGCCTTCCCGGGCGGGTGTTGCTGTAGGTCTGGCCACGGCACCACGCCCTGAAGTTTTTATTTATTTATTTATTTTAATTCCATTTATATCCCGCCCTTTTCCGAAGACTCAGGGCGGCTTACAAGCTTAGCAGTAGCCTTCATTCTATGTATATGCCTGCTTATTAGGGCTTTCACACACACACCAAGCGGCATTATTACAAAGTCAGCTTAATTGCCCCCAACAATCTGGGTCCTCATTTTACCTACCTCGGAAGGATGGAAGGCTGAGTCAACCTTGAGCCTGGTGGGATGCGAACCTGCACTAATTGCAGGCAGCTGGTGTTACTTAAGGAGGCATTAGCCCACTGCTCCACCAAGTTGAACTCCCAGTGTCAGGTGAAGCTCAGCTCCGCACGAACATGTCAGGTCGGCCTCTGCCTGGCTTCCCGCACTCCCTTGAGCTCTCGTACTTGCCGAGTGCCGGCGGCTCAGCATGCGCTTGCTCCCTTCCAAAAAAAGGGGGGGGTCTGCTGCCCTAGGACGCCGGTAAGCTGGAGCCTCAGCCTCGGTTGGGCTGGTTGGTTTATTTATGAGGAGGCCGTCTTTCGCCATTCTCAATTTGTCCGTTTCCACTAACGTCTCTGCTCCCGAGGATTTACTATTTTCTGGTGTATAAGGCGACTGGGCGTATAAGACGACCCCTGACTTTTGAGAAGATTTTCATGCGTTAAAAAGTCATCTTATACGCCGGAAAATATGGTACTGTTGAAAAACACTTTACCCATCATACCTAGTATTCATTTTGTACTGCTTAGGACCACAGTATCTGGGCTACAGAAATTCAGATCACCACTAAATGGCTCTAGAGCAGACATGTCAAACTCGTGACATCACATGCGTTGTGAGACATATTGGGACTGTTTTGCGATTGCCAGCAATGTGGTGGGCATGGCTTCTGGATGATGTGTCCGGCCCACAGGCCGGCAGTTTGACACCCCTGCTCTAGAGGATCAAAGTTTTTTATATTTCTTTGCTGCCAACTAGTCATTATTGGGATGTTTGTAACTCAGATCTAGTAGTTCTGCAACTGACAACTATGCTTTGTTTCCCCCCCCAAGAAACTTACCTTTGATGATTTTGGAAAACAGAAAAAGGAATTATACATTATGTACAGCCTTCTAAAACTGGAAAGAATGGTCACCTAGTCTGTACAGTCTTCCTTTCTAAAGACTTTTCTAAGATGAGAAACACATGTTTTCATTGTTTGATTTGGTCTCTGAAGACATTCGAAAGAAGTTCTTGAAAGTTACCAAAATGCTGAGAAGCAGTAGTGGAGCTGAGATTTGGCCTTGTAACTTAGTGGGAATCTGTGCTTTGAATCTAACATTGTTCACTTTGGCACGCATCCAATAAAATCCCTTTGGGGTTTCAATTCCACTGACTGTCTGACCTTAACCTTCAACAGGGTTTAGGTTATGTAAAGTTATTGGTCTGATTTGACCCTGCAGAAATAGGAGACTTAATTGTTTGCTTTATGAGTGTAATAAGCCACTGGGGAGAAAAGTAGCATTTACTTCCAGAGAATTTAGAACACATGTTGAACAGAAAGACACCTGTTAAACCAGGGATATAATCCAGGCTAAACTCTAAATTATCTAGAATAGTCCAATTGCCCTTAGAGTGCTGTGTAACTGCACTTCGAACAAGAGAGCTTTTTCTGTCCTGCTGAAATAGATTTGACACTACCCTCCAATCCCCTCCCCAACTATAAACATTTATATTTTGGTTCAGATGTACAAGTGGTAAGAGAAGATTTGTTTGTGTGTGATTCACACTTCCTTTTTCATGTGTCATATGTGACGCTCAAAAAAGGAAACTTGCCATGACCTTAACCCTAGAAGTATTTCAGTCACCACAAAAGCTACTTTCTTAAGTGACAAGCTCTTAAAGAATAATTTGGATGGCACTTCAGTAAGGTGGGTCAACAAGTGACTAACGAAATGTACTCGGAGTCAGCCTTAATGGCTTTTTTCTAACTGGAAAACAGTATCTAGTAGGGCCCCACAATTCTTAGGCCAATATTGTTCAACCTTTTCTTTTGTAATATATTTTATTTTTTTGTAATATATTTTTATTATTAAATTACTTAATAATTGGGGAACAGTGTGTTGTCTGGGTTACATTTGTAAAACAATCACTAACAATTGATTTCTATAATCCGTAATCTACATAATAGTTTTAGTTGATTTCCTCTTTTCCCAAAATATCCTCTTTTGCAAACATTGAGTTAGTCTTATTGTTTTGACAGATAACAATTAAATATATATATTTTTCCCAATAGTCCTAAAAATAATAATCACATCAATACAATATTTCTTATCTATCCAATCATTCTGGTTGCCTTATCATAGATCCTGTTACAGTCCTTATTTTAATTTGTTTCTCCCACCAAATTCTAGATATTCTTACTGGTTAAGATTTTCCTCAAAAATTAATTACATTTAAGAATTTAATGTAATTTCCATATGAAATTAATTTCCATATGAACCATCTCACACTTTTACATTTCCTAAAAATAGATGGAACAGTAGAAAAAAGAAAGAAAAGCAAGAGTAAAGAAGCATAAAAATAACATACTACTTAAAATGTATATCCCTCCTAAGCTAATATGTATTTATTTCCTAAATTTCTTATTCTTTTTAACCATAATTAAAAATATGTTTAATCTTTAAACATTCCATTTAATACATCTAGTCATCTAGTCCTTTACCTCTTGTTCAAAACATTTTTATCCATTATAATTTTCTTAAATTCAATCACATTTAAGTATCTAAAACATTTCCTTTATCTAAGTCATTTCAACTTTTTATATTACTCATATCAAGAAAGAGAACAAAAAGGGGAAAAAAGCATACTATATTATATTTAGAGAATTTATCCCTCTTAGAGTGACATATATATATTCCAAACCTTTTCTATTTCTTTAACCATATTCAAACAAATGTTTCTTTTTTTAAGTATTCTCTCTGGTAAGTCCCATCATCTATTTTCTTAGTTTCCACTTTAGTCTTTTTCCTTTGCCCAGTATCTTTCTTAATCAATGTATTTTGCTGAATCAAAAAGCTTTTCCATATGTTCGTAAATGTTGTTGTAGATATAAAAAGTAAATCAGGAGAAGTGTCTTTGTACGGGACTTCCGTCTTTCCTTGTTTGTTGAAAATCTTTTTCTTTTTCTTTCTCTCTGCTTCACTTATCATTTCCTTTCTCTTCAATGTTCCTGACATCTCTACAGTCCATTTTATCCAAGTCTGTTTTCTTGTCCTCAGATTTATTTTGTAGTCTTAAGGGATAAGTTGTTTTTTCAAATTCTTGTGAATTTTTTTCCACTAGGATTAAATCATGTTTCCTTGTTTTGTTGTGTTCCATCTTTAAGTCTCTAATCTCAATTCTATATCCATTTATCTGTTTTATCTGTTCGTTCTCTGTTGTTGTTTTCTGGGAATTTTTTTGTTGTAGAGTTAACTTGGAAATAGATTGATTTATATTTTCAAAGTTGTTTTGGATTTCTTTGTGGTTTAAAGTTATTGTTGTTTGAATTAGTTGCAGTATACTATATATCTCCTCCTGTGACATATTTATGTTTTCTTGATATGTTCTTTCTACATGTCTCTGATCCATGATAGCCAAGAATTTGAGTTTTCCTCTTCCTTTCTTTTCTGCGTAAATAGCTTTAGAGTCACAATTAGATAGACACTTGTAATCCAAATAGTTCAAAAAAGTTTTTTTCCTAAAATTTATAATTCTCTTTTTGTTTTCAGACCAGATTATTGCCTTTCCCCCCACAGCTGTTCTTTGTTGTTACAGTTTTGAAAGTCACAGACACAGATTAGCTTTTCCCAGATTTTGCCAAGTCTTATATTAAAGTCATAGCTGTCATAGTCTACATCTGCCACTAGGTGTCAGCAACTATTTGTTTTTCAATTTCTAAAATGAACAATTATATTTGAAATGAGAGTCTTAACCATTAAAGCAATTTAAGATTTATCCAGATTTAAGTGTTCAGTTTCACGTTTTATATGTATTTCATTTCCATATATTTTGATCCTCCACAAAAAGATTAATTCACTGCTTCTGTTAGTATAAGGGTGGGGTGGAAATCCCTCTCCTTCCTTTTAGGAGGTATTTTGCTTCTTGGGGATCTTTTCCAGGAAATTAAATGTAAAGTAGAACAAGAGAAGATCAAATTCCTCACCCAGTTTCAAGCACGCTGTTCACAGTTGTGCTGGTTAGTGCTTTTGGACTTCGGTTGCAAGTAGCTTGGGCTAGTCAATGCAATACAGCCAGCCTTTCTCCTGTTGGGTTAGAAGGCTTTCCCCAAGTCAAACGGCATGGCTGCCACCATTCCAGAATCACTGGAGCACCCTTCTTTCTTCGTCGCCTCTCTGGGGCGACTTAGACCCATTTAGGGTCCACAGGCAGGGCAAAATTAGCCGCAGGGGTGAGGAGAATTGGCAAGCCCACAACCAGTCGCTACCGCGCAAAACCGGAAGTCTCAACTGTCTTATTAATGACCTGGATAATGGGCGTGATAGGCTGACTATCAAATTTGTGGATGACACAACATTGTCTGACCAGCATCTAGGATGATAGAATGAGATTTTAATCTAATCCTTGCAGGTCAGAAGACTTCGCTCACAAGGTACCCTCCAATAGCAAGGAAGCTGAGATTTTTATTGTATGTTGTCTAGAACCATATTTTGTGAGAAATAAAATTAAATTTAAAGAGGAAAACTAGAAAGCATGCACAACAAGATGGGTAATTCATGACTTGGAAATACTATAATAGTGTTTGTGCTCATTAATATCTTTGGGTTGTCTTGGAAGAAACATTGTATCAAAGATGATAAAATCCTTATTTTATCTTCTGTTCATTAGTAAGAAGACACTTGGAGTACTGTGCATGACTCTCTCTCTCTCTCTCTCTCTCTCTCTCTCTCTCTGTGTGTGTGTGTGTGTGTGTGTGTGTGTGCGCCTTTCAGTCACTCCAGATTCCTGGTGACAAGCCTCTGAAGTTTTCTTGGCAAGATTTTGGAAATGATTTGCCATGGCACTGACAAAGTGATTGGACTAAAATCACCCAATTTGCTTTGTACCTAAGGTGGGATTAGAATTTATGATCACCCAGTTTCTAGCCTGGTGGCTTAATCATGATATCAAATTGCCTCTCTGAATAATTCTAGGTACATGTTTTCAGAACAATGTTATTGGAAAGCCACTTCTCAGCGATAATTTCATTTCTCCCCTCCATATTATAAGAGGTTAGACTAGATGATCCTTGTAGTTCCTTCCATGTCTGTAGGGCTAAGGCTTAAGCTAATAATTTGCCACAAAAATCAATTTGCTGGCATAAATATATGCAGAGACAAAGGACTGTGTTCTACTTTGTGGAATCTGTGGCCCTCAGATTGTTAAATTATAAGCCCCAGTGCATACATTAATTCAACAATTGATTTGATGAAGCTTTAATTGAACAAAATCAAGCTACAGCCCCCTCAACAGCATTTGTGAAGGCTGTGGAAGACACTCACAAGCTGTACCCTCTAGCCATTATTATCTGCACTGTACCCTACCTGCTCTCCTGCAGTTGTCAGAGTAAATTCTTGGACTGATATAGTTCAAGTAATGAAACAGCAAGCAGCAGACTTTTCTGTTACCATCAAGAAGTTCATTTGTCCTGCAGTTCACAGTGAGGCTTTAAGAAAAAAACCTGAAAATCTCCACCCTAATACACACTGAAAACTGTCAGTTCCATGCTGGAAATTAGTTCGCTTGTGTTACAAATTCACATTGATAGAACTGATTGTTCTTTCATTCTTTTCCTCCTTCAAACATCCCAGTGCCTTCTGCTTCCTTGGATTTTACTTAGTCTAGAGACTAGATGGGCAGGGCTGAGGCTCAGTAGCACATACTCTTGGTTAGTGGAGTTAGACTGGGTATTTAATTTGTGAGAATACACTCCATCCTTCCATGGATATACAGAGTTTCAGGACCTTACACAATAATAAAATGTTTAATTTGCACACCAAGTCTTTGTTAGCTTACAACAGCTTAAGCATCGTACTTGCACAAACACGTGCATCATCTTCAGCATAAGACATAATAACTTGCCTTGCTACATTCTAGCAGAAAGTGTCCAGGGACTATGGAAGACAGAACTCTATAGATGATAGTTGTGTGCATGAACTGAGGATCTTTTGTTGCCCTGTTAGATTGCTGGGTCAAACATGACTTGCTTCCTGACAGTTAACTGTTAAGTTTCTTATCTCTAGTTGCTGTCCTCTGACCCTTGTATGATCTTGACAGATTGTATTCCTGTGATTTGTTCCATGGCCATTGTTATTTCTGATAACTGGTATCCAGAGCTGATGGTTTTTCACTCTCTTCTGCTTGTCCGCATTTTTGTCAGGTTTAAATTCATTTCATCTATTTTTTTTCCAAAGCCTTATTTCTTGTGACATTTACCAGAATTCTTTCATCTTAATAAAGCTTGATAAAAAAACCCCTGTGAATTGCCTTTTCTTGCATGAATGGAAAACTACAAAACAAGTAGTTCAGCTTAGCTTTCACCACCCTGAATGTGTATTTTATACATATTCTTGGGCAAAGGCATCCATGCAGGACAAGCAAATGATTAAATGAATTTGATATTATTGGGATGTAAGTACATAACTGAGACATTTCCATGGCATCTGCTAGATCATTTTGTCATCCTCAGGGTTTGCTGTGAATGTTTGGGTTCTTGGGTTAAACATTACTTCTAAATTTGTCATGATCGGGACGGGTTTAAATGTCTCAACAATTAGTGAATGGATGCTAATATCTCTCTATGTGATGTGCCTCTCTGGAATTATTTATCATACTGTGTCAGCTTACTTCTGGTATTTTTTTCTAATTATTTAAGGTAGACTATTTCCAGCAAATCTCAATCCTGATATGACCGGTGGTGAAGTGATTCTATACAAAAGCTGAGTCAACTTTACCACCCACTTGGTAGATTAGAAAATCCTGTTAACAGAGGCAGCACCACCTCTCTAATCTCTCACCTTGACGGTAGGACAAGCCTTTTGTTCATCTTCCATGTTTCTGTTGTCAGTCCAGTAAATTAGACCAGATTAAGAAATCAATGCCTTGTAGGTCAGAATTACTTTTATTCTAATAGTTATAGTAATTCTACAAGTCTGAATGTGCTTTCCCCTCGCTCACTATCTTTATTTGAATTAGGGAGTAATAGCAATAGCAATGCACTTATATATTTTTTCTAATTATTTAAGGTAGACTATTTCCAGCAAATCTCAATCCTGATATGACCGGTGGTGAAGTGATTCTATACAAAAGCTGAGTCAACTTTACCACCCACTTGGTAGATTAGAAAATCCTGTTAACAGAGGCAGCACCACCTCTCTAATCTCTCACCTTGACGGTAGGACAAGCCTTTTGTTCATCTTCCATGTTTCTGTTGTCAGTCCAGTAAATTAGACCAGATTAAGAAATCAATGCCTTGTAGGTCAGAATTACTTTTATTCTAATAGTTATAGTAATTCTACAAGTCTGAATGTGCTTTCCCCTCGCTCACTATCTTTATTTGAATTAGGGAGTAATAGCAATAGCAATGCACTTATATACTACTCCATAATGTTTTATAGTATTCTCTGAGCAGTTTACAATGTCAGCATATTACCCCCA
This sequence comes from Vipera ursinii, assembly GCF_947247035.1. NCBI lineage: Eukaryota > Metazoa > Chordata > Lepidosauria > Squamata > Viperidae > Vipera > Vipera ursinii. The sequence goes on from NC_139513.1 coordinate 229,346,819, forward strand.
ACAATCTGGGTCCTCATTCTACTGAGCCAAGAAGGATAGAAGGCTGAGTCAACCTTGAGCCGGTCAGAATCGAACTGCTGGCTGTGGACAGAGCTAGCCTGCAATACTGCATCCTAACCACTGCGCCAAAACAGCAGCAGCTTATCTGAGCTGTTTTTCCAAAGTTATTTTCTTGGCCCAGGCTCAATCCCCATTTATTTGACCATTGCCTTAATAGCGGTTCTTCTTCCTGTCCTTCAAGGCCATTTCCTATTCTTCTACACTGCCTTAAAAACACCACATAATACCAATGGCCCTTGTATATTTCAGACAGCTATAAAGGGATCCTTTCAAGAGGGACCAAGCTGGCTTTCTAGCTACACAAATTCTCTTGACACTCAAGCAAACCCCATAATTAAAAGCAGTAAATTAAGTAAATTACATCATCCTAGGAAATTAAGCTATGGTCCATTTTCAGAGTCATTACAAACCTGAATCTTCAGAAAAAGCAAGAGCTTACTTTTAAAGCATTTTTGAAATAAAGTTTTAAAGTTGGATTAAAATGCTTTCCGCACTGATTCATTACAACACAGTCTCTATGCTGGGCAATTTGGAGGATGCTGTACTTTCATTTTCATGCCTGCTATCTTTGCCTTAAACAAAGTGTATGTGGAAAATTTGAAAAAAAAAATGATTGCAGTAAAACCCTTGCAAATATTCAGCTGAAACCTGACAGGGTTAATGTACTTTAAAGGGCCTATTATCCCTGCTATTTTCATCCCATTCTGCCAAAAAAAAAAAATGAAGAAGCTACAGGCATTCAATTCTTCCCCATTGTAGTTTATGATGAATCTTTTTTTAATCGAATCTCAAAGCATCTTGAATTGAATTGCTTGGCTCTTGAATCTTAAATTGCAAACTCAAATCAAATTGTGCCCTCTTTGAATTGTGAACCTCTGATTTGAATTGAACCAGGGCTGATTTACATGCACACCCACCCACAAAATTAGTTCTTTTTTATTATTATTATTCAGGAATAGCTGACAAATGCGACTGTGGCTAATGCTTACCCACAGTTGTTGTGACTCCTGAGATCTGGAACGAAAGGAGCCATTTCTTTTCTTTTTTGTGCTTATAGTGCATACCATTACAAACATCACCTGCATGGGATCACACGTGGATCGGTTCTAATCAGGTTCTAATGTATTTTACAAAAAATACCCTCAGCTACATTAACTATAAATGACCAGCTAATGTGCTTCAAATAGAGGATCTACTAAATGCCATTTTTGTTTGTTTTATTATTCACAAGACTATATTAAGTCATACATCAACAGCAAAATGTCTGCTCTATAGACTATGGAATAAAGAATTGTGGCTGCCACTGACTTGGGTTGGGTTCAACTTTTTTGACAGCAAATTAGGATTTATTGAGAAAAAGTGGAGAAGTACCAATATTTTTGGTCTATATCAAGAGACTGTCTCCAGTGGCTTCTACTGATCAAGTAAGATTGGATAGAATGAGGAGGGTCTAGGATAACTCGCCCCCACTGACCCGCCCTGACCAACTCACTGTGGCCAACTCACCGTGGGGCAACTTACTAGGGCCAACTCACCACGGGACAATTCAACAGAGGATAACTTGAGAGAGGGACAAGTGAATCACAGAGGACTTTGTCTTGCTTTAGGTTTGTACCTTCTCAAGTTAAAAGTCCTCAAGGCTGGGGTGAGCTGTAATTCTATTTGTCCCTTTCTTGTGTTATCCTGAATTGTCTGGTGGTGAGTGGTTCCATGGCAAGTTGACTGTGGCAAGATTGTCACAGTGAATTGGCTGCAGCGAGTTGGCTGGGGCGAGTTGTCCCATTCTGGAATGAGGATGCTCTTGATCTCCTCAATTAAAATAAAAAGCGTCATTTAGTTGGAACTGGAAGCATTTTTCTCTGTCACAATGCCTGTCCTCTAGAAGAGCATCTTGCTGGAGATTTTCATGACTAGTGCCTTTCAAGAGTTCTACAAGTCTTTAAAATCATGGTTTTGTTCCCTGAAATATCGTCAAGCACTAGGTGATTTTTTTTTCATCTGAGCATTTATACAATTTTTTTTAAAAAAAAATTTCCCCCTTTTTAACTATGTTAAAAAGTAATTTGGGAACCAGGTGGCCTTATCAATCTAATTTAAAAAAAATCAGTGATCAAAGTTAATGAAATTGATTAATCAAATTCATCCTTCTTATCCATATTGAGAGAAATGATGCTACTAAAAGCAGGCCAACATTTTAGAAGGGTTTTTTTTCTCCCTTTAAAGCCTGCAGTAGGAAGGTGAAGAAGCTGGAAGAAAAAGTAATCTGACAACCCTTCCTCCCCATTGATAATCAAAGGACAAGAAAAGAAAACAAGTTCATGAGAGCTGGCTCCCAAGATAGTGTCATTAAAAAAAGATTTGGACTGTTGCACCATAGACTGTACTGTTAGGCATATGGTGTTATCCTACAATGTTGGGTTGAAAATATATTAACCAAGATGTTATGTCTTTAAGATGTTAATTGGCCAATGGGTGTGTAAGTGTTCTCATGGCCATAAGAGGGAGCTAGTAACGTAGCTTCTTTCTCTCTCTGAATTCACTGCTTTCTACTGTTACTGTTTTTGCTCTGTTACCTGAACTGTGTATTGACCTCTGGACCGGTAAGAAGACTTTGTATTTTGGATTACTCCTTGGACCGTTGCTATTGTGTATGACCTGGACTGTTTATTTTTGACTGTGCATTTTTTTTTACACCACCTCAAAAGTAAACTACTTTTTGCTTTGACAACTCAGTGTACTTGTGTTTACTGTGTGACTCTTGCTGCTCTCAGTACCCTTCCTTGTCTGTGCAACTCTTTGGTAGCACAAGGAGACCTCTGCACAACAAATTCCTTAACATGTACCACCAATTCAGTACAAGAGACACTTAGTCAGGGTTGACCAGTATGATATAAGGGCAAGAGAAAATGCATTTGAAAGTAGCTTTATGAACCTTAAGCTAAACATAAAGAAGAGAAACAAGGACAGAGATTCATGAAGGAATGGGCTGGGCATTAGGACATATGGCTATAAAAACAGAGGTGATACAAGATAAACAGGGTGCTTGAAATTCCTCAACACATGGCTGTAGAGTACAGTGATCCTATGTCCCTTTATTTCAGAAATCTGTCTTTTACATATATGTATTTTTCAAAAATGGACTTTTGTCCTTTTGGTTATTTAAGTTTTAGCATGCAAGTGGTACCACTTAATGCACAGTGTGTCACATCCATGTGAAAAAACATGGAGACTGAATTGCATTTTTAAAATAAATTTACATACTCTGTTTGATTTTGGATATTTTATTGGTACATACATTTTTGTAAAATATACATTTTTAGTTTTGTTCTCAAGTGTCCTTTTGTAATGCAAAGTTATAAGCCTAAATATTTTTTTATCCTTAGTAACCACTTTCTTTCTTTTCTCCTTTTTCAGATTTGTCATCTATCTATCTATCTATCTATCTATCTATCTATCTATCTATCTATCTATCTATCTGGAAAATATGGTCATTGTACCATAGGGACTTCAGTAAAGTGTTATCCCCAGTTTCTAATTTCTACTGAAGCACCAGTATGAGACACAAACAAGAGGAATTGGAATCCTAATATGGCAATGTAAATATAAACCGATAGATGTCATATCCCTACAAGATCCCTATGAGAAGGATCTTGGCGTTCTAGCGGACAGTCACTTAAGTATACAAAAAATACTCTTCTAAGAAATGGGGGCAAACTTTATTGTCCATTTTATTTTAATGACTGGTTCTTCTTGGTTGTCCCGTCCTCAGCCAGAGACTCACCCAACTTCTTCTTTAAGAAGCTCTCCAAGAACATCCAGGCACCTGGGTGAACAAGAGGCTCAGTTTCCAGAGCTTCTGCTTCTCCAGAGAAGTTTATTCAGACTTAGAAAACAGCTCTAAGTATAAAATTATGTAGAATCGATATCAGACCAAAAACGGAGAGGTACCATCAAGTTGCCATTTCTGATAGACAAATTGTCAATGCTTAAAGGTTTCTCAAATTAATGTTGGAAATGTAAATGTAAAGAAGGAACTTTTATGATGGGCCTGTGACAAAGCAAGGAAATATTGGAGTAGGATTCATGTCTCAATACAGAAGATTCTTAAGTGAATATGAAGATAAAATCAGAGCCTTTTCTCTTAGGCTTAATGGATAAAGAACTTTTTTTTTTAAAAAAATAGAGCTTTGATGTTATATATGGTGAAGGCAGCAAGAATATTTTATGTACAAAAATGGAAGGATACCTTGATTCCCATAATGGACGACTAGCTGCAAAAGGTGATGGAGTTAGCAGAGATGGCAAAATTGACTGCTTTGATTAAAGAAAAGAACACAATTAATTTTGTTTCTACTTGGAGACCACTTTTGGACTTTGTGCTTGAGGTGGAAAAAATGAAACGTTGATTTGGGGCTTTGTTTATTTGGTAGGTTTGTTGTTATAGAAATGGTTAGTATATATTATTATATAAAAGTGAAAAGTTCAGGTTTTATATTACTACCTTATTTTACTTCATCAAAAGGAGTCAGAAGTAAATGCTATTCTTTTTCTTTCCCCCCTTACCCTACACTTTTTTCTGTTCCTCCATCCTCCCTTATTTTCCCATTATTTTAATTTTTCTTTGTACTTCTGTATTTTATATTTTGATAAACTAATGAAAAACTTGAGTTGGAAAAAAAATGGAATAGCCTGCCTCTGGAGTTGTGGGTGCTCCATCACTGGAGGTTTTCAAGAATAGATTGGGCAACCATTTCACTGAAATGTTATAAGGTCTCCTTCCTTGAGCCAGGGGGTTGGACTAGAAGACCTCTGTGGTCCCTTGCAGCCATAGGATTCTATTTCTGATTTCTCTTGCTTTTGATTTCAAATTTCAGAAAATGGAAAACCAAAGTAATAAACCTACCTCTGACCTATTTCTAATCCAGATGCCCTCTAACCTTTGGGGTACTAGGGACTGGTTCTGTGGAGAGAGGTTTTTACATGGACCAGAGGGTGTTTCGTGTGCTGCCTACATTCATCAAATGGGGCTTTGCTTGTTTGCACAGACTGGCTTCTGGCATGCTGCAGATTGGTGTCGGTCCATGGACCAGGGGTTGGGGACCCCTGTTCTAACCAACACAGAAAGATTGGGTGATGGGCTGAAGGGGTCAGGCATCTTGTGGGATAGCAATAGCAAGGCTTTGGTTTTCAAAATATTTAGGAGAAGAAAACTGAAAAAATTCAATCATGTGCCTTGGATTTCCAGAAGACAGGTGGACTCAAATGAATAAGTCAGAAAGAAGTAGGTGATCCTGAAAAATGAGATGCTGAAAGGAGAGGCACAAATGATCCAAGGAAGCAGGAAAAATGAGGAAAGATTTAAGAGGTCTATATAAATGAACAAGAAGCTCACTGACAAACTGAGAAGTGAAAAGGAGATGTTTATGAATTGAAAACGCTGACTGATGGCTTAGGAAGAGTACAGATTTGTACAGTAGCTCAAACTGTGGGGATAGAGTCAGGAAAACTAAAGCTCAGAATGAAATATGGCTGGCGAGGAATGCAAAATATAATAAGAAGGGCTTTTCTGTTACACAGAAAGAGTTGGGAAGTAATCACAGGAAATGGGAAGATGGCAGAACTACTTAAACATTTCTCCACAGTTCTCTTATATTAGATGTGGGAGAGAGCCCTTTCTAGCATCATTGAAGAAAGGGAGGAAATACAGCTCAAAATGGATAAAGATATAGTAGGATCCCATCTTTTTATCAAATTCAGGTCTCGGGGGCAAGATGACAGGAGTCATTTTAGAAAGACTAACTGTAATCTTGAAAATTTTTGGAGAACCTGTGAAGTGCCAGAAGATTAGAGAAGGGCAAACATAAATTTGGAGAACGTTATTTCTCTTATTCCTACAGAGTAGGCTCAAACATGAACCTGTAAGGTTCAGTCACATGGGGATCCATGTGGAATGAGACCATCCAAAGGCAATCTCATTGAGAGATCAGATTTTATTTGGTGCCAGTAGCTAACCAAGGCAATCAATGGATTAGCATGTTGGATTATGAGGAAATTACCCTACAGCCTAGAGAAACCCACTGGATCCATGATAAATATCCATGGGTTCCTGGATATTCTTCTCCTTACATCTAGCCCTGTGGTGGCGAACCTATGGCACGCATGCCACAAGTGGCACGCAGAGCCCTCTCTGTGGGCATGCGTGCCATCATCCCAGTCCTAGGGCTTTAGCTGGGTTTTATAAAACCTTTGCACTTTAGGCCTCCAACGCTGTGTGCAAAAAAAAAAAGGTTCAATGAATCAATCAATTTCAATTTTTCCTGGGGGAAAAAAAAGATCTCACAAAGTTGGAACTGATTGATTGAACTTTTTAGTCCCACCCAGTCTGCCATTACCACCCCAGCCACACCCAGCCAATAGGCCACACCCACCCAATTGGCCAGACACAGCCAATGGGCCACACCCAACTGGCACCCGACGATACATAAGTGGGTTTTGGGTTGCAGTTTGGGCACTCGGTCTGTAAAAGGTTCGCCATCACTGATCTAGCCTATTGTCACTATCAAATTAGTCAGATTTGGCAATGGCAATAAAATATAAGAATTTAGGAAGAGTTTTTTTTAAATAAAGAACTAATACTGAATAAAAGCTTTCACTTCAGCAAGAAGTCAGGGTAGAATGATACTGTAAAGGCACATAAAAGGCTAGTGATTGGATGAAAATTGCCTTTGATGTTGATTGATTGCTATTTCTGATGTTGATTGATTGCTTTTTCTGTAAGTTCAGAACTCCAAATGAACAGCTCAAAAGGCTGCCCACATTAACATAAGATCATAGCATCTCCATACTGATTTCTTTACTTCAGATTTACTGTGGCCTTCCTTCTGGGCAGGCAACTACATTTCCCCTCCCCCCCCCAAAAAAAATTACAAGCACTAACTATTTTACATTTTTAAATGTATGAAGGGGATCAATATGGGCCCATAGCATTTTTGGAAATAGATGTGATGCTGGAAACATTAAGAAACATTAAGAAATGTCATTCCTGTTGAGTTTGAGGTTGCCTATCCCAGCTGCCTGCTCCTGATAATTTCTTGGTTGACAATACCTGTGCAGTTCTTCTTTGAGTGAGTTGCTACTTGCTCAGCATTTAGATTGCAACTAAATGATATTGCTAAATTGCATTTAGATTGTTTTTAGTTGATCATTTCTACTCCTTGAGTAACATTCCGAATCCTGCAGACTACAAGATTCAATGAAGAAAAAAATGCACTGGGGCGGCAATATGTGTCAGTTGTTTGTTACTGGGTTGGCCTGGGTAATATTTCAGCAAAGCTCAATCAATGGGAGGCATATTTAATTTTGGACACAAAGAAAGCAAATGGAGCAAGATTGCTCCTTTAATACAGCAGACGTCTAATGTTTTTGTAGTCCAGATTTACAGACATCATAATCCTACAATGAGGGATAATCGTATGCAAATAACTTTGAATTGATTCTTTGAAAGATACATAGCCAGCCTTATCATGAGATGCAGTTGTGACTCCTCGGTTAAATACACTCCCGTGGATTAGAAAGAGTTGTGAGCAACCGCTGGCAACCCTGCACAAAATGAGGGGAATTCTGAATCCAGACGAAATGAGTTTATTCCTCTCTTTTTGTTTCATGGTTGAATAGTGGAATTTGTTGCCTATGTGTTCCTCTTGTGGATATGAGCATTGCTGTTGGTCTTTAATTGGAGATTTTGCTATCTTTCAACACATGTTGCCTTCCAATTTACACTAGGCTAGGCTGACACTATGCAATAATAGTTGAGTTTTTATTCACTGAATTCCTGTCATGACTTTTAATCGGGTAACTCCCAGGTACCTACAAGCCCTCAGAGATTCCATGCACTGCCTGCCATACCCAGGTCATAACAGAACCGTATTCAACCTCCAGGTGGGGAGGACAACACAGATCCATACTAAAAACAGCTTGCTGTTTGGACAGATCAAATGGGGCTCAGTATTTAAAAGAACTGTATGGTTTGAAACAGCTTTACATTTCTTTTTAGCTTTCCCCCTGCCTTTTCTTTTCTTTCCTCAGTTCTTAGCTAGTTAGTTTTTGCTTTCTCTTTGAAAAGCTTCTATTTTTAAACCTCCACTGTCTGATGTGGCGCATTGTCCAGCTGTCACTTATCAAGGCTGTTGAACTCCTTTCATATCTGCTTTATGCTGAACGATGCATCTCTCATTTCTTTAGGAAAAAAGAGAGGAGGGGGAAAAAAGACAGTAACCTTGAAGTTATCTACAATGACCTGAGGATTTGGTGTATGCTATAAAAACTAAAAAGGGATAGCAGAGGCAGCTCTAAACTATTGTATAAAGCTGGAATAAAATTCTTTCCCGTATATTGAGCCCAGCTGAAAGAAACCAGAATACATTAAGCCAGACATTACAAGAGCTAGTAGTTCAAGTAGTTTAGAAATAGGATCTTTCAAGTGGAGAACTTTGTTCCTGTTCGATTTTCTATACTTTACTGTCATTTTTGTGTTGTGCTAGCTGTTGTTGTTGAGAATGTTGAATCTGAATCATAAATAGTCTGGGGGAATAAAATCATTTATTGTGCCACGAATTTCCTTCTCCGCAAGTATTCCCTGCATAAAGATGCCTGAAAGATGCCATTCTATAATTTAGCTTATACTCATTAATATATATGGGACACATATTTCATTCCTTTGTAGATGAATTTATTAAGCAGGTAGCTATTTATTTGCTATCCTTTGATTACAGTAATTGAATATGGATATTTGTATGCATGTAATGTCTGTGTTGGACAGGTAAGACTTTTTAAAAGCAACAATATTTGTCAAATTAAGCCAGCAGAAGATTTTATAGTGCTGTGTTCCAGAATTTGTTGGCATCCAGATACTCTTAGAATTTCCAGCTAGGATAGCTGATCAGTGAAATTTGAAATTTATTTATTTATTTGGTCGGTGACCAGCAACATTGAATATGTTTATTCACCAACTAACAGTTTATTCACCAGTAACACCAGCTGCCTGCAATTAGTGCAGGTTCGCATCCCACCAGGCTCAAGGTTGACTCAGCCTTCCATCCTTCCGAGGTAGGTAAAATGAGGACCCAGATTGTTGGGGGCAATAAGCTGACTTTGTAATAATGCCGCTTGGGGTGTGTGTGAAAGCCCTAATAAGCAGGCATATACATAGAATGAAGGCTACTGCTAAGCTTGTAAGCCGCCCTGAGTCTTCGGAGAAGGGCGGGATATAAATGGAATTTTTTTTAAAAACATTAAATAACAAAAAGAGAGATAACAGACAGGAAAACCTTTCCATCGTTAACTATGGGGGGTGAGGTGTTACCCCCCGTTGATAGGGCCCGCAACTTGGGCGTCCTCCTGGATTCACGGCTCAGTTTGGAAGATCATATAGGAGCCGTGGCCAGTGGGGCTTTTGCCCAGGTTCGCCTGGTGCGCCAGTTGCGGCCCTATCTGGACCGAGATGCCCTACGCACAGTCACTCATGCGCTCGTGACCTCCCGGCTAGACTACTGCAATGCTCTCTACATGGGGCTGCCCTTGAGGACCACTTGGAGGGTTCAGCTGGTGCAGAATGCAGCCGCGCTAGTTGTGATGGGAGTCTCCCGATACTCCCATGTAACACCTCTTCTCCGCAAGCTGCATTGGTTTCCAGTTGCCCTCTGGGTGAGATTCAAGGTGCTGGTAAAGCCCTAAATGTCATGGGCCTGGATTATCTGAGGGAGCACCTGCTGCCAGTGTCAATTTTCCATCGTCCTGTGCGCTCCCACAGGGAGGGCCTCCTCAGGGTACTGCCGGCGGGTGATCCCCAGGGGGAGGGCGTTCTCTGTGGGCACGCCTGCCCTATGGAATCAACTGCCAATGGAACTCTGGACCGCCCCCGAGGTTCGTTCGTTTTGCCGGGACCTAAAAACCTGGCTCTTTGAGCTATCTGGCCTGGACTGAGGGGTTTTAATGATTTTAAATTGTGATTTTGATTTTTGGGGGTTATATTTAATTTAATTTTATTTTAATTTTATATTGTATTGTTTTTAAATTCTGCCCTGTAAACCGCCCTGAGTCCTTCGGGAATAGGGCGGTATATAAACCGAATTAATAAATAAAAATAAATAAATAAATAAATACAGCCAAGATCAAGAAAGAGAAGTAGGTGCAGTTATATATTGGCAATTTTAAAATCAATCAAATATGGTACACTCTAAGCTGATCAGTGACTTCTTTTTCTAATTCTCTGATTACTTCATTAAGCAGCTTCACTGGAAAGACTTTTGAGGAAGATTTCTGTTAGCAGAACATCCTCAGGTAATCGGGAAATGGGAATTAAACCTATTCTCAGTCTAGAAAGTCTAAACCCCAAGGGATGCAGCTTTAGGCAGTTATTTTTCTTTTGAGCAAAATACAGTATATCACGTAGAGACAGTCCTTGACTTAGACCATAGTTGAGACTAAAATTTCCATTGCTAAGCAAGACAATTGTTAAGTGAATCACACCCAATTTTGTGAGCTTTTTTAACATGGTTGTTAAACAAATCACTGCAGTTGTTAAGTGGCTCTTGTGTCATTAAGCAAATACAGTTTCCCCCATTGACTTTGTTTGTTGGAAGCCAGCAAATGGCAGTCACATGACCCCGGATACTGCAACAGTTGTAATTATAAGGTAGTTGCCAAGTGCCCCAATTATGATCATGTGGTCACTGGGATGTTGTGATGATTGTAAGTGAAAGAATTGGTTGTAAGTCAGTAAATCTTAAATGTAAGTACAATACAAATTTTACATGTATTACATTTCAAAATATAATTTGACATGTTTCTACAATAAGAGAGGCATTATGGCATTCAAGTAGTTTGACTATTAGTAGAGAACCAAGTTCCAAATAACACGTTAGTCAAGCCAAATCAATTTACAATATATCCAGATCTTCTATAATCGCATTCTTGAAATATATCTAAACTGGGAATTCTGATTAGTTTACAGATTCTCTGTATAATCCAGACGTCTCTAATTACAAATATGATCCATCTTTCTATCCTCCATCTCTTTCTTTTATGAAGCGGAAAAACAAAGTCTTTATATAATTCATGAGCTGCCTTTTTGTTGCACAAACCAGGAGGATCAAAAGACTTTTATCCCACAGAATATGTGCTCTGATTTGAGAATGCTGAATGTCACGATAAGTGTGCTTTCACATTTTCCCTTTGTTGAGGCTGAAATGCATGTCGCTCTCAGGCAGTGGATTGTGAAGATTCTTGATACTTGGATGCATTGTGTTCCATTATGTTCATTGTGTCTCTGGATACTTTTGTATACTGGTGAAGAGCTGTGCCCAGCTGAATTTTGATCTGTGGCTTGGAGGTTAACATTTTGTCATAAATTCCAGATAGGTGATAACAAGTGAAAATATTGTCCTCCAAGGGGGCAGACTAGATAGCTAAGGTATTTTTTTATATATCTATATCTATGTCTATGTCTATGTCTATATCTATATCTATGTCTATATCTATATCTATATCTATATCTATATCTATATCTATATCTATTTGTTTTCTGAGGTTATCTATATCTATATCTATATCTATATCATCTATATCTATATCTATATCTATATCTATATCTATATCTATATCTATATCTATATCTATATCTATATCTATATCTATATCTATATCTATATCTATATCCAGGGCTTTTTTTCTCATAGAACACCCAGAACGGAGTTCCGGCACCTTTTTTGGATGGAACCTTGTAGGGTAGGCAAGGCGGGTTGTATGACATGTGTGAGTTCCGGCACCTTTTTCTTTTACAAAAAAAAGCACTATCTATATCTATATCTATATCTATATCTATATCTATATCTATATCTATATCTATATCTATATCTATATCTATATCTATATCTATATCTATATCTATATCTATATCTATATCTATATCTATATCTATATCTATATCTATATCTATCTATCTATCTATCTATCTATCTATCTATCTATCTATCTATCTATCTATCTATCTATCATCGTCTCACAGGCATGCCTGTGCACACATGTCTATTTTGTATATTTTTCTTTGTTTCCTTGTTAAATTTGGTGTTCAGTTTTAAAATAGATCAAATACATCATGGTATTTTCTAGCTGTGATTCATCTAGCTTCCTCTTTGTAAGCCCAATAGCTCCCTGGAAAGATATTAAATACTATTTGTGCCACCTACCATTTTAAATCTTTCTTTTTAGCTTCCCACCTATCTCTAAATTTTTTGTAGTCTCTCTGGAGAGAATACAATTTCCACCCCCCCTAAAGTTAAGGTTTTATATTTATATATTATTTAATACTGAATAATAAATAGCACATAAACAATGCAAAGAATATAATTATATCATGGTTTATATATTTTCTGCTTAATTTTCACTATGTGCAATATGGAAACTATTCTATTCAATGGGCATCCTTTCCTTTCCTTTCCTTTCCTTTCCTTTCCTTTCCTTTCCTTTCCTTTCCTTTCCTTTCCTTTCCTTTCCTTTCCTTTCCTTTTCACCACCCAGAGCAAACAATGTGACTTTGGACGCATACAGTTTGAAAACAAACAATAAATCAGAAAAAATCTATACAGTATTAAAGCATGTATAATACAGAAATATAACATAAAAATAGCAATAGCGATAGCCAGTGCTTTTTTTGTAAAAGAAAAAGGTGCCGGAACTCACACATGTCATACAACCCGCCTTGCCTACCCTACAAGGTTCCATCCAAAAAAGGTGCCGGAACTCCGTTCTGAGCGTTCTATGAGAAAAAAAGCCCTGGCGATAGCACTTAGACTTATCTATTGCTTCATAGTGCTTTACAGCTTTCTCTAAGTGGTTTGCAGAGTCAGCACATTGCCCTCAATAGTCTGGGTCCTCATTCTCCTGACCCCAGAAGGATGGAAGGCTGAGTCAACCTTGAGCCGGTCAGGATCAAACTCCTGGCTGAGGGCAGAGTTAGCCCTGCAATATTACGTTCTAATCAATGTGCCACCAGGGCTCCTGTATAAATAAATACAAAAAATGGCAACCCTTTTTTCAGTGCTGTTGTACTTTCAAATGGTCACTAAATGAATGGTTGTAAGTTGTAACATTCTTGTACGTGATAGATTTTTTTTATTTGTTTGTTTGCTTATTAAATTAGTTTGCCATCCATTGTGCCATAAGGCAACTCTAGATGGCTTTACATTGCATCATATAGTTGGTATTATATAAATTATATATTTATGTAATTAAATTTTTAGTTACATACATTTAAAGTATTTATATAAACTATATGGCTATTCGTAAAAAATAAACTTGCCAGCTAGAGCTCAAATACTAAGTGAGAACAAATTTATCTTCTGAAGCTTACAGTTTTCAAAACGATTCTTCCAAATTGGTGGGTGGATTTTTTTTGGCATCCATTTAGTGCAGTATCTCTGCAAAATATGACACATTTTGTATGAGCCCCAGAGTGAACTGGATAGAGGGAAATTGTTGGCTTTCTTTCCTCACTAAGACCATGAAAAATGCAATCTGCAGGGGTTACACTTTAAAAGTCTCTTCCATTTTGAAATACTCTCCTGGTTATAAAGATGTTCTCTGTACTTAAACTAAGGGATACCACTGAGACTCATAATAACTTCCAAGTCGAAAGAACAATTTAAGTAAGTCCTCTGTATACACAAAGGGAACAAGCAAGAGAGAGACAGAGACAGAGAGAGATGGAGATGGAGTTGGGGGGAGCTATGCTGGGGACCATAAGGGATGAAGAATGAAATTGTTTTGTTTTCCTAAATCCATTTGGAGATTTTTTTAGATTCATTTTAGTTAGTTCTGCAGGGCAAGCCTGTTTGAATTGCATTTCATAATCCATACGATTGTGCAATCAACAGGTTTCTTTTAATGTTGTTGCATCTTTTGTTTATAGAGGATTCATATATCCGTAGTTCAAGTTCTTTTCAAGTTAGTTTTTAGTAGAAGAAATTCAACTTGGACTTTGCTCTGTATATAGTAGTCTTAATTTAATGCAAATACTTTGTGTATAGAGTTTTTTATTTGTATTAAGTTAGGTTCAAAGAATAGAAAGGTGAGGTATGTTCCTGCTTGTGTTACGGTGTATATTTTGGAGTATAAGTTAAAAACTGACCTTCCATTTGGAAGCTTGATTTATTTATTTATAGTGAATTGACGCTTGAAGGCAGAGGAGTGTCAGGATTGTCACTGAAGAGTCCTATGATGAGTAGAACTTGATGCTTTTTCAGAACCAGAATTTAAATTAGACAAGGAATCACAGGGAAGAATTAGAAATATGCTCTTCTCCAGATGTGAAAACAGTTGGAGATGAGCTGGTGGAACACATGACTAGGGCCTATAAAGCAGAGTCAACTCAGTCTGAAAGAGCAGAGATGCAGCAAACAAATGTGACATGTAAGGCATCTCCCCTTGGGTCCCATTTAATTAATCAGCCTGGGTAATTGTGTTCCTGGCAGCTCTTAGCCTCAGCGACTCACTGCATCTGCTTACCTTTGTGGGAGGGTTATTCTGAAGGGTGAATGCTTCTCTTGCAGAATAGCCAGTTGGCATTTCTTTGTTTTCCTTTCAATGAAAGGAAAACAACTGAAGGGAAAGAAACTCCTGGCTGCTTCTCTCAATCTAAATGCTCTCCCTTATGTCTCAGTGAAAAAGAGAAGTAAGCCTAAGTTAGTCCTTGGCTAACAACTGCCCTGTTTAGTGACTATTCACAATTACGATAGCACTAAAAAAATAGCTTTATGACTCTTTCTCAAATTTATGGCCATTGCAGTGTCTCCATAGTCATGTGATATTGAGTCAGGTGCTTGGCAACTAGTGTGCACTTACCATGGTTGCAATATCCTGCAGACAAATGGCTGCCCTTTGTGGGCTTCACAGCCAGTTTCTGACAAGCAAAGTCAATGGAGGAACCTGAAGCAAGTTACAAGTCTTAATGACTTTAGTAATTTGCTTAATGATTGTAGCAGAACTGATGTCATAAGTCAGGCAGTCACAAGATGTTTCACTTAACTATATGTCGAAGAAGGAGAAGGATAAGAAAAGAAGAAGAAGAAAAGAAGAAGAAGAAGGTATGCCACATTGCATTCTGTAATAGTTATATTTTAATAAGATTAATAAATATAATACAAATAATAGTTCCAGGATTACAGTCATTTTCTATGCCTCTTCAACTGTTATCTGTGGCAAAGACTAGCAAGAAAGCTGGTAATTCAAGAAAAATAATTATGAATAAGAAACTACATCCAACCCATGATACAAAATAATGTAAACCAGCCTGTTGTGACTGGTCACCATAATTTTAGGAATGCTGTAAATTCCAATGAATTAGGACTGCTTTATCTATTTTCAGTGGACCTGTGGGTAGATCAATTGTATCAATTGTAACTTATATAGAAAAGAAGGATTTGGGGTGACATGATAGCAATATTCCAGTGTTTGAAGGGTTGACACAAAGAAGAAGGGGTCAACTTATTTTCCAAAGCACCAGAAGGCAAGACAAGAAACAATGGATATAAACTAATCAAGGAGAGAAACAAACTGGAATTAAGGAGAAACTTCCTAACACTGAGGACAATTAACCAGTGAAACAGCGTGCCTTCAGAATTTCTAGGTGCTTCATCATCTGAGGTTTTTAAGAAGAGATTGAACAACCACTTACCTGAAATGGTACAGGGTCTCCTGCTTCAGCAGAGGGTTGAAACTGGAAGACTTCCAAGGTCCCTTCCAGCTCTTTTCTGATGGATTGTATCCATCATTGCTAGTAATTCCTAATGGATCATTATTTTTTCTCTTTGGTTGTAATGAATAAGTATGTTCAAATATGTTTTTTTCATCTTCAACCATTTAAATGGCCTTTCTCTGTTCTTTTTTCTTTCCTTAGGATACTGTTAAGCTTTATTTCAGTACAGGTATTTCAGTTCAAGTCAATAAGCATAAAATGACCTGTGGAATAAAGATAAAAAGAAACAAGTGATTCAGTACTGAGTTTTTGAAAACTAGGAAATAAAAAAGCAAATGAAAAGCAAATAGTAAGCTTAATATAGTTAAAGATCTTCACTTAGTTTTTTGCTCAATAGCACATATTCATATTCTTTATAGCTATCAATTCCTTATTCTAGCAGTTAGTACTTTCTTGATTAATCTTCATAACCAACCATTCATTGATAAACAGTGCATTTTCTTTAATCAGTGAAACAATAAACAAAATGTTTGCTGTACAAGAACATTAGCTTACTGACATATTTGGGTTCATTAAAAATGGACAAAGTTTTAAAGGGATGCCTCCAAAATTTGAATTTTGCACTTAAGTCAGGAAGCAGTAAGAAGCAAAAAGGATGTTGCAAACACTGAGGAGAGTTATATCCATTTTGATTGCCCCCAAACTGCCTTCAAAGTCCCATGGTCCATGATTCCCAAGGGAATGAAATTTGGGGAAGTTGTGGCTGCTTCAGTGCTGACAGGTGGCTGCTGTAGTCACGATGCTCATTTTAAACATTTTGTGACAGTTTCCCAGCCACTCTCACAATCCTTCACTCCCTACCCCATCCATCAGCAGCCACATACAGTATTTGCCTGTGGGAAAGAAGGGATGGGATGGTGGGATGAACAATGAGGAAGGAAGCTCCCCCCCAACTGACACATGTACTCTGATCCATGCTCCCATACACTATGTGCTTTCCCTGACTCATGTGGCACCTCTTGCACACTCTTTCACCCCTTCTCCAACCTGTTCTCTCCACATATTACCTTTTCCAACTCACATGGCATGTCTTGCTCACTTCCACACCCTCCCTGACCTGCCTCCCATGCACCTTCCTTGATCCACATGGCATCTCTTCCATTCTCCACTCTTTTGTAGGTTCCATTCTCTCCTTTTGTAGGTTCAATTATCTTTACATGCTGGTTATCTAGTCTGCAGATTTTCCTCCTGCCTACGAAGATTCTCAGTCATCCAGGTCATGATTGTCCCAAAGGTGCTTTTTCAAGAGGCAACTGGACTTTCTTGTTTTCCTTTGAAGATGTTTTGCTCCTCATCCAAGAAACTTCTTCAGCTCTGACTGGATGGTGGAGAATGGAAAGATTTATATTCCTTGCAGACAGCTGATCATTTGCATTCTTTTAGAGAGTCATTGAGGCCACTTGGAAGTTTATCTGTGTCTTCAAGATCACCTGAGTAGTGTAAATAGGTGTAGGGTCTTCTTGGAATTGCTGAAAGGACTGTGTTGTCCTGGGATAGATGATGTTGCATGGAGATAGACTGGAGATAGATGATGTTGTATCCCTTCCCCTCTCTTTGAGAGAGGGCTGTTCAATTTTGACATAGATGGCCTCTTTGACCCCTCTTTCAAACCAGAAGTCCTCTCTGTCCAAAATGTGGACTTTGCTGTCCACATTTTGCTGGTCTTTGTCTTTTAAATGCAGATGGATCGCTGAATCTTGTCCTGATAGGTTTCCCATGCACCATTATATATAGTTGCATTAAGAAAATAAAAGAAAAACTAAACAACAGAGAAGACAAGAACACCTGATCTAGTTAATATTTGTTTATTTATTTATAACAAATGTTTTAATTTAGCTATATTATGGTGACATATGAAAAAGAAAATTGGAAAGAAACAAGTGATATATCTGCTGTGGTACAAATGTCTTTAGAATGTCTCAGAACACCCAGCACTGAGTAGTAGCTCCTTTATCTTTAACTCCAGTTGACTATAGGCCACAGCAAATTAAAATAATGGGTAATAATCTCCAGTTCACTTCTTAACAATATGCAATCATTCTTATACACCAGAGAGAAAAGAGTTTTGCCTAAGAAATTTTATAATTCCAGTTTACTCCAGTCTAATAGAGGACGTAATCATTCCAACAGAAAGCACACAAAAGACTTGTTTGGACAATTTAATTATTATTTTAACACCTTGAGTAATATCTGGCTATATATATCTGAAGAGTCCCAAAGAAGACAAAACCATTCAGGTACTGCCTCCTGGTGGTCAATGTAATTAAATATTCTGAAGCTTGCTCACCATCTCAATACAGCAGAAGCTTTGGAATATGCCCCCCTACCCCCAGTCAAGGGGGACCCTGCTCACCAGGCCCTTGGTTTACATTTACATTATTGGTTCCCTGACTTCCCACCAGTTAGCCCTGGTTTCTCTTCTGCCATCTTATAAACTACAGCACTATTGTCTCTGAAAAAAAGCAGCTTGTTTGATTAAAAAAATGTTTTGCAACCCACCCAGTGTAATGACTTGGAATTTGGCAAATATCTTAATTGGAAGCAATAATATTGATTGTCTCCTTCTAGCCTCTCCTGTAAGCTCCCCTCCCCTTCTTGTCACTCTTCTGTGAAATGGCACCTCCAGCACAAATTGCCTCCTTTTGTCTGAAGCCTGTTCATTCACAGTGGGGCTCTTGATCTGAACAAACCTGAAGATGTCAAGCTGTATAAACACTCAGGGAAAGATATGTTTCATAAAGGCTCCTGCTCTGAAAATTATATGCTACTCTCAGAATGCTTTGCCACATTTAAAAGTGTAATTATACCCTTCTCTTTAATGAGTGACACAGCATATGTTTACATATGTTTTAGCTGACTTATGACAGCACATAGAAAAGCATATTGTACATTTGGGCAATATCTAAACCATGGTGGGAAAAGCCTCTGTTAACCCCCTTCAGGTATTTTAGAAATGTTGGATTCCTCTTTTTCCCTTGATAAATTCTACTGTCTGATTGCACTCTGCCCTTCCACCCCACCTTTTCTGTTGCCTTGGTCTTCTTTCATTTAGGGTGATTTGTTCTTTCGCTGATTCACATGATCACCTGGTGACTTTCCTGCCATCTATTTTGCTTGGATTGAATGTGAAAATGGGGGAAAAAAAGTTGGTAGAAGGACGCCACCACAGCCATGGATTGCAATTGTGCAAGCCATCTTTTTTACATGTTCATGGAGGCATGATACATCAGAACTGATTCGGTCTTGGAATTTCTCTGACATTTATGTAAACAGCTCACCATTCTTTTCCACTCGACAGTAGAAATGAGTATTACTCTTGGGTAGGGCAGCTCCATCTTTGGGCTCGGAAAATTGCTGTTATCTCTTGGTGATCTGATGGATAAAAAGTATGGTTCCAAGACCAATAGTATCTGGGTGATTGAGGAATAACTTACATGGTTTCTGCTGTGAAAAATGTAAATTAGTTTTGCCCTGGCTTTTTGGTCCCATAAATTATTAGAGAAATATGAATGTTCAAATTGATGGGGCTCTAAGAACTATTGAAATATGGCATTTTAAGGTGTGCATGTGGGGGTGCTTCTGTGTGTAACATTTTTTAAGCATCCAACATTTTTAAGCATCTAACATGTCAGGCTTTGTTGGATGCTTTATCTTACAAAGCTGTGAACTATTTTAAACATAAAACTGTACTGGAACAGCTTAATCTCTGCGCTGCTTTTAATCCCAGAAGACCCTATACACTACCAAATTTTTGTGGCAAATTGTCAAAATCAGAAGCAATGATTTCCTACCATCTACACATAAAAAACAGAGTGAATAACTTGCATTAATGCTGCAGAGAGAAAAAAGAAGTCATCCAGAAACCCAGAAAGAAAATCAACCCTTGAAAAAATATATCCTGCCCACTTTATGAGATCATGTCACTGTCTCATCCTTCCAATTGCTAAAACTAATGCCTCATAAAAGTTATGTTGACTCTTCCAGCTTTAAAAAGGTTGCCTGCCTCAACTTGGAACAAAGGGAAGTTAGCATGATGGTGGAAATAACGCATCACAAAATGAGAGATTCATGTATTCCTGTGATGTAAAATTTGTGTCTTTGCTTTAGGAATGCATTCATATTTTGGGAAAAAATTTCCCCGTCATTATTCTTTGGCTTAAGTCTTTTTTTTATAGTAACTGCCCATCCTAGGAATTATAATTCCAAATTATAATTAGGTATCACTGGGAAAAGACTAATTGGAAGTCTCATCTCCAGATATTTGTCACTGGGAAGTAGCAATAAGGAAAGAATTTTTCTAAAGTCTGAGCTAGGGATATTTAAACGATAACTAAATTTGAATGAAGGGATCCTGCTTTTCTAATGTGACTATAGATAATCTAGTCGGATTCTGACGAGACTAGCAATAGCAATAGCACTTAGACTTATATACCACTTCACAGTGCTTTACAGCCCTCTCTAAGTGGTTTACAAAGTCAGCATATTGCCCTCAACAATCTGGGTCCTCATTTTACCAACTTTGGAAGGATGGAAGGCTGAGTCAACTCTGAGCTGTTGAGAATCGAACTGCCAGAAGTAGCGCAATTAGCCTGCAATACTGCATTCTAACTACTGTGCCACCATGGCTCTGAAACATGCAATATGAGATTGAATCAAGCGAATATGTGAACAGTCAAGGAGTATAATACAATAAAGATGCTCCTCAGCTCTCCAAATGTTTCAGAACTTCGACTCTCAGTATCTATCATCACTGGGAGAAGGGATGTTAAGGGAAGTGGTCCAAAATTCAAGATGGCAGCTGTTTGTATGCAACCAAACCTCTGCTACTTTTTATGTGTACTGCAGACAAAGCCAATTTCCTATCTGTATTTGGAATTTGGCTTCAATGGAACAAGATCTTTCTTTGGAATATTCTAAAGCAGAGGTCCCCAACCTTTTGGCTACCAGGGACCGGTTCCGTGGAGAAAGATTTTTCCATGGACCAGAGAGTGCATGGTTTTGGGTGCTGCCTGCATCCTGCAGATGGGGCTTTGCTTGTTTATGTGGACCGGTTGCTGGCATGCCATGGACCGGTGCCGGTCCATGGACCGGGGGTTGGGGACCCCTGCTCTAAAACATTTCAGCAATTTATGGGAATTTCTTTGAACTCTTTATCTTCTATTATCAAAAAAGGTTTTACTAGATATTTAGAGTTTCTTCTTTCTATGATTTGCCTTTTTGTTCATTAGCTGTAATTCTCTTGTGTCAAAACTTCTGACTGGCCATTTTAAGGGCATTCACTATGGGAATCATTTCTGTCCATGAGGAGAACTTGCTGTACAATCTCTGATCCATAATTTTTTATCTGTAATTTCTGTAGAGATGTGAAGTGTAGATTTATTATTCCCTTACTGGTTAAGTACCCAGGAAGAACATTTTACAGATATTGGACTTTTCTACTTAATAGTAATAATAATGTAACCTTGAGTTTGTTACTAATTTTTGCCAGCAGCCATGCTGGGTAAGTTGGCTAATATATGCATTTTGCAAAATTTTAGTTGTATTTTCTATATTTGCTACAACACTTTGTATGGTTTACTAATTTGGTTGGAACCACAATAAAGATTAGTCTTGGTCTGTTTTTACGCCTGCAGGGTTTGCTAAATGGCATCAACTCCACTAAAAAAAAAGCAACTCTGTCTATCAGTGTCCTCCATAGTACTTCAGCTCTATGGTTTGCAGAGGATAAGGACTATCCTGTTTTTACCTTAGAAAGTTGAAAGCAATATACAAGAAGATTGCAAAATTCCACAAACAGCAGGTAAATTTGTACCTCATCAAAAAAAAAAAGCTGGAGAGCCATTGGAAGTGGCTCTTATTATTCCAGCTTTCACTCTTTTCCACCTTCATTATTCAAGGTTCATGCTACCTGGAAATACCTCATGCTATTTCCATTCCTGTGATTGATCCTTGAATCTGTGACTGGCTGTCTTTTGATCCCATCCCATTTAAAATTGAATGCTAAATGGAAATAAAGTATTGATAACTGATTTTGTTTGTCTTTTGCTAAAGCTCTATTGAAGTGCTGTAGTTTACAGGCAGGATAGTTATGGACAATATGGGTATGTTTTGGAGGGGGAGGAAAAGCATTGCTTTATTTGTTTCATGTAACACTAGCTAAAATAGCAATAAGTATGGAAGCTTCCCAACCACAGTACTGCTGTATTCTTTGACTCTTTGCAATCCTCCTTGTTTCTAAGGCTGAGACTGAGTTGGCCGGAGGGATATAACACAAGTGAAAGATAGATGAAAGGTTGCTTTATATTCCTCTAGAACTCATTTTTTTTAATCTTCTAGAACCTCTTCAGTCTAGGGCTGACTTCCTGGAATAGATTTTGAGACTTCCTTGCCAAGATATTGGAAGTGGATTGACAAGTGTCCTTTTCTTACGGCTGAGAAAAAGTAAATGACCTAAAGTCACTTAGTCTTTGTGCCTAAGACAAGGCTAGAATTTACGGTATCCCTGTTTTTAGCATGATGCCTTAATCACTACATGGGTCTGGCTCTACCCATATCTACCTTTTATTTCCCACTCGTCCACTTGATTCCTAGCATCATTTTGTTTTACTTTAAACTTACGTTTTGCACTCTGCATCAATATTCCAGTAAGAATGGCTGTTATTCTTATTGTTGTTTTAACCTGGTATGGCAAGTATTGTACTACCATGTTTCCCTGAAAATAAGACTGGGTCTTATTTATTTATTTTTGCCTCCAAAAGAGGCACCAGGTCTTATTTTGGGGGGATGTCTTACTCACCTCTGGCATCGACAGCCCCAACCAGCAGGTCCACTTCTTCTGGGGCCGAAGGAGCAGCTTCATTCTGCAGCTGCATTCCGGTCTGTGTTTTGCAGTCAGGCCTTGCCGGAAGGCCTCTGCATCTGAGTACTGAGCTATGGATTCAATCCAATAGCTTGGTTCTCGAGTGCAGAGGTCTTGCAGAAACAAGCTTTGGATTGAATCCATAGCTCAGTTCTTGGCTGTAGTGATCTTCTGGAAAGGCCTGTGGCTGAGAAATGCAGGCCTAGCTGTAGAAGATGCTGCAGAAGAAGTGGGCCAGTGAGGAGAGGCCTGGTTGCAAGGTAATTGTGGGGATCAACCCCACTCTAGCTTGATTTTTAGGTGTGTGCCTCGCCCCAAAACTAGGGCTTATTTTGGGGGGTAGGGCTTATATTAGGCTCACCTCCAAAAACGAAGCTAGGACTTATTTTCAGGGTAGGCCTTGCTTTTGGGGAAACACGGTATACCTCCTATGAGCCAAGATTATTGGTCATGATGAAAGACCACAGGTCTACACCACTTGAGGGACAATAAAAATTGTTATTAAGCTAATAACCCATTGACTACAATGATCTGACGAAAGGAACAGTGCAGTGAAGCAGTCCTATTACAGTAACTTATCACATTCATAATTATACACTTTTTATTACTAGCTTGTGAACAGTATCAGATGCAGATGACTTGCAAACAAATGTTGACTTAGCCAGGTTTGGGCTCAGGTATATTCTGATAGAAGGTCTTGGTGCAATGGCTGTCATTGCTTCTGAATCAGAAAGGTTGGTAACTTTTAATTCACAGTCTGAACACACAGACACTAAGTTGTTTGGAATCTAAGACCAATCTAATTGCCTAAGCTGACAGCACAGATCAGTGTATAAATGAGGCAAAACATTATTTAGGAGAAGAAGATCAATATATTTCCTCTATTATGGATGCTAGCTTCATGCCATTATTTTTAAACAATACATATATGCATGCAATGTCTTATCCATTCAACCCAATAATAGAGAATTTCTCTCATAATCTCTATCGAAAAGAGCTAAATTTCCAGAATTTTAGGAAGACAAACCATCTTCAACATCACCAACACCAATGCCACCAATACCATCATCAGACAAATTTTGTTTGTCCCAGTAAATGGATATTGCTTAGTGTTCCTTTCAGTGATGAAAATACCAAGAGGTATAGTTTATTTTCAGCACAGAAAAACAAAATGGTAGTAACCAGAATCTTGGGTTTGTGCCCCTTGTGTTGTGGGAATGGGACTTTAAATTGAATTCTACTCATAAGATCTATGATGCTATCACTAATGTCAGGAATATCTGGGTGGGTCAAAAAGTCAAAACAGTGGCCATTTTACTCTTCTGTTTGTCATGGCTGTGAGACTCAGGAGAGCAGTATGGCCTCATCTGATTGCTGTCAATCATTTAGCACCATCCAGGGAGCACATGTAGCTTAAGGGATGTTACGATGCAGACAATTTTTGCTCCCCAAACATATACCTTATGTTTACTTCTCTTCGTCATGTTCTCATCGTACCCTAAATAAATAACTAAGTGGCCATTATTTGATATGATATATATATTTAAAACGTCTATGCAAATCACATTCAAATCTTCCCATTTAAAATCCATTTACCTTTACTTGTATAATGTCTTTTGGAAGCAGAGTATACATGAATTCAACCACCCACAGATGCATCCTCTTAGCACTAGGGTGGAATGTCAATCACTTTTCTATTTGGTTGAAAACATGAATTAGGAGAACAAGAGCTTTAGGAACAATGTTCAGGTGGAACATCATATATACCTTTCATATTTAATGATACAGAAATATTGTGGCTGTGGATAGATTGTGTGAGCTTACTTCCTTTGGGAGACTACATTCAGAAAGAACATCTGATGACAAGCAACTTCAGATAGTATTTTATAGTCTTTACATCGTGCTGTAATATTTGCTTTGTATTTTGTATTTTGTATTTTTCTACATCTATATTTCGCCCCAAATACCAGGAGGGATCTTGGAAAATGTGATTTGCTACAGCAAGTGTGCAGCTTCTTTGTCTCAGCTCTTGATGTTTTCATTTTCTCTGGTGCCTGAAGTGGCAGATTCCCTTGTGAACATCTCTGAAGATGTTGGAGAAATAATTGCCATATGTATTTTGGTGGTCTATGAAACTACAGTACAAATACCTACTGCCTTTAAGAAGTTCTGCTCAAACTCCCTAACTATCTTCTCCAGTACTTTATTTTTGACCCTGAACACAAGTTTCTAATAATGTCTTCTTTAGCATTTCCTTTCCCAACTCACACTTCTTTTTTTAACCTCTTGAGTATTATCCATTTACAGTATTAGTGCCGTAGGTCAGAACTGCTAATACTCCAATACATGTATAGAACTTTTGAATACATCAACGTGCCTCCGTATGTAAGTGGATCTTCAGTTCATTATAACCTTGTGTTGTGTTTTTCTTCACATGGACGTAACTAAAGAGAAACCTGAAAAGGTTCTAGTCTCCTTTAACTGCTCCTGAGATTGTTCTGTAAAGCTGAAGATTTTATTCCCATCTACTCGGGTTTTCTGTAAAGTTTTCCCTCTACTAATTGGTGGAGTTAAGTCCCAGTTTCACCTAGTGGTTAAATACACTGAATTAGAAATCAGAAAGTTGTGAGTTCTGCCTTAGAAGTGAAGCCTGCTGGGGATTTGGGGCCAATCATTTCCTCTTAGTCCTAGGAAGAAGGCAATGGCAAACCATTTCCAATTTGTCTTGGCAAAAGGCTGCTGATTCAAAGGCAAAGAAAAGGAGAGGAGGAGGAGAACTTGAGATATACTTCTCCATTGTGAGTAATTGTGCAGCTGCTTTACCTTGCGTTCATTTTTCACTACTCAGTAGCTCAGTTTGGATATAATAATAAACAGTGCTTTTTTTGTTAAAAAAAGGTGCTGGAATTCACACATGTCATACAACCCGCCTTGCCTACCCTACAAGGTTCCATCCAAAAAAGTTGCCAGAACTCCGTTCTGGGCATTCTATGAGGAAAAAGGCTCTGATAATAAACAAATAGAGGAATTCCTGATCCCCAACTGCTCCTTTTAAGTTCCTCTTGTTAATGGAAATGGTTGAACAAACCAATGAATCTGTATATGTGCTTATTTAGCAGCATACTCCCATTTGGATTCCTAGTTGTTATCTTACAAGCCAGAATACGAAGCTAAACTTGGCCCTTGGCTTATGATACTGATGCCATCTAAGGCACACCCTATCTTTTAATAAATTGATTAGCTTTCTCTTTTTAGAGCTGGACTTGTTCATGGAATTCAGCAGAAAGCATGAATTATGAGACAATAATATTTCGAGTGGGAAGTGTAGAAGGGAAAGAAAAACAGACTGGCTAAAATTCAGAGGGCCATTTGGGGAAGAGTGGTAAACATCTAGAAAGGCTAAACCAGTTGCATTAAAAATGGGAAATCCATCTAGCAAAATTTAGGCTTCAGTGGGGAATTTAAGAGTGGTGCGAAATAGATGTTGAGATCACAGGTGGCCACCCTCATGCTATGGGTTGTTTATCCTTTCGCTAGTCAATAGGAGCCAAATTTCACTATGGAAAGTGAAAACAGGAAGCCTCTGATGCAGTCCAAATTAAAACAGGTTTTTTTCCCCTGAAGATCCAGTTTAGGTCCTGAAGTTAATCTAGTCATCAGCGCCTCTTTCTGCTAGATGTTCAGAGAACATCTAATAGCTTTCTTCTATAGAAACAACCATTTAATGCAGGGGTGTCAATCCTTAGCAATTTAAAGACTTGTGGACTTCAACTCCCAGAATTCCTCAGCCAGCATGGATGGCTGAGGAATTCTGGGAATTGTAGTGTACAAGTCTTAAAGTTGCCAAGCTTTAATTTAATATGATAATGCATTATGAAAAAAAAATTGCAACTGAACTTTGTGACTTGTGAAAATGCCCTCAACTTTTATCATCATAGCTGACATATCACCTCTTTTATTGTTTCTTCCTTTGGTCATATGAGAATTAAAGAATTAATAATACATTTATTAGGGCTGTAAAGCAGCTCAGATGTAAAGGTGCTTTGAAATGCATGGGCTGCTCAGGGAGATTTGTTGGCAACTCCTTAAAACAAATATACCTTTTCCTGGAATCATCTTGCTGTCCTTTGCATTCTCTGAAGTGTTTTTTCCCATTCAAATCTGAAGCATCGCACAACCTTAATACACATGTTAAAGTAATAATATCTTCACATTCTATTTCAAACATAGTCACCAGAACTACAACATTATTATAGGGATTATGTTGATAACAGAATTATTTTACAAAATATCCAAAATTGGAGTAACCTGGCAGTTTTCCAGTTTTGGTACTCTCTTTTTTTCTAATAGAGTAGTTAGTGATTTATTCGTAAGTAGTTTAACTGTTGATCGAATTGAAAACACATAAAGCAACAAGATCCAGAGATGGATTGATTTACTATAAAGGGGCCATTTAGAAAGAATGCCATGTACAATGGGCATCATTGCCTGAAATCACCGAAAGAATCAAAACACATTTTCTGCGTACAGTATTAAATAAAAACTGAAAAATTCAGGACTGGGTCCACAAACATCTTCCAGATGTATCTACTTGTTGAGCTTCTCATTAAACAATGTGGGATGAATATAAATGGCTGCCTTTGCAGCCAAGTATTCTTAGATTGTGCTTCAGCTCATGTATTATTTTCACTCATTTTAGTGAAAAATCATGCAAAGGTGAATCCATCCCTTCATTTGCCTGAGACAAGGACTTCTCTAAAATGGAAGTTTTAAGATGCACTTCCTGATTCACAGACATAATTTACTTACCCCTTTTAAATTGCCCATGATAACGGCTTTTATCCCTTCAGCATTTGTACATCAGCAGATGTAGCACAAAAGTGGCCACAGCCTTTCTACAGATAAATCTATGCTCAGTGTGAATAGAATAGAAATCATTTTATTGTAACGTGGGCTTCAGTTATTGTGAATCTGTAAAGAAGGGGGGGAAGGCTTATTCTTAAGAAAAGCACTTTATTGTGCAAGTTCTTCCATTGTACAATGGATTTTAGTTTTATCTAACATCTTTTGTATTTGTGGTGGTGTGGCCCAAGTAATTTTTCAGCACGCAGAGTTAAGTAATAACAGTATGTAGGTAAATAGGAGAACCATTAGGGACTCAACTGGAACTCACAGGCAGTTTGAAATAATAGAGTATCCAGGAGAATGGAAGAGCTTCAGCTGGTAGGATTTACAATTCTTCTTCAAATATAATGAATCATGTGGTATAATGTAGGAGGACAGGAGATGGAAGACACATACTCTTCATACAGAGTTAGAACAGAGTTTCAAATAAGCCCATAAAAATTGGTGTGCACATATTTTTACTGGCCTGTCGGGAAGAGCTGGCAGAAGAAGGAAGAAGAGCAAGATTTTTATGATGGCCTGTGAAGGAAAGTTCTTTAACATCCCCCTTGATTTTGGTGTGGGCACAGAGAAAAACAAAGGTAGGACTAGACAGAATTATCTTCCACCAGAGTATTCACTCACTTGTAAGGCATTGCATGTGAATACATTGGAATTCTACTCACTGATGATCCAATATTGTAGATCGCAGAAATCTGACACAATATGTCTAAAATTTCTAAGTGAAATGCAAAAGGAAACCCACACAGCATGCAGCTTTAACTTCGAGTTTATATTCCAGCTGCAATGATATCCTCACACTGATATTTTCCAATATCAATGGAAAAGTGGCTATAGGCTGATCAGCTATAAGCTGATCTCAGTAGTGTAAGAACAGAAATTATTTGCACAATAAAGATCCTGTAGGCCTCACTTTACCTTGAATATTACTTTCAACATACTTGTCACCTTAGTTTTAAGTTACTATCTGAATTTTCTAGCTAAGTGGTTATTGTTTCATGTGATTTAATCATGAGTCTCTCTCTGCCACTTTTTAAAATTTAAAGTATTAAATCTTTGACTCAATTCTTCAGACTTACAGTTCACATTCCTCACTAAGGAGTTTACCTTCAAAAACTGTTTACATATAATGGTAAAGAGCTTTTAAAGTGGGAAGAAACTCAATTTTATTTTTATTTAGTTTGGAAACTGGGATAAATTCAACAAAAGTTGTTGAATCATATTGATTAGGAGGAGGAGGAGGAGGAATAATTTATTTTCTCTGTCTTCTTGATTTCATATCCATGAAAAATCAAATGCAAGATAGCACTGAGCACAAAAGGATTTTTTTAGCCAATTAAATACCAATAAAATAATAAAAAGATAAGGAGGTTTCTATTTGGCTTGTGGTCCAAGATATAATTTCAATATTTTGTCATGTCAGGCAATACAACATCTCATTTGATTTCACTGCTGGACAAGAGAAGGGAAGTAGGAATCCAGCTGCGTCTGCCAATTTATTCTGCACCTGTGTGACATTTCACACAATTGTTTTCTTTGTGTTTCTAATTATTTATAACTTTCTGACCACAACTTAAATGCAAGGGAAGGAAGGGAGATGATGAGATCATCCCATTTAAAGCAATACAACTTTGACCCACACTACCAAATGAGCAATGATCGGTACTTCTGTAAAAGATGATTAGCTGATTAGCTGAGAAAGAAAGAAAAATGAGTGTAAACACAAACAGTCAGCAGATGGGATACCACACTGAAGGTATTGCAGTTGAATGGACTCTTGATCTGTCATGCAAACAGTACGTGAAAAAAGAGATGGAAAAATGTAAAAAGATACTGCTTTAATGATTTTACTAATAAAGGAGGTCTCTTATTGCCAGGATAACTCCCTAATTATTAGCAAATCCAAATCGAAAATAATGGTGTTTGGAAGAAACCATCAGAGACATAAGTGGCAATTAGATGGTGAACCAATTGAGCAGGTTAATACCTTTGTATATTTGGGAGTAACTTTTTCCAAGACTGGATCTTGGGCCTGCCATCATCAATGAAGTACATTTAGAGCAAAAGCCCGTTTGAATTTATTGCTCAAACTAAAGAACCATAGTTACCCAGGGTCCCTAGCTCCACTACTCAAAGTTTATAAGGCTAAGGTTACGACAATGCTCTTGCATGGAGCAGAAATTTGGGGTCTTTATTCAACCACAGCTTTAGAACAAACACAGTCCCAGCATCTGAGATTTATTTTGGGTGTAGACCCAAGAACATCTGCTGCAGCAGTTAGAGCTGAATTGGGAATTCATACAATTCAGGCATTATCCAATAAAGGAGGTCGAGTGGGTTCCCCTCAGTATTCCCAAGAAAAGTGTTTTCCCAAGTCCTCTAACCTCTGCAATTGATTTAAGAAAAAAACAAATGAATCTTGTTTCTTTGATTGTACTCTGCAGCTAAGGCAGTGGTGGGATTCAGCTAGTTCACACCAGTTTGGCAGAACTGGTAGCTAATTTTTTGTTACCCAGGCCCAGAACGGACTTCTGGAAGCAGCATCCACACAGAGAACAGGTTGTTCACATATTTGAATCCCACCACTGAGCTAAGGTTCTTGATGACTTCTTTGGTTATCCTTGTCTTCTGGGACAAGCTGTTATGGAAGGCTTTGTGTGTGTCTGTGTGTTACCAGTGAAGAGTTCCTCCCTTCAGACAATTACATTGCACAGATAGTCCTTGACCTATGGCCACAATTGAGCCCAACATTTAGGTTGCTAAGTGAGACATTTGTTAAGTGAGTTTTGCCCCATTTTATGACCTACAGTATCTTGTCACAACTGTTATGTGAATCCCTGCAGTTGTTAAATCAATTACACAGTTGTTAAGTGAATCTGATTTCCCCATTGACTTTGCTTGTCAGAAGATGGCAAAGGATGATCATGTGATCCTGAGATATTGCAACTGTCATAAATATGAGTTTGGTTGCCAGCCTTTTGCATTTTGATCATGGGGATGTGAAAAATGGTCATACGTCTCTTTTGTCAGTGACATTGTAACTTTGAATGGTCACTAAATGAACTGTTGTAAGCCTACTTGTACTTGCAGATGACTGCTTCACAGAAACAGGAGCCACTCTCCTATGCTCTAGAGCAGGGGTCTTCAAACTTGGCCCTTTTATGACTTGTAGACTTCAACTCCCAGAATTCCTCAGCCAGGCATGCTGGCTGAGGATTTCTGGGAGTTGAAGTCCACAAGTCATAAAAGGGCCAAGTTTGAAGACCCCTGCTCTAGAGTCTAGAGAGCTGTTTTGATGAGCTGCATAAACTGCTGCCTTGGTGTAATTTTACTTTCACTTTTTATTCTTAAGTAAATGGTGTTTTTTTATTCTGTGACTTAGTTACATAACATTGCTCTCTCATGTGGCTTTTCCTTTGGTATAAAACATACATATCCTTTTGCAACTTGTCTTTTTTCATACAGCAATAACATTGGTAAAAGGATATATAAGCAGTTCAAGGTATTTATGAAGACATACACAGCTCATTCAGTTTTGGCCTTGGATATCTGCCAGAATTATTCTGCATTTTGGATTTCCTTGGGAATTAAGACCCCAGCAGAGCTGCCACATTTGCCAGAATCTGCTACTGCACTTTCTAGTTGGGGACTTCTATTTTGGATGATCATAATTTTAAACTGTATATTTGTAGTTCTTTTTACACACACACATTTTGTGTGCTTGCATATGTGTGTATTCTTTTCTCACTTTGGGGCTTGATCTGAGAATAAAAATTGGATTACACGTACTCTAAATAAAGAGGCAAACAAACAGATTGACGCATAATTGGACTTAAGTACAATGCTTGCAGAAGACATACCTCTACGGCTTTGTGTAATAACTCAGAACAGACATTCTTTCAAAAGGGACGATTTCTGGTGAGATGGTCACCTGTTTACACATCATCAAGATCAGAGAGGGAAAGAAAAAGATCATCAGCTGGAATTTCACCAAGACATATTTAAGCCTCTCTACATGGGGCTTCCCTTGAGGACCACTCGGAGGCTCCAACTGGTACAGAATGCAGCCACGAGAGTTGTGTTGGGAGTCTCCCGATACTCCCATGTTACACCTCTGCTCCGCGAGCTGCATTGGTTGCCAGTTGTCTTCCGAGTGAGATTCAAGGTTTTGGTAATGGTTTTCAAGGCCCTACATGGCATGGGTCCGGAGTACCTCGGGGATCACCTGCTGCCGGCATCAACTTCCCTCCGCCCTGTGCATTCCCACAGAGAGGGCCTCCTCAGGGTGCCACCGGTCAGAGAATGTCGTCTGGTGGCCCCCAGGGGGAGGGCCTTCTCTGTGGGCGCCCCGGACTTATGGAATCGGTTGCCGGTTGAGCTCTGGACGGCGCCCGACCTTCGCTCCTTCCGACGCGATCTGAAGACCTATTTATTTGAACAAGCCGGCTTGGCCTGATGGGGAATGTGTTGGGGTTTTTTATTGTGGTTTTTTACATTATTATTTATTGTTTTAGCTCGGGCTTTGTATTTAATTCTCTTTTAACATTTGTACCTTGTATTTTATATGTGCCCTGTTCACCGCCCTGAGTCCTTCGGGAGAAGGGCGGTATACAAATATAATAAACTAAACTAAACAAAACATTTCACAATACCTTCCAATTAAATCTTTGGTTGAAGCACTTAATTCACCCTCAACTGCATTTCTTGTTGTAGAGTACTTCAGTTTAATTCCATTTATGTACCTTGCCACTGAAGTAGATAACTTCTTTTGTCCCTGACTTGTATTTTGCTCTCCTTTCTCTAATACTCCACACCATGCTGATGCCACACACTTCACATTCAGTAACTAATCCTGATGGATCCCAATATTCTGCCTCAATATTACAGGTACAATTTTGATTTGTATATGTGTATGTATTATAGTTGAAGTTGTTTTTTTTCATTTCATTTCATTTTTTTTCATTTCTTGCCTATGTAATTTACTTTATGCCTTCTGATTCACATATTTTTCTCTTTTATAAGCCTTTCCCTCTCCTCTCCCCTCCCCTCCTCCCCTCCCCTCCCCTTCCTTTCTGCCAGTCGTGCCATTAGGCAAAATATACAGTTAGACTACTATAACCAAGGAGCTGTGCTGATATCTATTCATTCACCTGTCCCACATGCATTTCTTGTTTTTGAGAAGGAATAGGATAAACTGTATTAGTCACTCTAGGAACACAATATGTATAAAATCCTTGCCAAAAAGAGTCAGGTATTTCTGTGATCACCTTATCTGAATCAAACTCTTCATTTGACCTGTTATAGCAGCTGACCTATGTCCATTATCAAAGCATGGTATGGGATCAGGAATCAATTGGAACTAAATCAGAATGGAGAATGATATCCCACAACAAAATGAACTGTCAGCTCATCCAAGTACACCACACACAAAGTTCCAGTGACTTGAAACTCCATAGTGTTCAAAAATGTCTTGAACTCTTTAAAAAAAAAACCAGATTAGCATGTATCTCAAAAGTTAGACTGCCATCCTATTTAAGTGCTCTATTTTTCCATTATAGGCCTGTCAACGGGAATGTGTTGCCCTATAGCAGATGACAAGTGAAAATGCTGGGAACATTGTTTTTTCATAGACGGGCGGAGGAAAAAAAAAATCCAAAGAAGCAATTTCTTAGCTAAAATGTCACCTGTTAGATGTATGGGATTCACTATATTTGTTGCCCTGGTAACAAATGGTGTAAAATGACTCCTTTGCACAGCTCCATCAGAATGATTGCATCCTGGTTTCCCCATCATTTTACAAGAGGCTGTTTTCATTCTCCCTTCCTGACCGCATTAAGTGTAAAGAGATTGAATTACGCTGCTGCACCTTCTCTATTCTATGTGGATTCAAGAGTTGATATTGATGTACTGAGGACTATGTTCTTCTTCAAGAAAAAAAAAGCTACAAATTATAATGAATTTGACTTTTATGTATCGACCATTCAAGTAGCAAAGCAGTGTTTCTTCACCCAGGGGAGAGACATGGCATAATCAGCATTTTTCTCTTGAGCGAATCCAATTGATAAAGCAATATACTTGGTGTCACTTGGCTTGATCCCCAGGTTTAACAATAGTCATGCTAAAAGTAGACACATTACTCCATAAATTTCTCCCATAAAAAATGCTAGCCACTGCTTTCTACAGCTGTGCTCCTCCACTTTTTATTGAGCCATGAGAGAGAGAAAAATAAAACAGGTACAAGAATTTGCTGAGACTTTGTTGCAGATAGGCAAAAATATACCCATGGCATCAATCCATCAATATTTAAAATTATAAATAATATTAAGGCTGGCTGATGTTAAACCATGTTATTTGTGATACCTTAATCTTTTCAGACAGCTGATCAAAACAGAACTACGCATTTTCACTTCATGTTTTTGTTACACTCATTCATTTAAATAGATTAAATACACTTCAACATTTTGTATGCGTATAAATATTGCATACTGTACAGTATGTGCATGGAACTTTGTAAAAACAGCTATGCTTTAACAAATTACTAAAATTGCTAGCTGCTTTTTGTGCATTTGAAATTCTTTAATTTCATTATTGAAAGCTGAAAACAAAAAAATGACAAGCTCTAGTAATGAAAGACAAGGAATTAAGTGAACAAAATGGAACTAAGGTTAAATATAAAGGTATAACAACTAGGCCTAGAACTGACAATGAATATACTGAAGTGATGGATTGTTTCTGCCTTTTAAGATTAACTATCAACAGTAAAGTGATCAATTGTCAAAAAATATACTGTAGAGTAGCAATTGGTATAATAACCATAAATGCTTTGGAAAGATAGAAGCAGGAAAGAATGTACTGTATGCCTAGAAACAATTGTGTAGACAATGGTTTTCTCTGTGACACTATGAAAAGTTAGACTTTGAAGAAGCAGGACAGAAAGAGCATTGACATTTTTTAAAAAAAATTTAATCCCATTTATATCCTGCCCTTCTCCGAAGACTCAGGGCGGCTTACAATTTAAGCACAAACCAATGTGCTTAGCAATAGACTTCATTCTATGTTTTGAATTTAGGTTTTGAGAAAACTGCTGAAAATGCCATGGACAGTGAAGAAAATATGAAACATCAAGCAAATCATTCTAGAGTTCCTCCTCAAAGCACAAATGGCCAGGATCACATTACCATAATTTGTAAACATTATATCAAAACTGAGGTATCTGAAAAAAATCTATAATGCTGTGAAAGGTGGAAAGAAATAGTAGAAGATAATGACCAGCACTAAAGTGAGAATAGAAAGATCTGAAGGACCAGGCTGGGAACCAATTCTTCTGGATAAAATCTATCTATATGGACACTAAGTGTAATCACTGACTTGATAACTCGTAATCAATGAATCAATCAATCAAATTTCACGGTTGAGCTGGAGAGAGAGAGAGAGAGAGAGAGAGAGAGAGAGAGAGAGAGAGAGAGAGAGAGAATCTTCAGATAAAGAAGCTGAGGGGAAAATATTAAATAATTTGAATTTTTGATGAAAATAAAATGTCCAATCTGAATTAGTAAATACCCAAGAATACTGGAAAAATTTATAGCCTTTCTTTCAGAAAAAATCTAGAAACAAGGTTCTGACTGGTATAATGAATGGTATCTAATATTTTATGATACCTGTAAGTGGACACTTCCAGAAGACCACAATTTCCATTCCTCCAGTGGTGGGATTCAGCTGATTTGCACTGTTTCAGTAGAATAGGTAGCTAATTTCTTCTGAGTTTGGAGAACCAGTTGATATGTGGCAGAAACGCCACCCTCCCCTGCCCTTGATCGGATCCATGCAACACCTTCTTTCCAGCTCCAACGTGGTCCTCTGTCACTTCCTCCAAAACCGTGAGCAGTCCCACAAACGAACAAAAGTTTATGGGACTAAAAAAAAAGTTCAATCAATCAATTCCAACTTTGCGAGATCTTTTTTTCCCCACAAGCAGTTAGAATTGATTGAACTTTTTTTTTTTAGTCCTACAAACTTTTGTTTCTGGGACTGCACATGGCAGCAGAGGAAGTGATGGAGGAGTTGGAAAGAAGGTTAGAAAAGAAATGGTTTGGGAAGTGAGGACAACTGGGCAGTGGTGGGTAGGACAAGGTGTCCAACTCTGCATCGGCAGAGAAATGCTTTCCAGCTCCAGCATGCTAACTGCTGCTTCGGTGGCTGTGTGGGCAGAGCTGTGAGGAGGGCTTGGAAGGGGACTGAAAGGGAAGAGTGTGGGTAGACAGGTGAGGGGGAATCTGCCAAAGCCATCGGAGGAGAAAATGAAAAGCAGCCCCCACCTTGTCTGCCACCAGCAGTTCAGAGAAGCCACCTCTGAGCTGGCTGGCTGGCTGGCTGACCAACAGCTGAGGAGGTGCTGCAGTGAGTAGTGCCTGGGAAAAGGAGAGCATGCAAGGCCAGGATGGGGGCGGGAGGGAAACCAGCCGTGCTGGGATGCATCCAGCCATGTGAGACCTTGGCGAGTTAATGGTGGCTGGTTGAAGAGAGGGATGGTTGCGGTTCTGCCTGCTTTATTATGCGGCAGACTATTAACAGGCAGCCTGCTCCATTTCATTAAAAATAAAAATAAATAGTTTTTTTTAATGAAATGGAGTGGGCTGCCTGTTAATAGCCTGTCCCATAATAAAAC
This sequence comes from Vipera ursinii, assembly GCF_947247035.1. Taxonomy (NCBI): domain Eukaryota; kingdom Metazoa; phylum Chordata; class Lepidosauria; order Squamata; family Viperidae; genus Vipera; species Vipera ursinii. The sequence goes on from NC_139513.1 coordinate 229,383,119, forward strand.
AGGCAGAACCCCGACCATCTTTCTCTTTCAGCCACCCACCCTGTAACTTTGGTTCCATAGGAAGAAGGCAGGTATCAAATGGTTACTTATTATTTTTTATGCCTGTGTCTGGTGTTAGAACTTATATCTTTCAGGGAGAACGTGTGGTCGAGAAAGGTACCACTTGTAATCAGAAACATAAGAGGCACTGTCAAGGAGCTGCTCCAAGCTGGCAGATGGTGCGCTGCATCACCTGGGCAACATGTGGGGCATTGCCAGGCCCAGCCAGCAGCATGCCGTCTCCCTTCCGCAGTGCAGCATCTGTTGGGGTGGTGGTGGTGAGGGGCGGTGGTGCATTGGGACGATGTAGAGCGGTAGCACCGAGGGATGGGCACATGCCACAGCCCGCCTTTCCCCCGCCACCACCCCCACCTGCGTGAGGATGGGCCTCACAGCTTTGCTTTTAGAGCTGCTGCTGGCCAGGCTTGGCGATGCAGGGATTACCACCTCCTGCTTCCCTGCATGGCCAGCCGGTGGAGGGGCTCAGCACAGTAGCTGCCACCACCCCCGACAGAGCCATCAAGTGGATGAGACCCAGGCTGGGTGAGGGCCAACTTCTGGCTGTCCCAGGGCCATCTTTGCCTGTGCCAATGAGGCTGTGGTATGGAAGGGAGATGGCAGCTGCTCTGATTCCCCCCTGCCTGCCACTCCCCCTCTAGCCCCCTGCTCAGCTCCCCTTCTACCCAATCCTATGTGACCATGATATGGATGAGAGGCTTGGCTGGTAGGGGCATGGCTTTCCCCTGTGGAGGGATCCCAGTCCTCCTGCTCCCCTAGCTGGACCCCCTCCCCTTTCCCCAGCCTGGACCTGCTGATCCCCCACCCTCCTTCACTCACCCCATTTCGAGACTCCTTCAGCCCCCCATCATATCCTCTTGCTTCCCCCCATCTGGGACCTCCAGCAATTCCACCACTGGGAGCTCCTGCCCCCAAGCTGCTGGGACCTCCTACCCCCACCCCAGCCAACCCTCCAAGCAGCCCACCCTGACCAGGGCAGAGGGAAGGTGAGACAGAGAACCGGTTGTTAAATTATTTGAAACCCACCACTGCATTCCCCCAAAAGTTCCAAAAACACCATTGCTCCATGATTACATTTATACCATCTGCCAATTCTGCCTCAACTTGAATCTTTAAGCAAGAATGATCCTTGAGTCCATTTGTTGAGAAAGATATAGTTTACTAAAGGTCAAGTGAAATACAGTTAAGCAAAGCCAGAACTGAAATTTGTGCACCAAATCCCCGAGTAAAAACTTTTCACGCAGGCACTTCCCCTTGCTGGCCCCCATCCATCATCCAATCAATTTCCTAGAAAATGTTTTTGAAATGGTCATTCTGATGGTAGGCTGGCTTGCAGCTGCATTCTTCTCATAGTAGATCAACCTTGAAACACTGTCTTAGACATGCACTTTTTCTTTCTTAACTTTCATTTCCCCCCTCTTTCACCTTCTCCCCAGGGTTCATGGCAGACTGGCACTAGATGATGGTTGAGTGCAGGACTGAGATGGTAGTTCTGGCACCATCTTCAAAATGATGAGAACAAATTGTTTACCCAATCTCTGCCCTGTGTAGAGCTGCCACAGATTCTGAAGTAACAAATATCCCCTTGCCCCATACCATGCAAAAGTAAACAAAATAAATCATTTGTACGCATCCTTTCGGTTACTTTATGGTAAGGATAAATGAAAAATCTGACTTGGTGGCTGAGGCCCAGGAACAGGGAAATGGTGATAGGCAAGAATTTCCTGGAAATGGGGAAATGGATGAGTGAACTGGAAGCATGAGAACATCTGCCAGAATGTGTAGAAGGAGTCCTACACTGTTAGAGACAAAAAGTAGTAGACAAGATGATGGAACAGTTGCCAGTTTACAAATAGTGTATCCTAATAATGCTGCACTAACTGGCAACCACTAGAATGGGCTCTCCAAACCTGGTAACTTTAAAACTTGTGGACTTGTGGATTTATATACTTCAGCTTGTGGATTTGTGGACTTCAACTCCCAGAATTCCTCAGCCAGTCATGAAATCCAAAGTCTTAAAAGCTGCCAAGCTTGGAGACCCCTGCACTAGAACCATCAAATTGGCTCAAATATGTATCTAGTAAGTTTCCTGATTTGGAATTTGAACCCAGATATCTACTCTCAGTCTGACTTACTAGAATTTAAAAGGATAATGAATGCGTAGTTTTCAGAGTTAAGAGGGTGAAAAATGAGTGTAAAGAGATTTATTGATATTCTGCCAAGTGTATTTGTAAACAAATATTATATGATTATACTGAATGGCAATTGGGATTTAAGGCTCCACTATTCAGCTCATGCTGATAGTGATATTTGGGGGGAAAAATCCTGATCAAAGTGACTGTGTAGGGTGTGTTTGTGTGTACCATTTTATTCCGTGGTCACAATCCAAATTATTTCAACAATTCCAAATTAAAGTGTAATTTACACTCAAATTTTAATCTGTCCCCAACCTATATGTTTACTATGTTACCAACTAAGACATCTTAATCAGAAAATCTTATAAAAAGAGAAGCAAAGTATAATTGACAGCTTCACAAATCAAAATCCTGGGACTCTTTGAGATGTCATTATATGACTTTGAATTCATTCTCCAGGTGAAACTTTTATCGTGTAAGTAGGGCTGCTAGAGATATTAGTGTTTATATCAGCATGGCCCTTTTCTAGTTTATAACATTATGGATTTTGTAAATAAAACAAGTTCACCAGAGATTCCACATCCATTTATTATTTTTGATTATCTCTCTTATACAGAGTTCTTATTACGTTCTTTCCTTAATATCTATATTTCAGTGTAAATATCACTGATACATTTATAACTTTCTTGTTATGTCTTTTTAATGGAAATTTCTCCAGTACACTCTAAGTATACATATATCCAGCATACACTTTTTTTTAAAGCCAGCAACAATTGGTTCAGGGATTTTTGTGTTGTTGTTTCCTTATATTTTGTTTTGTATATATATTTTCCCAAATAGTATGGACATTTGAGACCCAAATGGATGTTGTGTGTACACAAGATGACTCCATTTGTTGCTACTTGCTGTTAGTTAGCTCTTTGCAATGGGCAAAGATGCAATCTTCTATGTGAAAAGTGTTCTGCATGGTTTTGAAAAAATGCAAAATTATTATTATTATTATTATTAATATTATTATTAACAATAATAATAATTCTTTGCCTATGCAAACAAGGTGAAGAAACAGTGGACCACCTGGTAAGCTGCTGCAAGAAGATCGCACAGACTGACTACAAGCAGCGGCATGACAAAGTAGCAACAATGGTGTACTGGAAGATCTGCAAGAAATATCATTTGCCTGTAAGCAAGTACTGGTGGGATCATAAAATAGAGAAAGTCATAGAAAATGGTAAAGTTAAACTGCTCTGGGACTTCAGAATTCAAACAGACAAGCACCTGCAACATAACACCCCGGACTTAACAATTATCGATAAGAAAGACAAAAAAGTCTGGATGGTGGACGTGGCAGTGCCTGGAGACAACTGGAGAAGATAACAAAATACAAAGACCTACAAATAGAAATAGAAAGACTGTGGCAAAGGCAAGCAAGGGTAGTACCAATAGAAATAGGCGCCTTGGGTGCAATTCGCCATTAGTCAATTGCAAAAGGTGGCCTTACTAGGAACTGCTTCCATCCTGCGACGATATCTGTAATACCATCAAACATCCATATCTGCCTATCCCAGGTCCTTGGTAAGGACTCGATAGGTAGATAAAGATGCCAAATCCAGTCTAAACATCTGGCTGATTGTGCGATGATTAATAATAATAATTAAAAGTTGGAAGGGACCTTGGAGGTCATCAAGTCCAATCCCCTGCTCAGGCAGGAAAACCTATACTATTTCAGACAAATGGCTGTCCAGTCTTCTTCTTCCCAAAGAAGGATTAAAATTGTTGCATTTGGCAGCTTTTGAGAGAAATTTGTATTTTTCCATACTTCCCTTTTCTAGTATCTAGTTGGCATGAGGTAGCATTACCAGACTGTCTGCTAATAATAATCCTTGACCTTTGGATAAATTGAGGCCTCCACTTTGCTGTACTCTTAGTCTTTTAGTCCTCATGAGCATAAATGGTATTCATTTTCAAAAGGAATATCCAATTGTTAGGCTAATCCAGTGGCGCCCAGCACAAAATTCTAGCATAACAAAACCACTCAGTGCAAAATGAACTCTAACCTCTCTTCAGGAGTATATGTATACGCAAATATATGTATCATAGATACACTTTTGACAGAAACAAGCTTTGTTCTCTTCTGTTCTTTTCATTCTTTCCCAGTAAGGTAATTTATGTTATGTTAATATTTCTCCCTAACTCTAGTAGTTATTCTAATCTCCATTAACAGCACTAATAATCTTATGCATTACTGAATATCATTCACACATGAAAACTGATCAGGGCTTTGTTGACTAAAATATCCTTTAAATTTCATGTAACTAGATAGAATTGTACACTACTTGGAGATTATAAATGTGTCAGCTAGCATTCATGGGTTGATAACACCAAAAAAATCACTCAGATACAATCTGGTGTAAATAGCAGCTAAGGTGATGCACAGCTGTAGCTTGTCCACCTGTTATATCTCTTCCTGGATCAGTAGCTCCTTCTCAAAATGATTCGCGCTTTAGTCACCTTGCATTTGGACTATTACAATGTGTTGTGCATGGAATTTCTCTTGAAGATCACTCTGAAGTCTACACTACATTAGTATAGAATTCAGAATGTAGCCATGAAAATAGTGCACTTTGGTATTCCCAAGTGACAACACTGCTCCTCAAGCAATACTGGTTACCTGTCAGGTTCTGGGTGCAATTCAAGGTGCTGATTAACATCTATGAATACCTACATGGATCATGGCCGAGGGAACTTTGGAACTGTCTCTCTCCAGTTATGTCATCCATCCTATTATTTATTTAGTTGTATCCCACTTTTATTATAGGGCGGGATATAAATGGAATTAAAATAAAATAAATAAAATAAAATAAATTATTTTTACAAAAAAAAAATCCAAGTAGTATACAGTTCTGTCTCATTCTAGTATGAAACGTGATTCAACTGGAGAAATGCCATGCTCCAAGGATACACAGAGCAGTAGGTCTACAATCAAGGACCTCTTGACTGTGGCCTTAACAAAATACGCAGTTTGTGTTTGTGAATCATTGCAGGTATATGTCCCTCTGGCATCACTGTTGTTTATTTCAAGCACTATTGGCTTTATCCTCTTTTTTCATAAATAGCACCTAAATCTGGGAAAATAGGGAGTGAACTAGTAGGCACATACTACATGCTGATTGAATTCTAGATTAGGGGTCAAATCTCTGGCTCAGTCAATGATGGCTAATATATAAACTCCTGAGTAAAATAAATAACCTTTTTCAGAATGTAAGAGGACAGTTACAGTACATCATGCTGTCAGTCAGAGTAAGATGACTTCACTTTGCAAATCTCTTAGCTGAATATTTTTCCCCTTGCATGTTTTTGACATGAAGTTGACTTTGACTTGCTGCTTGCAAACCCAGAGGACCCCAAGAGTGTAACTTAAGAATGTGAGAAGGCTCCTGTGAATCATGTCTAAAAACTGATTTCCAAATTTAAGAGTAGCCCATTTCCCTCAAATCTAGGTCTTTGTGACTTTTATTTTATGCAACCATATGGCAATACACATAACAGAGGTGGGCATCACAAGCTGTGGGCCACATATTGTCCATTAAAAAACCCACAAGATTATACTGCTATGTTTTGCATTTCAGAAACACGATGCTTCTTGTTTTGTTGATTTTTTGGGGGAAGAAAATTAAAAAAAATGAATGAAGATGTATTAAGCCTTTGGTAGTGATAACATAGCTATTATACTTATTGTCCTGCCCATCTTTCATCCTCTTTTTTTATGAATGGCCTAAAGCCTTAAAAGGTTTGCTTAGTTTTGCTGTAAAGAGTTGACTTTGATGACCACCCAAATTACAGCTCTAAATCTGTTTACTGGAACCGGCATTATTTATTTATTTATTTATTTATTTATTTATTTATTTATTTATTTATTTATTTATTTATTTATTTATTTGATTTATATACCGCCCTTCTCCTGAAGGACTCAGGGCGGTGTACAGGGCAATAAAATAAGAATACATTAGTTAAATAATGATGCCATTGCCTCCATGCATGGGATGGGGTGTGGCTATAACTGATATATGGACACAAGCAGTGCTTTTTTTGTAAAAGAAAAAGGTGCCAGAACTCACACATGTCATACATCCTGCCTTGCCTACCCTACAAGGTTCCATCCAAAAAAGGTGCCGGAACTCCGTTCTGAGCGTTCTATGAGAAAAAAAGCCCTGGACACAAGTATGGAAGACCAGCATCATCATTTTTATTTCGTTGTAGTCAATAGTACAGTAGTGGATGCCTATGCCCACATCGTGTCTTTGACTTGATCTCATATATATCTTTTCTTGAGATCAGTAGTAAAGTCCTGCATTGGAACAGTAGTCTATCTAATCCAGTTTTCTAATATAGTAACAAATAGGATGCATTTACAGTAGTAGCCAAAATTGTGGAAACCTTTTGGGAGAAGTGTATAGTAGAAATGCCACCTTTGGTTAAGTTTCCACCATTTTTTCTTCTAATTTCTTTATAAGTGTAGCCTTGTTCACTTAATAATACTATTTTACATTGCTTTCTGGGCAACCGGGCAACTCTTTGCACCATTACTTTAATTTTATTACGTTTTACAAGCTCACTAAATGAAAGAACAGGAAAAAACCCCAACCAACTTGATAGCGATCACATAACAGACTGACAAATGTCCTCCTCTCAGCTTCAATACATGACATCAATAACTGAATCCTACTGTGATCTGATTGGCTCATTGCCAAAACAAGATGACACCTGATTGGCTCGCTAAACACTCATGCTCATTGGCTACAATCAGATGAAGGAAAGTTACCTGATATCAACCTAAGCAAGTTGTGCTTCCTTTTTCTGGTTATTTGGCTATGACTTCATAGAATACAGTACAGATAATTGAACAAACTTTGTTGCACTACATTTCTGATTAAATTATCTTTCCATTGATATATAATTTTAGGGTACTACTCTCCTGAAAAAAGTGGTATTATTAGCCATCAAATCTCAAAAATACACTTTTCCCAAAAGGTTTCCACAATTTTGGCCACTACTGTAGGTAATTCACAAACATGGACAGGATGGTGACAACATGCCACTGCTGTTGGTCCTAGCAGATGGCACTCAAGACATGATACTTGTGGTTCCAGTGTTAGTAAGCAGCTATCAAAATGACTAGGCACCTAGAGCCTGGTCCTACATGAATGGATCCAGTCCCTTTGTCTAAATTGATTGCCACCACCATATAATGGGAGCAAGTTCTACAGCTGACCTATCTTCAGTAGAAATGTGTCTCTGAGTACCTCTTCCATTTGCCATAGTTGGGTGGTCCCAGAAGAAATGGCATGTAAGATCCTCATCATGGCAGGCTTCCTTGGCCCTTTCTTTAATGTTCTTCCAGCAGCTAGCAAAGATCTTTTAAATCTTTTCCTAAGGTTTTCATTTCATTGGAATATGCTTTTTTTTTGCATTTTGCTTTAATTCTACTGGCTCTCTGAAGAAGGTTCTTAATGTTGTTTTTTTTAAAAATTTTATTTGTATACCGCCCTTCTCCCGAAGGACTCAGGGCGGTGAACAGGGCAAACATACTGTATAAAAATACAAAGATACAAAAGTTAAAAAAGAATTAAACACAATGCCCAAGCTAAAACAATAAATAGATATATTAAAAACAGCAATAAAATCCCAACCCATCCCCCATCAGGCCAGGCCGGCTTGTTCGAACAAATGAGTCTTCAGATCGCGTCGGAAGGAGCGAAGGTCGGGCGCCATCCGGAGCTCAACCTGCAACCGATTCCATAAATCCGGGGCACCCACAGAGAAGGACCTCCCCCTGGGGGCCACCAGACGACATTCTCTAACCGGTGGCACCCTGAGGAGGCCCTCTCTGTGGGAACGCACAGGGAAACGCAATGTTGGGAAAGAGAGAGAAAAGAAGTGGAAGTCCAGCAGAAAGCTGGATGGATGCAGTTATACCGCCAATGAGTGCACTGTTGGAAGACCCAGAAGACCAGATTAGAGAAAGATCATCGTGGAGAAAAACTTTCTATGTGGTCACTAAGAATGGACATTGATTTGATGGCACATAATCGGTTAATTCTAGTGATAATTTTGATAACACATTTTAAGCTTCTTGTTTTAATGATTTAATGTTGAATTTGTTTGAAAATCTCCTTGAAAATCTGAAGGAAGGTAGGGAACACATTGTACACCAACAAGGCATTTTCGTTGTTGTAAAATTTGATTTAGTGTGATTTCAGCAAGTGCTCTATTTGCTTTCTATGATGGGATGGGCAAAACTAAAACAACTAAAACAATTTGAATAATACCAAAGGTCTATTAATCTATTAATCTACTTAATGATTGTGGTGCAGGGCAGTGGTACATATATCTACCAAAATATACTGATATAACTGGCCACAACCTGATTAACCCCCAGATTCACACAACAAGATTGGAGCCTTACAGTATGCTGGCTGGGAAATGACCATGTGAAAATGACAGACACATTGCCCAGGCTCATTTAAAGAGTTTCCACTGCAATCAGCTGGACTGTTCTCTGATTCTTTTTTGACAGACTTTCTGATAAGGCAGGAATTATGACTTTTTTGAGAGTGCAACTCCAGTTAAAACCCATAAGAGAGACACATCTAAAACCTAGGTAAAATGCCACTTTCAAGGCTATTAAGGTGAATTATCACAGCAGCATTTTCCCTTTACTGTAATCATGATTATATTTGAATATTGTGCCTGGTATGTACTTGTGTTTCAATTTAGGGTGTAATACCCCAGCATTTGGCAGTAGGACAAGTAGAAAGGTAAAATGGAATAATGAAACTAAAATAGGTAAAAATTAATTTCATTTCCTGAATATCTCTTTAGTTGCTTATCCTGGAGTTTTGCTTTCCGATATATAATAATTCTAGAGGAGCTGTGATATCTTTCATGAAACTACTAGTTTTAGAACTTAGCTACTATAGGATCCTCCTAGTTTCTGCCCATATAAAATGTATTCTGAATGTATTGGGGAGGAGAGGGATTAAAACCTAAAATACATTTCCTGGTCACACATTCACTATTAATCTTATTGTGTATACATTTATTTGCAACCATAGGTTTTTAGCAAAATTCACATTAATTATTACATTATCTGGATTATCTGCAATTTCCATGTGGACTTACTTTCTTACCATCTATAAACATTGTGTTAGCTATCCAGAAAAGGATAGATAAATGGCTTTTGGACAACATGATGGACTGAGCGCTATTCCGCCTTTTCCAAAGTTGAACAATGAGGCTGAAATAGGAGCTGTTACAAGGATCAGCTCCTCGGAACTCTTCTCTGGATTAAGGAGAAGTCCAAGATTGCACGTGCTTGACTACATGCAGATCTCTCTGTGAAGAGATTGCCAACAATATTCATTGGGAATATTCAGGGAACATTCATCTTCCCCAAGCAACACTCAGCATCTTTCAAACAGGCGGTGAGTTCACCTACTTCCTCTCTTAAATACTCTGGCAAGTACTGATTTCTTTGGAGTTAAGAACTTTCTGAAGGACAAACTATACTGCACTGGGAGATTTTCCTTCCATTTTGCATGAAAGAAGCACTGAATAAATTTAAGGATTAACAAGAGAAACTTTAATTTTTGGAAAACAGCAAAACAGGGACTAGAATGTTGTTTTTGGAACATTAAGGAGCTAGATGGATTTGAAACAATAGTTCCTTTGGGGTACTTAAAAATTTATAAAACAGTATATGAGTCTTGGAAACTAATTGTAAGAAATTGTCCCATAGGAAAAATGTATTGATTAGAAAATAAACAGATGATAAGAGACAACTTGAAGGCTGGCTGCAGCAAACCAGAAAGAACAAAGGATGTTCTTAAAGAAGGGAAGACCCATCAGTACAACGGAGCAACACTATTTGAATATAGAAGAAATTAATGTTGTTTGGGAACAATTTACTCAGAGGTTATGCACACAATTGGGTGATCCTATAGCACAGAATATATAGTAAAAGACCAACAGATTTTATTGGATAAAGCAGAGACTGTTTTGAATGTAGATTTAGTGTTTTTTTTTAAAAAAAATGCTGGATTATAAAAGTAATATGGAAAATGATGCAAAATGGATTTACAAATGAAACTAATTGATGTTTTAATAATCAAGAGGGATATGCAAATAATAAATCAGTAGAGTGGCTTGGGAAGTCTTCTGACTTTGGATTTACAAAAGAAGAATGCGGGACCAAGGAAACTCTTGCTGAGAAGAGGCAAAGAGGAATTGTTCCTAGAAGGAGACACAAAGAAAGTGATAAGAAAGTAACTTATGGGATACTACTAGATTGAGCTAATCATCAAGTTTAAAAATATATATGAAAAGAAGATTTATAAAGTGAATCTGTTGGATAAGGGTTAAAAGATATATATTATAGTTTCTGAAAGCTTTTAGTGGGATTTTTTTTGACCCGGCTTGTAAGATGAGGCTTTCTTTATAAGAGGAGAGACATTTTTTCTGCTGTTTTTTTTGGAAAAAAGAATAAGTTTGGATTATAAAATTATACTGTTTGATTATGATTAAAATGTACCTGTTAATATTTCTTAACAGACTTTTGCCAATTAGGACTGAAAGATGCATTTCTTTGTAACTTGACTATGAAATAGAGCAGGGGTGTCAAACTCAATTTCATTGAGGGCTGCATTAGCATTGCGATTGCCCTCGGGGGGGCAGGGGGGTATGGCCATGGTGGGCGTGGCCTACTGGGTGGGCGTGGCTAGAGTGCGTATGGCTTACTGAGTGGGCATGGCCAGCTCTACATCGTTTGCATCAAGGGTGCCTATGGGGGCCTGGGCAGGAGTGGGACAGATCTGAGGGTCTCTGGCAGAAGGAGGGTCTCTGGGCCAGGGCCAAGGCAGTGGGGGCTGTTCCCTCACTGTTTCCAGGATGGCTTCGTGGGTCACATGAAACCACTTCGTGGGCCGGATCCGGCCCCCGCGCCTTGTGTTTGACATGTCTGAGATAGAGGAATTTTTTAATTGATGTACTAGGGATGGTGTCAAATTAGCCAAATTGTATATACTTGTTTGAAGGGAGGGGAGTCATATTTTATATATCTTTTCTTTCTTTTCTGTTTCTTTTAAAATTTCTTTCTTTCTTTCTTCTTCTTTTCTTTTTTTTATACTTTTCTTAGTTTAGAACTAAGGAGAAATTTCCTGACAGTAAGAACAATTAATCACAGGAGGTTTTCAAGAAGAGATTAGACAGCCATTTGTCCCAGATGGTATATGGTTTCCTGCTTGAGCAGAGGTTTGGACTAGAAGACCTCCAAGGTCCCTTCCAAATTCTGTTATTCTAATCTTTGTATTTGTGAACTTTAATAAATTTATTGAGAACCAGGAAAGGATGAGTAAACGTTCTGGAGCTGCTATCTATCTATCTATCTATCTATCTATCTATCTATCTATCTATCTGTCTGTCTGTCTGTCTGTCTGTCTGTCTGTCTGTCTGTCTGTCTGTCTGTCTGTCTATCTATCTATTCAAAAGTTGGAGTATATCACAATTTCTATCAGTATGTCTTGTTTGTATATCTAATCCCTGGCATGTCCAGTTTAAAATAATATATATCAGAAGATGTTATAGCTAGATAGATCTAGAAATATCTAACAAACTACTCCAATCAGAGTAAACAACAGGGCTATTTCAATAATTTTACATTTATGAAAAACTTTTTATGCGTGTAGATCTCACCCCCCTATAGAGGAAGGCATTTTTTAAACTATCTTTGTAAATTCAGTCATGTTTGTGCTTTTTATACTCTGTCCTTTCCATGGTCCAAAGCACTGATGCCACCATGTGCATCTTCCTATGTGCCTGGAAGCAGGTGGGAAGGCAGATAAGCCAAGCTTGGGTGGCAGCCTAGCTCCACAAGAGGTTGTCCCTGGGCCACGGTTTCATTTGAAACTATTTTACTCACATCAAAGTATTATATTGATTTTCTGGATTTTCCAAAAAACTGGGAAAGAAATAAAATGGCCTTACAAAAATCCAAATGTGCTTTCTTCAAAAGCATATTTGAAAGTTTGAAAGATGCCCCCTGTTTGGTCTGTGTGAGAAAGGAGGGGGAATGGCATGATTGCTTCAGTGATATCCGTGCACATCCATCAAAATGAAGTGTGCAGAAAAAGCAGTACAATTAAACAACAGGAAAAAAATAGGGACGAAATAGTTTCTCTTCAGATTTCTGGGATGGTAATGATGGATTGAACCCCTTTCCTTCCAATGTTGTTTCTCCTCTCCAATTGGCAACCTTGTTGGGACAGCAGAATGGAGACATGCTATTGCAGAACAGCTGTTAGCCCAGTCAGCATGGCTGAAGTTCAAGGATGATGAACACTTTAAGCTGTGAAGCAGCTTAAAGACATTGGATCTGTTGGCCAGAGATGGTCGACACTCCGGTGGGTTGAGCCCATGGGTTTGTGTGGTGGAGTGAGCACCCGTCATTTGCCCCTAGCTCCTGCCCACCAGCAGTTTGAAAGCATGTAAAAATGCAAGTAGGTAAATTGGTACCAATTTGGCGGGAAAAGATAGCAGTGTTCTGAGCAGAAGCAGGAGTTTGGTGCTGGACCTGCCTGGATATGAGGCATAGTTGGTGGAATAAAGTTCAGAAGAACCAACATTCTTTGAATGCTGGTAGCCAACTGGTGCAAAGCTAGCTTGCTCCTTGTGGTATGCCATGGACAGTGAGCATGCGTGAACAAATGAACAGTCTTAGGCTGCCAGAACTATCCTGTGGTGAAAAGCATTGTAGACTTCCCTGGCTGTGTACATCATATTCTAAAAAGAAAAGAAAAATATCCTGGTGTGTTTAAAATGCACATCCAAGAAGTAGAATTCATAAACTCCAGTTTGCCCACCAAGGAAGAATGTATGTCTTTCATTGTTTTACATATATTTCAAGCCTCATGATTCGGAACCATGCCCACCATATTTCCTCAAACGGAATAAACCCAACTGTCAAGTTGATGAGTCTGAAGATTTCACTTAATCTCTTTCCTGATCGCTTGTACAGTAATCTCTAAGCTTTGCCCTGAGAATTTCAGTAGCACAAAACATATGCATCCCATTTGTTATTTTACTGAACAGAATGCTATTTCTTCTTCAGTGAAGGCTGAATGAATTTCAGCCCAGATTAGCAAATTTGCAATCTGTTTTGAGCAATCGTAAGGAAAAATTTATTTCTGGCCTATTACTGTACAGTTTAGAGACACTACAACATCATCACATAATGCAAAGCTTATTTAATATAGAACACCAACTTTTAAACAAGCCAGCTTTCTTTCTCAGCTGATTGACTTTCATCTCATGGGCAAAAACCTTGAAATTGGATATATGCAGTACATTGTGATTCAAATAACTACAACTCACTTGCAGACCAGAGCTTTGCCTTTTGCAGCTAAAGAATATTTGTAATGGTAACTTATGATAAAAAGCTGAAATTGGATTTCATACAAGTGAGGCCTGGCATGAGTAGTCATAGTGCTTTTGGCTGATGGATGCTGCTTTGTGTTACATTATTTTCTACAGTGCCACAATGCATCTACAAGTTTACCACAAAATCTGTAATTGCACTAAATGGTATTTCAAGGGTGATGCACTAATGTTGGAAAGTGGGAAAATTATCTAACATTAGGAAAAGTTGCCCAGTTAGTGAATACTGTAAAATTAATTTTGCATGTCTCGTTCTTCTCTGCCTTTTTATATACTCCTCGTTAACTAGTTCCCCCAATTCTCTGCTCAGCCCTCATTAGCCATATTCCAGTTAGCAATTCTGATGTCTTGGAGATGAATAGCACAGGCTGATTTCTCCCCAGAACAGCAGAGGGCAATGCAGAGCTAAAACTGATGCTCAGTTTTCAGTGAAAGTTGCATTGTTATAAAACCACAAGGCTACTTTAGTCCTTGAGAAAATTAAAGTGATAATTACAATGTGTGTAAACAACTGAATATGAGATTTCAAAAGCATCCAGTGCAATTTGATTTAAACCATAGGTGATGATTTTCATCTACTTGTAGATTTTTACCATATATGCTTTTTTAAAAAAACACATACATGGAACAGAGAGAAGGAGAAGAAAAAAAGAAAGAAAGAAAGAAGGAAGGAAGGAAGGAAAGAAAGAAAGAAAGAAAGAAAGAAAGAAAGAGGGAGGGAAGGAGGGAGGGAGGGAGGGAGGGAGGGAGGGAGGGAGGGAGGGAGGGAGGGAGAGGAATGACAGGAATTGGCCTGTTGGTCATTAAGTCCAACATAATGGAGAACCTTCCATTCATTTAGTACTACCCAAATGAGCTATATTACAAAGACATCATAAAATAGACAATACCAAATTTTATCCAATAGTGAATTGCCCAGCGAATGTAAAATAAGTCACTAAGTCCTGTGAACTAGAAAATCACCAATGTCTAGAGCTTAATGGTAATTTATACAAACAAGGTATTCTTAACTTTTATCCATCTACATGCAATATGCGAAGTAATGCTAAGGAATATTTACATAATAAATCTGAAATGCTTAGAAAATTCAGAGCATGAATTATGAATGTAGAGCATCTGAGCATGTAAAGATGATATCTTCATATCAAATCTGAGCCTATAAACTCACACATGAATGGCCTTTTGCAGGGGTCCTTTAGTAAAATCCATAAAGACAAATCCATTTTGTGGTGGATTTCATCTCTGGGCTCATATTTTAAACTGCTTTTGAAGCCACCTTTTCAACGTTTATTTCTGCATTATATTCTATTGTTAGTTGGGGATTTTGTAGGGTGCCATAAAAGACAGTGAATGTCATAAAATACTTCTAATTTATTTGGTGGCTGCTACTTCAATAAAAGGAATGTCAATAAAGTTAATTACAAGAGAATTCTGCATAATCTTAAAATGCTGGGAAAGAACAAAATGGCTATTTTTCTTGGTTCTCTCCATTCTAACACAGTTCTGTCCTTGGCATTACACCTGGGTGGGTAACATACAGAGCTGTGATACTCAATATCAGCATATTACTTGTTATTCAGTATAGGTTGATATTGTCAAAGACCTCTGTATGATTAATAAAAGAGCCATGGTGGCACAGTGGCTAGAATGCAGTATTGCAGGCTAACTCACTGTTCACTGTCAGGAGTTCGATCCTGACCAGCTCAAGGTTGACTCAGCCTTCCATCTTTCAGAGGTTGGTAAAATGAGGACCCAGATTGTTGGAGGCAATATGCTGACTCTGTAAACCACTTAGGGAAGGCTGTAAAGCATAATGAAGTGGTATAGAAGTCTAAGTGCTGATTATTTTTAAGCAAAATTCTCTCTCTCTCTCCCTCCCTCCCTCCCTCCCTCCCTCTCTCTCTTTCTGTCAGAAAATTTCAGATGTCATACCAACAATCATAGATAATTTGTTTGTTTTCAGTGTGCCAGCTAGGTATAGAATTTCATCTTTTGTCCATATTATATGCTTTGGTTTCTAGATTTTTCCCCCCTAAAAACACCCCTTCAGGCATGTGCCAAATTTTCTGTAGTGAAGACACATCATTTAAATTATCTACATAGTTGCATAGTCTCATTCCAGGTTTCCAGGTTCTAATGTGTTTAATTGTCTTAATATTGTGGGTCAGTATTATTAGATATACTATCCTTCAGACCTTTTTTGGCTTTCTTTATTGTCTACCTGTTTCATTTTTTCCACAAATATTCTGGATGGCTTTGATTTTCTTAACTTCCATTTTCAACTTTTTTTTTGGAAAAAAAAATCTTCTTTCAAAGTCAAATACAACTGTGGTGGACTTCTCTGGCAAGCTTTCATTTACATATGAATTCATTTAGAAAGGTTGAGATCATCACTTCCATTGGTTTAGTTAGGATTAAGTCCTGGGCTCCATTTTTAGATTAAATATGTAGGCCAGAGCTGGGAAACCTATAGCCCCCAATAAGCTGTGGAATGAGAGGTCTTGCAGCTCCAGCAAGAATAGCCAAAGATGAGCTAAAATTTCCTCACCCCTGATGTAAGTAGAGGTTATATTAGTCTTAATGACAAGGTGGGTTGTTCTCCCAGATTCAGTTTTCTTGCTCTTTGAGCTTGTGCTCTGAGTGTAATGACAAGGAACAACCTAGCTGGTCTTACAGAGATTTTGTTCATTATCAGTTCTCATTTCTACAAAAGAAACTAGCAAATACTGGTGGCCTTTCCTCATCCCTAGAAATCTCAGGTCAATCAGTATGGTGGAAACATGAGAGCTGCAATATATCTAAATACTTTTTTTAATGTATCACTGCTTGAAATTAAGATCAAAATAGACCGTGGACACAAAAATATATTTAGATTAGTATTCACTAAAGGATGGTAATGGACCATAACCAACATAGTCATAACTCGTGATCAACTTCATTTCAGGACTTTTTTTTGTCATTAAGGGAATCAATCTCATTAAGTAAACACTACAATCATTAAGTAAACCACTAGTTTGTTCTGGGCACAGTTTTGCTGAAAACTGGAAGTAAATGCTGGTTTTTGGATAAAGTACTGTAATAAAATGATGATCTAGTGACCATGCAACACTGCAAACAGCCATAATTGCAGCCTGGTTGCCAAGCACCTGAAGTATGGTCATGTGACCACATGGAAAGACACGGCCCTCAGAACTTCAAATCTGGATCGTTAAGACCCTCCAGATCCGTCGGTGGTTAACTGACTGGTGGCTAACTGACCAGTTGTAAGCTGAGGACTATCTTATAATATCAGGTGATATTTTCATGAAAGTATATTTAATTACAACCATCCATCTGCAAAAAAACAACAAGTCTTAATGATGCAACCTAAACACAAGATGGCTTTCCTCTATGTAGTGGGATTTATTCCAAAGTAAATGCTTCTAGCAACCTTCTTCTACATAATACCATCCAGATATACTTTGGGATTACAACTCCCAACACTGGAATTTTGGAAAATGCATTCCAACATGTCTGAAAAGAATTAGAGTGAAGAAGGCGACTGTCTAGGATTGCACTATCATACATTTGGCTGGTCTCACCTTCTCTGAAAGGTGATGTATGCTTAAGAAGCAGCACACATGATCACAACTGGGGATTTTTAGATTTAAAAGGGCCAATTAGCAGCTGTCTAGAAGAGAAAAGGAAGGAGTGACTTTTGCCCTAATTGTGAATGTTCGGTACATTACACATATTTTTTCCCCAGGTTTTTACATTTTATTTTAGGCTTTTAAAGGCTTTTTCTGGCAAAGCTAATAACGATCCGTTTTACTTATCCAGTGAGAGCTTTGCATGGAAGGCTTTTTTCCCCCCTTGAGTGTATAGATGAAGCATTAAGGGCAGTATGGGTAGAACAGCCAATCAGAATAATGAGTCTCCACTGCTTGGGAAAGCGAGATTAATCTAAATCAAATACTTTCCACTATGGCAATTTTAACTAATTCCCTCATGAAAGTACAAGAGATATGTGAAACCCCTACAGTCAGCATAAACCTCCTGGTAGGACTAGACAGGTAATACCTTTTAAGCTTGTTAATGTCTTATCCTGCTGGTTTCTACAAATGATTCAAAGAATAGCTGACTACTTTTCAACCTGTCATTAGAGAGAAATTCAACTTCCAGCTCTAAGATTGAAGGTGCAGTGTTGCGGTGTACATACATACCCACATGCCTTGAGAGCAGGAAAGATTATTTCTGCTTGACTATACCAATTTAATTAATCTCTATATTAGTACTTTGCAATTCACCTGGATATTCATACATCTCCATGACCCTATAGAACAGAAATGCTACGGGTAATAGCTGCACGATGATAAGAATCGGTTATGCTCGAGATAAGAGGAATGTCGAGAAGGAGACTGTCAGTGGAACAGAGCCTTCATTAATGTACTAGGCAAGAGAATAAAATGTGAATTTCCCCTTGCAGGCTAGGGCTCAAAAATAGGAAATCATTCTGTCTAATTTGCAGGTAATCATCCCGAGTCCATTCCATTTCTGCTCTGTTGCTATATATTTGTACACATACATTCCCCCATTTAAATACATTATACAAATTAAATGTGTATCTCTGGAAGTACTTTGAAAACATGGTTTTAAATCTATGATATGCCAAAACATACACTGTTGTGTGCATTCTGTTTGAGCTAAGAATTGCAGTAAAAAAAAATCTAAAAAGTATTTGGTTATAAATTGTCCTCCAATACTGTATGCTCTAGTCTTCAGTGAAGTTCAGACTACCCTTCCCTTTGATATATGGACCTAAATATTTGTACTTGCAAAATTGGCCAAAAAAAAGTGCAAATTAAGGGAAGAAGAATTGACATGTGTCCTGAATTCACCTTTCAAACTGCAGAGTTGAAAAGAGGCTACAACTGGTAAGTAGTTTCTTCTTCACTCTTACTTTTAATAAAACAGAACTAATGTGATTCATCTGTCTCTGAACTATCAGCAATGCACACAGGAAAAATACGTACAACGGCTCCTTCATAGTCACTGTTATTCCAGTTCCTGCGTAGGAGAGAATTAGCACAATAAGGACTGCCACAATCAACAATCCTACACGTCTAAGATACTAGAGGGTGACTTCATTATTTTATCATCCCTGCCAGCAATTCATTTTTAGCATTTGTTTGGTAATCTTTATGCCTGCCTTTACAACAGTTGTTCCTAAACCCACTTGTTCAGTAACCTAATCTAACCACTATGGGCAAATCCATACAAACTATAATGAAATGATTGTAAAAATAGTATATGAATGATATGGTGTGTGCTTGTGTGTATGGCATCATATACCATAAACACAAATGCACACTATATGGTTAATAACCTGTCTGTCTGTCCCTATAGTCAATATCCTGTACAATGATTGGAAAACATTAGATTTCTTCATGTGTACATTGTATGAAGGTGAAAAATTGATTCTCAAGGCCACACCTTTGATATATAAGGTCTGTAAAAGAACACAAAACTGGAATCTTTGACAAAAGACCTTTTAAATGCAAAGGTTCCTGATTTCACCTCTGTCACTGTCCATGTGGATGAATAGCAGTAGCACCTAGGCTTATATACCACTTCACGGTGCTTTACGGCTGTCTCTAAGTGGTTTACAGAGTCAGCGTATTGCCTCCAACAATCTGGCTCCTCATTTTACCAATCTCTGAAGGATGGAAGTTTGAATCAACTTTGAGCCGGTGAGAATCGAACTGCTGAACTGCAGGTAGCTGGCAGTCAGCAAACGTAGCCTGCAGTACTGCATTCTAACCACTGCACCACCACAAGAATGGAATCAAGAAAAAACAGTACACACACACACACACACACACACACACACACACACACACGAACTTCTAGTTGGTTCAGAAATCATTTTTTACCTTTTTTTGCAAAATTTTGTCAGACTCACATAGAAAAGTAACTGGATTAGACTTATAGGAAAATGTTTTCTGTAAGATTGCTTTTGTGAGGGATCCTTGCCTTCCCAACCAAATAGACTTGCAGATATTTGAACGATGACAATGTTAATGATACGGTATTTCTCTGTGTTATAAGAAAAGATATTATTAAGAACCTAGCAATTTATCATACTGTGAACTCTCAACTACTGGATATAGTAGTAGCCATATTTTACAATAAAGAAAAAGTATTTCGTGAGAATAAATTAAGGAGATCTTTGCTTTGAGAGGCATGACCAGACTGCTTGCAGTTATCAGTGTGAAAAAGATTTCTTTTATTTCTTTCCCACCCCCTCCACCCCCAGATCAAAATCGAGGCTGGCTGCCTCACATTCCTATTTCTAGATATTGAGATCTGCTTAGTATGGGGTGACTATGAGGAAATGTAATTTTGTCCTTTTCTTCTTCTGACAGATGCAAGTTTGACTGGTTTGAAGTCTACCTTTTTTCCATGAAAAGGACCGAATTCGAGAAGAATGTTCTACATCCTCCTCCTTGCAAATGTCATTTCTGGAGATGGGAAATGATTGGCAAAGTTGTGCTGTGCTATGCTTAAAGGCAGCAACTAATAAAAATGCATTTTCTTACACGTAAGAGCAATTTAAGTCATAGTTTTACCATTTTAGTGGATCAGTTCAAAAACCTGACTACATAGCAAAAGGAGGAGCTCCGTTTGGGTGCAGTGCTGAAGAAGTAGGACTTAAAAATATGAGAGACTGTGAGTTCCAGTCCTGTCTTAGCCATGGAAGCCAGTTGGCTGACTTTGGGCCAATCATTCTCTCTTAGCCCAACCTACCTCACAGGGTTGATGTTTTAGGGAAAAATAAGAGGCAAGAGCATTATGTACATTTCTCTGCTGGATGTTCACAGTGGCCAGCCAATCACACAAGGAAGCCCACTGGATTCCCAGCAGATAGCCTTCTAGTCTAAGAGCCATTGATCCCCTGGAATCTAGATCAGGGGTCCTCAAACTTGGCCACTTTAAGACTTGTGGATTTCAACTCTGAGAATTCCCCAGCCAGGGGAATTCTGGGAGTTGAAGTCTGCAAGTCTTAAAGTGGCCAGGTTTGAGGATGCTTGCTCTAGACTGTCATGAATTAATCCAATACATTTTTGAACTCAACCAAGCTGGTAGTTGGCACTACATCTCATGGAAGCAAATTCCAAAGTTGAATTACACACTGTGTAAAAAAAAATCTTTGTGCCAATCCTGATTCTTCCAAGATTTAATTTCATTAGAACCTCTGGTCCTAGTATTCTGGAAATGGGATAGATAGATATCTATTAGCAGGGGGAGCAAATTATTTTTAAAAAATCAGATTAGCTGTTCAAACTGGACATGAAAAAGTTGGAACATGGAATAGAAATATTCCAGCACAAATAGTATTTTTAAAAGATTCACCACCTTAGGAAATGAATCAACCACAAATGCAATCCTTATATCAAAGCAAGTAGTAGAAGAACAGATAAATATATTTAAATATAAATATAATTATGGAAGGATTTTTTTTACTTATCACAGGCTGATTAATTTCTGTCATAATTTGGGCTAGGGGCAAAGTATTTCATAAGGTAATGAATTTTTCTAGTCGTCCACTCTTAGAAAGCAACCTGTCTTATCTAGTGTTTTGTTGGCAAAGTTGTGGATGATATCCAGGATAAGATTTAATGAAACTTTTCATAAAACTGATCAAGATGATAATCCTTCAGTAGAAATTTTCCTCCTTATTAATAAGTCTTTTGGTGCTGAATGATATCACTATTTTAAAATCAGAATTACAAAGGGAAAAGGAATTTCAACTAAGATAGTAAGTTTTGAGTAATGGTTTATTTTATATTTCTTCAAGCATTTTGTCATTGTTGTGATGATGAATGTTGATGCCCCTTCATATACTCGATAGTAAGTGTATTTTTGTTACATAACATGTTTCTTTTACTAATTAGTCTGATTTGTGTGTGATATCCAAATTACCATCAGTTATTTGGAGAATATGTAATTCTTATAGTACATATATTACTCCATCTGGGCCGTATTAAACAGCAGCCAAAAGTTAGTTTTTTATGTATCACTTTGCTGTCAAAGAGTGCTTATTTGGATTTTTACAGCTTAGATACCCAGATATGCTGGCCCTTACTGTAGACAGTAAGCTAGAGTTTCATTAGCCCCATTTTACGACCTCTCTTGCCACAGTTGTTAAGTGAATCACTGCAATCGTTGAGTTAGTAACAAGGTTAAGTTAGTAATAAGGTTAAATTAAGTGAATCTGTTTGTCAGAAGAGCAGAAAAGGTATTCACATGACCCCGGGACACTGCAACGGTCGTAAATATGCCAAGAATACAGATTTTTGATTCTGTGACCATGGGGATGCTGTAATTGTCATAATTGTGAAAAATGGTGATAAGTCACTTTTTTTCCCAGTGCTGTTGTAACTTCAAGCAGTTACTAAACAAATTGTTGTAAGTCAAGGACTATCTGTATGTTGAGCCATCAGGTTTTCCTGAACAAGGTATTACTGTGATAACTTCCTGCCTTCTATACATTGTATCTCAACTTGAGTATGGATAGTGCCCAGAAACCTCATCTGGATAACAGGTAGCAGCTAAACTAAAAACAGGAGCTCAGTGTCAGAATATACCTTGCCCATGCTGAAGAGCAAACTGGTTGCCAATTGTTTTCCTAGTACAATTGAAGGAATTGCTTTAACCTTTCAAGGCATAAATTGCTTAGGATCTGAGTATCTGAGAGCCTGCCACTCTCAAGATGAACCTTTCAAGACTTTAAATTTAGCAGAAGAGGCCTCTTCAAACTGCTCTCACTTTCTGAGACCAATTTGTTCAGCACACACAAGATGGTTTGCTCCTCTGTTACTCACAAGCTAATTGCACTCAGCCCCCACTGATTTCGTTTTAGAAGCAAGTCAAAACTTTTTTCTTCAGGTAGTTTGAATTAGTTCTGAGAGTGATCTTAACTGTTCGTATAGCATTTTAAGCATGCATGTTTTGTTTTTATTCTTAGCTGCCTAGAGGCTGAAAAGGAGGGGGGATATAAATCAGTACATATGATTTATTTATATTGTAACTAAATAAATAAATAGTGTTTAAAGAAAAAGTGGTGGAAAATACAGATTGCTTAACATTTGGCTTTAGGCAATTTTTCATAATCCCCAAATTAACAACACTGATGCAGAAAGAAAAGCAGAAATCATCCTTTTAAAGGAACCAGCACTGCAATTTGCACTGTAGGTCATGGATATCTACAGGACAGGGGACAGGAAGGGTCAAGTAACATGATGGGCATCGTGACATCATTATGGAAATGATGTAAATTATATTATTTCCATTGGTCAATATGATACAAGTGATGTCATCATAGTTTTCACCAGATACCCATGCTCCAGACCCTGCACTGAGCTGGCCAATGCTCATTTTTCTAATCATTTAATATTGTTCAAAAAAAATGCCACATGCAAAATTGCTTTGCAATATTTCATAACCATGTGAAACAGCTGCTGATGTTTTTACAGGTCAAAGTACTAGATCACAGTTAATCTATAGCTGAGGAAGGAGTTAATACTGAATTCCCTGACCAAGTCCAAATCACTGTCCTTAAGACTACTGTATATTGTTCCTGTTCTCTACAATGGACAGAAGATTTATGAAGCCATCACATGTTTGTTTTTTTATTCCTTATGATCAAGCTCTGGACCAGGACAGGAAGTTCACCCAAGAAGCCTTTACAACTTGTCAGAGAAGTATCTTTTACTTTTAAATTTGCTAACTCTGTCTCTCTTTCTGTTCCCACCCCCCTCTCTCCTGCTAAATTTCATTTAAATGTGAGGCAACAATAGTAAGGGACAGGTAATAAAACCAGAGCCAATTTACTTTGGTCAAGTGAAGAGGAAAAAAAGTACAGAGTAGCAAACCCTGCTAGGATGATGAAAAAGCCACCTGCATCTTTTAGGATGCAAAAGATGTGACAGCACTCACCACAACTGCTTTCCCCAAAGCACAAGAAAATTGAGACAATTTTTCGAGTTTCAAGTGACTACCAGAAATTGTTACTGTGGGTCGGGGATGTCAAACTTGCAACGTCACGTGACGTGACGTGACATATTGTGACTTTTTTTCCATTGCCGGCAATGGGGTGGGCGCGGTTTTGGCATGACGTATCCAACCCGTGGGCCGGCAGTTTGACACTCCTGCTGTGAGTGATCATATATTGCAGGAGATAGCAAAGAGATATGAGTAAGATGAAGAATATTCATAATAGAAGACATTTAAATAATGTTCTTCCACACTGCACCACTAACATCTCTCACAAGGTCTGAATGTTTATTTGGCAAGCCCCAATATACCTTTGATAAAAGTATTGATGTATTGGGTGAGTTTAAATGAAGGGCCATGTTTGGAGTCTCTTCCTTGGCTTCCTCTGCTCCTTGTAACCTCACCTGGGCTTCATTACCCAGCCAGCCTTAAGGCTTGAAGACTTTTACACCAAAGCAAAAGTAAAGCAAAGCACAATAGTCAGGTGTTTACTTATTTGATTTTTTCCTACTGTATTTGTTGTATATGTTGCTAATTACAAAGAGTCAACAAATCTATAGAAAAACAGATGTTTGAAAAATGAAGACTTTAGAAGTTTAGGTTTAGGTTTTATTTAATTTGTATACCGCCCTTCTCCCTAGGGACTCAGGGCGGTTCACAGGGCATATATAAATAACAATACAAAAGTTAAAAAAGATTAAACCAATGCCCAGTTAAAAAACAATAGTGCAATACTAAGAACAACAATTTAAAAGCCCATATTCCCCCATCAGGCCAGACCAGCTAATTCAAATAAGTGGGTTTTCAGGCCGCGACGGAAGGTTCGGAGGTCTGATGACATCCGGAGCTCCACCGGCAGTTGATTCCATAATGCCGGAGCGCCCACAGAGAAGGACCTCCCCCTGGGGGCCACCAGTCGGCATTCCCTGACCGGAGGCACCCTGAGGAGGCCCTCTCTGTGGGAACGCACAGGGCGGTGGGGAGTTGACGCCGGCAGCAGGTGGTCCCCGAGGTAACCCGGACCCATTCCATGTAAGGACTTAAAGATCATAACCAAGACCTTGAACCTCACCCGGAAGACAACTGGTAGCCAATGCAGCTCGCGGAGCAAAGGTGTAACATGGGAGTACCGGGAAACTCCCAAGACAACTCTCGCGGCCGCATTCTGTACCAGTTGGAGCCTCCGAGTGGTCTTCAAGGGAAGCCCCATGTAGAGAGCATTACAGTAGTCAAGGCGAGAGGTCACGAGCGCATGAGTGACCGTACACAGGGCATCCCGGTCCAGATAGGGCCGCAACTGGCGCACCAGGCGAACCTGGGAGAAAGCCCCCCTAGTCACGGCCACTATATGATCTTCCAGGGTAAGCCGTGAATCTAGGAGGACTCCCAAGATGCGAGCCCTATCCACGGGGGGTAAGAGCTCACCCCCATAGAAAGAGATGGAACATTTTGAATGTCCCGGGATGCCGGAATGTACAGCCACTCAGTCTTGTCAGGGTTGAGTTGAAGTCTGTTCCTCCCCATCCAGACCCGAACCGCCTCCAGGCAACGGGACATCACAGCGAGGGCATCACTGGGGTGGTTTGGGGTCGAAAAGAAAAGTTGGGTATCATTGGCATATTGATGATACCCAACTCCAAAACCACGAATGATCTCACCCAGCGGTTTCATGTAGATGTTGAACAGGAGAAGCGAGAGAACCGACCCCTGAGGCACTCCACAAACGAGAGACCTAGGGGCCGATCTCTGCCCCCCTGCCAACACCGACTGCGAGCGTCCCAGGAGATAGGAGGAGAACCACTGAAGAACTGTGCCTCCCACTCCCAATCCCCTGAGACGCCGCAGCAAGATACCATGGTCGATGGTATCGAAAGCCGCCGAGAGGTCTAATAGGACTAGGACAGAGGAATATCCCCTGTCCCGAGCCCTCCAGAGATCATTCACCAGAGCGACCAATGCCGTCTCCGTGCTGTACCCAGGCCTGAAACCCGATTGGTAGGGGTCCAGATAATCCACTTCATCCAGGACCAGAGGGAGCTGATGCACCACCACACTCTCGACAACCTTTGCAAGAAAGCGAAGGTTGGAGACTGGACGAAAGTTGTTCAATACAGCTGGGTCCAAGGCAGGCTTCTTGAGGAGAGGTCTCACCACCGCCTCCTTCAAGTTATTACATCTTTTCTTATTTTACCTCCAAGTGAAGCCCATGTAATTTCATAACACTTGTCTAGTATATAAGCCAAACTGAACAAATTGTTTTATGATCAAATTGAATTTTTGAATTATTTGAGTTTCAGGAATTGATAGGTCCAAAGTAAACATCTTTAAAAAGCAATAAAATACAGCCTATTGATTCTAGTAATCCACACTTCAAAATGAGTTCCACTTTGTTTCTTTTTTAAAACATGTTATATTTTATTTCAGAATATGAGTCATACCTGGGTGAAGAGTCTATAAAACAGATGAAAGTGAAGCTGCCATAAACTAATCCTCTTCAGATATTACTGTGCATTGACTGAATACCCTCAGCTGGTATCCATGCATTCAGCTGAAGGATTGAAATAGGTTGTTAATATGGTCAGTGGAGCAGATGATACACAGATGGATGGTTGGATGGAGATAGATACATAGATTGGTAGATACAAAGGAAGGAAGGAAAGAAAGAAAGGAAGGAAGGAAGGAAGGAAGGAAGGAAGGAAGGAAGAAAAGAAAGAAAGAAAGAGAAAGAAAGAAATAAGAAAAATTGATGATGGCTATATGGCTAGATAGATTGATTAGAAATATGTATGGATGAATAGAGAAGAAGGAAGGAAGGAAGGAAGGAAGGAAGGAAGGAAGGAAAGAAAGAAAGAAAGAAAGAAAGAAAGAAAGAGAATAATGGATAGAGAAGATGGATGGATGGATGGATGGATGGAAGGATAGATAAATGGATAAATAGATGGATAGATAGAATAGATGGATGGATGTAGTATTAATCAATCCTACTTCTTCTCATAGGTACCCATGACTGAGCAAGCTCTCTATTATTACTCCTACCTAAAAATCCAGTCAAGACCAGTCTCAATTCTTTCTGAGGTTTGTTGTTGTTAGTTGCGAAGTCATGTCCAACCCATTGCAACCCCATGGACAATGTTACTCCTGGCCTTCCTGTCCTCTACCATCTTCTGGAGTCCATTTAGGGTCACGCCTACTGCTTCAGTGACTCCATCCAGCCACCTCATTCTCTGTCGTCCCTTTCTTCTCTTGCCCTCAACCTTTCCCAGCATTAGGCTCTTCTCCAGTGAGTCCTTCCTTCTCATTAGGAGGTAATGCAAGTTAAACCAGAACATACTTTATTTGAATTCCGAAGTGCTGCTTTATCCTCACCAACAGTGGGTCTAACTTGTCAGGCTTTAATTTCAAGTTTGTTCTTCCTCATTCAGTTCCTTGCTGCAGACTGATTTTACTCCATAATTCTAAAAGACTTTCTCCAGCATTTCATGTAGCATACCACATAGAATACCATAGATTAATGGCACCAATTATCTAGATGTTGAACAGTGATGTCCCATTTTCAGCTTCTAGCCATAGTTTTCATAAGAAACACTGCACAAAAGTGCTTCAAGCGTTTATCTCAGCCAGGTGACCCACTACTATGGTCATTTATAGTGAAAATGTGAAAAATCCAAGAAAACTAGCAGGGTCATTTGCCGGCCAACATAGATGTTCTACCAATTTGACCAAAGCAGTCAAAATATCACATTCTAGGTGAAATCCTGATTAAAATTAATCCATAAAATCAGGTTCATTGAGATCTAACTGAATGGTTACATCAACCATATTCTCAACCTACTGATCCCAGAATGAAATATTTAAAGCTGTCCTATAATTGAAAATATCTTCCAAGTCAAGGGAAAGATATTTTTCAATAAAGGTCTTATGCAGACAGGAAAACATCCAGCACTCAGGGAGGCAATAATTATCTCTCAATTAATCATGGGACCACTCACAAACTAGCCATTTTAACCAATCAGAAAGAGCAGCCAAATGGTGGCCCTCCTTTTAACATAGCCTCTATCTGCATCCTCAAGATACATAAGGTGAAAAAAAAATCCATATGAATTTGACAAGCAGTTGCTCCAATGCTGATATCTAAATCAGAAAGCAGAGAACAATGAAAATTGTTCACAGCAAGCCTTTGATGATTCCATCTACCTTCACTCAACATCTCAAGAGCAATGCAGCTCAATATAGAAAGGCATCACTGATGTGTTCAGAGCAGATGTAGTAAGGAGAGAAAAGTAAGCTCTTTTTGTGGCACTCACTGACAGACAGTGGTGGGATTCAAGTACGTGAACAACTGGTTCTCTGTGTGGTTGCCGCTTCTGGTGAGCTGTTCTGGGCCTGGGAGGCCTCCCCTGGGCATCCGAGGCCCAGAATGGACTTCCAGAAGTGGCGTCCAAAAGAGATGTCCCTCCATGTTTGGTTTGGTTCTTCATGGAGGTTCCTCCATTTATGTTTCAATCCTCTACTGTATTGCTTGACAGCACTCAGTTATCAGTTACCCAGAACCCGGGTTTACCTCCGCTCTGTCAGGGGAAAAAAAAGTGTTTAGAAACAATAGCACAATTGCCTGAGCCATTTTCATTTTTTCAATAATCAGCCAGCAGTTAATCCAGAAGTGGGCAACTATTGCAATTTTACAACTGGTGGATTTCAATGTCCAGAATTCCTGAGCTAGCATGCCAGTGGTAGTGACAGGCTAGGCAGTAATTTCCAAAGAGCTTTCAGAAAACCATAAGGATCCTTTGAGATGATTTAACGAGACCCCCATCTTGCAAAGAGTTATAGGAGCTGCCAGTTTAAGACTAGTCAGTTTTTCCACAACAACAAAACAGAAACCTTCTCCACTTTCAGATTATGAATGTCACCCAAAGAGAACACTACACTTGCCCTATCACATGCATATCTGGAAAAAGATATCAATTAAGATAGGTCCATAGTTGTCATGGCCAACATAAAAATTTGAGCCATTTGTAGCTGGGAATCCACAGGATGAACAATGACATTTTCCATGACAAGAAGTCTAGGATTCTGACTTTCCAGAATTCTCCCTAACTTAAAAAGGCCTGTTTGGGCAACAAAGTAGATTAACACTATTCATACACTGTTCCTGTCACCCAGATGCAGCAATGATCAGTCAAAACTGTCAGACTGTTAAACTGTCTTCTGGTCAATGGGGTATACTCCCTAGAGATTACGACCAGGCCAGCAATAGACAAACTCAGGAGAGATTAATTCCTTCCTCATGTAGATTTCTGCAGTACATGCCTGCTCAATAATTTCATCCAGAAATGAACTATAGATACTAGAATTTTTACTCACAATTAATCTGCCATTTTTTTTAAAAAATGGACTTTTAGGATGAATGGGGCATCTTCATTGACACCTAGATTTCCTTGGTTAGATTAAAGGAAGGGAAACCAATCACAGCTAGCTTCCTCTCCATGTAATAGTCATGGAGCCTCTGACCATATCTCAACCTGCCTGTTATTATTCTAATATTTGTTCTAAGGCCAAACTCTACTGCTCATTCTCCATTAACTCAAAACCCAGCAAAAATTAATGGTTAAACGTTATAAAGGGATGTGGTGGCTCAGTGGGTTAGGATGCTGAGCTTGTCGATCAGAAGGTCGGCAGTTTGGTGGGTCAAATCCCGAGTGTCGCGTAGCATAGTGAGCGCCTATTACTCGTCCCAGCTTCTGCCAACCTAGCAGTTCGAAAGCACATAAAAATGCAAGTAGAAAAATAGGGACCACTACGGTGGGAAGGTAACAGTGTTCCATGCACCTTTGGTGTCTAGTCATGCTGGCCACATGACCACAGAGACGTCCTCGGACAAGCGCTGGTTCTTCTGCTTTGAAATGGAGATGAGCACCGGCCCCTAGAGTCGGAAACGACTAGCACGCATGTGCGGGGGAACCTTTACCTTTACCTTTATATGCAGGGCTTTTTTTCTCATAGAACGCTCAGAATGGAGTTCCGGCACCTTTTTTGGATGGAACCTTGCAGGGTAGGCAAGGTGGTTTGTATGACATGTGTGAGTTCCGCCACCTTTTTCTTTTACAAAAAAAGCACTGCCTATACGTTATAATCTAATATTTCTTCATGAAGACAGTTGGTCTACCCAAAATGGCCAAATGAAGAGGCTTCCAAAATAAATGCCCCCTTCCATATGTGATGGATCCATCAGTCTTATTTAAGAAATGGTACCACAATCTGCACTGTTCTCTGGAAACCTTGATATGAAAGTTATCCTAAAATGCTGCTGCTTTTGATTATAAGATTAACTCTTCACAAATGATTGTTTATGTGTTTTTCAATTTACTGCAGAGAGAGAAGGAGGGAAGTAAGTAAGTCTTGTCTTATTATCCTCTCACATGCTCCTTGGATGTGAATCTGGGCTTATCATTAATCAATAATTCTGAAAAGCATTAATATTGGATGTTATCACATTCTATTGATAGTCTATATTTAAAACCATCTCAGCAGTTGTTCATCCTTTTGTAATTAACAATTTATTTGATTTGGTGGCAGAAGAGGCCAAGAAGTGTTATATTTATTTTTCTGGATGGATTTTTGTCTCCTAGTGGATGCATTTGTTTTAATTAAGCATCAATATTATCTCATATAGCATTCATGTTCTCCTGAATTTCTGAAAAGAAAGAAAGATCCATTTGTATTTTATGGTCTACTACTGAGTTTTAAAATATTCCCTTTACCTAGTCTGCTCTAATGGTTCTTACTAAAAAAATAATTCATGTGCTTTTATGAAAACATTTAACAATCCTGATTTAGTTCAAATGACATTAATCAATAATTCTGAAAAGCATTAATATCATCATTCAAAATAAAAGTCCTGAAAGGACTAATAAGCTCTGCTTCCCTTTTGGTATGGATTTTGAACATCTAAATAACTCAGTCTTTTTAAAAAAAATTAAGAAAAATCTTTATTCAAATGATATATGTTTTATCTCTTCCAGTGCTATTAAATATCTGAAATTGGACCAGCAAAGACAAGTTAATAAATTAAGCCTCATGCTTTAAGAAGTCCAAGATTCACAGTGAAGTTTTTGGGGAACCCCTTGGCAAGGGTGCTGCTCCTAATATGCTTTTCCCGTCTAACTACAAAGTGATCCCACTTCCCCATTCTTTTTTTTTAAAGTTTTATTGATTTTCTAGTTTTACATTTAAGTATTTAAAAAGCAACGTGGTGGCTGGGTTAATCAATAATTCAATAACATGTAAGTGTCTTTAGTACAAATCTCAAACTACCACATTAAATATTTCCTCTCTTTTTCCCTTAATATTTACTGTCTCGTGTTTAAACTAGTACAATTCTTATTATATGAATTAAGTAAAAATAACATTGTTACATTTATCAATAGTTTTTAGCTTATACATATCCTAATTGCTTTAACATTCAATCTTTATAGACAATCAATATCCTGTAATTAGTTTTTCCCAATTTTTAGTTTCCCATCAATATTTAAATTTAACATTTAATATTTATAATTTCCAAGTTTTAGGTAACCAAAGTTTCCTTTACCACGATTCATCACAAGATCTAATGTTCAAGATACATGTCCTATCTATTTGAATATATTCTATTTCTCACCATCTTACATCATCTAATTGATAATATAGTATAACATTCTTATTTTCTACTAATTCCCAAATGTCTTAATTTTAATGACCAAAATTTCCCTTATTCCAATATCAAGTACATCCTCTTTTTCTCTTAATATCTACTATCTCATATTTAAACTAATGCATTTAAACTTATTTTATCAACTACATAAAGACGTTTATTACATTTATCAAAAAAATTAGCTTATATATATCTTAATTACTTTACATTCAGTCTTTATAGACAATCAATATCCTATTTATTTGTTTTCCCCAATTTTTAATTTCCCACCAATATTCAAATTTAACTTTTGATATTTATACTTCCAAGTTTTAAATGACCAAAGTTTTCTTTATCTCAATTCATAGCATAATCTAGTATTCAAAGTACAGATCTTATCTGTTTGAGTATATTCTATTTTAATTAATAACATAACATCCTCACTAATAAATCCAAACCCCAATTTTCTTCAGCCTTATTCTAGCTTTATTTCTTTGCCAACTCGTCTTCCATGTCCATGCTTTTAAAATCATCAATAGATCTCCCTCTGTTATTGTATACATTATTTGAAATAAAAGAAACTATCCAATCACCATTCTTTTAGAAGGATTAACAAATCATCTCTCTGTTATTCCATCTCCCTGTAGTTGTCCTGGAATGTTTATCTTCCCTTTGGTCTGTTCTTCTTCTTGCTCATCAGATTTCTTCTGGTTTATATAGAGAGTCTTTTCCATTTTCAGTGTTGTGGGTTTTCCATTAACTGTGTTTGTTGGTCCATTGTATTCTCGATCATAGTGTTTGATTGTTCCACTTCTTCTATTGTGTTCTGCATAATTGGTTCTTTAATTGTAGTCAAAGTTAAGGTTTGAATATCTAAGCTGACATCTTGTTCTTTTCTATAACATCTTATTTCATCAGAAGCTGTAAGAATAGTTTCATGAATTGCTTTCAACATAGAAAGAATCTGTTCCTGATCTTCATCCATATTCTCTTAGTGGTATATTAAATTAAAAGCTTTACAATCAGGGGATGAAAATAATTTTATCACTGGGTATAGAAGACAGCTGAGCTTCTCATAGCTGATATCTGCCCAGATTGAAGCAGTCTTATCTGTAGTCTGGGCTTCAAGCCAAGTAGACAATAACAGTTTGTAGTATCAGGTTTAGCCACAAGATGTCACCAATGCCGTTTAAGGTTTTTTAATTCCAAAATTTTTATAAATCCTTTCCAATTTTACTTCTTTTTTGTAAGTAAAAACTAAATCTTCAATAGGGATAAGAAATCTTTTGGTCCCCAAATTTTAGAAACATATAAATCCAGTTAAAATAAGGTTATTCTTTCAATGTTTTAAACTCCCCTGGATAGTCAGTCACCACTACTCTTAGAGGGTGGGATAGGATTTCCCTTCCCTCTCTCCACAGGGGAAAAATACTTCATCTGGAGGGATGCCCCCGATGAAGCGAAAGGGCTACCGTGCTCCCACAATCAAGCGGGGATCCCCTCGTTGCTTGGTGCCCTTACAGGGTGACTTTTGACCCTTTCCAGGGCCCCCCAGTGGTGCAAAATCAAACGTGCAAGACAGAGCTTGCCTTCCAGCATCCATGGCGGCTGCGATGGCAAACCGGAAGTCCTAAATAACACAGTCTTATGCATACTTCCTTAGGTATAAATTTTAAATTCAATAAATTTACTACTTTGAGATTTTCTTTTAAAACATACCTGTGTAAATATCTATCATCTATCTATCTTTAGAATTATTTATTTATTGGCATGAGATAAGAAAGACAAAAGAAACATAGCTAGAACTGTCAACATTGTTCAGTATCTGTCTTCACATTTTAAACATTGCAAATGATTTTTGTGTCTACCAATTCCTTTATTGCCTTATTCATCAATATTCTCACTTTTTCTCTTTTTGAGGATCTCATCGGCTCCATCCAACTACAGCCTTCTCTTACTGCTCGTCCTCTTCATGTATTTGTTTTACAATTTGATCCTCATTGATTGCCTCTAGATGAACAAACCACCTTAATATATTCCTGTCTCAGTAATCGATTTCTTTGGTACTCAATGGTTATTCATTTGGCACCTATACTTTCATGACTATGTCCCTTCTCGTTGTATCAAACACACTTCTCATATATCTCAGTCTCACTTCATTATGTACCCAAACTCATTTTCGTATACCAAAATAGGCAGAACCATTTTCACTTTTGACACTTCACAAACCTGCCTCCAACCGCCTTTTTACCAGCATGTATTGAAATGTCTTCATTTGTTTCCCATCTTAATTAAACATTCTACCAAGGTATAGATATTAATTCACTTTTTCTAATTTTTGCCATTTTATGCATATTTTGCAATTGTTCTCTCCTTTTTCCTTGTCAAATTACTACAGTGTTTGGTATTAATTTTCAGATTCACACTTCTCACTGCACGTTATAGTCTATCTTCCATTTGAAGCAAATTTAGGTTCTAAGCAAACAGCACAGCACGATTTGCATACAAACGTACACATATATTCATGTCTCCAGCCCACACAACTCTAATGTTACCAACCCACTTTCATGTATCCATAAATACATTAAGCAAATAAGCAGACATCACATATCTTTGTCTTACTGCTCTTCAATTATTTGCCACACGTTCCCCATATTTGCATGCATCCTTTACTTCCATTGTGCCCCACTCTTATCACATTCAGCAAGCAAGTTTCAACTCCATATTCATTCAAAGCATAATTTAAGCCTATTCACTTCAGTGTATGCTTTCCTTAAATCAACAAAAGTACAATGAACATCTCCCCCCCCCTCACATTCACGCCTATCTCAGTGCCTTGATGAAGAGCAAACAAATATGACCTGAGCTAACTGCTTGGAAAACAGTCGCACTGCAGCTGTTCAATTCAATTCAACAAATAGTATTGTTCATTCTCACCTCTCGTACCATTTTAGTCAGAACTCTGCCAAATAGCTTGCTAGGAAAATAATACACGCTAAGCCTTTTGTGGGTTTTTTTTTTTGACATACATGTTTGCTATTTTTCCTTTGTACAGAGGAACAATCCTAGATTTTTCTTTTATTCATCACACAAATAATTAGTTAAACAGTTAACCCTGTTAAACAGGTTACACAGCTCTATAGTATATTTCTTGAGTTACTATCAATGCTTATAGCATTACTGTTTTTCATCATTCTCAATGTATTTATTATTTGTTTTTCAATTTTTAAAAAATTCTAACTTTTACAGCATTTATTTCAATGCCACTGAGATATCGCTGTCAGAGTGAAATTTTATTCCACACCATTTGCAACTGCTATTGAGAAGAATTGCCAAGGGTTAGAGTCTCTACTGCCTTAACTTTGCATAGGTTTGGGATTCTTAGCATCACCTCCTGGGAAAACTCTCACAGAATGCACTGAATCCTTTCAGAAGAGTCAGTCCTGAACATAAATGAGAGCCAAGTCTAGTAGGGTAAGTATAACACTTTGAAGTAAACCCATAAATCTATTATTACACCAACGAAATGACCGCAACAGAGAAGCTATGGTGCTGAAATAGTCTATTAATATCAGCAGTCAGACTATTCCATTCTGGACTAACTGCAATTTCCAAGTCATCAGATTAAAGACTTTCCCCAATATCTACTGTACTTTCAGACTTACAGTTCTTAAACACCTTGATAAAAACTATAATTTACTAACATGGCACCCATTTCATGGAATAACATATCACTCTGATTCTCATTCAGACCTCTAAAATAGTCCTTCCCATTTCAGTTTCTCTGCAGATAATTTAATAACTTTTATTTTAAGTTCCTTTCCATGGATAAAATCTCCTTGTTTAACTATTCTCACTTACTTTCAGAACAGATTTTTTTTTAAAAAAAAACTCCCATAAAAAGCCTCTGATTATCCCTCCTTTGATAATGGAGAATATTTGTAGCTCAGGGTTGAAATGAGGGGTCCTTGGTGCTCTCTGAGCCTGGCTGTTCTCTTGCAGAGGTTTCATTGCCAAAACTAGGTAGCATCGTCAGTGCTAGTAAGGAACGGTCTTCCTATACCCCATTCCTTACTAGCACTGATGATGTTACCTAGTTTGGGTAACGAAACGTCTGCATGAAAGCTCAGAGAGCATAAGAACTTCTCCTTCTTTAAATGTTAACCATTCCTTGCTCTCTGTGATCTAATCTTTCAGAGGTAGCTTTTGTTATTGTACACATTATTTGGTAATTTTCTAATGAAATGTCTGGAGGAAAATCACCAAGCTCAGAGAGTACCAAACTGATTTTCGAGTCTGAGCTACAAATATTCTCTTCTATTGGCATGTATCTGAACAGTTAAGCGGTTCAATTCTTCTTTGCTCCTCAGCCTCCTTTGCTATCTTCCTGCCACACTCAACCCATTTTCTTCCCAAAGGAAACATATGTTAGAAACACTGAAAATTGATTAGAGAAGTAAGCCACATTCTAGCCGAGACACTGAGCTGTATTTCCCCTCGGCCTTGGCGCCATCTGCATATGCTACATTGAGTCCTAATTTCTGATTTGCAAGCTGGCAAGCTAGATTTACAAACCTGCTTTTTCTTTCGTAGCACGAAACAATTTGGTCAAGTGTTATAAAATTTTATGAAGGGAAAAAAAAGACACTTTACATTCATTTCAAGGTTGCCAGATTTAAATACAATGTTTCCTCTTGCAATTACTATGGGGAATGGCAGCAGTAGGAACAGTCTTGAGGAGTTTCCAGTTCTCAATTATCTCATGATAACTGTGATGCTTCAATATGTTTCTGCTCCATTTGAAGCCCAAATCTGAGTTATAGTTTGGAATTTATCTAGAATGTGAGAGGTTCACATAGAAGGGATTTTCCTTCTGTTCACTACTAGCAAACTTGATAAAAACCCTGCTGTGTTCTTTTTAGCACTGAAGCCAAAACATCCTAATAAAAGTAGCTCCATGAAACCTGTCTGAATATATGTATATTATTGTGATTAATCAAGTGGGACTCACCTTACATTATTTTGATAGAATTAAAACTTATTACTTTTGTGATATTCTGAAGGTTATTCTTTATGTTGTTTGAAAATACAGGTAGTCCTCGAGTTACAACAGTTCATTTAGAGACCATTCAAATTTACAACAGCACTGAAAAAAATGACATGACTATTTTATTTATGTATTTATTTATGTATTTATTTATGTATTTATTTATTTATTTATTTATTTATTTATTTATTTATTTATTTATTTATTTATTTATTTATTTATTTATTTTTGGGACTTATATGCTGCCCTATCTCCCGAAGGACTCAGGGCGGCTAACAACAATAAAAACAACAATACAAAAGTTAAGAGAAATTAAATAAACAGCCCCAAAATAAATTAACTAAACAATTAAAAATTAAAACATTTTAAAAACCTGTCGTCAGTCCAGGTCAGCCTGATGAAAAAGGAAAGTTTTGAGGTCGCGGCGAAAGGACCGGAGATCCGGGGCCATCCGGAGCTCAAGGGGGAGTTGGTTCCACAGGGCTGGCGCTCCCACAGAGAAGGCCCTCTCACGACTGTAGCAGCGTCCCCATGGTCATGTATCAAAATTCAGATGGTTGGCAATTGACTCATATTTATGAAGACTGCAATGCCCCTGTGTCATGGGATCCCCTTTTGTAGACTTCTGACAAGTAAAGTAAAGTCGATGGGGAAGCAAGATTCACCTAAAAACCTGTGGCAAGGAAGGTCGTAAAATGGTGCAAAACCCATTTAGCAACTGTCTCACTTAGCAACAGAAATTTGGGGCTCAATTGTGGTCATAAGTCAAGGACTACCTGTATATGCTGTTATATTCTTTTAAATGCCCTTGAATAGAGACTTGTGTTGGTACATGACCTCTTCTAGCAGATATGGCTTATCTTATTTATGCTATTCTTTATATAATTGACAATCTTACTTGATCAGGGCCTTTTCTCATTTTCATTTTTTCCTTGGTAGACAAGGACCTAAGGAAAATGATATTATCATAGGGACATATCCCTCAAAACACAGTCACTGATTCTCTCTCTTCTGTTATGTAACATATATTTGAAGAAGAAGTCATTGCCCAGGTACAGTATCATCAATATACTAATTATATCTAGCTTTATATCACTGCTCTGGGCCATAATGATGGAAGTCTTCTCCCAATATCTGGAAGTTCTTAGGATCTGAATGCTATTAAAGAGGTTGGAATTGAATCCAAGCAAGACAGAGTTACTAACATTGAAGACCTTGATTAATCCCAATAATATCATTTGAGGGAGAGGCACTGTCCTTAACAGGGCAAATTCATGAGGTGGCAGTTCTCCAGCATTCATGGCTCCTGTTAAAGGAGAGATAGAAGCTGGGCCCAAGGTCCCTTGCATCAGATATGGCTGATATACCAATTTTGGCACTTCTGTAGCATGAGGACTTTGTTTCAGTGACTCATCCTCTTATTACGACACACCTGAACTATTACAATGTGCATTACAAGGGCACATCTTTGAAAACCACCCATAGCTTCAGTTAGTGCAGAATGTTGGCAAATATTAATAATCAGCAGTGCATTATATCTGTAATTAAGGGTTTCCAAGGACTGCTGATAGGCTTCTAAATACAATTCAAACTGCTGGATTTTTGACCTGCAAAGCCCTACTGCCAGAATCTGAAATCTCCTCCCCGCAAACCCATCATAACACACACATAATCCCCGCCCTTATCTACACGTCATAAATCACATTATCCAATTAGTTTTACATATGAGGTTTCACTTCCCATTCTGTACATGGGCTTTTGCAATCTTATCACAACTTCTGGGTGATTCCTCCCTCCCAAATAAAGCAATTAAAATAACAGGCTGTCTCTTATATTATCAGTGCAAAAACATGTCAATGTTTGCAGCATTGACACCTACATGACTTGGCCGCAAGGTATTTCACAACCACCTTCTTCAGCCACCATCTTTCTAATACAGTCAAGCAGAGAGTGACTTTAGCTTCTCCAGCATTTTCACAAGCTCAGAAGGACTGAGATGACGAGGTGGTACTTCTCCATAATGGCACTAATTCTGTAGAGTCAACTTTTTCTATGTGCTTGATTGTCCCCTGCAGTACAAGCCTTCCAGAGAGCAGAGAAAACAGAGTTGTTCTGGGGGCCTTTTGATGGTGGATGGTCATGATGTATAGAGGTGTTATATGGATTTTTGTGGTAGTTTTTAATAGCCATGGTTATTTCTCCAGGTTATCAGGTGTTTTCTACATTACATTATTTTGATGTTTAATGTTGAACATATTATAGCAATCTTTAATGTTTAGTGTATGTGTTATGCATATGTTTGGTTTACCATGGATAATATACATTGTTGCATTTGATTATAGACTGACATTTGGCAGTATAAAGGTTTAATAAACAATAGCATGTATTATCACTTCCAATAAAGAGTAATTTAAAATATTTTTTAAATTATTTGGAGAATAAGGTGGGAAAAACAGAAGGGATTTTTTTTTGCAAAATATGAAAACTTCTGAAAAATTCCAGTGGTTCAGCAGTGAGAAAAAAAATTGTTAAAGCATTAATTTTAACCCTCTCTAACCAATTATCCATTAAGAGCAGGTGAATCTTAAAGAATGGTATTTCTTTGACTTTTAATAACACTCAGTATCTCTGTTTCCAATCTGAAGAAAACTTAATGAGATCATCCTCTGACAGCTTTTTCTTCCTTTCGTATTAACACAGAGTTAGCTTGGGAAAATGGTATTCGGCAGGGCTTTTTTTCTCATAGAATGCTCAGAACGGAGTTCCGGCACCTTTTTTGGATGGAACCTTGTAGGGTAGGCAAGGCAGGTTGTATATGACATGTGTGAGTTCCGGCACCTTTTTCTTTTACAAAAAAAGCACTGGTATTCGGTAATTGTATTACATTCAAAACTTCAAGGCAGAACATTTAACATTATTCTTAGTGGACTTACCTTTAAGGAAGAAAGGCATTTTGTATACAGGTAAAATGTTACACTGGGTTTATTTATTTAAAATAAAAGAAAAGAAAATCCCACTGGTACTGTAGATGTTAGGGCAGAAGAAAATTGCAGCACGTGTAATGGGAAAATTTAGCTATCACATATTTTTCTACTCACCGAAATAACTGAAAGATGCAACAGAGAGAAAGAGAAAAAAAATGCAGAGTGACAGGCTGAATAAATGAGATGCAAGTAAAAATACTGACTATATAAAAAAAAGAAAAAAAGAAAGGCTACAGATTTAGATTAACATACTTCAAAAGGGAAATAGTTGTCTTTTTAAAAAAAAATGAGACAAAAGCTAAGTATTACATATTAAAAGATGAATCCTGAAAAGCAGCATTGGTTGATTAGTAAGCATTTCTGCCAACCAGATAAATGACTCTACTTGTGATGCTGATTTTCATGATGTGATTATAAAGTTAATATAAAACAACAAAACAAAACAAAAGGAACAACTGAGATTTAATAGCTCAATATTTCATACAACTAGTCCTCGACTTACAATCACAATGGAGCCTGTCCATTATGGCTGCAAGTTGTAATGTTCGTTAAGTGAGGCCCCCATGTAATTGTCTTGCTTATCGATTCCCATCCTTGAATTCCCCCATGTGGTCATTAGGTGAAGCACAGAGTGTCTCAGTGAAGATGCTGGAAGGCCTAGATCAGGCCGATGCCTGCCTGGCTTTGGCATCCTGAGGCCTTCGTCATCCCCGAGGCACCCCATGCTCTGCTTCCCATCCCGTGGGGTCTCTACAGACCTTGGGTCTACTTTCCCAATCCCGTGGGATCCCTGCAAGATAAATAAATTAATTTGTGAATTTTTGTTTGTTATTTTATTATCACAAGTGTGAAAATATGAACCCTATTGGATGACATGCACTATTACAACGATATAGCTTTTGCTAGAGCCCTAATGGTTTATATATATATGCTACCTGACATTTTGCAAAGAGTCATCATACTTGATACTGTGTTTCCCTGAAAGTAAGGTCCAGTGCTTTTTTTGTCACAGAACGCACAGAACGGTGTTCTGGCACCTTTTTTTGAACAGAAGAACTGGCTGCTTGTAAGCTGCCAGCACGAGTAAAACTCTGGCTCAGTGAAAGGAAGCTGTCTGGGAAAATCGGGGGCATTGAAGGTTGACTCAGATGTTCTGAACCAGCCAACTACCGGCCTTGTAATAAGGCAAACCCCTGTTCAAACAGTAGAGACTGGAGAGCGTCTGAGGCTGCAAAGCGTCTGCCAAGATTTATTACTCAATTAACAGAACAAGAAACAAAAACACTGGAACTTGAATCCTCAAGCGGAAGGGTTGCTTTCAGCGACCAGCCCTTCCCCAAACACTCCTTTTATCTAGAGTTCAGGGCGTGGCCTCCCTCTGCCTCCTCCCGAGGAGACCCGCAGCCTTTCTCTGCTTGGTCCTGCTCGACTGCCTCCTGCGTCGGGCGTCCTTGAACAGGGCCAGCTGTGGGTCATCATCCTCCGCACTATCGGGCTCACGCAGCTGAGAAGAGGGCCCCGGCTGGGAGCTCTGCCAAGCCTCCAAGCCATCATCAGCCAGTTCGTCTCCCTCCTCCCCCTCATCTGAGTCATCCAATACATCTGAGCTGGCTGCCGTACCCACAGGCTGGCCCTGAGTCACAACATCAGAAACACTTCCACAGCCCTGAAAGCAGACCCTCTTTTCTGCCTTGGTTCATGGGCCTCTGTCCTCACCTCCGTGTTGGCCACCAGGGACCAGGACTGACTCCTGGAGTGAATCTCTTTGAGGGACCAGGCGCACTCCCAAAGCAGCAGCGTCACTGCCGCCTTGGTCACTCTGGCTCTGGAGGAAGCTTCTGTGTCATCAGAGGCAGCAGAGGAGGAGGTGGCGGAAGACATGCTGGCTACGAACAAGCACCCTCTCAAAAGCCGCGGCAATGGCATCTGTCAGCTGATGCTGCTCATGTGATCTGCACCTTGGAAGCTCCCTAAAGTGGTTCTCTCCCCATTCCGTAAAGGGCTTTTGACGAGCTGGAGCTGTGCGTGAGTTCTGGCACTTTTTTTTCTTTTTACAAAAAAAAAGCACTAGTAAGGCCTAACCCAAAACTGTGCCCTAGCTTGATTTTTGGGGGCTGGGACTAATATAAGCCCTACCCAAAAATAAGTCCTATTTTGGAGGCAAGGCACGGACTTAAAAATCAAGCTAGGGTGGGGGTGAGGGTGTGAATCTACCCCACGTGCCCTGCACCCACTTACCTTGCAGCCAGGCCTCTCCTTGCAGGCCCACTTTTTCTGCAGCATCCTCTGCAACCAGGCCTGCATTTCTCAATCACAGGCCTGTGCAGCAAAGAACCAAGCTGGGGATTGAATCCATAGCTTGGTTCTGCAAGACCTCTGCAGCCAAGAACCGAGCTATGGATTGAATCCATAGCTGCAGAAGAAGTGGACCAGCTGGGTGGGGCTGTCAGTGCCAGAGGTAAGACACCCCCTGAAAATGAGACTTCTTTTTGGAGGGGAAATGTGGTATAAAACATCACACACACCACGACGTGTTTCTGTAAGAGAGTGGCCAAAGTGGCACAAGAGAACCTTGAGTCACCTAAGCCTGGACTGAGAAGGTTAATGGAACTTTAATCCTCTTGCCCAGCTTCTGAAACTGTAAGATCCAGAGATGTCCTGTAAAAATGGGGCTTGTCTAGATATGCTATCTATCTCCTTTAAAAACAAAAACAAAAGTTTTCACCACCTGTGCAGCAACATGAGGCAAAGCTGGATAGGAACCCAAAGGATTACAGATAGTTCTCAACTTACAAGAGTTCGTTTAGTGACTGTTCAGAGTGACAACGGCATTGAAAAAAGTGACTTATGAACATTTTTCACACTTATGACCGTTGCAACATCCTCACGGTCGCAGGATCAAAATTCAGATGCCTGGCAACTGGTTCATATTTATGACAGTTCTCACTGGCCTGGGGTCATGTGATCATCTTTTGCGATCTTCTGACAAGCAAAGTCAAGGAGGAAGCCAGATTCACTCAACAACCATGTTACTAACTTAACCACTGCAGGGATTCACTTAACAACTGTGCCAAGAAAGGTCGTAAAATGGAGCAATATAAATTTTGAGCTCAATTATGGTTGTAAATTGAGGACTACCTGTACTGATTCTGTGGTCATTGTGGTTTTTCATTTTCGTTCTGGATTCCAAGAAGGGAGGGGAAAAAATGGGCAGAATATGCCATCCATCCAGGTCCTTTTTTGATGGCTGGGAAATTTTTAAAAATGGCTAGTCCAAAAGTTGATTCGGTCACTACTATGCACAGCGATGTATGAATTAATCAAGGGAATGGTGGCATTAGCCAATCATGTCATGCAAACACAATTATAATCTACTTTATTTTCTGTTTAGAGAGTGACCTTTCCTTCTCTGTGTGTTGAGACTCAGGGCTGGTACATTATGATCAATGTACCACGGACTAAATACCGGCTATGCATGGAGTCATTCATTGCCGTAATTACCCGGGAATGCCAAATTTGTGCACCAACAACCCTGTAATTGCAAAACAGGAAACTGGAGAAGAGTGATTAAGAAGAGTTTTACCAGCATTGTAAATCGATGCATTAGTGGTATTAAATTAATAGCTAGTTTAACAGTTTGTCCCATTCTATCATTACCTTAAGCTTTTGTGGTATCATTCCCTCATTAAATATTCTTGAAGAGGATTTCACTTGAGTTAGAGTCTTTAAATTACTATGCAATCAATCTACCTTTTTAATGAGTTTATTCCCATTTTAAAGGTGTTAATTAAAACTGGCTAGGGAAGAGATGGATATAGTAAATGCATAAAGCAATGACCAACTTGGAAGGTTAGAGATTTGCCATCCTTAAGGATATTCACTTTGGTAGACCCAGCTGTTTTGAACAACTTTCGTCCAGTCTCCAACCTTCGCTTTCTTGCGAAGGTTGTTGAGAGTGTGGTGGCGCAT
Source organism: Vipera ursinii (assembly GCF_947247035.1). Lineage (NCBI taxonomy): Eukaryota > Metazoa > Chordata > Lepidosauria > Squamata > Viperidae > Vipera > Vipera ursinii. The sequence continues at coordinate 229,426,502 of NC_139513.1, forward strand.
CAGCTCCCTCTAGTCCTGGATGAAGCGGATTATCTGGACCCCTACCAATCGGGTTTCAGGCCCGGGTACAGCACGGAGACGGCATTGGTCGCTCTGGTGAATGATCTCTGGAGGGCGCGGGATAGGGGATATTCCTCTGTCCTAGTCCTATTAGACCTCTCAGCGGCTTTCGATACCATCGACCATGGTATCTTGCTGCGGCGTCTCAGGGGATTGGGAGTGGGAGGCACAGTTCTTCAGTGGTTCTCCTCCTATCTCCTGGGACGCTCGCAGTCGGTGTTGGCAGGGGGGCAGAGATCGGCCCCTAGGTCTCTCGTTTGTGGAGTTCCTCAGGGGTCGGTTCTCTCGCCTCTCCTGTTCAACATCTATATGAAACCGCTGGGTGAGATCATTCGTGGTTTTGGAGTTGGGTATCATCAGTATGCCGATGATACCCAACTTTTCTTTTCGACCCCAAACCACCCCAGTGATGCCCTCGCCGTGATGTCCCGTTGCCTGGAGGCGGTTCGGGTCTGGATGGGGAGGAACAGACTTCAACTCAACCCTGACAAGACTGAGTGGCTGTGCATTCCGGCATCCCGGGACATTCAAAATGTTCCATCTCTTTCTATGGGGGGTGAGCTCTTACCCCCCGTGGATAGGGCTCGCAACTTGGGAGTCCTCCTAGATTCACGGCTTACCCTGGAAGATCATATAGTGGCCGTGACTAGGGGGGCTTTCGCCCAGGTTCGCCTGGTGCACCAGTTGCGGCCCTATCTGGACCGGGATGCCCTGTGTACGGTCACTCATGCGCTCGTGACCTCTCGCCTTGACTACTGTAATGCTCTCTACATGGGGCTTCCCTTGAAGACCACTCGGAGGCTCCAACTGGTACAGAATGCGGCCGCGAGAGTTGTCTTGGGAGTTTCCCGGTACTCCCATGTTACACCTTTGCTCCGCGAGCTGCATTGGTTACCAGTTGTCTTTCGGGTGAGGTTCAAGGTGTTGGTTACGATCTTTAAGTCCCTACATGGCATGGGTCCGGGATACCTCAGGGACCACCTGCTGCCGGCATCGATTCCCCTCCGCCCTGTGCGTTCCCACAGAGAGGGCCTCCTCAGGGTGCCGCCAGTCAGGGAATGCCGACTGGTGGCCCCCAGGGGGAGGGCCTTCTCTGTGGGCGCCCCGGCATTATGGAATCAACTGCCGGTGGAGCTCCGGATGGCACCAGACCTCCAAACTTTCCGTCGGGGCCTGAAGACCCACCTGTTTGAAATAGCTGGTCTGGCCTGATGGGGGATTATGGGTTTTTAATTGTTTTTTAAATTTGTATTACTGTTTTAATTGGGCATGGGTTTAATCTTTTTTTAATTTTTGTATTGTCTTTTTTATATATGCCCTGTGAACCGCCCTGAGTCCCTACCAAGGAGAAGGGCGGTATATAAATCAAATAAACTATAAACTATAAACTATAAACTAGATCCACATTAATAGGAAAAACTTCCTGCCGGAGAATGCACCAAGAAAAAGTTTGTTGTCTCATGAACCTGAGTTATCTTGAATAGTTATTCTGTCCTCTAAATGCATGTCTCTATCCTCTGATAACCAAGGTGTACATACTTAATAAGAATCTGATTTACTATCTGAAATAGTCATGGATTTTGATCTGCATCTGAGATTCCTTCCTTCATTCCAACCACCCCTTATTGTCAGAGACCATATAAAATAAAAGGACATTGACAGGGGCTATAAAACTGTTTTGTTTTTTTCTTCAGGAAGGAGGGATGAAAAGACCCCAAGCAAATTTAATTCACAAGCTGGGAAATGGAAATGTCATTGCTTCACTTGGAGGGTTAATCACTTTCTAATTTAAACTGGCAAATTTTATAATGACACTGTGAAATTAGCAGCATTTTATTGTGTTAATTATCTACAGGACACTACATCATTACTTCTAATAAATGTAAATGAGATTGTCTCTCCTAGGACAATATAGAGACAAGGTGAATTTTTATTGGCTAAATCCTATTTACTTGATTCCAGGCAAATCTTGCCTTTGTCTTCTCCAAGCCAAACAATAAAATATATCAAATGATTTATTGCACTGCATTGTATTGTCTGGATCTGGTTCTCATTAAAGTGTCAATATTTTGAAGAAAGTCAAATTTTCCCACAAGAGCAAGTTTTGTGCTCCATATGCAGGTTTAAAAATGTAAACTTATCAATAATTACATTTTTAGGGATAAGAATAATTTCAAACATCTTTATAATCTGCTCCTCCATTACAAAACTGAAGAGAGCAAATACTGCTGAACAGAATGAAGCTTATGTCTACCTAAATAATTTTGCACAGACCATATATATGTCTGTCAGCTCAAAGGAGTGAAGCAGGTGTGTACTGTACAACCATGGCAACTTTAAGACCTGTGGACCTCAACTCCCAGAATACCCCAGCAAGCCATGAATTCTAGGAGTTGAAGTCTACAAGTGTTAACATTGGCAAGACTGGACATCCCTAGACTAAAGAGGTTGTTTTGGGGTATTTGATAATTCACATATTCTGTATTGCTCTTAAATGAAACTTTTTGCATTAAATAAGGGGTCTGTGAAAAGGTATTAATTCAGTCATTGATTATCTCTGTGAGACAGACAATTCCAATCCATTTTCATGTTTTTGAAAAATCAATTTTAAAAAAATTGAAAACCATCCGGACTGGTTTTCAGCTTTCCCTAATGTATGGGACTGTTGAACACCATTTCTCCAGGGAATAATTTTTAATGTAAGCTCCCTGAGCAATCATTTTTTTAAATCTATATTTTCTAAATCATGAGCTTTGTTGCATACATTTACTAAGTGTAAGTCTTTTTATATTTACGTTTCTTAGAATTTTAGAGATTGAAACATTGTTAAGTCATTGCCCCCTCCTCAACGCAGGAAGCCAAATTAGAAAATCCCAACAGATGTCAACCTTTGACATAAAAATATAAATTGCAAATTGAATGAGTGAAATGCGCATCATGTAAAATAAGAATGCGTGGCCTAAAAAATAAGATCAATATAAACTTACATACTTATTCTAGAACAAGAACATAGATGACAATGCACAAATTACTGAACTACTGCACTATTTTGTTTTGCAAGCAAAGCTTTGCTTAAGAATTGGATTTAACAGCTTCAGTCACCCACAGAACACTGTTTGTAAGAGGGTGAGCTTTTTGGTAGAAGCATACTTGCCAATTAAGTTAAAACGCGATGGATGAATTAAGAATAATCCAAAACTGGGATTTGGAGATGGGAAGGAAATCAACCCATGCAAGAAAACAAACTCCAGAATTAAAAATCAGTAGACTGCTGTGGCAAAACAATTTGGTCCTGTTGCCAAGAAAATTGAACGGAAATGGCTACAATGTTTAGACAGGTTTTGAGTTGCCAGAGAGCAGTATCCACACTATAGTGGCAAGATGGCAGTTGGACCACAGTGATTAAAGGCTATCTCCTTTTAAACATGTATTAAAGGAACAAAGCAGTAGAGCTTCAGTTGCAATTGGACAGACACTACGACAGGTCCTGTTTTGATTTAACATTTACCCCTAACCTTCTCCTCCCTGTGTATGCTATTGGTACCAAATGATGCCTGCCAGGATTTTGCTGGAAAAGAACAATGAACTTTTATGAATGGAGATGGAGGTGAGGGCATGGCTAGGCCAAAGCTCAAGGAACTTGATGTGCCAAGTATAAAAGAAGACTTTCCTATTTTATGAGGACACATACATATAAGGAACACTGGATGTGAGAAGCATGAAATAAGAACTGTGAAAGCAGAAATGAAACCTACTATTTTACTATGGTTGAATTCAGGACATGGCAACCTTTGAAGACTGAAACAGGGATGACACTAAAAATGGGGACGCAAAGTAAGTGTTTGGCCTTATTTCAGTGAATGACGTGACCATAACTTTTACAATTAATGGTTAATTGGTAATCAGTGTTATGCAAGTGCATGCCAGGGCATGTTGTAAAGCTGAAAGACACTGAAAAATTCAGTTGGAAACTGCAAGGTCTAGAATGGCTGTAGTGCTACTACTTAAAACCCCTCAGAAAAGTCTAGAATTACTGTAAGATTTGATCTGGGTAAATGCAATAATGCAGGGAATAGGGTAACAGAGTTTTACCAGTAAAGGAGAATATTTGTAGCATAAGGTTGAAGTGAGGGCTCCTTGATGCTCACTGAGATTGGTTGTTTTCTTGCAGACGTTTCATTATCCCAAGTAGGTAACATCATCAGTGCTAGTCTGTTCAATTGTCACAGTGTCTGTTCAATTGCAACAGAGTTTTGTGACAAGAATTATTTGTTCATTGCTTCAAGGACCATAAAAGTGAACTTTTACAGCTTAACATCACTGGATAGACAACACAGAAGTTGGAGAAATGCAATCTACTCAGCCAGGATATTTTTAGGTACAGATTGTCGAACAGACCATAAATTATTGGTGTCAAATATACAGGTTAAACTTAAGAGAACTAAACAGAGTTGGAGTGCCAGCAACATTTTACTCGGAGCACTTACTGTTAGAATGTAAGATCAATATAAAGAATAGATTCACACTTAACCTAGGTGAAAAACCTATAGACTTATAGAAGGAGCTAAGAGAGACATTGTGAAAAACTAAGCAGTTTGAAAGAAGAAAAGATCTTTGAGATCAGGTTATCACAATAGCTATGGAAATACAAAAGTGAAAGCTTCGGGCCCCAAGAGGAATAGATGCTGTCTGAATACAGACTTCAGAAAATCTTTTTCAAGCAAGAAAGGTCAAAGAAAACATTTCAGTCAAGAATATCAACAAATGAGGTAAGTTTTTGAAACCGATAAAATATTGTTGTTACCTGCTGTATAACTTTTACATGAAGCTGTTGGGAACAGTCATATATTCATTCATTATGAAAGGGTAATATCAATACGCTAACGATACCCAGATATACATCACTCTTGGATATTGTAACGATTTGGATGGGGGGAAAAATAGGTGGGAAATAAATCCTAACAAGAATGAATTACCATTTGTCCTTGTCATCTCCTGGTTAGATGATTACAATGTTCTACATGGAACAAAATTTGAAATCTATTTAGAACCTACCTTGATCCCAAATGTAGCAGCCTGCTTGCTGGTGAGTTGCTATTTACTTTTATTTAAAGGAGCCATGGTGGCACAATGGTTAGAATGCAATACTGCAGGCTAATTCTGCAGACTGCCAGCAGTTCAATCCTGACCAGCTCAAGGTTGACTCAGCCTTCCACCCTTCCAAGGTTGGGAAAATGAGGACCCAGATTGTTGGGGACAAGATGCTGACATTTGTAAACTGCTTAGAGAGGGCTGTAAAGCACTGTGAAGCAGTATATAAGTCTACTATTTGTAAGACTAATGCTGCAGGCTGTGCATTTGATGACAACAGGCTTCTGGGTACAATTCAAAGTTATGTTTTTGATCTTTACAGCTTTCCATGTCATCTTGTACCTGCAGGAACATATTCTTCAAGTAGATGGGTATGTCTAGTTTAATGAAGAGAAGGACTAGGGGTGACATGATAGCAGTGTTCCAATATCTCAGGGGCTACCACAAATACAGTAAGAGGGAGTCAAGCTATTCTCCAAAGCGCCAGAAGGCAGGACAGGAAGCAACAGATGGAAACTAATCAAGAAGAGAAGCAACCTAAAACTAAGGAGAAACTTCCTGACAGTTAGAACAATTAACCAGTGGAACAACCTGCCTCTAGAGGCTGTGAATGCTCCAACACTGGAAGTTTTTAAGAAGAGACTGGACAGCCATTTGTCTGAAATGGTATAGGGTTTCCTGCCTGAGCAGGGGGTTGGACTAGATGACCTCCAAGGTCCCTTCCAACTTTACTATTATGATTATGATTAGATCCTACTCATTCAGTGTACACATTTCAGGTTGGGAAGCTGAAGGTTCTTCTTGCACATGAGAGAAGGTGGGAACCAGGAACATCTTGTTCCTCAGTAATAACCCCCATCTAGATGGAACTTACTGCCATCTGAAATATGTCTGCCTTCATTATTCCTGACATAGCGAAAAACCCTAAAAGTTGACTTATTCAGAAAATCTGTTACAGGTGGTCCTCGACTTAACAGTTCATTTAGTGACTGTTGAAGTTACAGTGGCATTGAAAAAAGTGACTTATGACCATTTTTCACACTTACAACCATTATAACACCCCAATGGACATGTGATCAAATTTCGGATGCTTGGGAAATGACTGAAGTTTATGAAGGTTGCAATGTCCCAGGGTCATGTAATCAATTTTTGTCACTTTCTGACAAACAAAGTCAATAGGGAAGTCAGCCATGTTATTAATGTAACCATTGCAGGGATTCACTTAACAACCATGCCAAGAAAAGTCATAAAATGGGCTAAATTCACTTAACAACTATGTTGCTTACCAACAGAAATTTTGGACTCAATTGCTGTTGTCAGTCAAGGACTACTTCTATTTAAGATCTATCATTGGTGCACTTATTACTTTTATTTTTGAAAGTAATTTATAAAAGGTTTGACAGATTATTTCTCTATCTTTCTGTTTTTCTATGATGATAATTCTGATTTCTGATTATATACCACCAGGATTCTTTCTGGAATGCAGCATTATATAAGTAATTAAGTAACTGTTGCAGGAAAAAGTATAACCAAGATAAATCTGCTCAAGAATAATCCTGACAAAGATCTAATAGAGGTAAATGAAGTTAAAAGAAAATGGAAAATCAATACTGAAATCCTATAAAAATAAGATTATGGATGTGGAATTTATGGAACAGCTGTATGACTGAAATATTAGAAAAGATTGGCACACATACTAAAGGAAATGCAAAGAATGTACAAGTTATTTTACCATTGCACTAATTCATAATGCAAACATGTCTGCTTAACTTCTAATAAGAATAAACAGAAATGGCTAATAAATAGGCAGGTTTTGGAAAAGGGAGAGGGACATGATGTCAGATACTGGAAAGAACAAGAAGAAAGTTTATTTTGGCTTTATTAACTACGGCAAATCTTTTGATTACAGATCATGCCAGAATGAAAAGTTTATCATTGTATTGGCTGTGCTAGATCACCTGATTATTATTGTTCACAGTGACAAAGGAGTTATCGTAAGAACTGAGTTTGGAGAACTAGAGTAGTTCAGAACAGGGAAGTAGATAAGAAAGACAGAGATGGATATACCGTTCAGACCTGCTTAATTTATTAGCAACTGACACTACATGACCTAGTTCAGTTTCTTGGCTTGAATTGGCAGCAGTCATACAGACACACCATAAGTAGATAAGATTCTACTGCATTGCAAATAGGAATGAAGCCATATAGAATCACTGATTGCCTGCAAATAATGAAGGTACAAATGACTTTTATGCCATCAGTGGTTTCATTATTGTTTCCTCCCCTCCTTCCTATTAATTATTGGACTCCTGCCCTGGTACCTGGTGACCTTGAGGGCAGTTAACATGAGTGTGACATCCTGCCTGAGAATCCTTGGCTCTCACTTCAATGATACAATAGGAATAATGGCACTGAGAGAGATAATAACTTAAAATAGCTGTCCAAGCCAAAATTGTCAAAATGCTTGACAATTTGAGATGTCTAGTCAACACCACATTGTTAGCCAAAAATAAATGAGATGAAAAAGTAAATGAAAGCAAAAAAAAATAGAAATAAAAAAAATCTAGGTTAATGTTAATATTAAGAAGAGAAAAATAATGTCTATCGGCATGCCTGGTGAATTTACCATTGGCAGTGAATACATGCATTCAGCGGATAATTTTATTTTCATGCATCATCAGGATTAGATGCAAAGAAGCAACATAATAGAAAATTAATTATAAAGAATAAGGCTGTGCATAGACAAGATTGTGAAGAACAAATTTATTTTTTACTAAGGCAATGTAGTGCTTTGGATTTTATTCAAAAAAAAATATATGCCTACAACCTTTCTGGAATGGACTCAGAAGAAATCCTAACTTCAGTGACAACAAACATCAGACCAGTTAAGCAATTTATGGTAATGTAAGGCTTCAAATGGCAGGAAAGAGGGAAGATCCCTTTAAGTGATAGATCTGGAAATGATTATTAAGAATATCAATCAAAGAAGAACCAGGTCAACACCTGCCACCCTCCCCTCCCCAAATACTGAAGGCTTTCTTAAGGAATTGATCAGCAAATAGAAGCTTTCATTATTTTGCCTATGTAATGAGAGCAAAGAACAGTAGAGAGAGATTGCTGACTTGAACAGCTAAGAAATACTGCTGAAGACAGGTTAGGGTGGAGAACATTTACCCCAGAAGTCATCACTTAAACTCAACTCAACACACCTAATTGTTCTTCTAAATGCTGTATGTTTCAGATGATAAAATAAGAATCCTTACTAGTATGCAGGGTAAAAAATTATTCAACTAACATTCCTCCCTTTGGGGGAAAGAGAACTGGGTGATTGGAAATAGGTTGCAAAATATGGTGTCTAGTCCTCATTATTATTATATTCTAGGATTACATTCAGTTCCTTTCTGGAAAATACGGTAGATTTATCCTCGCATGAGCACTGAGATGGTTGTCTTATTGTTTGATGACATGGCCTCATAATGGCAATAGCAATAGTAAAGCAATAGCTCTTAGACTTACAGTATATACGACTTCATAGTGCTTACAGCACTCTAAGTGGTTTACAGAGTCAGCATATTGCCCCAACAATCTGGGTTCTCATTTTACCAACCTTAGAAGGATGGAAGGCTAAGTCAACCTTGAGCCTGTGTGAATTAAAATGCTGGCACTGAATTAAACTACTGGTAGATTTAACTTGCAATACTGCATTCTAATCACTGTGCCACAACAACTCTTTAATAAATAGTCACTTCTGTGCTAGCCTGCCACTAAGACAGACTGAAACTAGAACAAACCAATCCACTAGGAAAGCAATGAATGGTGGGAGAATCTCTCCTCTAGGTGAGCTTTCTATGTTGTATGGAGTCAAGATCTGCAGAGCTTCAATAGACCCTTTACAGGACCATTCCCTCCCTCCCATTCTGTGCCTCCACATTTCTTTGATTGCAAGACAGATCAGAACTTTTTTGAGAAAGATTTTTCTTTTAGGATCAGGGAAACATTAACCTCTAAGAACCCCTTTTGTTTCTATCCGACATGTTTTCCCTTTTTTCCCCATCAAAAGGAGATTCTTAACCTTCTCCTCTCCATGTCCTTTTTCTTAACTTAGCACATTGGAGAATAGAGTTGCTGCTGCTGGGGCCAATGGAGAAAGGAGAGATGGGTGATCAACACCTGGCCAGGTGAGGAAAAAGTGAGACAGTAGGAACGAAGAGTCTCCTTACCCCTTCATTGCTTCTTGTTCTTCCAACAGCAGCATTATTAAATGGTTGTCTTTCTGCCAGCCTTGTTTCAAAGGCAAGGCAAGAGGATCATTACGGGAATAGTGGTTTTCAAAGTAAAATATTTTCTTCCCATCAAAAGAACAGAAGGCTAAATTTGATGAAATTAAATGTGGAAGTTAATATTAGCAAGTATGTATCCGAACTGCCAGCCCAAATGTTGGAGGTGTGGCAGTGAAGATGCAATGTATTTTCATATATGGTGGACCTGTAAAAAGGTTAAAGCTTTTTGGATTAAAATGTGGTGGAACATGCAAAAGATATTCAAGAAAAGGATAAAGTTTTGTCCGCAACTGTTTTTACTGGGCATTATTACTGATACTACTGTTGTGGACGCTAAGCTGATGTTGAACTTAATTACGGCAGCGAGACTTTTAGTAGCGCAATATTGGAAGAAGGAAGAACTGCCGACTATAGAAGAATGGACTTTAAAAGTCTCCAATCTGGCGGAAATGGCAAAGATTTCAGCGTACTTGAAAGATCAAACACAACAGAGATATATTGTGGAGTGGAGAAGATGGATTGATTATATTCAGAATAAATATGGGACTAAAAAGTTTCATCTAGCATTTGAATAAGTACTGATGTGATATTTATATTGCTTGTAGTTATTTTATAAGAGTTAAAGTGCGATAGATTTAATATTTTATTGTTGTTTGCATAAGGTAGACTATGATTGCTTGTATTTTTATACCCTGTATTGAGCTCTGGGAAGTCGGGGAGTGGGGAGGGGGAAGGGAGGGAGGTGTTGGGGAGGGTTGGGGAGAGGGGAGGGGGTTGGGAAGGGTTTTGTCTTTTTAAAAAATGTATTGTAAAACTTTTCAGTAAAAAAATGTGGAAGTTAACAAAGCACCTGTGTTCCATAGGTTAGAACAAATAACTCCTACGATGTCCAATCCAATACCAATAGTAGGCCTACAAACAGGATGTACTACACACATTCCTTTTTCAAGGTGCAATGCTGGAAGTAGAATATAGTTATTATTTTACAGAAGAGCATTGCTATACATTGTAGGCAACTCTAGGAAGATCATGATCTTGAAACCTGGCTAAGAAAACCCTGACCTAAATGAATCCTGAGGTAATGTGTAATGTGTAATGAATTTAAAACCAATTATCCTTTGGTTTCCTCTCTGAGCCATCATGTGTCATTCCACTTATTGGCCGGGAATAAGTTAGTTATTTTTTTGTCTCTTCTTTTCCCAGAATTGTTTTCTTGCTCCTCATCATTATGCAATGTGCAGACAAAGGCAAATTCACATGTTGTTGTTTTTTAAAAGCAAGTTCACCTTGATACGAAAGGAATGTGCACAGATTTCTAGATCAATAGATTACACAGGACTGAAAATCCTATACATTAGCCAAGCAAGAATTCAGGACCTCTTTATGATATTCTAGGACCTCTGCCACATTGCAACATGAAAAATTATCAGCCACCTTTCCTTTAAACTAAAGCTAGAACATTCAGAACTCTTATTTGCACTGTTAAAATTGTAGTTATTGGCCATTGAAGGAAGAATTGGGAAGAATTGCAGCTGTGAAAATGAATGTTTTACCTAAATTCTTGTTCTTGTTTCAAATGATACCTATACTTAAAAAGACTCAAATTTGGAGGGATGGCAGAGAGGTATTAATAAATTTATTTGGGCAGGGAAAAGACCAAGAGTTAAACTTAAGATAATGCAAGATGTACGTGAAAGAGGTGGTCTTAAAATGCCCAATTTTAAATTATACTATGAGGCTGCAGCATTATCATCAATTAGTAACTTAACACAAGGGAGATTATTGAATATTGAAGGATATGATTTGTTATATGGTTGGCATGCTTATTTATTGTATGACAAAAAAGTGGATAATGTTTTTAAGACACATATATTAAGATATATCCTGTTGCGAGTTTGGAAAAAATATCGTTATAAGTTGAATTTTAAAATTCCAATTTGGGCAATACCTAAACATGCGATAGAAAATATAAATGTGGGATTTAAGCATGATGTGCTTACATATAAAGAAATTCTTAGATTGGAAAGAAATGTATGGCAATTAAAGCCATTTAATATTTTAAAAGAAGAAAACATAGTACAAACTTGGTTTCAGTATGAGCAGTTACAAGCTAGATGGAAACAGGATCAGAAAACTGGTATTTCCATAGTAGATGAAAATTTGGTTAAACAAATTAGAGATCAAAGTCCTGCACATATAAGAAGGATATATCATGTATTGATAGAAATAGACTCAGAAACGGAACTTGTTAAAGATTGTATGATAAAATGGGCCCAGAATAATCAAGAATCAATAACGATGGATACTTGGGAAACAATCTGGGTCAGAAATGTAAACTTTACACAGGCACAAAATTTAAGAGAGAATTTTTATAAGGTGTTTTATAGATGGCATTTAGATCCTAAGAAATTGGCATGTATGTATCCAAATTATCAGCCTAAATGCTGGAGGTGTGGTTGTGATGATGCAACGTATTATCATATATGATGGATTTGTAAAAAAGTTAAAGCTTTTTGGATTGAAATTTGGTGGAATATACAGAAGATATTTAAGAAAAAGATAAAGTTTTCTCCATAATTATTTTTGCTGGGTATTACTATAGACTGTACTGCTATAGAAACTAAATTGATGTTGAATTTAATAACGGCAGCAAGACTTTGGGTAGTGCAATATTGGAAGAAGGAGGATTTGCCTACTATAGAAGAATGGACTTTAAAAGTTTTGAACCTGGCAGAAATGGCATGAATTTCAGCATATTTGAAAGACCATTCGCAACAAAGACATATTTTGGAATGGAGAAGATGGATTGATTACATTCAGAATAAATATGGGACTAAAAAGTTTCATTTAGCATTTGAATAAGTATTAGATTTATAAGATTTATTATTATTTAGTTATTTTTAAGGAGAGTTAAAGTGCGATAGGATTTAAAGTGTTATTATAGTTAGTTAGCATATTATAGTTTAAGATTGTTAGGGTCAATACCCTGTACTATGCTCTGGGAAGTTGGGGGTGAGAGGGGGAGGGAGGGGAAATTGGAAAATGTATCTGTAAAACTCTTTAATTTTTTAAAAAAAGAAAGAAAATGTGCCTTCCAGAGAGTCAGCAGTGGCTGATTCTTATGTCATTCTTATGTCAAGAAGGAGCAGGATTAGGTATTTTCAATGTTTTTTACCAAGCCTTTACCCTTTTCAATGTGTATATGTCAATGTATTTGTGTATACAGTTCCTAATCCACAATATGAAGCTGAAAAGGTTGCTGAAATTGTTCTACACAGGTGAAGCAAACCTTCCCATAATGTTCCTAAGCAAACATAGATATGTCTACATAGTCATTCAATACTATGTTGGATTCTAAGGAGGCATAACCGTTATTGTTTCTCAAAACTCTCTTTCTGTAGGTATTCTTAAATAATTTTGCTGTTAAGTAGCATGGGTGTTGATGTTTGCTGGATGATTTGCAGAAGGCAATGGAGACTTCATCACAGAGAAATAGATAAACTGAATTGGGAGACACAAAAGAGCAAAATAAGGCAAGAGGGGTGCCTGGGAATTTACTATGGCTGGATTTATTTGTCCATTATAAGCAAAAAAAAGGAAAAAAAAGAATTGGTTCATGGGAAAATCATCCAAAGGAAAGGGGTCACGATTCAGTAGAAGTGATCATAATTGGCCTTTGGAAAAAAAATCAGAGCAGGCAGATGCTAATCTTAATGCCAGTCTTCATTCCAAAAGAAAGCCAGAAATAGGAAACAATTACCTGCGCTGTTTCACTGGAACAATTTAGGTGATTAAAGTTCCAAATGTGGTTAAGCACTTGGTGGAATTAAATGTAAACGAAAGAGCTAACATCTGCTGTAGTGTCTCAGCAGTATGCCATTGCAATCCTGAAGCAGGTTTGGGATCACTCCAGATGTATGCAATCAGAAAAAAAAAAGATCAAAGGAATATCCATTCTCAGAGACAACTTGGAGGCGCTTAATTTGTTTTTTGCAAGAATACAGCTTGCTGACTAAAAGAGCAATTAGGAAAGTGACTCAGAGATTTCATAAAATGGAATATCTGATCTCAAATCCAGGACAAGCATTTTTTGATGCATAGGAATATCCAATCTGGATCCACTCTGTATGCTATTTAAAACATGTTAAATGCAATAGTGTAGATAATACTAGCTAAACTGCCTTAGGCAGCCTATTGGTAGGACCAGACAGAAAGGTTTAAGCAAAAAAATATTTCATAGGCTCAAACATCTTGAAATGAATGAAGCTTCCATCACTGCTCCATATTTGTGTACTTTATTCCAGAACTAGAAGGTTACCAATAACTGGATGAAGGGAGACAGTTACTACTGACAGTAGTAGTGCTAAGAAGGTAATATGATGATGGTGGTGGCTTCTTTGGTAATTCTTTCTGAGCACCTGGTTGTTCCTTTTACTGGGTCCCTCAAGAACCCAGCCACATTTCCTGTATTGAAACAACATTCATTGGTCAAGCCTACCAGGTTCTTTAACTGGAAGGAGAAGCAGAGATGTTCCCTCACCTTATGTTCAAGTAGCAAAATGCCTTGTGTTCAGAATTTTCAGCCCCTGCAAATTCAAGATTTTGGAGTCAGCATTAAAACTAGTAATGCATAATCCGGGGGACACTTCAACAATACTTGCTAATTTAATAATGTCAGAGAAGATTTCTCCTAAATTTTGCTCAGTAATAAACCTCTCTTTTAAGGTGAAATGAGTTTGGGGCTACTTTTAAAAGATTTTTAAGGACAGGAGGGAAACTACGAGAGCATATCATGGAGTGTTTGACTTAATTAAACATAAATCCACAAAAATTCAGGCACCCCAGCCATGCTTAACATAACTGAAAGAACTGTTTGAGTAAGTATCTAGAAGGCTTGAAGGAAGAAAAGCTAGGGATCTATTTTACTTGGATTGTAGAAAATGCTTTCTGATACAATGCAGAATAGAAGGTTAATCCATAAAATGATAGTTAAATACACTAGGAATTTGAACTGCTTGACTGGATTAAACAGTGACTTCTCAATCAATCTATGGAAGATAAAATAAAATATACAGTCCCGCTCCTGGCTTTTTTTTTCCATGTCAGCACACAGCACTTGGAGTCATGTCCTAACAAAGATACAACTGGATTAGAAATAACATAAAAGGTAAAGGTAAAGGTACCCCCCGCACATGCATGTTAGTCGTTTCCAACTCTAGGGGCCAGTGCTCATCTCCGTTTCAAAGCCGAAGAGCCAGCGCTTGTCCGAAGACGTCTCCATGGTCATGTGGCTGGCATGACTAGATGCCAAACGCACACGGAACGCTGTTACCTTCCCACTGTAGTGGTCCCTATTATTCTACTTGCATTTTTACATGCTTTTGAACTGCTAGGTTGGCAGAAGCTGGGACGAGTAACAGGTGCTCACTTTGTTATGCGGCACTCGGGATTCAACCCGCCAAACTACCGACCTTCTGATCGACAAGCTCAGCGTCCTAACCCACTGAGCCACCACGTCCCTTTTTAGAAATAACATAGGTGGGATAAATAACTCAGTTGCTTCCAATCCAAATGAAGACATAAAAGAATGTAAATAGGACTGATCCACATGTTTTAAATACAATTTATCTACAATTAGAATACAAACTATTTGCAACATGGGTACTGGTCTTCAGGCTAATGCCAGGAAGTTTAACTATTTTGGCTCATAGTTTTAAGGTCTGTCACTGATAATCTAACAATTACAGAAATTACAGCCAATAACATCTACAAGGTCTAGTTTTAAGAACAATAAAGCTTGGTATGCCCTACAAGCATCTCATTCCTCTTTGGTCATTATGACTCAGAGTCTTCTTTCTTTAATCTCCTAGAAGCTTCAATGTGGACATCAATATCCCTGTTTTTTTCTCTGTTTCCTCAACGTTGCCAGTTATACCCAGTTCTCGGAATCTCTGCTTCACTCCTAACCTTACTTTTGTTCCTAAAGGATACTTTTGCCTTATCAATAAGTAGAAGAACCATCGGCCAATCAGAGAGGAAACAGGCAGACTTGTGCATTCCAAATTGTCAATTACTTTACTCATTTGTTTTTTATCTGGGTTAAGGAGGTGGGAATAAAACATCCAATAATTGTTTGCAATTTACAGTCTCAGGCCTCGGCACAATACAACCAAATACCTTCTTGGTATTCCGCAAAGTCTCTCTTTGTGACGTCTGCTTCTTGTCTGATTTCTGCCTTTTGCGAGACCAAAGCTTATTTGCTGTCTATTCACACCAAGAACACAGAGCATTTGGTTACATTTGAATGTTATCTAAAGTGTTGAAACATCTGAGGAATTTTGAGTATGTTATTAGCATCTAATGTATCTATTTTTACAAAATGTGTGTGCTGTCTCGGTCGTAGTCTCCGGGTGGCTTACAACTAGGTCAATAGCATAACTGTAAACAAGGCAGAATGCAGTAATTCTCATCTCAAGCAAAGCTAAATATCAGCATCAGTGGGAAAACCATTGCAGCAAGAAGACTCCCATAATGAACACCAGATGACACAATTGTAGTTCAGGATGTAAGAGGAACATTTGTTCCCCCAAACCTCCATAGAGCAGGAGTGTTTTAAGTGTTAGCAAAAAGGGAGCCTTCTCCCTCTGGGATACAAAATGTTCCATAGAGAACAGGCTATACCGGAAAAGGTTCATTTCACAGGACTCTTTTCACTAGCTTCCAGAAGGTAGAAACTCGCAGCGTGAGCTTTCTGCTAGTTTACACTGGCAGGCAGATTTTATAAGCAGTAGTTTGTCTTGAAAGTACCCAGGATTGAGGCTTTGTGTCTGCGCGTTTGTGTGCATGGTTGACTCCTAAGGACTGCCTGGACTAATCCCTGTAGTTTTCAGGATTTCAGAAATGATTTGCCATTCCCTTCTTCCAAGGGTTGACATAGAGGGACTGGCCCAAGTTCCCCCCCATCTGCCTTCATGTCTAAGGCAGGACTAGAACTCATAGTCTTCTGTTTCTAGCCTGATGCTTTAACCACTCTGCTGAACTGACTCTCTCTAGAGGTTTTTCAGAAGTGGCTTTTCATTATTTCCTTTCTAGGGCTGAGAGACAGTGATTGGCCTAGGGTCATTCAGCTGGCTTTCTGTGCCTGTGGTGGGATGTGAACTCACAGTCTCTGGATTGGTAGCCTAATGTCCACACCAAACTTGCTCTCTTGTTATGCCCTTACAGGTAGATATATTAAGCTACATAATTATGAAATCTCTGTGTGAAAGCAAAAGGGTTTTATAAACATTAAGCAAAGAATATGCACAGGAAAGAGAAAGTATTTCAACATATCACATTTAAGTGTAGTCCTGCCACAAATATTAAAGTGAATACTTTGCTGTGTATTGAATTGGAGTTAGGGTTAAAATGCTTATTTTTCAAATAATTTTACTCATTTATAACATAAAATGAGTAAAATTATTTGAAAAATAATAATATATAAAAATAATAATATATAAAAATAATAATATATAAAAGCAAATAGTAAGGGACAACATTAAATAAACATTAAATAATATATAAAAGCAAATAGTAAGGGACAACATTAGGGAAAGTGGAGAAGGGGAAAGAAAGAAACTAAAGCCGTTGACTTCCGACTTCCTCTGTTGCAGTAAAATAAGACACTAAGATCGAATCTCAACTTTTTACATTTCTATAGTAGTATGAACTAGCCGTTTCTATATCCACAAATCAACCCAATCAGTAAAACCCAAAATCATAGTATCATTTTTTTTCCACCTCAAGCAGAGGGGTTAAATGCTTCTAATTATCCCTCCACTTCTCTCCCTCCCAAAAGATTTGAACAAAAGATATGCAAGTAGATGTTTAAAGTAGACACAAATACAGAAATAGGTGGAGATTACCATTATTAATAAGAATATTAACACAATGTCTTTAAATTGCAATAAAGTAGATGTGGGAAATTTAGAGAATTGAGTAACCATGGAAAGAATTTTGGAACTTTGTTAGGTAACCCAGTCAAAATATCTGAATAGCAGATGTAAGAACGAAAGAAAAATAGGAAAAAATACGTCAATTTGTTGCGACCCCATTTCAGCTACTTGATTCAAGTTTAGTAAAATACTATTTGAAATTAGGAAAGGATGCAAATAAGTGCAACCCAAGTGGTTGTGTTGCTAAAGTAGCTTTCCTGTGAGGAAAAGTTACACGCCCAAAGCTTTTTAACTGATTAAGATGGGAGAGAGTGAAAAGAGTGAATATGACAGGAAAAAAGAAAGTCCTATCTCAAAATGCTAGAATCTATGGTTATCCAATGCAGCTAAACAGTGGGAAAGTCAAAACAGACAAAGGACATTGTTTCTGTTCTGTACCAGCCTGCTACCGGCCCTGCAGAAAAGGCAGGGACAACCCCTTTTACAAGAAGGCAAGAGGCTGGAATTAAGCCTGCCAAATTTATGAATACAAAAACAAACAGAACAAGACACGAACCAAGAAACAGGAGCTTTTCAAGCGGTTGTCTTCAGCAAACCAGCCCTCCCACGCATTCCCTTTTTATACAGTTCAGGGCGTGGCTTCTCTCTGCCTCCTTCTGAGGTGCCCCATTGCCTTCCTCTGTTTACTCCTGATTGACTGCCTCCTGCATCGGGCGTCCTTGAACAGGGCCAGCTGTGGGTCATCTTCATCCACGCTGTCAGGCTCACACAGCTGGGTCTCCGTCGTGACCAGGTGGGAGGGGCCTGGCTGAGGGCTCTGCGGAGTCTCAAGGACATCATCAGCAAGCTCTTCAACACCCCCCTCCTCCTCCTTTGAGTCGTCCGACCCAACTGCCGAACCCACAGGCTGACCCTGAATCACAACAGTTTCTTCATACAACAGTGAAATTAAGGAAGTCAAAGATGAGCTATAGGAGGGGTTTGATCAATTTATGGAGAATAGGACCATTAATAACCATTAATTCTAATGATTATACTTATGAGACCCTGTGCAATTCATATAAACTGATGGAGAATGCTGTTGTGTCCATATGTGCTCATATCTTGCTTTGCTAGGTTTCTTGGAGAACAGAAAATTGCAGTAGACAATTGGGGTGATTCAGCAGGATTATTTTTAACTTTATTCCACCCGTCTTAGTTTGTTACCTTTTACAAGAACGAAAAGGTTTTAATTCTTGGTTCTTTAATCAGTACTCCATCTTTTCTTTTGATATATGAAATTATTGTGCCAATAATGAGTAGGGTCAATTTAATTATAACTTTTTCCACTGCGTAGGTACTTAGCTCCCTAGTAATTAATTGCCCTCCTTGGAAAATATAATATAAACTTAATAGAGTTCAAAGACTGGAAGTATTTTCTTTTTTTAAAAAAAAAGCTAATAAAATATTCTGGAAATCAAATATTAGTAGTCTTAAGTCATAAATTTTACATCAGACTGTGGCCTGTAAAATAAGGGGGAAAAGACCATCTTTTTCCTGGATTGCAATAATTTATCAGATTTCAGATCTTGATTTATTCACAAAATTGCTATCAATCCAAAATAATTCCTTCTTCAGTTTTCTATGAGCATAATCCAGTCAAAATTAAATCCTTTTAAGTCCACTAACCACTGAGCTCTAGAGCAATAAGAAATTCTTAGCTGTGATGGAACTGTAAAATTACCTTTATTGCAAATTGAAAAGATATCCTATGGACTGGTGAACTTGATATTTATAGACTAAATGTTCATAACTGATAAACAATGAACTAAAAGCCATGCATAGATGCAACACAATTTAGAAAGCTTCCATTAAAGATATGGAAAGACCAGTTTATAGGGAACATCACATGCTGTGATTAAAGATGAAAATACAAAACAAACAACAACAGAGTGGTATTCTTTCTCCTTCTGCCACACACACACACACACACACACAGACACACAGACACACACACACAGACACACACACACACACATATATATATATATATACACACACAGTAAATATATATACTGTATACACAGTATATATATACACAGTATATATATGGATCCTTGGTTTTTCGGGTTTTTCCCCGCGTAGAACTAAAGGTGTAGGCGCAACGTTTCGATGGAATCCCATCCGTCATCATCAGGCTTTAGCTTCCTTCTTCTGGAAGAAGGAAGCTAAAGCCTGATGATGACGGATGGGATTCCATCGAAACGTTGCGCCTACACCTTTAGTTCTACGCGGGGAAAAACCCGAAAAACCAAGGATCCACATACAGGCACCCGCGAAAACCACAGTATATATATATATATATATATACACACACATATATATATATACACACTGCCTTGTATGCAATCAGCCCAGGTTCGAATCTCAGAAGGGTATAGCTGACTGAGGACGACTAAGGAGTCAGAAATGCATCTCAGTTTCCCTTTAATTCTTTGTTAGTAATTTACACACACATATATATATATATATATATATATATATATATACACACAGTATATATATATATATATATATATATATATATATATATATATATATATATATATACATATATATATATATATATATATATATATATATATATATATATATATATACATACAGTATATATATATATTGGCAAACATGCCCTTGTTTGATATGAGATACATATATAGTTTTATTCATTTCTGCTATCTTTGCCCAGGGCAAAAACATGTTCTTAATAATTTAGTCTTACAGATAACTCAGAATCATCATATCAGAGCTTTCGCCTTAAAGCAAAGCTTTTCATGACCTGAACGTCACATTGCAGCTTTAAAATTAATGACCTTGGGAACAGAAATCCATTTCAAATCTCCCTGCCCCTCCCTAGACAATATATTTATATCTATAGATCAGGCCACGGGGACTTAGATTTATCATTTTTCTTACTTGCCAAAGATTGGGAAAGAATGAAACTCAGCTGCCTGTGACTAAGAGCTCGTGAACAGTTCTTCTGAGCTCACTTGGCTGCCAGTTTTCCTAATGCGAAAAGTAAATTACTTCTCATTTGATAGCCAGGTTCAGTCACACCGCAATCATCATCATCCGCTATCTTCTACAAGCACCCTGCTCCCCCGTACATGCTTTATGCAAAGTTTCTTTGATTAGATCCTTCTTTCTCTGTGGTCAAGGATAAAAGTTGGAACTCAGCACATATTCCAGCAAATTCCAAAAAAGAATAAAGCAATCAATGTACACTTGCATCCAAAGATGTGACTGTTTAATAGAAGCCACTTTATCTTGGGCAGGAGTACCTGTCAATGTGAATATCCTTCAAAAGTTCAACTGCAGGACCCCTGCTCATCTGACCCAGAACTTGTTTGAAAAGGTGGGATGGGAGAGAACTACAGTGGCTATAACTTTTCTGAGAAATGAAGAAAATGATTTACACACACACACACACACACACACACACACACACACACACACACATTTTAGCCATCTCCTCCCTGCCCTTAAATATATTTCGGTATGATTCTTACTGGAAATCAGATGGTGCCCTGAAGCAATAGGATTCTGTTTGTTTTTTTGCACAGCTGCCTTTTCAGGTCCTACTGTATGTGTAAATAAATGGTCTTTACAAGATCACTTTGGCAATAAAATAGATCTTGTAAAACAGTCTAAGCCTACAGTGTACAGACCTTGTAAACTCTAAGAGGTCAGGAAGCAGATATAGTGCCGAGCTAAGAATTTAGCCCAAGAGGCAGGAAAAGAAGAAACAGGATATTAGATAAGATCTCAATCTGTGTGGGTTTTAAAAAATGAAGATGCAGATGAAAATTGGAGATCTGGATCCAGGTTGGATTGTTTAATCATGGCCATGGAATAAAAAAAATTGATTAATGCAAGAAGTTAAATCATAAACCGTGTCTTGTGAACTACAGTGGCTGGGTTCACATTTTGCACAAAGATATTGAGGTGTAAATTATTATAATGGTAATGTGTTTTGTGAAAGCAGCTACTGGCTTCAAACAGGATGTCTATTATTTGAATTCATTCTGTATAAATGCTGTTCTGATTTTGAAATGAAGACATGTAAGACAATTTGGAAATAATACTGTGCTTTGTACTGTTTTTATTAATATGCATACTTTTGTATTTCATATTAAAATGTATACATATACATAGCATCATATGCATATGTGTGTGTGTATGTGTGTATTCATGTATGTATATATATATGTATATCCTGTAATGCACATATTTTCGTAAGCACTATTTACAACAGCCTCTACAAAATTCAGAATAGTGCAAATATTGGCTTTGCTTTATTGTTTTGATGTAGTTCGCATTTTTATCTTGGTGTTGCTTTTTTGGTTTATTGTTGATGTTTTAATTCAGCTGTTATCTATCAGAGGGATCACTGTGATGTAAAACATTCAGTTAATCATTATTACTAGATAATTGCATTCTGCATTGTACAAGTTTGCATTAAAATGTGCAGCCATTTTCTTCAAACTTTGATGGAGGAGCAGATGATATGGCTCATGTCATCATCTTAGAGGCTTGCAAACACAAGACTGGGCTGGTCCCATTAGTTGGTTATGAAAGAAGTATCACTATGAAGAATAATCTAATCCAGTTTCCAGTTTTCGGGAGACTGTAGGACCTAGGAAAACAAAACAAAGCTTCTGTGTAACCATGCAACTAAAAGTCCCAGGATTTTGTTCAATTTATTCCAAAGAAAAACAATATACAAAGATGAAACCTAGGCCACTGTATTGTGGTCCATTATGGAGCTCTGCTCTATTCTTCTCTATTTTGAACCTCCTTTCCTTCTCAAAAAGTGTATTGATTATTTCTTTGAGGGAGAAGCCATTGAAATCAATACTTTCTCCAGAATACGTGGAGAAACCAGGATGCCCTTTGAATTGAACTTGATCTTGCTAATTTTATTGTTTCAGATTAAACATATTAAGCCATCAAATCATTTCAATCATGAACTGTTCTTTCTATTATTTTAAAGAAAAGGATGTTGTTAATAGCGTTGTTAAGATTTATGATGCTCCCCCTGAATTTACTACCTTCTTCCTCCCTGTCACAAGGACTGAAAACAGAAGAAAAGGAAGGTTATTGGGCTGCATGGGGGGGGGAAAGAAAAATTCTGAAAATTATGTGTGAGTGGAGGAAACAATTATTACTACAGATCACTAAGTTACTTGTAATAATTTAATTTAATAGTTAAAATAGTTATTTAATTATAATTAAATCTAAATAATTAAACTCTAAATGGCCTGGAATCACCTACCTTTTTTTTTTCTAAAGGGAGGGTGGTGTTTCATTACTAGGAATTTGCAAGCACAAAAGACCAGGTCCACATATGAAGGGTCAGTTAAATTGACTGATTACTAAAAGCCTATGCACAAGAATCTTCTCTACTAATGGTCAGTACCTGCTTAGAATTAGATAAGGTCAAGGGAACTCAAGAAGCATTGAACATAGATTTAGATTTTATTAAATTTATATGCCGCCCTTTTCCCTGAGGACTCAGGCCGGCTCACAACAATAAAAATTAAAAAACATAGAGTAAAAAATGTAAAAGAGAATTAAACAATAAATGCAAAATTACGAGACAATTTAACCCAGTAAAAAGCCTAATTAAAAACCGTAGTCAGTCCAGGCCCACTTGTTGGAACAACTAGGTCTTCAGGTCATGGCGAAAGGACCGAAGGTCAGGGGCTGCCCGCAGCTCCGGGGGCAATTCATTCCAGAGGGTCGGCACGCCCACAGAGAAGGTTCTCCCCCTGGGGGTTGCCAGCTGGCATTGCCTGGCTGTCAGCACCCTGAGGAGGCTGACTCTGTGGGAGCGAACCGGGTGATGGGAGGTTGACAATGGCAGCAGGTGGTCTCGCAAGTACCCCGGGCCTAAGCCATGTAGGGCTTTAAAGGTTATTACCAGCACCTTGAATCGCACTCAGAGGGTAACCGGAAGCCAATGCAGCTCACGCAGGAGTGGTGTAGCATGGGAGTACCGAGATACTCCCATAAGCACCCGTGCAGCCACATTTTGCACCAGTTGAAGCCTCTGGGTGCTCTTCAAGGGCAGCCCCATGTAAAGAGCATTGCAGTAATCCAGGCGAGAAGTGACAAGGGCATGGGTATCTGTGCATAGGGCATCTCGGTCCAAAAAGGGGCACAACTGGTGCTCTAGGCCCCCCTGGTCATGGCCATTAGATGATCTTCCAAATTAAGCTGTGAATCCAGGAGGACACCTAAGTTGTGAGCCCTTTCTGAGGGGGGCAATACCTCCCCCCATCAAAAGTGATGGAACTTGTTGGACAATACAAGATGCCAGTATCCACAGCCACTCGGTCTTGGAGGGGTTAAGCCTGAGCCTGTTCCTTCCCATCCAGACCCGCACCGCCTCCAGGCACCGGGACATCACGTCAAGGGCATCACTGGGTTGGCTCGGGGTGGAGATGAACAACTGGATATCATCTGCATATTGGTGATACCTCACCCCAAAGCCATGGATGATCTCACCCAGCGGCTTCATATAGATGTTAAACAGGAGGGGGGAGAGAACCGACCCCTGAGGCACCCCACAAGTCCCCTGCCAATACAAACTGTGAGCGGCCTGAGCGGTAGGAGAACCACCATAAAACAGTGCCTCCCATTCCCAACCTCTCGAGCCGTCGCAGCAGGATACCATGGTTGATGTTATCAAAAGCCGCTGAGAGGTCAAATAGGACCAGGACAGAGGAACAGCCCCTGTCCCGGGCCTGCCAGAGATCATCCACCAGTGCGACCAATGCCATTTCTGTGCTGTAGC
Source organism: Vipera ursinii (assembly GCF_947247035.1). Taxonomy (NCBI): domain Eukaryota; kingdom Metazoa; phylum Chordata; class Lepidosauria; order Squamata; family Viperidae; genus Vipera; species Vipera ursinii. Next base: position 229,450,705 of record NC_139513.1, read on the forward strand.
CGGGTCTGAAACTAGACTGGTATGGGTCCAGATAGTCCACTTCATCCAGGAATTGTGGGAGCTGACGCACCACAACACTCTCAACAACCTTCGCTACAAAGCGAAAGTTGGAGACAGGACAGTAGTTATTCAATGAGGCCGGGTCCAGGGCAGGCTTCTTGAGAAGGGGCCTCACCACCGCCTTTTTTAAGGTGGAGGGGAAGACACCCTCCATCAAAGAAGCATTAACAACTGCCTGGAGCCAGCCCCCTGTCACCTCCCAGGCGGCCGAAACCAGCCAGGAGGGACATGGGTCCAGTAAACAAGTTGTAGTGCTCAGTCTATGCATGATTTGCTTGGGGCTACGTAAGGACTCTAGGCTGGTCCCTCTTTTCACCCCACCCCAGGTTCTGCCACTCCTTCTCAGAGAATTAGATTAAATCTGTCTGAATATGTATCACAGATTTTATATATTACTCTATTCTGTTCAATATTGTGTGCTTTTTTAAGTCTTAACCCCGTCCCCCAATGGTTACTGGACATAATATATTTCACTGATCTGCATAATTCTGATGCAGTATTTTCTAATATTAATCTGGGAAGACCATATTAATAATAATCTAATTTTCATGTGAAAGCTTTCCATGATCATGTCTTACACAAATTGAAGCATAAGCCATGTAGTAGTGTAAAATCTATATGACTTATTTTTCCCAAGGGTTTTCCCTCCCCTAAATAAACCCCTATGTTCCATTCAATTGTATGCATGGGGGAAAAAATCAGAAATCTTAACTGTAGTGCAGTTAACCACATACCTTTTGAAGTCATAATAAATGTATGAGTCCTGCAGATTAATAATGTGATGCCAAATTATTTTGAGTGCGGCATATAAACTTGGAGCAGTTGAGAAATTTATATCAGATTAGTTGTACTGTTTCTGATTTGCCATTTTCCTGACAAGTACATCAGGCAAACTGGAGCAAGATTACAATAATGATCATTTGCCACTCTGACTTTAACAGCTAGATATTTGGGTTTTACATGTGTACATCCCAGGCAAACCAATTCTGTTAAATCCCTATGTTGTAAACTAATATTTCTTTTTAAGGTAGGTTTAATAATGTTATTACATTAATTGTAACCTCCTATATACAAGGTTAGTGTTGGTGGATTCTTGCATTTTAAAATATTATTTTAAGGAGGTTTGGGGTATTTTGCACTATGTAACCATATGAGAAGTAAGGGTAAATGCAAAATATGAGGAAGAGAAAGATAAATCCTGGTTTATTTAAAGTCATAAAGAAATAGTACTATATTTATTTACTACAGGTTCTAAATTCCAGCAAGGTATGTATAGAATTCCAGACTTATTTGTGGTTCTCCATAATAACTTCCATTGGAACCATGAAGAGAATATTGTGCTGGCTTGGGCACTCCAAAAATGCTAAGTAAAATCTCATCTTCCTTCTAATTCCTTTAAGGCAAAATTCAGCTCTGTTCAGACATAGTTTCCATGTATTGATCACTTGAACTGCAGCAGAGGATTGGGCTATGCCAGTTATCCTTGCATCTGATCCATTCTGCCCCTTATTTCCCCAAATGTCAAGTAAAAAAAATACCAAAAGAGAACAAAGTATAAGCATAGCACTCTCAGCAAGCCTGTACTCTAATAAAGCAATTTCCTGAATTATTATCCCATTCAAGAAAACATTTTCTTCTATTCAGGCTTCCTACTGATTTCATGGAAACTAGGGTGGAAATGGACATGTTTTAACCTCCCACACATTTGCTTAAATCCATGAATAGGGTTTAGATTATTTATTTGTCAGAGATAGACTGTCTGAACCAGGAGGAAGAGTCAAGCAGGGACTAAGTCTGGAATCTCTATATAGGCACAAAAGGGCAAAGTCCAATTCCCCCTTGAATGCCTTTGAAACTTATCTAGTCTGGTTTATCTAGATTTACCTAGATTTTTATCTGGACTGGTTAAGATTCCTATGTCATGGGCATGAACAATAAAACAGCTAATTAACTCTTCATATATGGATCTGATTTTTCACATCTGACATCATCATCAGTAATTAAGGAACTGAAACTTTTCTATGATTAGTTCCCAAATGGATCCAACAAAAGTCAAACCGACTTTGTTTAAGATAGGGAGGGACTAGCACTATTTCTCCCCTTTTGTTCATCTGAAAGTGTCTATTTGACAGAATGGATTTGATAAAGGTAATTTTGCTCTTTTATTTTTTTAAATGTGCTCCTAATGATCTTATAGCTTTATATTTGTATCTTGAGCATGCCATTACACTCCTAGTTGGTGGGTTGTGAACAAGGCTTGCAAAGTAGTCTCTAGTTTAGACATCATAGTTTTTGTGGAATAATGTGGAAAAGCTTGGCTTAAAGATACACTTTGGTTGCTCTTGTGATATACTGCCAAATGTATACAACTGACCAATAATGTATCTTTACTCTTAGTAGGATATGAAGCATGTGGCATGGGTATCACTATGGCCAGCATCTTGATGGTGTGAACATCCAAGGAAGATATCTGTTTTAAGCCTCTTTATCTATAAGTGTGGTTGGCCAATAAATTAATAAAAGAACATCATTTATTTGATTACTTATGATAAAAGATAAAAGGAATTAGCGACAGATGTAAGAGCATGGAGGTATTCCAATATGGGGAAGATCAGCAATATAAAGATTCAAGATCTTGGGGCAAATTGGCATGGGAAACAAGGAAAAAAGACAAAGGGATTAGAATAAAAGTAGAAAATTCATGGAAGAGCAAATATGAATTGTCTATGAAAAAGGATAAGACAAATTAATCTCCAAAAAGAATGACTGGAGAACAGACATAAAAGAAGAACATGCCAAAATTGCTTGGAATAGAATTAAAAAATATATATTATAAAATGCTACAGAAATGTGTGAAGTTTCCTAATAGGAAATTTTAAAAAAGAATGCTAGGCAGAATGATGAAGTGAAAGAGACTATGGATAGAAATGTTTCTGGCAAGGTTCAAAGTCATCCATAAGAATCTACTTGGCTTGCCTGCTGTTGACCTTTAGGACCTTCTATTGTGTCTGGATTCCACCTGTCCTGTGGAAGTAATGTATACAGTTTCCAACAATAAAACGGTGAGGGTGTAGGGGCCCCCTAGCAATTCTTGGTCCAATTGGCCCCTAGTTCTCTGGATTTTAAAAAGACACTCAAGGCAGTTTAATTCTTATAAGAATTTGTTAGTTAGAATTTGATTAGACTGTCGTTTTGTTCACATCCCACCCACAATGCCTTCCAACTCAGCATTTTGGAGTTTTTATTCTTTATGTATGTAGAGATTAATTAAGAATGAATCTGAATTAAGAGAATGATGAAGGCAGTGTTTTAAAGGCCTGTATGTAATACATTGAAGAGTAGAACTGAAATGAAGGCTGTACATATTAATGTTCAAGGGAAAAAACCTCCTGAAGTAAAGGAAGTCATAAATGTTATGATAATGTTGAGACACCAAAAGGCTGTGAGTGTAGATGATCTAAACTAGGGCAATGATAAGATTTAGATGCTGTTTCTTTAAGAATGGCTATAGGACCTGTTCAATGGGCATGAACACACTGCATTGATGCCTGAAAAATGGAAGGACCGAAGAGATGTTCCTCCACTTGTAGGGAAAGTGTGAACACAAAAACTACAAGGGGGCAGTTTTTTTAAGTGCACCTGGGAAAGTGTTTGCCAGAACACTGATTAAGAGGATACAAGAGGTGACCATAAGCAAAATTTGAGAAGTTCAGTGTGCAGTGCTCAGGGAATGTATAGATACATTTTTGTCTTCAGCAGGTTACTGTCAACTATCTGAATGTGAGAAACCTTATTATACATTTGTTGATTTAAGGAAACTGTTTGATACTGAAAATAGATCTGGATTATAGAGATATTTTGCACGAATATGGAATGGAATATTGGTTGCTGACTGCAATAAGAGTGGTATATAATAGATGTAAAGCATGAATCAGAAATGAATGAAAAGCTCAGCAAATGATACAACAATGATCCACAGGATAAGACTCATTGTGTGATGTTTCCATAGAGATTTAATACAATGATTAAATGCTTATAGTGACATTAGAGATATGTGGGCTGGGAACATGAACCTCCAAGTACCTTTCCACGTAGGAAATATTTCATTCTTGAATGAGACCCCTAATGATTTGAAATGAATTGTAGATAGATTGGATGATGTAATGAGGAGTCTGTATCTAAAAATGAGTACATCAAATATGAAGGAAGTTCTGCTTAAGCAAGAAAATGAAATGAGCATTGGCAATTTGTATGTGTACTGCATAACAAAAATACCACAAAGAAATGAGTTTGTGTATTTGAATAGAATGTTCATTCAAGATGGCAAAATAAATAGAGTAGTTTGAAGACCTGCAAATACTCTTAAAAAGATAATGGACAGCCTATTTATTAGAAAAAGCAAAAAGATCTGTGCAATATAAGTTGAATGCAGTGGAAATTTGTTACGCAAAATATGTAACTAACTGACTAACCAGATCATATGTAGCATGTTGGAATGATTCAGTCATCTACATTAGTGTTTCTCAACCTCAACAACATTTAAGTTGTATTGACTTCAACAGACATTACACAAAGGTGAAAACAAGAAAGGTTTCATAATTAGTCCTAGTCTAATCGATCTAATTAGAGTAAATTCCTTTTCCTTATTCATCCTGCCTACAATTTATTTTCCAATTTTTATTTTGCTTACTGCTTGTAACTCTTTTTCTGTTTTTCACATAATGTTGCTTATCCTAAAAGCATGAATGACTTGTAGAAATGTGGCATTGTACTCATACTTGTATTTCTCGAAATGCTGTAACAGAAATGGGAAAGATGGCATCTTTAGAGATTTTTTCCAAATGCTTCCCTTTCTTTTTTTTTCCTTAGAAAAAAACTGAAAAGCGTAACTCCTGCAAAAGGGATGAGCAATATACCTCTTTCTTTAGTTTAAGATTCACTCCACCAATGTAACAGATTACCCTTTTCCCTGATCTTACTGCATATCTGCAAAAGCTGCCCTTGAGGATAAGGGGACATTTTGGAGAGATTTGGGACGACTGCAATTCTGACTTTAAATTCAGTGTATAAGGATTATTCTATTTTTTTTTCTTTTTACAACCCTGTAGTCCAGACATGTCAAACACAAGGCCCGGGGGCCGGATCTGGCCCGCGAAGTGGTTTCATGTGGCCCGCGAAGCCATCCTGGAAACAGTGAGGGAACGGCCCCCCACTGCCTTGGCCCTGGCCCAGAGACCCTCCTTCTGCCAGAGACCCTCAGATCTGTCCCACTCCTGCCCAGGCCCCCATAGGCACCCTTCATGTGAACGATGTAGAGCTGGCCATGCCCACCCAGTAGGCCACATGCACTAGCCACGCCAACCAGTAGGCCACGCCCACCCTGGCCACACCCACCCAGCCCCTTGAGGGCAACTGCAATGCTGATGCGGCCCTCAATGAAATTGAGTTTGACACCCCTGCGTAGTCCCTTGATCTGGGATATAGTTAGGGCAGGGGTAGGCAACCTCGGCTCTTTTATGACTCATGGACTTCAGAGCCAAGGTTGCCTACCCCTGAGTTAGGGTAACTGAATGTAACTGAGGGTTTACTGGCCAGTTGCTCTTCCTGAAGCCTAAATGGAGTTCACAGTAGAGGTTTCTCTTTGTGCCCTGAAAGAGAAATATCTTCTGCTACCTAGAATTGAACTCTCAACCTTCCAAGTGGCAGGTAAGTGTTTTCACCAGTAGACCACTATGCTACTCTTAAGAATTATTCTATGACACCCATACAGCTGAGAAATAGGGCTCCTATTCTTAGTTTAGTTTTTACTTATTTTTATTAGAATTTCAAATACCATAAAAGTATAAAGATTCAAAGCAAAGCTAAGGAAAAGAAAGAAGAAAGAAAATAGAGAATTATGACTTTTGTCCTTTCTATTGAAGAATTACCATCTTACTCTTTCCCTTTCCTCTTTTCTTTTCCTCTTACTTTGTAATTCCCTTAACCATTTTTTAGTCTCCAAATCCATAAAACATCTATTCAGTCTTTTTTTTTGCAACAAAAGTCCATATAAAGGTTTCCAGTATTTTCTTTAAAAATGTCTTTACTATTTCTTTCTGACCAAACTGATTGGTTCCACCATTTTAGCAAGTTCCATCAATTCTATAATCCACTGGATTATTAATCCAGTCTTCCACTGTGGGTACTTAATACTCTTCCATCTTTGTGCATACACTAATCTTGCCGCACTTACCATATATAGTATTAATTACTTTTCTACTTCAATATCCATAAAGCCCAATAGAAACACTTCCAGTTTCATCATACTATTCCTGGATTATTCTTAGCTCTCTTGTAATAAGGTAATTCAAGATATCAAATAGTTTTCAATAAACAGCAGACCTTTTTCTCAGTGTAACAAAACCATTTGAAAATACATGGGGCAAATGATGAATGTGTTAATCTCTGAATTCACCAAACTTTAAAAAAAAGCAATTATTTCAAAAACACTTTCCTACTTAAAGTTCTCCTTCCTTGCTTTTTAAAAACTATATATATTTTAAAAAGCCCTTGCAATGTATTTTATCATCTGTCAGTTTTGCCCCATGATGTGTCCTCTTAAATTGGATCTGTAAGCCCTTCATAAAGTTTAATAAATCTTCAGCATTTCACCCTAAGGAAATTATATTAAAAACCTTCAAATGTGAAGTTGGGCCCGCAGACACACAGCACTGGGAATTATATCACCATAATCAGCTTGTAATGAAAGCCTTTGCCGCTGTTCTCTTCCAATCATAATCTGCCTGTCTTTATGAAAAAATACGGGGGGGGGGGAGGGGAAGAGGAGGAGGAGGACGAGAGAAGGGGCTGCCTTGATTCATCTGCAAGCAGTAATTGGAAGATGTCTTCATTTCATTTCGGCCTACTGGGATAATAACTCAGCCCCGTGTTTAAACACAGACCCTTGCTGCTGATATTTTTTCATTTAGTAAAGCATGTCTCTTTAAATGATTTAGCAAATCATCAAGAATGCCAAGCCTGGGTGATTGGCAGCTGATTGCCGGTGCACCATTTACATGACATTTGTTCTTCGGCAAAGAAAGCTGCGGCAGGTAAACAAGCAGGCCCTGTACCGACTCCTTCTGAGTCCCTTCCTGTTTATTTTCTCATAATCAAATGACATTTCAGGAGAGGCAAATGCAGCTGCACATATATGGAGAGGGGAAAAAAAGTAATCAGGCTAAACATGATGACTTCATTCAGGTGATATTTTGATTAGAGAAAGGACAGTTTTATGTCATAGGATTCCTTCCCAAGAAGCTCAGTCAAATTTCATTTGGTAATCTCTAGCTTTATAATATAAAGGTTAGATTCCAACATTAGGCGGCTGGTTGATGGCACTAGGAGGATTTGATTTCAATATGTAGGATCAAGCAACAGGGTCTCTGCTGGCTTCTTAATAATAAACAGGGACTTTGGAGGAAAAAAGGAAGAAGAAAGCCCCCCCCCAAAAAAAACTTGTCTCTTTACTTCTAGATAGGTTTCCCTAAAGAAGACATCAGAGTGAAAAGGGTCTCAGAAGTGCAAATACTGGGAAATATATACATTATCCCTATACAATGGAATATTTTTGGATGAGAACACATAATAGATTGCTTCTAATATACATACAATATGTAGTGTCCAAAATGGAGTGCTTAGACAAAATAACTCCATAGAATCGCTAAAACGTTTTGGCAGCAAAATAGCATTAAAAAACGACAACAACATCAGTATAGGAGTTTGGATAATGTGCTTTTGATATTGGTGTCCTTAAAAGTGGCTGGCAACACACAATTGTGATTTGTGAATCTTGTATAAAAATTACCAAAATGTACTAGGATTACTTTTTTTTTTACCTCCCAAAGAAAAAGAAATAAAATATCTGATGTAAGAGATGGTATAGTTTAGGTAAGATGTAGTTGTCACTATATAGATAAAGTAAAGTTATTCTCAGGTTTTTTTGGATCATGTCCATCAACCTTGTTATACTTACTATCATGTGATAATATTATAGAGAGCTAGGAGCATCTGTGGAGATGAGGATTGGACGCCCTACCCAACGTTTGACTTCTCTCTCACTGGATACTCCTAAATGGGCTGAAACCTGTCCTCAGGGATCAATTGTTTCCGTAGTCCTGGGTGGATTTCCTTTCTTATGGACAGATTCTTTTGGGTAACAATAGAACCAGCAAAATGATTTTAAAAATAGACATTCTAGGAAGCATGAAGAAAGATACAGAGGTATGTCAAAATGATTAAGTTGAAATACTCTCTGAAACTAGGTGGAATATGTTCAGAGAAGCAAAATTGATGGGCTATGTCCATCTTCTTAGGCACCACAAAGAACAGTCACAGTAGTGTGCTTGTTGCACTAAAGGGAGTGAATGTTATACTATTTTGCTAGTTGTTAGTATATTATTAGATCTATTTACTTCACTTAGTTTTTGCTCTTTTAGATTTTGCTGGTCATTGACTAAATAACTATTATCAACTGATTGCTTGTTGCAACAATATCAACAATAAACTTTACATGCCAAGCTTTACCATGTATTGTGCTCAAGCTTGGTGAGCCTTGGTGGAGCAGTGGGCTAATGCCTCCTTAAGAAACACCAGCTGCCTACAATTAGTGCAGGTTCGAGTCCCACCAGGCTCAAGGTTGACTCAGCCTTCCATCCTTCCGAGGTAGGTAAAATGAGGACCCAGATTGTTGGGGGCAATAAGCTGACTTTGTAATAATGCCGCTTGGGGGGGGCGAAAGCCCTAATAAGCAGGCATATACATAGAATGAAGGCTATTGCTAAGCACATTTGATTTGTGCTTAGATTGTAAGCCACCCTGAGTCTTCGGAGAAGGGCGGGATATAAATGGGATTAAAAAAAAAAGCTTCAGTATGTGCTTTCAGAATGCATAAGTCCTTGGCCTCATTCAGAATTTTTACCATAAACTGCCCTGTGAAAAAAGCTTCCAGAAAGAAATATGGCTAACAGTAGTAATATTGGCAGTTTCTGTATGGTTTAAACTTTAGAACTGTTTCTTTATTTATGAACGCTTGTATTATTTATAAGTCACTTTGGTGGAATTTATGTTCCGAAAGCTAAAATAGATATAATGATACAGAGAAAGAGGGTAGTTGTTGATCTAAACCTTGACTGTAGGATGGGAATTAGGAGTACTTTAGGAGATTCATGTAAAATGGAACCTCTGGAATAAGGTTCGTCCCATATTTGAACTGGCTTCCACCTACTGATATTTCAAATGGCTTGAAGATTTGGATCTTCACCAAGACCTTTGATAAGGACAACTGATGTACATTTCCTTCTCTCACTATTTCTTCCATTGTGTTATTTAACCTGATTTTGTCTATTATGTGAGCAAATACGTAGGGATGTCATGATGCGATCATGAAAAATGATTCAAACTGTGTGATTCTTGAAATTCCAACACCTCCCCCCTTTTGTGCTTCTATTACATACTTCCTTTTATGTTCCCTAATAAGAGGAAAGAGTGGTTATGATTTAAATGTGAGAATACAACTCAACAGATCAATGACATAATTACTAGATTTTAATAGGAGAAAATAAAAATAACCATTCATCAGAAATGTTTTTTTAAATGCTTCTGCTAAGAGGATGAATCATCAGCTGTTTCAATTGTGTGAAGTCAAGACATACTACTCAAAGCCTAGACAAATAGGAAAAAAATTGGCATTCCGGTAAAACCTATAAATTATTCTGCTGGAGCTGAAAACAACTTGGGAATTTGAGGCCTCCTAGTTAGGCAATAAATATTAATTTAACATCCAGACATCAAGCAGAAATTGATGTAAACACTAAGGAGTTTGTTTTGTTTTGTTTAATAGCACTGGTTTTCATTCTATAACTGAAAGAAATCTGAACAGGTAACAATACTATGCATTTAGTTTTATTCTAATTTTGTGCATTTCTGCATGTACATTGCTGTGCACATTCTAAACAGAAATTAAAAGTAAAGATTTCCACGTCAACCATGACTGACTCTTAGGGCAGGGGTCTTCAAACCTGGCCCTTTTATGACTTGTGGACTTCAACTCCCAGAATTCCTCAGCCACTATATCTGGCTGAGGAATTCTGGGAGTTCAAGTCCACAAGTCATAAAATGGCCAAGTTTGAAGACCCCTGGTCTAGGGCATAGTGCTCATCAATGTTTCTTGACCAAGGGAGCCAATGTTGTCCAAAGACAATTTCAGTGGTCATGTGGCCAGAATGGCTATATGCCAAAGGGGCACAGAATGCTGTCACCTTCCACTGAAGTGGTACCTATTAATTTACTTGCATTTGCATGCTTTCAAAGTGCTAGGTGGGCAGATGCTGGTTCAAGTAATGGGAGCTCACCCCATTGTGAGGAGCTCAGGTCTGGAACCCTGGGTGTGAGCTCTCCAGCTGACAAGCTCAGTGTCTTCAACTGCTGAGCCATCACACAGTTGAAGCTAGTCTAATCTAAATTGAATCCCCATGACACTTTCACTTTCTTAAGCATTCCCATAGTTCTAACTGATAAACTAAAACCCTTTCAGTTCAGTGAAAGCAGAAACAAAAAATTGAAAGCAGCCGAAAATCCTACTAAGTTTCCAACATGAATAACACTTTATGCTTAAAAAATGAGAGTGCAATTTTTAGCAAGCGAAGGGCATAGCTTGGTTTAATGAACATGAAATGTGTGGGCTTCCAGTAGGTTTCTATACATCAGGATAGAAAAAGAATGTATGGAATACTTAGGTAGGGAGTCATTTAATTGATAAACTGGGTGGCTTAGTTCACTGTTATTGATTTTAATCAGTAAATAATTGTTATCAGTATTAATGCATTTTTAAATCTTGATCTTGCCCTTTTGTAGAACATGGTTCTTGATGGATACACATGTACATATAAAAATGTAGAGATAGAACCCCTAGGATCAATTTCAGCTACAGTAAAGTTTGCAACTCTAGGTGGACTACTGTACATAGGTAAATCATCTTAAAGTCAGGGTCGTTTTCTTTCAGGTAAATAATAATGTGGGCTTGATGCTGATGATATAATCGATCTCATTAGGAACACCACATGTATTATTTAAAATAGTCACCGTGTTTAAAGTAGACATGCAAAATTGTTTGCATGCGATATCCACATGGATGCACTTAACGTTAAGTGCAACATGTACTTCTGAAGTTTTTCCTAGAAACTTTAAGAATGTTTTTGTTCCACAAACAAAAAATAATATTTATATACAGTATGCTTCTATTGTATGCTTCTTCTAAGAGCCTTGGTGGAGCAGTGGGCTAATGCCTCCTTAAGTAACACCAGCTGCCTGCAATTAGTGCAGGTTCGCATCCCACCAGGCTGAAGGTTGACTCAGCCTTCCATCCTTCCGAGGTAGGTAAAATGAGGACCTAGATTGTTGGGGGCAATTAAGCTGACTTTGTAATAATGCCGCTTGGGGTGTGTGTGAAAGCCCTAACAAGCAGGCATATACATAGAATGAAGGCTACTGCTAAGCTTGTAAGCCGCCCTGAGTCTTCGGAGAAGGGCGGGATATAAATGGAATTAAAATTAAAAAAAATTGTGAAATATAGAGATGGAGATGAGCAGTTAAGAAATATGTATACGTATAAATAAAATAAATAAATAAATAAATTGCAATTTAATAATATTTTCACATGAATTCAGATACATTTTCAGTTGGATTTCTTTTATTGGAACAATATTAACTAACGAGCATGCAATAAAACAGAAAGGCAAAGCAAGAACTAATTTCTCTCGCCTTAGTTTTGACTACCTTCTTTCTTTGTCTCCTATTTTTACACTTTGGTTCAGTCTCTAATTAGCTCCAGGGCAAGGAGATGGGGAAAACTGCTGTCTAGGTTTACTATAGCAATTTTATTAAAGTGTCCCATTCCATAGCTGTATATTTGATTCAGTTGTGTTTTTTTTCTACAATAAAAGTGGCCAATTTTAGTTTCTTTTGAGGAAAAAAATGTTGGGTTCAACGAAACAACTAAATGCTTGATGAGGGAGTTTGACCTTGTAATTCAAAGAGCTCTTGGTGGAATTTACTCTTCTGGTTATTTAACTGTTAAAAGAACCCTGGTGGCGCAATGGTTAGAATTTGCAGGCTAACTTTGCCCACTGCCAGAAGTTTGATCCTGATGGGGTCAAGAGTCACCTTCCATCCTTCTGAGGTTGGTAAAATGAGGACCCAAATTATTGGGGACAATATGCTGACTCTGTAAACTACTTAGAGATGGCTGCAAAGCACTGTAAAGCAATATATAAGTCTAGGTGCTATTACTATTGCTAAAAATGTTGTAGCTGGAGATATATTGACTAGGAATTCCCACTCAGTATGGCTGGGAAATTAACAGCAACAAATTTAGGCCTTTGGGGTTTCTGGAAGGAATGGAATGGAATTGAGTGGAGTGGAGTGGAGTGGAATAGAATGGAACAGAACAGAACGGAACAGAACAGAACAGAACAGAATAGAATACTTTATTACCAAGTGTCATTGGACACACAAGGAATTTGTCTCCAGTACATAAGCTCTCAGTGTACATACAAACAACAGAGTAATATAATCATAAGATGCCAATAGGGTAAGGTAATAGAAAAGATGAGAAGGATAATTATTAAAACTTGCTTTTGCAGGTTGACTTGGGGTCCTGAGGGGGGCTGCTCAATATCGGAGGTGTTTGACTGAGTAAGAAGACCTCATCCCATGCCGTCTGTCTCTTAGTCTTGGCTTTTGCATAGTTTTACATTTTTAATTTGTAGTCTTCATATTTTATTTTTTCTATTTATCTTCTTATAACCTGTAAGCTGCCCAGACGTATCTTATAAAGGAGATGACCAGTATAAAAAACAAACAAACAAACAAGCAAACAACAAAAAAACCCTATATTTAACTGTGATCAATGCCCATTAATTGGAATTCTTCTGTTTAAGAGTTTCTTTATTTAAAAAGATAAATAGCCCAATACCTACCTAGTTCTTACAATGTTTGTTGCCTCTTCCTGTTGTAAGGAAAAGATAGTATGGCTGGTAAGCATACACTCTTATTTCTCTTAACAGAAGCGTCAAACTCCTATTGCTTCTAACTGCTGTCCAGTGAATTCATGCATTTAGCCAAACTGACATCTTAGCACATCCTTCAGGGACACCGTTTTAGCTAGACCAACTATTTTGAGCATCACCTTGTCTGTCCAGTTCATTAATATAGAAGTGGTGGCCTGTGTAGTTTGTGATGGAGAAGGAATTTCAGAGGTAAAGAGACTTTCCATTCCTTTCCCATTTTATTCTGCCAACCTGAAGAACTTTTCCAGTTAATTGTCAATTTATAATCCTTAGGCTATCCTACTGCTCTTCAAATGAAATCATCCATCCTTTGGCATGGGTAGCCAATATTATTAACACAGGTTTCTATTAGCCCCATGTAGGATTCTTATTACTACATTAGCCAGAGCTTTCACTTCGGTGCCTTTACTGGTGCAAAAATCCACCATTTCTTTAATCTCTGTGATACTATTATCACTTTTCTTAAATCCTTTGTGAAGTATCACATTGATTCCAAAATAATTTCTGCCCCTTTTTCTTACAACTCTCCATCAATCCCACCTCCAATTCCTCTCTCTGAAACAGCACATTTTTTTTAAACAAGCTTGTCTATTATTTTCTTCTATTGTTTTCTGGGCAAGAATTAATTCATCTTTTCTGCTTAGTTGGATGCTTCTTTTCCTTCTCACCTTTTCAATTACTGAAAAGTATTTTTTTTTGAGTCAAGATCGTTTCACCTACTGAGCATCTTCCTATCCCATGCCTGATTCAGGGGTTAATCCCTCTTACTGTATCTTGTTTAAGTGCACTGTATTACATTTCCTACATTGTATAAAACCTAGGGCATTATAAATATCAGACAATAGTGGCTATGGCAAAACTAGACATGCATCAGTCAAATTGTCCAAATCAAATTTCTTGCTTAACCATATATCATACTACTCTATTGAGGACCCAGATTGTTGGGGGCAATTAAGCTGACTTTGTAATAATGCCGCTTGGGGTGTGTGTGAAAGCCCTAATAAGCAGGCATATACATAGAATGAAGGCTACTGCTAAGCTTGTAAGCTGCCCTGAGTCTTCGGAGAAGGGCGGGATATAAATGGAATTAAAATAAATAAATAAAATATTGGCTGATACTGTATATTTCTGTCTATATAGATTGTGCTATGGAGCTTTATAAAGCTACCTACTTCATAAAGATTGTTTTCCTTTGTATTTTTGAAGTAAATCTTTAATAACAGGCCCAACAATTAAAATGGAATCCAGTATATAGGTATGACAAATCCGTTTTTCTTCTCAAAGGATAAGGAGCCTTTCTTGGTTCCTGGAATTGAAATTTATCTTGAATTTCATTAATCAGGTATTATTCTTAGTAATTAGGAACATGTTCTGAATTCTAATTACAGGAAAAAAGAAGTTATATTTAAGGAGAAGGGGAAAAAATACTTCCTTTTATTACCAAATAATCCTGTTCACTAATACTGATTTAAATTTCATCATTCCCCAGTTTGGAACAGTTTTGTTATGAATCATTGATTCATTTCAATTTTACTGAGAGGTTATTTTGACTTGATCATGCTGGTCATCTTGTAATGATCTTCCTTACTTTGATTCCACCATATAATATTCATACCTAAATTAGATTTTTGGTAAAATTCTACTTGAGCTACTCAAGTAGCTCCTGCCCATATACTGTACACACAATATCACATAATATATATGTCAGTCCAATATAGTGATTTATATTCAAAATGTAATTTAGGAATTGAAGTACAGATATAAATACTGCTGTCTGGTAAAATGAGCAGATGCAAGCTCATATGATCATCTTCCTCTTACCTTTAGAACTAAAATTAACCCTGATCCATAAATAAAATATATGGGTGGAGGAGGAGAGAGAGGAGGAGGAGGAGGAGGAGAGGGGGGAGGCTGGAAATGATCAGAAACAAGTAAATTCCCACCTTGTAAACAGTGTGGATATTTGTCCAAGGCTAGCTGGTGGCAGACAATGAGATATCTCATTGGTGTGTTGATAGTGGGAAGTAAAAGAGAAGAGGTAATTGATTTTTCCCCCTTCTCGTGGTTTGAAGATGTTACTGTTGAATTCTGTCTGGTGCAGAATTATTTTGTGACACCGTTTATTTTTGTCATTGATGAGGGAAAGAAAAATACTCCTGGGTTTACTTCACTTTTAATGTAGCTTACAGCATACTTTATAAACTGATAGAGGAAAGCTCTCAGAGCTTGGTTGTTTTCTTGCAGACATTTCATTACCCAAACTAAGTAACATCATCAGTGCTGGCAAAACCCAGCCCAAACTAGCAATGATGATGTTACCTAGTTTGGGTAATAAAATGTCTGCAAGAAAACAATCAAGCTCAGAGAGCACCAAGGACCCCTCACTTTATAGACTATAGCCTTAAGAAATGGACCTGTGGGTTATTTAAATTACACACACCCATTCACACACACACACACACACACACACACACACTCACACATACATACATTCATATTTACCTAACTACATTGGCATTGCTATCCTAAGTTCAGCCTGAGAGCTCTGGCACTGGAAGTGCCATGATAGCTAAACCTTCCTAAATGATTGCTGGTGATGCAAAATTGAGGTAGTGTTCAGTTTCCATTCCCTGAATGGAATGTTCTTCTCTCAAGAATATCTTCTGCTTTGCAAACAATGGGAAGCTAGAAATTCTGTGATTCAGGTAGTCTGACTTACAACTATTTGTTTAGTGACCATCTGAAATTACAACAGCACTGAAAAAAGTGACTTATGACCGTTTTTCACACTTATGATGTCATGGTTCCAATAGATGAGACCAGAAGAAGTAAGAACTCTGAGGCAATTGCTTTCCTCAAAGAACACTTTTAATGGCTACACAATATCAGCACAAACAAAGGCGAAACCAACACTTAAAGTTACCCCCCCTCAAAGGTTACAAAGTAAAAGTTGAACTCCCCCACCCATTGATGTGTCATAAATCACAATCCCCAATTGACACCTTTGGCGGGCTTCCTAATGGTAGCTCCAGCCCACCAAACACTTAAGCTGCTTGACCTTGGTTCCCACAAGAAAGTTATTGTTTTGACTAAACTATAAGAATGGAGTCTCCCCCTTCCCATTGCTGTGGTGGCTGAAAAATGAAGAAACATGGCTGTATTCAGAATGTTTGAAGGTCTGACATATGACCCTTACAACATCCCTATGGTCACATAATCAAAATTTGGACCTATCTCCTGAACTTGTGCTACTTCTGATTTCCTGACTAACTTTCGGACTGGTGCCAAATTGCTCTTGACTCTGATTTCTGGATCATACATGGAACCTCAGTTTCTAAAATAAATCTGCTTGTTATTCCTGAACCATCACATTTTTATACTAAGGCAAGATTTATAGTTTCCAAATTTGCTCTCCTGTCTTGCATTTGGAGGCTGTTGTACTCCAGAAGGTTCATGGGAAACCAATGTTGAATTGCCTCCTCTACGATTATTTCTCCTTCCTGTCTGGGAAGTCCCAGAAAGACTGTGATTGACAGCTCTCCTCCTTCCAGTCTGGAAAGAAGAGATCTGTCAGTCACAAGTCTTCTGGGACTCCTCTCAGGGACTGAAAGATTTTTCAGTTTTATTCTTACTGAGGTTCTTTAATTAAATTTTAATTAATTTTGTCTTTTTTATTTGTTTAAAAAAGTATAATCTTTTTTATTCTTGTTTTATTAGTATTGTTGCATTACTATATCGTTTGATAGAAAGATAATAGGATATTTTTGATGCTTTAGCTACAGTATAATATGTAAAGGAAAGTTTAGCCATACATGATGAAAGAAACTTTGGGTGGATCTAACACAGAGCTAATGAAAATGACAATAGTCCAGATTCCATTTTGCATCACTATACCATATATCAAGTCTCAGATGTCTGGTCACCACTGGAAAACTTTAATGTGGGTTAAGTATGAGAATAACTCTATTTCTGAAATTCACAGGGGACTGAGGACAATTTGTGTCACCTTGTAGAGTGATATGGGTAGCATATAATTTAATTAAATAAATAAATAAATACATTTTTGCAATGCTGTGAGGTGAAAGTTTTACCTTCTTTGAGTTTAAGTGTACCGTATTTTTCCGGCCATAAGACATGCCATTGTATAAGACGCTCTGGCATGCAGGTTTCTCCATGCCGGCAAATCCAGGAGTTCGGCCAGCCGATCATCTTGCCCCCTCCCCCCTCCCATTAGTGGCAAGCCCACAGGGGCTTGACACCTGTACCAGGCGGCATGGCAACCCACACAGGTATGCCCTGGGCTGCAGAGGTTACCATTATTTTTCCGTGTATAAGTCACTGCACTTGTATAAGATGCACCTGATTTTATGGGGAGGTTGAGCTCCACCACATGTTTATTGGACCCGTGCCCTTCTTGGCTGGTTTATGCGGCTCGGGAGGGGACACGAGGCTGGTTCCAGGCGGTTATATCTGCCTCTTTGAGTGAGGGTAGTTTCCCCGCTGTCTTGAAGGAGGCGGTGGTGAGACCTCTCCTCAAGAAGCCTGCCTTGGACCCATCTGTGTTAAATAACTTTCGTCCGGTCTCCAACCTTCACTTTCTTGCGAAGGTTGTTAAGAGTGTGGTGGTGCATCAGCTCCCTCTGGTCCTGGATGAAGCGGATTATCTAGACCCGTACCAATCGGGTTTCAGGCCCGGGTACAGCACGGAGATGGCATTGGTCACTCTGGTGAATGATCTCTGGAGGGCCTGGGACAGGGGATATTCCTCTGTCCTAGTCCTATTAGACCTCTCAGCGGCGTTCGATACCATCGACCATGGTATCCTGCTGCGGCATCTCAGGGGATTGGGAGTGGGAGGCACAGTTTTTCAGTGGTTCTCCTCCTATCTCCTGGGACGCTCACAGTCGGTGTTGGCAGGAGGGCAGAGGTCGACCTCGAGGCCTCTCGCTTGTGGAGTTCCTCAGGGGTCGGTCCTCTCGCCTCTCCTGTTCAACATCTACATGAAACCGCTGGGTGAGATCATTCGTGGTTTTGGAGTTGGGTATCATCAGTACGCTGATGATACCCAGCTTTTTATTTCGACCCCAAACCACCCCAGTGATGCCCTCGCTGTGATGTCCCATTGCCTGGAAGCGGTTCGGGTCTGGATGGGGAGGAACAGACTTCAACTCAACCCCGACAAGACTGAGTGGCTGTACATACCGGCATCCCGGGATATTCAGAATATTCCATCTCTTTCTATGGGGGGTGAGCTATTACCCCCTGTAGATAGGGCTTGCAACTTGGGAGTCCTCCTAGATTCACGGCTTACTTTGGAAGATCACATAGTGGCTGTGACTAGGGGGGCCTTCGCCCAGGTTCACCTGGTGCACCAGTTGCGGCCCGATCTAGACTGGGATGCCCTGCGTACGGTCACTCATGTGCTTGTGACCTCTTGTTTAGACTACTGCAACGCTCTCTACATGGGGCTGCCCTTGAGGACCACTCGGAGGCTCCAACTGGTACAGAATGCAGCCGCGAGAGTTGTGTTGGGAGTCTCCCGATACTCCCATGTTACACCTCTGCTCCGTGAGCTGCATTGGCTCCCAGTTGTCTTCTGAGTGAGATTCAAGGTACTGGTAATGGTTTTCAAGGCCCTACATGGCATGGGTCCAGAGTACCTCAGGGATCACCTGCTGCCGGCATCAATTTCCCTCTGCCCTGTGCGTTCCCACAGAGAGGGCCTCCTCAGGGTGCCACCGGTCAGAGAATGTCGTCTGGTGGCCCCCAGGGGGAGGTCCTTCTCTGTGGGCGCCCTGGATTTATGGAATCGGTTGCCAGTTGAGCTCCAGATGGCACCCGACCTTCGCTCCTTCCGACGCGATCTGAAGACTCACTTGTTCGAACAAGCCGGCCTGGCCTGATGGGGGATGGGTTGGGATTTTATTGTTGTTTTTAATATATCTATTTATTGTTTTAGCTTGGGCATTGTGTTTAATTCTTTTTTAACTTTTGTATCTTTGTATTTTTATATGTTTGCCCTTTCACCGCCCTGAGTCCTTCGGGAGAAGGGCACTATACAAATAAAATTAAATAAATAAAATAAATAAATTTTTGAACAGGGTGTTTGCAGGAAAAAAATAGCATCTTTTACATGGGAAAAATATGGTATGTTGTCCTCAGAGACTGTTAGTTTATCTCAATTGTTGAAGGTAATTGTGTGTGCTTTAAAGGTAAAACTGCTTTTTCTGCTTTTTGTGAAGTTAGCCAGAGTAGTTTTTGGGTTTTGTTGGGCTAGAAATTAGATAGATAGGGAGATAGTTAAATAGATAGATAGATAGATAGGTAGATAGATAGATAGATAGATAGATAGATAGATAGATAGATAGATAGATAGATATGAATGATAGATAAGCAGACAAATAGACAAGTGGCGCCATTTTGTCTTTACATCAGATAATAACGTAATCAGCCTGATCCTACTAATGTTTTCTAAAACCATTTTTTCTTGTTTGCCTATAAAATGGTCAGTTTATGGTTGAACTAATCTCTTCTTGAAATTTTTTTGTTATTTCTGAGAAAGTTTTTTCAAAAGTAATTGGGGCTTAATATATTAAATTTCTGACACCTGATTATACAGTTCTGAACTACTTTGTGATTTTTTTTTGTTTATTGCTTTGCCCTTACAGTTTGTTTTTGTCTGTGAAGGCTGTTCTAGACATTGCCTGGTTCCTGAAACTCAATCGCCAAATAAATACTTCAGCTAGCGCAAGTGACTTAATGGCAGGAAAGATGTGTAAATCAAAGGAAGTAATTTTTCAATTTTTAGCTATTATGAAACAAAATAAATGGCTCTGTCTTTTTCATATTTACTTCTTTCCACAAGATTAAAAACATCCTGAAGATGAAAGTGTATGTCATAATCCCCTCTTTCTTGGTTCCTCTTTTTGACAGAAAATAAGGCTACAGTCCAGGCAAAACATACTTAAACTTGGCAAATGAGGCACAGCCACTATGTTTGTGGGATATTTAAACAAGAAAAAGACTTTGGTTGAGTTTTTCCATGCAAGTCCTGTGGAAGTCAATTTGAACAAGTAGAGAAAAAAATAATAGGTTTATGAGTTTATTAACTGAAAAGCAAGTCCATTTTTTAAAAAAATGGTGTGGCTTCATTTGACACTGCTTTTCTTTTAATATGGTGTTGTATTATCATTTTAAAGAAAGCTTAAAGAAAGTGCTATACACTGGTAAGGAAGAGAATAGCGGTTTAAAATTGGATATTTGTTGATGAAGCTCCAGGAAGCTTTCTTCTTGAAAACAATAATCTGTATTTGAGGGTAAGAAATCATCTCCAAATTCCATTATGTTTGTGGGCTTGACATGCAGAGCTTATTAAATGTAGGACAAAGCCACTTTGTACATCATAATGTTCACATTACAAATTCTCCCCCATAATTATGCAGCTATTGGAAGTAGCATTCCCGCTCTCATCTTCCCAAACTTATGAAATATATTTCTTGCACCTCAAGTATTGATGTATGCATACTTGATATTGTCTCGGTGCAGTAAGGGAGACTTAACTGATGTCTGCAAGATTTGATTTATTACTAGTAAATGTGATTGCCTTCATAATCTTATTTTATTATGTTCGGGGTTCTCACAGGTAAACTTTTAGGAAGAAGGCCAATTTTATTAAACCAGCCTTATGTCAGCAAAGCAAATACTTTACAGACAAAAATAAGGAAAATAGAAGTGGGGGAATAAAAAGGGTAGGAGAGCATAAATCTTATTTAGACATTGCATGAAAATTATATTGGGTCTACCACACAATTCAAAATTACATACTTTTGTTTTTTTACAAAACAAATATATTATTGCATTTTATATATTATTATATTATATTATATTATATTATATTATATTATATTATATTATATTATATTATATTATTATATATTATTATATATTATTATATTATATTATATTATATTATATTATATTATATTATATTATATTATATTATATTATATTATATTATATTATATTATATTATATTATATTATATTATTATTATAAATATTATTATTGTAGATTACAAGAAAAACAACAATAAAATACATAATTTGATAAAATAATATAAAAATATTCAACCCAAATAAAGTCATATGTATTGAAAAGTATGTATATGTAAATGTTGCTTGAACATTCATATCAGAAAAAAACTGGCTAAAGAGCTGAGATTTAAATGTCCTCCTAAATTATGTGGACACTTTAGCTGCTTTTACATTTCAGGAGGGGAATCACCCAAATGGTATTTGTTGATGATCATTGTTTCTGGTTGTCATAAGACACTGAATGTAACATAAATAGCTGAATACACTTTGCAAATGGCAGGTTATTTTCTTTTGTAAAAAAACTATTAAGGTTCTTATAATGATTAGGACTGTATTCTATTCCAAGGTTTCTCAACCTTAATGACTTTAAGACATTTGGACCTCAGCTTTGCTTCTCAGCTTTTTGGCTAAGATCAAGTGTAGTATAAATGTGTGGACTTCAACTGGGAAATTTTGGGAATTGAAATCCACACATCTTAAAGTTGCTGAGATTGAAAAAAATGGTTCTGTTCTATAATAATTATATAAATGTAAAGGTTTCTCCTGTCCAGTCCAGTGTCCGACTCTAGGGACAGTGCTCAGCTCTTTTTCTTAGCCAGGGGGAACCAACATTGTATAAAGACATTGCTGTGGTCATGTGGCCAGCATGACTATATGCCGAGGCGCATGGAACATTGTATAATTGTATAGTTACTTAATCCATTGCTAGGTTAATGGCCTTTTATTTGGCCTCCCTTCCTTCTCTCCAGTTCCCACACATCCTCCAAATGAATTCAGAATCTACACTGGAGGGAAATTTAATTTCCCATGTTGGCTGTTCCACTGGTGATAGACCATTGTGATATTTAAACTACCCCATTAGATGTATTTTGTGCTCCTCATTCAACTATACAATTTTTACATGAGCTTTGCAGTATATTTTTCCTAGCATTCTAATTAAAACGTCTAGAGATAGATCTTTATGTCTTATCAGAAATATCATTATAGCAACCCTGATACCTCTTAATTTAACTACATTCCTCTGTAATTAAAATTAAAGTCATTGCTTCCCCTTGGAAAATCAATTTAGCAGTTTTTTTAAACTCATAACTGGAACACATTCTATAGATCAAATCAAGACAACTGGGCAGAGGTCAAAGGAGTACATCATAGAAACTTGAAAGCAGTCACATATAACAAGATCAAATAGTGCATTGTTTACACTGTTTCCGAGGGCAGAAGGACCATATCATATGGTGACATCACCTAGTGGTGTATTTATTTTCCAGTATTTTTTGAGGGATAGAGCTGGAAGGACGTTTGAATTCTTGATTTCAAATATAGGAAGTGACTTTTACTCTTACTGGTGACTGCACATGGTATGGACAGAAGTACTGAGGCCTAATTACTCAGGCTTGCAGGATGCTACTTCATAAAAAAATGAGGGTAACAACAGCTATTTGATCATTTGGTACCAGAAAGTATCTGAAAATGATCACATCACAGCACATTCAAAAATCCATTCATTGCACACAGGTAGTCCTTGACCTATGCCTATTCATTTAATGACCATTTGAGGTTATGAGGGTGCTGAAATAAAATGAATTATGGACGATTGTTACAGTTACGGCCGTCACAGTGTCCCCATGGTCGTGTGATCAGAATTCAGATGCATGTATTTGCAATGTTGCAGCATTCTGAGGTAATGTAATCCCTGTCAGGTCCCTGTCCGAACGCTGCCATTCTAAGGGGGAGGGGGACGGCTAGTTGGGGTTTGAAGAATTTGTTGCTTTCACTTTGGCGTATTAGTGTGGTAAACAGGGAGGGGAGAATGGACTTGTTGCAGCGCCAAGAAGACACTTTGTTATCACCTTTTCATCTCAGAGTTCTCAAAATTCCTTCATGCCTGTGGATTGGTTCCTGACGGACTGAAGTGTTGAGGTGGGGTTTGAACAATGAGGAATTAGCTTAACGTTTTCGTATGGGAACTTCAGATTCTGCCTGGCTTCTCTGCAATCTCTTTCTCTCAGTAAAAGATCCTTTTGAAATAATGTTTGATTCAGGAGTCGTGCTTTCCTGAGGAGATAGCTGAGGGAGGATCTTACACCCCCATTTGCAACTTTCTAGGGTGCTTCCTTATTTGGAAGTTAAAGGGAAAACTAGATTCACTTAATGATTATAGCAAGAAGAGTCATAACATTGGGCATATTCACTTAATGCCTACATCACTTAGTGACAGAAGTTTCAGTAGTAATTGCTGTAAATTGAGAACTACCTGTATAACATTTGTATATTACATGAATGTGTATTATCTTAGGTACAAAAGCATAAAGTAAGTAGATTCTGGCGCTGGACGTGATTTTAAGATATAAAACTGTGCCACAAATATGGGTGTTATATTTAAATATCATCAGTTCTATTTAACGCTGCTTCAATCTATGCACTTCAGTTTCAGTTCTATGGATGAATTTTTCTACATTGTACCTTCTACAGGTACTGACCATTGCTTAATAAATCTGAATTTAGTGTATGTTGAAGATAAGAACAGTGATGTCTAATTCTATTTCTGTTTAGGAATCTTACCCATTGAGCTATGCTCCTTGAGGTGTAAATACATAGTACATTCAACAAGTGTATCATCAAATAATTTTTCCACTAAAGGTGCACAATTCTTTATTGAAGTCTGTAACTCATGATGAATAAATCCACAATGTATCGGCCTAGCAAATGATGCTTCACTTTATGACTGTATTCTTGATAGATAAACTTACATGGAGGCTAATTTCTATGGTGAAATTTGGAGTTTGAATCAATTGATTACCTCTTGTTGAAATTCTACATTCAAAACACATCCCTGGGCCACATCAGACTTAACCTGAGTGTCATATTTCTTTGGTTGTTCCTAGTCTGCAGCAATCTTTTTAATATCAAGGAGAAAAAATTTACAGCAAAGATATTCTGTTGAAAATGAGCAACATCCCAATATTTCTTCATATCAAAGGAATGGCTGAATTTTGTCTAAGTAATTCCCAGAAACAGGTCAAGAGAAAAAAAAATACAGACCTCATTATAAATGTGCATGCATGTTGACTGCTGTGAAATACATATTTAGAACCTGCCAGTGGGAAATAAACACTAGCTCTAAATCTTTTTGTTTCTTCAGCTGTATTAATTATTTCAGCTAGCTCTAACAAAAATTTTGGTTACTCTGCAGACATAACCCTCTGGCAGGGTGTATATATAATATGTTATGATGGGCAGCATAATAGATTTTTATTTGCATTCAGTAAGGCTGCCTGCACACAATCCATTAATGGCATAGCTGTGCTTTGCCACTTGTGAGTTATGTAGTCATTCTTTACTCATGAAAATAAAATATGCCACCCTTTCTTACATCACAAGTTTATATTTATGAAAGGGCACAATGCAGAATATATTAATGCATATGGAATATTTATTTGCTTGTCTGTCGGCTTATATGTGCATATGCATATATACATGTAAAAACTGTGTTTGTTTCTGTGTCGGTTTCACTCATGTGTATACCTTAACACTTTTTTAAATAAAATAGAGATGTTGCTTGGTAAAGGAATTGTGAAGAAACTAGTCATTTTAATTGGCTATGTCAAGAGAATGCTTTTTGTCAACAGAAATTCAGAAATACACAAATAAAGAAAAATAACTTTCCTTTGAAACAGCATTCATGAATTTAATTTTATACAAAGCAAACGAAATGCACGGAAGGATTCAATTTTCAGTTCTGTGAACCCTTCCATATTCCAGAGTTGCAAGAACAGAATTTGCCAAAGAAAATGGAGTGGGGGAATATTATGTTTGGCCAACCTTGAATCAGTTCCAAGATATGTAAGAAACAAAACAAAACAAAAAAATGATTCTGCTTTCTATTTAGACAAAGATGGGCTGTTACTAATATTACCCAGGGTTAGGGATTTCTGGCTGAAAACAACTGAACTTGAATTTAACCATTTATCTTTGTTTATTTGAATCTCCTTCTGTCCTTTTTTCTTGAAACTATTTCTAAAACATACAAGTACCGGTATTTGCATTTTGTGAGGATCATTTGTTCCTTATGGCCAGAGAACCACATGTTCTCTGGCAAGAATGGCACCAACTTCATAGAATGGCCTAAGATATTTCACTTTCTGGAGAAGATCAGGAAATGGACTTTATTCTTTTCATCTTGCTCCAAGTGCAAACTACCTAAGGCATCTGGTTATTGACATTCGAGGCAGAAACACCGGAAGTCCTTCCTTTCTTTCCTGGCAAGATAAATTGATCAATTAACAGAACTTTTAATAATGACTTAAATAGCTTTGACATTGGAGCTCTGTGTTGTGATCAGAACTGAAGGGCCGAAGAAAGGGAAGGGAAACATTTGGATATTTTGAAAGAACTTCTCTGGACTACAAGTGATGGGAAGAAATGGTTGAGATAAACCCAGTGACTGGCTTAAATGTCTTCTGAGGTTGAAGATAGAGAAATGGATTGGAAGCTGAACATCCTTTGGATCCAAAGGATCTTTCACTCCACTCCTACCACAGTCCCTTTCACAGCTGTCCAAGTTCAGTCTTGCCCGTTTTCATGCACTATATTAAATATTTGAAACCCTTTCATGATTTTGGTACTCACTATCTGAGCCAATGGCCTCACCATAGGTGATGCTAGGGCTAATTTCAGTCCAGATGAAATTACTCTCTCTTCTTCTAACATATGTGAAAAAAATTTGTTCTGAATCTTAAAAGTAAGTGTGCCTTTTGGAAAAGGAGTGGAATACATGTTTGTGGCAAATAAATGCACGAACACCCTCATCTTAACCAATTTCTCCTATTCCTGACAGAAAAAAATAAATTGTTTAGTGTCACGATTTTGTCTTGAACTGGGTCCAGTTTTGGCAAAATAATATGATGGGAGGACTTACTACATTTTTACACACCCTAGAAAATAACCCAAACTGGGTGCATATGAGGAAATGATTTGTGACCTCCCTCACTCACCATGATTTGGTGTTATTTAGTCAGACTAAGTTGTGTTGGACTCTTTGCATGGACCATAGCACACCAGGCTCCTTTGTCTTCCACTTTCTTGCCGAGTTTGCCCAAATTTATGTTCATTGTTGTGGTGATACTATCTAACCATCTCATCCTCTGCTGCCCCTTCTGCTTTTGCATTTAATTTTTCCCAGTTGTTTTCCAATGAGTCCTCTCCTCACTGGCCAAATACTCTGAGATTCAGCTTCAATATCTTTCCTTCCAAAGATCATTCAGGGTTGATTTGCTTTAGAATTGACTGATTTGATCTCTGCTTACCATGACAGGTGAGCAGTAAAAAAGCTGCAAATGAAAAGTTAGGGTTATTTCATGTTTATTGTTTCTCTAGGAACAATTGTGCCCTACTAATAACTGAACCCTACATTGTTTTGCCCACAGAATGCCTGCCATCCTCATTTACTGTTTATCTGAATTCTAGATACTGTGATTTTCTAGGCAAGCTCTAACAAAGATCAGAACACCTTGTGTGCTTGCTATGGAGCCTTTTAAAAGAAGATAAACCATGAGAGGCAAACATCTTTGAGGGCAGAAGAGTAAAAAGCTTGAGTTGGCATTTCATGCAATGCAGAGCCACAGTATACTTTTTTTGCTCATTGGAAGAAGGCTCACACTTCATTAATAGAGTGTGTGCCAAAGTGTAAGAAACTTGACCTGGGCTGTATATAAACTGAGAAGAAGGCCTGCTTTAGAATCTGCTTCAGGGCACAAGGAATCCTCAGCAAATGCTAAGCAGTTACTTGGTGAACAAAATGGTAGGGGCAGGAAGTTCCAAACATAATGAATGGCTGGCTATTTTCCTGTGAACAGAAGCACTACTTTGACACATAAGGATTCGCTTTGTCTAAGATGGGGTGGGGAACTATGGCCACTTTATGATCTGTGAACTCCCAGCATGGACTTCTGGGAGTTGAAGTCCATAGGTCATAAAGGGGCCATAGCTGCCCGCCCCTAGTCTAAGGGCTCCTTGACAGCATGAATGAATGGCAGGAAAAGCATGTGGAAAACTGTGGGTGAATAGGTTAGGGGATGTCTGTTATTTATTTTGGTTCTTTTGTTTTAAACTCATTTTCTAGCCAACCTACAGTATACTGAGAAAAGGTTGTGACCCACATTAATTCAGTGTGGATGCAAACACTAGCTTTTTGTATTGGTTTTTGAACATGAAACTCAAATCTGTAAGTCACAAAGTTTGCATCAAGATGCCATTGGGCCCATTTTTTTTCCTCTGCCTTTCCTCTTGTTGCAGATGCCAATCAGTAATCTCTACTTTGGGTTTTGATGGGAAAACCCCCATGAAAGTTATATGGAAAAAAGAAGAAGTTGTAATGGGATAAACTTGGGACATATCACCAGATTCCTAGATCCATTAGAAAGCAAATTAGAAAGATCCATTAGAAAGCAAATGTTTTCTTGTCTTATATCAGTCTAGGTCATTTATCTATCTAAGCCAGTTTTTTTCTTTGACTCTCATGGCTTTTAAGATCTTCAGCAGATCTGTCATTTCCTCTACTACCTGTCATATCTTAACTAAAGATACTAGATGGAGAATGACATGATAAAGACATTTAACCAACCTTACTTACACAGCTATGTTTTTTAAAAAAATCTTTCCTTTGCAAGTTAGGTTCTAGATTACTAGTGTCTAATTCTGTTGGGAAAAGGCAGCCTAGGTATAGTCAGCCTTCCTGAAAAGGAAGGAAGGAAAGAAGGAAGGAAGGAAGGAAGGAAGGAAGGAAGGAAGGAAGGAAGGAAGGAAGGAAGTTCAGCTCTGTTGACCATGCTTCCAACATCTTCATGTTCTTCAACATTTTGTTCCAAATCTCACTGACTTCTATATGGAACAGGGAAATATAAGGTGGATGGGCTAATAAGACTGATCAACTGATAGCCAATACAGACCAATTTTGGCCCATAAAACTCAAAACTGTTGATTGCCATGAAACACAGCATGTAATCTGCAACATTCTTTAAGAGAAATTGTAAGGGCAATCTTTGGCTGACTGTTTAAGGCTTTCTTTTATTGTACCATCTTTTCTATACTGTTCAGCAGTTGCTCTGGCTTCCAACATTTTCACTGCATCCCAGGGGAAGACTTCCTATGGAAACTCTATGGATTGAGTTTTTTCAAGTAGGGATAGTACTGTCACAGCAAAGTGAAGGACAGTTCTGTCTTTGGGACACTGCGGGAGAATTTTTTTCTCTTCTAAATAAATCTGAAGAAATTGTTCACTTCTTGTTTTTTTTCTGTTCACAAATTTAGTGGAGAGTTTTGACAGGCCCTTTGTACCCAGCAACAGAGGTAAAGGTTCTAGGAATATGAATACAGAAATATAGGATGGAGGGAGCAACTTGGAGAGCTTCAAAAGGCATGGACGGAAGTGTGAAAGGTGGAAAAAAGAAGGGAAATTCATGAAGAGATTTCAAGAGAGGCATTGCATGGTCCAGATCAGCATGTCCAACCTTTTGGCTTGCCTAGGCCATGTTGAGTGAAAATAAATTGTCTTGGCCCACATATAAAACATACAATATAAGCCAGTTTGGTCTAATGGTTAAAGCACCAGGCTGGAAAGCAGGAAATTGTGAGTTCAGCTCCTGCCAAAGCAATGAAAGTCATCTGGGTGACTGTGGCTGAGTCACTGTCTCTTGGACCAACCATCTCACAGGGTGATTGTTGTGGGGAAAATAATACGAGGAAGGTGTATTGGACATGTTCTCTGTCTTATTTGTAAAAATAATAAAGATTGGATACAAATAAATAAATTTATGTGTGTGTGTGTGTGTGTGTGTGTGTGTGTGTGTATTATGATCTTAGTGGAACATGTTACTAGCTATCCAGGAATGCATGCAGCCTGTGGGCTGCAGGTTGGACACACCTGGTCTAGATGACAAGAGAGAAGTATTACTTTCGCATCAATATCTTGTTCCTCCACCACCCACCCACCACCCACCTTTCACTCCTGAGTGTAATCACCAATCTGTCCTTATTTGGATGTTGTAAACTGAGGGCTTCCCCATTCAGTTATTAAACCATTGACCGGGAATGGCTCTTGTACCAGATGGATTCCTTTCAACACCAATGCTATTATATTAATGGCTTTCATTTAAAGAGGACTAGCCTTGCTAGCCAAATTGCTGCTGTTTAAATCAATTGACTTGAGGGGAAACACCACCTGACTGCAGTGATTATTGTTAATTTATTACTGTATTGGATTCTGAGTGCATCGAGTTCCTAGCATCTGTTCGCCTTTTCCTCCCTTTTCAGCTTAAGACAGAGAAGGCAGTAATGAGAGGGCTAAGTTGATAGGGGGAGAAAGGGAGGTGTTTTTATTAAAAACAGGAAACACCCCTTCTATCTTGCTTTACCATAAATCTTTCATGAGCAAAGACGAGGTATATCTCAAGAAAGATCTTCCGCAAGTCATCTTGCCTTTGATTTCACGGCATTCTCTTGAGACACATTGAGATTTAAGCAATCTAGCATACTTTTAAAAAAAACTCTATTTTTTTTTAAAAATATATTTTTTTAAAAAATACAGTGGCTTTTTTATTAAGGAACGGGGAAAAAAACCACATTTCAACTTGATTCAAAGAGAAAAGCCGGGGAGGAAGTCAATGCTTCAGACGTGCTCTTTTGATTTTTTTTTTCCTCCTCTAATCCCCACTGAATAAAATGGAATGGGAGATCAAGAACACTCAATTAATTTCAACACTGGATGTCACGAGAGAATGATGGGAGGGGTGTGTGTGTAGGTGGAAGGCAGGGGGCAGTTGATTATAGATGCACAACATTTAACAAATTCATAGAATCAAAGGAGAGGAATGGAAGGGGGAGAGATTTTTAAAAAAAGCTTGTCTGTGTTTTATTACACACAGTAAGCTTTTCGCTTGTATTTATAGCCGCAATTATATCTCAATGAGGTTTGTCTACAGCGTTGGCTTCACGCTAATTTTCCCCCTCACTGCATTCTTGGAATAGGCTCGGACTGTTTATGAACCAGACATATTGACCTCATTTACAGCTAGCAGTTTAAATCCATAATTTTTCCACCCACAATCCCTCTTTGACATTCCGGCAGTGCGGCCGGCTCAGTGAGACTGAACTAAAAGTCTCACACTTCATTGAACACCATTATGCGGCTTTATGCTTATAAGCCTGTTTCCCTCGGCTGCCTTTCAGCTTTGCTGGAGATCTGTTTGGCCATAGGCCGGCAGTGATTAAATGGAAGAATCCAATAAATCAGCCTGTCAGCAGCAGGCTCTCCTCGCTATGTCTACAAATCGACATTTGGATTTGCACTCAAATCTCCTTCTGGCTTTCTGCATCTCACCCACCCAGTTTTCCTCGGGGGACTAATCAGTTCCTCTGCTTTTGCACAAGGTGAACTTGAATCAAAGCTCTTATGTGAGCAAAACCAGAACCACTTTCCTTCTGGTGCTTCTGCTCCAATCTCTTTGCTTGGAGCAAATGTGGGCCTCTTGTAACACTTTCCTATCACACTGAAGCACCGTGAACAACCAAAGGGACAATTAGTTTAGAAAAGAATAAATGGATGTTTTTGCTACACAACCTACTGTACACACCACGCTGGGGGATTTTGCTGACCATTTCTTTAAGACACACTGGAGCACCCAGAGATGACCCCTGAGATATTCCCAGAGCTGCCCGACTAGCATAGCGACATTTTCTACAAGGGCTTTGCCAATATGACTATCTCTCAACATTTCATTAAGGCAATGACAAATTGGTCTGTCTGGCTTGTAATTAGTTTGTGGGGTGGGGGAGAGGCAATTTAAGTTAAGGGGGGGTTTGGCATTTTGAGTATTGGCTACATAATAAGCAGTTCAGGTTCTGTTATGTTGACATTGCTCAAGTCATGTTTTACCAGCTTCAGGTGCACAACTAAGACCAAAATGAGATGGAGACAGAGATAGATAGATAGATAGATAGATAGATAGATAGATAGATAGATAGATAGATAGATAGATGAGAGAGAGAGAGAGAGAGAGAGAGAGAGAGAGAGAGAGAGAGATCAAATCTCTAACACAAAAAATGGCAAGGCGTGTTCATAATGTAGATCAAAGAGGTACAGGAAAGAATTTTACCTCTGATGTGATCCTTTAGCAGCATCCCTGAGCAGCCAAAAAAAGAAGGAAACAAAACAAGAATCAAGCCCTTTCTGTTGCTAAATTAACACCGCTAAAATAAGATCAGATCCAAGCCAGAGAAAATAGTGAAATGCATCCTGCAATTCCCAAGGCATTGCCTGATCAGAAGTGATTTTTGAATAAGAAAAAAAGGCCTATAATTAGATTAGTTCATGCTTTATTCCTCTGAGAGTATTCCTGCCTTAAATTAACCTGCTGAAAAGAGCCCACAAATCACAATCAAGGATTAACCGGAGACACTCCCCTCCTATTCCTGATCCTCATCTTCAGGGTTAGTACTTAGCCCTGGAGAAGAACATCACCTCGCAGAATGAAGGATTTGGCACAATAGCCTCCACCCCTCTGGAGAGATTAAGGGCTGGGTTAAGGTCTACATTGTGACTTCCACAAAAAAGTCTCAGCCACAGTTTCATCACTGAGGAGCAAAATCATCCCCCCCACACTTTTTTTAGATGTGATGCCAATACCATCCACAGCTGATAAATTAATCCCTTTCCATCTAGGAACTCAATAGCCCAACTAGCTGAACATCTCAGCTTACGTCTTTGGATTTACTCCTTTATTTTTAATTTATTTCAGCAATTTTCCTGCTCTTTCTTATCTACCTGTCCTCCAAGAAGCGTTCTTTAGTACAATCCCCACTCTTTAAATCTAGGCTTATGCCTGTCTTGGGGAAGGCAAATCAATTGTGCACATGTGAAGAACGCTGGCCAACCAAATGCCAGGAGGCTCCTGGTGTTGAATGTTTCCAGCAGTGGCAATGACAAAAGGCAGCCTGTTGAAGGTGTGGTGACAAATAAAGGGAAGGGGGGACAGACCAGTAAGAAGAAGATATTCCTGCCCCCCACACCACTTTCTGGCAGCTGCATAGCCTTGATGAGAGCCCACAGCCAGCAGCAGTGTGTACAGTCCTGTCAGCTGTCAACAGCCTCTGCTTATGAAAAAAGGCAGATACAGTTTCAGTATAATCAGTTGTCCTTAGTTAATTGACTGCAGAAGAGCTATTGGACATAGTGAGTGGATGGGAGAGGTTGTGTTTACCTCCCAAATTAGGCAGGCTGCATGACCAAAATTGTAATGGGTTTGACTGCTGAGTCCAATTCACCAGAACTCTCTCTTTCTCTTCCCCCCTTCTCTCTTCCTCTCTCACTTTCTTGCTTTTTCTCTCTTTCTCCCTCCCTCCCTCCCTCTTTCTTTCTTTTGCTATTCTCACTTTCTTTCTCCCTCTCTCTTTCTTTCTCTTTCTCTCTCTTTTTCTTCTTCCTTCCTTCCTTCCTTCCTTCCTTCCTTCCTTCCTTCCTTCCTTCCTTCGTTCCTTCCTTCCTTCCTTCCTTTTAGTTCTCTCTGTTCTCTCTCTGTTCCCCCCCCTTAATTCCCCCCTTGTTACAATGAATGAACGTATTCAGGTGAGCTTTTAAAGAGCATTTTGTCTTTCGTTGTAGCGACTGCCTTTGAATGGATGTGAATGCATAGTAGAGCTGAATCAGACACTGAATAAGAAATAGAGCCGTCCCAGTTACAATTTTGGTGGAAAAGTGGAATATGCATCCAAATAAATAAATAAATAAATAACATTCAAATATCTCTCAGGCTTAGCTGATGTTCTTCACACACACATTGATTTTGTAGTCTATGTTGGGCAAAAGTTACAAGCTTAAGTGACACTTTTGACACTGGGGATAGTAGAAAAATTTATTTATTTATTTATTTATTTTTTGGACTTATATGCCGCCCTATCTCCTGAAGGACTCAGGGCGGCTAACAACAATAAAAAACAACAATACAACAATTTAAAAAGAATTAAATTATTAAAAAAATAATAATTAAAAAAAAATTAAAAATGGTCATAGTTCACATTTTCATGCACATTTATGTAGTTTTACAGTGTAAAACCCCATGCTTCTCCAAATCCTGCTAAACTTCCATTGCTCTAAATCAGTGTTTTTCAACCACTGTTCCGCGGCACACTAGTGTGCCGCGAGATGTTGCCTGGTGTGCCGTGGGAAAAATTGAAAAATTCAAAAGATTTTTTAAAAAATGTCCGCCCGAAGAAGCCGGGGCCACATGAGGCCGGGGCTCCGGACAGCCCGCACCGTAGTGCTTCGGAGGCGGCGAGGCCGGCAATTGCAGTTGCAGCTGCTGCTGCTGCTGCTGCTGCTTCATCGTCGTCCTCCCCGGTGCTTCCCTCACCGCCTTCGCCGCCGCCTTCACCACCTCCTCCTTCTTCTTAGACAGCTCGCTGGGCAGAGCGCATCCTCCATCCGCCTGCCCCGCTCCGCCTGCCCTGCACGTTGGAGGGGAAAAGTTCACCGGAGGTTCACGAGCTTTCTCTCCTACCCATTGCCGGCTTGCCCAGCGTTGGGGTGAGCCTAGGACCCGGGGAAAGGAAGCACCCCACTCCCTGCTGCCGCCGTTGCCTCCCCGAGCGGGCTTTTCAGTTCGGTCTCTCCGCTGCCCAGGCGGCTTTCAGCTCCCTCTCGCCTCGCAGCGCCGCGCTCCAGTCAGTTTTGCAGGCTCAAGTTACAAGTCCCGCGGACGGTGGGGCCGGGTGCCCGCAACTCGCTGGAAGCAAAAAAAAAAAGTTGTTTGCGTCTCTCGCCTTGCAGCCACCTTCCTCTCTGCCCAACTCTCTCGAGCTCCCGGGAAGAAAAGGGGAGGGGGGGGCGCCGTTGCTCACTACCACAACACCCCCTGGAGGATGGCCATGATGGATTGGGTGAGGCGGTGGGATCGTTCGAGGCTTCTCCGAACTCCGCTCGAATCCTTCCTGGTGGCGGAAGACGTCATCGACCTCCTTTCCCATTCAGCACTGAAGAAAAGGGCAGGAGAAAGTGGTGTGGGGGGGGGAAAGGGGGAGATGGTCTCCGTTTCCCCAGGCCGACTTTTTTCTGGCCGAGAAAGGCGGATGGGCTTCGGGATGACATTAGCGCCCGCAAGCGCTAATAAAGCTTTAGGCCGCCATAATAATGATAAATGATTACATTAGATATTTTTTTAAAAAAATGATTAGCTAGCAAACTAGGGCTTCCTTGTTCTCAGGGCTGTTTGGGAAGATACAGTATTTCTGTTTATAACGAAAAGGAACCTCTCTTAACTTCCCTCTGCTTGGCCTTAAAGCAGGGGTAGGCAACCTTGGCTCTTTTATGACTCATGGACTTCATCTCCCAGAAGTGCTCGAAAATTACTGGTGAGAAGAATTATTTTCTTTTATGGTTTCAGGAACCATTAACGGTTAAATTTTCAGGAACCATTAACGGTTAAATTTTTTAACATTTTCTAATGGTGGAGTGCCTCGTGATTTTTTTCATGAAACAAGTGTGCCTTTGCCCAAAAAAGGTTGAAAAACACTGCTCTAAATATATAAACTACGGTAATAATATGCATAATATTCATCATGGTGAAAAGAATGTAGTCAAATGAATTGGAGAAATTGCATATGTGACTGTGTGTATTAGGTACAAATAGTTAAGAAAAATGTACATAGTACAGAAATCGCCTTACCAATTTTAGTTGCTTTTTAAAAAAAATATTCTCAAAATTATATTGTAATAGCCTAAGCTAAATTTAAGACTTGATACATTTAAAAGAGGAGAATTTTTTTTCCTTTTCTTTGACAATGTATTTTTAGCATAACTATCTTTGTGTTCTTGTTTTTCCTTTGTTGTCATTATTTTAAAACAATAAAAATATCTTTTTAAAAAGATAAGAAAAACCAAAACACATTGATTTATCCCTCTGTAGCTCTTATACAAGGCACTAATGCTGGGAAGAAAGCATTAGAAGGAAAAGGAAGACGAGAATAATCAGCAGCAAGGTGGATGGATACAGGTCCAGTTGCAATGGGTGCACTGTAGGAAGACCTGAAGGATTAGGTTGGGGACACAATGTCAAGGAAAACATGTATTGATGTGATCACTAAGAGCTGACACTGCCTTGATGGTTCATAATCAATCAAAAGTTCTCACAGAAATGGAATAATATAACAACTTAAGAAGGAATCTAAAGGATGCTTAAGACTTCAGATCTAGCTCTTCCAACTGGGTGTTGTTACAAAGATCTTTATCTTTTAGATCAGGCATGTCAAACTCACGACGTCACGTGACATCGTGTGACGTATCGGAGCTTTTTTCCCATTGCCGGCAATGGGCTGGGTGCGGTTACATCGTGACGCATCCGGCCCACGGGCTGGCAGTTTGACACCCCCTGATTTAGATCATTCCAAAAAGTTGACAGGTGGAATTGGAACTCCTTTTAAACTTTTCTTTCCTTAATCTTAGCCAAAAAGTTCAGAAGCATCCTCTTGAATCAGCTATGTGATACCGAAACTCCTATTTGTTTGATTATTTATATGCCAGATTACCATCATATTTATTAGGTCAAGAATTATAGCACTAAGTAGAAAAGGTCAGATTACCAGTGCAGCAAAATGGATGGTGCTGCATAGTTGGCTGGGGACTTCTGGGAGTTGAAGGCCACAAGTCTTAAAGTTACCAAGTTTGGAGACCCCTGTTCTACACAAAGCCAAATGTTATGTGGCTCTTCTCTTCTAGCAAATGGAAAATCTAATATTAATCCCCTTTGCAGTTTGAGGTACCACTGCACACATTACCGGCTCTCATGTCTTTTCTGGACAGTGTTTTCAAGTGTAGGTTGACTGAACATGTAATTTTTGGATATTCGGTGGGCTGCTGGAAAGAAATCATAGGTTTCAAACTAAAGCAAACTATCACTCCCATATTGCATATATTCTGGGAACTATTAGGGATGAGCTGTCTTCACCCTCTTTCTCTCACACAAGCTATCTACACTGAGTTGTCTCTTGGTCCTCTGGAATACACTCCTCACTCCTGGGAATCTGGACTATACTTCATCACTCTTTGTTATGGTGCTGAGGGCTATACCTAGGACATCCATGTGAGTATTGTAATCCCTAAGGATTACAATATGTATGTTGGGGACTGTCTGTGCTTTATATCACAGCTTCTTCCATTCTACATCTCCTGTTTCTGGTATGATATGCACTTTACAAAAGCCTTAGTTAGCTTCAAAGTTTACTCAAAATTGGTCCTGGAAGTTATAATGGCACTGAAATCATGAAAAATGAGAAATCTAGCTTTGATTACAATAAGGTAGATTTCATTCTTGCTCTGTAAGGAAAAACTACCTTTCAACTGAGGTAGAAAAAATGAAATTATGCTGAATAACCCATAGAATCATATCTCAGATGTTATCAAATTCCTACTCTGCTCAATATAAAATCCACTAGAGCATGGGTAGGCAACCTCAGCTCTTTTATGACTCATGGACTTCAACTCCCAGAATTCCTGAGTCAGCTATGCTATGCTATGCTGACTCAGGAATTCTGGGAGTTGAAGTCCATGAGTCATAAAAGAGTCGAGGTTGCCTACCCATGCACTAGAGCATCTTTGAAGATGACCATCCAACTTCTGCTAAAAAAAGTCTAGTAGGAGGACTCACTATTTCATGTGACAGCCAGCTGCATTGGTTGACAGTTTTCACAGTTGCAGTCTATACTTTCTTCTTTGTACTTTTAATCCTTTGGTTTTGGTCCTGCCCTCTGGAGCAATAGGAAATCCATAAAAGTCTTCCTATATTCAAAGACCGTTGTCATTTCTCCCTTCGGTTAAAATGGTTGGTTTCAAAACTATCATTTTGTTAGTCTTTCATTGCATTTGCTTTGATCTTCCATTGTTGTTTTTGAACTGTGGTGCCTAGAGCTGGGGTCTGAAGAGGGCAAAGTAGGGTAAAACAATTACTTTCTGTGATCAGGACTCTATGCTCTTATGAATGTCCCCCCAAGATAGCAATGATTTTTTTAGCAGCTATATCTCACTGTTACCTTATGTTTAACTGGTGGCCAACAAGGACTTCACATATGCTTCTGCCAAGTCAGGCCTCCCTGATGCCTTACAATGTTGTGCCTTGTACCTTACAGTTTTTCCTATCTATGTGCAGCACTTTATATTTCTTCCAGTTAAATTCCATTCAATTATTCAATCCTCCTGTGTAGATTTTTCTAAAACTCTTTTTTTCCCATTTAAATATTAGCCACCCCTCCCAATTTAGTGCTATTTGCAGACTTTATAAATGTCACCTCAACTCCCACATCAAAGACATTAATGAAAATGTTGAATATACAGGGTCAGAAGACAGCCCTGTGACACTCCACTCAATATTGAAGTAGAGCTACAGTATTAATGGGAAATTTTTGGTGCAGCCATGCTGTTCGTTGTAAATTCCATCCAACAGCAGTATCAACTAGCCCATATTTTATCATTTTTATTAAGAAGAAGATTACCAGGCATTTTGTCAAAGGTTTTGCTGTGGACTACAAACACTATGTCTATGACATTTCTCTAAGCTAGTAATTTTCTGAAAGGTGATATAGCATACTTTTTTGCAACAGTTTCATGCAGTCTTCTGTTAATTGTAGCACATCTATTCAAGTGTTCACATGCATGCCTCTTGATAATCTGATAATAACCTTGCCCAGTACAGATATTAAACTGGCATACTTCTAAAGCCAGTATTGGGAAGATAGCAACAGAAAGTAAATGCCACCGATGCAAAGAAGCTGAAGAAAACAGTGGACCACATAATTAGCTGCTACAAGAAGATTGCACAAATTGACTACAATGACACAATAACACAGCAACAATGGTGCATTGGAATATCTGCAAGAAATACCATTTGTCTGCAAGCAAGAATTGGTGGGATCACAAAATAGACAAAATAATAGAACATGAAAAAGCTAAAATGTTCTGAGACTTGAAAATTCAAACCAACGAACACCTCCCACATAATATCCCATATTTAACAATTGTTAATAAGAAAGATAAAAAAGTCTGGGTAGTGGAGATAGCAGAACAGAAGAGAAAGAACTCTTGCAAAAGAAAATTGCAAAATACTGTACAGAGACCAGCAAATAGAATGATTGTGTCAAAAAAGAAAAACAAAAAACAAAGATAGTATGAATAGGTGCTTTGGGTGCAATTCCCAAATAATTGGAGCACCATTTAAACACCATTGGCATTGACAATTTCACCATCAGTTAATTGCAAAAGGCAGCTTTATTTGGAACAGCTTACATCCTGTGGCAATACCCTTAATATCATCAAACATCAATATCTGCTACCCCTTGTTCTTTGGAAGGGACTCAATGGGTAGATAAAAATACCCAATTCAGTCTAAATATATCATTGACTATGCAACAGATTATCATCATCATCATCATCATCATCATCATCATCATCATCATTTGTTCTTCATTCTTCTGGGACCCCTCCTCCTGGAGTTCTCAAACATTATCAAAAGTAGTTCTGCCATCTCCTTAACTAATTGCTTCTGTACTGTTGAATGCAATCCATCTGGCCCAGGGAACTTCAATTCATTTAAATTAGTTGTGTTTTCTCTTACTCTCACTTCTGGAATGATCTCATTAACTGGCTTTAGGCAGGTCATCAGGTTAGCTTTTGGTATCTGTGCAAGATGCTTAAGCTTGTCGATCAGATGGTCGGCAGTTTGGCGGGTTGAATCCCGAGTGCCGCGTAACAGAGTGAGCGCCTGTTACTCGTCCCAGCTTCTGCCAACCTAGCAGTTCAAAAGCACATAAAAATGCAAGTAGAAAAATAGGGGCCATTACGGTGGGAAGGTAACAGCGTTCCGTGCGCCTTTGGCGTCTAGTCATGCCGGCCACATGACCACGGAGATGTCCTCGGACAAGCGCTGGCTCTTCGGCTTTGAAACGGAGATGAGCACCGGCCCCCAGAGTTGGAGATGACTAGCACGCATGTGCAGGGGAACCTTTACCTTTACCTTATAGAAGTTATAAAATAAACTAAAGCTGTGAGAAACATTGCAAAGTATGAGTGTCTTACTTGGTTTCTAGGTGCTCCCAAAGAGACATTGACAAATAACCTATCAAAGGAGGAAAACTTCAAAAGCAACCCCAAGCCATCTCAAGACTACCTACCACACCTAATCAAAAAAATCTCAAGACAATGGTATCTTGGACAACATACTGATAACTTTCAGTATTCCAAACCTTCTTAGTGGACATCACTAAACTTCTGTTTCTTCTTTCCACATTACCATTAGTATAGAAGTTGATTTTAATTTAAACCCATTTGAAGAAATCCTGAAAGAGATTCTTGGCTGTCCCTTTAGAAACCTGTATGGATGAATTTGGCCACACATATCCAAATCTTAATGACTGATGTCATCCTATACATGTTATTTACTGTAGAATGTACACAAATTGAAGGGAAATAATTAGTAATCTCTGCACCACAGTGATGATGAGACACCTGCAGGATAATCATCCAAATCAAATATTTGTCTCTGCTTCTTCAGATGATATATCTCTTCCTGCAATTGTAGAATGGCAGCCGAGGAGAGCGTGTGTTGAAAGATAAGAGCAGCAGATGGAAGAAAGAGATTCTGCCCTTATTATAGCAGCTACAATAAAGCTCTCCTTGCCATCAAACATCATCTTTACCCTGGAACAATGATACAAACAGCCTCAAAGTCAAGTAATTTAAGGACAGCCGGCAGAATATTCAGATTTCCTAGACTTGGGGAAGAATTCTAGGATATCTGACTATTTGTTGACAATGGTCCATCTCTTATCAAAGTTAAAATATAAATAATACTGATACTGATGGTTATAGTAATCATCAGTGCAGAATTACCTAAACTTGTTGGGGAGCAAGATTTACGGAACACATTTGGACTTAGTTTTGAGTAAATTTGCACAAGATAATAATATACATAACCACAGAGAGGTAGCACTTCAAAGATATCATAAGCATATTAGCCAAGGAATTTGCACACTTACAGTGAAATTTGAATGAAATTGTGTCTGGCTAAGCAACAGGAGATCTTTGAAAAGAAAAGATATTTTGAGCACCTGAAGTTATTCATCAAAATCAATAGGATGAACTGATTAACTCATGTCATATAAAATTATCATCATCAGATCACCATAAAACATACTGTATTCTAGATATGTCTGGGAGTGTGCATGCACACGTACAAGCCTTTATTTAGTTATGGATTGAGTTCCTACATGACTGTGTACCTAATAATTAAAGACAGATCTAGGTTATTCTTGAGGATTTAACTTTGGCTGTTTACTCCTCCCGTTGACCTGACTTGTTACATTTCCTCTGTGTTTCTGAATCATGTCAATGTAACTTGTATATAAAGACAATTAATCAAGCTGAATCAGGAGAAAGTCACTCCTATTTTCAATAAAGTTGACAAGCTGCTTCCTATTTGATAAATTAGTAACAACATTAAAAATCCTTAGAATGTGTTTAATGCTTGCTTGCACAATTTGTTTAGTATTTTACTTGATCTCCCGTTTTATCATTTTTGTTTCCAGGAGCCAAAAGTGGAATTCCTGATGTTCCATCTTTTCATTTTGTCCTCACAACAAAGAAGGTAAGTTAAATTGAGAAACAGTGAGAGGGCAAAATCTCCTACTGAGCTTCAGATTCAATCTCCAAAGCATGAAGGAATATGAACAAGAACCAATCGGAACATTTAAAGTAGATGCATTTTTCCCCCGGGGGTCACATTACTTTGGGGTATTGGAGTTTAGTTTAGTGGTTAAGGGACCATGCTAGGAAACAGGACTCCATGAGTTCAAGTCTTACCTTAGCCATAAAATCTAGCTGGGTGACCTTGGCAGCCCAACTCACTTCACAGGGTTATTGTTGTGGGGGAAATCAAAGTAGGAAGGTTTGTTGGAAATGAAAAATGTAACTTAATCCTAACTCTATTGTAAAAATAATAAATAAAACAATAAATAAACAATGAAATAAATATATAAATTTGTGCTCCTGGGCACTGCTGAGCACATTTGGGAGATAACCTCTGAAGGCTAGATAGCCATCATGGGTTGACTAGATAATTTTTGTGATTATGACTATCATGTTCAGCAATACAGTAGCTGACATGGGAAGGGTGGACCATTTTTCTGATATCACACAATATGATGCATTTCAATCATATAATTCAAGACTTCCCCAAATGCCTACAAAAAGAAAGAGAGAAATAATTGGCCTTCCAACTCTTTCTCGTAGTAAGCTTTCTTGGGAAGAGACTTCAATGGGAAATTCGCTGTGGAAGATCTTTTGTTTGGGGACAGATGTGCTTCCCAAAAATAGCATCTAGAAGAACGTATGTCCCTAAGAATCCAACCTTTCTTTTGGATACCATTATTGAGACCATATAGAATTACAAATCACCCTGCTGATCTTGCATGGGTTTGAAGGTAAAGCAGATCAGATCTGATTCATATGTAGATGGAGGACCTTCAGAAAATCCCAGGGCATAAACTAGGCTGGTAAGAGAAAAGAAAACTTCCTCAAAGAAAGTAATGCCATGTCAAAAGAAACTGCATATGATAGGAGTTAAAAGGTAAAAGGTAAAGGTTGCCCCGCACATGCGTGCTAGTCGTTTCCGACTCTAGGGGCTCATCTCCGTTTCAAAGCCGAAGAGCCAGCGCTTGTCCGAGGACGTCTCCGTGGTCATGTGGACGGCATGACTAGACGCCAAAGGTGCACGGAACGCTGTTACCTTCCCACCATTGTGGTCCCTATTTTTCTACTTGCATTTTTTACATGCTTTTGAACTGCTAGGTTGGCAGAAGCTGGGACGAGTAACAGGCGCTCACTCTGCTACGTGGCACTCGGGATTCGACCCGCCAAACTGCCGACCTTCTGATTGACAAGCTCAGCGTCCTAACCCACTGAGCCACCGCGTCCCTATGATAGGAGTTACAGCCCCCCAAATAATATGAAAATGGATACATCCACAGTGCACTCACCATATACATTTGAAGAATGAACTTCCCATAAGTGAAAGGTAGGCCCTTTTCTTACTCATGTCCTCTTCTGCACTTACCTGGGAATGATGAATCAAGTGTTAAATGCCCCCGAGGCAAATTGTTTGATGTGTTCCTTTCAGTTGGCCAGCATTCAAACACCTGCTCAAAATTTTGAATTCCTTTTTGTCTGAAGTGAAGAAATCAGTTTGATACAGCATCATTAAGTTAAGATGGCTTGCATTCCTGCACCTGTATCCAGGTGCAAAAAAAAAACATTAAATACAAACACCTATCAACATGCGGTGAGATTTTACATTTTATAAATCCACTAGTTTGAAAATGTGATTTTTGAATTAACAAGGCTACATTCAACTGCCTTATCCCCCCTGCTGTAAAATTGCTACCAATAGAAAAGTTGACAAGATATGTAATATCTTGCTCAGGGCTTGGTTTTCTCTCTTCCACATCCTTTTCTTGTTAGCTAAAGTTTCAGCATGAAGAAGAATTAGAAGAACTTGAAAGCTATCTTGTTCTTTTGTGATTCTTCTCTTGGTCTAATAATAGCATTACCGTACTAGACTTTTGGATTTCTATAAATGGATTGGCACAACTACTGCCATTTAGAAAAGAAAAGAAAATCTTATATTTGATTCAGAGGCCTGGCATATGAGTAAAACTTAATGATTAGGCGGAAGCATCCATGATCTCAGCAATTTCCATCTCATCTTCTCCAGGAACGGAAGCCAGGGGGAGAAAGAATCAAATCCATCTGTCTTCTACTTCCTTTGATTGGAGTTAAATTGTCAGACATTCTGTTCTGTGAATCAACTGAATCTGATAGTGGCTTACAACTGTATCTTATGGCTTCTTAACTTTGCAAGATCTTGCAGGTTAAGCATGTTCAGACAATGACTATTATTTAAATCATATAAGCTCAGATACTGTATATTTGCCAAATGATTGTCAGTAGGAATGGAAGAGAAATTTGTTCAAATCAATTTATAATGAGAATTTACCTAATATGCATTCAGGTATAATTTGCTCCAAGTATATGTGTGCAAATGCATAGACTAAATTAAGAACGTACATTTTATTGGTTATTTAAAGATTAATGCCTAAATAAACTAAAATGGAACCAACTGAATGCTGAAAAGGCAAACTGGGCAAGAAATTGAGCAGGTCTAAGGTGCAAGACCTATTTTAGTACTCAATGGTAAGAATGGGTGTCGATCAAAGTTCTAATATTGCAGAAAATGACAAAGATTTGGGCCTGAATAAGGACCAACAGTGCACCCATAAAGTGTTCTGTGTTATAGTAGATATGTTTGAGAGAAATGTTAAGAGCGTAATTTAAAATAATTGCTTTGGGGACTGCAGTCTATATCATACTGAGTTTTGGAGAAGAAATAAAGGCATGTAAAGCACCAGTCCTACTATTAGGTGAAATATAATAGCAGATTCAAGCACTGTAAAAGAAGAGGTAGCAAACTGAGAACAAGTCCTTAGTCACTGCCTTCCAACTCAATGCCCAGAGCATTCTGACAGCCAGTTTGGTGCAGTGGTTAAGGTGCTGGTCTGGAAACCAGGAGAGTGAGTTCTAGTTCCAACTTAGGCATGAAACCAAGTTGGGTGACTTTGGGCCAGTCACTTTCTCTCAGCTCAGCTCACCTCATAGGGTTGTTGTTGTGGGGAGAACAGGAGAAGGAAGTAGTAATAGGTATGTTCTGTGCCTTGAGTTACTTAAAAAGCCTGCCCTGGACCCAGCTGTTTTAAATAACTATCGTCCAGTCTCCAACCTTCGCTTTTTGGTGAAGGTTGTTGAGAGTGTGGTGGCACATCAGCTTCCTCTGTTCCTGGAGGAAACTGATTATCTGGACCCGTACCAATCGGGTTTCAGGCCTGGACACAGCACGGAGACGGCATTGGTCGCGCTGGTGAATGATCTCTGGCGGGCTCGGGACAGGGGTTGTTCCTCTGTCCTAGTCCTATTAGA
Source organism: Vipera ursinii (assembly GCF_947247035.1). Taxonomy (NCBI): domain Eukaryota; kingdom Metazoa; phylum Chordata; class Lepidosauria; order Squamata; family Viperidae; genus Vipera; species Vipera ursinii. Next base: position 229,495,026 of record NC_139513.1, read on the forward strand.
TCTCTCAGCGGCTTTTGATACCATCGACCATGGTATCCTACTGCGGCGTCTCAGGGGGTTGGGAGGCACCATTTTACGGTGGTTCTCCTCCTATCTCCTGGGCCGCTCGCAGTTGGTGTTGATGGGAAAGCAGAGATCCACCCCGAGGCCTCTCGTTTGCGGAGTTCCTCAGGGGTCGGTTCTCTCGCCCCTCCTGTTCAACATCTATATGAAGCCGCTGGGTGAGATCATTCATGGTTTCAGGGTGGGGTATCATCAGTACGCTGATGATACCCAACTTTTTCTCTCCACCCCGAACCAACCCAGCGATGCCCTCGCCGTGATGTCCCGCTGCCTGGAGGCGGTCCAGGTCTGGATGGGGAGAAACAGGTTTCGTCTCAATCCTGCCAAGACTGAGTGGCTGTGCATATCGGCATCTCAGGTTAACCAGACTATTCCACCTTTAATGATGGGGGGTGAGGTGTTACCCCCCATTGATAGAGCTCGCAAGTTGGGTGTCCTCCTGGATTCACGGCTCAATTTTGAAGATCATATAGGAGCCGTGACCAGGGGGGCTTTTGCCCAGGTTCGCCTGGTGCGCCAGTTGCGACCCTATCTGGACCGAGATGCCCTATGCGCAGTCACTCATGCGCTCATGACCTCCTGTCTAGACTACTGCAATGCTCTCTACATGGGGCTGCCCTTGAGGACCACTCGGAGGCTTCAGCTGGTGCAAAATGCTGCCGCGTGAGTTGTGATAGGGGTTTCCTGATACTCCCATGTAACACTTCTACTCCGCGAGCTGCATTGTCTTCCGGTTGCCCTCCAGGTGAGATTCAAGGTGCTGGTGATGACCTATAAAGCCCTGAATGGTTTGAGTCCGGGATATCTGAGGGAACACCTGCTGCCAGCATCAAGTTCCCTTCATCCAGTGCACTCCCACAGGGAGGGTCTTCTCAGGGTGCCGCCGGTAAAAGATTGCCGGCGGATAACACCCAGGGGTAGGGCCTTCTCAGTGGGTGCGCCTGCCCTCTGGATCCAGCTGCCCGTGGAACTTAGGACTGCCTCCGACCTCCGTTCATTTCGCCGGGACCTGAAGACCTGGCTCTTCGAGCTCTCTGGCCCAGGCTGACAATTTTAATTTTGATTGGGGTTTTTATTTTTTTTCAGGGATTGATTTAATCTTTTTAAATTGTTTTTAACTTTTGTATTGATTTTTGTTTAAAATACCCTGTAAACCGCCCTGAGTTTTTCGGGAAAGGGCGGTATATAAATCCAAGAAAATAAAATAAATAAAATAAAATAAAAGTAATAAAGACGGGATAAAAAATGTCTAATAAATCTAATAAAATAAATTATGGCCAAGACCTGTGGCTTTCTTGGTGAGCCCACAGGATGCTTATGAACATTGCTATAAAGTGGTTATCAAATCCATGCACTGGAAGGTACCACATAGGAAGCTCTTGTAAGCAACTCCCAGTTCTCCTTGTCCCTGAATGGCCTCTACAAATAAATAGATGGCTGTTGAACAGGGGGTAAGAATTGATGTGGGGGTATAATGAATGGTTGAGATACTGGTGGAGCAGTATGAGTGGCAAATCTTCCTCTTGTATCAAGTGGGTCTTCCTCCTTTAGATTACCAGAACTGCACTTCAGAAACTCAGAGGCTACTAGTTAATAGTAACAGTTTTCTGTATCTTATGGCTGCTATCCAATGGCTGTTTGGATTGTTTTAACAGTTCTGTGGTAGTTACATGTTTTCTCTTCTAGCTATAGGTCTTCTTGGACTATTCCAGGGGATCCATTGTAAAACATTATGGAGGGTCCAGATTCACCAGCTCTAACTTTAAGATTTATAAGAGTTTGCATGTATTTGTCATTTATCTACCTCCACGCTTCTTGCTTCTCATTCATACCTATACTGGTTGACCAAAGGATAATGTAAAGATGAGTCCTTTTTCCTTTTTTACTACTTCCATTCATTAGTCCCTAAAAATAAGCTGCAGGAACAGCAGGAAGAATCACCCAACACCTTCACTCCATGAAGGTATATATCAGCAATGGATTTCCAAAGTGCCATGAGTTTCAACATGGACCTGACAGCATCAAACCTGGATGCAAAGTACTAGGGCTGATATAAGTATTAGCTGGCTAATAGCACTCTACCATCTGCCAGCTGCACACCAGGACCCAATTCAATTCTAATTCTTCAATGAAGTATTTAATCATTTCTTTCTACCCTATGTATCATCCTAAGATCTTAACAGAGGAACATTTATTTGCAAGGCTAGTGATTCAAAAATCAAAAGTATAATTTCATGGCTCTTAGAATTTCTTATCTAAGTCTCCCAGACACCAAACCGAGGCATTTCAGTGGTGGTGGTGGTGGTGAAAATCACTTAATGAAGAAAAATACATGTGTAGAAACAATATTAAGAATTATGAAAAGTAGAATATTGCTTAATAAAGATTAGTGTTCCAATGATTTTTCATACAGTTTCCAGAACTGGACATATATCAAAATTCTGGCTGTTTGAGAGTTTAACTCTTTTGGTAGTTGGTGTGTTTTTTTTTCTTTTCAAGATGCTATCAATTGTTATTTGGTAATACCAAAACAGAAATGAGACACAGAGAGAAAGAAGCATCTGGTTACTTCTGAAGCAAGGTTTGACCTATTTGGTGCTGCACAGTTATGGCAAGAAACCATAACACATAAAGACCTGGAGCCATTATAACTTTGTATGAGACAGTCCAGTGAGATGAATGTCCAGAGTTGCAATTAATTTAATTCTAGGCACTGTGGAATTAATATATTCTGTAGAGTTATTACATTCACTTAAAGATTCAAAAAATTCAAAAATTCAATGAAGAGTTCTTCCAAACAGTACCAGCCATACAGACACACAGGCAAACCCAAACCCTCACAAAATTGGAACTGAAATTTCACCTAGCAACACATGTTCATTTGGCAATGTCTTTCTCAAAATTAAACCAGGAGAGAACCGCAGCCTAAAATAACATTTAAAGCAAAATTAGAAAGTCTTTTCTTCAACTGTATGGATGACAAGACTTTTCTTCTCCTAGAATTTCATACTCAAGTCAGATGGGTACAGTTCAGGCTGAACAGTCAAGGAACTTCATAGCAAACTCTATGATCTGTAATAAAGCAAAATACACATCTTTCTACTTCTGTGTGAAACCCTGGAGAGCAACTGAAAGTTAATATCAGATTAGGCAGCTTTCTCCAATCTTAGGTAAAGGTAAAGGTTCCCCCGCACATGCATGCTAGTCGTTTCCAACTCTAGGGGCTGGTGCTCATCTCCGTTTCAAAGCCAAAGAGCCAGCGCTTGTCCGAGGATGTCTCCATGGTCATGTGGCCAGCATGACTGGACGCCAAAGGCGCACGGAACGCTGTTACCTTACCACCGTAGCGGTCCCTATTTTTCTACTTGCATTTTCACGTGCTTTCGAACTGCTAGGTTGGCAGAAGCTGGGACGAGTAACAGGCACTCACTCTGTTACACAGCACTCGGGATTCGACCCGCCAAACTGCCGACCTTCTGATCGACAAGCTCAGCGTCCTAACCCACTGAGCCACCGCGTCCCTTTCCTCCAAACTTAGTGTACCTTTATTATTAAAAATTATACTAAAATTTCACAAATGATTAAACATTATATTTCTATTCTTTCAAAGAAGACTCTTCAACTGAGGGGATCTTACCCAGACCTTCATTTGATTAAGCTCCCCTTGATAGATGAAGATTATCTCTTACTCTTAACCAGTGCTTTTTTTGTAAAAGAAAAAGGTGCCGGAACTCACACATGTCATACAACCCGCCTTGCCTATCCTACAAGGTTCCATCCAAAAAAGGTGCCAGAACTCCGTTCTGAGCGCTCTATGAGAAAAAAAAAAGCCCTGGTCTTAACTAGTCTTCATGAACATAGACCAGTTAAAGATATTCAAAGACTGATAGTGTTTTGTTTCATTACCCAGAAGGGTGATTTACTTCAACAGTCACTTTGCTGTTACTTTCTGAACTTCTTTAGATGGCACGGTTCAAAAACAGGCTACCATTGAGACAAATGTGTGCTTCTTTTTTGCCTATAGGAAAGAGCATTCAAAACTTCCATAGAATAAGTGAAGGAGCATTTGTTCCTTTCTTCATTGCTCTTCAAAGAAAAAGAAAAAGAGGGCAAATTATAATGCTGAATGAATTTGCTGAAGCTCAAACCTTTATTCAAGAGAAACAAGATGGGTGGCCTCTAGTTATAACTCTACTAAAGCTCTGTCAAGGGGAAGCTATCAAACAGGCTGCTGCACCAATGTTCAAACAGTTCTTCAAGACTCATCTTGACAGGAGGAACGAAACAATATATAGATGGCCTGCAGTGACCCATTCTTGTGAAACCTTTGCTATGGACCTAAGAATCATGCCTGCTTGCATTGGAGTCTTTTAGGAAAGAAAAAAATGGGCAGGGGGAAGAATGGCCTCCCACCAAAAGCATAGAAAGCCGAGAACACAGCAAATTCTACATGATGTTTGGCAGAAGGCATGGGAATATGAACCGATAATTGTGGGAAATCCCAGAAGTATCTTGAGATAAATCACTGACTAAAACGGGTTAGGTTTTAATGAGGTATTCACAATCAGAGCTGCAAGTCATGCCAAATTATTACAGGTCTGTTGTTAAGACATTGTTACTTTTTATGTGTTGGAAAATGGAGAAATTATCAACTATATGACTGGAGTGTCATCATCTAATTATAGATGAATGGCGAGGGTCCGGGATATTTGAGGGAACACCTGCTGCCAGCATCAAGTTCCCTTCGTCCAGTGCACTCCCACAGGGAGGGTCTCCTCAGGGTGCCACCGGTTAAAGACTGCCGGCGGGTAACACCCAGGGGTAGGATCTTCTCTGTGGGTGCACCTGCCCTGTGGAACCAGCTGCCTGCGGAGCTTAGGACTGCCCCCGACCTCCGTTCATTCCGCCGGGACCTGAAGACCTGGCTCTTCGAGCTCTCTGGCCCAGGCTGAGAATTTTAATTTTGATTGGGGTTTTTTTTTTTTTAGGGATTGATTTAATCTTTTTAAATTGTTTTTAACTTTTGTATTGATTTTTGTTTAAAATACCCTGTAAACTGCCCTGAGTCTTTCGGGAAAGGGCGGTATATAAGTCTAAATAAAATTAAATAAATAAATAAAAAATATCTAGATATATACCTACCTACATGCAGACCTATCACATTATCTCCTTTTGAATTAATCTGCATTGTACAGCAAGGGGTAAGAAATAGTCCAAGAGGTTAGATGAAGAAAATGAAACTTCACTGAATCTAATTTTCACTAATAACACTTATGGTTTTCCATACTTCAGTATTCTTGAACCCATCTTGGTTTCTACCATGTTCCATTATTGCTTTGTAAGACTGGCTTTTGTTCTTTCAGTTTCTCATCTCTCTCTTCTTCATGGTTTCATCAACTTGAATCAGTCATAACTACTCACTCTTCCACTTCCTCTCGACTTACTCTCCCATCACACTGGTTTTTCAGTTTGATCCTCATTCATTCTCTCCACAACAAAGTACATTCACCTGATCATTAATTTTTTTATTCAGTTTATATTCATTCACCATGAATTCTACCCTTTTCTTGTTTTACCAAATCCACCTCTTAAATAACCCAGGCTCATTCAATTTCATTTACTTTTATGTTTCTTTTAACATACCCAACTCTTAGAAGAGGTTATATTCAGCCCTTTTGCTTCTTTGAGCAAATATTGTTTATTTGCAACAGATCATGTTACCGATGACTGTTTTACAGGCAACTGCATACTGTAAAAATTTTCTAAGTAAAAAGAAAAAAACTGTTTACCAAAGCAAATACATTTTATCCATTTCCTAATGTTTAACTTTCAATCATTCAGTCTACTATCACTTTCAAACACAACTATTTTCCTCTTTTCATTAGGGTTACAGAGCATACAACGTATCTGTTTTTCTTTCATTCATTTTATTTGTTCATTCATGCTCTTTACTATTTACTCCTCTTCCATTCCAAGCCACAAGCTTCTCTATGCTACAATGAACACTGGAGAGGCTCATAAGTTGCCCTGCTAGTTTTGGTCAATCATGGCATTTATATAATGCTCTTTAGTAAGAATAGGAAGATGTAAATTATGTTTAATTTTAACTGTGCATAAATGCAAATAAAATAGAAATCATGTTTTTTGTCTTGGCATCAGCCATTGTTTTTTTGGAATGTAATCATGATATACCACTCCAAGCCAAAGTGCAGCTGCTGCCCAGAAAAAAAATATTCACATCATTTTCCTAAAGACTAACAAAGTTATCTGGAAAAATAAAACCTTACTAGAATGATTCAGGACAAACCACAAAGTACAGCTGTTAACTAGCTTATTAAGCATATCAATTTAAAGTAATTGAATTTGTATAAATTTGCAGGTGAGATGAAGCAAGAATGCTAGAACAGATGTAATTTTAGAGGATGAATTTTACCTTCTCTCCAGCCTCTCAATATTATTGCCAATTGATAGAAATCAGCCTTCTGGATCTGGGTGCCACCCACTTATCTTGGCCTAAGCTTATCCTTAGCCCAGATAACCAACGATCATTCTAACTGTGGGGGACAGAAGATGTTGAACCAAAGCTGGAGATTATCGACATAAATACACTCAACTTGATTTAATCTAATGCAAGTTTTAATTGATCAAAGTAGTTTAAAGTAACAAACCTTTCTGAAAAACCTGGGTCAGAGAAGAGAACCTTTTCACTAAACCAGTTCAAATAAGAGCTTGCTTAACAATGGCTACCGTGGTCTGGTTTTTAATTTTTGATAGCTTGAAACCTATACATATACGATGTGCTGACTGTTTTCATTGTGCAAGACATTTGGTGCAAATCTTCATTCACTTTTAGTCTAGTTTTTTGACTACCCAAGACTGAAGTCCTTTCAAGAGTATCTCCCTTCTCAAGGACTACATAGCTCCTGAGTGAAAATGTCATTAGAGGAGAAATGGAACAACTAACTCCTATTCCCATACGGATTGAACACAATGCTCCTGCCTTGTCAAAAACACAAACTTATAGGGTGAAAATTCAAACCCATAAATTATAATAGCTTCCCTCCTTCATGCAGCTCTGCCTGAAATGGTCTAGGTCTAAGACCTCCATGGATGGAGGACATTGTGTTCATTTATGATAAGGAGTAGATGATTTACTCCAGTTAGTTCTGCCACCTGCCTGCTGCAAGAATCCTCCCTTTGACTGAGTACAACTGCTACTTGTATGCCTTTTGTTGGGGAATCACAGATGCCCTCTTGCTCCCTCTCACTGTCTCAAGGTTGTTCTTTTATTCACCATTCCTGATAACAAATATTCTTGGCTAATACATTTCCTCCATCACCAGCACTGAAAAGGAGGGGGAACCCATACTGAAAGGGTTAGCCCTTCCTTTGCTTTCCTTTTCTGAAAGACTTGCTTTTCAGTAGCCAAAAAGCAGACCTCTCTGTTTTTTTTAAAGACCCCCATTCTGAACCTCTGCGGCATTTTTCTCCTGTCTTTTTTCCTTTTAATACTCTGTGCTCAAAATTCAAAGGCTTTCTTTCCACTCTCCCCTTGACTGATCATGGGTAAGTGGGAAAGAGACGTGGGGGAGAATGGGGGCTTGAGCAAACCTCCCCTACAGAATAGTAAACAGACCACAGTCACAATCAGTGACAGATGGCCTCTATTGCCAATGCAAGAACTTTGAATCCCTGCCTCTTTTCTTTATCAGAAGAAGGTTAAACTGAAGGGGCTATTTCAGGAATTCAATCCGATCTTTCTCTGACTGTTCTTTCATCTATATTCACAGAGTGTGAATATGTTGGAGTATTTGCATTCCACAGTGGGTTTTCCCTGGGTGTATTCATTTACTCTCTCTCTCTCTCTTTTTCACTGTGATGATCCTTGAATTCATGATGGCCAACCTAAATTTGGTAAAATTAATATTATTCTCTTTTCTCCCCACTCTTTCATAGGCCATTTATAAACAATATGAGCAAATTTTACTATTACAGCAAACTTGGATTTTTCCTGAGTCCTTTGGGACATATAAGGAAGTCATATTGTAATTAGGTTCAGATCTGAAGAGAAATCTGTGTTTCTCACTTGTATAACTATTGGAGGCTGTGTCTTTTAGGTGCTTTAGGCAGATACTTCTAAGAATGCTCCAGAAGTAGTCTTATTTAAATTTCTGTATAGATTTTGAAATACAATTTTATATAGGGTCACATGCCATCTTAGACATATTAAAATAATACTGAAATCAAACACCCATTGTTACAGTTGTCTTTGTTAAAAGTAAGAGAAACGGAAGTAAAATGAACCATGCAAAACAAAAGAATTTTGAATTTACAAACGAGCCAGGGAAATGGCTGCCATATAAATTAAAGGAACAAAAGGGGGGCAAAAGGATGATAAAATTACAAGGTGAAAACACCATAATAATGGACAATTCAAGGGTGAAAAAATGCCATCAATATTATTCTAAATTATACAAAGGAGAAGACACTTCCCTAGGTGAGGCTGATGAATACTTACAAAATAACACCAAAGAATTTTAGAAAAATAAGAAACAATTCATGAATGGACCTATAATAATAAGGGAAGTTTCTGAAGACATAAAAAAGGCAAAAATAGGAAAAATGCCTGGAGCAGGTGGTTTATCAGCCTCTTATTATAAACATTCTGAGGGTGAATTATTGTAACTGTTACAAAATGATGAATTCTATTTTACAGCCTGGAAAGATACTAGGCAGTTGGTTAGAGGCTAATATAGTATTAATATGTAAAGAAGGTATTAATACCTTAACTTCACCAACCCCTCGCTCCACCATTTGATATTTATTTATTTCATTTCATTTTCATTTTATTAAATTTATATGCCGCCCTTCTCCCTGAGGACTCAGGGCGGCTCACAACAATAAAAATTAAAAAAACATAGAGTAAAAAATTTAAAAGAGAATTAAACAATAAATACAAAATTACAAAACAATTTAACCCAATAAAAGCCTAATTAAAAATCGTAGTCAGTCCAGGCCCACTTGTTGGAACAACCACGTCTTCAGGTCATGGCAGAAGGACCGAAGGTCAGGGGCCATCTGCAGCTCTGGAGGCAATTCATTCCAGAGGGTCGGCGTGCTCACAGAGAAGGCTCTCCCCCTGGGGGTCACCAGCTGGCATTGCCTGGCCAACGGAACCCTGAGGAGGCCGACTCTGTGGGAGTGAACTGGGCGATGGGAGGTTGACAATGGCAGCAGGTGGTCTCGCAAGTACCCCGGGCCTAAGCCATGCAGGGCTTTAAAGGTTATTACTAGCACCTTGAATCGCACTCGGAGGGTAACCAGAAGCCAATGCAGCTCGTGCAGGAGTGGTGTAACATGGGAGTACTGAGATACTCCCATAAGCACCCACGCAGCCGCATTTTGCACCAGTTGAAGCCTCCGGGTGCTCTTCAAGGGCAGCCCCATGTAAAGAGCATTGCAGTAATCCAGGCGAGAAGTGACAAGGGCGTGGGTTACCGTGCATAGGGCATCTCGGTCCAAAAAGGGGCACAACTGTTGCACTAGGTGAACCTGTGCGAAGGCCCCCCTGGTCACGGCCGTTAGATGATCTTCCAAATTAAGCCATGAATCCAGGAGGACACCCAAGTTGCGAGCCCTTTCTGAGGGGGGCAATACCTCCCCCCATCAAAAGAGATGGAACTTGTTGGACAGTACGAGATGCCGGTATCCACAGCCACTCGGTCTTGGAGGGGTTAAGCCTGAGCCTGTTCCTTCCCATCCAGACCTGCACCGCCTCCAGGCACCAGGACATCACGTCAAGGGCATCACTGGGTTGGCTCTGGGTGGGTATCATCCACATATTGGTGATTCCTCACCCCAAAGCCACGGATGATCTCACCCAGAGGCTTCATATAGATGTTAAACAGGAGGGGGGAGAGAACCGACACCTGAGGCACCCCACAAGTGAGGGGCCTTGGGTAGATCTCTGTCCCCCTGCCAATACAAACTGCGAGCGGCCTGAGAGGTAGGAGGAGAACCACTGTAAAACAGTGCCTCCCACTCCCAACCCCTCGAGCTGTCGCAGCAGGATGTTTATGTTGTTTATGTTTATGTTTATTGGACTTATATACTGCCCTTCTCCCGTAGGACTCAGGGCGGTTCACAAGGTATTTAAAATAACAATACAAATTACAAAAGTTAAGAACAATTAAAATAATTAAATTTAGTCCTTGAATAAAATAAAGCCCCTGTTAAACTCCAATTAAAACCCAATTAAAATAAAAATTACAATTAAAATTCTCAGTCCTGGCCGGAAAGCTCAAAGAGCCAGGTCTTCAGGTCCTGGCGGAATGAACGAAGGTCAGGGGCAGTCCTGAGCTCTACAGGCAGCTGGTTCCAAAGGGCAGGTGCACCCATAGAGAAGGCCCTGCTCCTAGGTGTTACCCGCCGGCAATCCTTTACCGGCGGCACCCTGAGAAGACCCTCCCTGTGGGAGCACACAGGACGAAGGGAGCTTTTTTTATTGAAAAGTTTTACAATACATTTTATCTTTAACAAAACAAAACTAAACCCCTCCCAACCCCCTCCCCTCCCACCCCCACTCCCCAATCCTGCCCAGCCCCTCCCTCCCTTCCCCCTCCCCGACTTCCCAGAGCTAAGTACAGGGTATAAGAATACAAACAATCATAATCTACCTTATGCAAACAATCATAAACTATTAAAACTATCGCACTTTAACTGATATAAATTAACTCCAAACAGTATAAATATCCCATCAATAATTATTCAAATGCTGGATAATACTTTTTAGTCCCATATTTACTCTGTAGTATCTCTCTGTTGCAAATAGTCTTTCAGGTACACTGAAGTCTTTGCCATATCCTCCAAATTGAAAACTTTACAGTCCATTCTTCTATAATCGGTAGTTCTTCCTTTTTACTAAAAGTCTTACTGCCATAGTTAAATTCAACATCCACTTGATATCCACAACAATAGTGTCAATAAAAATACCCAATAAAAACAATTACAGACAAAACAAATTTACATCAATCATTAAAAAAAAACAATTTTCTATCCTTCTTTCCAGCTGGGCTTTAAATTTCCATACTAGGACGAAGGGAGCTTGATGCCGGCAGCAGGTGTTCCCTCAAATATCCTGGACCCAAGCCATTTAGGGCTTTATTGGTCATCACCAGCACCTTGAATCTCACCTGGAGGGCAACCGGAAGCCAATGCAGCTCACGGAGCAGGATACCATGGTCAATGGTATCAAAAGTTGCTGAGAGGACAGAGGAACAGCCCCTGTCCCGGGCCTGCCAGAGATTATCCACCAGTGCAACCAATGCTGTTTCCGTGCTGTAGCTGGGTCTGAAAACAGACTGGTATGGGTCCAGATAGTCTGCTTCATCCAGCTGACGCACCACAACACTCTCAACAACCTTCACTACAAAGCGAAGGTTGGAGACAGGACAGTAGTTATTCAATGAGGTCGGGTCCAGAGCAGGCTTCTTGAGGAGGGGCCTCACCACCACCTCTTTTAAGGTGGAGGCGAAGACACCCTCCATCAAAGAAGCATTAACAACTGCCTGGAGCCAGCCCCCTGTCACCTCCCAGGCGGCCGAAACCAGCCAGGAGGGACATGGGTCCAGTAAACAAGTTGTATTTGCTCAGTCTACGCATGATCCTGTCCACACCATCCAGAGTCACAGGGTCAAACTCAGCCCAAATGGTATGATCAAGACCTGCCCTCTCCACTCCGCTGGATTCCGCCCAGTTGGAGTCCAAGCCAGTCCGGATCTGAGCGATTTTGTCCTGCAGATACTTTACAAATTCCTCAGCCCTACCCTGCAAGGGGTCATCCCTTGGTCCCTGATTAAACAGGGAGTGGGTCACTCTAAACAGGGCGGCTGGGCGGTTATCTGCGGATGCAATGAGAGCGGAAAAGATAAGTTCTTACCTGTGTTCGATCAGATTTGGATCCGCTGGACATCCAACAGCTCTCTAGGCGTCTTATCTGGCGCTTCATCTCCCGGAGCTCCTCAGTAAACCAGGGGGCCACCCGGGGTCTGCGCCGGGTCAGGGGCCGCAAAGGCACAACTCGATCCAAGGCCCCAGCAGCCGCCCTCTCCCAGGCTTCAACTAGGGCCTCGGCAGAGTCATGGGCAAGGGAAGCAGGAAATGTCCCAAGCTCTGTCTGGAACCTTTCAGGGTCCATCAGGTGCCTGGGGCTGAACCACCTGGTCAGTTCCACCTCCCAGTGGCGGGGGGTGGTGTACTGAAAGTCTAGCTGAAGAAGAAAATGATTGGATCATGACAGGAGTTGGATGATTAAATCCCCCCTACCCAGATCATTAATCCACTGCCCAGAGGTAAAAACCAGGTCAAGTGTGTGCCCTCCATTATGGGTCGGGTCCTGAATTATTTGAGTCAGGTCCATGGCTGTCATGGAAGCCATGAACTCCCGGGCCAACTCAGACGCCTCACCCACAGAAGGCAGATTGAAATCCCCCAGAACTATAAGCCTGGGGAACTCAATCGCCAACCCGGACAAGACGTCGAGAAGCTTAGGCAGGACCGATGACACGCAGCTGGGAGACAGGTATGTAATCAATAGGCCCAACTGAACTCCAGGACCCCACTACAAAAAGAGAGACCCACACCCGCCTATCTGAGGGACAGTGGCCACTCGCGGACAAAGACTCTCCCTAATAATAACCACCACCACCCCGCCCCTGCCCTGGGCCCGCGGCTGGTGAAGCACCCAGAAACCTGGTGGGCATAATTCTGAGAGAGGTACACCCCCCTCTTGGCCCAACCAGGTCTCCGTGATGCAAGCCAGGTCTGCGTTCTCCTCCTCAATAGGATCCTGTATGAGGGGAGCCTTCTTCACCACGGATCTGGCATTGATATAGACCAACCTGAGCCCAGGCTCCTGTAATCCTATGCCCCTGGGGGAGTGAGAAAAGCAATGAGGGCGGGAACAGGCCACCGCTTGAAGACAGCGGTGGCCCGTTCCCCGATTATGATAAATTTGTTTATTTTATTTATAACCCACCTTTATTTTTACAAATAACTCGAGGTGATGAACATATCCAACATACTTTCCTTCTCCTATTTTTGTTGTTGTTAGTTGCGAAGTCGTGTCTGACCCATCGCGACCCTATGGTCAATGTTCCTCCAGGCCTTCCTGTCCTCTACCATCTTCTGGAGTCCATTTAAGCTCATGCCTACTGCTTCAGTGACTCCATACAGCCACCTCATTCTCTGTCGTCCCCTTCTTCTATTGCCCTCAATCTTTCCCAGCATTAGGCTCTTCTCCAGTGAGTCCTTCCTTCTCATTAGGTGCCCAAAGTATTTGAGTTTTAGCTTCAGGATCTGGCCTTCTAAAGAGCAGTCAGGGTTGATCTCCTCTAGGACTGACTGGTTTGATCGCCTTGCAGTCCAAGGGACTCGCAGGAGTCTTCTCCAGCACCATAGTTCAAAGGCTTCAATTCTTTGGCGCTCAGCCTTTCTTATGGTCCAGCTTTCACTGCCATACATTGCAACTGGGAAGACCATAGCCTTGACTATACGCACTTTTGTTGACAGGGTGATGTCTCTGCTTTTTAGTGTGCTGTCTAGATTTGCCATGGCTTTCCTCCCAAGGAGCAAGCGTCTTTTAATTTCTTGGCTACAGTCCCCATCTGCAGTGATCTTGGAGCCCAGGAAAATAAAATCTGTCACTACCTCCATTTCTTCCCCATCTATTTGCCAGGAATTGAGAGGGCCAGATGCCATGATCTTGGTTTTCTTAATGTTTAGTTTCAACCCAAGTTTTGCCCTCTCCTTCTTCACTCGTAACAAGAGGCTCTTTAGTTCCTCTTCACTTTCTGCCATCTCCTATTTACCCCATACCAATAACCCCACAAAAGTCTCTTCTAGCAGTTTTTCTTACTTTTCAACTCCACCCTCTTTGCGTGATTCCCCCTCCTCCAGATCATTTTGATCCAATCATTTCTCCTTTGGCTCACAATCCTACAACAGATCTGCTAGGCACTTATGAGCCATCCAGCCTCTGTCTTCTTCCCTTGGCCAAAATATTGACAGCTAAAATTGCTTCGAGATTGTCCCATCTCCCAGTTTGATGCAAAAAAGGGGCCTTGCAAGGGAAAAGTCTGGTGCATTTTTCTTTCTCCCTTTGCTTATTCTCTCTCTTGATATTAAGAGAAAGATGGCATTCCAGTGTGGTTCTTATCACTTTAGGCTTCCTCTCTTCAGATCCCTTTCTTCCATTCCATCTTTCTCCTAACCATTGCTGTTAACCCTGTCTGAATTCCTTCTACTGGATTCCCTTCTCCCTCCCATATATGTACCTTTAGTCCATTTTCATGCCTTCCTAATTCTTTTGACTTTATTTCTTCCTCTTTATTCCTTGGGCTATCCCCTCTCTGCCCAGAGGTATCTAATTCTAGCACTAAATCCTGTTTACTAGCTGTTTCTTATCTCATCCTGGATCTCTGTCTAATTGATCTATTATCCATTTTTCTTGATCTTCTACTTACAAACCTTTGCAGCCAATTTCAAATGTTATTGCTTTTGTAAATTCCTGTCAGTTTGCATTTAACATTTTGATTCTGCTAATTTTCCCCCCAGCTCGAACATAACCATATGGGTTGCATACAGATTCACATGCATATATGCTCTTGAGTACTGAAGTGCCTTCTTTCTAGTCCTCGTGGATCAAAGCGTAAAGTACATTATATGTGGCCAATTACCTTCTCCTTAACTTGGAGATTCTCCCATTCTGCTAGCTAAAAGCAGAATGAGCCTTGTCTTAATGCTATAAGCTTTCCTCAAGATGATCCATCTTTTTCATATGAAAGAAATTGAAGGAATCTGGAGGCCTCCACTTTCAAACTGAAGAGGAAAGCATAATGGGACACAGGAAAAGAACAAATACAAGTACTAAATAAATGGTGTATACTTTAAAGCATTCATTTAAAGCGTACACTGGTCAAAACAGTCTTGTAAAATGATAATGTCCAGAATTTAGAACCGGTTGGTACATTTATCGTTACTTTCTATTCTACTCTGGGTAATGATACAATTTGGAAATGGGAGAGCAACATCAGTAATGTATTTAGTAAGATTTTAGTAATACCAGCAAGAAATGTTATGATTCCTAGAATATGATGGAATGATTTTGTAGAGAGATAGGAATATGTGTAAAAGACTCCTCTGATGGTGTGCTGTAGTACTATAGATTCCCCCCCCCCCCCGGAATACTACAGAGAGTGAACCCAACATGAGATTTTCTGAAAGGAAGTCAGAGAAAACTGTGGAGCTGCAGGCCCTCATCTCTCCCACTCTCATTTTCTATTCAACAGAGTTGGAAGAAAAGGTGGCTTTTGAATAAATTCCTTTTCTTCTGCCCAGTGGTTTAGTATTACTCTATTAATATTTGCAAACATAGAGTGATGAAAGAGAGCAAAATAAATGGGAATGTTGGCACTCAAGTCATTTAAAACAGAATCAGCCTGGAACAGAAACATAACCGCATTTGGTGCCTTGCTAAACCCTGGTTATTCCATCAAAAGCCTTAGCACTGTAGGTTTTCTTTAAACTCTTGGCTATGTTTCAGAAGAAAAAAGTTATGCAACATGTAGCTACAGTTAATGAATTAATTCACATTGAAATACATTGAAATGGAAATCTGAATAAAATCCCATTTAGTCTTTGTCAATTTCAGCCTGGTTGTTTGTTCTGGTCCATTCTCCAGAAGTGTGCTGGAGATACAATCCCCAAAGGAAAATTGCTTATTCTTCTCGGCATCTCTTCTTTAAGAGCTAACTTCAAATATAGATTGTCCTCTGATAAATCCAGTGAGTCTTCATCCAAGGACTGATTGCAAGGATCCCATTATGTTTGCAGGTCTTCACCTTATACCTTTTATTCCAGAAAAAGTGGCTTAAAGTCTTAATTTATTCTTGCCCTTGTTTTTAGTAGTCTTAGTCCAATAGTTCAATCCCATGAATATTTACACCAAAGTGTACAGTTCTGAGCCCCTTGAGGTAGCTCAGGGGTGTCAAACTCAATTTCACTGAGGGCCGCATCAGCATTGTGGTGCCCTCAGGGGGCCGGGTGGGTATGGCCAGGGTGGGCGTGGCTTACTGGGTGGGCGTGGCTAGAGTGCGTATGGCCTACTGGGTGGGCGTGGCCAGCTCTACATCATTCGCATCAAGGGTGCCTATGGGGACCTGGGCAGGAGTGGGACAGATCTGAGGGTCTCTGGCAGGAGGAGGGTCTCTGGGCCAGGGCCAAGGCAGTGGGGGCCGTTCCCTCACTGTTTCCAGGATGGCTTCGCGGGCCGCATGAAACCACTTCGCGGGCCGGATCCGGCCCCCGGGCCTTGTGTTTGACATGTCTGAGGTAGCTGAATCACTACTCATGAGATTTTACCATAACTCAAAAGTTAAAATCAGTATCCATTTGGCAAAGTTCATACAAATGTTATTGTTCCTCTCATCAAAACTGCTCAGCATTCTGTTTTTTTTCCTTCTGTTTTCACTTCTTCTCCTGTATTCTCACTGAAAGTGAACTCAGAGAGGCAATTATGAAAATGAGCATGCCTTCCCAAGTAAATTAAAGATACAAGGAGTTATTGTCATCTGTTAATTTGATTTGCTCAATTTAGGGCAGAACAATCACACGATGCAGAGAAAAATATTGCTACTGGCAGTGCAAATGAAGGAAAGGAGATGAAGATCTAGAACAGCCCAGCTTTCTGATGGGAATTTTAAACTCAGGCTGCAGTCTTAGATTATATCTTATACTAGGGAAGACCATATATTCTTGAAAGAGACATTGGAACGCTTTAAGGACTAGAGTTCTTGGACAGAACGGAGAGCTGCTTCATAATTTGACCCTCAGAAACCAGAATAAAACAGCTTTTGTAGTCCCTGAAGTGATCTGGCCCCATGGATTTCAAAATTTGCAAAGTACCCCTTCCTGAGGTTGAGACCAATTTTTCATGGCTGCCAGAACAATTGACTTGTCCCAGGCACTTTCTATCCCCAGTCATTCATTGCTTACTACATTTCCTTTGGGAAAAGTAGATCGTTCCTCTTTTCTGTCCTATTTTGAGCATTGACTTCACTGATAATGAAGGAAAAGGGGAATACGTGGGGGCGGGGAGCTCAGTCTCCAGGAACTCTCCACCATTGGGAATCAAGCCAAATTGCGTTCTTGAGGGGAAAAAAAAAGTGAGGATTGGGTAAATAAGTAGTCCTTGACTTAGGACCGCAACTGGCCCCAAAATTTCCATAGCTAAGCAAGGCAGTTGTTAAGTGAGTTTTGCTCAATTTTACAGCCTTTTTGTGCCACAGTTGTTAAGTGAATCATTGAAGTTGTTACGTGAATCATGCAGTTTTTAAGAGAATCTGGCTTTCCCCATTGACTTCGCCTGTCGAAAGCCGACTGAGAAGGTCGCAAAAGGTGATCACGTGACCCAGGGTACTGGCAACTATCATAAATACATGCCTTTTGACAAGCACCTGAATTTTCATCACATGACCACGGGGATGCTGCAATGCTCATAAGTGTGCAAACTAGTCATAAGTCACTTTTTTCCCCCCAGTGCTGTTGTAACTTTGAACAGTCACTAAATGAATAGTTATCAGTTGAGGACCAGCTTCCTTGTCCTCCTTTTTCATTCCATCAGGAGTTTTGTGCTGACCCAACAAGGCAGAAACATGCTGAATGCATCTCCTCTAACATCACAGCAGTCTTTGGTAAAAGCAACCACTGCAGTTACATTTCAGGACTCTTCTATGGAGCCATTGCAAAACTATTAGAGCTCTTCGTGCTCCTGTTAACCTGTCCAGGGCCTTCTTGAAATGGACAAATAAGCAGAGATGAAAACAAGTGTGATTCATTGGCATGGTAAATACAGTGTGGTTCATCCTTCCTGACTCCAGCCATTGTTTATGCAAAGCCTCTTGCTGTTCATTAGCACAAAGACCGTATAATAAATATTATGAGAGATTGCTCAATTTACTCCATCTTTGTCATCTCAAATAGTCTCATGAATAACTATTGAGATTTGCCTCCAAATGACTTATTTGCTTCCTGACCAACAAGGAATGTGTAATTGGCTTAAATATATACTTTCCTTGTTATGTTTAGCAGCCTAGCAAGGAAAACAAAAGAACAATTTGGGGAAATGAAATGTAGGTGATAATTTTAGTTTTGCTTTTAAATTTCATATCCAGCTTAACAGCTGGAATGTCTTATGTGTGAAAGAATGACAGGTTGTATTTTGGGAATGGAGTTGATTCTCCCCTCCCTTTCGTTCTGTTCTTTTGCAGGATTTCAATAATTTGTGCAGCTGTCTTTTTTCATGTCTGAGTTCTAATTTTATTTCATTTTTATCTAGCCTTCCTTTTCTCCAAGGACCTCAGAATGGCATATGTATTTCAACAATCCAATGAGGTAGACTAGGCTGAGTTTTAGTGATTGCCAAGTTTGTTTATCCCCAATTCAGGAATGGGCAATCTATGACATACACACCCAGCACACAAATTCTAGTTTTTAGAACCTCTTTGGAATAGACAAATCTGAACTTGCTGAGCCATAAGCCTTGCAGAGACATAAAGCATCTTATTTATTTCTTAATACGCACCCCAATTTGGGATGGTGTTTTTATTTTTAGAGTGTTTGCACCCTCGGAAAATGCAAATAAAAATGAAAAATTCAGCCCAACTTACTTTTGTGAAATCATTTTCCTGTTCTGCCCCTGTTGTAGGAGTTGACCAGGCAGACCCTGAGGGGGGAGGTCAAACATGTCAGTCTGGAGTCCCAACTTCCCCAAAAGATAAGTCCCTCCTCCCCCCTCTTGAAGACCATTGACTCTTATCTGGCATCAATTTGCCTTTATTGTTAGGTAGATCAGATTCCTTTGTCTAAGTAGCATGGAATAAATTCACACTGCTTTCTGAACTCTATCCTGGCTCCTGGTTTCTTGCACCTGACACCTGTAGTACCCAGAAAAGGGAAATAATAAAAAAAACAAGATATGGTCTCTAGGCCAAAAAAGTTTGGCCATGCCAGTTGTAATTGAACAAAAGACAAAACAAAAACAAAACAAAAAACAGACTGTTCTAACCATGAATACCATGCTCTCCACCCCATCCATTATTTGCTTATCACACTGATGGATTATTTCCATTGTTCTTTTGTCATTGTTTTTATTGTTCTATAATGATGATGATGGTGGTGGTGGTGGTGGTGGTGATGATGATGATGATGAAATGAAGAAAGAGACTGAGC
The DNA here is from genome assembly GCF_947247035.1 of Vipera ursinii. Lineage (NCBI taxonomy): Eukaryota > Metazoa > Chordata > Lepidosauria > Squamata > Viperidae > Vipera > Vipera ursinii. The sequence goes on from NC_139513.1 coordinate 229,514,376, forward strand.
GACTAATTCGGGCTGCACAAGACCAAGCCTTAAGGACAAATGTATACAAAGTCAAAATTGAGAAGACAGCAACAGACAGTAAGTGCTGCCTATGCAAAGAAGCCGAAGAAACAGTGGACTACCTAGTAAGCTGCTGCAAGAAGATCACACAGACTGACTACAAGCAGCGGCATGACAAAGTAACAACAATGGTGCATTGGAAGATCTACAAGAAATATCATTTGTCTGTAAGCAAGAACTGGTGGGATCATAAAATAGAGAAAGTCATAGAAAATGATAAAGTTAAACTGCTCTGGGACTTCAGAATTGAAACAGACAAGCACCTGCAACATAACACCCTGGACTTAACAATTGTCAATAAGAAAGACAAAAAAGTCTGGATAGTGGATGTGGCAGTGCCTGGAGACAGCAGAATACACAAGAAAGAATCGGAGAAGATAACAAAATACAAAGACCTACAAATAGAAATAGAAAGACTGTGGCAAAGGCAAGCAAGGATAGTACCAATAGTAATAGGCTCCTTGGGTGCAATCCCAAAACAACTGGAGCACCACTTGAACACCATTGGCATTGATAAATTCACCATTAGTCAATTGCAAAAGGTGGCCTTACTAGGAACTGCTTCCATCCTGTGACAATTTCTATAATACCATCAAACATCCACATCTGCCTATGCCAGGTCCTTGGTAAGGACTGGGTAGGTAGACAAAAATGCCAAATCCAGTCGTCTACTTCTACTTCTTCTTCTTCTTCTTCTTCTTCTTCTTCTTCTTCTTCTTCTTCTTCTTCTTCTTCTTCTTCTTCTTCTTCTTCTTCTTCCAACAACAACAACAACAACAACAACAATAATAATAATAATAATAATAATAATAATAATAATAATAATAATAATAATAATGATAATAATAATAGAGTTGGAAGGGACCTTGGAGGTCTTCTAGTCCAACCCCCTTCTCAGGCAGGAAACCCTATACCATTTCAGATAAATGGTTGTCCAGTCTCTTCTTAAAATCTTCCAGTGTTGGAACATTTACAACTTCTGGAGGCAGGTTGTTCCATTGATTAATTCTTCTAACTGTCAGAAAATTTCTCCTTAGTTCTAGGTGGCTTTTCCCTTTGGTTAGTTTCCATCTGTTGCTTCTTGTCCTGCCTTCAGGTGCTTTGGAGAATAGCTTGACTCCCTTTTCTTTGTGGCAACCCCTGAGATATTGGAACATTGCTATCATGTCACCCCTAGTCCTTCTCTTCATTAGACTAGACATACCCAATTCCAGCAACCATTCCTTATATGTTTTAGCCTCCAGTCCCCTGATTATCTTTGTTGCTCTTCTCTGTACTCTTTCTAGAGTCTCAATATCTTTTTTACATCATGGTGACCAAAACTGGATGCAGTATTCCAAATGTGGCATCACCAAGGCATAATAAAATGGTATTAACACTTCATGTGATCTTGATTCTATCCCTCTGTTAATTCATATTTAACACACTGCTGGCTCATATTATTTTGCTTCTGTTCTGTTTACACTCTTTTCATTTTTCTTCCTTTTATTATTGTAAACCGCCTAGAGTAGCCCCACAGTGAGATAGGTGGCAAATAAATTTAACAAATAAATAAATGAAATGTGTAGCACAGCTAACATTTCTATGATTGCAAGGCTCATTTAATTATTAAGTTGGCTTTTTATCATGTTTCGAATACTAAACCTATGCAAATGAACATGTTGAACTATTCATTTGGACTTTTGATCCCCTAAAATGTAATACAAGTAATGTCTGGATCTGTCACCTTTTGTCTTGTTACTTATTTCTTTCCTTACTATTCCCATCCATTTTATTTTTATTTTATTATAGAGCAGAAGTTTGTATACTGCCTACTCCTCACACCTGAGTCAACTTACACATCATATTGCCAAATGTAAAATTAAAATTCTATCAATTGATATACAAAACTATGCTAGACCCTTTCTCCCCAATTAATCTGTTTGTATCTGATTATTTTATGGGAAAGTACTGTTTTCTCAAATTCTCTGAAGGGTAAAAAAGGGGGGGGGGCTAAAAGGAGATAACTGTTTCATGGTGAGGGAGGTGCCACTTTGAATGTCAAATCTTGGGTCCCAATCTCATTAATTTTTGAGGCCTGAGTACCTGTGCTGTCTTCTAGAGAATAGAGCAAGGGCTATGCAGTTTTGTCAAATTTAAGACCTGTGGTTCTTTAACTCCCAGAACTCTGGGAGTTGAAGTCCACAAGTCTTAACATTGCCAAGATTGGACACCCCTGTCAGGTAGAGCTAGAGAGTGGAACCTCCCTCTCCTTCTGCCTTTCATTACCACAATCCACTACCCACTCTACAGCTCCCTGACAGTCTTGCTCCATCTCATTCCAGGCTAATTCCAACCTCCATCTATAAGCCTTTTATGATGAATTCAGAACCAGAGTGGTGGGGCTATTCCAGTGGCTAACCTCTCCTTACCTCTATCTCTCTAGGCTTTTTCTTAATAAAGCTCATCTCACTCTTGGGATTAGTCCTTTCTGGTTGCCTCCTGCCTCTCTTGCTTCCATGTTCTCTTATACCCCCATGGGGTTGGATTGCTATACCTTTCACTGTGTCTCTGAAGGAGGAATATTCATCTAAGCTGTCTGCTTTTCTCTATTTTCTCAATCGTAGTTTAATTTAATTTAATTTAATTTAATTTAATTTAATTTAATAATATTTCTATACCGCCCTTCTCCCGAAGGACTCAGGGCGGTGAACAGAGTAAGAATAAAAATACAGAATTACAAAAATTAAAAAAAGATTAAATACATGCCCACTAAAACAATCAATACATATTAAAACCCCAATAAAATGACAGTAAAAACCCCCACCAATCCCCCATCAGGCCAGGCCGGCTTGTTCGAACAAGTTTCCCATTCTCTCTGCCAGCATCCCCACCAACCCAGCAGGATCTTGGGTCCTTCTACACAATGTGGTTCTCTTTAGCTTCTATGGGACAGCAATCATGGTCCTTTATACTGTAGATATCATCTACTAGCAGCATAAGTCTTTTCCATAATAGCAATACCTTGGTTAATTCTTCCCACAGCTTAACTTCCTTTCTTCTCCCTTTCATCTATTTTACAAGTTAGTCCCAATCCAAATACTCTTTACTGCCTTTATTGCAGTAAAGAGTATTTACTCCACATCCCACTCTCCTAACAGCTCCTTCCATTTTCCCCTTTTCTACTTCCATCTTCTGTGATCTCCATGATGTCCTGGCTGTCATTACTAGTCTATTCTTCCACTCTTCAATCTTCCACCCGGCCATCTATTTTCTCTTATACTATCCACTGAGGAAAACTGAGATGCTTATCTATCTATCTATCTATCTATCTATCTATCTATCTATCTATCTATTATCTATCTATCTATCTATCTATCTATCTATCTATCTATCTATCTATCTATCTATCATCTATCTATCTAGTGACCTATGGAGAGAGGTTGGAAGGAAAGAAGTGAGAAATAACCATCCTTCAGCTTTTGCATGAAATTTATGAGTCATTGTATACATTGTATCATTGTATAATGAAAGCAAGAGATGATGACAGAAAAAAGGACAGAAGAAGAGGAGAAGACTGAGGAATGACAAAATCAGCTACTGAGAAGTGAGTCTGAAAAATAATAAAGTGGCTATTAGGCTCAAAGAACAAAAAAAGACATGCAATTATTCTTCCAAGCAGATGTCTTTATTGTCCCTCACCTATAGACAGAATCTTGCCAAACTAAAGCAGACTACTACCTAGTGAAGCATAAAGGTAAAGGTAAAGGTTCCCCCGCACATGTGTGCTAGTTGTTTCCAACTCTAGGGGCCAGTGCTCAACTCCGTTTCAAAGCCGAAGAACCAGCGCTTGTCCGAGGACGTCTCCGTGGTCATGTGGCCGGCATGACTAGACGCCAAAGCCGCACGGAACACTGTTACCTTCCCACCGTAGTGGTCCCTATTTTTCTAGTTGCATTTTTACGTGCTTTCGAACTGCTAGGTTGGCAGAAGCTGGGACGAGTAACAGGCGCTCACTCTGCTATGTGGCACTCGGGATTCGACCCGCCAAACTGCCGACCATCTGATCGACAAGCTCAGCGTCCTAACCCACTGAGCCACCGCGTCCCTTAGTGAAGCATATATTCTGGCAACTATTATGGAGGGGCTGTCTTCACCCTCTTCCTTTCACACAAAATATCTGAACCGAGTTGTCTCTTGCTCCTCTGGAATGGACATTCTCCTCCTGGAAATCCCTCCTACTGCATTCCATCCCACTGGAAAAGGTGAAGATACCCCAGCATCTCTTTGGTGTAATTTCAGAGAGAAAGTGTAATTGCCTGAAAATAAGCCCACAAAAAGCAAATTCTCATAAACTATTCTCTGCCAGCAGTGTCTCTCATTGGTGTATTTTTATCATTTTAATTCACCAGGACAGTCTTTGTCTTGGTTTAGGGAGATATCTTCTAATTGCATCCCAATTCATTGTTCCCCAGTCTTCTCCTCTTTTCTTACATTCTTTTAAAAATTGTTCGGGGAACCTTGCATAATCACCTAGAAATCAACTTGCAATTCTAAGTAGTAGTTTCAGGCAAGTGAAAAACATGTAATGCATTGAATTGCTTGCTTTAGGTCTCTAAAAAGCTTTTAACATATTTTTTTTAAATGCAGAATTAGATTGCTTGATTTGTCCTTAAGTCAACCCACTGGATTTGCCAGTGGGGTGAGTTCAGTTTGGGATTGTGTCTTACACTCGGAGTCCTGCGCTGTGTCAGAAGCACAAGGAGATGAATTTAAAAATAAGAAATGTGATTTCACCAGATACTCTCCCATGAAATATCTGCTCTTGTGCATTTTTAACAAACCCACATTGTGTACTTTTTCCGCTTCTGCATTGAAAGGTTACCGAGTTTGGAATTTCTCTTAAGAGATACTAGAGAGACTTCCCTTTTCCCAGGGATCAATGCCATAATTATTTCAAGCAATTTTCTTTATCCAGCTGTCTCCAGACATTCTATTAATCTTACATGGAAATTAATTATTGGAAGGCATGGGTTGCCTACTTAACAGATGAGGGAAGGTTAAGGACATAATCCGTTTGCTTTCCTGCTGCTGCATGAAATCATTATTAACTTTAACAAGGAATGGTTGTCAAATATTAAGTAAAAACCACAACAAGATTATCTGAGCCTGCCTTTGGTATGGCAAAATGATCAATATAAAAAGTAGTTCCATCTCTGAAATAATTGAGAACATATACTCCCATCAAGGGTTTCTTTTGGTGTTTATAGCTTATGTGGTGTAGAGCCAAGAGAATACTCAGTGTAAAAGCATTACATGTCCACAAATACTCCAAGTCCAGCCCCCAGGAACCCATTGACTCATATCTAGTGGCAGTTTACTGTAGACCAGGAGTGTCAAACAGCCAGCCCGCGGGCCTGATGCATCATGGCGAAACCGCACCCACCCCTTTGCCGGCAATGGAAAAAAAGTCGTGATACATTACGCCATGTCACGTGATGTTGCGAGTTTGACACCCCTGCTGTAGACTGTTAGTATACTAGATTTTTGTGTATAAGCTTGAGCAATAAATCTTCTGAACTGGAACTTAAAATATGGTCCTGATTCGTAGCACCTGATGTATGGTGAGGGAGAGAATAGCATTGTATTTACTGGTGCAGTCTTTCCAAACTAGAGCAATAGCAATAGCATTTAGTATTACATACCGTCCCAAAGTGCTTTACATCAGTCTTGAGGTGGTTTACAATGTTGAAGCATTATTTTCATATTCTCCCTACAATCATTTTACCAACCTTGGAAAGGATGGAAAGCTGAGTCAACCTTGAGGCCCATCAGGATTGAACTCTAGGCTGTGGGCAGAATTTGCATGCAGTACTGCATTTTAACCACTATGCCATCACAGTTTTTTTAAAAAATATTCCTATTGCCCAGCCTGATCAAGGGAAATCAGCTAATGTCCACTTCAATTTTGTTCACACCAATCTTTGCCTGCATATGCTCTTCTTCTTGTGTTATTTCCAAAGAATGAAGAAGCACCTGTCTTCTATTTTCCCCAACTCTGATGTCTTATTCCTGAGGAAAAGGGAAGATAGCAGATTGTTGTGGTTGTTCATTAAATGTTGCCTCTAAACAGTTAATGCACACTCACCAGAGATTCCAAGTATTTACTGTAAATGCCTTGTGACCCTGTTATTTTTCAGAGGAATCATGGTTGTATCATACGTACCTTCTTTGGTTGTATCCTGTCCAATGTTGCAGAATTTGGTTGTTTTTAATCATAAATTCACCATTAGAATTTTCATTGTGAAATGGTGACTGTATACATTGATATTATAATAATAACAAATCAAATACGTCTTTCACAGATTTCAGATTGTGTTGAAGAACAGCACCACGTTTTTCTCCATCTCAAAAATGGTTACAGACCCAAGAAAAGAAAGACACCACTTATTGCATGGAACAACTTGCCTCTGAAAGTTGTGAATTCTCCAACACTGGAAGTTTTTAATAAGAGATTGAACAACCATTTATCTGAAATGGTATAGGGTTTCCTGCCTGAGAAGGGAGCTGGACTTGAAGACCTCCAAGGTCCCTTCCAACTCTGTTATTCTATATTCTGTATGTCTTTACTCAATGTCATAAACTTATTCAGACACTTCCTTGTAGAAGAGGTTCCATAATTAAAATTATAACAGTGTTTTGATTTTAGTTTCCTAGGTTCTAATCTAAGCCCTTTAATGTCCATGATTCACACTAAATCAAGGATATAAAAAAATTAAAGGACAAATCCAAACTTTTCCTGTGAGTGGAAAACTGACAGTTTTTCTTTTGCAAATTTAGGCATCTTGAGACAAAGTGGTATGTACAGAACAAAAACCATGTTTGATTTAATTTAAATTAATTAAATGCAGCAGATGTGATCAATCCCCACCTATTTCATATTTTTTCCCTTCTATAAGATAAAATTAAAGGTTTGTGGTACTCTCCGGAGGAACCTTGGCAGACAGATCTGAGCCTTTTTACGATTACATATAATCCCGTGTTTCCATTTACGCATTTCTGCATTAGATCATCCTTTGATGTTTCTATAGCTCTCTTTAAATGGCCAGAAGAAGAGCAAAACACCATATTTAAATGAAAGTTCTCCAGATGGTCACATTCTTCTCCTTCCCTCCCATTCATCCTGGATGTTTGATGTTTGTCACGGTACATAAATTAATCAATTAGGACAATTATATATTTTAATTAGTGTGATAGAGTTCTGCATAATACAACGGTCACCGAGCGTCAGAAGACAGCTCAGTATTCCTTCCCTATTAGGCCGGGAGAGACAATTGTGAATTCAGGGAGTCGAGCATTTCTCCCCCTCTCCACTGCAGGGGCCGTGCATCGTTTATCAAGCTGACTGGGTTGTCATATCAGTGGAAGGACCCTGGAGAGCCCTGACCATGAGATTGAAGGTTGGTACCAATTTACCGCAACACAAATGCATTGAACAGGAAAGAGAGCTCCTAATCTCTTCAATTTTCTTACATTACCCTGAAGGCCAGGAAATTAAATGAAACAGTAGCTGGTGACAACTTTAGAGGGTCCTGAATGCATGACAGGAAAAGTATTAAAATAGCTCAATCGTTTTATTTTATATGTGTGAGTTAATCTTGCCCCTGCATAAAGAACAAGGTTAGAGCGGCGCTGCCTCTTGGAGGAGGTGAAGGAGTGAGACAGAAGCAGCCAGAGGATTGTCTCTCTCATCAGCCTGAGCACAATAAGAATTCAGCATCAAAAAGGAGAGGCCACCCCATAATTGCTGGCTGGGTGATAATATGATTGTTGGCCTGACATTATTGCGCACGATGCTTCACTGTGCTACTTTCTACAAGGGAATGATATCCCTCCACCTACCAGCCCTTTTTGTTACACACACACACACACACACACACACACACACACGGGCATGCAAATGGACTCTGCCTCTCTCATCCTTCCCTGAATACAAAGTGTGCTGCCCACTCCCCCTCACACACATGCACGCACAATGAGAGTTCAAAAAGATATTTATTCAGCACACACACACACACACACACACACCCAAATAGGTCCTTATGAATTACCCACATTACACAGGTTCAGATTCTGAGCTCAGCACGGCAAGAGTCAATGGGTAAACCAAGTCCAACGGACACACAGGAAGTCCAGGAAAACAACAAGGCATGGAACTGGACATGTTGCTCCAGTAACACTCAAGACCTCAGGGGATTAAGTAGGTAGTCCTTCATGAGAGGCGAGGATGCCTGCTCGTGAGTAGTCTAGCTGACCAGTATTCCACCTGTCTCCTGTCCATCCTATGTATTTTTGGATCAGGAGGAGTTGTGGGGTTCACCTCCTCCTCATCGCTAACAGTCAGCAGCTGCTCCCAGTCCTCACCAGGAGCCAATTTGCTGCAGCTGCAGGTCACCTTGTTCAGTCTCAGCCTGTTGCTTGTCCAATCAACCATCTGAGGCTGCTCTATCAAGCTAACACTCTCTAAGTCCCAATCTGGACCATCATGGGGCTCTGCGCTTTCCATCATCTGACTCAAACTCTTCCTCTTCCTCTGAAGAGGGTTCCAGGGTGGCTCCATGACACAAAGTCACATGCCCCTTTGTTGGCTAGCATGAAATCTTAAGCAAGTGCATGTGGAAGTGCTTGGAGTAGCTGCTCTAGAGGTGACTGGAAATTGCCTCTCCAGTCCATGTGAAATCCAGATGCAAGGTAATGATTTGGGTTTAAAAGGATATGAATCTAAGAACATATTGTTGGGGGTCCTGCAAGTGAAAGGTGGAATACTTGAGGACTAGACATGACTTAATTCTTTATAGCCCTAGTTCTCATATAGGGGAAAAAATTAGGAGTACCCTCCAAAAGCTGAACATCCTTACAACCAGGGATGGACTAAGGCCAATTGATGCCCTAAGCACAGTTTGACGATGGTGTCGCTCAGCCCTTCCACCAAGAACAAGAGCAAGAGGACTTAGACTTATATCCTGCTTCACAGCCCTCTCTAACTGGTTTACCAAGTCAGCATATTGTCCCCAACAATCTGGCTCCTCATTTTATCAAGCTGGGAATGACGGAAGGTTGACTCAACCATAAGCTGGTTAGGATCGAATTCCTGGCAGTTGACAGAATTACCCTCCAATGCTGCATTCTAACCACTGCACCATCACAGCTCTTAACTGACAAGACTCGATAAATGCTGAAAACTAAAGTCAAATCCGGCAGTGAAAAAGTGAAGGGCATGCTAGCTAGAGGCAAAACCTCTGAGTTGTCCCTTTTCTGTGGAGACCTAAGCACTCCTTAGTTTGCTTAATGGTTAATCCAGATGGTTTACAGGGAGGGCAAGGTCTGTTAAATCACTTCTTTGCATGCTATAAGAGAAAGAGGGGGAGGGAAACACAAGGAAAGTGTTACCACCTCTGCTCTTCCTCTTCAACAGCTGCAAACGCAGAAATAAGCCAGCTCTTGCTGGACTTCAGCTGATGGGATGTTGTGCCTTTTACAAATTGCCCAGCAGAGCTTTCACATGTAGTTCCATACCTAACAGAAGAGAAGCAAAAACTTGTGCTCCCTTGCAAGCTTCAAAGTTTTTCTTGGTAGAAACACAAAAATTCAAAGGCAGTAACAAACAAAGCAAGTGCCATAATAAGGATGAATTCACACACTGGGCTAATAACAGTTTGTTAAATTATCACACTTGGCTGGATTCACCAGTTTTAAGCCATAAGCCACAATATTAGCTTCTTATCATTTTTAATGTGACGGAAAAGTGATTAAATAAAAGATGGCATAATTCTTTTTAATTTCATTTAAAGGCAAATGAAATGAAATAATGTTTTTGCGTGGGATCCACCTTTACTTTTGATTGCATAGACCCAGTGAAATACTCAAAGAGAGTGATCTTTGGCCCAACAAAAGTTATCTATGCCTGAAGTATACCATGATTTATTTAATCAAAATTTGATGAATCAACCACCAAAGGATCTGTTTATATAATTCTGGTTTAGTAATGGTATATAAACCTACAGACTCTCTTAACTGATGAGACATGGAACAAGGAATGTGCAGTATGAGAAATCCTCCACAGTTTTTTGTTGTGCATATAAAACTTAGCAGGCATCTCTACATATGGCTTCTTTGTGAACATTCTGATGTGCTTGTACATGTGCCTGTGTTTAAGAGGAATTCCTACTATAGCCTTCTCTAATCTGGAATTGCTCTCCAGATGTTGGGAGAATTTGAGTCCCACAACCAAATGCCATACTGATGTACATGGCAGAACCTGGGGTTGGAGTTAAAAGAGGTATCAGCCTAGAATCCCTATATAGCCACAAGCACACTAAGACCATTTCCCTTTGAATTCTATGGACACTTATCTAATTCCAAGCAGGCATTAACCATTAGTTGAGAAGATTTCTGTGCATAGGCATTTTACCAATAAATCAGTTTAATTGAACCTTCATGTGTGGACATGGTCTTTTGTGCCTGACAATTAGTTGAGAACTCAGAGTTGTAATCACAATATATCTAGACATTATCAAGGTGGGGAAATCTCTTGTATTTTAGCCTTAAAAAGGTAAAGGTAAAGGTTCCCCCGCACATGCGTGCTAGTCGTTTCCGACTCTAGGGGCCGGTGCTCATCTCCGTTTCAAAGCCGAAGAGCCAGCGCTTGTCCGAGGATGTCTCCGTGGTCATGTGGTCGGCATGACTAGATGCCAAAGGCGCACAGAACGCTGTTACCTTCTGACCGTAGTGGTCCCTATTTTTCTACTTGCATTTTTACATGCTTTCGAACTGCTAGGTTGGCAGGCGCTCACTCTGTTACGTGGCACTCGGGATTCGACCCGCCAAACTGCCGACCTTCAGATCGACAACCTCAGCGTCCTAACCCACTGAGCCACCACGTCCCTTTATTTTAGCCTTATTGTCCTTTTTTTAATACATTGGACAAATGTCCAATACTTTCTTTCAAGAGATATCCACCCTAGGATCATCTGGTTTGTTACAGATGATAGCAAGGTATAAATAATACAATGTGGGTTATATCTAACAGGGAATGAATGTTCAACATCCTTATCCCTTCAATTTAAAAGATTGCTAAAGGCCATAATTTCCCTTTTTCTGCCTGGGTGGAAAAGGAGAGCAAAAATAAAAGAATAGTTATTATAGGATTACTATTTGTAATCCTATAGTTAAAGGTCAACCCAGTTTCTGCTGTAATATTTTCTAGAATTTATAGCTTAGGCATACACACACACACACACACACACACACACACATATATATACATATATACACATACATACATACATACATACATACATACACACTATATATACTCATAGGGCTTTCATGTTTGTTATAACCATACAATCCTCAACATAGAATTTACCAAATAATAATTTTAAGTACTATTAATACAAAACATTAAATATAGGTCCACCCTTTATCAGCCCAATATCCTAAATTAATTATTTAGAAATCTGCTACCAGGAACAATTTTTTTATTTTTGTTTTGTGTAGGTATTTTCCTTTTTTAAGAAGTCAATTATCTTCTATACATTTAGGAGTTATGAACAGTTTCTGAGATACATTATAGTTCTGAAATCCCTGTGGATCCTGTTGTTTTCTTAATCTCCTACTATTCCCCTCCTAACACATTTGCTAGGCGGGTGTATCTGACTATATGAAATTTCCCCTACAATCATTTTCAGAGTAGAGTGATGCTTATGGGCCTCCTACAGGCATATTGTGGTACAGATGCCAGGCTGCAACATCAGCCAAGGAGTTTCATTGGGTGATTTTGAGCTGGTCACATTCTTACAAACCAGCATACCTCACAGGATTATTGTGGTATGGGAAAATGATACAGGGATTGTTTTGAATACTGCTTGAACTCCCTGTGAATATAAATTTATCCTTTTTAAAAAATATATTCAGAAGAACATATTCAGAAGAATATTGGATTTAAGCAGGACTTATTTCATACAGTGTTTAAGAATGCAGCCATATCATAGACTGTAGTTATCAAAGATCAATCTGAGCTCCCAGTTCAGGTATATTTTAATTTTCTGCAAATGAGGGATTCTTTTCATTTGTAAATATTCTTTGCTGTATTGCCTTACCCCTGATAGTTATTTTTTTTAATCATCCACAAATTTTCAAATAACTCCAACTTATGCAGCAACAAATTGCAACCATTCCTCACCTAAGCACTTAGCAGCAGAAACATAATTCAACAATAGTTTTTGTGCCATATCTTCATAAATTCTGCTTCCTAACCCACACCAAATGCAGGCAATAATAATAATAATAATAATAATAATAATAATAATAATAATAATAATAATAATAATAATAATAATAATAATTTGGAAGGGACCTTGGAGGTCATCTAGTCCAACCCCCTGCTAAGGCAGGAAACCCTATACCATTTCAGGCAAATGGCTGTCCAGTCTCCTCTTAAAAACTTCCAGTGTTGGAGCATTCACCACTTCTGGAGGCAGGTTGTTCCACTGGTTAGTTGTTCTAACTGTCAGGAAGTTTCTCCTTAGTTCTAGGTTGCTTCTCTCCTTGACTAGTTTCCATCCATTGCTTCTTGTCCTGCTTTCAGGTGCTTTGGAAAATAGTTTGGCTCCCTCTTCTTTGTGGCAGCCCCTGAGATATTGGAACACTGCTATCATGTCACCCCTCACCCTTATCTTCATTAAACTACACATACCCAATTCCAGCAACCGTTCCCTATATGTTTTAGCCTCCAGTCCCCCAATCATCTTTGTTGCTCTTCTCTGTACTCTTTCTAGAGTCTCGACATCTTTTTTACATCGTGGTGACCAAAACTGGATGCAGTATGGATGCAGGTGTGGCCTTACCAAGGCATTGTAAAGTGGTATTAGTACTTCACGTGATCTTGATTCTATCCCTCTGTTAATGCAGCCTAGCACTGTGTTGGCTTCTTTGGCAGCTGCAGCACACTGCTGGCTCATATTGAAGTGATTGTCCACTAGGACTCCGAGATCTCTCTCACAGTTACTACTATTGAGCAAGGTACCACCTATACTATACCTGTGCATTTGATTTTCCCTGCCTAAGTGTAGAACCTTACTTTTTTCACAATTGAATTTCATTTTGTTAGATAGTGCCCAGTGTTTGAGTCTGTCCAGATCCTCCTGTATCTTAAGCCTATCTTCTGGAGTATTGGCTATTCCTGCCAGCTTGGTGTCATCTGCAAATTTGATGAGTTCCCCATCTATCCCCTCATCCAAATCGTTGATGAAAATGTTGAAGAGCACTGGGCCCAGAACAGAGCCCTGGGGCACCCCACTACACACTTCCTTCCATGTAGATGCAGTTCCTTTGAGGACCACACGCTGAGTACGGCCTGTCAGCCAGCTACGAATCCATCTGGTGGATGGATTTTTCTATCTTATCAAGTAGTAGGTTGTGATCTACTCTATCAAATGCCTTACTGAAGTCCAAGTAAATTATATCTGCAGCATTCCTCTGGTCCACTAGTTTTGTCACTTGGTCAAAGAATGCAATGCTTCAGTTGCAATTAGTCTTCCAATTTTGCCATAGGTACAATTCAGAATGTTTCACTTTTCATTCTGTGACTGATGTAGTTGAGTGACTTTTAGCTACTGGAATTATCCCATGTCCCATTGGACACTGTAAATGGATGGTATGCCCCTTCCACTCTGGTCCCTGAGCACTATTTTTCAAGGCCAATCTGGCTTTAGCAGGAGAAAAGTCTGGGGTCTCCTGTAATGGTATGATAGACTCATATTTTTGCTTCTTGTGTAGACTACATTGATGGGCTAACATCAATCTTGCAAGACTGAAAGTATTTTTTGTTTTTTTGGAGTTTTCAAGTCAGGTTTGTTTCCTGGTGATTGTCTGGTTAAGTTACTGCAGTTTTCTTGTCAAGATATAGAAAGAAAGAAAGAAAGAAAGAAAGAAAGAAAGAAAGAAAGAAAGAAAGAAAGAAAGAAAGAAAGAAAGGGAGCTAGATTTTTTTTTTTTTTTTTGGGATGCACTCTTTGTCATGCCTGTCAAGTAGTTCGGCTGGTTTTGAATATAGCTTAATGCACTTCTAGAGAAGCAGTATGTCAGGATATTTAAATTTAGTTGCTGGAGCAGTAGAATCTACAGTGGGCCAGAACTCACAGTTGTAGCTGATTGGTTGGTTAGTGCTGGGACCTGCATGAGGCAATCTATGCTATCATTAGTTGCTGAGGATGTCAAGGGACATCCACATTTTCCCACTTTTTTCTTCTGTGCACTCTGTATGCTGTGTGATTTACCTCATGAGGTTCCTATGTTCCTGACTATCTTGTCTGCTGTGAATATAGATGTTAAATATATTGATTTATATGAAACTACAAGTTCGTGTCAGCATCTCTGACTTCATTTGAACACCTGCTGTGCGATTCCTTGCGCAACAGGCTGTTCTTCAATTCCTTTTGAAAATGGTAGGTTTTGCACTCTTCTAGAATAGTTCTAAACTCCGTTCAGCTTCTTAAAAAACCCCAAGATCGTGTCCAAAAGGATTAGTGCTGGAAGAGTATTAATCTATTTTCCCGAAGGATTGTTATCAGTAGAGCATTCTTATGGTATAGTTTTCTGCTGGCTCACAGGATAATGGCTAGCATTTTAACACACCCATATGGAAAAGATCAAAGAAGAATAATGCACCATTGTTTTTGCCATATAATTTTACTCCCCCCCAGAAGTGTTTATGATCTATGACTTCCAATTTTAAAACAGTTGGCAGAAAAAGATTAATTGCTTTTGTATTCCCCCCTCCTCCACCCCCCACCCCCCACCCCCACCCTCCAAAAAGATTTGCTTGCATTTCAGTGTCATTCTGAGATCCTGGGCTGCTATGCCCTTTTTGTGTGGGAAATACCATGACATTTGATCCATTGTCACAGATTCATCTATGAGACCTATTTCAAATAATGTGGCAGGGAAGGGAGGCTGAAATAACCTCTTTTCCTATGAAGGAAATTTAATTGCCATCTACCAAAGAGGAAATCAAGACAGATGGAGTCATTAGCCTCTGGGCATTTATATCTTGTGAGGTGGAAGTAACAGCATGGCTGAATTTTTTGGTAGACTGTGCAAAAGGGGTAGGAAAAAAAATCTTCCCCAACCCTAAACTGTGTTGACCTTAATTTTGGGACACACTAGTGGTGCTGTTTTTTTGTTTTCTTTTGAGCAGACAGACAAAGCTCCAGGTAATTCATATTCATGTATGAATTGGTGCATCCTTTAGCATAAGACGCAAACATATATTTAATGTACAATACAGAATTGAGATAAAATATATGCCCCATTGACCCCAGAAGCTACTCTGGCCAATGATTATCGACTTTACACATTACTTTTGTATAATCAGTGACATTTGCATGAAAAATCTGAAGGACTTCAAGACTGCACTGAAATTTAGATAATGAGCTCCAGCCAGGTTTATAGTTGTTCACATTATTACTTACTTGTTGGTTACAGAGTCGCCAACAAATACATTGAAACAGTAAGATAGAAAAATGTGGGTTAGATAGCATCACCATCAGATGGATTCGTAGCTGGCTGATAGGCCGTACTCAGCATGTGGTCCTCAATGGAACTGCATCTACATGGAAGGAAGTGTGTAGTGGGGTGCCCCAGGGCTCTGTTCTGGGCCCAGTGCTCTTCAACATCTTCATTAATGATTTGGATGAGGGGATAGATGGGGAACTCATCAGATTTGCAGACACCAAGCTGGCAGGAATAGCCAATACTCCAGAAGATAGGCTTAAAATACAGGCGGATCTGGACAGACTTGAATACTGGGCGCTATCTAACAAAATGAAATTCAATGGTGAAAAAAGTAAGGTTCTACACTTAGGCAGGAAAAATCAAATGCACAGGTATAGTATAGGTGGTACCTTGCTCAATAGTAGTAACTGTGAGAGGGATCTTGGAGTCCTAGTAGACAATCACTTCAATATGAGCCAGCAGTGTGCTGCAGCTGCCAAAGAAGCCAACACAGTGCTAGGCTGCATTAACAGAGGGATAGAATCAAGATCACATGAAGTACTAATACCACTTTACAATGCCTTGGTAAGGCCACACCTGGAATACTGCATCCAGTTTTGGTCACCATGATGTAAAAAAGTTGTCGAGACTCTAGAAAGGGTACAGAGAAGAGCAACAAAGATGATTGGGGGACTGGAGGCTAAAACATATAGGGAACGGTTGCTGGAATTGGGTATGTGTAGTTTAACGAAGAGAAGGGTGAGGGGTGACATGATAGCAGTGTTCCAATATCTCAAGGGCTGCCACAAAGAAGAGGGAGTCAAGCTATTCTCCAAAGCACCTGAAAGCAGGACAAGAAGCAACGGATGGAAACTAGTCAAGGAGAGAAGCAACCTAGAACTAAGGAGAAACTTCCTAACAGTTAGAACAATTAACCAGTGGAACAACCTTCCTCCAGAAGTGGTGAATGCTCCAACACTGGAAGTTTTTAAGAAGAGACTGGACAGCCATTTGCCTGAAATGGTATAGGGTTTCCTGCCTGAGCAGGGGGTTGGACTAGATGACCTCCAAAGTCCCTTCCAACTACTTCTTCTTCTTCTTCTTCTTCTTCTTCTTCTTCTTCTTCTTCTTCTTCTTCTTCTTCTTCTTCTTCTTCTTCTTCTTCTTCTTCTTCTTCTTCTTCTATTATTATTATTATTATTATTATTATTATTATTATTATTATTATTATTATTATTATTAAATGCATAAAGATGTGAACAGTACTGGTGGTGCTCAGATAGAGGAGATAGGTGACTTACATTTCCCTCTTCTGGCAACATGCTACAAGGAACAAGACCTATCTGGTGTCATGATGCCTTGAGATTGCAAGAAGCTTCTACATATCTGTACTGCATCCTAGATCAGGAAGGTGTATATTATCTGGAAAATTAAAATAGAGCCAGGATAAGAGCGAATGTTGTGATGAAAAGAACACACAAGAGCAAAGAGACTTTGCAGGAGACCTATTATTTTATAAGCAGCTTTCATGTGGAATTCATTTCAACCTTACTCCCCTTCCTAAACAACACAGTAGCTACTCTCTCATACTGAGGATTATTCTGCTAATGAGGCAAATTTAAAACATCCTCAAATATTCTCCATGCCTCTGTAAAAATGCCAATGTCAAGCTTGGCAAATGGGTGAAAGGGGTTGAGTTAAAGAAATGAAGTCCCAGTTTTAGCACACCAGGTTAATAGCTTTGCATTATGCACCGAGAAAAGATGATCGCTTTCCTGGAGTTCAATTAATCTGCAGCTAACCCCTTTTTTAAATAAATAAATAAATAAATAAAAAGAAGAAGAAAATGTACTGATTGCACAAGAGAGATTCCTGGGCTGTGTGCCGTGGATCCAAGCACTGTGGCTTAACTGTGAAGCTGGATAATTTTCAAAAAGATGACAGCCGAAACCCAGTGGCACATGCTGCAAAGAAGGATGTGATAAAATAACACTACTCATCTTCAAGGCTGTCAGTTCAGCAATCAGAACTTCTATTCATCTCTGCGGCCTGCTAACTCAGTGCTACCATGCAATAGATAAGCCCTAATCCAAGTGACAGCGTTCAAATCAGAACTGATTTGATTGTTCACATATGATACCACGAGACACCAGAAGCCTAAAGAGTTGATAATTTTTTTTAAAAAAAATGCCTGGGTGTCTCTTGTAGGCAGACATCCTCTTCTGAATCCCTTCCCAAGGAGGCAATTCCAGCTCTTAAAACCCAAGGTCATGAAAATGCTGTCGTGGCACAGCCAGCTCTTATCATCATCTGACTGGGGGATATCACTCGCTGGAGCCTTGAAAGTCCAGAAATAAAATGCAGGCTAGACCTTGCGAAAACCGACCCACTTTGCTTTTACATCTCAGTTAGAGGAGGTGAAATTCTACCCCTTTCTCCATGTGGATGAGAATTGTTTCCCAATTTGATCAAACGTGAACAGATCCATTTCTCTGCATATACATTGCAAGCAGCGGCAGGATTCAAATATGTGAACAACTGGTTCTCTGTGTTTTGGTAATGTTTTTTAAGGCCCTACATGGCATGGGTCCGGAGTACCTCGGGGATCACCTGCTGCCGGCGTCAACTTTCCTCCGCCCTGTGCGTTCCCACAAAGAGGGCCTCCTCAGGGTGCCACCGGTCAGAGAATGCCGGCTGGTGGCCCCCAGGGGGAGGGCCTTCTCTGTGGGCCTTTATGGAATCAGCTGCTGGTTGAGCTCCGGATGGCACCTGACCTTTGCTCCTTCTGACGCGGTCTGAAGACCTACCTATTTGAGCAAGCCGGCCTGGCCTGATGGGGGATGTGCTGGGGTTTTTATTGGGGATTTTTATATTATTCTACTGTTTTTAGCTCGGGCTCTTATTTAATTCTTTTTTTAATTTTTGTATTCTGTATTTTTTATGTGCCCTGTTCACCGCCCTGAGTCCTTCGGGAGAAGGGCGGTTACAAATATAATAAATGAAATGAAATGAAATGTGTGGATGTCGCTTCTGGAAGTCCATTCTGGGCCTGGGCAACAAAAAATTAGCGACCGGTTCTGCCGAAGTGATGCGAACTGGCTGAATCTCACTACTGAGTGCAAGGCAGAAGGTGAAGCAGTGATTACGGCACATATTACAATAGCATTAAAGTCATTGTCGACTTCCCCAATGTGGAAGATACATTCTTAGCAATAGACTCAGCAGACTGTATTTAAATCTGATCCTGTAATTGGAATTCTGCAGGTTGGCAGTAAGAGAATTACTTTTGGCTTTTGACACAGCCTTCAGCAATGCTACAGTGATATTCTGGCTGCATAGCAATCTCTCTCTCTCTCTCTCTCTCTCTCTCTCTCTCTCTCTCTCTCTCTCTCTCTCTCATATGTTCAATTTCTCTTATTGTTCTCTGAAGTCTCTCCAGCTTGAAAGACACAGCTGACAGAACAATAAACAACTTTTTTTGTAATGTATTAGGTTATTTTTATTCTTGACTGATTGAATAACACCATGATCTTAGATTGTTGCTTTATTATCTTGGGCTGTCTGAATTACTGGAACATATTTTCTAAAATTTCAACCCTTCTAGTACCTTTTGATCAGTAGAAAAGTCAAAACCAATTTATTAGGTTTTACACACTGTATCTAATTACTATACATAGTTTTTATGTCTTTTTTCTTGCCTTCTTTCTCCTTCTTTTCACTTTTCCAAGACACAGAAGCTGTTCCGCCACTGACACCTTGAAAAAAATTATCTGGAATGAAGATTGTATAGGGTGAATTAGGAGTCAGCAAATTTATCAAATGTCCTATTTGGAACAGGTCTCAAATTATGCATGTTTCTACAGAATGCAGAACCTAAAATAAAATAAAGTTGGATAATAGTTTTAAATTTTGACTTGTGAAGCAGTTTAATGGAAGAATGAAATAATCGTATGAAAATTAGTATTTGCTTGGTTTATTTTTCATTTGGCAATTATGTTGAGCCTGAATCAAATATTACCAACTAACATGCTTTTTAACTTTGCATCCTATAAAATGTAATATTCTTGCATGTTCTCTAATCACATATTTGCTCTTATATTACTTTTTACATCATTTTAGTACTTATTTCTACTGAGTATATAACCAAAATTTATACAAGAATTAGAATCCCTGTTATAGTTTCCCTGAGATACTCCTGTGTTATTTTTTTCTTTTACAGAAATAAATGCTGAAAAGTACTCTCATTGAAATGCAATAACTGGCCAAACAATCCCAAATGTATATACGTATCCCACTGTGCAAGAATTAGCCAAGGTTTAGTGAACTTAGGCTCATACTGGATACACTACCTATATTAATTGCTTCTTATAAAAATAATTGCAGCCAAG
Organism: Vipera ursinii; assembly: GCF_947247035.1. NCBI lineage: Eukaryota > Metazoa > Chordata > Lepidosauria > Squamata > Viperidae > Vipera > Vipera ursinii. The sequence continues at coordinate 229,534,358 of NC_139513.1, forward strand.
ATAAGATGGTTGCAGAGGTAAATGAGACCAAACCCCGTGCTGTCAATGAGAAGAAGCAAATCATTCTTTTTCCATGTAGATTTAGGAACATGCCTCTACCTTCTAAACATAGGAATGGTTTTCCATGTGTAGCTGAGCTTTAGGGGTTTTTATGAAGCCAATGAAAATAATCTTAAAGTGAATTCCAGGCTGTATTTTGTATGGTCTTGTAGCAATTGGATAAATCCTGTCATTCACTTTCATAGCTGCCTTATAATCAAGCCCAGGAATGTGTGACATTTTCTTCTTTGTTTTGTTTTTGTTTTATTGTACAAAGAGATATAACCTCAGTGAGAGAGTGACAAATTCAGTTACAGTCAAGCAGCACTTGACAGGTTCTATCAGAAAACCAAACAAGAAGAGGGCATGTAGGCCTCCTACCAGCTGTCACAGTTTTGCACAGCAAATGTTTGAAGAATCTGACCTGCAAATATTCAAAAACCATTGAAAGTCAGCTTTAAGTAGTGACTGGGATGACAAAATTAACAATAAAGGGTCTAAGGTGGATATATGTATTTGAGTTCAGATATTTATTTAGGTGTCCACTGAAAAGGCCACAACAGCAAAAAGATGATCTATAGGTGAACCTCACCAATGATCAGTGGACAGACAACTGAACTATCAGACCAGTGAGATAGGTGAGCAATTCATTCGACAGTAATGAACATTTATAGAATTTGTGCAGCCCTGATATTTGTGAAGTCCTTGGTAGTCTCTGAGCTTGGCTGTTTGCTGGCAGATACTTCATTACCCAATTAGACAACATCATGAGTGCTAGTGAATGTGGCATTTGCTATATATATAGATACAGCATATATATATATAGCTGCCTATGAATATGGATGTATGTCTCTCTCTCTCTCTCTCTCTCTCTCTCTGTGTGTGTGTGTGTCTCTGTGTGTCTGTGTCTGTGTTAACTGGCCTGCTAGTGTTGGTGAGGGTGTGGTTTTGTCCTTTGCAATTCTTTAGTTAGGAACTACCAGGGAAAAATATCATGATCCAGGAACTACCAAGGGAAAAATATCATAATCCAGGAGCTACTAAGGAGAAATACCCTAATCAAGGAACTACCAAGGAGAAACATCACATTTTCCCCAACACCAGCAGAGAAAGCTACTACCTTTTTTCCCAATGGAGTAAACCTCACACTCATAAGCACTGAAGATGTATCCTAGTTGGTTACTGAAATGTCTGCAAGCAAACAACCAAGCTCAGAGCGCACCAAAGGCTCCACACTTCAACCCTGAGCTACAAATATTCTCTTCTATCAGAGCCCTGATATTTGTTAGAAACAAGTTGCTTATTAATTGCATGTTATTTAAAAAAGGATCAGAAAAGTGCCTGAGGTTTACCTTCTTGCCTTGCCTGATCACAGCTTGACGTTGTCACTGTTCACTGCCGTAGCAAACAATATGGAAGAATGCTAGGTGGAATGCCAGGGGATAGAAGTATAATTGCCCTATTGTAGCCAAAGACAGTTGCCGATTTTGATTCTGGAAATTGTGTTCAGCAGATGTCACTCAGCATCTTGATAAGGGAAGTGCTCAGTGGGTTCATTATGTTATTTCAAGTCAGAATGACAAGCAGAGCTGTAGCCAAAGGCTTCTTCCCTCATTGTGTTAATAATATGTCATTTTTCTCAAACACTGAGTGTCACTGGCTCCCATTTTTCATCTCTCCCAGTGGAAAGTATTGAGCTCCTCAAAGATTAGATCTGAATTTCTTTTCTTTAATCTAAAGCCTTTTGGGTAGTCACAGAAAGTGTGTTCATTTGTTATCTTTGAAAATAAGGCTTGTGCAAGAGTGATTTGATTAATTTATTTTTAAATTAAATTTGTATGCTGATGCAATCTCCAAGGCCTCTAAGTTGTTAACTAAAATACAATAACCATATATAACAACTGAAACATCCAGAGTGAAAATGGAGCAGAAGCACCAAAACTGTAGTACAGTTATTGGTATGATTAAAATATAATGCAAGGGTGACTTTGGATCTGTCATTATTTCTCTGCCTAAACTACTTCTCAGAGTTTTTTAGGTGTTTGTATATGCTAGTGGAAGAGTTCATAATTGAAAGAAGGTGGAATATGAATTAATTAAAATTACTCTGTGTTTTTCAAGGATATCAGATTGTACTATCAAACCCACATTAATGGCATTTCTTAAAATGAACATAGCAACCTTTGGATGGTGGTAATCCAGTTAAATGACAAATCTCCTTGTACAGAGTCAGTTCTTTCCATTCCATCATAAATACCCCTATAACCTTGACACTCGTTCAATTATCTATAGTAACTAGAATCGAATTCAGGGGAAAATGCAAGGAAGTATTTACAATGCTATATTTGGAATTACTTCATTTAATATTTTATTTAAAATATTTCTGCACTGTCTTTTTGAGAGCTAGCTAGACAGCATACCCAATTTGAACCACAAAAGTATTTATTTATTTTTTATTTCAAGGCTGTCCAACGCCATGAAGATTCAGGGTGCTTGCAATTAAATAAATTAAAAATTACTAATTTGTAGAAATTTATCAGGATGGAGGCTGTACAAATTCTGGGATGGTATCAGGGCACAAACTGAAACCAAGAAGGCAGATATCCTGGGTCCTACAAGGTAACCCTATTTAATCAGTATCATCAACAAAGATTAGAAATAAAAACAATCATTTTAACTAAGTAAAACTAACACATATACACCGAACATCCTCCCTAGCTGAATGCTGATTAGTATGATATAACAATATTACTTTCCCAAATTTACCATGGCTTCAATCTCCAATCACCCCAAATAATAATGCTAATTTTAGTTAGTATTTTTAAAACACTTTTTTTGTTAATTTCTTTTTTGTTATATTTTTCATATATAGTGATGTTTTGTATTTTAATCTTTTTTTGAATAAGCTAACTTTTTAAAAAATAAATAAATCATATACAAATAGATTATTGATGGAAAAATCTGCAGGTCAGGTTCTATGCATTCACCATGTACTTTTTTAGTCATCTGGCGGGTACAGGAAGGCCTATCCTGGAGCAGCCTGAGGAGGTTGTGGTGGCGGCCATCACAGGAGGGGATGGGCATCTCTGGACGATTTAAAATTAATATTCCCTTCCCCACCCTGGTTTGGCAAGCGTCTCTATAAAAAGAAAGGATCATTTTTTTTAAAAAAAATCATCCTTAGAGACAAATGTTTCCATTCATCCTTCGAGTGAAATGCTGTGTTTCTTATGCCACTTTCCAAAACTCCAATTTGTTTTATCTCTGGCAGCTGAAATCAAAGATATATTTGTAATAATTAGTGTGCACACATACTGTGTATTACTAATGTCATTGGAAGCCTCAAGATGTCAGTTAAAGGAATTCATGCTTTATTTGTGCTGACCTGCCAATTAGAAAACCAATGTAACAGTCTTAAGAATTGCTAATTGCTCGTTTCTGTAATTATATTTAGGTTGTATTGGCCTCCATTCAAATGTGAATTTTGCTAGCTTTGTCATGTCTCTTTCCCTCTCTTTTTCTTTCCTCCCTCCCTCTCTTTTATATTGTTTCTTTCACTATGATTTTTTTTAAAAAAATTGTATAGACTCAATAGATGTGAGGTAAAAGATACGGTTGCAAGGAGTGTTTCAAAATCTGTGGGAAGATATGAGTGATTTCTTCGATACGTTTTTGTCAGGATGATCATGCACTTCTATCTGCGGACTACCTAATAGACAACAACCACAATGACCAATGTTTTTTTCAGTGATAAAGCAGTAAAAATAGCCAAGAATTAAAAAAAAAAGATGTGCAGTGGTATGAGAACGAGACAGGAAATGAAAACAGAAGCTTTTTTCATGGGTCAAAAAAACCTTTTAGGAAATTGAAAGGTGTATTTCAGCACCGTAGTAAATAAAACAGCTTGAAGATAGAAGTGGTTTATGGGAGAAAGAACTTGATGGAACTGCAAATTGTCATCTTGTCTGATGTTTTCCCCACAACCCTTTCATCAGGTAATAAAAGACTAGTGTCTGCACAAAGATACAACTGAAGTCAGAAGATGCTTGACCCGGGGAAATAAACCCTGAGGCAAGATGAGCCAAGAGAAATAAGAATCCTGAGTGTGAGGCTCATATCAGCTATATAACTACAGGTAGTCCTTGACTTATAGCAGTTCATTTAGTGACTGTTCAAAATTACAACGTCACTGAAAAAAGGGATTCATGACCATTTTTCACACGACTGTTGCAGTCGTCACGTGATCAAAATTCAGCCAGTCGGCATCTGGCTCACATTTATGACGGTTGCAGTGTCCCATGATCATGGGATCCCCTTTTGCAACCTTCTGACAAGCAAAGTCAATGGGGAAACCAGATTCATTTAACCTGTAAGTAACTTAACAACTGCCACAATTCACTTAGAAAGGTTGTAAAATGGGGCAAAACTCACTTAGCAAATGTCTTGCTTAGCAGCATAAATTTTGGGCTCAATTGTGATCGTTAAGTTGAGGACTACTAATAGATTTTCAAAATTTAATAGAATATGTTTCCTATACTCCTGAGAATAAAAGCATTTAAAAAATGATAGATGCAACAGTTTTGTGACATTAATTATTGACTATAAATGGTTGCTATTGACCTAATGAAGTCTATTTTTGAGATTTTTTTATTTACTTCTTGTAGTAATCATAGATATGATTACCTTTCTAAAATATGCCATTGTTGACAAATTATTATATTTTTCTACATCATGCAATGGGTCTTTAGTTTTTTTAACTTTCCTGTTATTTATTCTTTATCTATTCTCCCTTAACTACAATTATCTTGATTCTGTTACAAGAACAAATTCTTTAATACTGTAAATGCTGATGTCATAATGGGCTTTAGCTAGAAAGTAGGAAAGGAACAAATAAAGCAGTGAGTGAAATGCTCACTGAGAGAGAAATTTAAGATTTTTAAAATAGAGGTTTGTTGTTTATATGAGAAAAAAACAAAGATGATTATGTAGAAAATGTTTGATCATAGAGTTATAATGAAGAGTTCAAAGAAAGAGAAAGAAAACCTTAAATTATTTCAGGTACCAGGATTTAAAAAGAGAAAATGGTTATAATAACTGTAATGCAATTAACTCAATTGATTATAATAATAGAAAAAAGAGAAAGTTTTTCATTTTATAGATTGGTTCTATTAATTTTAAATTTTATCACCTGACCACAAATTAGAAGTTAGAGTTATAGTATTTGTGTGTGTGTGTGTGTGGATGTATGGATGTATATGTATATATATATATGTATGGATGTATGGATGTATGGATGTATATGTATATGTATCCTCTTCCCCACTCCTTAGAATCAGGGTTGACTCCTGGTGACTGCCTTGATATATCCTTATATTTTTCTTGACAACATTTTGGAAATGGTTTGCCATTGCCTTCTTCCTAGTCCTGAGAAAGCATGACTGGCACAAGGTCTTTTGTTCAAAGTTAAAAATAAAACTCATCTGGTGACTTCTCAGATGTGTCATTCTGAAGATCTCAAACAGCTTTAAGATAGTTAATAAGCATTTTCTGAAAGTGATTTTAAAGCAAGGTTTTGTGAGCTTAGTGTCCTTCAAGAAGTTATGCTCTTAGTTGCAAGCAAGAGGTCTAGTCCCCTGGCCCTCAGATTTACAGGAAACCACTGTCCTGTGATTGCCTTATAAGGAGCAGCCATCCAGAACACATGTGGGTGATCTCCCATTCTCTTCTTACCCAGAGCTGTTCTAAGGAACCAGTCTACTCACTGTTTCCTTGCTCTTCGTCATTTGTCAGCTCTGCTATCATGGAAATGTATTCAGTTCACCATACTAAATTCAGGTATGTATGTATTTGTGTGTCTGTCTGTTTGTCTGTGTGTCATGGTGTCTAGTGAAAGTTGTGTTCTAGCAAGTCAAGATAAAATGGCCATGGAAGATAGCAACCAGTGATCCAAGGGGAGGAGGCATTTCTACTCAGAATAGGACAACTCGCCACAACCAGCTTGCCATAGCCAACTCACTGCTGCCTATTTGCCATGGCCAACTTGCCCCAGGACAACTCACCATGGCCAACTTGCCAGGGGACCATGTGCTGCAGGACAATTCAACAATTTTCTTTAATGATGTAAAATAATTACTTTTTGTTATTCACATTTCATTTTGTCCGTCCTTTTGCAGCCTTTATTTAATGATTGTGTTCCATCCAACTCTTTGATATTATGTGGCTATTATTCCACAGCAAGTTGTCTTGTGTAGAGTTGGCTGTGGTGAATTGTCCCGTGGCGAGTTGGCCAGGGCGACTGGGCCATGACAAGTTGGCTGCGCTTAGTTGGCTATTGTGAGTTGGCAGCAGTGAGTTGGCTGTGGTGAGTTGTCCTCGACCCTTTCTGTTGTACTACATAGTTACCAATTTGAGTGGGGATATTTGCCTACAATGAAATGAAGTGCAGCAGATGAACTACTAGAGCTTATACTGGTGTTGGTAAAAAAAAATCCATACGATGTATAGCAGGATGAGTAGTGGTTGACTTCCAAGTGGGAGGGGGGAATAGAGGATGATGTTGTGTGTTCTTTCTCTCAAGAAATTGCTTGTGGTCCATACCATGCTGGAGTCCATCTAGTCATGAAAATCAGTCCTTAGGAAGTGGAAATTTTATACCGGTAACCTTTTCAACCACTGTTATCCGATGCACTTGAACTTATTCGCTTATAGATTTTCTTGTCTGATTGATTGGGAGAGTTTATTCTACTTCTAAATTTAAGTTTCTAAGGTTCCAAGAAAAATGTACTTAACGTACATGATTTCTCTGCTACTGAGGTCACCAAAATGAAACTAGGAGAGTTCAGATCACTGATACGATTTGTCTGAAGCAGTCTGATTGGATTTGATTGGGGACTTAAGTGAATACAATGCATGCTCTATTTATTCTTCATTTTTCAAGTTTTTTTTAAAAAAGAATCTTCATAGAAAGGTTGGCAGTAAAGCATCATAATCTAAAATGCTGCAGTCTGAATTTTATTGTTTAATTTTATCGTTTGTGGAAAATACAAATATAGAAATTAAATGGTCAATGTAGTTATTTTTAAAGATGTTTGGCTCTGTGGCTGCCTAGCTTTACTGTGAATTGCCTTATTCCTATGCCAGGATACATGAATGATTCTTGTTTTGGTATTTGTTTACTGTTTTTACATTTTCTTAGTGGGAAAAAATCTCATTAGTTGCTACTTAAATTGCCACATTATTCATATATACATATGAATGTGTGTGTGTGTGTGTGTGTGTGTGTGTGTGTGTGTGTGTGTGTAAAATCGATGTCCAGTTCATTGCAGATTCTGATGAAGAAGTTATTTCTCATTCCTAAGTAAGGTAGTTTCTAGTAAACCGTTACCTCTGCACTTCATTATGAGTCTAAATATGCCTAGTTAAGAGCGGATGTTAATAATTTAAACAAACAAACAAACAAACTGAAAATGAGACGTCTGCTAATAGGAAAATTAAATGATGCCAAGCATTGGAGCCAATTGAGCTGCAAAGGTAATACATGCTATCATCTTGTTTTAATTATGATGCATTTTTATTTGTTTCTGTTTGCTTAGCGAACCAGAGGCAAGGAAAGTGTTTGGTACCAAAGAACTGAGAAAACCTCTTTACTTCGAAACAAAACAGTCACAGAGGTTGGTAACACAAGGCTGAGCTTGGCAAAAACACCACTGAAAGGTCGTGCTAATTGGAAATTGAAAAGCATTTTTTAATTAAAACAATAGACTGCATATGTGGGGCTTTACACACATCCACTTCCTATATAATATAAAGGTAAAGGTAAAGGTTCCCCCGCATGTGCGTGCTAGTCGTTTCCGACTCTAGGGGCCGTTGCTCATCTCCGTTTCATAGCCGAAGAGCCAGCGCTTGTCCGAGGACGTCTCCGTGGTCATGTGGCCGGCATGACTAGACGCCAAAGGCGCACGGAACGCTGTTACCTTCCCACCGTAGTGGTCCCTATTTTTCTACTTGCATTTTGACGTGCTTTCGAACTGCTAGGTGGGCAGAAGCTGGGACGAGTAACAGGCGCTCACTCTGTTACGCGGCACTCGGGATTCGACCCGCCAAACTGCCGACCTTCCAATCGACAAGTTCAGCGTCCTAACCCACTGAGCCACCGCGTCCCTCTCCTATATAATATAGAGAGATTCAATCCTGACTCCCATTATGTAGCTTTTGCATATGAAAACAAGATGTATTCCTTCTGACAGATGGATTGTCATCTCTCAGTAAAGTGCCCCTCATTTTGCTGAGTTATCAGTTTATTGCATATTATTATTATTATTATTATTATTATTATTATTATTATTATTATTATTATTTTATTTATATACCACCCTTCTCTCGAAGGACTCAGGGCGGTGAACAGGGCAAACATATAAAAATACAAAGATACAAAAGTTAAAAAAGAATTAAACACAATGCCCAAGCTAAAACAATAAATAGATATATTAAAAACGACAGTAAAATCCCAACCCATCCCCCATCAGGCCAGGCCGGCTTGTTCGAATAAGTGAGTCTTCAGATCGCGTTGGAAGGAGCGAAGGTCAGGCGCCATCCGTTTGGAGGCGTTCAGAAAGGTATGTGCCATGTACATATCTGTGGCAGAAAGACTAAGCAGTAAACCAAATTTTGAATAGGGATCTGTATGGTTGGAGCAGTGTTTCTCAACCTCAGCAACTTTAAAATGTTTAACATTCATGTTGGCTGGGGAATTCTGGAATTGAAGCCCATACTTCTTACAACTGTTGTGGTTGAGAAACACTGGGTTAGAGAATAACAACATATTGCTGTCCTTGATTGTCAGGAGACAGCTTCCTTACCTCCTTTTACCTGTCAAGATGAAATACATTTGCTTTGTGATTTTTAGGTTTGGGGATATTTAATGTTTATTTATAGGGTGATGCATTGATTCAAAGGGAAAAGGTGATTCTGAGCCCACAGGTCACTCATGTTGCACCTGTCAGCAGCTCCTTAAAGAGTGCCTCTTTGGCTAGGTTCATGCAGAAGCAGCCGTGTGGTCCCAGGAAAAGTTATGTTTGATTTGTGGGGTTGCCAATCTGTGAGACAAGCTAGTTCTGGGGCATGTAGAATCGTCTGTCTCTGGGTCACTGCACGGCCTTGTTATTTTATTCCATTTTGTGTGTGTATAGGCATTACCTGGTCATTGACTAAAATAGCATATTGACATTTTAGCCTTAGCAGAAAAATAAACTGTAACATGTTAAATCAAGCATGTTGTGAGAAATACATAAGAGACAGAAGATCAAAGGAACAGAACATTTGCCCTAAGTGGACATAAATAAGCCTTTAGACAAGCGTGTAAATGTTGTGAGGGTCATGTAATCTTGTGAATTGGAGGGAGGATTCCTCTTAAAAAAATTTGTGAAGTGGGCAATTACATTGGGCAAAGCCATTGCTTTCTGGCTGCCTTGTATTATATTATCTTATATTAAGTGCCTTATTATTTATTTTGTTACATGTGTAATAAAACAACACATTACACATTCAACTTTATAGTGATTCTGGGCAGGATACAATAAAAACATTGATAAACTACAGGTAAAATACAAATGGAAGACTCCAAGCAACCAGAAAAAGCACCCATTCTAAATGAAAAGAGAGAGGGGGGGGGAAGAATGGAGGGAGAAAGAGAGAGGGGGGGAACCTGCTCCTTGCTCAGCTCAAGACCTGGTGGGAGAGTCAAGTTTTTAAAGCTCTTTTAAATCCAGTCAAGATGGAAGCCAGAGAAGGGGAAGTGGTATTCAAAAAGACAGGTGCTGTGACAGATAAGGCATGCCTCCTAAGTCCTGCTGGATGACAATGGTATGGGACCTACAACTTGTCTGAGTATCTGCTCGATTGTAACAACCAGGCAGAAATTATAAGAAGACACTTAGTTCTTTAGCTAAGTAGGTTGTATACTTTGGCCAGTACAACAAAGAAAATGCTGAACTAAATAGGTCTTTGACTTAATTCAGCAGATCTCCTTATATGATTTGCACAGCAATTATAAGAGGAAAAAAAGAGAATGAATAGCACTATACATAAAATACAGAAAAGTGCACATGTGAAGGGCATAAGATTGCACAAATAAATCAAAGTGGGAAGAGATCTTGCCAATGATAAATGTACCATCAGAAGCAGTTATGCCACTCTATGAGCATCAACTGTTGAAAAGCAAGCGCAGCAGAATATGGTGACCTTGTACAGATTTTCTAGATGCATCACACATAGAGCAAACCCTATTTGGAGCCTGTTTGAAGGAAAATAAAAACTGAGCAAAATAATAATAATTAAATAATCATATGCAAAAGAGTTAATTACAGGTTTGTAGCTGTGCTGACACACACCTTCACAATGACTGGAGACATGTGCAAAGAATGTTCTTCAAGAGAAGATGATTAAGATCTGTGGTGGCACAATGGTTAGAATGCAATATTGCAGGTTAACTCTGCCCACAACCAGGAGTTTGATCCTGACCGATTCAAGATTGACTTAGCCTCCCATCCTTCTAAGGTTGGTAACATGGGGACCCAGATTGTTGGGGGGCAATATGCTGACTCTGTAAACTGCTTAGAGAGGGCTGTAAAGCATTAGGAAGTTGCATATAAGTTTAAGTGCTATTGCTAATGGCTATTATATGTCCAGGGATGTCTACAGCAAGTATTTTGAGCATGTTCTGCACAGGAGCACCACTAGTCCTCTTCGGGGCAAGTTGTCCTGTTTTCTGAGCTACCCAAATGTCCTGCCTTCCACCCATGGATTGCTCACTTTTTGTTCCTTTATTCAGAAAGGGAAATCCTGCAGTGCCACCTCCCCTCCTGTTCTATGTGGTACCTTTGTGCAACCTGAAAAACTATCAGTGATGGCCTGGCTTGCAAGAGGAGATTTGTTAGAAATCTGAGTAAGCTCAGAGTAAATCTTCTTGTCAAGCACCAGGGCACACTCTGCAAAAGTCAACATCTGTCACCTAGTAAAGGGGTACAGGTTAGGTTTCCTGAGGTGTCTGACTTTGATTTTATCTTCTGAAAAAAATAAAACCTTAAGCAGCTAGTCCTTCACTTAACAACCATTTGTTTAGTGACTCTTTGAAGTTATAACAGCACCAAAAAAAGCGACATGTGATCATTTTTCATACTATAGTCACGGGGTCAAAATTTGGATGCTTGGAAACTGGCATGTATTTATGACAGTTGCCGTGTCCTAAGCTTATGGGATCACTTTTTGTGACTTTCTGACAAGCAAAGTCAGTGGGGAAGCCAGATTCACTTAACAGCCTTGTTACTAACTAAATAACTGCAGCGATTCCCTTAACATCTGTGGCAAAAAGGCTGTAAAATGGGGCAAAACTCGCCAACTTGCTTAGCAACAGAAATTTTGGGCTCAAGTGTGGTCGTATGTCAGGTTCTACCTGTAGTTTGGATATGGCAAATTCAGATACCAAAGAGGAGCTTGAACATTCCTTGGTGGAGCAGTGGGCTAATGCCTCTTTAAGTAACACCAGCTGCCTGCAATTAGTGCAGGTTCGCGTCCCACCAGGCTCAAGGTTGACTCAGCCTTCCATCCTTCCGAGGTAGGTAAAATGAGGACCCAGATTGTTGGGGGCAATTAAGCTGACTTTGTAATAATGCCGCTTGGGGGGTGTGTGTGAAAGCCCTAATAAGCAGGCATATACATAGAATGAAGGCTACTGCTAAGCTTGTAAGCCGCCCTGAGTCTTCGGACAAGGGCGGGATATAAATGGAATTAAAATTAAAAAAAATCTTTTTATTTTGTTGATGATCTCCCTGGTACCCTGAGCAATATAAGCAGTGGTGGGATTTAGCCAGTTCGCATCACTTCGGCAGAACCGGTAGCTAATTTTTTGTTGCCCAGGCCCAGAATGGACTTCTGAAGCAGAATCCACTCAGAGAACTGGTTGTTCACATATTTGAATCCCACCACTGAATATAAGGTCACATATCTAAGTGTCTACTAAGGTACATCCACTGTAAGAAGCAAGCATGCTGCTGACAAAGTGCCACAAAATCTCTCGTCAGAGTTTTTATGGAGAAAATTATTTCTTTTGTGCTGATCGTGTTTGGCTGTCACAAATGGTGTTGCAATTCTGAAAAAGCTGATGATTAACAGAGGAAAACTGAGGCCATGTTATGTAATACTTACCAGGCAGTCTGTGAAATAGTGAATCACCCCTCCCCCTCCTTTAGAGAACCCCTGGTGAGTAAGTAATTGGTTTATTTTTCTTGCTGCGTAAATACTGGACATCATTCTGAAGGATATGATTTTTATTTTTTCAATCCTAGAATTAACGCCACCAAGGACGTGAGCAGTTTTTAAAATTAATTTTTATTGAAGTGTTGCTTTTTTAAAAAAACAGAGTAAAAATAATACAAATTGAAAGAACAAAAGAAAGGAGCAAAATGGTGATTGGCTGTTTTGGAACCAAGGCCAAAATATGGACTCTCTTAATGGTGACGGCTGGTGAGGACGAGAGAGTGACTCAGATGCCTGCTGGCGAGGTCAGGCTGATTGGGGGTAGGGGGACAGTGGTGATTGACATATTGGGTGGTTAGTGGGAGTGCAACTTTCCTTGTGGTCTGCAGTTCGAGGAAGAGGCTTCACTAGTTCTTACCTGAGTATCCTGGGGGAGGGGGAGGTTGAAATGGTTCCAGCCTATATTATATGTGGAAAGAAGGATGACCTAACATTGTTTAGTACATGTTATGTGTTATGTATTAGGTTTAAAGGAATACCTAAAGCACTTGCATAACAGTCACCACCAGGAGGCGTTGAACTGTAACTGTTTTGGCGGGAATCAGTTTTGGCAGGAAACAGAGGTTCAATCCGATTGGGTGGCTGCATACCTGGCCAGGTATATAAAGAGTGCAGGTAACCCCTATTCCTCAGCACAGTCACTTCCACCTAATAAAGAGCTGCTATGCTGTACTCATCGTCCCGGCTTCCTTCCTGCTCTCCAGAACCCACAACACAACATTATGTTTATACAGACACTGCTGACCATCAGATTGTGGGGGGCTTTGAAGGGGTTACTGAGCTGTATGCCTTTGTAAGGGCAAAACTACATTTTCATCACAGTACAAGTACTGTGATGTCTGTCTGTCTCTATATTATATGCTACCCATTGCACTGTGAAGCAACTCTGGGTAGCTTACATTATGTCATTTTAGGAAATCCAAAATTCTGCCATAGATCTCCAATATTTTGATAGATTATTTGAAGATGACCAGTTGGTAGTCCTTTTTCATCCCCCCCTCCATTCCCACAAATGGATAAAATTTGAAAAAAACATTTTTTCATAATATTTTGGCTTGTCATAGAAGATGTAGCATTCATTTTGCCCACCAAAAGAGGGCCAGGAGTTTCTTCTTGACTAAAGACATGCTCAAGTGAATGTCACTTAGCAAGCTGGCATCCAATTTCGATTTCTACTTTTGACTTTTGAGGCACTATTTACTAATTATACAGTGGTTGGACCACACTAAAAGTATAATGAGCACACAGTTGAAGTCCTTTCTATGGTAGCAAATGGGGCAACCATGAAAAGAACTGTTAAATTTGAGGGCCTTGGAAGTGCCATTGATGGCAGCAAAGCCATCCAAAAGAAAAAAAAAGAAGAGTTATCAACTTGCTTTTATCCCCCTTCAATTCATGCTAAATATTCAAGTTCTTGTCAGAATCCATTTATATCACATTCATAAATGTATGTTTAAAACATTATCCCCCCCCCGGATTCTGCCATCTCCCGAGGAAGGAGGAGTGGATGTGGATTCAGCCTGCCTTAGGTTATTTCAAAGACCAAGGGAAATCTTTTGAACTGGGGGAACAAAGGGGAGGGTTAGGTAAGAAGGCATCTGGCCTGTGTCTCCATTTGAATCTGTAAAGGAAGAAGGCAATAACCGTAAAGAGTAAAGATCCGAAGTTCCCTTTTTCCCCACGAAAGGGATGACACAAAGTAAATGATGGGGGGCTGACCACATGGGGTTGAGGGAAGGGGGGTTGAACCGGGAACTCTTTATAAAGCTTCAGTCTATAAAACAATACCAGGTCCTGTCTTGTATTTCCACAACCAAACATGTCCTAGTAAAAATTCCTTTTGGACTAGAACTTATTCCAAGAGTTTTGTTTTCCTAAGACATGGATTGGGGTGGGTCCTGACAATTTACACCAGTCATTGTATGAAGGGCATGGAATACCTTTTTGTGGGACCAGTGGTAGTTATCTGAAGGTATTAATACATTTGTATTTCTATCCAAATATACAAAATAGTATTGAAACCAGGCAGACTGATGCCACTGTAACATACTGGAAGGGGCAAATATACTGAATCTCAGTCTTCTTAGCAACATCCCTCTTTGATCCTATGGAAAACTGACACTGTGTCATTTTCATCAATTGTTCCCTATAATGATTACTGGCCTCCCTCAATATCTCAACATCTTGTCTGCAGTAGAGAGCCACAGCTCTTTTCAATTTAACACTATTCTTACACTAGAAGTAATGGGTAGACTTTCTCCAGGTTGCTCTGTTCCCATCCAGGCCTTTCTAATCTTGCTGCTGGTCAGGCACTTTTCCTCTTCTCAAATCATTGTGGGCTTCTCAAAGGAGGCAATCTTCACATAATGTGCCCTGGCAGTTTGTACATTGAAGAAGAAGTCTTGGTTGGGAGTTTCCGGGGAAGATTCATGGAGAACTATTTTTTTCTTAAATGAGCAAGAACAGCACTGCATGGAAAGATCATGGGATTGCCCATTTGCACCCAGAAAGCTGTTCCTTGTGAATAGACTGCAGGAACTGAGGCTTTTGTGAGTTGAGGGAATTCACTAAAACTCACAGCCATAATACACTCTATATGGACACAGTTTGCAAGAACGTCATTTCTTAAACACTTTTGGATGTAACTAATTTGCAGCCGAAGACAGATTTTGTGAGTGACAGGATATGAAAATTCCACTTGATGGTTCAATATTATTTCTGGATTCTGCCTCTTTGGGGCAGGAAGCTCAGTTTACCTCTGTCTGTTGTTTTTTTTTTTGGTAATGGACCAATCTGATAGCAGGTTGTTTTCTTTTGTGTGAGAACTAATTTTCACAACAAGAACACTGGTCTCATCTCAAGTTTGAGGGGAAAAACCAGAATGTCTCTGGTTGTCTTGGGAAATGATCTATGGACAGATGAATCAAAAGTGGAACTTTCTGCGCTGTGTGGTTTGGCTATTTCTAATAGAAACCGAACACTCCATTCTATATTAAGAGCCTCATACTGCCAAGCGCTGAAGTGATAGGATCATAATTTGGGGATGATTTGCTGCCTCAGGACCTGGACAATTTGTCATCACCAAAGGAAGCTTGAATTCTGCTTTGCATCCAGGTATGCTGCAATTTGCTGTCCATTAACTGAAAGTAAAATCCATCAGGTTGTGTAGCAAAACTGTTCCCAGATATGCAAGTCTACAGGTCTACAAAACAATGGATGAAGACAAATAAATTCAATGTTTTTTGGAAATGGTGCTTGTTTTCCTGGCATTTGGGGACAGCATGGTAAAGATGCAGGGAATTTGCCAATTGGGGCAAAAGCTATCCAGCAAGAAAATTGGGCCATCATATGGTTAAAGGAGAGTTGAAATCGAAAAGACTTCTGCCATCATTAGCCTTCATTCGTCCAAAAGGGTTCTTTTAAAGTCAGCTTCATTTCCCACCAGTTCACGTATGGAAACACAGAGACTAGTGGATGAAAACTACAGGGCAGAAAAGCTCTCCAACTCCCTATATAAATCAGACTGGGAATTTCTGGTTATATTTAGTGATTATGGTATGTAAATATATAGGAGGAAAGTAGCATTTCTTTGCTATCTACCAGATAGAATGAATCCCTCAACCTTAAAAATCATCTTCTGGACTCTGTACTACTAAACTCTCTTTGTCATGAACTTTATCTGGGCAAAATAGTGCCCACAGGGCAACACTTTTTGAACCAAGGTACCTCAATGGACTAGCTTAATTTGTTGTTGTTAGCTGCGAAGTCGTGTCCGACCCATCGCGACCCTATGGACAATGTTCCTCCAGGCCTTCCTGTCCTCTACCATCTTCTGGAGTCCATTTAAGCTCACGCCTACTGCTTCAGTGACTCCATCCAGCCACCTCATTCTCTGTCGTCCCCTTCTTCTATTGCCCTCGATCTTTCCCAGCATTAGGCTTTTCTCCAGTGAGTCTTTCCTTCTCATTAGGTGGCCAAAGTATTTGAGTTTTAGCTTCAGGATCTGGCCTTCTAAAGAGCAGTCGGGATTGATCTCCTCTAGGACTGACCGGTTTGATCGCTTTGCAGTCCAAGGGACTCGCAGGAGTCTTCTCCAGCACCATAGTTCAAAGGCCTCAATTCTTTGGCGCTCAGCCTTTCTTATGGTCCAACTTTCACTGCCATACATTGCAACTGGGAAGACCATAGCCTTGACTATACGCACTTTTGTTGACAGGGTGATGTCTCTGCTTTTTAGTGTGCTGTCTAGATTTGCCATGGCTTTCCTCCCCAGGAGCAAGCGTCTTTTAATTTCTTGGCTACAGTCCCCATCTGCAGTGATCTTGGAGCCCAGGAAAATAAAATCTGTCACTACCTCCATTTCTTCCCCATCTATTTGCCAGGAATTGAGAGGGCCAGATGCCATGATCTTGGTTTTCTTAATGTTAAGTTTCAACCCAAGTTTTGCACTCTCCTTCTTCACCCGCAACAAGAGGCTCTTTAGTTCTTCTTCACTTTCTGCCATTAGAGTGGTATCATCTGCGTATCTTAGGTTGTTGATATTTCTTCCGGCAATCTTAATTCCAACTTTTGATTCATCTAGCCCTGCCTTTCTCATGATGTGCTCTGCATATAAGTTAAATAGGCAAGGCGACAGTATACAGCCTTGCCGGACTCCTTTCCCAATTTTGAACCAATCAGTGGTTCCATGTCCAGTTCTCACTGTTGCTTCTTGACCCGCATATAGGTTTCTCAAGAGACAAATAAGATGGTCTGGTACTCCCATCTCTTTAAGAACTTGCCACAGTTTGTTATGATCCACACAATCAAAGGCTTTAGCATAGTCAATGAAGCAGAAGTAGATGTTTTTCTGGAATTCCCTAGCTTTCTCCATGATCCAGCGTATGTTGGCAATTTGATCTCTAGTTCCTCTGCCTCTTCGAAATCCTGCCTGTATTTCTGGTAGTTCTCGATCCACATACTGCTGAAGTCTAGCTTGTAGGATTTTAAGCATGACTTTACTAGCATGAGAAATGAGTGCAATGGTGCGATAGTTTGAACATTCTTTGGCACTGCCTTTCTTTGGAATTGGAATGTAAACTGATCTTTTCCAATCCTGTGGCCACTGTTGAGTTTTCCAAATTTGCTGGCAAATTGAGTGTAGCACTTTTACTGCATTGTCTTTTAAGATTTTGAATAGCTCAGCTGGAATACTGTCACCTCCACTAGCTTTGTTGTTGCTCAGCTTTTCTAAGGCCCACTTCACTTCACATTCTAGGATGTCTGGCTCGAGGTCAGTGACCACCTCATTGTGATTATCAGGGACGTTAAGCTCATTCTTGTATAGTTCTTCTGTGTAATTTTGCCATCTCTTCTTAATCTCTTCTGCCTCTGTTAGCTCCCTGCCATTTTGGTCCTTTATCATGCCCATTTTTGCATTGAACGTTCCCTTCATTTCTCCAATTTTCTTGAAAAGATCTCTGGTCCTCCCTATTCTATTGTTTTCTTCTATTTCTTTGCACTGTTCATTTAAGAAGGCATTCTTATCTCTTCTAGCTATTCTCTGGAATTCTGCATTTAATTGGGCATATCTTTCTTTTTCTCCCTTGCCTTTCACTTCCCTCCTTTCCTCAGCTATTTGCACCCAAAAGATGGGACCCATGACTCCCAAGGGAATGATATTCAGGACAGATGTGGCTGCATCAATGCAAGTGACTGTTGCTGTGGTTACACAATCATTTTCAGCTTTCCTGAGACTGACTGTTTCCCAGCCAGTCTCATAATCCTTTGGTCCCTCCTCCACCCAGCAGCAAGAAATCAACCCATCACACAAACATGCATATGTATTTATGTCCCATCATTGTTCAGGAATTCAAAGCACATAGATAGTGTTTCATCTTCCTATGGATCCTCCTTCACAACAACCCTGTGAGATAGGTTGGACTGAAAGTCAACAAGTGAGCTGCTGTGGCTGCAAATGGAGTAGAAACTAGATCTCTCTGGTATCAGCCAAATACATTAGTCACTGTATCTTAGTCCTTGCCCATCCTGTTACATTTTTCAATTGCTTCCTACTCTGAAACTGAGTGTGGATCATCTCCTCCTTCAGCTGCTGAAAATCAGGTAGACTGGTCCAGCCCTAACCCTCAAGGAGTCATGTGATCCTATTTTTAAACTGTCTGACAGTTTCCCAAAATTCAGTGGAGAACCTGACAGGGATTCTAAACTATTCTGGGGTGAGAATGACAATGTACAACATTGTGAAGAGAAAAAAAAACAATCAATTTAAAATAAAATATTGTCAGCATAATTATATCATGTGGAAAGAGAGAGGAGATATCACGGTCAAGAGATGACAGCAAACACTGGGATGAGGCAAGAAGGTAGAGAGATGAAGAAACAGAGGGTGAAAGGATTGCACATCTCCAGAATCATAAGGAAAGTTACAGAATTAGGAGACAAGAAGAGATGCAGAAGGAAAAGGAAGACCAACTCAAGAGTACGTGGCAAACATTGATTACTGCAAGAATTCCTCAACATGACAATACCTGTAACAACAAGGCCTCAACAAAGAAAGAGCCAGGCAAAATGCAGAAGTTGCACAATATGATATTTCTGCTGATGTTGGTGCCATGCCCAAAATCTGCCCTCACACTGTCATGCATTTCTGTTCCCTGGATCTCTGCCAGCAAGAACCATGGAAGATTGTATAGATTTCATTCAACCAAAATTTGACAATCCTATAGCATTCTTCTCAAATAACTTTATCTTGGTTCCCCTCAATGAAAAGATGAGGAAAAATTGATTCCACATACATTAGCCACTTCCTGGAATGGTGGAAGAATATTGCTCCTTCAGTGTTTCAATAAAGGAACTAACACAACTTTTCCAACAGAATTCTTTGAATCAGTTGAACTGCCTGGTTTTGCCCACTACATAGACTGGAATTGAAAAAAGCATCTCTCATCATTTTTATGAGGAATTTGGATCTTCCAAAGCTTTGCAATGGAACACGGATGATCGTGGAAGATCTCCAGAAGAATCTTACTGCAGCAAACATAAACATTAGTGTGTTCAAAAATGACATTGCCATGATTCTAAGAATTATGCTCTTTGTCAGAAGGTAAAGATGTCCATCTGCAGAGGACACAGTTCCCAATACAGTCACATTTTGTTCTCACTATACATAAACTGCAAACAATGGAGAATGTGTTGATTTATGTGGAGAAACTAGAATTCCAGCATTACGGTCAGTTTTAAGCCAATGAAAACCAAGTGAAAACATTAAGAGTGTTTTTTTTTAAGAATGGCAGATGTTGATGACAAATGTTGTAATCAAAATCATCCTTTCCTAAAACAAATAGCATCTAGAAGAAGTCCTCGACTAAACATTTCTGTTGCTAAGTGAGATAGTTGCTAAGTGAGTTTTGCCCCATTTTATGACCTTTCTTGCCACAGTTGTTAAGTGAATCAGCGCAGCTGTTAAGTTAGTAACGGTTGTTAAGTGAATCTGGCTTCCCCATTGGCTTGTCAGAAGGTCTCAAAAGGTGATCACATGACCCCGGGACACTGCAACTGCAACTGCAACTGTCATAAATACAAGCCAGTTGCTAAGCATCTGGTTTTTCATCATATGACCATAGGGATGCCGGTCACAAGTCAGTGTGGTTGTAACTCTGAACAGTCACTAGAAGAACTGTTATAAAGAACTACCTATATATCTGTCTTGCGCTGCAACAACTGAGAAACTGTAGCCATTTTACCTTTTGCTTTCATTGTGGTTTTTTTCAGATGGAGAAGGAGAGGGAGGGGAAATGCTTGAGCTGTTTCAGTTAGCCATAACAATTGCAACTGTGCGAGAATCAAGGTCAATGTTAGAAAAAGTTTTGCGGGCTGAAAAGTTGGGAAGAGATCCCGTGTTTTAGAATAATTGGTGAATGTGCTTTATGACAGCCTTTCTGGGGTGGGAATTGCAACTTGTTATTTGTTACAGGGGGGAGGGAATTTTAGTCTTGGGTTCACCTATGTAAGTGCCAATACTTTTGTTTTCTAAATAACTTTTTTTTATTACATTTATATCCCGCCCTTCTCCGAAGACTCAGGGTGGCTTACAAGCTTAGCAGTAGCCTTCATTCTATGTATATGCCTGCTTGTTAGGGCTTTCACACACACCCCAAGCGGCATTATTACAAAGTCAGCTTATTGCCCCCAACAATCTGGGTCCTCATTTTACCTACCTCGGAAGGATGGAAGGCTGAGTCAACCTTGAGCCTGGTGGGATGCGAAACTGCACTAATTGCAGGCAGCTGGTGTTACTTAAGGAGGCATTAGCCCTCTGCTCCACCTAGGCAGAGGTGGAGCAGATTTAAGGAAGAAATCTTTGCCTTGAAGTTCTTTTGATTGGTTTCATCTATTGCAATCATGACAAAAATGATGTTTTCTTCTTTAATTTTAAAACCAAAACAATAGCAGTCTGCCTGTGGACATTCTGTTTATCTGTTTAGGTAAGGAAATATCTCTGAAGGGATGACCCACATTGCTCTCCATTGTCAGTACGTTGACCAAAGACTTGAAAAAACTAGGATGCAAAGAGTGCCCTGTTGCTGAATAAACCGACCTCCTACCATAACAAAAATCCACTCCACATGAAAGAAAAAAAGAAAAGACTATTTTTTCTCTCTTTCCCCCTCCTTCCAACAGTACATCTTGTAGGCATTTGTCTAGCTATTCAGGGGGAAAATGAACAATTGTTACAAGCTGAATCTTCCCTAGCAGGAAGGTACCAATCTGCCTGTTTCTCTTAAAAAGTCTCTGCTAGTTGCTTGCTGTGCAGCCCATTGTGGCTTTTTTTTGCAACCAGATGCTTCACGGTCACTCAAACCATGGTTGGCCTGGAGAGACTATGTGTTGGCGGAAAGGGGGGTGGAGAGAGTAATGACTCACTTGAGCCAGGATGAGGCAAAAATTTAGCACATGTTGCTACTGTAAGCAGGGAAAATCAAGCCAGCAGCTTTTAAAAGGCATTGTGAAAGCATTAAAATTGGATTTGTTGATCTCCAATACATATTTAAGCATGGAAATTCAACTGGGCAGGAAGCTTAAAATCAGCTTCACTGATAGGATTGCCAGCCAAATGTACTAAAGAGCTTTGAGTATTACACTGGGACCAGCTTGAGATATAGTGAAAAATCAACCCGTCTCTCATTATTATTCCATCCCTGGCATAATTAAGATGCAGCAGAGGCTGGGAAGAATGGTGATGGAAAAATAAAAGCCAATTGAAAAGCAGGCTGCCCCAAAGCCCCAACATTACAAAACAAAGTTTTGCTTTGTTCATCCAAATAAATGGATAAAAAAGCCAGAAATATTGCCAGTTCAATTCTCAAAGAGGGCTGAACTGGGTTGGTTGGTCCAAAGAAAATGTGGGAATGACAGAAACAGTGCTGATGCTGTCCTGAATCTCTCTGGATCTCTGCAGCCAAATCTGGTAGCCTTCTAGAGTAAAGGCAAAGATCCCAAGATTGATAAACATTCTGGAGACCTTTATGTCACTCACTGCAAACTTCTCTGTTATCAGTGAAGAGACCTGTCTTCTAGTTGGATTCATCTCGGTAGATTTTGCTAAAGTGACTTCTGTGATAATTATGTTTAGGCATAATAAACTGCCTTTCCAGTTTAGGCAGCTGCCAATAAACTTGACACGCACACAATCTGGGGTAGAGTTTTCAAATCTCCCTTGGTACCAAAGTAAATCCAACCCTCATTTTTAAAGTTCTCACAGTGGGATTGAATAGGAAGAGCAGAGCAACCAAGAACCAAGTTTTAAATTTCTCCTTCCCAGCTGCCATCTGTATCAGATCCCTTCCTGCTACTTGTGAATTATTAAAATGTAAAAGGGCAACTATTCCTCCCAATACTCTTAACACAAGTACTTTGGCCTTGAGAGGGCACATCCCCTAACTAAAGAAAAAATAATTGCACACCGAGTCCACTAGGTGGCTCCCCTTGAAAGCATTGCAACACAGCTAGTACCGGTTCACCAGCGTGATTGGCTTTAATGAGGCAGAAAAACCTTAATGACTTTCTAACTGCCACTCAGAACCTCACAAACCAAGACAGATTTTCTTCATTGGTTAGCATGAAAAAAAAATACATTGATGGTGTTCACCAAAACGTGAAGGATGGATATAGTTAAAATTCAAGCTGTCATTTTTCAATATTTTATAAGTTATTCTCCCTAAAATAATATACATCTGATGGGTTTGAAACTGGACTTTGTTATACACTTCAATAATTATATTATGGATTCTTAGCTGACATCTTTTAGTTCAAGAAGAACTATTTCTCCTGCCTCTAAGCCAGGGGTCTTCAAACTCGGCCCTTTTATGACTCATGGACTTCAACTCCCAGAATTGCTCAGCCAGCATGCCTGGCTTGAAGACCCCTGCTTGAAGACCCCTGCTCTAAGCCATTAAAAGTTTATATTGAGAAGGGTGGATTCCTTCCTTCCTTCCTTCCTTCCTTCCTTCCTTCCTTCCTTCCTTCCTTCCTTCCTTCCTTCCTTCCTTCCCTTTAAATTCCTGTAAGAGAATGCTTCTGTCTTTAAAATTGTGAGCTGAAATAAAAATACTTTCTCTGAGTGCAATTCAGTTATTTCTTCCCAGACAATGTTTGTTGCTACAGCCATTTTTTAAATGTTATACTTCAAATGAAGAGGTCCCTAGGCAGAGACTGCTACCGATACTGTAGTTCTTTTCTAGGATTGGTCATGAGGGATTTGCAGAGCACCCTTTTTTGCCAACTTGAGAGAACAGATACAAGCTTCAAATTTTTAGAAGATGGAACAGGTTGGTGCATTGTTGGACAAATTAGGTTCGTGGGTTTTTTTTTTCTTATTCCAAATATAGACAAAATGCTCCAATTTTGAGCTATTAAACTTTTGTAGATTTCCCACCAGAGAAACAGTTGCACAAACTGTTCTATTGTAAAACAAGCTTCCCAACACCTGTTGTATTTACATTACACCTCAGATATCTCAACTACCGTTGGGAATTCAGTGTTCCTGTCTTTACTGAACTGTTACTTTTTGTGGAAATGTAAGAAACGACCAAATGTGTTGATCATTCACTTGGGACAAAAAGAAACAACATAAGTAATTATTCACGTCTCATAGAATAAAAGCAAACAAATTCCAGTGTGGAGTAAATCAGTCATGTAATCAAACTGGGTTTATCTTCAAATTTCACCACTTTTCTGGTATGAGTTTTAAAAAAGTAGATTAAACTTTGCATTTAAGCAACACAAGTGGTAGGAGATGACCAGGCTGAGCCCAAGGGAGGGATCAAACACATCATCAGTCATGAGTCCCTTTGCACCCACAAGAGAGCTCAGTCCAGCCCACCTTGAATTCCTTTCACTCTTATCTACCATCAGTTTGCCTAGACTGTTAGTAGTTCAGATACTTGTGCAGAGCTTAAGCTTGCAATAAATCTTTACACTGATTTGAACTGCCTGGATTTTTTTATTTCCCTGGCAAGCAGCTCTTTCAGACATCTTTTTTTACGGCAACCTTTCCACAATCTATGACTTGTCAAAATTGGATGCTACCCATTCAATCATGTCTGATTCTTGGTGATTCTATAGATTCTTTTCACATTTTCCAATCTTCTAGGGCTTCTTTCAATTGTTTTACACTTCTGGCTGGGTGTTGGCATTCACAGTGTCCAGCAACCATGTTTTTGGTGGCCTCATATCCCTTTACCATTGACCATTCCAAGCATACATGCCTTCTCCAGCAACTTTTATTGTAATGGCGTGACTGAAATAAGTAAAGCAAAATTTTCTGATTTTTGACTTCCAGTGATATGCCTGATTTTGTACAGTTCGGTACTATAATAATAATAATAGTAATAATAATAGTAGTAATAATAATAATAATAATAATAATAATAATAATAATAATAATAATAATAATAATAATAATAATAATAATAATAATTTTATTTGTATACCTCCCTTCTCCCGAAGGACTCAGGGCGGTGAACAGGACAATAAATACTAGTACAAGAATATAAAAATTAAGAAAAAATTAAACAACGTGCCCAATACCATTAAAACAATGTTAAAATACATTAAAAACAGTTATAAAACCCAAAACCCATCAGGCCAGGCTGGCTTGTTCAAACAAGTAAGTTTTAAGATCCCGTCGGAAGGAGTGAAGGTCGGGCGCCATCCGGAGCTCAACCGGTAAACGGTTCCACAGTTCCGGCACACCCACAGAGAAGGACCTCCCCCTGGGGGCCGCCAGACGGCATTCTCTGACCGGCAGCACCCTGAGGAGGCCCTCTCTGTGGGAGCACACTGGGCGGAGGGAAGTTGATGCTGGCCGCAGGTGCTCCCTAAGGTACTCCGGACCCATGCCATGTAGGGCTTTAAAGGTCATTACCAGCACCTTGAATCTCACCTGGAAGACAACTGGAAGCCAATGCAGCTCACGGAGCAAAGGTGTAACGTGGGAGTATCGGGAGACTCCCAACACGACTCTCGCGGCTGCATTCTGCACCAGTTGGAGCCTCTGGGTGGTCCTCAAGGGCAGCCCCATGTAGAGAGCGTTGCAGTAGTCCAACCGAGAGGTCACGAGTGCATGAGTGACCGTACGCAAGGCATCCCGGTCTAGATAGGGCCGCAACTGGTGCACCAGGCGAACCTGGGCGAAGGCCCCCCTAGTCACAGGTAATATATGATCTTCTAAAGAAAGGTGTGAATCTAGGAGGACTCCCAAGTTGCGAGCCCTATCTATGGGGGGTAATAACTCACCCCCCATAGAAAGCGATGGAACATTCTGAATTTCCCGGGATGCCGGAACGCACAGCCACTCAGTCTTGTCAGGGTTGAGTTAAAGCCTGTTCCTCCCCATCCAGACCCGAACCGCTTCCAGGCAACGGGACATCACATCGAGGGCATCACTGGGGTGGTTTGGGGTCAAAATAAAAAGCTGGGTATCATCAGCATACTGATGATACCCAACTTCAAAACCACGAATGATCTCACCCAGCGGCTTCATGTAGATGTTGAACAGGAGAGGCGAGAGGACCAACCCCTGAGGAACTCCACAAACGAGAGACCTCGAGGTCGACCTCTGCCCCCTTGCCAACACCGACTGTGAGCGTCCCAGGAGATAGGAGGAGAACCACTGAAGAACAGTGCCTCCCACTCCCAATCCCCTGAGACGCCGCAGCAGGATACCATAGTCGATGGTATCGAAAGCCGCTGAGAGGTCTAATAGGACTAGGACAGAGGAATATTCCCTGTCCCGAGCCCTCCAGAGATCATTCACCAGAGCGACCAATGCCATCTCTGTGCTGTACCCGGGCCTGAAGCCCGATTGGTACGGGTCTTGCTTGCTTGTCACTTTTGCTGTCCAAGGAATGAGCAGGAGCCTCTTCTACACCACAGCTCAAACAATTAATTTTCCTCCTGTCTAGTTTTTTCATAATCCAACTTTTACAACTCTAGGTAGTTATGAGAAACAGAATAACGAGAAACAGAATAGTATGGACCAATCTGCATTTAGTTGCCAGTCCTGCTTTTTCATATTTAATTCATACTCATCATTGTTGCGTGACCAGTGTTATTCATCACTTCTAGTCTACGTTCACTGCTTTGATCAATCTGTGATCCTAGGAAGATGAATTCTTGCACCCATTCAGTCTTTCCACTGTCAATTGTTACTATGATGTTTCTGTTCTTCACAGTGGTCACGAGCTTTTGATGTTCAGGAAAAGGCCAACTTGTTCATTTTCTTTTTTAATTCTTTTGATCAGGCATTCCAGGCCTTTTTTGGTTTCTGGGAGGAGAGTTGGGTTGATAGAACATTGAAAACTTTTGATGATCCTTCCTCCAATCTTTACTCTGATTTTCTTATTCCAGCTTCTTCATGATAATTTCGGCATACAGGTTGAATAAGAAAGGTGAAAGAATGCAATCTTGCTACACTCCTTTCCCTATCTTGGACTAATCAATGTTACCATATAGTGTTCACACAGTGGCTTCCTGTTTTGTGTACAGTGACTGCACCAATCTGACCAGATGAGTTGGTACTCCAAGGTCTTCTAGGGCTCTCCACAGCTTGTCATGATTTACTTAATAAAGTCTTTCTTGTAGTCAATAAAGAAGAAGTAAATACTATTTTAATACTCTTGAAATCTTTCCATCAGCATAGATTTGCAATATGGTCATGAGTGCCATAATCTCTTCTGAAGCTAGATTGAACATCTGGTAATTCACTTTCAATGGTAGGCACCAGACACTGTGCAATCTTAAGAAGGATCTTGCTAGCAACACTGCTATCATTTTAGCCATGGAATGAATACTGATCCCTCCCAATCTTGTGGTCATATGTTTGATTCCCAAATTTTGAGGCACACCACTGTGATGGATGTACAGGCCTTAGCAGTTTCACGTGGCTGGTATCAACATCTGGGGGCTTGTTTTTTTTAGCAGTTTGTTTATTGCCCACTAAATGTCTTCCTGAAAAATGGCTAGTTCTATTTCTATTTTATTTTTTTATTTTTTTATCATCCCAAGGAAGCTGGGCCTCTTTGTTGCTGGCTACAGCTCCTTTATTTATTCTTGGCGTCTGTTCTTTACTTCTTGTGAGTTAGACAGTTCTTTACCATGATTATTTTTGATGAAGCCTTTATGAGCAATAAATGGGGCTTGATTCCTTTTCAGAACCCAAGAAATCCTGGTTTAAGCTCAGTAGGTGACTTTGGGTCATTGATTGTAAGCCTATTTTAGCTCACAGCAGTTGTTGTGAGGGAAAAATGGGAGTAGGCAGAGCTAGGAACACCACCTTGAGCTCATGTATGACAGATGGGGTAGAAATCTAATACATGAATTGTAAATAGTAAGTAAAGGAAGAAACAAGAATAGTCAGATGTCTATGGAGATTCTCAGTCATACAGGTTATAGTTACCCCAAAGATACTTTTTTATGAGGCAACTGGACTTTCTTGTTTTTCTTTGAAGTCATTTTGGACAGGGAGGACTGCTGGTTTGAAAGATGGGTCAAAGAGGCTATCTATGTCAAAATTAAACAGCCCTTTCTCAGCAGAGGGGGAGGTATATGCAGCATCTATCTCCAGTCTACAACAGTTCCAAGAAGGCTCCACACTCATTTGCATTACTCAGGTGACCCCAATGAGACAGATAAACCTTTATGTGGCCACAATGACTCTCTAAAAGAATGCAAATGACCAGCTGTCTGCAAGGAGTATAAATCCTTCCATTGCCCACCATCCAGTCAGAGCTGAAGAAGCTTCTTGGATGAGAAGCAAAACATCTTCAAAGAAAAACAAGGAAATCCAGTTGCCTCGTGAAAAAACATCTTTGGGACAAGAATAGTCAGAGCTGTTCTGTGGCCAAATCTAAACCTTTAACATCGCGGAAGTCTAGAGAAGGATTAGCAGTAGTCCATTAGACAAAGGCAAAGCATACCCAGTCAAACTAAAACCCTAGAGAAAAAGAATAAGCTCAAAAAGTGCCTCCCACACCAACATCCTCCCCCAGTCATTTCTACCTGTCCAATTTGGTCCAGCAGGTTGGGCTTGTTACAGGTCACATCAGCCAGAGAATGTTGGCTGGTGGGGACTAGGAGAAGTGCCCTCTCTGTCATAGCCTGTGCCCTGTGGAATATTGTCTATTCAGAAAATAGAATTATCCTGAACCTGTTGGCCTTTCATAAGGCCTTGAAGACCTGGTCAGGTGAAAGAAGTCAGCAGCCAGGATAGAGTTCCAAAGAACTACAAGTTCAATTCATGCTATCTATACATGAGAATGTGAACTATTGGTCAAGGCAAATTGGCTCCGAATAAGTCTGTCAAGGGGCGGGTGGGGCTGGACTTAAGTCTGATACAGGGGCAAGTAGAGACCCCAAATTGATGTTACATTTGACCCCCCCTCAGGCTCAGCCTAGTTGTCCCCTACAGTTATGTGCCTGGCCCTGGACCCCCAAGTAATTGCTATGTTAACATCTATGGCAATAGTTTTATAAAGCAAACATATACATTTATTAGTGATTTGTTTTATGTTTTTATGATGTATGCTGCCCAGAGTTACTTGTTGTGACGGACAGCTATAGAAATCAACCAATCAAATAAATAGATAAATAAATAAATTTCTTCTGTATCCTTCCCACCTTCCCAAATCTGGTGTCTTAAAGAGGATTAAACTGGGTGTGGGGACAGCGAGGGACATAGACCCATGACAACAGCACTTGGGCTCCTCAGTTGTGGGTCCCAAGATTGAAACCCAGTACTGGCAGCTTTTCTAGTACTGCCACCAATCTGAAGGCTGTCACAGTTGTCCCTCAGAATCTGTAGCTGAAGGTTGGGCTATATGGACTGCAAACTTCCAAGGGCCACTAGAGGGCTGCAGAAAAAATAAGAAACCTTTTTTTCTTTGTCTCCTTCTAGTGGTTGCTTGGGCTTTCGCAGGTCCAGTAAGGAAAGTGGTTGATTCATTCCAGCTCATGATGTAGCCGTCTTATTCTGTGCAACATTTATTAAGACGATAAGGAGAAATACCCCTGCTGCACAGGACGTCGTAATGCTACAGAGAGTAATAATCCTACTGTGACTTTCCTGACACCAACATAGAATGTTTACAAGTACAGTCTACTGTCACTTTAGCCAGCTTTGTTTCCAAGTGATTGAATTAATAAACTTCAACTGAAACACAGAGGCTGATAGCAAGAGGGTAGACACAGTTGACCTAATTAAATGCAGATTCTTTTGCAATCAAGGCAGGCCAAATTAACTGAGGAGAGTCAGTTCAGCTTGTGTTTGTGAAGTGCAGAAGGCTTTTCTTAAAGACATGTTTCCCCAGGGAATGCAACAATTCTGACCTCTGGCAGGAAGGCAAGTATGTGTAAAAGTGGTAGTAGAATTTTATGGAGGTATGATTAAAATAGGATAAAAGTGATCACATCACATCATTATGTTGTAAAGTTGCTTTCGTTTAATCTTTGCTTTGCCTTCCACTAAATTTGGAAAGAATATCATTGCTGAACTTAGTTCAGAAGCTTTAATGTTAAAAATGAATTTGTTGGTGCTTCCAGGGACTTTTTTTTAACCTGGTTCATATACTATGATTATTTGACTGCAGTGTTCTCACTGAATTATTAGAAGGATCAAAAAATAAATAAATCCAGAATATCTGGATCTACCAGTATAGGCAGATGAAGGAGGACAGGGCTGCTGTTCCACCTATCACCAAAAATCATAATCAAATATATCAGTAGGAATCTATTCCTACTGATTTTTGCCAACAAATCAGGCTGCAAATTCCCTGGCCGATGTTGACTAAGGAAGTGCACATTTAAAATCCAGTTTTGCTATAGTATATCATAAAATCGTCAGGTGCAATCTGCTGAATCTCTCTTTATGGCTAGTGCTTAACAATGCGCTTTGGAAGTTTGTTATTTGAGAATAAAGGCAAAAAAGTTCTAAAAATTCTGAAAGTTCCACCCACCAATCAAAAACCCACATTTGGGAAGTTTAGAAGCATCATCATGGCCTCTTCTACCATATAAATGTTTTGGTTTTATATATACAAATATTGTATGTTAAAATATTTGAATGTTACTTTTAAAATGTAAATGTTTGAATTACATTAATTAAAATTAAAATTTCATCTCAATATTTAGATGTAATAGTCATGTTTTTTCTTGTTATTGTGATGGTTTGTTGCACAGTCAGCCTGATGTTTAGACTGGATTCAGGAGTTTTATCCTCTTATCAAGTCCTTCCTAACAACCTGGGATAGGCAGATGTTGTTGTTGTTATTAATCATCATCATCATCATCATCATCATCATCATCGCGCAGCCAGCCAGACGTTCAGACTAGATTTGGCATTTTATTCGCCTATCAAGTCCCTCCAAGGACCTGGGATAGGCAGATGTGGATGTTTGATGGTGTTACAGGTATCATTAAGGGACCTCCGATCATTCCGCCGGGGCCTGAAGACCTGGCTCTTTGAGCTCTCGGGCCCAGACTGAGGAGGAATTTTTAATTTGGGGTTCTTTTTAACTGACTACAGGGTTAATTTAATATTTTTTAATTTGTTCTTAATTTTTGTATTTTGGATTTTTAATTCCCTGTAAACCGCCCTGAGTCCTCAGGGAATAGGGCGGTATATAAATATAACTAAATAAATAAATAAATAAATAAATAAAAGATGTTTTAAGTAAAGCTGCCTTTTGCAATTGACTGATAGTAAATTTGTCAATGGTGATGGTGTTCAAGTGATGTTCCAGTTGCACCCAAGGTGCCTATTACTATTGGTACTACCCTTTGCTTTCTTTTGCAACAATCATTGTATTTCTATTTGCAGGTCTTTGTATTTTGTTATCTTCTCCAGTTCTTTCTCTTCTATTCTGCTGTGTCCAGGTACTGCCGCATCCACTATCCACACTTTTTTTTTATCCAGACATTATTATTATTATCATTTCAGTTCCAGTTTGGATTAATGCTGACATGTTAACTGATTCACTACTGAGATTCTAAGAATGACAAAGGAAGCATATTCATACCACTTGATTTTATTAACTTTTCAAAGCATCAGAATTTGTCTTTCTCTAAATCAGAAAACTGGACTACAGTTTAATATTGCCTATAGCTCATGTGCATAATGAGAGGCTGCACGTTGTGCATGGACCTCAGAAGACTTAAGTACAGTCCTGGGAAGGCTGAAAAAATGGTTATCAAATTGTTATGTTCAATACATGACTATATGATGCTACAATTCGTACATAACGGATACTAAGATGCACAATAGCTGAAGTAGAATCCATTTTCCTTAAATGGAAATGACATGAACTCAGATATAGTTTATGACTGCTTACAATCCCTATTTTCTGGAGCATGGCTTTCACTCCAAAGTCAAATGCTCCCCTTGGTCCAGAAAAGGCTGTACACTCTTGGTCTGTAATCATTCTTAGCACCTCCTATGTTTTCAACAAGAGTATTTCCAACATTTTCTGTATGTTCCCAGCGCTAAACAATGGCTCTTTCTTAAGACTGAAAGCTACCTGTCACTTTATGTTCAATAAATAAATAAAATAAACCCTGAATTTTGCAGGTGAGTTCTGTTTCACGCCCTCTTCGCTTTGTGGCTGTAAATTGAGTGTGCAAGCTAATCACCTCATGCTGAATTTTAAAGGGAGAAAGAACTTTTCTGTGACAGCCCATTCACACATGCAAGCCCTCAAACATGTTTCAGTCATCAGAATTGGAACAGGATTGTGGGAAATAGCTAAAGGTTTTCTTTTACAAGAAGCACAAAGGCAGCAACAGTCAAACAATTGCTTGGATTTGTAAACATCACAGTCTCCTTTGCTTGCAATAACGGGCAATTACTTATCTTCCTAGTTTGGCAAACTTCTTTGCAAGTAGCATAGCTCCTCCTAATAGGAAGTTATATAAACCTGTCACTTAAGTTTTGCAACCCAAAGATTAGAGTCTGGAAATGAATGCTGAAACTGTATGCATCTGTGTATATTTGCAGGTATAAATTATTAAACAAATTCTTTGCAAAGACAGTTCCCACCTAACCTACTTTGCGTCTCACAGGCTCATATGTCATTTTGCGAGTTGTGAATAGCATGAGCTTTCAGCCTTCACCACTCTTCCAAGCAAATTGAAGTGCTTT
Source organism: Vipera ursinii (assembly GCF_947247035.1). Taxonomy (NCBI): domain Eukaryota; kingdom Metazoa; phylum Chordata; class Lepidosauria; order Squamata; family Viperidae; genus Vipera; species Vipera ursinii. Next base: position 229,566,399 of record NC_139513.1, read on the forward strand.
AGCACATCTTCCTCTATGCATTCTCTTTGTGTTTAGCATAGTGGCTCCTCTTTGTTCCAAACTAGAGTGTTGTAAGAGTCAAGAGCTCATCTGTCATGTTCTATAGATAATCTCAAAAACACCTTAGCAAACAAGGTTTGAACCTCCAGGCAGTTTATGTTCATGAAAACCTCCTTCATATAGAGGTCACGGAGGAGTAAGAGGAACTCATATAATAAAATATTCCATGTACATTACAACAAGGGCCTGGTGTCGTCATTTTTAACACCTAGGCTATTCAGTCTGGAAAGTGTTCCTTTTGTCTTTTGCTTTATTGAGTATTGCCAGGAAGGACCTAAAGAAAGATTGCATTTTAATTTTTTTTGTAGACTTCAAGTGTAAATACAAATATGAGATTAGAGCTATCATCATTCTTTTTTACTGAAGTGGCACAACTTAATTAGCCACTAGAGGCACATACCTGTGTGCTAAAGAGACATAAATGCTTCGGTAATAAAACATGGGCCTTGTTAAATAAAGATGCTCCACCCCCACAAGAAATGTTTTGCAACGTGCTTATCCCCAAAAGATAACAATGGAAATACATGCTCAGTCACATGGTAGCCATGAGTGATTTGATTCAGTAACAGATGCAGAACACAGAACTGGAGAAAGTTTATTTTTATGGAAATCATTTCTCTTTCAATCCCCATTCCTTCTTTTAGCTCATGGAGGATGCTTTCCCAATTCAACCCTCCATTCATTCTGAAACCATGCTTTGACTTCTGTATCACTGTACATCAGGGGACCTCTGCGTCTCTAATTCGGAGATGGTTGCATTTATACTTTTGCAAATGTTAACTTTCTGGCTAGAGGGCGCTCAAACAACAAAGCCTCCCATCAGGAAGTCAGATCAACAAATCAGGATGAAGGACACATATCTCCACATAATGCGTAGTTGAGGTTTAGGACGTGTGTACATCTGCAAGCATCTGCAGCGTACGTTTACCCATCAACCCCTTTGTGCAACATAGATGTGCATTGATGCCTATGTGAAGTTGCAGACAAGTCTAAATCAAGCTTAAATGACCATCAGCATCCACTGACTGTGGTTGCACCTGCATAACTCATTTAGTGTTTGTCCACTTAATATATGTCGGTGGGAAACTGGTGGATTGCAAAACATTCCCAGCTATCTTCATGTTCAAAAAGGGCTTTGGCCTCCACAGGCATTTCCACAGATGCTTTGAGGAAACTAAAATAACAGATGGCAATGATCCGATGCCCGCTAGAAACAAAACCCAAGTATCCTAGGCAGGCAGGGTGGCAGAAAGCAATTTCACCCATTTGTTTTCTGGTTTGTGATGGTTCACACCCCAAGGCCATAGTTTTGTGGCACCATGGGTAACACCCCTCAAAAGAGCTCACTGGCATAGCTGTAGATCAGGGGTCATCAAACTTGGCAACTTTGAGACTTGTGGACTTCAATTCACAGAATTCACTTCACATCCTGGCTAAGGAATTCTGGGAGTTGAAGTCCACAAGTCTTAAAGTTGCCAGGTTTGGAGATCCATGTTTAAATGCACAGAATAATTACTTCCTCATGAATTTTGATACTGAATTGGTCTCTAACTTTTCACTGGCTACAAGATGTTCATTAGTGTGCCTTCTCCAGCACCTTTTACTCACATCATGTAGTATCATTATCATTTTGTCTCCTTTTTTGTCTTTTGGATCAATAGATTAAGAAGACAGAGAGGTATGTAGGGAAAGTCAGCCTATAGGAAGAGTTGAAGCTTTTGATGATTATGGGAATTAATGAGCCAGAATTGCAAATACCAAAAAAATTACTTTGCACGATCCCCTTCCTCCCCAAATTCCCTCCCTCCCTTCCACTCCAATGCTTTCTCTTTCCAGCATTGCCCAAAAAATTAACTGCATTTCCAGATATCTGTTTATTAAATTGATACACTATCAGCATCAATCAGCCCTTTGCAAATATTGTCACATAAAATGAACAAAAGCAATAAAACAATGATACATAAGCAGCTGTTAGAACCGTGGCACTAGCCCAATTATTCATAAAAAGTAATTGTGTTTCTAATGTTTTAGGGATGAGTTTTTTTCCACAGGTTGGTGGCTACAATAAAAACACTCTTTGGCCTTCCATTCCCCTCATCCAAGATTGTGGGGTATTCTAAAAATCTAACAATTCTTAGAAAGAATCAGAGGTAGACCTTTAAAGTGAAACTTGTAAAGCTAAAACCAGTACAGGTAGTCCTTATGACCATAATTGAGCCCAAAATTTCTGTGGCTAAATGAGACATTTGTTAAATGATTTTTGCCCCGTTTTACGACTTTTCTTGCTACAGTTGTTAAATGAATCATTGTAGCTGTTAAGTTAGTGTCATGATTGTTATGTGAATCTGGTTTCTCCATTGATTTTGCTTGTCAGAGGGTCACAAAAGGTCATCGCATGACCCCGGGACACTGCAACCATTATAAATATGAGTCAGTTACCAAGTATCTTGAGATTTGATCACATAACTGTGGGGATGCTGCAATGGTGATAAGTGTGAAAAAGGGTCATATGTCCCTTTTCTTTGTGCCATTATATCTGCTGGTCACTGAACAAATGGGTGTAAGTCAAGTATTACCTGTATCTTGAATTGAATCTGGAAGCCTATTGGGACCCAGTACAATAGCAACAACACTGGAAATAGGTTGCTATTGTGGCTAAATCACCAGCATGTGGACTGTTGCCTCCTATACCAATTTCAGTTTCTGAATGGTCTTCAAAGACAGTCCTGTGAAGGGCTCACACAATAATATCTTCTGTTGATGATAAGGATTTGAATCCAGATCACCAGTAATTTTCACTCCAAATATGGCTATAATTGGTACAGCAGCTTCTAAGTCCATCAGTAGTTACAACTCCAGGGAAACTTCCAAATTGAGATTCTACTCCTTCAGGCTACTGGAACGCCACTCCGAGTTAAAATTGAAGCATACAGTGAAAGATACTCAGTATTTTCCTGTGGAGAAAGAAAGAAATGGGAAAAAAGGCAGTGACTTCACATATTTGGCGACCATTAAGATTCATCAGTACAGTATTAGTGACTGATCTTTCACTTACAGCATTTCTTTTAATACCAAAGTCACACAGACAGGGAACTAAAAAGTTTTATTTATGTGTGAATTTAGATTTCTATGAATTCCACAATATGTAGCCCCAAAAAGAACATGCAAGCAAGGAAGCAAGATTCATAGTCTCATTAATCAGATTTAAATTTAAATTCAAGAGGAAGAAGTTAGATTACAGAAAGTTGGGGGGAAAAGTGGACACTGGTTTTCATATATTAGTGAGTACTGTACATTAAAGGAAGGTCTCTGATCTTCTTTCTTACAATTTCCCTAAAAGACACCTCAAATAGACATTGTTTCTCATCTATTGTGATTTGTGTACCTCTCTTTTCTATCCTAGTCTCCCAGGATTCTTTTATACATTATTTGTTATACAGTCCTTTGAGCGATGAATTTAAGTTAAGATTTAGCTAAGCTGCTAACCCAAGCTTTAGGCCCATCTCCATCCTGATGCTTTTCCAATACACTCGGAAACAAGAGTCGCCTTGTGGCCAGATGGGTGGCAAATAAATTTGATAAATAAATTTTAAAAATCTGCCAACCAGCCAGCCAGTCAGTGCCCACTGTAGTTCGACTGACGGGGATTGGAAGTTGGAAGAAGCAACAACAGTTTGTTAAGTACTCACGAAAACAAACCCCTTGCTAGAGTATCTAGTTTGAGTCTTTCAAAATATTTCCTGGGGGGTGGGGGGGAGGAGGAAATCTGCCTATTTACAAAATAGATGCAGTAAAGGATATCTTCTCCTACAAGTTATTCCCTTATTATTCAGGTTGAATTTCTGCTGTCTTTCCAGACAAATGAACATATTTTCAAACAAAGCGCTTGGTTGCAACCACCAATCATTGGGACATTTTTCAAAATAAATGTGATGCTAGAAACCAACAGTTTGCAGGTATGTCCAACCTGTAGCCCACGGGCTGCATTTGTTCCTGGACAGCTAGTAAGGTGGCCCCACAAGATCATAAAATAAATAATTATTAAATAAATAAGGAAGGAAGGAAGGAAGGAAGGAAGGAAGGGAGGGAGGAAGGAAGGAAGGAAGGAAGGAAGGAAGGAAGGAAGGAAGGAACATATATACATTTAACTACATTATATATTTTACATGCGGCCCAAGACAATTCCTCTTCACTAATGCAGCCCAGGCAAGCCAAAAAGGTTGAATACCTATTGGTATGCTTTATAGTATATCTAGGGACGCGGTGGCTCAGTGGGTTAGGACGCTGAGCTTGTTGATCAGATGGTGGGCAGTTTGGCGGGTTGAATCCCGAGTGCCGCATAACGTCCCAGCTTTTGCCAACCTAGCAGTTCGAAAGCACGTAAAAAATGCAAGTAGAAAAATAGGGACCCCCTACAGTGGGAAGGTAACAGTGTTCCATGTGCCTTTGGCGTCTAGTCATGCCGGCCACATGACCATGGAGACATCCTCGGACAAGCGCTGGCTCTTCGGCTTTGAAACGGAGATGAGCACTGGCCCCTAGAGTTGGAAACAACTAGCACGTATGTGCAGGTGAACTTTTACCTTTTATAGTATATCTGGTGTGTTTGTTGGTGTGTGTGTGTGTGTGTGTGTGTGTGTGTGTGTGTGTGTGAGAGAGAGAGAGAGAGAGAGAGAGAGAGAGAGAGAGAGAGAGAGAGAGAGAGAGAGAGAGAGAAAGTAGGTGGGTGAGGAAGTAAAGTAGATCCCAAGGAGAGCCACTATGGGCATCAGAGTTCCCGGGCATGATATTTGGGATTCCACTCAACTCGTTCTGTTTCAATAAGCTAAGTACATATTGGGTTTATTAATCTAAAAGCATCAAGTAAATAGTCTGATGGGATGGGAATTTAAATAAAGAAAGGGAAGACAAAGAAGCTAACTCAAACAAATTGGAAACTGTTTGCAGAAGGGCATCCTCTTGCAAACTTGCCCTTTATTCTAGAAACCACAGGGACAACATCTTTTTTTAAAAAAAACAAAAAACAGTTATTTTCCCAGAATCTTCATATGAGGAACATTTTCTGCAGTTAAGAAATATTTACCACATATACTTTGCCTCCTGGCTTGTTTTGTTTAGTTAAATAATCCATGCAAAATAAAATTTCTTTCTCTTTTTTTTCTTTTTCTTTTCTTTTTTTGTTTTGTTTTTGTTTTTCAAAAAAGCCCTGTTCTATTCTGTTTTGGTTTATGGGGTTCTGTTGTCATTTCTTCCTAAAGTGCTGTTTCCTCACATTTGCATCTACCAGCCTTTTTAATGTGATATTCCATTTAAACGGCCTTTTAATTGTATGTGCTGCCTTGCAAGAAAATGACTGATGTACTCACGCTAATTAGGGCTCCAGTCAGCAGCCTCTGCCAGCTGGAAACTGAGAAACAAGCGTAAATTATTCTGTCATCAATCAGCTCGAAAATGTTTGAATCACTAATTAGTTTGCAATTTGGGTGACAGTTTATCTGACGCAGGCAGTGTCAGAAACTTCAGATCTGAGATGAATAATTTGCCAGCAACAAGCGCGCCTTCCCAGCTTTTAAATACATGAAGGTTTAGCTGCACGTTGAAAGGTGCCTCTGCAGTCTTCATTAGCTTCCAACTGGGACTATGTAAATCAGGAATCAGTATGAGGCACTTCACTCTGTGGTGGCTTAGCAGATGAGCTTTCCTCTTTCATTTCTTTTTTTTTTCTTCCTTTGGAGAAGGAGAAGCAGTTTCTTTTCTAGTTTTTCCTTTTTTAAAAAAAAAATTAATAATTCATACACTGATAGACAAGAATGTTTGGAGCTTTAATGGTTTTATGGGGGGAAAAAAAGCCGTGTGATTTTTTTCTCTCTCTCCCTCCTTTTTAGAGGTAATCACCCTCTTTTTTTTTTAACATGAAAATTAGTTGCACCGCATCTTGCTGCTTTCCATGATTTATCCTCTCTCCACTAATGTGGCGAGAATGCTAAGCAGGAAGTGATTAGCCCTTGTCCTTTGAAGCGCGGATTGTTATTGGGGCTTTATTAAAAGGCAGGCTTGTGTTTCGGGTGGAGGATGAATCATGGGAAACATGCAAGCGTTATTGCTTAGAGGGATTTGTCTGCTTTGGGCTTGGTCAAGAGCCGGGGGGGGGGATTCACTCAGGGCAGGACCTGCCTCTAAGACTCCTGTTTTCACAAGAACAGGCAGAGTCACTGAGTGTTTACACTTCTGCAAATAGCAATAGCACTTAGATATATCTACTGCCTAATAGTGCTTTACAGCCCTCTCTAAGGGGTTTACAGAGTCAGCATGTTGCCCCCCAACAATCTGGGCCCTCATTTTACCCACCTGGGAAGAATGGAAGGCTGTGTCAATCTTGAACCCATGAGAATCGAACTGCTGGCAGTGAGCTATGAATTAGCCTGCAATACTGCATTCTAACCACTGTGCCACAAAGGCTCCTCTTTACATATTAGGTATAATATGATACCTGCCTTGCAACAACTACAGGTTGTCCTCATCTTAGCTCAAAAGTTTGGTTGCTAAGCAAGATAGTTGTTAAGTGAGTTTTGCGCCATTTTACATCCTTTCTTGCCACAGTTGTTAAGTGAATCACTGCAGATGTTAAGTTAGTAACGTGGTTGTTAAGTAAGTCTGGCTTCCCCACTGACTTTGCTTGTCAGAAGGTCACAAAAGCTGATCACATGACCGCGGGACACTGCAACTGTCATAAATACGAGTCAGTTGCCAAGGGTCCAGATTTTCATCACATGATCATGGGAATGCTGCAGTGGCGGTAAGGGTGAAAAATGACACTTTATTCAGTGCCGTTGTAACTTAAAATGGTCACTAAGCAAATGATTATAAGTCAAGCACTACCTGTAGTCACATTAACTCTAGTTTGCAAACCTCATGGCTTGAAACACCTGTCTCAGTTTTGGGGACTTTCCTAAATGTTTTTTCTGTTTCTCTTACCAGCTGTATCACTTGGGCCACAAAAAGTTCTAGAAACCTCAACAGTGCCTATCTTTTGGTTTTTGGTAAAGGTGATGGCAAGATGTTAATATTTTGGTTAGTCTAAGAAACCTTTTGCCCAGTTGCAGATTTGGTGTGTCTTTGTTTTTAATGGTATCGGTGTCCTCAGTTAGAAATTGCTTTCTACTCATAGGCCTTGAAGCACTAGCTATAAGATCCTAACTTCCCAATTGTGTTCCTAGAGACTCATTAGAAGCATAATTAATTAACAACCAATGGGTTGTTTTGCTAAGACTGTCAGGTTTTGAACAGTAGCAGTAATATGGAGTCTGGCGAGAAATTCATTTGCCTAGACAAGTGAAGATAGCTTCTCCTTCCAGGATTTTATAAGAGTCATTAACTGTTTTAAAGGACAAAGGGGCTCACAATGTTAACCAGACTTGCATAGGCCAAAAGAATTTCAGCAACACTTTCTTTAAAACAGATATTGTGGCCAAAGCTCCCTCTGATCATTGAAACATCATCCAGACTGGATTGCCTTTCTTTCATCTTTTTCCCTTTGTTCATTTCAGTGAATTGCTCTTCATTCATTCACTCATTCATTCTCTGTCTCTCTGTTCTAATATTATTATTACCAGAGTCATTTCCTCTCTTTAGGCCAGCTCACACATTATTTGATCATTTTCACTGAATTACATGACCTTTGATAATTCTCAGCAAAGGTGTGCATGGACTTCACTGAAATGCAGTTAAAGAGCCATGGTGATGCAGTGGTTAGAATGCGGTACTGCAGGCTAACTCACTGCTTGCTCCAAGAGTTCGATCCTAACAAGGCTCAAAGTTGTCTCAGCCTTCCATCCTTCCAAGTTCAGTAAAATGAGGAATCAGATTGTTGGGGGACAATATGCTGACTCCATAAACTGCTTAGAAAAGGCTGTAAAGCATGTGAATGGTATATAAGTCTAAGTACTATTGCTATTGCTAACTGATATTAGCAAAGGCAGCTTGTGAGAAGGGCAACTGGAGATATGAAGACAATACCTATGGAGTGATGGTCTTGGGAAAGTACAACTAATACACTGATCAGTAAGACTGCTAGCTTTGTGCCACTTAAGTCTGTGTCTATTTAGATAGCAAATTTGGTCAACCAGGCACTGCTGGCATGCCAGCTGATGTCCTAAGGCCTTTATGACACTGAAGTTGACGGTCACCATAACTGTGATCTCTGAAAACAGGACAAGTTATAAATACTACTACTCAAATACCATCTAATATGGTTGTTTCACGCACCATCCAGTTGACCATTATTTATTTGTGGTTATTTTTGCTCAGTTCCAGTAAATGTCTCAAGCCCTGTATATGACACATACTGGTATCAAAGTTTTAATCTGAGTGATATTCTTTCGTGTGCATATTCCAGCCGGCATTGATAGGTGAAAATGCATTTGTGGATAATCAGTCTTTTATCTTTGCAATTGATCCATGATCCATTCTTTAGTTAATTTGTTAAGTTATTTTCCTATCTCTTACGGAAAAGGGATGATTTGCTAATTTTATATAGCTATATCCTTTTTGATTTTTATATGAGAGTCCCTCCTGAGTGTGCTACAGATATGATTTGTAAAAATCTAGATCAGCAGTAGATGGCAGCAAAGAGCTTTCTATGTCACATTGCTATCCCTTAGTAGTAACCTGATTGTTTACAGACCAGATCTCATCGCCCTGCTTTTGAATCTGAAGTGTTATGGGCCAACCAAAGAAACAAAGCCATATGTTATATTAATTATGTGATGTGCAGCTGCCTCTCTTATGTTTTTTTACAGTACTGTAGAAGAAGCACAAGGAATCCCAGACTAGTTTGGAGTGAACTAATTAAAGAAGTTGCTAAAACCAAATATATAATTGGCCGAGCACCTGCAAGTCTCAACAACTCCAGAATTTAATTTTATCCTTTAGTTCATGGGTTTCCATTTGACTATAAGGTGGGGAGTGATAACAACAGCCCCATATATATTTGCTCCTGTGCTCACTTGTTCACTTTACTGATACCTTGGCAAAATTCATTTCCAAAAACATTCTTGAAGTTAAAGAAATACAGCAGGCCTAAGTAAATATTTGTGAGATACCCTGATGTTCTCTTTTGCTGTTATGCTTTTAAAATGTGCCAGATGTTCAAGTGGCAGAAATGCTAAATGACTTTTCCCTTTTCAGAAAATATAAAGTGCTAGTTCAAATTTAGAAAATGATGTCCACAGAAGTATCACTTTTTCTTTTGATTGTTCAGGAAGAGATGTCTTTATTCTAGAGCAGAAGAAGCCATGATTTCCCTTAGCAGCCTTGTAGATTGAGAAAAAGTTTAAATATGAACCTAAGCCAAATAATTTGTTTGATTTTGGCTCCAAGTATAATATGGATCCAGTCACTATGGTTTATTATCTATATTTTATGTCTTGTAAAGCATAAGTCTTTAAATGTAAATTTATTCATGCATACAACATGCATATAGCAATAGCAATAACATTTAGACTTATACACTGCTTTATAGTGCTTTAGAGCCCTTCTCTAAACAGTTTAGATTCAGCATATTGCACCTAACAATCTGGGGCCTCATTTTACCAACCTCAGAAGGATGGAAAGCTGAGTCATTACTGCATTGTAACCACTGCACCACCACAGAAAACAAACCGATAAAAAAATAGTAGTGTTTGAGGAAAAGTTGCAAGAACAGTGAAGAATAGAAGAGTGAAAAGATGGGCAGCGGTTTCACAAATTTTTATTTGGTTATGTCAGAAATGGCCCTTAGGGGTTAAATGCAGATGGAAGAAAAAGAAAAAAGTGGAAGAAAGAAAAGTGGAGATACCATGACTGCAGGAACAGAAGAGATGAGACCTGTATGTAGGGAATTGTATGAAAGGTGACAAACAGCACAATTTGGAAAGTTAAGTGGGGCTTTATGTTAAGCAGAGGATGTCAAAAAGATAATTCTGTTCTTCAGCAGATCATTGAGAAATATATGAATATGAAGCAGAAAACTTACTCTACATCTGTTGGGTGATAAAGTGACTAGGTTTGAATTATACCGTGGTGATCTATCACTAAAATAAAGATTATTTTGATGGAAGATTTTGCAGGAATATACAACTGAGTATTGCTTGCTGAAAACAATAAAGGTATTCTTTAATTGTTATATTCCTCTAGCCTCAGATGGCTGTTTTTCCCTATTGTTTTAATTGATATTGTTTTAACCTTCTATAAGCTGCCCAAAGTCATTGGTGACCATAGAAAATTAAAAGAAAGAAAGGAGGATGCCAAGTATGAGAATAAGTAGAAGGCTTAGAAAAACTCTGAACAGGTAGTAAAACAAAGCTATATCATGTCCATTTAGTTGTTTAATGTATTCCTTGGCAATTTTTAAGGCATGCTTGTAGTGAGATTTAAGTTCTATAATTATAGATGTGAATGCGTTATATGCAGATTGTATCAGATTGTTGGCTGTGTACTCAGATGATTTGTAGTGATTATTAAATGGACTGTGTTATGCGATGAGAGGAATAGATTTGGAAATAATGTTTCAAAAACTAAGGTATTATGTTCGTCCAGTGAAATGGATGATTGCAAACTATACATAAAACTATTGAAAAAACTAAAGCACATGGAAGAATTTGTATACCTCAATGAGAAGTGTATTAAAAAAATGGGAAAAGTAATTGAGAAATCTTAACATGTGCAAGTGGTCTTTTGCAAGGAATAAATGCTTTCAAAAGAAGTGATAATAGAACTTCTGCCTATACTGTTATGTGCAACTGAGATGTGGGTGAATCAGGAGAAACATAAAAGTAAGTTTAATACAGTGAAAAAGGGGCACTTAATTAATGTGAGATACAATAAGAACAGACAGAGTAAAAAATGAATGTGCGCTGAATGAATATAGACTGAATAGAAAAGGGAGTGGTCAGTCCAAAATAATTATGTTGAGATCATTTGGCCAGCTAGAGAGAATAAAGTTCAAACTGAAAAACAAATATGTAATGGAATATGTAACGGCCGATGAAGAAGTTGAAAACTGAAAATGTTATGGATGAATGAGGTTGACAACATCCTCAGAAGGAGAGGTGAGAATTCTAAAGAACGTAAGAGAATCTAGGGAATAATATTTATTTATTTATTTATTTGATTTATATACCGCCCTTCTCCCGAAGGACTCAGGGCGGTATACAGGGCAATAAAAATAAGAATACAGGATACAAGATTTAAAGTTAAATGATTGTGCCCAATGTAGTAAGTTAGTTAAAAATAATGTTAAAACCCCAAACCCATCAGACCAGGCCGGCTTGTTCGAATAGATAAGTTTTTAGATCACGCCGGAAGGAGCGAAGGTCGGGGGCCATCCGTAGTTCAGCCGGTAAGCGGTTCCAAAGGATTGGTGTGCCCACCGAGAATGTTCTCCCCCTGGGGGGTCACCAGCCGACATTCTCTGATCGGTGGTACCCTGAGGAGGCCCTCTCTGTGGGAGCGTACAGGACGGAGGGAAGTTGACGCCGGCAGTAGGTGCTCCCGTAGGTAATCCGGACCCATGCCATGTAGGGCTTTGTATGTCATCACCAGCACCTTGAATTTCACCCGGAAGGCAACTGGAAGCCAATGCAGCTCACGGAGCAGAGGTGTAACATGGGAGTATCAGGACACCCCCAAAAGAACTCGCGTGGCTGCATTCTGTACCAGCTGAAGCTTCTGAGTGGTCCTGACATATATGGATATGAGAGAAACAGAGATGGTTTGCAAGGATAGTAAAATATACTTAATGGTGTTAATATGAATTAGATTTAGCTACACTTCCTTTTATTTCTCTTGTGTCCTTAACTTTAATTTCTTTTGCTATTTCTAACTCCCTTTCTGTACCTTTGCATGTTATTTAACCTTAAAAGAAAGTCCTGTGATGTTATGGTTTGCTTGTTTGTTTTTAGGATTTATCCAGTATTGTTACTGGGTCTGCCTGTATTTCTGTAAAAAAAGAAATCATGTTATAACTATGTGTATTATCATATAGTATTCACTAATGTGTATACTTATAAATAATAATAACTTGAGATTTACTCTGACCTTTAAAAATACTTCTCAAATATTTCCAAACTATTCTTTCACAATTTATTGTTTATATTTATCCTTAGAGAAACAGAATAGCAAAGTTGGAAGGGACCTTGGAGGTCTTCTAGTCGAACCTCCCTGCTCAAGCACCCCTAAAGTTTTTTAGTCCTCTTGATGATAAGTCAACAATGAATTTTTCAGAGAGGCACACAGTTTGTAGCAAAGGTAAAATACTGCAGTGTGTTTTCAATAAATATGCAATCAGGTGATTGAAAACACACCTTGCTATGTATCATCTTAAATCTTTGCTAAACAGGTTCTTAGCTAATTAAATTATTATTCATTATCTTTCAACATAGGAGCATATGTTATAAGCCCACATATTTACCAAAAGCAAAAAAAGAATAAACATAAATTGTCACATACTTTTTTGTCACTTTTCCCAGGCGTGAGATGAAATAATCATTAGTTAGTAATGTAAGCAAAACCCAGAAACAGCCTGAGTTGATTTATTTGATAAAAGCAATGAGACTTTTTCACCACATCTAGAATTAATTGGAAGCCTGGCATGGAGAAATATGATAGAACCAGTACAGGAAGCCCTTAACTTACAACCATTCATTTAATGATCATTCAAAGTTACAGCAGCACTGTAAAAAACAACAACTTATGATCATTTTTTCACACTTACGACTCTTGCAGCATCCCCCATGGTCATGTGATCAAAATTCAGATGCTTGGCAACTGGCTCATATTTATGACGGTTGCAGTGTCCCTGCTTTAATGTGATCACCTTTTGCGACCTTCTGACAAGCAAAGTCAGTGGGAAGTCAGATTCATTTTACAACCGTGTTGCTAACTTAACAGATAGTAACATGGGGCAAAACTCACTTAACAACAATTAACAATTAATCAGTGGAATAGCTTGCCTCCAGAAGTTGTGGGTGATCCATCACTGAAGGTTTTTAAAGAAGAGACTGGACAGCCATTTGTCCAGAATGTTGTACCATCTCCAAATTGAGCAGGGAGTTATTCTATAACAGGGCTTTTCAACCTTTTCACCCATTGTACCACTTTTATGATATGGCAACATCCGAGTACCACCAGTCACCTAGCATGGTGTTAAAAACTTGATGACCAAAAAAAAAAAGGAAAAAAGTGATGAAGTACAGGTAGTCCTCGACTTACAACAGTTTGCTTAGTGATGGTTCAAAGTTATAATGGCACTGAAAAAGGTGCCCCCAAGCCACAGCCGAGCAAGACACCTGCCTGCCCACCTGGCAGCACTCTTCCTCCTGTCCAAGGTTTTTATTTTCCCCCCCTCTGCTGGGTGGTTGCAGCAGGTTTTGGTCACTTTACATGACCCTGGGACACTGTGACCATCATAAATATGAATCAGTTGCCAAGCATCTGAATGTAAATCACAAGACCCTGGAGATGCTGCAACATTCCAGCTAATCGGCACTTCTTCTGGGCTCAGCAGCAGTGCCAGGATCAGTGCCGAGCTCCAGCTGGAGCCTGGCGCTGATCCTGGCACTTCCACTGAGCCCTGACAGCCCTGTAGCTCCAGCCGTCTCTCGCTCAGCCTTGTGCGGTGCTGCCACTGGTTCAGCTCATTCCCCTTCCCTGCTACCACTTTTCTAGGATAGTCGTGTACCACCTGCCTGGTACCAATGTACCACAGGTGGTACCCGTACCACTGGTTGAAAAGCCCTGTTCTATAAGACCTCCAAGGTCCTTCTAACTCTGTTTTTCTGTTAACATTTTAATCTTTGAACCACAATGCCTTAGTGTGCAGATTTAGTATGGTCCTAAAAAGGTTAGTATAACATTTAAAAAGTGTTTAAAATGCCAGTAATTCATTCATCTCAATTTGCACATTGAGTAATAGAATGGAACTAAGTGTGGAAAAAAATTAAGCAGATTAAATTCTCAATCTTATGTGAGTTAGATATCCTAAATTTTAACTCTGTCTCAGTCAAGCAGCAGATCAGCCTATTTATCTTATTGATTCAAATTAATCTTAAATGCTTGTAATTTATTCTGGATTGTTTATATTATCTATTACCAAACCTATTACCAAATGACAAGTGCTAAATTAACTAAAATAAAGATTAGCTACTCATTTCCTCTGAATGGTGGAGGAAATATGTATATTTAACTCTAAAAGGATTAATCATACTTGTTGTTTCAAAGCCAGAAGAAGTTAAATAATATTTATCTGATTAACTATATTTAGAACAAAGATTGGCGAAGTTACAGTATTTCACTTGCAAAAAAAAGTACCCTAGTGACAGTAACAACATTATCAATTATAGAAATGTTAGCAACAACAAAAACATCCAATTTCCTAACAAAGGTCAACAGTAAATCCATCTAAAATATGTATGGCTCATAAAAGTAATGGCTTTGCAACTGTGAAGCAGATGTTTGCAAAATCAGCATTTAAGAAGGAAGATGCTATAAAATAAATGCAGAGAAGTTAGCTGAGGAGCAGCAGTGAGTGATGCTGTTACCCATCCAATTCAAAATTAGCATTGCTGCCCCCTAAATAGATAGAACCAAGAGACACTGTGTAATGCTTTGCCTGGGTCCCCCTTCACAGTTCTTGAAAAAAATTGAGACTTTGAATTATGTGCTAGAAAATCTGCCTCTTTTAATAGTAGGGCCAGAAAAGTGGGGAGAGCAGTGCCATACCAATTCAATGCAAGCCCCCTCCCCACCTTTTGTACATGTGTTACAACCCTGGACACGTGTACAGAAAGACATGGAGTTTGCATTGGAGGGACCTGGTGCTGCCTTCACAATTCTGACCCAAAACCTGGACCTTGTGGATATTGTTGTCCAAAAGCAACAATGTCATGGAGAGCAATGGGTTAGAATGAGAATTCAGCTGAGGACACTGTAGGAAAAGCTCCACTGCTTGGGTCAGGCTTAACATGCTATGTGAACTGAGTCAACTGTGATTTAATTCAACAAATTATAGAAGAGAATATTTGTAGCTCAGGGTTGAAGGGTCTTTGATACTCTCTGAGCTTGGGGGGTTTCTTGCAGATGTTTCATTACCAAACTGGATAACATCATCAGTGCCTAGCTGCCATCAACAAACTATAGCTAAACAAACCACTGTTTGATGGGTGAAGCATAGCTGCCATCAACAAACTATAGCTAAACAAACCACTGTTTGATGGGTGAAGCCAGTGACAGTTCCATAGACAATAAAGCAACAAGGAAAAAGAAAATTTAAGATTCATGAGATCATTAATGAAGCTGAGCATTAATACTCCTAAAGGCCAGGGATATTGTTTTTAATGTTATAAAGCATGATTCATTTAAACTCATTTGAATAATTATGCATTGCCATCAAAGGAGTAAAGCCCCATGCACTCACATTTTGAACCTCACTGCCTCCTCAATAATAGGAGAAAAAGGTAAGTAAACTTTGTCACTTGTTTGATTTTGGCTTAGAATGTTGGCTGGTGAATTCTGGGAATTGAAGTCCACACATCTTAAAGTTGCCAAGCTGAGAAACATTGCTTTAAATCATGGCTCACCTTTCCATTCCCAGTTCAGAAGCCAAGAAGACTGGCAGGTGAATCTTAATAAAATGCAGGTGTTGGGATAATTTATTACAAGGTGTAAGAATCTGAAGCCTCATTTCAATGGCCAGGAAAAGTGGTTTGGCTTATCCACCCTCTCACCCAGCAATTGCCCAGTCATTGCTCCACTCTGCCTAAAGATAGAACCGGTCCTAGAGATAAAGAAAAGAAAACCTGGTTAAATTAGCAGGGTACACAGTGGATTCCATTGTTAATACACTTCAGACAAGCTGGAAAACTTAATTATGCTAACATATGTCTGGTATATTCACTGAACAGTAGAGTTATTCAGCTGCTATAGTAGTCGTATTCATTATCAGCCCTCACCATATGGTGTTGACTCAAGACATTGTGAAAATGCTGAACATTTGAATCTAGACTAAATTAGTCATGAGAAGATGTTGGATTTAAACCAAGTTAGTCACAGTAAGGAATCAGAAAGGCCCCATTAGACCATCAAATAGAACATTTGACTTAGGGAGGAATCTAAATGAAAGCTATCTGGCCTCTGAACATATATCCAAGCAGGTGGAGCTCTTAATTCTTACTGTAGTTGATTCTCTTTTAGTATTTGAAGACTAACTCTTGAGTACTTAAGAATACAAGCATTACATTATTCCCTGGACAGCTGTCTTATCTTAAACTCAACTGTAGCCTTTTATTTATTAACTTTTCACTAAAAGCTGAGCCTTTGAGAGAAGAGACATTATATAAATTGTACTGTTTAGCACTAGAGCAATATTCATGATGAGAAACTTAATTATGGTCATCATTTACAAAAGAAATCAAATTCTGTCAGAGAAAGCACAGCAACAAATGTCTCTTGTTTAAAAGGCAATGAACCACTCTTCCCCCTAAAGGTACAAAGCCTCTACTTTTTGCATATTTAAATTTATGTATGCATTATGGATTTTGTTTATTTGTTTATTTACATGCAGAATGACAAGGAAGAAAGGAAGAAAGTGAGGGAAGAAAAGGAATGTGCAGCCTGTGTGAAATTGTGTTAATTTTAGAATCAAGTTGTCTCTAATAGAAACAGCAATGTTTTTTCCCCCTTCTTCCAAGCCTCAGTTCTTTATTATGATGCCAGTCTTTTAAAATTATAGTGATCCAAAACTAAAATTAGCAGCCACAGTAAAAGTGCAAAAGATAGTACTACTCATCTCCAGGGAGAAAATACAAACCTGTGATTTCAATTCAGTTCATTCTTTTTATTTTATGTCTGCTGGATGTATGAAAACAAACAGTAAATGAATAATATTTGTTATCATGACCTGCACTGGATCCTATTCTATGATGTTTCACTGAGTAGAAATAATACTTCTGCATGAGATCACTTCATAATCTGACTTTAATCAGAATTCTTTTTGGCATTGGTCAGGTTTTACTTTTCAGTTAAATATATCTTTGCGTTCTATGAAGATTGCAGGTGGGATTTTATAGAGTCATAGAAACAGAAGGGACTCCAGTGGAACCTCTGGCTATATAGGTAAAGGTAAAGGTTCCCCCGCACATGTGTGCTAGTCGTTTCCGGCTCTAGGGGCCGGTGCTCATCTCCGTTTCAAAGCCGAAGAGCCAGCGCTTGTCCGAGGACGTCTCCGTGGTCATGTGGCCGGCATGACTAGACGCCAAAGGCGCACAGAACGCTGTTACCTTCCCACCGTAGTGGTCCCTATTTTTCTACTTGCATTTTTTTCGTGCTTTTGAACTGCTAGGTTGGCAGAAGCTGTGACGAGTAACAGGCGCTCACTCTGTTACGCGGCACTCAGGATTTGACCCGCCAAACTGCCGACCTTCTGATCGACAAGCTCAGCATCCTAACCCACTGAGCCACCGTGTCCCTTTCTGGCTATATAGGTTCAGTTTAATGTCTTCTAAGAAGTACAGGTAGTCATTGACTTACAACCACAATTGAGCCCAAAATTTCTGTTATTAAGTGAGACATTTGCCCCATTTTATCACCTTTCTTGTCACAGTTGTTAAGTGAATCACCACAGTTGTTAAATCAGTAGCGAAGCTGTTAAGTGAAACTGGCTTCCCCATTGACTTTGCTTGTCAAACAGTCACAAGAGATGATCACATGACCCCAGGACACAGCAACCGTCATAAATATGAACCAGTTGCCCAGCATCCGAATTTTGATCATGTGACCGTGGGGATGCTGCAACGGTTGTATGTGTGAAAATGGTGGTAAATCACCTTTTCCAGTGCCGTTTTAACTTTGAACGGTCGCTAAATGAACTGTTTTAAGCCAAGGACTACCTGTTTGAAAGTACTGAGCCTTGAAAATGGTCATAGAAGGGAGACGCTCAGTATCTAAAAAGCAAAAGGAGAGCAAATGAAACAGTTTGCTTCCTTCTTTAATCTCTACTGGTTATTTCTCCTCCCCCAGCAGCCAACTGTCTTTCTTTATAAATAGATCCATCTGAAAGAAAGCCCCCTTGGATGGTAACATTGCCCCTGCTTTATGCCATCTTTATAGGTGGGTACTTCTTTCGCCAGAGAAGGAAGATATTCTGTTCACTCTTCCCATTGCTTGGTTTTGACTCTAGGCACAGGAGGACTCATAATATAAACCAGGGGTCCCCAACCCCTGGTCTGTGGACCAGCACCGGGCCGCAGCATACCAGAAACTGGGCTGCACAAACAAGCAAAGCCCCTTCCACATGATCAGGTAACACATAATACCTACGGTCTGCAGAAAAACCTGTCCCCATGGAACCGGTCCCCGGTGCCCAAAAGGTTGGGGGCCACTGATATAAACCATTTTTAATTGTGTTTTACTATCACATTTTGACCCCGTCCATCTCACCTAAATGCCTCTGGGTGGTTTACAATTAAAAAAAATCATAAATATAAAAGCGTAAAAAAGTACAAAGTTAAAAACAGAATTTAAAATGTTAGGGTTAAAAATATTAAAAGTTAAAGACCCCTGAGGAAGTGGACAGGATTATGGGGAGGTTGAGCTCCACCACACGTTTATTGGACCCGTGCCCTTCTTGGCTGGCTTATGCAGCTAGGGAGAGGACACGAGGCTGGTTCCAGGCAGTCATATCTGCTTCTTTGAGTGAGGGTAGTTTCCCCACCATCTTGAAGGAGGCGGTGGTGAGACCTCTCCTCAAGAGCCTTGGACCCAGCTGTGTTAAACAACTTTCATCCAGTCTCCAACCTTCGCTTTCTTGCGAAGGTTGTTGAGAGTGTGGTGGCGCATCAGCTCCCTCTGGTTCTGGATGAAGCGGATTATCTAGACCCGTACCAATCGGGTTTCAGGCCCGGGTACAGCACAGAGACGGCATTGGTCGCTCTGGTGAATGATCTCTGGAGGGCTCGGGACAGAGGATATTCCTCTGTCCTTGTCCTATTAGACCTCTCGGCGGCTTTCGATACCATCGACCATGGTATCCTGCTGCGGCGTCTCAGGGGATTGGGAGTGGGAGGCACAGTTCTTCAGTGGTTCTCCTCCTATCTCCGGGGACGCTCGCAGTCGGTGTTGGCAGGAGGACAGAGGTCGGCCCCTAGGACCCTCGTTTGTGGAGTTCCTCAGGGGTCGGTCCTCTCGCCTCTCCTGTTCAACATCTACATGAAACCGCTGGGTGAGATCATTCGTGGTTTTGGAGTTGGGTATCATCAATATGCCGATGATACCCAACTTTTTATTTCGACCCCAAACCACCCCAGTGATGCCCTCGATGTGATGTCCCGTTGCCTGGAGGCAGTTCGGGCCTGGATGGGGAGGAACAGACTTCAACTCAACCCTGACAAGACTGAGTGGCTGTGCATTCCGCCATCCCGGGACATTCAAAATATTCCATCTCTTCTTATGGGGGGTGAGTCCTTACCCCCCGTGGATAGGGCTCGCAACTTGGGAGTCCTCCTAGATTCACGACTTACTCTGGAAGATCATATAGTGGCCGTGACTAGGGGGGCTTTCGCCCAGGTTTGCCTGGTGCGCCAGTTGCGGCCCTATCTGGACCGGGATGCCCTGTGTACGGTCACTCATGCACTCGTGACCTCTCGCCTGAACTACTGCAATGCTCTCTACATGGGGCTTCCCTTGAAGACCACTCGGAGGCTCCAACTGCTACAGAATGCAGCTGCGAGAGTTGTCTTGGGAGTTTCCCGGTACTCCCATGTTACACCTTTGCTCCGCGAGCTGCATTGGTTACCAGTTGTCTTCCGGGTGAGGTTCAAGGTTTTGGTTATGATCTTTAAGTCCTTACATGGCATGGGTCCGGGATACCTCGAGGACCACCTGCTGCTGGCGTCAACTCCCCTCCGCCCTGTGCGTGCCCACAGAGAGGGCCTCCTCAGGGTGCCTCCGGTCAGGGAATGTCGACTGGTGGCCCCCAGGGGGAGGGCCTTCTCTGTGGGTGCTCCGGCATTATGGAACCAACTGCCAGTTGAGCTCCGGATGGCATCGGACCTTCGCTCCTTCCGCCGCGGGCTGAAGACCCACTTATTTGAACTAGCTGGTCTTGCCTGATGGGGGAATATGGGTTTTTTAATGGGTTTTTTACTATTTTATCGTTGTTGTATTTTAATTGGGCATTGGTTTAATTTCTTTTTAATTTTTGTACTGCTATTTATATATGCCCTGTGAACCACCCTGAGTCCCTCGGGAGAAGGGCGGTATAGAAATCGAATAAACTAAACTAAACTAAAGAGTTGAAAAGTTAAAATGGTTGGAGAGAACACTGACCACCCTCAATAATGGTTGTCCTTATTAAATGGAAAGAAGCCGTGCCATTAACCGGATTAAAAGAATGAAGACTTTGTCTTGGATCCATTAAACATGCCATTGGGACTTCTCAAATAAGTAACTTCTCCTGGTAAAAGAAAAGAGATTATCTTTACTGGCATCTCCCTATAAATAGCTTGGGAGGATAATGTGGGAGGTGACATGAGACACTTGCAAAAACAAAAATAAGGGTAGAATTGGCAAACATGGGTTTTCTTGGATTCCTCCACTTTTCCATCACTGAGAATAGAACATAATTCCCATATCAGACAGGGGATCCTCCTTCAGCCCACTGCATCCTTCCATATGCAATATTGGGAGATCTCCATGGGCAATGTGACCTAAAATATGAAGCTCATAACTACTTCATAAATCCCATCTCAGCATCAAAAATACCATAATTCCAAAAAGAATATCTCTCTTTACTCCATGGAGAGGAATTGTTCCATGGAAGAACTGCAATCTGGATCCAAGTTCATTATTTTTAGTTTGGAATTAATATGAAGAATGTTATTTGAATTCCTAAAACAAAGCACCTATATGACCTATAAACAGTATTCACATACATAGAAAAGCTAACTCAATTTGATTGGGCATTTTTCCCTTGAAAACATTAGGAGTAGATTAAGTTGATGTTTTGATGGATGTTTCCTATATAAAACAACAACATTAATAAGAGAAAATGGCTGCTTACTTATCAATGAACTCAGAACTATGACAATCACCCTTGTGTTTTATCAAAAAGATTAGATTTAAAATGAGGATCCGGCTTTTTCTGGAATTCTTCATTTGGTTATATTTGACTTGTGAACAAGCTTGTTACAGTGTGGTTAAAAACAAACAAAAAACAAGTCAATTCATTCAGAGAAGAGGATGTTTTTCAACACCTCACCTTTCAGTGAGGAAAAATGCTTGGGCTGCAAGAATCTGCCCACAGACCACATCCTAACTAGACACTGAATTTCTCTGCCACTCCCAAATAAATTAGCCAATAACTGCTGGCAATGAAAAGATTTTAAAAGTTAAAAGGCTAAGATAATTAAATGCATATTTCAACAGTGTTTATCTGGCAGTGATTGGGTAAGGCCACTTACTGTGAAGAGCTGAATAGCTAATTCAAGTGCTGGGCATTTCCTAGCGGAGGTGACCTTGAGGTCATATAATTGCAACCATAATTTATTTAGTTAAAGAAGCGAATGTGTTCTCAATTAGCTTGGCAGCCATTATGATAACTCAAGTGGGATTTATACTTGCTTATGCCACTCTGCTTTATGGATAAAGTTATTGGTCTTTCTCTCTTGCTCTCTGGCCCCTGTTTAGTTATTTACTCATTGCAGTTACTTTCCTCTCTCCCCTTCTCCTTCTCCATTTTAATTGGAAAAAGTTCAAGGTTTGTTCCTCTGGATTAATAAGGATCTGATCCTAATCAGGCAGATACTGGCATAATCACTCTGAATATCCCAAGAGATACGCTTGCATTGACAGACAAGCTGAAAACAATGCGGATGGCTAGTATTTTCCTCTCTGTGTGCAGATTTGTTTTTCCATTACGGAGGCCCAGCCATCTTAAATAAGGGCCTGATCTGAGATTGTTCCACCC
Source organism: Vipera ursinii (assembly GCF_947247035.1). Classification (NCBI taxonomy): domain Eukaryota; kingdom Metazoa; phylum Chordata; class Lepidosauria; order Squamata; family Viperidae; genus Vipera; species Vipera ursinii. The sequence goes on from NC_139513.1 coordinate 229,588,456, forward strand.
TCTGGCCTCTAAGGAAGTTTATCTGAGACATGTTATTCTATGGGGATATGTATTTTTTTTTCCCTTCCCTGTCATAATCTGCTGTCAGGATAGGAAAGGCAAGCCGTAACTCATTTTGTCTGTGCTCTATCTTTGCTGCTTCAACCCTCCTGATCGAAACCCCTTGCCATATTTCTTTTAATTTTAGAAAGCTGACACATTTTCACCATTAGCTGGTCAAGCTGCATGTCAAAAAAAAAAACCTAATAGCTCCAGTTCCCCCAGCTTTCAGGGTAACAGGGGTGATTTATGAAAATCTGAGTCCTAGCAGAGTCCATTATCAACAACTTCAATCATAACTAAAATGACTTATCCTGATGGAGAAGAAATAGTGTCTTGTATCTAGGTGAGGAAAAGGGGCTCCCAGCCATAAAAGGAGTCTGGTTTGGCCTCCCCTTTAAAAGCTGAAGTTGTAGTCAGCCAACTGCAGAGGAAGACAGGAGTTATTAGGATGAACATCAGATTAATGGGAATTTTTAAAGCTCGACCAATAGAGGTCACTCTAAGACCCGGTACTTCATTGTAATTTTTTGTGGTAACTAATGCACCCTTCTGTTCCTGCTATGTCCTACTGGGAGGTTACCTACAGTATACGCTGTCATTCTGGGGGGTCTTGGTCCACATGGAACAAAAACAGTAACACCCAGCCAAGAGGATGATAGCAATAGTTTCAACCCACAAGTTGATAACAAGGGGAAACAATAGCAGAAGAGAGGGACAACAAGGAGGAGGAAGCCCAGTGAACATAGCATACAGCATATGTTTCACAGCCATGAAATTCTGGAAAGGGGCAGAGTTTCTGAACAGAAACACTCATGTTTTGTTACAGGTTCCATAAATACCTTTGGAATAGTTTTTCAAATTGTTTAAAGATCTTTATTTCAGAGGGGGAGAACCTAATGCATCTCACCAAATCCCCTAAAATATTGCAAACAAATGACTTGGCCTAATTCAGGATGGGTAACCTAGGGGTGTGTGTGTCTTCCCGTGATCCTTTTAGAAGTCCTATTGCAGCCTCAGAAACCCTTGTATGCATCTCTGAGATTCAGAGGGCAAAAACACAGCTATTTTTCTGATCTCGTCTGTGGACTGTGGAACCTGACAACATTAAAAAAAATGAGATGTTACCCCATCACCCACCAAACTGACACCTTGCGATGAGAGGGTCTGAAATACTGTGGGGAATGAAATGCTGCAAATAAATGTCAGGGAGGTGTCTTAAATCAATTTTATGGAAGGGAGAACCACGTGCAGGTGGGTAGTAGGAGTAATATGACCATGATGAGTGAGTTACCAAAATAGGCAATATCTTGGATTTTCAGGGTGGGTAGTTTGTTCAAATAGTACTTTTTTGTCAAAATACAGGTAGTCTTCAATGTGCAACAGTTCATTTAGTGACTGTTCAAAGTTACAATGGCATTGAAAAAAGTGACTTCTGACCATTTTTCAGAGTTACGACCTTTGTAGCAGCCCCATGATCATGTGATCAAAATTCAGATGCTTGGCAACTGGTTCATACTCATGATCGTTGGTGTGTCCTGAGGTCATGTGATCACCTCCTGCAACCTTTTAACAATCAAACTCAATGGGGAAGTCAGATTCACTTAACAACCATATTACTAACTTACCAACTGAAGTGATTCACTTAACAGTTGTGGCAAAAAAGGTCGTAAAATGGGGCAAAACTCACTTAACAACAGAAATGTTAAGCTCAGTTGTGGTCGTAAGTCAAGGACTTGCCTGTACTCAAGTCTATTTAGTAATTTTCTACAAAATAAAGGGCATGCTTTGGGACTCCCAAAAAAGGTTTAGGGCTTCATATGGCTTGTTGGTTTTGGATTTGCCATGGCTGCTACAAAATAAGCAGAGACCTGGTAGAAAAGTCCATTTTAATCTCCCTGAGCAGTAAAAAGCTCTATTCACTGGTCTTTCTTCTGAATAGCATTAATACTGAAACCAGAACCTAAGGTGACCTTATTGGTTTCTCCACCACTTGACACTCTACATGAATCAGGGCGATATTGTCTGAAATACATACATTCATCCTTCCATTGGCTCTTTTCCTACAGTATGCTTAATTGGTTTAAGATAGGAACACACACAGAAAGACACAAATTGGATAATTGAACCAGGGAGCTAATCCCAGCAGGGCTAAACTTGACCCCAAACAGACTGAGTCATGCTCAGGATTAAACTAATTCCACCCTGTCAGTCATGAGGGAACACCTAAACCCACTCGAGTGACCCAGTTTGCATACTTAATCTTTTTAAAAAAAAAATTAAAAAAAAAACTGGAGAGAAAGAGCAGCTGACAAGAAAAAGAAAAATTGACATTTTGAAAAACAAGGTGGATTTTGGGAGCCAATGAACGTAGGCCCCCCCCTCCGCATTCCTATTGGTTGCAGGGGAATGAAGCCATTTTCTTCCTTGTCAGGATGCTGGCAGGAATGCCTTTGCAAATACGTACATCCAACAATTAAAACAAATACAGAAAAAAGGTCCCTCTTGTATCTGAACAATTGAAAGCATCTTTTATAGTTCTATATAGTTTCAAAGGTTTCAAATTGTTTCAAACAAGCAACAGGGCTCAAAAATAAAAGCTGTGACACCCAAGAATCTAAATATCCCTAGGTGTAGCTGAAGGAAACCTCACCTGGAAAGATTATTCCCATCCTGTGATGCAGGTACAGCTAGTCTCGAAGTCAACAAATGGTTGAAACAAATTGACAATTATTCCCTTGGGACATGGTTGGGGGGAAAAAAAATCAACCTTCCCAATCTTACTTCACAGCAGTAGCATTATTTGGAAGCCACCCAATCCAGCACTATTCTCCCCTTCCATGCTTGGGTCTGTCTCTCCTAGATCAAAGCATCGGTGACTTTCAGATCCAAGAAATATCAACACTAAAACATCAAGTCCCCCATGATTTCCAGTCACTGCTTGGAGTGAGCAGGAAGGCCCAAATTCAGTACAGAGAAAGTTGATCGACCATGAAGAGCTGCCACACCAAGATCTAAATATATCTGAGACAAAGGATATTAGGGAAGCCATGGGACATTGTGGAAATCACTTATAAGTAGCAGAAAGGAGAAAATCAGAATCTGTTAATGAAAGACGCTGTCATCACCTCGATTACAAAAACCGACATGAGAAGGACTTTTATTGATCCTACCAACATTAGACCAGATGAAAGGAAAAACAAATGTGACAATGCATAGCCAAGGAAGAAACCCTGCCATGATCAGCTACTCACCACCCATTTTGTGATTTATACCTGGCATATATCCAACACCAGATCTACAAATAGCCTGTCTTTTCTGTTGTGCAGAAATCTTTTAACTCCTTAGCTATTTGCAAAGAGGTTTCCAACGATGGTCAAGAGCCACAACCTCTGAAAAACAGCAGGTCTCTCCTAGGGAACCATGAGCCAACTAGGCAATTACCCTCCATCTAAGGGTGCCTGTGAATTACTCCAAGCAACCACAACCTAAGGAACCAATAAGTAGCAGTTCAATGTCAGGAGATGACCTATCTCTGTAGGATGATATGTAGATGCTCTCCAGGAGGATAGTGAGGGAAAATACAGCCTCTTTCCCTGAGATTCCCTGGGTACCGCTGGTGTGTTGCCAAAATTACTGTTAAAGACAGCTGGCTGGGTTAGTGATTAACTGGGTCACAAGTGTCATGGGAACAGGACCCTAAATGTAGGCTTTCTAAGAAATTTGGAGGCCTGGCTTCCTGCAGGAGACATTAACCTTTGACTCTTAGAGTTTAGTGGCACAACAAGGAAAACAGTGGATGTGGATGTCGGTAGGATGCTCTTCCTTGTTTTAACCTTTTCACATTCAAAGAAAGGAAAGTTCTATGCAGGCTTTTGTTCTGATGTTTCAGTTATGTGACTGTAACTGGATTACAGCAAAACATCCAATATAAACTGCACAGTACATTCAGAATCATCAAATATACCAAATACAACAATATTAATATGAAGTAGTCTCAATGTTAATTCGCTCTTCCAGAATTCCAACCATGAGTCCATCTGTATTTGAGTTACTAGCAAAAGATACATGATGTTTGCTTCTAATATAGTTTTTAGAAAAGAAAATACTGTGATTTGGCAAAACCTCAGTCCAGTTCATTTCAGAATGTCAATAATTTTGTGTGAAGAATATTACTTGTTCCAACTTGGCTGACTTTGTAATAATGTAATAATGTAATAATAATGTAATAATGCCGCTTGGGGGGGTGTATGAAAGCCCTAATAAGCAGGCATATACATAGAATGAAGGCTACTGCTAAGCTTGTAAGCCGCCCTGAGTCTTCGGAGAAGGGCGGGATATAAATGGAATTAAAATAAAAAAAAAAATAATGTCAAAGGAACACCTATCAGCACACAATATCTGAGCTAAAACTTTCTTTCCAACAGTATTCCAAAAAACTAAAAACCCCAAGAACTGTTCAAATAATTTCCTTTTGTTGTTCATAGTGCATTATTCATGAGATTCTGTTTCAAGATTGCCTCGAATCTATTGTTAAAAGGGTATTTTAAATATGAGATCACCAGTTGATATATTAATTATAGATCCACTTCCAGATAGACTTTGAAAATATTTCTAAATCAATCAGAAACACAGGGTGATTTCTGGTCAGGTCATAGGACAGAGTTTACAACTCAAGCACCATAATCCAAAATATGTTTGCTCTTAGAGCTCCACCAGTAGATGAATTGCCTTGGGCATCAGGTTGATGTAAGGTTGACACTTAACATTGAAGCCTACAATCATTGTCATCACTGTTTACAACTAGTGTAAAAGAATCAGATGATACTGCTATATAAATTGGTTTTAGTTAAAAAGTTGACTTCTTGGAATTATGTTGCAACTGTTCTGTACCAGCCTGCTACCGGCCCTGCAGAAAAGGCAGAGACAACCCCTTTACAAACGGCAAGAGGCTGGAATTACACCTGCCAAATTTATTGCAACAAAAACAAACGGAACAAGACAAACCAAGAAACAGGAGCTTAAAGAAACATGAACTATCCAGCGGTTGCCTTCAGCAAACGAGCCCTCCCCACATATTCCCCTTATATAGAGTTCAGGGTGTGGCTTCTCTCTGCCTCCTTCCGAGAAGCCCCATTGCCTTCCTCTGTTTACTCCTAATTGACTGCCTCCTGCGTCGGGCATCCTTGAACAGGGCCAGCTGTGGGTCATCTTCATCCACGCTGTCGGGCTCACACAGCTGGGTCTCCGTGGTGACCAAGCGGGAGGGGCCTGGCTGAGGGCTCTCATCAAGCTGGCCAATCCCCTCAGCAAGCTCTTCAACACCCCCCTCCTCCTCCTCTGAGTCGTCCGACCCAACTGCCGAACCCACAGGCTGACCCTGAATTACAACAGCAGCAATACACAAGCTTTACTTGCAAGAGGGTCAAAAATTCAAGATGGCAGGTGTGGCTGTGATCAAAGCCTCAGCCCTTTTTAACATGCATGCAATGCATGTTAAGGGCCGAGCTTCAGCCATAAAGTTTTGTCCCCCGTCTGCTCTTTTTAAGTCTCCCCATAAATCCCTGACTGTAAAGGGTAGCATCTTTGATTCATAAGCTTTCTTGGTTGATGCCAGTTTCTCATTATGTGTCTCATTAGGCATAAATGGAAGACTTCAGCACCACGTGAATTCTAAAGCCCATGACTAAAAGTTCATTTGTTTCTATTTGTGCCCTCATGATTTGCTCAAACATTTCTGAGATCAATTACCCCAAATTAAATTCATTCATTCTTCATTAGACATGATCTAATTGTTATTAATTTTATTGCTTTAAAAATCCATTTTTCTTGTCATAAAAATAACAGGGCATGGAAGAAGAAGAAGAAAAAACCTTACCGTAATACCCTCTTTCCAATATTAATGGCAATTGTTTTGAATGAGACTCTCTGCAACACAGGTTTAAAGTGAACAGCAGGTCTGTTCTGCTTCCCCATGGGAAAAAAACATTCATTTTTACAATAGTAGCTATTTCAAGAAACCATCCCTGTCTAGGATTTGAAGCAAGTAGCTCCTTGATTTATTGAGACAGAGTTACTTGAGTAACTCCCAATATCTCAGTTGAAATGTAGGTCATTCTTCCTCCATGCAGCCTGCTTGCAGTGTGGAATGTTCTGTAGAGACCTTTTGCTGAAATGAGAATGTTACCATAATGGTACAATTTTAATAATAACAAAATGTGCTCTTCGGTGTGATACAGAGATTAATTCTCCAAGAAACAGTGTGTTGATATGTTAATACTGCAAATCATCTCCTAAAAGCTGGCTTTCATATTTGGCGTAACTTCTGTAACCGCTGTAGAATGTGCTTCTATTGACCTTTAGATTAAAAATATGTTGGATTACCTTGATTGACAGTTTTAAAATAACATTGTTGTTGGGTGTTGGTTTTTTCCCCCCAGACATGCCAAATGTCGCCCAGCGTTTATGCATTCCCTCCGCTTTAAAGTTGCCTCTGCTTTCATTATGTGAAATATGGCTTTTTTATATGCGACCTCTCGTTGCCTGACATGCTTTCCACCAGCAGCCCTCCCTGAGTTCAAGAAGATTTACATTTGCAGCTAAACGTTTCAGTGATTGCTCTGTTGGATTTCATTATACCAGTGTAGTTAATCAAAGCAAGTCTGGCCTTGTGACCATGATTCATTGCATGTTTTTTTTTCCTCCCTTAACTTAGCCATTTACGCTGAACGAATATACACGTTATCACCAGCGTACTGATTTCTTTAACAGCCTGAACTATAATGCCTCCATAAAATGCTTCTGCTGTGTGTGGTCTGCAAAACCTTTAAGAAACAAACAAAAAAAGTCAGGCAGCTTTTGCTTCAGATGTAACCCAAGGTTGCCCTGTCTAATGATGCCTGCAGAATGACTGGGGGGAAAAAGTGGTCTTTAGCAACACTTATTGGGTTCCCGACAAATTATCTAGGCAGCATAATCCTCCCATTGTCTCCTTCAGTTAAGCAGGAAGAAGGTATACTGGCCCTACAGGAATGTGTACCTAGGTGTGGCAAGCTGGAAGATTCCATTTTTTAAATTGCCTTATATTGGACCATCCCAAAATCATTTGCTCTTTGAAGCAGAGCAACAAATGACATCTCCTCTCATGCAAGAATGAGACTTTCGATTAAAAAAACTCTGTCCGCTGAATGTGGGCCTCATTTTCCTGTAGTAATGTATTCATCTTTTTTTTCTTACTCTGCCCCTCTCCTTTGCAAGGGTACCTTTACCTCTAAAAAGATGGTCAAACAATCAGTGATATTAAATGATCGGTCTAGCTGGAATGCCCACTCAGCACCTGGGCTACCAAGGAAATGTGAGAGGAATGTAAGTGTGTGGAAATGATACAATAACATGTGAAAGTAAAAGGGAAAGAAAGAAAGAAAGAAAGAAAGAAAGAAAGAAAGAAAGAAAGAAAGAAAGAAAGAAAGAAAGAAAGAGAGAGAGAGAAGGAAAGGAAGAAAGAAAGAAAGAAAGAAAGAAAGAAAGAAAGAAAGAAAGAAAGAGAGAGAGAGAGAAGGAAAGGAAGAAAGAAAGAAAGAAAGAAAGAAAGAAAGAAAGAAAGAAAGAAAGAAAGAAAGAAAGAAAGAAAGGAAGGAAGGAAGGAAGGAAGGAAGGAAGGAAGGAAGGAAGGAAGGAAGGAAGGAAGGAAGGAAATCGCTTCTGTATTTTAGTGTGGCTTTCTTCTAGAGGTTTTTGTTTTCAGATTTTTCAGTAACTTTTCTTACTTTGCCTCCATGCCATACAAAAGGCTGAAAAAAGGGGAGGATGAAAAAACCTAAATCAATATCATTTTCCACCTTGTTATTGTTCTATGATTTTGGGGGGCCATCCCCTGCACCTAGTATGGTGTACATACCTTTCATTATACAATATTTCTTCCAGGGGCATTGGATTTACTAGTTAGGTTTCTGTCCAGATTGAATTGTAAACAATTTCTTTTTCTAATTTTGCCCTTATATTTTGAATGAAATATTTTCATGCTAAATTGAAAAAAATGTATTGACACATCTTGAATTTTAGAAGAATCAAAATGATAAATTTCATAAGCTATCAGCTGCCACGTGCTAAATATCAAATGTGGTCTATAAAGTACAAGCGCTTCTCAGCTTTCAGATATTCAGTACCATCGCTTGTCAATTATTAATCAGTATCACAATTATTAAATGCCATCATACATAAAATACTCCAGCTGTGAAATATAGGTGAGCTTTTTCATAAATATTTGGTAAACAATTAAATATTTTTACTTGATCTAATAGGCTGGATGTTTTTACATACTTTTATTTTAAATGTTTTATCTTAACTATTAGCATCTAGTTAATGGCGGATATCAGCATGCTTAAAAGTCATATGAGCATGTCAAGTTCATATCATTTCTACTTCTGATATCTAGACTAGTGTGTCTTCTTATTCTCAAAATGGAAACTATGTTTATTGGAGACATGTTGCTGAAGAACAAGAAAATTCCTGTATAAATTAATAACCATATTCCACTGAAGCCATGGAAGGAAAAGGGTTAGAAATAAGGGAAATACAGTAAAGGGTGATGTCCATGGACATCTATGGGAAGAGGAAGACTTTTTTTTTTAAAGTACCTTATACCATAAACTTCACCTTGCAGTGTCACATTACATACAAGTATGTCAGGGATAGAGTTTGCATTGTGAAATCATTTTGATCAAGTCCCAACTTTTGAAAAGCACTATACAGTATTTGAAAAGAAGAACTGAATAAGATAAATCCTAACTAGTGAATAGAACTGAAAGCTTTCTATAACTTCATGAGAAAGGCAAAAATAAAGGTTCTTGTCTTGCTACATCATAAGAACATTTAATTCTATAACTCTCAGATGACTGAACCTGACAAACCAAATTTCATATCAAGCCAAATCCTTCCGTAGTCAGCTGAAGCTTGAGAGCAAAATACTGACTAATCTTTCTGGACAATCTCTATTTATTTATCGCCGTTGGAGTGGATCTATCCAGTAACTTCCTAAGAACTATTTTCCACATGAATGAAAGGATAACTGCAAGCATTTAGCTGCAGAGATAATACCAAGAAAAAAAAGAAAATATAATACTTCACTGTTTTCACTTTCTATCAAGAAGCTATTTGGAATTAATTCTTAGAATGCATCATCATCTTTTTAAGACTGTTGTTTTATTTTTGATTTGGACTCCTTTAAGAAGGAATGTACTATACCTCTTTTAAAAATCCGGATTACTGATATTCAACCTACTTCTGCTCTCTGCATTTCATTAATATTTTGCAGCACATTTTTTTAAAAATGTTAGACATTCTAAAACAAGTGTCTATGGCATATAACAAATACATTTGCTTTTAGGAATGTTCATATTTATAAAGTAGAATTTGTGTAAAAAATTACACTAAAATTGAAATAACATTCAAAACCCCTTTGGACAATGAATAACCTTGATTGACTAATTGATTGATTAGTTGGTCACCTTTTAGCAAACATATTTTCTCCTGGAGGATGTTGGTGCCGCCGCTGCCTAGAATTGAACTCTCAACCTTCAGAGTTGGAGTCAAGCAACTTTAGGTCACTGCGTCGCTGTCATCTGTCACTACTGTATACCACTAATAATTTTATATTTTCTATCTATGAGGCTTATCATTGATTTCTCTTAGGCAGTATGCAGTGATGCTTTTGCAGTTGTCACTAAAGTGGTCATCTGCCTCCAACTTCATTCCATCTCATTGTGACCGATATAGCTGGGCAACTGGATGACTTTCCTACCTTGGATGATTCTTTGGGAGTATATAATTTTGGGATATAATCCAGGCCTTCTTTGCTCATCCCTTCCAGGAATGCCCCTCTACATCCCAAGTAGAGGCAGCGTAGCAGCAGCTGGGAAAAACGGATGGTGTGAAGGTACTTCAATAGGAAAAAAGAGGTAATTATGCAAATTGTTTTAAATAAATACTTATATTAAATATTCATGTTATCTTTGTAAAAGTATAAGCTTTTTTTTTTAGAACAGAGTTGATGAAACACCTTTTTGTCATCGCTTATCTCATGTACTTAGCAGGAGCACCTGTGAGACAATAATTTCTAAATCTGATAAATAAATAAAGTGAAAGTGGTGGTTGCAGTTGGCCAATCGTGATGCCAATCTGACTTGTTTGACCCCTGACAACACTTTCTTTTTGATCCGTACAGATTTCAGGATGAAAACTAAAAAACAACAGTACTTTTTTAAAAACAAACAAACACTGAATGTAAAATTACACTTTCCTCCACCATAAAATAAAGATTACCAAGAAATAACCTCAGCTATTCCATTATTATATGCTTAGGCCCTTAAGATAATTCTTCCATTTTAAAGTTAAATTATTTGGGGATGGGAAGTAGTCTTCCTTTTAGATAAAAGCAGCATTTGAATTACTAATATTTAAAATGCTGAAAGCATGTTATTTGAAATACATAATTTCAAGTTTATAGGGCTCACAAAAGATAATGTGATACATGCCTGAAATGATGTGCACTTTGAACACTTGTGAGTTATTTTAATCCAAAAACTTAAAAAAAATTACATCAGCTTTCTTATCCGTTACCTGGGCACTTGCAGAAGGGAGCAGAAGTAATTGGTATTTCCATTTTTGTACAGCTGGTGTAACATGAAAGAATAGAATGTGGCCTGGAAAAAAATGCATTAATTCCATATGTGTTTGAAATGAATCAGCGGTCCTTTGCTTTGAAGTGCTAACTTCCATAGGCACAGCTGAACTATGTGTCAGTCCTCCACAAAGATCCAGATCTATGTTACTCTCAAAGCAGAGCCACAACCTTGATCAGTTGCTCGTGTTAAAATGAGCACCGTAATGCAGTTGTACATGAACAGCTTGCTGATGCTTCTGTGTCAGAATACAATAAAATTTCTCTGGCCAGTGCTTCAGTGAGCAAGGATGAAAGCCTCCTTGCGTGTCAAAACTCGATCCTAATTTGTTGGGAGAGGGAAAGGTCAAGACAGCAAGAGAGGAAGATACTAACTGTCTCCCAGTTATTTCTTTCAGTCCATAAAATTGATACCAAAGTGATTATAGGAATCACAGAGCATCAGATATTCTGCTGTGTTGGTGTCGTAAGACTTCATTGACTAGCAAATGAAGCTCAGAAAGCATCTGCTTGAAGCTGGACCATGGTCTCAGTTTAGAAGAATATCTCCTGGTTCATCAAACCTAACACACAACCCCTCCCTTTTTTTTTTAGGTGTTGGCCAATATTTAACATTTTTTATTTGGATTGAGTTGAAATTTCCTCCTAGGCTTAGCCAATACCTGTCATGTTTTTGTTTTACTCTGACCTCTTGCCCTATGAGAATGTCCTGACTCTTCCGTTCTATTGTTCAGTTTCGTTGTTTTATATTGGTTCCGCTTGGATTTTGTATTTTGAGTTTTATGATTTATTCGGCTTGTATTGTTAGTTGCTCTTTTATTATAATCCAATTTTCTTTAATAAAGTAACAAATTTACAAATACCTTAGGGGTGCCTGGTTTCTTGCAGATAGTGGTTTTGGCCAGAGATGGATGGTGTTATACAGAGTAGATCCTCACTTTCAACTTTTCTGGTTACCAGTTCTTGTGGCTCAGAGTCTCACTTTATTAACTTCATCCTAGATCAAGATTATTGTTGGTTCCTGGTAATTTGCTTCATTTTGCCAAATATATTTTAGGCACGAGCCATACCTTTAGAAGAAGAAAAAATCCAAAGCAAATGGACTTTTTTTTTTCATAATGCTGGTTTTTGAGTTTTTATGTTTGGAAGATTTTTTTTTGCTGATCCTTTTCCTTGGTTGCAATATGCTTCTTTTGCCATGGGGTACACAAGTACAAGCATGCCAAGTAGATGAAATTGTATAAAATCAGAGTATAAACAACAAAATACAGATGTATACAATCAGTCAGATCACAATCAGAGCTCCTATACCTTAAGTCAGTTCTTCAGTCATAGAGTTCTCTTTCCAAATAGAATAAAGAATTTAGAAATGGTTAGATTTTTGAGAAATGTTTAAGAAAACAATACTCTTCAAATATCTGAAAGGATGTTTATTTATATTTATTAGATATTTTCCCTGCCTTTAGTATTTTTATAAATAATTCAATGAGGAGGACATACTTAAAACTCATTCCTCCTCCTATTTTCTCCACAACAACAACCTTGTGAGGTAGGTTGGGCTGAGAGAGAGTGACTGGCCCAAAGTCACCCAGTTGGCTTTCAACCCTAAGTGGGACTTGAACTCATAATCTTCTGAATTCTAGCCTGGTGCCTTAACTAATAGACCAAATGACATGTAAGAGGATTAATACTTATTCTGTATCATCCTGGAATGTAGGTTATGAAATAAGACTTGCAAAAAGGCAGATTTTTATTGAATGTTAAAAGGGAAAATCCATTCCTAAGAGTAGCTCAACATTGGGTCAATTGGGCAAAGCTGGTGGGCTTCCCTGAATTTAAGTAGAGAGAGGATACACCATGTGATTGGGATGCTGTAAATGGAGTTCTAAACTGAACATGGGGTTGAATTTAATGGCATAAATAGTGTTTTCCAATCTATGATCTGATGAAATTCCATATATTGCTTTAGGTGTTTTCTTCCCTGAATGATTTTTCCATGTATTTACTCTTCCAGAATGTAATATTAGGCTACGTAGGAGAAAATAGTAACTGTTGGGAGTAAAGAAATGTACACAAATATTTTCTGAAAAGGAATAAATAAGAAGAATGAAAAGGTAGAAGAGATATATCTGAGAGCAAAATCACTCTGATAATTTTCTAGAATTACAGCTTTTGGGTCTAATGATTTGGGAGAAATGATTGGGAAGAGAGGAGAAAAGCCCATCGCATGAGATTGAATTTCACCGCAAAGAAATATTGCTGGAACCATTAGATCACTTCTCACCCTATCCAGCAGAACATTTATTTTCACTCCTTGAAACTGAATGACTAGTAAATTGCTACATGCAAGCATTTTGAATGACAAAACAATTGAACTGGATTGGCATCCTGAAAAAAGTATTCCCTAGGATGGTCTGTAATTTATTTTCTTGTAGACCTTGAAAGTGACCGTGACTATCCTAGATATAGATCCCTGCTGACTCTCTGTTCAGATGCTTTTGGAATGCTTTAAGTCAGTGTTTCTCAACCTTGGCAACTTCACGTTATCTGGACTTCAAGTTCCAGAATTCCCCAGCCAGAAAATCTGGCTGTGGAATTGTGGAAGCTGAAGACCACACATCTTCAACTTGCCAAGCTTGAGAAACACTGCTTGAAGTCCTTTAAAGAGGGAAGAAACATTTCCATTACCAGACCAAATAGTTTTTCAAAGCTTCTGGGTGCAAGATCCTTTAGGCAAGCGTGGGTAAATCTCTGGCATTTGGTGTCTGACATCATTCAGCAACATGCAAATGGCTTTTGGGACAGAGGTCGCCCTCCTTATTGCTTCTGCTTGTCACAGAATAAAAGATGGGCCTGTGGTAAATGACACAGTCCTGACTGGGCTGATTATTGCAAGATGAGCACACCATGACATCTGTGGGATTCATATAGGAAAAAAAATTACATTTGTCAGCTTCAGATAAAGCTTATTGTTTCAACCTTGAGGTAGCAGTCATGATACAGATCCCTAATAACTATGCAGAATAACAATAAGGGGGAAAAAAACCTATGGTAGTAAAATGAAAATGTGTGTGTGTGTGTCTGTCTGTCTGTCTGTATATAATATTCAGATAAGTGGCATGCCATTCATGCTACACTAATAAATAGTATTAGTGTAGGGTATTCATAATGAATACCTATATGTGGAAGCATAATTTCTGGGCAGTTCACATTAATGGCTTATATTGTCCTGAGATATTTTTTAAGGAAATAGACATGAACATTGCTCTTCATCTTTCCATAGCACTAGAAAGCTAGTTATAGGGCTATGCAATAAAGGAAAAAAGCTTTGGCTTTTGTTTGGCTAGTTTGGCTAGTCTAAAGAAAAAAAAGAAATAGGGGAGACATAATAGCAGTGTTCCAGTATTTGAGGGGCTGCCACAAAGAAGAGGGGATCACATTATTCTCCAAAGCACCAGAGGGCAGAACAAGAAACAATGGTTTGAAACTGATCAAAAAGAGAAGCAACCTAGAATTAAGGAGAAACTTCCTGACAGTGAGGACAATTAACCAGTGGAACAGCTTGCCTCCAGAAATTTTGGGTGCTCCATCACTGGAGGTTTTTAAGAAGAGACTGGACAGTCACTTGTCTGAAATGGTATAGGTTCTCCTGCTTGAGCAGAGGGCTGGACTAGAAGACCTCCAAGATCCCTTCCATCTCTATTCTATTCTATTCTATTCTATTCTATTCTATTCTATTCTATTCTATTCTATTCTATTCTATTCTATTCTATTCTATTCTATTCTATTCTATTCTGTTCATTTGCATATTTCCATTGCAATCATGTCTTAATGTCAAAGAAATTAGGTGAGGTTGATGGCACATATGAATCTACAGGACTGTTCTTGTAGTTCTTGATCTGATAGGTTCAACTATTGCTACAGAGAAAGTGCTTAGCAATATCTTAACAAAGTTTCATGCTAACTCTGTCTGCTTTCCTTCCTAAGGAAAGATCTTCAAGAACTATGACATCTTGAAAGATCTCTAGTTAATTAATATTGAACTGTACTCCTATATTATTAATGAAATGTAGGTGTATTTACACAAGCATTTTCCAACCAGGTGATCTTGGATAACCATCCTTCCCAAATAATGAGTTGAAGTCTAATATGACTGTAGAGATAGGAAATTGAGAAGTCCATCTTAAATCACTTGAACCACCCTGCCATTGGATAGCAATATCTGAAAGCTTGTTGAAAATAAAATTGTCCCTAAAGCCAATAGGAAACCTAAAGAAGTAGATATATAAGCAAGCAATATATAAAAAGAAAACCCAAAAAAACAAGTTGACAGAGTTTAATAATGTTTATTATCATTGTTAATTAAGACAAAAGAAGGGGGGAAAAAAGAAAAGGAGAACAATGCATATTTGCAGTGGTGGGATTCAAATGAGGCCCAGAATGGACTTCCGGAAGTGGCATCCACGCACTTCCAGTGGTCTGTTCTGGGCCTTGCAAAAAAGGGCTTCAGCCGGTTCACAAAACTCAATAAAAAATTAGCCACTGGTTCTATGGAACCAGTGCGAACTGGCTGAATCCCTCCACTGCATATACATACATAAACGTTAAGTTAGAACAAAGGCTGAAATAAAAATATGTTGATTATAAAAAGTTTAACCATTTTTAAAATAGGCAAAATAAACAAATGAGGCTAAAAATCTAAATATTTTATAATTATCGCTCATTTCTATTTGGGTCATTTTTTTGTCTTAAACATTTCTTTATCTCCAAGCAATTAAAAACTAATGTAAAATTAAAATCTAAAACTCTATCTACAGTATCTATATGAAAGAAACATCAGAGTAACACTACAATAAACAGAAAAGAGCGCACAGCAGACTTTGAAAAACAACAAAAGTGAAGACTCTCCCACAGGACTAAACAATTAACATAATCACAGGGCAACAGTCTAGCCAAAGTTATACTTAAAATCTGTTCTGCAGTTATTCCAGTGCTTTCTTTTCTTGAAAATCATGTTTGTTTCTCTTGGAACCTCAAGGTGCTTGAAATGTTTTGACTTTATCTTGGTAGTGTTTTTGAGGTTACATTATTATGAGAGATTATGGAGCATATGATTGCTGCTGGTGCTGTCCTTGTTGTTTTATTAAGAATTTTTCCATGCAGTGATACAGTGGAGGTAGTTTCCCCATGATGCTTTCTTTCTCTCGGGATCTAACTGAAACGTGAAGAGCCAGGGAGGCCACCAACTATGGAACAGATGTTTCAGAATAAAAGAAAGGCTTTTCACACATGCGCCCCTTGGCTGTCTCTGGAGAATCATACAGGTAGCCCTGGTATAGCAACCATTCACAGTTGCAGCACTGATGAAGATGTAACTTTATTTATTTATTTATTTTATTACATTTATATACCGCCCTTTCCCTGAGGACTCAGGGCGGTTTACTGGGAATTAAAAACCGACATTACAAAAGTTAAAACCAATTTAAAAAAGATTAAACTTAACCCTGTGCAATTAAAACCCCAATTAAAATAAATTACTCCTCAGCCTGGGCCAGAGAGCTCGAAGAGCCAGGTCTTCAGGCCCCAGCGGAATGAACGGAGGTCGGGGGCAGTCCTCAGCTCCACTGGCAGCTGGTTCCAGAGGGCAGGCGCCCCCACTGAGAAGGCCCTATCCCTGGGTGTTACCCGCCGGCAATCTCTTACCGGTGGGACCCTGAGCAGACCCTCCATGTGGGAGCGCACTGGACGAAGGGAGCTTGATGCTGGCAGCAGGTGTTCCCTCAAATACCCCAGACCCAAGCCATGTAGGGCTTTATAGGTAATAACCAACTTTAAGATCCATCTTGTCATTTACGACCTTTGCAGGTCTGTAAAGCAACGGTAAGCTGAAGTAAGATCATAAGCACCACTGCGGTTTCGTTTAGTGACTGTTTCATTTAATGATCATGTTGCCAGTCCCCAATTGTCATTGTTAAAAGAGGACTGTTTGTATTTGAAGTGGGATAGTCTACGAACAGAATAAAATAATACCATACTCTGCCTAAATAATTCCTTCAGATAACTGCTGTCTCCTTTGAAATACTTCCTAAAGCAGATTCCCCTTCATGAAGTTGAATAAGAGCTGGAAGGGGGAGAAATGCACCAGAAGTGTTCTGCACTGCAGTAACAGAATAACCGAGTTGGAAGGGACCGTGGAGGTCCTCTAGACCAAACCCCTGCTGAAGCAGGCAACACTATACCATTTCAGACAAATGGTTGTCTTGATCACTTCTTGAAAATCTCCAGTGTTGGAGCGCCAACAATTTCTGGAGGCATTCTGGTTAATTCTTCTCACCATTAGAAAATTTCTCCTTAGTTGTAGGTTGGTTATCTCCTTGATTAGTTTCCATCCACTGCTTCTTGCCCTTCCTTCAGCTGCTTTGGAGACTAGGTTGACACCCCCCCACACACACACACACCTCTTGTCAATCGTAGCCCCTCAAATATTGGAACAGTTCTTCAAGTCACACCAGTCCTTCTTTTTATCAGACTAGACATACCTAAATCCTACACTTCTGGACCCTTCTAACAGCTGCAAGGATGGAGATGGCTTACCCACCCAAAGCAGGACTTACAATACATAAGGATCTGCTAGAGGTCTTGAGCTCAGATTAATTCTGCTTTTCTTTAGGGCTCATTGCCTCACTTTACTGGATCAGAGGTTAAGGTATGTGTGGGTGGGTTGAGGTTTTATTTTTTACTTTTTAGGTATGAGTTTGGAGGACCAAAATGGAGAGCGATGAAGCAGGAGTTGGCATTTAATATCCCAGTCTGTGACCCAGGGGGACCTGAGATAAAGCCCAACCATTACCTTCACTTGAAGGCTACAGCCTTCGCTTTACTAGCCCTTTCTGAATGACAGGGTACAGCAAAGGCTGCTAAGGGGAGGCTAATGCCTACACAGCCAGTGTAATGAAGAAATGGCCAGGGAGGGTTAGATGCAAGGAAGCACAGCTTCAACAGAAAGAGCTGAGAAGATATAGATAAGATTAGTGACATATGTAAAGGCACAGATACTGTGTGACAAAGTCTGTGTGGCTGAATAGACTGAAGCCGGCAGTAATAGGAAGCTCATGTTCTTCCTAATCCTCCAAGATAAGCTGTTCCATCCAGAATTATCAGCCAACAATCTTCAGGGTATCAGGCTGGAAATGAAGTTTCAGCCTGCTTTGATTCCTCATCCATAAATGAGAAAGTGCCTGAAGGATCTTTATTTATTCTCACTCCCACCGAAACACTCTTCAAAAAGTGCCAATATAACTGGCAACAGATGCATAAAGCCTCCGTTTGTTTGATTGACAGAACATGATATAAAGCAACCCTCACTTGACATTTTCAGTTTCATAAGACTCCTAGCAAGGGGAAAAGAAAGAAAGGGGGGTGGGTGGTGGGTGGGCAGGAAATACTTCACTGGGAAATAAAGGAGGATTTATGCAAACTCCTAGATCATGTTTGAGAAGGTTTCTCACTCGAACTGTGGTCTAGTTTTTTTGGAGGTCATGAAATCCTATGAATGATTGATAATGAGAAATTTCAATACTGAGCAGTTTGATCATGGTTATCACATTGTTCAGTTTCTTTGGCTGCAATCTTAAGCATACTTACTAGTGTGCAAGCACAACCTAAACACAAAGGCTTTATTTTGAAGTAAACCTGCATCAGATTGTGCTGTTAGTTTCAACATTTTGTCTACATTTGCGGTAGCAAGCTGTTATTACTGCTGTTGTTATTAGGCATAAATGCATTGAGGGAGACACCGCAGCAGCTGTTGTGTTTCAACTTATGAAGGCTGCAGTTTTATAAAAGGAAGAGACAAACTTCAAACAATTGGAGAGCGACATTGGGACATTTGCAACTGCCGGCTTCAGTCTATTCTGTCCTACGTGGTATAACAGTCAAGAGCTGATACTTCATCACTGCAGCCTAAGTTGAAGTTGGGGATAGGAAAAGACATGCTGGCTTTTCAGAAAGGCACCAGCAGCCTGGTGACAGAGCACTTCAATTGCCCATAGAAAAAACAGTACAGTAGTTTCAATTCTCACATATTCACTGACATGGATGATAAGGAGGCATCTTTGCAAGAAGCCTTCCCAAGATCTTGGATAGTTACAAACCAATTAGCTTGGGCCAAACTGTGCTTCATGGACATACATTTGGACTCAGTACTTAAGGGAACTCTGGTGACACAATGGTTAAAGTGCAGTATTGCAAGCTAACTCTGTCCATGGCCTGGAGTTCGATTCTGACAAGGATCAAGGTTGAGTCATTATTCCATCCTTCCAAGGTCAGTAAAACGAGGACCCAGATTGTTGGGGCTATATGTAAATAATGCTTCTACATTGTAAAGTGCCCAGAGAGTGCTGCAAAGTGCCATCGGGTGGTATATAAGCCTAAATGCTATTGCTATTATAAATGGTTTTGTTGAAAAGGAATGGCACTGAGTCTATGAAAGAGGCATATGGAGCTAGGGAGAAGCTGCCATAATATTACATGTATCGTGATGTCATCATCCACATTGTTCCTGTCACTTGGGTATGTCTAGTCTAATGAAGAGAAGGATGAGGGGTGACATGATAGCAGTGTTCCAATATCTCAGGGGCTGCAACAAAGAAGAGGGAGTCAAGCTATTCTCCAAAGCACCTGAAGGCAGGACAAGAAGTAATGGATGGAAACTAACCAAAGAGAAAAAAGAGAAGCAACCTAGAACTAAGGAAAAATTTCTTGACAGTTAGAACAATTAATCAATGGAACAACCTGCCTCCAGAAGCTGTGAATGCTCCAACACTGGAGGTTTTTAAGAAGAGACTGGACACCCATTTGTCTGAAATGGCATGGGGTTTCCTGCCTGAGCAGAGGGTTGGCCTAGATAACCTCCAAGGTCCCTTCCAAATTATTATTATTATTATTATTATTATTATTATTATTATTATTATTATTAGTAGTAGTAGTAGTAGTACTACTAGTAGTAGCAGCAGCAGTAGTAGTAGTAGTATTTGCTCTTGGGCATATCCACAAGAATGGGAGAAGGAGGAGATCTACAGGTAGTCCTCAACCTACAGCCATTCATTTAGCAACTGAATGTTACAATGGCACCGAAAAAGTAAGATATGATCCATTTTCACACTTAACGACTGTTGCAGCATCCCTATGGTCACAGGATCCAGATTCGGGCACTTGGCAACTGGTATGTATTTCTGAGAGTTGCCCCATACCAGGGTTATGTGGTTGCCATTTATAACCTTCTCAATTGACTTTCAACAAGCTAAGTCAACAGAGGAAGCCAGATTCTCTTATTGGCACAATTCACTCAACAACTGCAGCAATTCAATTAACTCTAGTTAAAAAAAAAGATGATAAAACGGGGTGCAGCTCACTTAATAATTGTTTCAAGAGCAACAGAAATGTTGGGCTCAATTGTGGTTATAAGCCAAGGACTACCTGTATTTTGTGAATCATTCTAATACAAGCACCTGGATCATGGTGCCTTCCTATGGCTATGCTCTGAGGTTACTCCACATTAAGCTTTCTCATATCCTTCCATCAGACTCCTGTGGTCATTTCTCTTTTCTTCCCACAGGGTGATGAAAGTATTGGCTAAGGCATAAAGTATGAGGGCAATTCAGAAATAAACCTCCATTTGATTACCAATGACAGACACTTGCAGATGCAGAGTTTTTATTATACACATTATAAAACTACAACATTACATTACTTTTTGACATAATTGCCATTCAAACTGAGGCACTTGTCATAATGTCTTGCAAGGTTTGAAAGTATAGTTACTCAGCACCAAATCTGGGATATGGGGAGGGGAGTGATCAAAACATCCCAATAGAACTGCTTCAAAAGTTCTTGGGTGTGTCTAGCAGTGTGCAGGCGAACATTATCATGAACCCACACCACACCCAAAAGCAGCATGCCCCAACACTTGTTATGGATGGCTCATCTGAGTTTTCGTAATGTTTCACCATCTGGATTGATGGTTGAACCATGCTCCATGAACTTCACTAGCAGTACTCCTGTGGCATCTTCACATTTGGTGGAATTTTCTATGGCAAGACTCCTGGTGTGATGTTGGTTCATGATAATGTTCGTCTGCACAACGGTAGACATACCCAAGAATTTTTGAAGCAGTTCCATTGGGATGTTTTTGATCACACACACCCATAGCCCACATTTGGTGCCAAGTGACTACTAATAAGGAATTTCAAACCTTGTAAGACGCTATGACAACTGCCTCAATTTGAATGGCGGTTAGGTCAAAAAGTAATGTAATATTGTAGTTTTCTAATGTGTATAATAAAAATTTTGTCTCTTTGAGTGTCTGTCATAGATAACTAAATGGAAGTTTATTTCCAAATTGCCCTCATATAATATGTTTTCATCACAAATGCATGACCTGGCTTAGATGTTTTCCTGGTTCACATACAGTGCAAAGACCTAAAACCTAATTTGCAATTATGATGACTTTGTTTGCAAGCCATGCTAGGCCAAAATCAAGTATAAGCCACATAGTGGTAAGAAATGATAGGTAAATTCAGCCAGTGAATTTCAGCAGGCAGATAGAAAAATGCAGCAAGGATGTCTGTGAAGCAGGTCACCTGGCTTTCGGCATGTGCCCTCTCCAATTTGCACTAGACAAAACAAGAAAATATACAAACACTTTTTTAAAAAAAAACACAAAACCTTAGGCTGTGTGATGAAGGGATAAGGAAGCCTGAAGAAGAAGGAAATAAATTTTGCAACTCTTTTTTCTATATAGATAGTCCTCAACTTATGACCACAATTGAGCCCAAGATTCCTGTTGTTAAGTGAGACACTTGTTAGTGACTTTTGCCTCATATCACAACTTTTCTTGCCATAGTTCTTAAGTGAATCACTGCAGTTGGTGTTCTGAACCAGCCCTCTTCTAGCCTTGTAGTAAGGCAAACCCCTATTCAGATAGAAGAGACTGGAGAGCGTTCAAGGCTAAAAGGCGTCTGCCAAGATTTATTACGCAGTTAACAAAAACACTAGAGCTTGTCTTCTCAAGCGGAAGAGTTGCTTTCAGCAACCAGCCCCTCCCCAAACACTCCTTTTATTGAGAGCTCAGGGCGTGGTCTCCCTGTGCCTCCTCCCGAGGAGTCCCATAGCCTTTCTTTGTTTGTTCCTGCTCGACTGCCTCCTGCGTCGGGCATCCTTGAACAGGGCCAGCTGTGGGTCATCATCCTCCGCACTCTCAGGCTCACGCAGCTGAGAAGAGGTCCCCGGCTGAGGACTCTGCAAAGCCTCCAAACCATCATCAGCCGGTTCGTCTCCCTCCTCCCCCTCATCTGAGTCATCCGATACATCGGAGACGGCTGTCGGACCCACAGGCTGGCCCTGAGTCACAACAGTTGGTAAGTTAGTAACCTGGTTGATAAGCATATCTGGATTCCCCATTGACTTTGCTTGTCAAAAGGTCGCAAAAGGTGATCTCATGATTTTGGGACACAGCAACGGTCATAAGTACAAACCAGTGGCCAAGCCTCTGCATTTTGATCACATGATCATGGGGCTGCTGCTGCAAAGGTCGTAACTGTGAAAAATGGTCATAAGTCACTTGTTTCAGTGCCCTTGTAACTTAGAACAGTCAGTAAATAAACTGTTGTAAGTCGAGGACTACCTGTAAACATTTTTTCATCCATGATTTTAAAGAGATTCAGCCGTTAACATATTTAAGGGCATAATCTCTCTCGTTATTTCTCTTTCACACTCACCGAAACATTTCTGGCGTACATTTCTTTTTCTTTTTTTTTATTGAAAAGTTTTATCATACATTTTATCTTTAACAATCCCCCCTAACCCTCCCCTATCCCTCCCTCCCTACCCCTCCCCCCTCCCCCCCCCCCGACTTCCCAGAGCTAAGTACAAGGTATAAAGAACAAAAAAAAAACCAATCGTAAACATTCATATGCTAACAACCATAAACTCTGAAATCCATCTCTCTCTAGCTCATATAGGGTAATTACAAACACTATTAATATAAGATATATAAAAAAAGGAAAAGAGAAAAAAAGAGGAGAAAAAAAAGGAAGACTTATTCAAATGCTACATGAAACTTCTTAGTCCCATATTTGTTCTGGATATACTCAATCCATTTTCTCCACTCCATAACATAACGTTCTTGCGAGTGATCTTTCAAATAAGCCGAGATCTTTGCCATCTCTGCCAGGTCAGAAACCTTTAAAGTCCATTCTTCTACAGTCGGCAGTTCCTCCTTCTTCCAATATTGGCCTATTAAGAGTCTTGCTGCCGTAATTAAATTCAACATCAGCTTAGTGTCCACAACCGTAACGTCTGTAGTTATTCCCAACAAAAAAAGTTGCGGACAAAACTTTATCCTTTGCTTGAAAATCTTCTGCATGTTCCACCAAATTTTTATCCAAAAGGCCTTAACCTTTTTACAAGTCCACCATATATGAAAATATGTTGCATCTTCTTCACCACACCTCCAGCATTTAGGCTGATAGTTCGGATACATACTTGCCAGCTTTTTAGGATCTAAATGCCATCTGTAAAACATTTTATAAAAATTTTCTCTTAAATTTTGAGCTTGTGTAAATTTTACGTTCCTCACCCAAATCCTTTCCCATACATTTCTTGAATTGATCATTGATAGACTTCCATCGTAAGAGGAGAAAAAAGGAACAAAAAAGCCTGGACTGTGAGAGGTTTTTTTTTTCCCCTCCTAGTTAGGTGGAAGGAGAAATGTCTACTTTGAAGTTTTTTTGAGAACTAGAATAGAACATCTGTTCTGCCCCTCCCTTCTCCCACCGCTCTTGTTATTGCAGAAGGCTTAATTGAGAACATATAAAAAGTCACATTTTGCTTTCATTATGTCAAGTGAATCTCTGCCTTGCATTTGTTTGTTTTAAACAAGACACTTTGTACATTCAGAATTGGCTGCTTTGAGCATGACACACACACACCCCCAATAGCCCAAAGCAAACCTCTCTGGTTTTAGCATCTATTTATGCATGTAAGAAAAGCTAGCCTTCCTTGCAAACATGTATACAGATAGTTCTCGACTTACAACAGTTTGTTTAGGGATTGTTTGAAGTTACAATAGTTCTGAAAAAAGTGACTTGTGACCATTTCTTACACTTACAACCATTGCAGCACACACACACACACCCCATGGTCATGTAATCAAAATTCAGATGCTTGGCAACTAACTCATATTTATGACGGTTGTAGTGCCCTTGAGTCATGTAATCCCCTGACAAGCAAAGTCAATGGTGAGGTCAGATTCACTCAACAGCTGTGTTGCTAACTTAACACCTGAAGTAATTCACTTAACAACTGTTATAAAATGGGGAGAAACTCACTTAACACATGACTCACTTAGCAACAGAAATTTTGGGCTCAGGTATGGTCATAAGTTGAGGACTACCTGTACCCCTCACAACTGATTTGAAGGAACTGTCTTTGATGGAGGTTTCCAAGCGTTAGCCCAATGTGGACAACTGAGCAAACAAAGAAAGTATACTATTTCTGCTTCAAGAGCTGTAAAAGGTAAAGGTTCCCTCGCACATGTGTGCTAGTCGTTTCTGAAATGTCTTTACAAAGACAAGAGCGAGACCATAGGCAAAGGTTCACAAGTTTATTCGGTTCAGCTCCGGGCAGCTGATTGTCAACACAAACCCGGCTTTTATAGAAAAACTGTCAAACGTTTTAACCAATCAATAACTAGTGTTTTTCCCGCCGCTAGGGCAGCGACCAATCAACGGCGGCCGTCTGACAGCTCGGCGGCTGCTAGGGGAATTCCCTCAGCTGAGCGATGGGCTCGGCTGGAGGACCAGATTGAGGACCGCCGTTTGACAGCTCCGGCGGCTGTCAAAACCGGCTTGTGCGCATTAGTTGTTCTTTTGACAGCTGTCAACTCTAATGGCTGCCGATGGGCTTGTGCGCCTGCGCTGTTTCTTCCGGCAGCCTTTTGACAGCTGTCAACTGTCAACGGCTGCCAGATCGGGCCTTCCTTTGGATGTTTGCCGGCTCCGGGGACTTTAGTATATATCACCCCTCCCCCCCCCTGAAATGGGAACTTTATTAATAACAACAGTTGAACTTTTTAAACAAACGTTATCAACGGAGTTTTGGTTTGTCGGCGTGTTTCCGGCCCACTCAAAGTCTGCGAGGTAAGCAGGAGGTCTTCTGACTCTGCTGGAGCGGCGGAGGTTGGTGCTGTCTCCTTCTGATTGTGTCGCCGGCAGAGTAGGCTCCATGGGGGTGTCGATTGGGGTTTGCGAGTCCGGGGGGGTTGTCGGTTCGACGGGTGTTAAGTCGCTGGACGGCGTGGTTTCCTCGGGGGTCAGTTGCTGGGGGGTGTTGGGTGGTGACCTGGGTCGGAGCTGGTCTGCGTGTCTGCGCTGAACTAGTCCTGCCCCAGTGTCCACCGTGTAGGATAAAGGTCCTGTTTGATCCAGGATTACTCCTTGGACCCATTTGTCCCTTCCCCCGTAGTCCCTGGCCCAGATATTTTGTCCTAGTGAGAAGGTTTTTGGTTGGGCATTGGGGGCTAATTCGGCTGCTGGTCTATCTGGATGGAGTCTGTCTAACCTGGTCACCAGGCGGCGGCCCCAACGTAGTTCTGCAGGGCTCTTTCCGGTGGAGGGGCAGGGCGTAGCGTGGTGGGCCAGGAGGAATTGTGCCAGGCGACGGTGCCAATTCCCCGTGATGATTCTTTTGAGGGCATCTTTGGTGGCCCTCACCATAACCTCCACAAGGCCGTTGGATGATGGGTGGAAGGGAGCCGACGTCGAGTGCCTAATACAATTGCTCCTCGTTGAAGATCTGAAAGTCATGAGAAGTAAATTGAGGGCCATTGTCTGATATTATGACGTCGGGGAGGCCGTGTGTTGCGAAGATTCCCCTGAGGGCTTGGATGTTAGCGGAGGTTGTCATGCTGTGAACCGGGAGAACCTCCAGCCACTTGGAATAACTGTCCACGACTATGAGGAAAACCTGCCCTTGGAAAGGTCCGGCGAAATCAATGTGGATGCGGGACCAGGGATTTTTTGTGAGTTCCCATTTGTGAATTGGGGTCCTGGGTTGAAGCGGGCGGGATTGCTGGCACAAATAGCAGCCAGCAATGTACTTTTCTATGTCTTGGTCGATGCCAGGCCACCAAACGTAGCTGCGGGCCAAGGCTTTTGTTTTTACGATGTCAGGGTGGCCCTCGTGTAACGTATGCAGGACCTTGGGTCTGTGCCTGGGTGGCACGATTACCCTACACCCCCAGAGTATGCAACCAAGGTGAGAGGTTAGTTCGTTTTGTCTGGAGAAGTATGGCTGGAATTCCTTGCCTGGGCAGGAGGATTGCCAGCCTGTGTGTACCCATGCTAACACTCTGCTAAGTGTTTTGTCTTGGGATGTTGCAGCAGCGATATCGTTCGCTGTCAGTGGGCATTCCAGGAGTTCCAGAATGGCCAAGATGTTGCTCGCTGGGGCAGGGTCTGGTTCCACGTGGGGTAGGGGCAGCCTGCTGAGGCCGTCAGCGTGACACATTTGGTGTCCCGGCTTGTATATTAGCTGATAGGAATATGCTGCGAGGAACGTTGTCCAGCGCAGCATCCTGGGGGACAAAATTTGGGGGGTTTGGCGGTCCCAGGTGAACAATCCTAACAGTGGCTTGTGGTCTGTGTAAATCACGAAGGGGCGGCCATAAAGGTAGTCGTGAAATTTTTTTATTCCCGCCACTATTGCCAGGGCTTCCTTATCTATCTGGGCGTAATTTCTTTCTTTGGTCCTACCTGCCGGAATTTCCTCAAGCTCGTGGAGGGTTTCCCGGTTCAGGCTGCGACACGCGGAGCGAATGTGCCCGGTCTTTCCACATCCGTGGCATTTTGCGTTTCTGAAACGGCATGTAGCTCTGGCATGAGCCCCGCCGCAGCTGGCACACTTTGGCTTGGGGCCGGTGGAGGTGGGTCTTTGGCCTGGACCGGCCGGTTTGAATGGCCTGCGGTTCCTTCCATGGTCGGCGCTCATTTTGTTGAAGCGGGACATGATGTCGTCGACGCCGGTGTAGGCCTCCGGTTGCTCGTTGTCCGGTTCCCAGGCGTGGTGGACTGACCCGGCCGGGCTGCCTCTGAACACAGGGGAGCCCTCACGGTGGCTGTCTTCGTAGGCTATGATCTCTAATGTGAGTTCAGCGAGGTCCATCGTGGGCCTGGCTACCAATTTCCGCTGGAGCCGCTCGTTAGAGAGACTGGCGATCACCTGGTCTCTGATGCGGTCTTCCAGGTCGGGAAATTGGCACCTGCGGGTGGCGTGATGTACCCCAGCAATGAAGGCTGTGGACGTTTCACCAGGTTGCTGGCGGTGGCGGGTGAAGTGGAGGCGCCAATACAGCTCAGACCGACGGGGCATGAAGTGCTTGCTGAGGCGGTCGGTCAACACAGCGTATGGGACGGTCACGACGGGGTCTGGACTGCAGAGCCCTACAGTGATGTCATAGACGGCGGGCCCACTGAGACACAGAAGGGCTGCAGCTTTGTGGCGGTCCTCCGTTATCTTGTTGACAACGAGGTAGCCTTCAACTTGCCCCCAGTGCGACTCCCATCCCTCGGGATGGCGGACGTCGAATTCTCTGACGTGACCCAAATTTGCCATGGTCTGGGTCCACAGTACTGTTCAAGCTGCAGAAGGGTTCCTTTGCCCTCAAAGTGGCTTCAGCAGTGACTTGTCAGCGAGAGGGATCGGAACTCCTTCGCGGTGTGACTTAGCTCAGCAGGCAGCTCTGTAGTACCGGGATCCCATCCTCGTCGCCAGGTGAAATGTCTTTACAAAGACAAGAGCGAGACCATAGGCAAAGGTTCACAAGTTTATTCGGTTCAGCTCCGGGCAGCTGATTGTCAACACAAACCCGGCTTTTATAGAAAAACTGTCAAACGTTTTAACCAATCAATAACTAGTGTTTTTCCCGCCGCTAGGGCGGCGACCAATCAACGGCGGCCGTCTGACAGCTTGGCGGCTGCTAGGGGAATTCCCTCAGCTGAGCGATGGGCTCGGCTGGAGGACCAGATTGAGGACCGCCGTTTGACAGCTCCGGCGGCTGTCAAAACCGGCGCGTGCGCATTAGTTGTTCTTTTGACAGCTGTCAACTCTAATGGCTGCCGATGGGCTTGTGCGCCTGCGTTGTTTCTTCCGGCAGCCTTTTGACAGCCTTCCTTTGGATGTTTGCCGGCTCCGGGAGCTTTAGTATATATCAGTTTCCAATTCTAGGGGCCGGTGCTCATCTCTGTTTCAAAGCCGAAGAGCCAGCGTTTGTCCGAGGATTTCTCTGTGGTCATGTGGTCGGCATGACTAGACGCCAAAGGCGCACGGAACACTGTTACCTTCCCACCATAGTGGTCCCTATTTTTCTACTTGCATTTTTACGTGCTTTCGAACTGCTAGGTTGGCAGAAGCTGGGACGAGTAACAGGCGCTCACTCTGTTACGCAGCACTCGGGATTTGACCCGCCAAACTGCCGATCTTCTGATCAACAAGCTCAGCTTTCTAAGCCACTGAGCCACCACGTCCTGTCCGAAGAGCTGTACTGACTGTCAATTGCTTCTGAATGCCATTAGAGCAGGGGTCGCCAACCTTGGCAACTTTAAGACTTATGGACTTCAATTCCCAAAATTTCTCAGCCAGCAAAGCTGACTGAGGAATTCTAGAAGTTGAAGTCCACAAGTCTTAATGTTACCAAGATTGGAGACTACTGCATTAGAGAGCCAATTTGACCTAGTGGTTAAGGCACCACTCTAAAAACCAGATGACCATGAGTTCTAGTCCTGCTTTAGGCATGAAAGTTGGCTGGGTGACTTTGCACCAGTCATTCTCTTTCAGCCCAATTTACCTCAGAGAATGGCTATTGTGAGGAAAATGAGAAAAGGAAGCAGTATTATGCAAGTTCACCACCTGAGTTATTTGTACAAATAAATGTGGGATATAGTACATAAAATAAACAAATTAAATAAGCTTTTCTCCCCTTTCTTCAAAATATCATTCCCCATGATATAAGCTTAGCCCTAATTCCTTCATGAAGTATTTTTGAATGAGAAAACATTAATTGCAAAATTCTAGATATGTCCTCTTCTATCATGCCAGATGGAAGATCAGGATCAGACTGCTACAGACATTCACATGGACAGGCCTTAAACAAATGAGGGGGTTTATTCTAACCATTAAGGAACTTGTACAAATATAATACCATATTTCCCCAAAAATAAGACCCAGTCTTTTATTTGTTTTGCCTTCCAACGAGGCACTAGGTCTTATTTTAGGGGGATGCCTTACCCGCTTACCTCAGGACTGCCTGAGGCATGCTCCGACACCTTTCCCGCCTCTGCCTGACTTCTTCTGTGGCTGCTTGTAGTAGAATGCCATGTGGCACATTGCGCTGGTATCACTAGTCATGGCAGGATGCCATGTGGCACATCATGCTGGTATTGCTGCTTGCAGCAGGAGGCCACGTGGCATGTTGTGTCAGTGCTGCCACTTGCGGCAGCATGCCACATGGCATGTTGTGCCATAACCAGTGTGACACACTACGTGGCATCCTGCCATATGCAGCAGCACTGACACAATGCGCCAGTTGGCCTCCTGTCACAAGCGGTTGCCAGCAACCAGAAGAAGTAGGCCAGCAGCCACACAGGCTATTGCTGGATAGGTTTGCTGCTGGTGCCACCGCCATGAGGCAGGTGTCAGGGCATGGGAGGCCTGGCTGCAGAGGCCCTGAGGTAAGCAGGTATGAAGTACATGGCGCAACTCCACCACCAACCCTCACCCTAGCTTGATTTTTATATGTGCGCCTCGCCCCATCTTGTACAACCAAATGGTGGGATGGAGTTGGCGGGGTCTTAACTAGGGCTTATTTTTGGGGTAGGGCTTATTTTTGGGAAAACACGGTATACACAACTGAGTTAATATATATCAGTGAAAATATAATTTACAAAGCCTAGTAATTGCATGTAAGTACAAACATACATACCTTAATCCTCAACCTCTCAACTCTCTTTCCCTCACTTTTCATTTGTGCTGTGATTTTAGATAAGTCACAATAAATGTTCTATCTATAAAATGGGGAGAAAAGGTTAACATTTTCCCTGACCTTTAACAAATCTTTTGATGTGCTATTTTTCACTGTAGTAAAAAAAAAATTGGGCAGCTATATAAATTTGATAAATAAATTTATGATTACTGTGGCAACTTAATGGACTTCTATGGCAAGGTTGTCATTATTGTGAAGGATGGAGCATCAGATAGTCACAAACCACTGAAAAGTGTTGAACTAAATGAACTCCATAAACAGCCCTTTTCATACTACACAGCTCACTACCAGGGTTAGAATGATGGCACTATGTGTTCAGGCACTTATCATGCATATAGGCCAGAATTTGGGAGGAAGGCCATGCTTGGGAAGATAATACAGGTAGTCCTTGACGTACAACAGTTGATTTATTTATTTATTTATTTATTTTATTACATTTATATACCGCCCTTTCCCGGAGGACTCAGGGCGGTTTACAGGGTAATTAAAAACCAAAAATACAAAAGTTAAAAACCAAGTTTAAAAAAGATTAAATTTATCCCTGTATAAATAAAACCCCAATTAAAATAAATTAATCCTCAGCCTGGGCCAGAGAGCTCGAAGAGCCAGGTCTTCAGGCCCCGGCGGAATGAACGGAGGTCGGGGGCAGTCCTCAGCTCCACTGGCAGCTGGTTCCAAAGGGCAGGCGCCCCCACTGAGAAGGCCCTATCCCTGGGTGTTACCCGCCGGCAATCTCTTACCGGTGGGACCCTGAGAAGACCCTCCCTGTGGGAGCGAACTGGACGAAGGGAGTTTGATGCCGGCAGCAGGTGTTCCCTCAGATATCCCGGACCCAAGCCATGTAGGGCTTTATAGGTCATCACCAGCACCTTGAATTTCCTCTTCACGTGATCAAAATTAGGATGCTTGGCAACTGGCTCAGATTTATGACCGTTGCTGTGTCCCAAGGTCATGTGTTCCCCTTTTGCAACTTTCCGACAAGCAAAGTCGATGGGGAAGCAATGATTCACTTAAGAACTGTGGGAAGAAAAGTCATAAAATGGGGCAAAACTCACTTAACAAATGTCTCACTTAGCAACAGAAATGTTGGGCCCAGTTGTGGTCATAAATATTAACCTGTATCAGCTCACTTTTAATCATGTTAAATCCATTTAACCAGCTTATATCTCAAAATGCTTTTTCAAAAGACAACTGGTCTTTGTTTTTTTCAAAACAAAATCCACTTGCCTTTTGAAAAAAACACTTTTGGGGCAACCATGACCTGGATGACTGAGAAGACACTTAACCAGCTTATGCTACACTTATTCAATTGGACAGCATATCAGGGAACTGCCATTAATTTTGACCCTTAGCTAGAGCACCAGTAGAGCAGCAATAGCCATAAAAGCCATAAAAAGGGGGATCCCATGCTCTTGGTTTAAAAAACAAACAAACTTTGTCTTGCCTAATTTTATCCTTGACTCTCAAACAGTGTTGCAGTGATTAGTGGATATTAGGCAGTTAACTGAATCAAGTCGCCATATGGAAGCAGATAATGTTTTAATGTTCACACATTAGTTGGTTTATTTATTTATTTATTTATTTATTTATTTATTTATTTATTTATTTATTTGCTACCCAAGCACCTTTCACAAGATGAAAGAGAAATAAATACAATATATTGGGTCTCAGAAGATGGCAGCATCGTATTTGGGTCTGGAAACTAAGTACAATTGGGTCTGGTTTGACTGGAGACTGCCAAAGTGTATCAGGACTGCCTGTTGTAATAGCAAGTGAAAACAATTCCAGAAGAAGAATATGGCGAGGCACTTCTGTGGAACATGTTTCAATGAGTAATGATATTAGAACATGACAGACTTTCATGAAAAATGGTCACCACTATAAGGCACTTGGCATCAGGGTTTTCTATGGCATAATTGGCATTTTTAACTCAAGGCTACCCTCATCCCTAAGTGAATATCCATTTGCAAAAAAAAGAAAAAGTAACCATGTATGGCCTATCCCAGGACCCTAGAACGTTGGGTTGCAGAAATGGGATATCTACTAAAAGGTTAACAGATACTTGTTGTTGTCTACTGGTCTTTTGGATTTTGGCAGCTCAGATTTGGTTGCCATAGTCCTGAGCTTGAATCCTCTTGAAACCTAGCCATTTGGAAGAACTAGTCTATGGACCTTTATTATAAAGAGTGAAAAGGCTTTGGCTGTACTAGTGAGACTACAGAATTACTACCCAGATATTTCCTTGGGTCTGGATAGGGATGGCTTTGGTTGTTTGTTGCCTTGTCTCCTTTTATAGGCCAGAAAAAAGATACTGGATGGACTATAAATTAAAATAGCTACACACACACACACACACACACCATTCCATAAATCTCTTGTTTTCACAATACAAAAACTTTAAAAGTCATGCTAGTAAAATATTCATTGATCTTCATGCATTATGAGGATATTCAGTTAGACAGCCAGAAAGGAAAAAGAACGGGAAGCTTACTTTTTCTTAGACTGGTTGCTGATAATTTCCTTGTCTTTGATTTAGTGATATAGTCTTTGGTGTCCCTGAGCTTTTCAGGGTATTAAAGGCCAAGTCATTGACCCAGGAAGGTTACAATTGAAAGCATCACCAATATGTGGCATGCTAATGGAACAAGAGGATAGAATTCTTCTTTATTTTGATGAACAATACCCAGAGGATGGCCTAAAAAGATCCCATAGCTTCTATCTTGCTTTTCCACTGTAATGGTAAGAGTCAGAAATTTGCACAATATATTGATGATTTTTTAGAAGGGCACAACACCACAAAGATACTCCTGTCCTAACTGGTTTAAAAGGAGCTACTCCTCTCATTATACAAATCAGGACTGGGTTGTATTCCAAACCATCAGAATTTCACCTGAATAAAAATAGTCACCTAATTCATAAAAAAACCAAACCTGAATAAAAACCTAAAATTTTCAACATTCTTGACATTCTTGCAGCCCGCAAGAGTAACCAAAACTGACTAACACTAGCATCTTGGAGGGAAATTTAGTACCTGCTTGAAACAACCTTACCCTAGATAGGCTACAGAACCACAGAAAAGCTCACGAAAGTGGCAGAGTAGATAGTAATCAGGGCAAAGAAGTCTCCTCTGTTATCTCTCCCTAATAGTCTTTCTGAGGTATAGCTTTTCTAAGGCTTAACCAGGCAGCTTAAACTGAATTAAGCAGGTAGGAATCTCTGGAAGATTTGTACTTATTCCCCAGTGCTGAATAATTAATTCCTTTGTTTAACCATATTTTGAATCCATCTACATCTAATAGCCATTTCGTGCTGTTTTTCCAAACTGCTCCTGAGGTCAAAGGCTTCAAGTCTGATTGTAGGACTCAGTGGACAGCTATTCTGCACTGCTTAGTTCTAAGATTCATTTGGGATTCGTGGGACTCACTTTCTTTTACTTCTGACCCTTCTCCCTGGTACTTCCCTCTACTTTAAAATTGCAACAACCACAATTCCATACTCTTTTTTTGTTCTTGTACCTGCCACTCCAAACTATTAAGTTGTACCCACAGAGTGGACTTCAGATTTGCATAGTCCTTTCAGCCCAATTCTTGTGGGAACTGAACTGTTCTAGAAAAGAGCAGGAAGAAACTTCAAGTTTGCAGGCATTCTTATACTTGGGCAGCTCTAAGCACTGGGCCTGTTGTCTGACTTTTAGGATATCCAAATTTTTCAATCTTGAAACTCAATGATTTGTCTCCTGGTAGACAAGCAAGGAGCTTTAGGTGTTGTGATTCAGGGTCAGCCTGTGGGTTTGGCAGTTGGGTCTGACGATTCAGAGGAGGAAGGGGGTGTTGGAGAGGTTGCTGAGGGTGTTGGAGAGCTTGCTGATGAGAGCCCTCAGCCAGGCCCCTCCCACCTGGTTACGACGCAGACCCAGCTGTGTGAGCCTGACATCGTGGATGAAGATGACCCACAGCTGGCCCTGTTCAAGGACGCCCGATGCAGGAGGCAGTCAATCAGGAGTAAACAGAGGAAGGCAATGGGGCACCTTGGAAGGAGGCAGAGAAAAGCCATGCCCTGAACTGTTTAAAAGGGGAATGCGTGGGAGGGCTGGTTTGCTGAAGGCAACCGCTTGAAAAGCTCCTGTTTCTTGGTTCGTGTCTTGTTTTTGCTCTGTTTGCTTTTGTGTCCATAAATTTGGCAAGCTTAGTTCCAGCCTCTTGCCTTCTTGTAAAGGGGTTGTCCCTGCCTTATCTGCAGGGCTGGTAGTAGGCTGGTACAGAACATTAGGTAATTTGCTGATGTTTTCTAAAAGTAGGTACAATTCCTCACTTACTTTTCGTGTCACTTGCCCATTTCCATGTTTATTGTTTTTCTTTGGACTAACTGTCAATCCAATAAAAGCTTGCCTTTAGTGCTCTGAAGTCTGTTCTTGACTAGTGTTGTGCAGATTCAGTCTCCCCACTGCTCTGGAATCTGTATGAGATCATGAACTTAGCACTTATATGCAGCATCTTAATTCAGTGGCACCTTCTCTCAGGTCACCCACAAGACAACCCAGAGTTTTGCAGAGCCCTACTATTGCCCTATATTTCTCAGGGGGTAGAGCTTAAATATTTCTAACATCTACATCACATTTCCCATCATCACTTGTATCTGCTGTGGTTTCCATGGGACTAGAAAGCATTCACAGTCGAGCCAGAAGTGATGGCTTCCATCAGACCAAGACCTAGAACTGAGAAATGAATAAAATCAAGGTGGCATGTGACCATCATGAAATCTCAAATATGCAATGATCAATGGAAATCCGTTGCTTTTTCTTTTCTCTAAAAAGGGGAAATATATCCACACTGCTTTCATTTCTTCTCCTAGCTCCTGATGCCTTTATGTTCTCTGGCTTCCATGGTGCAGCTTGCTCTGTTGGACCTCACATGATTTTTGTGGAACTGAAACTCTAAAAAAACTGAAGATCTCACCCTTTATTTCCTGTCCTCTACCTCTTCCTTATGCAGTAACTTGTCACTCCTCACCACTGTTCTTTCTTGCTCTGTCATCATTAGGGACAGTTCTCCTGGTTCAATATTTGTCAATCATTCTTCCTTTCTGCAAGAGGCTGTAGAAAACATAAAACTTGCAAAGTAAATCTTTGCCTTGAGCTAATTTACCCAGGGCATAATCACCATGCATTTGCCATGTCTCTGCAAAGTGCTATGCTTAATTTATATACGTTTATTGTGGGTTCACCTGCATGCAAATGAAAACACAAGCAGTGATTCAGGTAATAAACCATGGTTCAGCATTGAAAGCCATCCTTGGCCATTCTGTGGCAGTGGGCTGTCTGGATTGTACTGACTGAATTTGTATTCAGGAAGTTCAGGCTATTCTTTTAGAATGAAAGCTATTTCATAAAATCTCAGGTTCCCTTTGCCCAAAGGCAAGATATACATTTCATTGAGACTGATCTTCCAGAGTGGACAGAATAACCTGCAGCTATACAATACCAGCTTTGGTGTGATCCTCCTAATTGTCAAAGTGTCTCTAATGCAGGATAAGAATCTAGTTGACACTCCACTCAGATGTGGACTAAAAGGATGTCCTATATAATAGATCTATCTGTTTAAAGATAGGATTGCTATACTTTCAGATAGAACAAAATTGTTGCTTCCATATTTCTTTAGATCTAGATTAGGGGTCTCTAAACTGGCAACTTTAAGACGTGTGGACTTCAACTCCCAGAATTCCTCAGCCAGCCAGTTGCCAAGTTTGGAGACCCCTGATCTAGACACATGTTGACATCTGGAAGCATGCCTTCTAATGCTCTATGTTCTGTTTAAAAGGAGAAAAACTTTTATTGTTACTTGTGAGGATAAATGTACAGGAAAGACATTGGTTGACCAATTATAATATGTTGAACTATAATACAGAACATTACTTCTCCTAAAGTAGGAGTGCTAAATAAGAATAATAATAATGTTTCATATAATTAACATTTAACTAGAAGAATGAAATAAAACAGGAGTTCCAAGTCTTGAGGACTGATAGGAGTATTTATTGATTTTCTTTTACAAATATTTATATAATGCCTTCTTTCAGAAGACTCAAGGTGGGTTTACATTATGTCAAATTAAGACAAAATTAATTAATAATAAACATAATCAAACCCCATAAAAATCAAGCCCAGGTCCATGACTTGCACAAATAAACCATCAGAATAAGATAATTTTAGCTGCTTTCAGGGTTCCTCATACCTCAGGAGTTACAGGTTCTTCAGGAAATAAGACTAGAAGTCTTGGAATTTATTTACTAAATTTATATGGCTGCCCAAGGAAATTGCATAACCTTCCCCAATCCATCCATAACCCTCCCTAATTAACAAACAAACAAACAAAAAACTCAAGACAAGACAAGTAAGGTTCCTTCATTAAAAATCTGAGATCATGCTCTATGCAAATACATGTTAGAATGCCCCTAACATCCTGGCCTCACAATCTTCCATGTAACTGAATGTATGGATAGTTTGGGTGAAATGAAGGGAAGAAATTAGATAATAGAGTCAAGAGCCCCGAATGGCTTAATGGTCAGAAAAATAAACTTAGGAAGGATTCGCCCTAATGAATCAAGCAGCTAAAAGTAGCGGTGGGAAGTTTTGTATTTTCAGACTTGCAAGATTGACGTTGGCCCTCCCAGTAACATGACTAGATGAATTAAATCTACATTATTATAAGACTACATTAACAGATTCTCAAAAGTCTAAAACTACAAAACTAGACCAAAAATATTTGGGACCTCACATGAAAGAGAAATACATCAAGCCAACTAACGAGAGCCTTGGTGGAGCAGTGGGCTAGTGCCTCCTTAAGTAACACCAACTGCCTGCAATTAGTGCAGGTTCGCATCCCACCAGGCTCAAGGTTGACTCAGCCTTCCATCCTTCCGAGGTAGGTAAAATGAGGACCCAGATTGTTGGGGGCAATTAAGCTGACTTTGTAATAATGCCGCTTGGGGGGGTGTGTGAAAGCCTTAACAAGCAGGCATAGACATAGAATGAAGGCTACTGCTAAGCTTGTAAGCCGCCCTGAGTCTTCGGAGAAGGGCGGGATATAAATGTAATAAAAATAAAATAAAATAAAATAAAATAATAGCAATCCCCATTAAAGGCTGGTTAAAGTGAGTTGGGATGAAGCAGAAGTTCTCCTATGCTTACGAGAGAGCAAGTCCACCTCAGGAGCCACCGATAAATCTGAAAATCTCTGTGGATATAGACCTGTACAAGTACCAGTTCTACCAACAGAACTATTGCAAAGGTAGGACATAGAGTTGCCTTCATGCTTTGCGTTCTAAAGTCAACAGTGACTTAAATGAAAAAGTCTGAGCTGATGCATGAACTGTTCTTGCAATTAATTTCAATGCAAAGGGGAAAAAAAATCTACAGCAAAACAACAACAACCAACCACCCCCCCCCTCAAAGAACATAAGAGAAAAACTAAAACCACTTTTAACCCAGACCCCAATGACCCAACAGGCCTCCAGAAATGGCAGACCATCCTTCAGAATGGCAAATTTAGGACTCCTCTGCTTTAAAAACTGAAACCAAATGACATTGCTCAACCAGCAACCTCTAATAATTTAGAGATAATACTTTCTGTGCCAGTTGTTGAATTTGCAGCTTGCACACTAGCTGCTGCTTCTTCTTCCTCTCCTCTTGTTTGGTTCATGACAGTGAATGCAGGGCATACATTTTTGTGAATCAACAAAAGAATATGCAACTGACTGCTCTTTAGAAGGCCAGATCCTGAAGTTGAAACTCAAATACTTTGGCCACCTAATGAGAAGGAAGGACTCACTGGAGAAGAGCCTAATGCTGGGAAAGATCGAGGGCAATAGAAGAAGGGGACGACAGAGAATGAGGTGGCTGGATGGAGTCACTGAAGCAGTAGGCGTGAGCTTAAATGGACTCCAGAAGATGGTAGAGGACAGGAAAGCCTGGAGGAACATTGTCCATAGGGTCGCGATGGGTCGGACACGACTTCGCAACTAAGAACAACAATTCTAGCTATATTCTAGCTAAGCTTTAGAATGACATAAACTATGGTTATTGCACAGCACAAGGTATCCTGCTTTTCCATTCTAGCTGGGAAGCAGATAATAGTTTGCAATATCCTGGGTTTTCACTTGAGGTTCCTACCAACAGAAAATGGGAAATGGAATTGGAATATGTGTGATAAGGAAGGAGAATAGAAGGAACGTACATCCTCCGAGAACTTTAGCATAGCCAAGCCAGACTACTAAATCAGTCTGACTCACCTTGACCTTTTGAAAATCTCAGTAAAAGTGCCAGTTTTTCTATTATCTCCTGGATTCTTTCATATTCGTTCTTTGCCAGCATTTTCTTCCTACACTTAAGATGGTTCTATTCTAGCTGCCTTTGATATCATCTAGTCACCCCCACCTTTTTTTTCAGAGAAGAGCTTGCATATAATCAGGGTGAACTTCTAAACTCTGTATTTTTTCCAGTGAACTCATTTTTATGGACCAGAATTTGAAATGCTGTAAACAGCTTTATGTTGGCTAGAGAAATGGCTTAAATAGCCTGCTTGGGGGAAAAAATCTATAATCATAGCTTGCTAAAACATGTAATACAATCCAAACACCTTTTTCAGCATGGAAAAGGTTGTTGAATCAATTTATCTGACCCATCTCAAACATTGAGCACTTTAATTCATGCCTTTCTAGCTTCTGTTCATTATTTCAGTTGGACATAATATTAGTCATTTCCTAGCCAGGACTGTTAAAGAGAATTAACTGGGCACTATTCAGCAGCTGTTCCCTTTTGCCTCAATAACAGATATAAATAATTCCTAGATTTATTTAGTCCTTCTCTTATTAGCATTCAAGAAACAAATGAGAATGGCACTTTCTTTAAAATTAGTTACTCCATTTCTGCTTCTCCTCCAATACGGTGAGAATTATGTGCCAGCACTAAATTTCCTAATGATTTTGGCTTATTTTATAAGAAAGAAATACAGCTGAAAGCATCTTTTTATTGGCACTAAATAATATATAGGCAAATACAGGCAGTCCTTCACTTACAACAGTTCGTTTAGCAACCGTTCAAAGTTACAACGGCACTGAAAAATGTGACTTGTGACCGCTTTTCGCTGTTATGACTTTTGCAGCATCGACATGATCATGTGATCAAAATTCAGAGGCTTGGCAACTGTTTCATATTTATGACCTTTGCTGTGTCCCAAGGTCACATAATCACCTTTTGCAACCTTCTGACAAGCAAAATCAATGGGGAAGCCAGATTCACTTAACAACCAGGTTACTAATTTATCAGCTGCAGTGATTCACCTGACACCTGTGGCAAGAAATGGGGCATTTAACAAATGTCTCACTTAACCACAGAAATTTGAGGCTCAATTGTGATCGTAAGTCAAGGACTACTTATATACGAGGGCAATTCAGAAACAACGCCCCATTTGGTTATCAATGACAGACACTCACAGATACAGAACTTTTATTATACACATTAGAAAACTACAACATTACATTACTTTTCGACATCGCCATTCAAACCGAAGCAAGCTTTTTTGTTCCTTTTTTCTCCTCT
The DNA here is from genome assembly GCF_947247035.1 of Vipera ursinii. Taxonomy (NCBI): domain Eukaryota; kingdom Metazoa; phylum Chordata; class Lepidosauria; order Squamata; family Viperidae; genus Vipera; species Vipera ursinii. The sequence continues at coordinate 229,627,861 of NC_139513.1, forward strand.
TACGATGGAAGTCTATCAAGAAATGTACGCCAGAAATGTTTCAGTGAGTGTGAGAGAGAAAGAGAGAGATTATGCCCTTAAATATGTTAACGGCTGAATCTCTTTAAAATCATGGATGAAAAAATGTTTACAGGTAGTCCTCGACTTACAACAGTTAAAGTTACAAGGGCACTGAAACAAGTGACTTATGACCATTTTTCACAGTTACGACCTTTGCAGCAGCAGCCCCATGATCATGTGATCAAAATGCAGAGGCTTGGCCACTGGTTTGTACTTATGACCGTTGCTGTGTCCTAAAATCATGAGATCACCTTTTGCGACCTTTTGACAAGCAAAGTCAATGGGGAATCCAGATATGCTTATCAACCAGGTTACTAACTTACCAACTGCAGTGATTCACTTAAGAACTATGGCAAGAAAAGTTGTGATATGAGGCAAAAGTCACTTAACAAGTGTCTCACTTAACAACAGAAATCTTGGGCTCAATTGTGGTCATAAGTTGAGGACTATCTATATAGAAAAAAGAATTGCAAAATTTCTTTCCTTCTTCTTCAGGCTTCCTTATCCCTTCATCACACACCCTAAGTTTTTTTTAAAGTGTTTGTATATTTTCTTGTCTTGTCTAGTGCAAATTGGAGAGGGCACATGCCGAAAGCCAGGTGACCTGCTTCACAGACATCCTTGCTGCATTTTTCTATCTGCCTGCTGAAATTCACTGGCTGAATTTACCTATCATTTCTTACCACAATGTGACTTATACACATGGCATGGCATGCAAACAAAGTCATCATAATTGCAAACTAGGTTTTAGGTCTTTGCACTGTATGTGAACCAGGAAAACATCTAAGCCAGGTCATGCATTTGTGATGAAAACACATTATATGAGGGCAATTTGGAAATAAACTTCCTTTTAGTTATCAACAACAGACACTCAAAGATACAGAACTTTTATTATACACATTAGAAAACTACAATATTACATTACTTTTTGACATAACCGCCATTCAAATTGAGGCAGTTGTCATAACGTCATACAAGGTTTGACATTCCTTAGTAGTAGTCGCTCAGCACCAAATCTGGGCTATGGGTGTGTGTGATCAAAAACATCCCAACGGAACTTCTTCAAAAGTTCTTGGGTGCATCTAGTGGTGTGTGGGAGAGCATTATTGTAAACGAACACCACACCAGAATTCAGCATGACCAACTCTTGTTATGGATGGCTCATCTGAGTTTTCATAACGTTTGTCGGTAGACTTCTGAATTGATGGTCGAACCACGCTCCATGAACTTCACTAGCAGTACTCCTTTGGCATCTTCACATTTGGCAGGATTTTCTATGGCACCATTTCCGGTGTGGTGTTATGCAAAAATTGATTTTGCCTTTCAATGTCCAACAAGCTAAAGATGGTAAACAAGACCAGGCATCCATATCATGTTTACTAGATTGGCACGACTTTATAACTTCTAATACTCATAATATTTAGTCCTTTAAACTGAAAAAGACGTTGGGTTGTTATGGGAATCTGGAACAAATATGTTTGGGAAATCTTTGAAAACATTATAGTTTCTATCCCTGTCATTTAACTCATGGACATCATACTGCCAAATAAAGCAGTAAAGCAGTTCCTCCTTTAAATTTCATCTCTAGAGCTAGGTACAGTGCCATAGCAATTATTGTAGCATCATAAATATCATTAGGAGGAAAGCTTGAGCTGTCTCTCTTGAATTTTTATTTGAGCTGTTGATTACATCATTTGCTTGACACTCCATTTTTGCTTCTCCAGGGATAAGAAAATGTGTTATTTAAGTAAGCACAAAATGCTCTAGTAAATCAAAACATTTGAATGAGCTTGCTGTTGGGAAGAGAAGCCTTTTTTTAAGCGTGAAACAATTTTTTGTTCTGAAAATAATTGCAATAAAAATAGCCTTCCCAAAAGTCTAGACTGAATTTGATATTCATTGTTTTATAGCAGGGGTGTCAAACTGCCGGCCCATGGACCAGATACATCATGCCAAAAACGCGCCCACCCCAGCTGCGGCAATGAGGAAAAAGTCACGATATGTCACAACACGTCATGTGAAGTGGCGCATTTGACATGCCTGTTCTATAGTACAGGTGTCCCAAACCCCCGGTCCGTGGACTGGTACTGGGCTGCAGCATGCCAGCAACTGGTCCACACAAACAAGTAAAGCCCCATCCATGGGATGTAGGCAGCACACAAAACCATGCACTCTTCGGTCCGCGGAAAAACTTTTCTCTGTGGAACCAGTCTCTGTTGGGGACCTCTGCTATAGTATACAATCAGGAGTGAAAGATCAAGTCCACATGTGAAGGTCCAATTAAACTGATCCAATCATGCCTAACCCTAAAATCTTCTGAACTATAATTACCAACTGCTTGGGATTGGATAAGGATCAACAGAATTCAAGGGAGGTTGGACTTAGTTTGCTTGTGCCTACATAGAGATTCTAGCCTGATGCCTCTTTTAACTCTGCCCCCAGGTTTTGCCTACATGCACATGTACAAACTTTTTGCAAACCTCCTTGATGTAAACAAGTGCATGTTGTTTAAAAATATTTTTTTAAAAAAAATATTGAATTGGCCTGAAATATAAACCTTAGCATTTAAAGCTAACCAGAAAATATTGCTTACATTTTAAGGTATAATGTATATAATACTGTATAATGTAAACTCATACTATTTTACATCAATTGTTAGTTACCTAAAACCAATATAATATAGATGTAATAAGGCAAACAGAAACATTCATAAACTTCTCTTGCAGCTTGGATGAGCCCTGCACTGCCCACAGCTGATCAAAGAAATCTGGCTGTTTGAAACAAAGGACAGTGACAGTCTTGTCCCCAATTCACATACAGAAAATATCCACCTTTGCAATTCACTCTTACTTCCCCTGTGATTATAGTTCTTTCCTGCTGTCTAGGTCAGAGTTAGAGAACACAGAACAAGCTTGTATTCTTTACAAACTAACATTTAGTTCTTGAGACAGCTGTTTCGGTCTATGTTATTTTTTAAGCAATAATTTTATTAAAGTGTACAATATAAAGATAAAAGTCTAATGTAAACTAAGCAAATATAAAACGTAAAAAAGAAAAGTATGAGGAGATGGAAAAATCAAAATTAAAAAAAAATAAAATAAGAACAAGAGATATAAAAAGATATAAAAGACAATTTCCCCCTTCCTCCAAGCAACTTCAGTCAGTTAACACTTTCTCTGATACTTTACTAAAAAAAAAATCTTTTTCCCAAATCTCATTCCCTATTGATAATCAAAATTATAAAAACTCATCATTCAGTCCTGATCAGCAAAAGTCTGTTAAGACTTATAGGAACTAGGAACAAATGTTTTGACCTTAATCATATAAATCCATTTTGTATTCCAATTTATCGCTTTGTCTAAGACATAAATCAAAAGAAAACTCTCCTTATTTATACAAAGATCGTTAAAGCCTTGTTATTCAATCCTGATCAGAAAGAAATTCTATTAATAAATACCAGGAATCAAAAGATATGTACTTTAACCCTGGTTATATGAATTCACTTTATATTCTTTATGTTTTACAAAGCTTGATCTTTAATCCCATTAAATAATATTCTGCAAGTTCACTTCTTTTCATTTTCTCTTTGCCTCCTTTTGGGGACAGCTTTAATAGTTTAATATGTCCCTTTTGAAAATTCAAAATAAGAAGGCTTTTCAAATCATTTTTCTGATTTATGTTTGTATGTCCCCTTTAGTTATTAAGAGATCAGTTGGTTTCAAGTGTAAATCCAATGTGGCATCCTTAAAAGTTAATATGTTTTCCTTTAATTTCTTAAATTTAAACTTTAAACTTACATTTAACTTTTCAACTAGGGTAGAAGTAAACTATCACTATTTCAAATCTCTTCACAGGGAGTCTCCGTGTGGAGCAAATCTGTGGATAATCCTAGTCCTCTCTTTAATGTGGGGAAGAGTTCCAAGGAGTTGATCGATTCATTGACTCTTCCCCCCCCCCCCCCCCCGTGGCCATCAGCTTTGTTTTCGTGGAGCCATCTTCAACCCAAAGCAGTCCAAGATAACTGCTTTGGTTTATGTCATGACTGCAGCTAATAGCTGTAAGAAAGTAAATATCTTTTGGTGATGGCAACCCACAATATTTGATATTGTTTCATGCATATGCTGATGCCATTAGTTATTTCTTTGTGACGGATCATTTATCTCAATATGAACCTATTTGAACATTAAGATCAGATGGAGAGACCTTGTTAAAGTTTTGGGGGCATGCAGGAGAAGTCCTTCTCCTATGCTGAATTGAAACTATGGAATCTATAGATGTTCTGCTTAGCCTTCATTCTTTCTGTTTCCAAGAAAGGCTCTTTGGCTAACCTTACCTAAGCTTTTTCTTTGAGCTGGTTTTAAATTGTTTTTGTGAAAGTTTGAGTGTTCATGCTTCTGTGAACAATCACTTAAACGTGGGTCAGCAGTGTGTGACAGTAACCAAACAAAGCTAATACAATCTGTTGAAGGAAAAGTCTTCATTATGGTTCAGTCTAGGCCGGGAATAAACAACATGGTCACTGCTTTAGAAAAAAGGTTGCAGTTTATTGAAGAGGAGAGCCAAACAGAAAGATGGCTCTGGAAGAAAAGAGAGAGAGCACATTTAGGGAGTGGGTTTTTATATCCTCTGGAGCCTTTTGTTTGGAGTTGTTCCTGTGGCAAGAACTTTGACCTGAGTCTGTGTGCCCTTTGGCATCTGTGGGTTAATCCGATTATGTCCTGTATTAGAGTTTGGGTGGGGTATATAGATTTTAGGTGTCTTTGTCTTCCTAAGCTTCTAGCTGGAGACCTCCAACCTTCCTGGATTATTTACATCTGCATTTCTACAGAGTTGGTTTCTGCTTGGAGGAGGGAGACTTGAGGCTATTAAGAAAACTGGGCATGCTTTTCTGCCTCTAAGATCCTTTGAGAAAATATATTTTTTCTGCCCTTTTTATATTTTCTTCTCTGGTGGGCTGACTTCCCACAAATCTTTGGTTGTACATACAGAAGCATAGAATCAAAATCAGGTGAAGTATGAGCACCATTTTAAAAAGTAAGTAAGGCCACACCTGGAATACTGCATCTAGTTTTGGTCACATTACAAAAAAGATGTTAAGACTTTGGAAAAAGTGCAGAGAAGAGCAACTAAGATGATTAAAAGCCTGGAGACTAAAACATATGAAGAACGGTTGCAGAATTTGGGTTTGGCTAGTCTAGAGAAAAGAAGGACTAGGAGGGAACATGGTAGCAGTATTCCAGTAGTTAAGAGGCTGCTACAAAGAGGAGGGGGTCTATTTATTTTCCAATGCACCAGGGGGAAGGACAAGAAACGATGGATGGAAACTAATTAAGGAGAGAAGCAACCTGGAATTAAGGAGACATTTCCTAACAGTGAGAACAATTAACCAGTGGAACAGCTTCCCTTCAGATGTTGTGGGTGCTTCATCACTGCAGGTTTTTAAGAAGAAACTGGACAATCACTTGTCTGAAATGGTATAGGATCTCCTGCTTGAGCAGGGGTTGGAATAGGTGACTCCCAGCTCTATTCTGATTCTGATTTGTATTGTCAGCCATCTTGAGTAACTTAAGGATAGGAATATGTTGCATACCTGCATAAACAAATGTTTAAAATAACATTTATTTTCTGGGAAAATGCAGAACACATCAGTTCTAACTTCACACTCCCAGTGATGTGTTCACAAGGAAAAATGTTCTCAGTCGATTTTATGGATTAGAATGCACAATTAAAGCAGAAATGAAAGCTAATATATGTACATCTTCCGTAATGTACTTCAAGAACATTAGATTTAATGTCAACATATGCTATTTGCAGCTCCATAGGTTTGAGATTCGTAATTCAATCATTTAGTGGAAAACATCCACACCTTTTGATGGGTAGATTAATACTCTTTCATGGAAGAGAGAGAGAAAGAGGGACAGATGCAAAGGAGGATGCTAAAGAACACTTTCCAGATATTACTATATGCATGGCTAGATGTTATCAGGGAAACACTCGTTATTACTTGCGTCTGGAGTTTAAGACAGATATACCTTTTACGCTGGTTCAAAGATAAGGGAGATGAAGTATAATCAAAGTTGAAATGCCATCTGAAAGCAAGCAGCCACAATAAGTTAAAGAACAATTTTTTCCCCTGCAAAGGCTACTTGTAATGGATGATTGTGTTAGGAGCCCCAGAGTTGTCTCCAGTTAACTCTAATTTATTGTTGCAATCGCTCATGTACTTCAATAGCCTAAAGAGCATTTCCCACAGATCAGTTAATAAGATGTAGCTCAGAGAAAGGCCCACAAATCTGTTTGTTATAGCCTATTTTAGGGAAGCTTTGCTTACGAGGACATGGTGCTGAATTCACAGAAAGGCACCTGAAGGGAGTGCAATCCAGATCTAAGAAGAATACAAGCAGATAATAGGGCAACAGACATGCTCTATTTAGAGACAGTAGAAACATCTGGATATTTTTTAATAAACAGACAAATAAATAAATAAAAGCAAACAAGATGGGGGGATTTAATAAAATTACCTGGAAATCATTACAAACTAACATGAGACCAGTTTCCAAGTCCATTAAAAATGCACACATTTCAAGGTAAAGATCTTGGCAAAAATTCAGTCCTATAGTGGCATGACACATTTGATAGATAGGCAGCCCACAAAACACATACACAAAAACATACACACATCTATTATTCATTAACTCCGATCCAGTAATTTTTATTTGGGGAAAAAAACATGTTAGTGTGGTTTTGATTGCAGGACGTGAGCAACTGTTGTTGGAGGATAGTGATGTCCTTAGGCCTTCTCCTTTCTCCCCTTTGCTGATAAAAGATGCTAATAAATAGGCAGTATTCTAGGTCCTAAAGACAATACGTACGGTCACTCATGCACTCGTCACCTCTCGGATAGATTACTGCAATGGTCTCTACATGGGGCTGCCCTTGAAGGCCACCCAGAGGCTCCAGCTGGTGCAGAATGCAGCCGCGCGGGTAGTGATGGGAGCATCCCGATACTCCCATATTACACCCCTCCTGCGTGAGCTGCATTGGCTACCGGTTGTCTTCCGGGCGAGATTTAAGGTGCTGGTACTTACCTTTAAAGCCCTACGTGGCTTAGGCCCGGGATATCTGCAGAACCGTCTGCTGCCGGGGACGACTTCCCATCACCCAGTGCGCTCACACAAAGAGGGCCTCCTCAGGGTGCCGTCGGCCAGACAATGTCGGCTGGCGACCCCCAGGGGGAGGGCCTTCTCTGTGGGAGCACCAGCCCTTTGGAATCGACTCCCCCTTGAGCTTCAGATGGCCCCGGACCTCCGGTCCTTTCGCCGCGACCTCAAAACTTTCTTTTTCCATCAGGCTGACCTGGATTGATGATGGGTTTTTAAAAGTTTTAATTTTTAACTGTGTAATTAATATTTGGGGCTGTTATTTAATTTTTTCTTAACTCTTGTACTGTTGTTTTTTATTGCTGTTAGCCGCCCTGAGTCCTCTGGGAGATAGGGCGGCATATAAGTCCCATAATAAATAATAAATAAAAAAAAATAAAAAATAGCAAGCCTATATATGTCCACTCCTTCATTTTCTCCTTGTCTGTATTCTTTTTGCTTTATGTGATTTCCTTCTCAGTCTGATCATTTTGGCTAGGGTTTGGAAAACACATGCCCTTGCCTCATCAGGTTCCATCTATGTGGATATTTCTGTGTTTCAGAATTTGCATGAGCTATTTCTATGCAAGCATAGACAGTACAATTGGGACAATAGTCTGTGTTTCCACTCATTAGTCAAAGTGATGTTGTCTGCCAATTCTTGTGCTGTCTCTTGATTGGAGAGATGCTCTCTTTGAAAAGTGGTTCACAAGTTGGCTATCTTTTGTTGGACTCACAACTCCTGATGGCAAGTGGAGGCCATGGCCAGAAAAGCTTTTGTCCAGATTTGGCTGGTGTACCAATTGCATCCTGACCCGGAGTGGGAGGACATTGCAATAGTAATTCATGCTCTCATCAATACTCGTTTGGACTACAGCTGTGTGATCTACCTGGGGCTATCACTGATGACCATCAGAAAGCTGTGGTAGAAAATGCAGTGGTTACTTGTTAGTTGGTGCTCATCATCATGAGTGTATAACACTGATGCTGCAAGCCCTGTACTGTCCAATAAACCTCTGGTGTATAATAAAAAATGTTTGATGTGACCTCTAAAGCTCTAGATGGCTTAATTCCTAGGTACTTTCAGAGATGCCTCTTTGAAACAGAGTCAAAACACCCAAATTACTCTTTCTGGAATAAGATGCTAGCAATTCCCTGTTATTCTTTTCCTTAAACTGAGGAGAACCAGGGTGTGTGATCCAGAAATACTGCTTTTCTATAGTTGCACCTTTTTTCTGTAACTGCTTCCCACCCTGATTGCTTTCTAGAAGGTTGAAAAAATTTGGAAAGTTGACTTCTGGAAGAAGAAATGGCAGACTCAAGATGGCTCCATGAAAAGTAGACTGATTGATTAAAACCTTTAGAAAGTTATGATTGAACTAAGGGTCAAGATATTTGAAATGAGAATTAAGAATTGATTATAAAGAATCGTTCTCTTGGGAAAATACTATTGTTTTGATGTTTTGTAAAAAAAATAAGGTAAGATTTTTACAATTGGACACTAATTGTAACAATTACAATTAAAGGAGAAGACGTAATTTTAACTTACAGTTACAGAGTGAAGCGAAATATTCTAACATTGGTCATAATAGAAAGGTATATTTGAAAAATGGACAGACATTATTTTTAATAGTGTCAACAGAGATATTTTTGCTATATTCTTATTTTTTTTCTTTTCCATTTCTTTTCCTGTTTTTTTCCCTTTTCCCTTTTTCTGCACCTTCTATTTATTCTTTTTATTCTATCTTTTTTAGTTTTCATTAGGTTATACTATACTGTTGTAATTACAATCTCTAATAACATTATAACATGTTTCTGTTTTATATTTTTTTTATTCTGCTGCTACCTTGCACCAAAATAACATGAAATAAAATAAAATCCTCCATGTCTAGTTGAAAATTAGAACCGAAGCAATGTTTTACACTGTAAGAGCAGCCAGGCAATTTACAAGCAGACAGTACAAGCAAAAGAAGGTAGAAATCATACTTTACACTCTCAAAATAATTTAAGTACCTTCCTTTTGTAACTTGTATTTTCCAATTGTTTCTGATGTTCATTTTGATTTAGTACCATTGCAGAGACTCATTTCTGCACATTGTCTCTATATAAAGAAAATATACTGTATGTTTACTGTATTCAAAACATTGCTATAGTAAGAATGAAGGGCATTGCGGATGTTGCTAACTACAAACTTTTTGAGATTGATGGAAGTTCAAACCTTCCCAACCCAGCTTTAAAATATACAGGTAACCTTCACTTACCAACCTCTTGTTCAGTGACTTACAACTGGTCCTCAAAGTTGCAGATATTGATTGATTGATTGATTTGTAAAATTGATTTAGCTGACCATCTTACCACAAGGCAACTCTGGATGGCTTATAGTAAAAAATAAAACTGTATAAACCTAATAGTATAAATACCATACTGTAAAAAAATCCAGATAATTTGAACATTCTTGTAACTCAGCATAATTGGCAACTGGCTCACATTTATGACAGTCACAGCATCCTGTGGTTAAGGATCACCATTTGTGACCTTCACAGCTGGCTCCCAACAAGCAAAGTCAGTGGGGAAGCCAGCAGGAAAACACATGTTGCAGTCCTGTGATGTCATGCTTCTCCCACCATATGCTTTTAAGGGTGTACCTTCCCCACTGCCTTTTCAGTTACTGCTGAATTCCTTAACTTCACCAATTATTTGCTTCTAAGTGTTATGTTTTGAGGATTTTGTAAAACATACAAATATTGAAGGGCACCAATGAAAATATGGAGTAAAAGGGTTGGGGATATGTGCTCTTAAATAGGAAATTCTGAGAGAATTCTGTGCATGGAAGTATACTTAGTTCAAAAATGGTATCTTTCAGTATAGCTTTGAGATGGTTTTATGTGCAGGCACAAATTTGGACTGAGTTGTTCTTGTGACTGCAACTACAGACGTGGCCATGTTAATTGTAATTTTGACAAGAATGGATACACATCTTTATTTTCACTGATATCCTGCAATGTTGGTCTCATGGAGTCATGCAGAACACTCAGATGAATTTAAGTGATGAAAAAGTCCCATTAAAGCATTTGACAATAAAGGTAATCTTAAAAAACCATCTGGGCTAAGAATTTCTTTCCTATGAGAAACACCGGTTTAGTCTTTAGAGCCTTTTGATTTCCTATAGCAAATACTGGGTTAGATGCAACAGCTTGTGATTTCACACCACAAACACTATTTTAAATTGCAGAGCCTTGTGATTTCATGCCATAAATACTAATTTAGCTCACAGAGCCTTGTGATTTCATGAGCGTGGCTTCAGTGGCAAAGATTTGTAATTTCTTACCAGAAACACCAACATTGCTCATGGAGGCTTTTGATTATGCACAATAAACACCGATTTAAATTGCAGAGGCTCGTGACGCTGTTCTAGAACTGCCAGTTTAACTCATACAAACTTTAGATTTCATTCAGTTTCCACTAGGTTAGTGGCAAAGAACTGGTGATCTCATATCAGAAGTATTAATTTCACTCAGAGGCATTTGTCATCACACATCATAAGAACTACCTTTGCTGGAGATGGGAGAGTTCATACAAGAAGCCCTGATTTAAATGGCAGAATTGTTGTTACTGTTGCTGTTACAGGCATGAGCTGAAGTTTCTGAGGCTTATGATTTCATAATAAGCATTCATTTCTAAGTGGCAGGAACTTTTGATTTTGAAACAGAGGGGTCAGGGTATTGTCCACAACTACACAATCAAAACCTTGCCCATTTTGTAACATGTGGTGCATGTGTAATTTATGTAAAATGGTGTGGGGCTTTGACTACACAGCCACAGCTTCTGTTCTGGTATTTTTCACACACACACACACACACACACACACAGACACACACAGACACACAGACACACACACACTACCCCATAGCCACCTCTGATTTTGAAACACCCTTTCAGGCCAATTCAGGCCAGGTAGAAGGGACAAAAGGAAGGCACCATAATTGACCTAATAAGCTATTCATAATTTCAAGTAATTAATAGTAATTTGTGTGTGCCAAAGAATGAAAGGAATGTTACATAACAGCCTTTTTTTTCAGAGTGTTCTCTTTTTCAAAAGTTGAAATATAGCAAGCAACTTTCGTATTTGACTGTTCTTTGGGTGATGCTGGAGAACAACTTCTCCACTGAATTTTGTATAAAAGGGAGTTTTCAAACTCTATACAGAGGCAGCCGTCTGCAATCCATGAAGCCTGTTACTCTTATTGGTTGATATCAGAATGTTCTTATGGTGATGACACATTTATTTAATTATTGGTGTCCCTGCATTGAGAAATGAGAAAACAACTACCTTAACAAACACTCTGAGCCCTCTGCATGTTCAATATGCCATTGGGATGAGACAATGCTTTAATTTGGAGAGCATCATTCATGAGATGTCATCCTGAGACAAAAAAAAAAGTTCACCTTGCTTAATGATATTGGTGAGTCAAATCCCAGATAGAAAAGTTTAATTTTGCTAGCATTGTTTCTGCTATGAACAGGGTGCATATACTGTATATGTTTAGGCATGTTTCTAGGCATCCACATGTTGGAATCTTGTAGACATGCTTCTCTAACTCTGGTCTCTATTAAAGAGTCACTCCTCCCTAAATCAAATGCCTCTATTTATCAGGTACACTCAGTAGATGTGCTTTGTTAAAACAAATATTTTGTTCCTGGCATCTCTGGTAAAGATGACTTGAGAGGTCATTGTTAGAGACCCAGAGATGTCTTGCAGTCCAAGTAGGCATTTGGAGGAACAGCTAAAGAAATACTGTAGATCAACCTCATTTATGGCATCTTCTCAAGAGACAGTTATCAGGGATTTTAGCTTTTTTTTATAACACAGTTTTACAAAACATAACTTTTTACTCTCTGGTGTTAAAATTTCTTCTCCCAATCAATAGTCATAGTTTAGCAACTCCATTGCTTAGAAAAGAATCCCTGGAAAACATATAAAGACCAACAAAAGGGCTGCAATGGCTCGGCAGGAAAGTCTGGGTTCGAGACCCGTGCCACGCAACGGGGGTGAGTTCCCATTCTTGCTGCAGTTCCTGCTGACCTAGCAGTTCAAAAGCATGCAAATGCAAGTAGATAAATAGGTACCAATGAGAAGATAATGGTATTCTGTGCACCTCGGCATATAGGTAATCCTCGAGTAACGAATGTAATGGAGCCTGCCAATGAACACGATCCCTCCCTGCTTTCCCCAATGCATTTGTTAATTGAATGCACAGGTCTTTAAGTGCACATGAGGTATATAAATAAAATTAATAATAATAATAATAATAATAATAATAATAATAATAATAATAATAATAATAATAATAATAATAATTATAATAATCATCATCATCATCATCATCATCATCATCATCATCATCTCAGGGTGGGGAAGACCATGGGGAGCCTATTGATGGAATAGGCCACCTGCATTCAGGACACCCGACCCACTTTGAGAATGCCAGGCAGCCTCAGTGAGTCTGAAGGAGCGCCATCTCACACCTCTGTTCTCTGTGCCCAAAGCTTTTGCAAAGGGGAAGGAGGCTGAAAGAGTTTGAGATCGCACCCTGAAGGCTTTTGTCCCCTTTGCAAAAGCTTTCGGTGTAGAGAATGGAAGCCTTTGGGGGCACAGTCTTGTGCCCCTAGAGGCCTCCGTCCTCCACACCAAAGCCTTTTGCAAAGAGGATGGAAGCCTTCGGGGCACGGCCTTGTGCTCCTGCAGGCCTCCATCATCTGTGCGAAAAGCTTTTTGCAAAGGGGACAGAAGGGTGTGTAAGAAGATAGCCACTTTTCTGCCACATGGCCCTGACCGTGCAGATCTTCTAAAGGTAACTGAGCAATCGGTGACAGGATGGGGAGGAGCTGGTGAGCTAGCATAGCAGGGCCAGTGCCTGTGAGGTGCCTGTGAGGTGGGGGGAATAGGCAGGGGGAATATTGCGATATCTCTGTGGTCAGTTGCAAAGGGGAATGACTGCTGTGGTGCTGCAACCTTCATAACTTCAGGACTGTTCCATGAGTACTTTGGGGGATGGTGTCGTAACTTTGAACTGTCGCTAAGTAAACTGTTGTAACTCGAGAACTACCTGTTTAGTCATGCCAGCCACATGACCACAGAAATGTCTTTGGAGAATGCTGGCTCTCTTAGCTAAGAAACGAAGATGAGCACCACCCTCTAGTGTCAGAAAAACTGGAAGGGGAAACCTTTACCTTTATCTACGGACACACACATCCACATCATGCACAAAGAATCCTTAATAACACCTGCCTCTCACACACTATGCTTTTCTATTAACGAGGCTTTAGGGCAGGGGTGGCCAACTATAGCCCCTCTATGACTTGTGGACTTCAACCGACTCAGAAATTCTGGGAGTTGAAGTCCACAGGTCGTAAAGGGCCAAGGATGCCAATCCCTGATTTAGGCTAAAATCCATTGGTATAAATGGTGGTGGGTGATTGCAAAAAAGGCTGGTTTTTGACGGGCTCTGAGGGCTGGGAAGGAGAGGGTCAGCTTGAAATTCTTCCGTCATGACAAGAAGCTTTTCAAAAAGCCTCCATCAATATCAATGGCCCGCTGCAGCCTTGAGGGATCATGATGAGTGATTTTTCAAGGAGGAATTAACCATGGTGAAGTTGAAAAGTAAGTTCTTGTTTTTCCAGTAGCTGTACCATTCAAAAAATGCCTCTAGGCAGTGACGGACTTTTGAAATAGCCTCCACCGAGCACAATGGAGACTATTTTGCAGCTCTGTAGAGGCAGGAAGAAGTTCTTATTATCTTCAGCTGCTAACTGGGACATGAATTTTTCTCTTTCCTGTAGGAACAGGGGAGGGAAGAATTGTGTGGGAAAGAGCTAAAGACTTGGAAAAATGAAGTTGGTGGGTTTGAAAACTTGGAGGAAGGGTCTGTCCTTCAGACCATTTTAGGTCTGCAGTTCCTCACCCCTATAAAGAACATCTTACTATCTCCCACTGAAGATGACAGGAACCATGAATGAGAATCGTGGGGAGAGAGAGAGGGAGAGAGAGGGAGAGAGAGGGAGAGAGAGGGAGAGGGAGAGAGAGAGAGAGAGAGAGAGAGAGAGAGAGAGAGAGAGAGAGAGAGAGAGAGAGAGAGAGAGAGAGAGAGTTTCCTGTGTCTATCTGGGCTTGTGTTTAAGACTTATTTGTGTTAAGTAGCATCTGGAATAGTGTGTCTATTATTTGTGATTGCAGTTTCTGACTTTTCGTTTTGCAGTCTTTTAATTCCCCATTAATTAATTTATGGCTCCTCAGTTTGCGGTTCTTGACTTCATAATTTGTACTTCAAAAATTGTGATGTGGTGGCTTATTAATTAGCAAATTAACCTTTGTGGTGTGGATTTGAAATACTGAAATAAATTGCTATCTAATATGTGATACATAGCTGGTCATGAACTACAAAATGTCAATTAAATTATTAAAGTATGACTTCAGGACTCACTAGTAGTAATGTGGCTTTGAGTACTGTTTTATTCCTCTTATAGTATGACTGAATGATGAGATAAAATGGGCACTATATTTAAATAGTTATGGATGTAGAAAATGCATCTACTCAGTGCAGAATATTACAAGCAAGTGTGCCAGGTTACAACAACTGCAGGAATAGGGAACAGCTAGTACTGTCCACTCAGTTACTACATTACTGAAATGTTGTCTTCTTATACAGTTATTCCAATCTGACCTGCAATTTCTCCTTGCAAAGTGGTTTGCTTGTGGAAAGCCTCCTTCTCAGGATGGGACATTTGTGAAATTGGAGCTTCTTTGAATGATGTTTCTGACTTGATTTTAATCTTATGAGGTAGTAGATTCTGCCTACTGCCTGGCTTCTTATACTTTCGGATAATAACAAAACCACAGCAAAGGACTTTTCTCGTGATTCACTCTTGAAAGTGACTGGAATGGAATGGAACAAAAAGGCAGGATGGCTACAGACAAAGGAGGAGATGGTTGTGTGATAAAAGACATGACACTCAAACATATCCCTCAGCCAACTCATAACTAAGGTGGATGTCAGGACGCTGCACCCCACCCACAAACATTTCTGAGCAACATTCTACTTTGAAAAAAACAAAAAAAACAAATGACTTACAAATTAATGTTAAGTCATGGTACAATGAGACTGCTTAAAGGGCGTGATTATATTCATATCAGAGGCAGGCAACCTGGTGCCTTCTAGCCTTTCTAGACTTTTGGAGCCAAAGTTCAAAAGATCTCAAGAGTTCCTGCATATCCCTTTGTTGTTAGTTGCGAAGTCGTGTCCGACCCATCGCGACCCTATGGACAATGTTCCTCCAGGCCTTCCTGTCCTCTACCATCTTCTGGAGTCCATCTAGGCTCACGCCTACTGCTTCAGTGACTCCATCCAGCCACCTCATTCTCTGTCGTCCCCTTCTTCTATTGCCCTCAATCTTTCCCAGCATTAGGCTCTTCTCCAGTGAGTCCTTCCTTCTCATTAGGTGGCCAAAGTATTTGAGTTTTAGCTTCAGGATCTGGCCTTCTAAAGAGCAGTCAGGATTGATCTCCTCTAGGACTGACCGGTTTGATCGCCTTGCAGTCCAAGGGACTCGCAGGAGTCTTCTCCAGCACCATAGTTCAAAGGCCTCAATTCTTTTGCGCTCAGCCTTTCTTATGGTCCAACTTTCACTGCCATACATTGCAACTGGGAAGACCATAGACTTGACTATACGCACTTTTGTTGACAGGATGATGTCTCTGCTTTTTAGTGTGCTGTCTAGATTTGCCATGGCTTTCCTCCCCAGGAGCAAGCGTCTTTTAATTTCTTGACTACAGTCCCCATCTGCAGTGATCTTGGAGCCCAGGAAAATAAAATCTGTCACTACCTCCATATCCCTTGTATGGATGCAAATACACACACACACACACACACACACAGACACACACAGACACACACACACACACACACACACAGAGAGAGAGAGAGAGAGAGAGAGAGAGAGAGAGAGAGAGAGAGGACAAGGTATTTAGGACTACTAAATCCAGGCTGCAAAACTATGTATAACCACTAAGCGAGGATGAAGAGAGCGTTTTAAATTACTGTTTGCTGCCATGTAGTGGCCATTTGGATTTCTGTTGCCAGAATTGGTACCCTTTTTGGAGGCAGGGGCGGGGAGTGGGGAAATGCCTTTGAGTCAGCCTTCACCCCTGGCAACTGCCCGAACTAGTCCCTGCAATTTTCACAGCAAGATTTCAGAAGTGGTTTACCATTGCCTATTTTCTAGATCTGAGAGGAAATGGCAGACCCAAACATCAACCTGTTGCTTTTGTGCCTAATGCAGAATTCGAATTCACAGTCTCCCGGAGTCTAGCCTAGTACCTTAACCACTACGCCAAACTGGCTCACTTCTGTGTCTATTGGTAGCCTAGGGATTAATGAAACCAAAGGTTTCTTTCTCCCAGTTTACTAGTTTCTTTGAAATGAGTCTCCTCTGATCTATCCCTAATTGGGACTTTGGTCTCTCAAAATAAACTCCTAATGTTACACAAGTATTAGATGAGCAAGGGACTGTTAAGAAAACCCAACATGCGTGGTGGGCAGGAACCATCAAGTTGTTCAAAGGAATAAGAAGCCTCTCCTTCATTTCCTATATTTTAGGTTGCCTCTGCTTGAAATAGTAACCTTCATTGGAATGTGCAATGAAGTGCTGGGAGGCAAACACGCCTCTGATAGTTAGGCGATGAAGGGAGTTGTCTCCTCACAGGCAGCATTTGAACGTTGGGTTTGCACTAATGGGAAAAAGGGCTTTTTCTGTGGGAGTATTACTGCTGTTGCCAAAAGTACTAATTACTCAGATATACAAGAGTTAGGAATCCACACCCTCAATTATTGTATTGCATGAAGTAACTGCTTACTTTGTGTGTCTCGACTTGCCAAAGCCCAGTTGTGGGACACTGTAATTAGGATCAGTTGGCAAATAACAACGCAGGAAGCTTTCAGCAAGACAGGGCTCTGCTGCTTTCAGGCTTGCTCAGTTTCATGCCTTCCCAACAGTGCTCAGGTTAATGACTTACATTAAAAGTATATGACAGCTGGCTGAAAATGAGACTTTGACACCGGAGAGATCTTCCGCTAGAGCCTCGGCTGAGCACTAAAATGACAGAAGTTGAATTTTATAGGGTGACTAGGGGAGAACAAGTATCCCAGTTCAACTCACATTTAAGCTCTAAACTATTTTATGCTTCTGTTTCAGTATCGGTTTCAGAGCTGCTATTTCAAGACTCCAGAAAGGCTAGTGTGGGCTAGGTGTGCATTAGAAAGTCCTAGGTTATTGTGTGTGTGTGTGTGTGTGTGTGTGTGTGTGTGTGTGTGGTGTGTGTGTACAACCATTTCAAATTCTGGAATCAACTGATCATAAAGGTCTGAGCGAGCGATGCTGGAATTCTCCATATGCTTCCCAGAGTAGCGTTTAGATCAGGGTTGTCCAACCTTGGTAACTTTAAGACTTGTGGACTTTAACTTCAAGAATTCCCCATCCAGCAAAGTTGTCAAGGTTGGAAACCCTTGATTTAGACGGTATTTATAATCAGGGATCCCAGAAGGCAATGTGACCATCCTCATTCCATTGCAGAATTCAAACAACATTCATCGTTTGAACCCAGAATTTTGTCTTCTCGATAGCACTGCCTGCCTATCAGATAGCGTTTTCTTAACAATTTGGATGGGCCCAACCCTGTTAGCCTTTCTCAAGGCACTGAAGACCTGGATGTCTCTCTAGGAAGGTGGGTTGATGGCTAGATGGGCTCTGCTGTTGTGGATGTGCTTTTGTCCCCTCCTGTGACTGACATCATAGTTTATTCTTGGATGTCCAGAGTTAGAATAGAGCTGAAAGGGACCTTGGAGGTCTTCTAGTCCAGCCCTCTGCTAATACTAATCTACACCATTTCAGATAAGTGACTGTCTAGTCTATTTTCAAAAACCTCCAGTGATGGAGCACTCATGATTTCTGAAGGCAAGCTGTTCCATTGTTTAGTTGTCCTCACTGTTAGGAAGTTTCTCTTTAATTCCAGGCTGCTTCTCTCTTTGATTAGTTCCCAACCATTGTTTCTTGTCCTGCCCTCTGGTGCTTTGGAGAATAATTTGATGCCCTCTTCTTTATGGCAGCCCCTCAAATACTGGAATACTTCTATCATGTCACCCCTATTTCTTCTTTTCTTTAGACTAGCCAACCCAAGTCCTGCAGCCATTCTTCATATGTTTTAGTGTCCAGGCCTTTGATCATCTTAGCTGCTGTTCTCTGAACTTTTTCCAAGGTCTCCACATATTTTTGTAGCATGATGACCAAAATTAGTTGCAGTATTCCAGGTGTGGTCTTATTAAGGTTTTATAAAGCGGTATTAATACTTTGCGCGATCTTGATTCTATGCCTCTGTTTATACAACCCAGGATTGTATTAGCTTTTTTGGCTGCTACTGCACACTGCTGGCTCATATTCAAATGATCATCCACTAGGACTCTAAGGTCCCTCTCACAGTTTTTTTTGAGCCAGGTCTTGCCTAATCTGTATTTATACCTTTGATTTTTCTAAATGCAAAACTTTGCTTTTCTCCCCATTAAAATCCATTTCTTGGATAGGGCCCATTGTTCAAGTTTGTCAAGAACTTTTTGGATCCTGAGCTTGTCTTCTGGGGTGTTGGCTATTCCTGTCAGTTTAGTGTCATCTGCAAATTTGATGAGTTCCCCTTCTACTCCCTCCTCTAAGTCATTTATGAAGATATTGAAAAGTACTGGGCCTAAGAAGGAGCCTTGTGGTACCCCACTGCTTACTTCTCTCCATGTGGATGTAGTATCATTGAGGACTACTCATTGAGTCCGATTATATGTTGCAATGGTGAGAGTGATGGTGAGTTTCATATTTTTAATCCTTCTACACTGTCCAAATTCACTTGTGTGACAGAAGCAGGTCTACCAATTTTTTAAATAAATAATAAGTAAAGTTCTTGGTTAGCCTAACCTCTAAATTGCAAATATTATTTGGAACCCATCTGTTTTCAGCAAGAATTGAAGAGGTATCAGCAGTGTCTCTGCCCAGTGACTCATTCCATGCAAATCAAGACATAGACACAGTGTCTGCTGGGGTAAACCTAGTTTACTCATAAAGAAAAGACTAAATGCTGGATTGGGTCACTGGGCTTCCAAGGTGCTTATCCCTATTTATAGCTATATCAAGATCCACTACTATGTGCTCTTCATATGGGGGGACTAAGTATTTCTTTCTTATAGCTGGGGGCTTTTCTCCAATCTTATTCCCTGTGTTTAATCAGTTCCAATTGCTAGTAGCCAGTCCCAGAACCTCTGTGACTGCATGGTGGCTACAACAAAAATAAATCACAATTTTTTTCCTCTTATAAAAAAAGGAGGACTTTTAGGAAAAGTTCAGATGTCTTCTGCTAACTCAGTACTTCCTACTCCCAGCTTTTCAAAACCAATTGCTTAACGGCAAGTTAAATTATGGGTAGAATCATCAAGGCTTTTTTTTGACTGGACCATTTTTAAAAATCTTGTTCCTATCTATTAATGAGACTTCAGCAATCGACAAATGATAAATCAATGATAATCAGTCAAATGACAAGTTTTCTTTTTGTTTTGGCCCCATCTATTATTAAAGTCTTTTGCATGCCACTGAAAAGTCAATGTGGCACTCCGTGGGCAGAAACCAATGACTGCCAGCTCCATTGGAATGGGGCTGCATGTAGCTGAGCTCTGACCTAGCAGCATGGGTGTTTGTGTGTGTGTGTGTGTGTGTGTGTGTGTGAACAAATTATTGATCTCAAAAGGGGGCATCAACGGAAAGTCAAAAAAGTAAAAAGTGCAGCCACAACAGTGTGATTGAAAGCCCACCCATCTTGCTTTTCCTACAAGCATTGCATGTGTAGCATGTTTTTAAAAGAGTGGGGGTTTGATTGTACGGCCAGGATCTTCATGTAGAGTTCTTTTACTCTTTCCTTCTTCCTGGCCACTTCTTACTTGAAATTAGATTAATTTCAAGTCTTCAACAAGCAATCGTTTCAAAGCCCTGGCAAGAGAAAGAGAGAAGAGGGAATGAAAGAGAGAAAGATGTCAGGGAAAAATAGGAGGGATTTGTGTACCACTAGTTTCCCCACATCATTAGCTCAGACCTACCTACCTACCCCATTGCCTAGTTACTCAGAGCTACCATTTCATATGACAAAAGACTGGAACTTAACCTTCAATAGAGGAAAGGTTGGCCATGGATATTATACATTAGATTAGTGGAATAAACAAAAGTTTAAACAAGTGACTCTGCCCTACACTCGGTCTAATTTGTCCCCCAGCTATTCAGCAAGCTGTTTTTCAGGTGAACATGAATTTCATGGCCATCTTTCCAGTGGTTGAGACTTATCTTGGGTCTTTAAAAGTTAGTTGGACTGAAATTATACCCAGCAGCAACCACTACGTATACAGTTATTTACTTCTGTTGAACAAGAGCTCATGGACTATTTTCATGATGTTTATTAGGGTCAAAAGCTGTGGTACATTAGTCTTACCCTGATTAAAAATGCCGAGATAACCGTAAGATTTAAAACAATGTCACCAAGGCAAGAGCCTAATCATATATGATCTTATTCTAAAGGCAACATTTAGTTTCTTGTAATTCCTGACTGCTTACTAGGATTCATAAAAATATATATGAAATAATTACCTGGAAGTACTGACTTGGTGAGAAAGTAGATCAACAGTGCTCCTTAATTGTTTGTGTACTTCCCATGAAGTACTAATACAGTTCTTGTTTTCTATCCAGAGCGTGTGGCTCTGGCGCTGGCTTGTATGGGCACTACATGAGCTGTACAGGGTTACAATGTTCTCTTTGTTCAGATTCTGTTGTGAGGCTGCAAGCACACTGATTCAGACAACAATGAGCTGGAGACACTCTTTTGGGGCTGTATTGATTTTTGAGGCACAAATCGAGATAGACTTTTGAGGTAGCATTTGCTAGCTGACCCAGGTTTACTACCCACAGCTTGCGATACGTTTTATTTCTCTACCACCCTTTTTCCTGTATTGTCAACCTGCATGAGGACACTGAAGCAGCAATCTGGGCAGTATATAGATCTGTTTACCAGGCAGCATACAAAGCTCAGGCTATTTTAGAAAACAAGAATGCCTATTGAACAGCATGAAATGTTTTTTTCAGATGAAAGCAGAAATGGTTACTTGATCACAAGGTACTATTAAGCAAGCACCGTTAGAAAAGCTGGCTTCCCAGTGATTGGCATGACACATCTTGCCCCCAAATTGGAAAACAACATTAATGTAGCTTATTTAGTCATACATTGCGATGGGTTTCAGCAGTCATCTTGGCTAAAAAAAAATCTGGGACTTGCAGTCCAACATATGTGGAAGATGCTAAATTGGGGAAAGTTGTGACTGGTATCCTGATACACAATATTGATTTTCTCTTTGAAAGTAATCATTTCTGGTTATAAGCAAAATAATGAGATTTAGAGGACATGCTCTGATTAAAAGAACAGGATTCTCCTGTGAGGAGTGGACTACAAAGTAGTGTTCTGGGTTAGATTTATTACATTTCTGAGTGGATGAGTTTGATTTATCTCTTTGCATAGCCTTTAGTGGACACAATATGGGAAATCTTCATGTTTAACCTCAAGCTTCCCCATCCATCACTCCTATGGATATATTTAAAGTTAGATGGGCTTGTTCGTCAGTGGTAAGTAACTCCCTTGTCACACCAGTCCCCACAGCACTATGCTTGCATGCCACATAAGCTGGGCAACACAGTACAGCTATGCCCTGATCCAGTACAAAATAAACCGTCCCAATGCACAAGTGAGTTTTCTTGCCTAGATCCACAAAGTTCAGGCTCTGAAAGCATGACTTCTGCCTGTTCTACAACTCAAAAAGATAGGAAGTAAAAGAGAAAGAGAGAGAAAGGGAAAGAAAAAAAGAGAAGAAAATAAGCAAACAAACAAACAAACAAAAACACCAAGATGCTCAAACCGGATTCACATCCACGTTTGTTTGCGTCCTAGCAAGCCTAGTAGTAGCTGTCAAGGTCCCTTATAACGCTGCAATGCTTCTAAACGCGTTTCCCCCCCTAAGTCCGCGCAAGGCAGCTTCCTTCCATCTGATTGATGTACATAAGAAGCAAAAGTG
Source organism: Vipera ursinii (assembly GCF_947247035.1). Taxonomy (NCBI): domain Eukaryota; kingdom Metazoa; phylum Chordata; class Lepidosauria; order Squamata; family Viperidae; genus Vipera; species Vipera ursinii. Next base: position 229,650,251 of record NC_139513.1, read on the forward strand.
CCAGCTTTCCAGCGGGGAGAGAGAGAGGTGTGTGTATGTGTGTGTGTGTGTATGTGTGTGTGTGTGTGAGAAAGAGAGAGAGGGGGAGAGAGGGAGAGGGAGAGGGAGAGAGAGAGAGAGAGAGAGAGAGAGAGAGAGAGAGAGAGAGAGAGAGAGAGAGAGAGAGAGATGGGTCTAGTCCAGGGGTCTTCAAACTTGGCCCTTTTATGACTTGTGGACTTCAACTCCCAGAATTCCTCAGCCAGCTTTAGCTGGCTGAGGAATTCTGGGAGTTGAAGTCCACAAGTCATAAAAGGGCCAAGTTTGAAGACCCCTGGTCTAGTCTGTCTCTCACTTCCCCTTTGACAGACGAGGGACGCCAAAGGAAGCCGACTCGCTCCGTTTGGACATCTCCGAGTAAAGAACCACCTAGCTCTCCATCTCGGCAGGGGGAAGGCGGCAAAGGCTTCCATATGCCTTAAAGATTCCCGAATCCATTCCGCCCGAAGCTTTCCCCATCTCCCTCCCCCCCCACCACCTCCGTTTTGGGCAGCCGCGGTAGCGTCCCCCCCCCCCACACACACAAGTTAGCCCGCCGCCCCGAAGGACGGAGGTCGTCGTCGCTGAGGCAAATTAGCTCCGGCTTAAACGTCTTCGTTCGCCCAGCTTCCTTTTTTTTTTTTTTCCCTTGGGCCGGCTTTCCCTTTCAAGCGCCGAGGCGTCTTTTGTGCCCAATTAACAGCCGCTCTTTTCTAACCTCGGGAAATCCTGGCTTTCTCCCTCTCCCTAAAATGGGAGAGAAAATGAAAAAAAAAAACAACAACGAGAAAAAGATCCCAATCTCTCCCTGCCAGTCTTAAGCCCCTCTCCCTCTTCTCCTTATTTCCGCCCACCCTCCCACCCCCCCCCGCGCCCGGCTCTCCCTCGGCGGAGCGCTTCAGTCCCCGTTCACATGAAAATTATGCCAGCTCCAGTGGCGCGTAAAATTGATGTGAACTGAAAGAAGCGGGATTCGGCGCGATCTCTCCCCCACCCCCGCCGTCTCTCGTCTCAACGGGGGGGGAGGAAGGGGGGGGTTCGGCACGTTACACAAGGCCGAGCTTGTCTCTTTAAGGAGACATTGGCCCCTAATTAGTCCGCATTCCTCCCGGTGTGGGTGATACAGCGGCGGTGAGTGGCACTGGCTGCGGGGGTGGGGGGGGGGTGTGGGACGCAGCAAGGTTCAATGGAGGCCTTCTCCTCCTCCTCTCCTCCTTCAGCCGCACACCTCCCTCATCGCGCCACCACCCAGCAGACAAGCGGCAGCGGCGGCGGCGGCAGCAGCAGCAGCCGCCGTCCCACGTTACTTTGATTGACAGCTGAACAAATGTTTCCCCTGTTCGAACGCCGGCGCAATCGAACGTCAGCAATCTCAAAGCTCCACCTCAGGCAGAGGGAAGGAGGGAGGGTTGGGGGAGGACCCCTTCCAAAGGATCCACCGGGTTGGCTGCCGCTCGGGCCGCGTCACTTCCCCACGTGGGGAGGTCGGCGAGACTCGACTCGCCTCCCTCCTCCCTCCTCCCTCCCCCCCCGCACCGCCGAGCCGTAAGCCCATTTGTCAGAGGCGAAATGATGGGCATTAATACAGAACGGCGATTAATGAGTGGCCGCCGCTGATTGGTCGTTGCTGACGCCCTCGGTGGGCGGAGCGCTTGGGGGGAGAACTAGACAGGAGGCTCAAAAGGTTTTGTGCTGCCTGACGGGAGTGGTAGTTTCTTATTGGCGTACATCGTCGGCGTCAGCGCGAAAGAACGCTCGGACGGAGGACTACGTATACCGGGATGCTCTGCGACAGCCTCGTCTTCCGATTGTTGTGAATATGTATCAGAATGTTAATGATTCGCTGCTGCTAAATTTGGTCAAAGGAGTCACCTCGCCAGAGCGTGTTGTTAGAGCTGGTCAGAGCGGTGGGTTTGGGCTGCCGTTGCGGTTTCGCGTTATATTGTTTTGTGTTGCGATTTGCAAGAGTTGGAAAGGAAAAGGAGAGGATTTTTTTTTAAAAAAAAGGGGAAATAAAAACTCATTTGATCAAGACCGTGTTTCTTCATTTTTTATTTTTTATTTTTTATTTTTTTTTACCAAAGGGGAGGGAGAACAAGAACCATTTAAAGGGGAAGGAAGACGGAAAAAAAAAACCCACAACAAAAGGTTATTGCACTTAGCTATTTGAGGACGCGCATAATTGCTAGGGAGAAAGACGGGAAATAACAACCAATTCTTTTCATCTCGGGAGTTCTTAAAAGAGGAGGTGGTTTTTGTTTTATTTTTTTTTCCTCTCCTCCCTATCGCGCTTCTTCTCCCCCTTCGTCGCGAAGGGCCAGCAACTTAAGATCGATAAAAGTTTTCAAACGGAAGAGGCGGCTGCGAGAGAGGGATCTCCGCGGAGAGAATCCGATCTGGTATGAACGGAGTTGTCCTTTGCTTTTCCCTTGCTTGCCGTTTAGGGGGACGGAGAGAAGGGCAGCCGCAGTGAAGGCAGAGCCGACCCGGGAACCGAGAACGAGCGAGGGAGCGTGGCGCCGCCGGGAGCCGCCAGCGAGAAGCCTTCGGAAAGCCGAGAGCTCCCTGGGAAACCGGTCCGCACGCGGAGCGAGAGGCAGTCGGACCTTCGGAGCGCCGAGGCCCTGGGCGTGGGAGCGCCGCAACCGGGGGAATTGACCGGGGCCTCGCCGGCGATCATGTACGCCGGTCAGTGACAGCCTCTGTGGAATGTTGCTCGGCTTCCCTTTCGCCGGGGAGAGAGAAACGCTGCCTCTCGTGTCTTCTTCGCTCGTGTCCGCGGCTTGGAAGAGCCCGAGCAAAGCCGGAGGCGCTCTTGCCAACGCCGGCGTCGGCCAGCTCCGTCCTCCTCCGTCTCCTTCGCCTTGTTGCTGTTCAAATCAATGAACCGAGTTTTCCCGCTGGCCCAGAGCACCCACTAAATCGGTTTGGATGATTCGCGATCTGAGCAAGATGTACCCTCAAAGCAGACACCCGGTGAGTAGCGGCCAGGCAGGGCGGCGGGGAGGGGGGGGGGCGGCTGGGGATGGCGACTATGGTGGCGCCCGTGGGAGACGATTCCCCCCTCCTTCCTCCCCCACCCGCGAAAGTCTTGTTTACGAAATGGGAGGGGCGGAACCGGGAGCTGGCGGCGGCGGCGGCGAGGGACAGGCGAGAGAAAACAGATTAGGGGACGATCCGCAAGAATAAAGAACAAATCTCTCTTCCCTCTCCTCTCCCCCCCCTCCCTGTTTGCCTCCAGCTTTGAGACCGCAAACGAGAGGAAAGCGGTGTGTGTGGGGGGGGGGGGTGAGAAAGCGACGGGAGGGGGAGAGAGTTGGGTGAAACAATTGAGTTGTAGCCATTTTCTTATTGTTGTCTTTTGGCTTCCCAGGATTCGCGATGTCAGGGAATATGTTTACACGACTTCCGTCTTGCTAGCCTTTGAAAGCTTCAAAGGCGATCTAGAGTGGGAACGCGGAGCTTGCTTAATCTTGAATTCGGTTTCTGTTCCTCTCTGGGCGCGCTGTCCATTTTTGCCTTGTGATTTCCCCCCCCTCCCCACCCTCTTTGCCCTCCCACTTCCTCCTCCTCCTCTTTTATCCTGATTAATAACCCCCCCTCCCCCAGGGGCAACTGTAGTCTACTTTCACCTTGCTCAGCTTTGTGATTGTGGGTGCTTTTGTTGGCACGGAAAGATGAGCAATCAAAGGCAAGACGCTCCCTCAATTAGAGAGGCTTACTTGAGGTGTGGACCAGACTAGACTTTGTGCTTGTGGTAGGACAAGGAGAGCTCTTGTGATGAGGAAAGGAAAAAAAAAACAACAACAACCCTGTGTGTTTATGTGCGCGCACACACCTTCCCAAAGTGAGTTTTAATCGCTCTTTCCATCAGTGGCGGTGAGGTGACTTCACTGGGTGTGTTGATAATGTGTTATGTGCACCAGCAGGCTGGCTTAACACAGGAGTAATTAAAATATTTTATATTCCGATGACCGCTTCTAGGCACCGCATCAGCCTGCTCAGCCCTTCAAATTCACCATTTCTGAATCCTGTGATCGGATTAAGGAGGAGTTTCAGTTTTTACAGGCTCAGTACCACAGGTAATTAATTGTGTTTACTTTCTCTGATCCTGCAGCTTGTTTCTACTTCAGCCGTCCTGTCTCCTGCTTTCCCTAAAATTCACGGACGTGTAATGGAGGTGACCCCCCCCCCTTCTTTACACAAATTACACACCTTTCTCTTCTCAGTCTAAACACTTCCAGGTTGTAGCCTTGATGAACGGCTGTTCTTTTCAGTCTGGCTCGGGATGCATCACTTGCTCTCTCCTTGGACGATTGTGCTCTTCAAAAGGGGCAGCCCCACCAGAAGAAAAGTCCCTTCCCTACTTTCAGAGGTCTCAGCTTTTAATCAACCTTGTTTTATCTTGTTGTCAAAGGCTGACTTAAACTGTGACCTCTGTTAGCGGAACAACGTTCCCAAGTATTACAAGTGCCGCTTTTAAACATTGTCCCAAATGTATTTGAAAACCCTTTATCCAAAGCACTTATATTTCTCCCTGAATTCACCCAAACAGAAGAAATCTTTTTTTTTCCCCCTTAAAGCTTAGCCTTGGCAGATCTGTTACCAACCTATAAATAAAAGAGCTCTTTTGAGTTCAACAAAGTACGATCAGAGAAGCTGTTTCAGAAATGGGAGCTTTGGAAAGGGAGGCTAAGATTTCCCAGCACCTGCTCCTCAAGTTGGGATTGCAAAAAAAAAAAAGGGGGGGGGGTTTGAAAAAGGGGCCTTTTTGCTTCCCCCCCCCTCTTTTCTCCTGGGCGCATTTTGGTTTAAATATTGTTTGGGTGGTGCATTTGTTATTGCTCATTTTCTTCTTTGGTGGTATGACAGCGGATGATATCAAGTGCTGATTAATTAGACCTGGAGCTGGAGTGTTTGCTCATTATCCTTGAGGGGGGGGGCAGAGAAGACTTTATACTTTTTTTTGACAAGCAAGGATTCCCCCCCCCTTGTGGTTTTTTTCCCCCCCTTAAGTGGGAAGAGTGCAAGAGAGGGTTTATTGCTCACAAGATGTCGCTTGTGGATGCTGTTGTGCTGCTTTCTTTGAAAACTGAAAACCTTTCAACTCTTTCTGTCTCCGAGTGGTTTACTCTGAGTTACATTGTCTGTTTGAGGGCAAGCAAGATCACAGGGGAAAAACCAGTTTAGTGGTCTTTTTGAAAGAGATTTTTACAGTAGCATACAATGTTATGCTTTCGCTTTGGACATAATCAGCTTGGTCAGTTTTGGTGTTTAGATATTTTTTTTCCCCTCTCTTTTTTTCCAGGAAGATTATTTGTTTTGCTCTTTTTCCATTCTCCTCCAAAGTACCTTGTCCATTTCCTTCAAAAAGTTTTCTTATAACTTGTCTGAGGAAAGACTAATGTAATTGTCAACAAAGGACTCTAAAGAGATGTTCAGAGTTTTTTTTATCAAATTTATCAATGTTACATAGGTGACTTACAGGGAATGCTTACATATATTAAGGCATTTTAAAAAGTGATGTTGTTACATATTCAGAGATGGTTGTCTTTTGTCTCCCTTCCTCCCCTTCCTCCCCTTCCCAACAGTTTAAAGCTAGAATGTGAAAAACTGGCCAGTGAAAAGACGGAGATGCAGCGACATTATGTCATGGTAAGCAAGGAGCAGCGCAACCAATTCAGAGTGTCTGTTTTATTAGTATGGTCTTTGAATAGATCCAAATGTTCCAGTTGCTACAGGCAGCTAGCTAGTATGCCGTAGGGATCCTGTTAAGACGAAGGTGCCAGGATAAAAGGCTAGGTTTGAATACATTTTTTGTGTGCTTAATGTTGATAGCCCAGGTGCGAAGTTTTCCTTTTATGGTTGCCCCAAAGTCCTCTTGGACCTTTTTATGATCAAGCTTCTCTTGAAAGAGATAGATGTCCTCAATGGGACATGCAAGGCTGAAAGTCCTTTAAGATTGTAGTCTGTATTTAAAGTATACAGAATCATTGCACCCCTTTATCTATTGACTGATGAAGGTAATGTCTGCATTTTTATACACCTTCGAAGGGAAAGTTGACAGGTTTATCCTATTCACTTCCCCTGAGATGTGGAATCTGTCTTTCCTGTATCTGGATGTCAAAGGAAGAAATGTACATTAACAGACGTGAGGGAACTGTTTGCTCACATCTTAATCAAGTTTTCATTCTTAAACCTGTTGCTTATGAGCAGGTCCCATGCTTAATTGGGGATATCGGCTATCAGAAGGTTGGAAAATATTTAGATACAGTTTTTGCCTGCTTGTCCAAATTCCCTTTATCAGTAATTGGCAGATGATGGTCTCTCCATACCTAATTTTTCTGATGGGTTGTGATAACAACCAAAGAGCTGTTTTCTATGTGTTCCTCTGTAGTTAGATGGGAAAATAATTGCTTTCTTTATGTGATGGAGTGACTCAGTTTTAAGGAGGATAGTAACCTTGAGAGATGTGCTGCCTTCTAGCCAAAGCAAAGCTATCCATCAAAGCTCATATTCTGGCCTTCAATTATCTAATGTGGTTGGTACATAGGGTGCTATCTGGCAAAATTGAGAAACCATTTGGTGCAAGAAAATTCAATGATGTAATTAGGTATCTTTGCCTGTGTGTTGGTTTCAGAACCTATATACAATATAGATGCAGCCATTCTATTTTTCAATATAAACATAGGATAAATTTATGTTATTGCCTAATAACAGAATGTCAATGCCAGCTTTTTAGCATTTCCAACATTTTAGCATTTTTGTATTGAAAATGTATATATGCACTTATTTAATATTTAATAATTGGATTTGCCCCCTTGCCAGTATTTAAGTGAATATTTTCCCCTTTTGGAACTTGATTTGATCAGTGTAGAATTAAAATAGACAGCAATTTAGATGTGTTATAATAGGAAAGATGGAACGTTTAACTTTCACATAGCACATTTCTTCAAAAGTCTATGTGTTGGTCACTTTTGTGTCCTTGCCAATTCCAAAATAAATCAATGTTCTTTTTTTCCTTAGTATTATGAAATGTCGTATGGGTTGAATATAGAGATGCACAAACAGGTAGGCAAACTATATTTTGTCTCTTGCCTTGTGGTTAAAAACTGTTTGTTGTATTTTACTCAAGTCTGCAAAATGTGATTGTTTCAGCAGACTGAGGGAGCCAGTCTTAATTATTTTATGAGACAAACCCTTCTAGCCATGCCTAAGACAAACTCTTGTGTTATACTAACAGCTGTCTAAATAATGTCTTCTTTCAAGTATTTGTTGTTTGCAAAATCAGGATTGTAGGTTAAAGTTGATCATTGTCAGTTGCTGCCTTTTGATGCATATACCAACTCCCACCATAAAGTAAATCTATCATGAATGACTAGTTGTCTTTATTTGAAGTGAAACAATATGTAAGTAGATAAGCTTATCAGGATATATAGATTAAAAATGTTGCAAAAAATGAATTGTTGCTTCTTCCTTCCTTCCTTCCATTCATTAATTTGTTTACTCATTCATGCATGCATCTGTCTCTTTTAGAACCAGATACCTTTCATGTAAATGATTCCATGCTGAGGTTTAACCCTGTGTTGTAGTCTAGCAGTTTGGCTAAGTTTAATAAGTTGTTAACTGTTTAATGAGCATATTCATTGATAACAAATGGATAGATTTCCTATCATAGACCCCAATATTTTGATTAGTTTTGCACTGAGAAATTATTCAGTTTCTTTATTACCATGATTTTATTTTAAAAGCATTCCTAAATAAAGTTACTTTTTTAAAATCCTCATAAAACAAAGAAGTGTAGCAAGGGAAGCATCTGATTTATTTTATCAGTAGTGAATTCTAAACTTGAGAACATTTAACTTCAAATTCTACTTGTGAGCTCATCCTATAATTGCAGTTTCTGAGGATAGTGTAATTAGAAACTTGTTACACTGTGCAAAATATCAGTGTATTTCATAATGCATTTTATTTTAAATTACTCTTTTGATATAATGAAATGTGTGCTATCAATATTTAATTGTCCCTAGTTCAGTCTTGGAAAATATGCACAGCTTTGGAAAGTAACACTTAAGTCAGCAAATGAGTATTGTCAGGTGACAGCCAGGTGTATGACCTTTTATCAACATTGGCTTTAACAAAGGGAAACTTTTTTGCTGAAATTAATTTAGTGTTCGGCTTTTTATCCTTTTGATGCGTTAGAATATATTTCTATAACTTGTATAAATACGGTGATCGACAAAACCCATTATGCATCATCTTGTATGCAGTTTTCCACAGGTGTTCCAAATCAGCCACCAGCCAGTTGTTCCACATCATATTTACACGAAGTAGTTACATATGTGTATTGTATATCTGTTATCTGTTAGAAATAATATCTGTTAGAAATAAAAGGCTTGGATGTGAAGGCACCCAGGATACTTGAGGCAGGGAGGAAAAATAAATGCATTTTAACTTTTATTTCCAAAAATCTTACTTTGCAAACAATCTGTACTACTGGGTTGAGAAATGTTTCCATTTTATACCGTGGTTTTTGAAGAATTGGTTTAAATGAGACTTATCATTTCTCTTTCCCCCCCATTGCTCTCCTTGCTATAAGATTAGTGATATAAATGCTGCATCTTCACAAAACGCATCTTAATACTTTTCCATCATATGCTGTGGATGAATGAAATGCTTCACGGAAGGATGTTTCTTTTTTAAAAAATCTTTGTCTCTCTCTCTGCTGTACAACAAGAAGAATTGGTGATGAGGATTCAAATATGTTTTCCTCTCCAAGCTTCCAGTGTGACATTCTTTTCCGACCCTTTTCATGTGACATTACAGAAACACTGAAGGCCGCCCTTTCAAAGCCTTCAAACCTCCACCTTAAATCCTTCCATCTTGTTCTTCCTCTCCTGATTCCCCCCCCCTCCTACACCCAGTTCAGACTGAGTGATCTGCTTTGGGGATTATGTGTGGGTTTTGTTTTTCAATTCAATCACATAAAAAAAAATCCTGAGGGCAGTTTATCACATTATGGAATCCTTGCAGCTCGGCAAACCACCAACTTATTATATTTTCTTTCTCCGCGCCCCTCCTCCATCTCCCCATGCCCCAACACAAAGCCGAGAGACCTATCCATCTTTATTTGTTTTCCTAGGCAGATATAGCCTTGGTTTCTTTTAGCTTCTTTTTCCAGATGTAGTGGCTGGATGCCCTTGTAATGGAAAGCAGGCAATAATGCGGCTGAGTTGCCTTGCGGCATAATTGGGTCTAGTTCTCTAGATAAGGTTAGGCTTATTCGCTTATTCGATTTGCGTCTCAAAAGTGGGGCTCCCTGGAGTCCCTGGAAGTACCCTAGTAATTGGTGGCCCTGATATTTGAAACCTTTGTGTATTATTTTTTTTCTGTCGAGGCATCTGTTCTTCTTGGCTGCTCCCGGCCACAGAGTATTTATTTTTAGAGAAATTTTTCATTGGAACCGAAAATGATTGCTGTGCTGGTGTCAAACCTCTGTGATTTAGCAGATTGATCAAAGGATAAATGCATAGACTATTCTCTCTTTCTCTCTCCCTCCCTCTCTCTCTCTCCCTTTCTCTCTCTCTCCCCCCCCATTTGCACATGGACCAAAGGGTGGGGTGAAAAGGAAGTGTGGTGTGATTGCTTGCCTTCCCCACCTCTTTTTCTAGGCTGATCATCAGTCATCCCGTGTTGGTTTTGATAGAAGACTATTAAAGTGAAACCTATGGGGAATTTGTCATTCTGAAAGGAAAGCTAATGTAATTAGTACCAATTAAAGTACATTTAGTAAATTGGATTTAATCTTAATTAAGCCTGCATAATGTTGCCAATTTTTAACAATTATGTTTGAGAACATAATTAATTTAGATTTTGGTAACTGGGTAAATAGCATTAGACTGATAAAATGAATTCTCTGAATTATTTTGGTCTTTTTTAAAATAATAATAATAATAATAACAATAACAGAAACTAACAACCCTGGTGTGTGGTATAAAAAAACCTAAGTGTTTATTCTGTGTTTTCCACATTATCTGCTGACACCAGTAAGCTGCGATAGAGGCATTTAAAGGTCTCAGATTAGGGCATGGGGGGGAGAGCATGCTTTTGCCCCAGAATTGGGCAGAGAATGCCGTTGTTTCTCCTCCTGACTGGATATACTGTTAAAGCAATGAATATATTTATCTCTGTTGACTCCATATATCATAGTACCTTGAAAATTCTCTGGATCTTTCCCCTACCCAATATTTTATGGCTTGTGAATTTAAGAAGCAGTGTGTGAATGTGGTTTGCCAGAATGGAAAGGTATGAAGAAATAAATGGTGTGGGATACACTATAGATTTTTGCTATATTTCCTTCTCTTTTTCTTCTTGCATGTCTGAATTCCTTTGGCTTATCTTCCCCCCCCCCCCCGCTGCCCCCACCACCATTTTCTGAGCCTTGCATAACGGTGCTTACCCCAAAAGGGAATAGTGGGATGGGCATGCATATATATGCGTGCCATATATTATAGCTTTTAAAAAAAAATATCAGGATTTTGTTGCATAAATTTGAATGTTATTTTTGTTATGCTAAGTAGATTGTCATTCTGCATAAAATATTCTAAATCAGAGTTTGTGGGTTATTGCTTTATAATGAATATCAGCACTTGTTTCCAGATAAGACACTTGCAAATAGGACTAGTGGGAAGTCAGTTAAATTCATTCGAGTTGAAGGAAATCTCAAACAATTCTCTCTCTCTTTATTTTTTCTTTCTTTCTTTTCTTTTCTTTTCTTTTTTAAGAATTCAGAACTTGAAGCTGGACATCTTTTGAAAAATCATTTTAAAAAATAATTCAATCCATTCTTGGCTCCTTTCTCCCTTTTGCTCCAATCCATGTAAGTTTTGTTCCAGGTCTTAGGCACCAAGCTTTTGAGTGCTACTAAAATATTAATTAGGTTGAAATGAAAGGGCTCTGGCCGGCCGATAGGATATCATAATCGTAGCTGCCGTAGTTGATGGTAAATGATGATAAATGGCATTAGGAACCTTTTAGCAAACTGTAATAACTACACGGAGGGAAGTGCTATGGATTTGCATTATATCTGATACCCTCTGGTACCAAGTGGATTGCCAATACTGCTTGTTTAGCATTTTCTAAGGGCAATAGGCTATTGATTTCTGACTTACAAGGAACAGCTCTATTTTCACCATTGAAAAGTATTGTGGGTTGTTAAGGCGAAATAGACTTGAAGAGGCCTGACTGCTGCCCATCATGGAGCGAATAAAGCAAAACTGCCGAAGCATGGTGGTTGCAGTGAGATGGGGGCCCTCAGCAATTTGTTGCTATTAATTTACCATGCTCGACAGCAAATCAATCGGCATCTACTTCATCTGCTGGAGAAAATGCTGTCCAGGGCAGATAAAAGGCCCCGGCGTAGTACAGGGAATAGGCTGGGTTGGCCAAGCGGAGGCGGCAGTTAATGTGTAAATAAGTGAAATCAAGGCTGCTCTTGCTGCAGAGGAAGCTGTTTTTAATTAGGTTGGGGCCTTTATATGGAGCTATTTAAGAAAAGAGCAGAGTAAAGCAGGGGAGGTTGAGGTGGGGAGAGGAGAGGAGATTTATTGCTGACGGTGGTAATGCATGGTTTGTATGACAACCTAACCTTGAGTCCACTTACTGCTTGGGCTTGGGTGAATTATTGCATCCAAGACTTAGATGGGAATCCATTTGTTTAATTTAGAACCAACCAACCACTCTTTTTCAGCCCTGAAGCTGTAGGAGGCTGGTTATTGAGAACAGCTGGTATACAGGTAGTTCTTGAGTTACAACCATTTGTTTAGTGACTGAAGTTACTTATGACCAGTTTTCACACAGACTGATGCATCCCCACAGTTAGGTTATCAAAATTCAGGCACGTGGCAGCTGGCATGGTACAGTATTTATGATGGTTGCACTGGCCTGGGGTCATGTGATCACCTTTTGGAACCTTCCCAGTCAGCTCCCAACAAGTAAGGTCAATGGTAGAAGTCAGACTCACTTAATGACTGCATGATTCACTTAGCTGCGGTGATCTGCTTAACAACTGTGGCAAAAAAGATGGTAAAACGGAGCAAAACTCAATTAACAACTGCCTTGCTTAGTGATGGAAATTGTGGGCTCCATTGTAGTTGTAGGTCAAGGGTTACCTATATTTTGTTGGATATCTAAGAAAGGCTGATCAAAGGTTAGCAAGGTTGGGTGAACCCACGTCCTCTGTAAGGGTTCCTCCTTGATCTCTGACCCATCCATAGTGGGTCTAAGACAACTTGATATGGCCAACTCATCATGGCCAGCTTACTGCCACCAGCTCGCCCCTACCAAGTTGCCACAGGACAACTCCACACGGCCAACTTGCCTTGGGGATAACTTGCTGCAGGTGGCTGGAGGGAAAGCTGGGCGGGTGGGCGAGTGAGCAGGTGGGCAAAGCACAGAGTGATGGTGGCAGCCGGGGGGCTTTTCATTTTCACATCTCCTGCTGCCACCATTGCTGCCCAACTCTGAAGAGACTGGGGATGGGGACAGCGGTGATGGGCAGGGCAGATAGTGGGGACATTATTGGTGCCACATATCCCAGCCTCTTTGGCCTGGGGTTCAGCGCAGTGGTAGCAGTGGCAGCAGTGGGGTGTGTGAAAATGGGACTCCCCCAGCTACCGCCGCTTCCCCACTGCCTAGTCCACCTACTGCCACCATACGTGGCTTCTTTAGCCTGGAGCTTGGCAGCTGCATGGGTGTGTGTGAAAATGGGAAGATCCTGACCACTGCCGCTGCTCTGTCCTCTGCCCACTTGCTCACTCACCTGCCCAGCTCCAGCTGCCCATGATGAGTTATCATCATGGCAAGTTGGCCATGTGGAATTGTCCTCCAGTGAATTGGCAGAGGCATCTTGGTGGTGGCAAGCTGGCAGTAGTGAGCTGGTGACACCAAGCTGGCCATGCTGAGTTGTACCATTCCACCCAGAGTAGCCCACTGCTATTTTTCAGTTATTGGATTTGGCATACCTACTAGTCTCCAAACTTGGCAACTTGAATACTTGTGGACTTCAATTCCCAGAATTCCTCAGCCAGCCAGGTTTGGAGACCACCTGTATTAGTCCATCATGGAGAATGTTTGTTTCTTTTCTCCTCTGCTTCCCCCACCAAACCAATAGGACTGTCTGGGGCTACTTCCTTGTCTGTGAGTACATTGTGATAGGTGTTTTATGTTAGTAGCTGTTCCAAGTCACTATTATTATTTGCTTATTTGTCAAGTACTTACAAACTTACAAACAGAATTGAGTCCAAAATTTCTGTTGGTAAACAAGACAGTAGCTAGGGGAGTTTTGCCCCATAAGAATCTGGTTTTCCCATTGACTTCGCTTGTCAGAAGATGGCAAAAGGTGATCACGTGATCCCGGGACACTGTAACCAATAGGAGCCAGTTGCCAAGCATCCAAATTTTTAGCATGTGTCCCTAGAGATGCAGCAACTCTCATGAGTGTGAAAAGTAGTCATAAGTCACTTTTTTCAGTGCCTTTGTAACTTCGAACCGTCACTAAATGAAAGTTTGTAAATCGAGAACTACCTGTAGAAATGACATCTTGCTCTCTATCCCAGAAATGCCAAGGACTGATCAATGTAATGAGTATTTTCTGTTATTGATAAGACATTTTTCACATATGTGCAAATTTTGTAAGGCCTACAGATAACTTCAGAAAGGGAGAGAGTTTTGTATGTGAAGGGATGACTAGCGTGTAAAGGCTGCATTGAGTTACAACCTTGAGTTGGGAACTGAAGTCCATGCCTCTTTAAAGTTATTGAAGTTGAGAAATACTGCTGCAGAGAACAGGCATTCTTTTGTAAGTGCTGGTGTGTTCTTACTTTCAAGTAGCTATTGCATGGGAAAGTTTCTGTTCCTGTATCTATTCTCATAAACATCTCAGTGATCGGTGGAGATTAAAACAAGATCACTGCGTAAATAAAAAATGTTCTTGTTTATTTGACCGGCTATTCATCCAGATGTTTTGGATTGTAAGTGGGGCTGTTACATGTGGATAGAATTACAAAATGTACATGTGAGATATTGATTTTTGGTTGGGGATGTATTATTTTTTTCTACTTCAGAAGAAGCTGGAAAATCATTGTTTAACCATTTAACATTGTTAAAGGTTTGCTCTCCATTTGTAAACCATAAGAAATATTTATTTTCAAGATACAAGCAACGAGGGATCCATGCTGTAGGACTGGAAAATGAAAATAAAGATTAGATTAGAAATGCAAAGGTAAACACCAATGATAAAGGTTACCTATCAAATTTCAAAATATAAAGCAATAGCTGATGAACCAAAATGAGAGTCAGAATTGATCTTTCTTCATTTAAGTAGATCTAACCTCCACCTTAATATTGGCATTTTCAAATTGTAGGACATACTTATCTGACTTTGGGCTCATGCAGGCCTCCTATTGATTCAGCTTTTAAAAATATATATACCTTATGGAAATATTAATGACGGGATCAATGGAGAAATGACATAAGCAAACTTGCAGAAGCCAACATATGAGTGGAAGAAAATATTATTGGAGATTAGATCACCCTATCACTTCCAATCAAAGTTGTAGAATTTTAGATTAGATTTTTAAGTCTAAAGATTAGAATTTTAAATCTAATCAATATTTTTTTAGGTATGCCTTTAGCATCCAAACAGTGTAAAAGCCATCCCACTGAGTAATAACTCTTAGGAGAAGAATATTTCAACAATAGTTAAATAGTTACCACATACACATTCTAAAGTATAAATTATTCAAATTCTTTTTTTTTAATGGGGAATTTCACTGCTGCCTCTCTGTCTCTCCCTTTTTAGCATGGGCCTCATTTTCCTGCTTCTAGAGAGAAGAATCATTTGAATAATTACATTTTCTTTTAATTGGGAAGAATGTTTATATAAGGTTACATTGTCCCACAGGGATGCATAGTGAGGAAGGGATCTAGTTTGCATAATTGGGGATGGGCTGTACTGCATGCATACATGCTGTTTGATCATCGGCTCTGTGATATTTTTTTCTTAGCCTGGATTTTTGGCTGCTTTTTAAATGCATACAAACGTTGGCACTGCATTATCCATTGAGCGCTCATGATTGCTTTGTTTCTCAAACCAGAAACATAACCTGCAGTTGACATAGCCACGTCTTTAAATATGAGTGCTACAATTCTACGCTGGTAGGCACAACCGATATATAAACATGAAAGTATCTTATTATCTCTTCATAACAACAATTGAAATGGGGGAGGCAACATTGGACCAGGATTAATTAATAAATAGTAGTTGTTACTTGCCGTCTCAGGCAGTGGAATAATTCCAAAGTGGCATTTTCTATAGCAAACACTGCAAGTTGAAAAAGAAGACTATGCACAGAGAGGGTTGCAATTTCAATATACTTTTGCCAAACGTGATTATTTTATGCAGCATGGACGGCTCGTAGGCATACACGTTCCCCCCAAAATTTTAGCTACAGTTCCATTTAAGTCCCATCAAATAACTCGGGATGATTTGTGTTTGCATTTATGGAATGATTTAAGCGCTCCTTTTCCAGATGAAATAAATGCCGTGGATGAATTTGTTTGTTAGAAACTGACTGCACTTTTATGGAGCCTAAATGCACAGCTTGTTGCAGACATCATCTGGCTATACAGCATTCGGAAATAGTCTAGCTCAGACATGTCAAACACAAGGCCTGGGGGCCAGATACGGCCCGCGAAGTGGTTTCATGTGGCCCATGAAGCCATCCTGGAAACAGTGAGGGGACAGCCCCCACTGCCTTGGCCCTGGCCCAGAGACCCTCCTTCTGCCAGAGACCCCCAGATCTGTCCCACTCCTGCCCAGGCCCCCATAGGCCCCCTTGATGCGAACGATGTAGAGCTGGCCACGCCCACCCAGTAGGCCATACGCACTCTAGCCACGCCCATCCAGTAGGCCACGCCCACCCTGGCCATACCCACCCGGCCCCCTGAGGGCAACCGCAATTTTGATGCGGCCCTCAATGAAATTGAGTTTGACACCCCTGGTCTAGCTACTGGTTCTCCCAAACATGGGATCTATTGTGTTTGCAATTTCTTGCTGACTGCTAAGCAGAACCGGAATCAGTTGGACTGTTTTTGATTGAAAACATGCCTCATCTTATGATGGCAAACCTCTGATATTATTCTTAATTGCAGTGGGTAAACCCAGGACCAGTTGTCGGTATGCCATAGCGTAGGCGTACTTATTTATGCTGCAATCTTAGTGATACCAAAAAAACAAAAAAGGCTTCATGTGTCTGCACTCTGGAGTAACATTGATGAAGGGCCTGGGCAACGGACAGCAAGCAAGCTCCCTTCCCAACATATCTTGTATTATGTAGTGCAGCATTTGAATGGAATGTAAAATTCATGACTACAAAAGTAACGTTAGGAAAAGCCTGATGTATTTGTTTGGTAGGTTTCATATGTTGTGCTCCCTTAACCATGAAAAAGAAAATGCGCTCTCTGTGTAGTTCAGTTTAAAACAATTTGCACAATAGATATTTTATTATGCTGTCTCCTCCCACCTCTTCACATTTCCAAACCTGCAGGCTGGAATTGCCAGCTTCAATGGAGTGAAACTGAAGCAGAATGACCAGCTATGGTAGTAGTTTATGGGTTGCAGTGTAGCTTTCTCTTCCTCTAACAACCTGTGAAAAATTTTGTTAACGGATAGATAAGTTATTATTTACAATTTAATTTAATTTAACAACAACTTGTTGTTTTTAAAACAGCTGTGTAACTGAAGAGGATACTTGTTGCTTAGGCGATGAACTATGAAGTCTTTGGTGTTCTCTGAGTTGGATGGGTTTCTTGCAGACATTTCATTACCAGACTAGGTGACATTATCAGTATGGCAAGAGAGCAGTGCGGTGGTAACATCCTCAGTGCTGCAAAAACAACCCCCACCAAGCTCAGAGAGCACCAAGGATCCCACAAATATTTGTTTCCCTGAGACTGAGTATGTGTGAGTGAGAGAAATTCAAAACACATATCTTGGGTGCTTTTTATATAATGCCATGGACGAACTTGAGTGGATACCCCTCTAGTAACAGTGAAGACTTATACATTTATATGGCTGTAAGGAAAAGGTCTTTTCCCCTTATTCTTGAGATCAATCTGACTTGCACTGTCCCCGCAGGTTCTGTTTACATGCCTCAACACTGAAGCCAGATAGTGTTGCTGCTCTCATAACAGTTTAACCTGGTGTAGTTTCAGTGTATCATTTATTTATTTATTTATTTATTTATTTATTTATTTATTTATTTGATTTATATACCGTCCTTCTCCCGAAGGACTCAGGGCGGTGTACAGGGCAATAAAAATAAGAATACAGAATATAAGATTTAAAATTAAATGATTGTGCCCGATGCAGTAAATTAGTTAAAAACGGTGTTAAAACCCCAAGCCCATCAGACCAGGCTGGCTTGTTCGAATAGATAAGTTTTTAGATCACACCGGAAGGAGAGAAGGTTGGGGGCCATCTGGAGTTCAGCCGGTAAGCGGTTCCAAAGGACTGGTGTGCCCACCGAGAATGCCCTCCCCCTGGGGGTCACCAGTCGACATTCTCTGACTGGTGGTACCCTGAGGAGGCCCTCTCTGTGGGAGCGCACTGGACGGAGGGAAGTTGACGCCGGCAACAGGTGCTCCCGTAGGTAATCCAGATCCATGCCATGTAGGGCTTTATATGTCATCACCAGCACCTTGAATCTCACCCGGAAGGCAACTGGAAGCCAATGCAGCTCACGGAGCAGAGGTGTAACATGGGAGTATCGGGAGACCCCCAACAGAACTCGTAGTAGTTTCCCTGGCATCTTTTGCCATATGAAAGTTCAGTGGAAATGATTTCATTGATGCTGCCATCTAAAGACCCATCTGCTATCTCAAGACCCATCTGGACCATCTGAATATAAATCCGTTCTCCACCATTCATTCAGAACGGAAGAAACCTCTAGGATGAGAAGTGAAATGTCTTCAAGCAAAAACAAAGAAAGTCCAGCTGCCTTTTGAAAGAAGCACCTTTGAATGTAGGGAGTCAAAAAATTCTGATTCCAACCTGCAGATAACCTCTATATTTCTGTGTCTATGAACTTATTTCAGAGAACTATTGATCTTCTGAGATAACCCTGCTTGGCCACTATTCCTATGTCAACTTCAAATCTCTAACCCATATATGTATGTATGTTTTGTGTAAATTGGTGCTGATTTGGTCACTATTCCAGACACATCATCCTTTAGATGATCTAGAGGGTCTAGACTCTAGACCAGGGGTCTTCAAACTTGGCCCTTTTATGACTTGTGGACTTCAACTCCCAAAACTCCTCAGCCAGGCACACTGGCTGAGGAATTCTGGGAGTTGAAGTCCACAAATCACAAAAGGGCAAAGTTTGAAGACCCCTGCTCTAGACTATGGGTGGGCAACTATGGCAAGTTTACCTGGCACAGGAATTCTGGGAATTGAAGTCCATAAAGTTGCCACGGTCTTCTGCTTCCACCCCTGGGAAAATTAGAGGTGGAAGTAAAAGACTAAAGGAGTTTCAAAGTGCAATAACTAAGAATAATTCTAGGCCACTTTAACAGTGGATGGGTATGATATGGTGGCAAAGTCATGAGAATATGTGCAAATAGTTGTGGGCAAGCAAGATGTAAGGAAGCCGAACAGGTTGTGGGAATGCTGGAGGGCAAGCCAGTTGACTGTCTATTTCAAAAAAGGTAACTCACTCCAGCTGCTGAGAGAGGTGGGAAAAAGCACTTCAAAGTGTCTCCAACTTAATTAACTCACTACAGTATTACTGAGGCTGGGAAGTTCCAATTACGGTTTTTAAGTTTCTATATTTACTCCAGACTAGCATTAAAGAGGCCTGACAAAATCTGTGTTGTTCTTACTTCCTTGCCCTTGATAGCTAGGTGGGGTTTGACAGGATGAATTGTTAAACCACTAGTTGTCTCCAAACTGGCTATGGGTGTTGCAGTGGACTGTAAGGCCAATTGGGGAAGGGGGGGTGTTTGAGAGTTGTATTGGGTATATGGGGATGCAGCACATGCACTACCTCTGCTTTAATCTTGAGTAAAGTCATCAAACGGGCCAACCTAGAAATGGGCAGGAGGCTGACTATAAAATGAGGAACAGTTCTCTAAGCCTACTAGAATCCCTTTGCACCATCAGGCACAACTCTTAATTCATTATCTCTGTTTCACTTGCATTCTAAGCGAGAGATGTAGAAGTCTATTAGAAAAGTACAGGGAAGAAAACTGGATTTACTTTGCTCTTTCTATGTTTCTGCTCTAAAACTACCAAACTCAGTGCAACAAGACTAGCTAGCATATGTCCTCTACCAAAGCTTAACAAAAGTAGTTTGCGACTTGGAGGCAGTATCAGTAACACTCTTGTAGAGGGATTGTGGAATAGAAAGCAGGGGAGAGGGCAAGGGATATACAGTACACATACACTTACACACACACGCACACACACAACACACACACAAAGACATAGGGCTGGGAGAGAGAGAGGGAGAGAGATAACAGTAGTAAATATTTGAGCAATTCACCAGCTATTGACTGAAGCTCTGTACTGAAGGTAGAAATGAAGTTGGGGAATGCATTGTGAACCACAATGGGTATCTATTGAGAAAAGGAAAGATTCAGCCAAGGCTACTGGATCTGTTGTTTGTGTGTGTGTGTGTGTGTGTGTGTGTGTGTGTTGTACACTGATAAAACGGGCTATAGAAGTTCGGCAACCCTACCTGGAGGCTTGTGAGTTGTTCAGATTGATGAATTTACCTTCTGGGTGCTCTTTCCTTCACAGTGGAGTGGGTAGAAGTCCAGCATGTGTAGTTTTTCTTAAGTCTTGCACAGTACTGATTACTCCCGTGTCCTGGTGCAGAATATAAATATTGAATAAGTGGTGCACTTGCTGAGTCTCTCACAGCTATAAATGGTACTTCTTTTGGTCAGGAGTTCACTGCCTTATAAGATTGAAATTAATACTGTTGATGTGTTGTGTTTTTAATCATCAGGTTAGTTAAAATTAAGACTTTGAGAATACAGCAGCTTAGGGAACCCTAGCTAAAAGTATATTAAAGCTAGTATTTCCCTTAAAACCATGCTCTGTCCAAAATTTGAAAGCAAGTAAAACCAAATCAAACCAAAGATTCTCAGCTCCAGGCAAACTCTACAGCTTCATTCGGAAAATTTTCTCTTATTACATAGGTTGACTCTTGTTCCTCGAATATGGAATTCTATCTGATTAATTTCTTCTAAAGTAGGATCTCCTGCCTTTCTGACTCAGAAGAAATAGGAAATAATGGCTGGAGACTTTTGCATTTTGTTCAGGCAAAGGGACAAGGAGCTTAAATGTGTAGGCAAAAATCTCATTCATAGTTATTAAACTGAAATATGCATTGCAGCTATAGCTTTCACCAAGCATGGGAGAAAACATCTTATATGGCCTTAAACTTCTTTTAATGTTGAATGGAATGTGCTCTTCCTTTTATCCAAATGCATGCAGCACATTAAAATGCATTGGGTATGCTACTTGTAAACAAATCTTTCTTTTGAATAGCACTTTGGGGTTTCAGGTGAGATTTATCTGTGCCTTTCCATTGATGGCATATCATTTATGAGGAAAATGGATTCCTCCTGCCACTTTGAGCTCTGCTTCAGAGGAGAAAAAAAAGAAATCTCTTGTCTACCCTAGACTGTGTTGGATGTCACACTTTGTCTTTTTAGGCTGTCTTGTTTTCCAGCTGACAACAGAAAAGAGATTTAGCATGCATAGTAGAATTCTAGCTCCTAGTTATTGTCCCCACTGAATGCATTAATCCTTTGAGGAACTCCTTTGGTAGACCAGCAAAACACCAGAGAATGCAGCAGTGAAGCATGCTTGTTTTTATTGTGTTATGGTTCAAAAAACATAGAAATTGCAACTGGATTTAGTAAGTGTGGAGAAAAGCACTTGAGGGAATGGCTTGGCAAGAACAGAGAATGTGATTCAGGAAGAATATTGAAGCTTTGATGGTTGTGAATGAAAAGATAAAAATAACCTATCATTGAAGTAACAAGGATGGGGGAGTCTAGGCTGATGTGAAAAGTAGGAGTGCTAAGTGATATCATTCAAGCTTAAAACAAGATCTTTGAAACAAACATTGGCAGAGATCTTTGATAAATTACGAGTTTTTGTTCAAGTAAATGAATATTATGACTCTCTTGAGTGAAAAGCACTGTTTGCTTTATCCCTACAATTAAAATAGCATGTGTGGAACTTGTCTGCAATACGTGAATCTCTGCAGCAGACTGTTCCCATGAATTTACATACAAATATGCTGTGATCTAAAGAAGCTATCATTTATATGGAAATACTTAAATGTAAATACTATGATAAGAGATCAAAGCTTTGTTAAATATTATAGTTTCTGTATAACTTGCACTGTGAAATTGCTGGAAGTGGCCATCTTTCCATTCAGATGAAAAGACCTCAGTTTGCAGATGAAACCCAGTTATATAGCTACAGCAGGTTAAACTGGAGGTCCTGGAAGTTCTGAAGGCTGGAATGATCTAGATTGGGAAGATAAGCTCATATTAAATTCCACCAAGACAGAACACTTACTGTATTTACAAGGGGGAAAAAACTTGAGAACCTAATATGATTCGTCTCAATGGCCATTCTTGACTTATGTTGCCCCCCACACATCCCAAAGTAAGCGGTTGGTGACTTGGTGGTCCTTCTGAACACCTGATCTCTGCTGAGGCAGCAGCTAAAAGCCATAGGCAGAATATGTTTTAATTTAGCACAGTGATTTGCAAATTTTACCTTTGTTGTTTACTGGCTAGAATGTGTGAGGATTGGGATGAATTATATACATTTTGTTAAAAAGTGTGGGGGTTTTTTGGTCCACCTTCAAATCTTGCTCTCACAGACTGTGAACACTCATTACAAGATTTTTTACATCACCCAATATGCAGATAGGGAACTGATTTGGAGAGCACTTGATGGCAGGACTAGAATTAGAAAGTGGTTGTTAATTAGACAAGGGGATCACCCAACCGACAACCCTAGTCTAAGTGAGTTGAACTGAGGAACATGCTTTGAGTGGCATGCTATGCTCTCAACTAATAAGTGAGGCAGGACAAAAGCTACATTTTATTTAACATAATTCAAACTTCAGTCTAATGGCAGTTATTCATGTAACTATAATAACATCATCATTATTGCCCCAGAGTATGCTTTTTTCTCTCTACAATATAAAAAATTCAGTGACAACATTTGGAGATCTCTGGAGGAACTGCATCCCAGCTTTCGGCAGAGAAAACTGCCTTTAGAAAATTGAAGAAAGCTGATTACTTACAGTACAATGTAAGCATAGGAGAAGATAAGGCAGAGCTGGGGGCAGAGTTAAGCATGCCATCAATTTGGAAACATTATGTTGCCATAAAGGGTTCAAGTCCAGCCCCTCTTGAATTCCATTGACCCTTGCATTATCTGGTACCAATTTGGTATTGAACTTTAGTTGACTAGATTCTTGTGTATAAGCTTGAGCAATAAATCATTTTTGAATTGCAACTTTTGATGTATGGTCCTGATCCTTTGTGCCTGACAGTAACTGTTCTTGGGAATGCTCTATTCCTGCTTTCTACAATTTGCTCTCTTCACAGATGTGTTAAATTTCAGTTCTCTTGGGCATTGACCATGTTGGATAAGGACCAGGGGAATCAGAAATGATGGGCTGCTTGTTTGGGAAACACTATTGCTCTCATTCTTCACTGCTTTTATGCTTCACTGATATTCCTGATTAGAATAAAGAAAGGGAAAGAGAAAGGGTTGTAAACATATGCAAAAGAAAAAGATAGAGTGGAGAAGAGTAAGAGTGATCAGAATGGAAGGCATTAGAAGAAGGAAAGATACTGTTTAAAGCAGGGGTCTCCAACCTTGGCAACTTTAAGACTTGTAGACTTCAACTACCAGAATTCCCCAGCCAGCCATGTCTACAGTCTTAAAGTTGCTAATGCTGGACACATTTGCTCTAGATCAGGGGTGTCAAACTCTTGGCCCATGGGCCGGTTGTATCATGCAGAGGCTGCACGCACCTTAGCTCTGGCAATGCAAAAAACATCACGGTATATCCTGACATTTCATGTGACATGGAAAGTTTGACATCCATGCTCTAGAGTGCACAGTAGCTAATCCAGATGGTTGTATCCCATATATCATAGACCTAACTATATTGACTGGAAATTCTAGGAGTTATTTTAACAAATCCTGGAATCAGTTGGTCAGAAATGTCTGACACTGGACTTCCTCATATGCTTCTCAGGGAAGCATTTAGATCAAGAATCTCCAACTTCTGCAAATGTAAGAGTTGTGGACTTCAACTTCCAGAATTCCCTACTCAGAATGTTGCCATCCCTAGTTCAGAGGATGTCCAAAATTTCCCTTGTCCTTCTTTCATGAATAATATGAAATAATTGCTAGAATCTCTTCTGTTTACTTTACTTTGGTGTAAACTGTGTTTCCCTTTGACTAATTCTATGTTAATGAGAATCTGAGAATAGGATGGACTTGTTCCCGCATGGATGTAGGAGAAATTCCGTTCCCCCCCCTTTCCTCTCCTATTATGGGCTGTTTTGGCAAACTGGCCAATATAGTTATCCTGGCACAAAAAGTATCATGCACATCAGGCAGAAGTCAATCAAAGTATACATTAAAAACCTTAGTCTGAGGAACCCTTGCAGAGAAAAGGAACAACGGGAAGAAATTACTTAATTAGTTTTCTCTACACGTCTCTGATTTCCCTGCAGTACCATTCACTCTGTATGACAGCCTTCCCATTTCACAGTACTTTCTTTGAAAGATGGCAATGTATTAACATGTAAGACAACTAGATGGAAAGGGGAGAGAATCCACCACAGCAATAAGCACTGTCTCCAGTTCTTGAAAGAGGGTAGGAAGTTAAAAGAAAGCATGTGCCAGACACACACAAAGACAACTGTGTTTGAGAGAAGAAGCTAATATTCCTTCCCTTCCCTTCCCTCCCTCCTTCCTTCTTTCCTCCCTCCCTCCCTCAAATGCAGTCTACATGTGAAAGGATACCGGTATATTTTTACATTATGTCTTTTAGGAAGATTTATTATGGTCAATTTCCAAAGTTGCAAACTTAATTGTATGCCTTTTAAATAACTGATTAATTATGTATATGTCTAGAAACTGTTAAGAGCCAGTTTGATGTGATGATTAAAGCATCAGGTTAGAAAAACGGTCTTGTATTAGACATGAAACTAGCAGGGTGACTCTGGGTCAGTCACTCTTTACCAGCCCTAAAAATCCAAGGCCACTCAGTCTTGCCAATGTTTAGCTGAGGCCTGTTGTTGTCCTCCAGGCATCAGGATAAGATGATCATGTCATTGCTTAGTTTGCCAGGGGTAGAGATGTATAACTGAGTAACATCAGCATATTGATGATGCCTCTCCCTGTGGCAATGGATGAGCTCACACAGTGGTCTCAGGTAGATGTTAAAAAGGAGAACACTGAATCCTATGGCACCCCACATAGTAGAGGCTGAGGGTAGAGCCTCTCCTCCCCTGTCATCAATGACTGGATTCAACCCTAAAGGAAGGCAGTGAACCAGCATAACGCTATGCTGCCCATCTGAGTTCATGCAGAAGGATATTAAGGTCAATGGTAACAAAAGCCACTGAGAAGTCACTTAGAGCAGCGGTCCTCAACCTTTGTGGTTTGGCAGCCAGGCTGGGTGGGTGGGAGAAGGGAACTGAACTGTGTGAGCAATGGGCCGGCAGGCCGGTATGCACGCATAGCTCAATTCATGTGAGTGGTAGGCCAGTGTGCACATGCATGCACACACAGCTTGATTGCAACTTGAGCTGTGTGTTCGCGCTGGGCCACTGTTCACACAAGTGGAGGTACACATGCGTATGTGCACTGGCCCACCGCTCACGTGAGTTGAGCAACATGTTCGCATGTGCATTGGCCTGTGGTAAATAAGCCACTGCCCAGTAGTCGGTTGCAGCCAAGGGGTTGGGAAACCTCTGAAGTAGTGCAAGGATGGGTGCACTAACCCCATCCTCCCATGCCAGAGGTCATCCATAAGTGCAGCCAATGCTGTTCTGTCCTGTAGCTGGATCTGAATTCTGACTGAAAAGGATTCAGATAATCTGCTTCCTCCAAGATCCTCTGAAGCTGAACTACCATCTGCTCTACCATCTTCCCCCAAAAGGGGAGATTGGAGATTAGATACTGGACAAAAAATGTTCATAGAATTGGGTCCAGTCATGGCTCCTTGAGGAGGGAGAGAACTGCAGCTTTTATGAGAAACAAGCAAAGAAGAGCAACAAAGATGATTAGGGGGCTGGAGGCTAAAACATACAAGGAACAGTTGCTGGAATTGGGTATGTCTAGTTCAGGGGTAGGTAACCTTGGCTCTTTTATGACTCATGGACTTCAACTCCCAGAATTCCTCAGCCAGCCATGCTGAGGGGAAAGGGAGAGTTTCCAAGCTGAGCCATGCTGGCTCAGGAATTCTGGGAGTTGAAGTCCATGAGTCATAAAAAAGCCAAGGTTGCCTACCCCTGGTCTAGTTTAATGAAGAGAAGGACATGATAGCAGTGTTCTAATATCTCAGGGGTTGCCACAAAGAAGAGGAGTCAAGCTATTCTCCAAAGGACCTCAAGGCAGGAAAAGAAGCAATGGATGGAAACTATTCAAAGAGAGAAGCAACCTAGAACTAAGGAGAAACTTCCTGACAGTTAGAACAATTAACCAGTGGAACAACCTGCCTCTAGAAGCTGTGAATGCTCCAACACTGGAAGTTTTTAAGGAGAGACTGGACAACCATTTGTCTGAAATGGTATAGGGTTTCTTGCCTGAGCAGGGGGTTAGACTAGAAGACCTCCAAGGTCCCTTCCAACTTCTTCTTCTTCTTCTTCTTCTTCTTCTTCTTCTTCTTCTTCTTCTTCTTCTTCTTCTTCTTCTTCTTCTTCTTCTTCTATTATTATTATTATTATTATTATTATTATTATTATTATTATTATTATTATTATTATTATTATTATTATCCTGGTCACACAGGGAAGATACTGTAGAAGATACTCAATTGTACATCTCTAATCATCTCCAAAACCCACTTCCATGACACAATCCAGACCATTTTATCAAGCCATAAGGAGACTGTGCTTACAGTCCTGAGTCTGTTTATTTTCTCAGGTCCAACAGGTTCAAACTGATCCCAGTTAACCAGGCAAGGCTCTTTTCTAAATACCTCCTCTAGCCCTGTGACAAAGTCAGCGTCCAACTGGGAACAAATCCAAATAACTTTATCCAACAGAGGTTGGATAAATCCCTTTGTATATCCCTGTAAGAAGATTTCTGCACCACTCTTACCCCAGAGGACTCAAGTCACCCAAAACAGGTCTGCAGGACAGCAGTCTGTGGGTGCAATCAGAGAAGTACTGACACTTCGCTGCCCTTACTTCCACAAGGTAGACCTTAATAGTAGTTCTAATCCATGTTCCGTCAAATTTGTTCTTTGTTGAGCATTAACAGTCCTTAAGATGTCTCTTCTCGGGGTCTCCTGGTTCTAACATAGTGCCTTTAACCACTACATCAAATTGGCTGTCATATTAGAATATAAATCTATCATAATATTAAAATAAAGATGTGCTGAGTGCAAAGCATTAAGTGTTCTGTAATTATTCATTTCTTCAAATTAGGTGATATTCTACAGATCTAGATGAAATGCTTGTATTGAGAGTAACTGCTTTGAATCCCTTTACACCTTCATCCACTACACCACAGCTGTCTCCCATTAGCAGCATACAAAATTGGGTAACATTAATCTGGGAGGAAGTTCAAAAAGTTGCAATGTTGCCAGTCAAGTGTATGGAAATTGCAGGATGCAGAGGCCTACAGAAGGCTTCAGTTTTGCTCAGTGGCAGTAAAACCACAAAGATATTTTTTAAAAAAAGAACATTAAGGAAGCAAAGTTGTGGTTTTCTCTG
Source organism: Vipera ursinii (assembly GCF_947247035.1). Lineage (NCBI taxonomy): Eukaryota > Metazoa > Chordata > Lepidosauria > Squamata > Viperidae > Vipera > Vipera ursinii. The sequence continues at coordinate 229,677,332 of NC_139513.1, forward strand.
GGTATGTCTTGTCACCGGATGACTTATGGTTAGCTTTCACAAATCTGACCAGTGTTATTTTTTTTCTTCCTTCACATACCTCTATTTTACAGTCGAAAGTACTTGTAATTTTTTTCCTATTCATTTTTTAGTAATAAAGGGAATGAATTATAGAGCTAAGTCATCTGTTTCCAGACTGAAGATCTTATTTATTTATTAACAGTATTTTTGTATTGCTTATATTACCAGATTATCAATTTTCAGTGGCATAATAGGGCCTGTTCACCAAGAAATGAATGTGGCCAGGATAAACAATATTTTATTTCATTTACATGTTATTAAATATGGCTAATATTACTTCCCAAGTAATTAATAATCCCCCCTGTCCCATTACAAATTATAATTCTTCTGGAAAAATTCTGAAGCTGTTGTGAAGGCCCTGGATGTGGGGCACACAATATCGTGGGATCAGAAATATTACAGTCCTTATTTAAATAGCATTTGGAGGAGGAACAAATAGAAAAAGGTTTCTAGGCCTGACCTTTGTATGAAAAGGCGTTTGGGGAGAACGTATTTGAGGTTTTGTTTGGTGTAACTTGTAAAAGTGGGATTCACATGTTTCCTCTGCAAGGGTAGCTGCTGCAAAGATGTCACTCTATCCTGTTCTGTAGTGATAGCTGGAAACATGATAGGATTTGCACGTTCTTTGTCACCAGTTCTCTGAATATCTCTACTTGCCCTGAGCGAAGGACTAAAGGAATCTGTCATCTTCTGCCTCAAGAGACTTAGAATTCTTTAGTAGCTATGGGTTGTGTGTTTGAAAATGGGAAGTTTGCTCAAATCAATTTTGTCTGTGAACATCCGCTGGGTGGTCTTACACAGGTACCTGATTTTTGGACAGAATTTTTTCCCCAAGATGGTACTGGGTGCATTTTGAGGGTACAAGAAGATAGAACAGTGGCCAAATGAACAAACTTTGCTAAAATGATTACAAAGGCTTACAAGTTGTTGATTCTCTCCCACCTTGTCTCCTTGGGAAAAAAATAAATAAATCCAAATCTCATGAATCAAATGCTGAAGGCTTTGAAATGAAGTGCAGTTTAATATATTTTACATCAATAACTATGTAAACACACACACACACACACACACACACACACACACATAACAGTTCTTGTGATTCCCTGTGGCTAATTGTGCCATAGTTCTCCATCTCTTCATATCTTGATTTTGTGTCTTTCAGTGTAATTTTCTCCCTTTCAATCCAAACTACAGTATGTATTATTTTCACTGTATATTATGAGCTTTAAATGGAAAAAAAAATCCAATCTAGATTTAGACCTTAGTTGAAAGTGAAATTAAATTTCTCACACCCTACAATTTCTCTTACTCCCCAAAAACCCCTTTTGTTTCAATGGATGATATGTAGTGGAATCTCCAGCCAGACTGAAGGGAAATGCTAAGAGGGGACTGAGTTTGTACGGGTTGCAAAGAGTACGGATAATGACATTGTGAGAAAAAAAAGCAAGTACTGTTATCTAGGTAGAACATTCTTTAAGCCTTGAGAAACAAGGTAATATTTGAAAGTGCCTCAGGCACACAGCTCCCTGATTCATTAGGGAGTCTGTAGAGGAGAGGTTCACACTATCAGGCTTGCAGGATTATATTATTATGAGCCAACTTCAAGGAAATATAGTTCTAGTCTTTTAGAATTTATTAATTTGGTTTGGCCTACTAATAGGGCTGCAACTGGTGGGTACGATTAGTAAATGGTTTCTCTCCTCTACCCTTTACTCATTTCTTGCCAGTCTTTTGTTACAAGACAAATTATGCTTGGCTCTCGAGTTCAACACCAATAATGTTTGAAAAATGCTATGTTTATCGGTGTATGTGTTTATATATACTAATCACTTATGAGATTTTTGGAAGTACCATTGGATCCATGATTGGAAATGGGCTTTCTTCTGTATAAATTCAATATATGTTCAGTTTTAGGTTCAGCAATTAGCTCTGATTAGCAGGTATTGTGGATTTTGAGTATAATGGACAGAGAGAGCCTGAGCATGAAACCCCATCATCTCTACCGTAATGAGTTAGAAGATTCATTTTCTTCTGATCTGTTTGAAAGATAGCTAAAAGCACCTCATCCACAATATGGCTTCAACAAATTGTAAGAAGTTGGAGATTCTTGTCTTTGCCTTGGTCAAGATGAACAGCGTTGGGTATATTTAATTATATCAAGTCTGGTCAGGGTTCATAAGAGCAAGTATTATATGCATTTGCCAATTCTTCTTGTAATAAAATCTAATTAGTGTATATTTCCAGAGGTATATATTTAGCAGTCTACAAAAATGGCTTTATTGAGATATTATTACGTGGTATTTTCTTTAATTTATTGCATATTTTCCCCTCAAAGCCATAAGTGTAAGAAAGCGTTTGTGTGGTCTTTCTTTAAATGAATGGATTATGGGCATGTTCTATTTTTCCCCCAGTTTTATCTTTTTCTTCTGAATAACTGGAGGATTATATCTTCGGTAGATTACTTCTTTCTGAATTGCAGTTGGATAACACCTGTAGACTAAGGGATATAATACTTTGCTAATTATACTTAACACACCAGCAAGTTAGACATGCAGAGCAACTTGCAAGCAACGTAGTGACTTGTTGATTGTCTAAAACCTTATCATTAGTTATCTGAGATCATTTGGCTGCTCTAAATGTTGTGATACGTTGGGCTGCTCAGTTTCAGTCAAAAGCATTTGCTTTCATAATTCCCTCTGCTGTATGATGTAGGTTTAAATCAGGGGTGTCAAACTCAATTTCATTGAGGGCCGCATCAGCATTGCGGTTGCCCTCAAGGGGCCAGGTGGGTATGGCCAGGGTGGGCGTGGCCTACTGGGTGGGCATGGCTAGAGTGCGTATGGCCTACTGGGTGGGCATGGCCAGCTCTACATCATTCGCATCAAGGGTGCCTATGGGGGCCAGGGCAGGAGTGGGACAGATCTGAGGGTCTCCGGCAGAAGGAGGGTCTCTGGGCCAGGGCCAAGGCAGTGGAGGCCATTCCCTCACTGTTTCCAGGATGGCTTCGCGGGCCACATGAAACCACTTCGCGGGCCGGATCTGGCCCTCGGGCCTTGTATTTGACATGTCTGGTTTAAATGCTTTGAATAGAATCTGGCCACTGACCGAATTGTATACTGCAAATTCAAATTGAGATCACATAAAAAAGCTTTGAATTGAAAACACAAACCCTAATAGCAATCTTGTACAGGGAGATCAGTTCTTCAAACTACAGTCCACCTGGGCATATGCATAATATTTGTTTAAAGCTTTGCATATTCTAACTTCATTTTATAACTGAATTTCATATTACTAACATGGTTATTTTTATCTGGCTTTGGATGTGCATACAGCTATAAATATACATATATTTATAGGAGGCATGCTTTTCTATTTAACTAGCAGTGATTTGTTGTATAACAAATTTTTATAACAACAACAACAGCAGCAAAAACAAAAACAATGGGACTAAAAGGAAAAGTTTCCTTGAGTTCTAGCATGCTTTTTCATTAATGGCTCAAGTCTGTATGTTAATCAGCATATCTAGAAATTCAGAAGCAATTAAAACTTGCTTTCAATTTTACTTATAAAATAGACCACATTTTATTAATAAAGGACAGCAGGAAAGACAGTGCCAAAGAAAAACTGTTTAAAAATGCCAGTTTCCTAGCCTGCTGTCTTCCAAAATTGTTAGATCTGCAACTCCCAATATTCTCAGTTAACATCTGGAGGGCATCAGGAAACTGTTTGGAAGACAATTATTCTGACACATTTACTTGGAATATAATCCCCATATTCAGACCCACCAGGGTGCTTAGTTAATTTACCAACTGTGCATATTTGAAGAAAGAGCTCTAATACCAATACTTTGGGAGGACAAGCCGCTTAGGTTCAAGTCTGTGTAAGCCAAGTATAATTGGGGTTTGGTAAAATTGCCCAAATAGTTAGGGAAACAAAATCTCAAGATCGTAGGAACAAAGAGAAATACCCTGCGTGCAGATGGTTTCCAGAGATGTGTTACTGCTTCCAAAAACCTTCTGCCTGGTTATGTAGCTGATACTATATGGTACTGTAAACAATTATATTCTAATCAAACTTTATAAGATACTTTAGGGTTTTTTTTGTAATAGTGTAACTGAACATTAATATAAACATTGATAGATCCAGTTTGGTCTAGTGCTTAAGCCTTGTGTTCTTAAGCACTAGACCAAACTGGATCTATCAATGTTTATATTAATGTTCAGTTACACTACTCAGTCCTAACCCAATCCTAGTCCAGTATCCTAAATACTTATCGAGATTAGAATAGAGCCAAATATAATTGCACTTATAGTTGAGGTGGCCTGTCTTCCACATGTTTTTCTATCAATATTATGTATTCAGAATTGTCATTCATACAAACAGATAATTTATTCCGACTGCTTTTGTGTTCCTACTGATCCACAAAGATATGTATAGGAGTAGACAAATCACTTGGTAAGTAAGTGACTCTCCAGTTGTTGTTTTTTTATTTAAAAGGTTTTACAATACATTTTGACTTTAATCCCCCCCTCCCCCACCCCTATCCCTCTCCCCCACTCCCTCCTCCCCCCCCGACTTCCCAGAGCTAAATACAGGGCATAAAATCAAAAAACAAACATAAACTACCTACGGGAGCACCTTCTGCCAATGTCAGCACCCCACCGTCCTGTGCGCTCCCACAGAGAGGGCCTCCTCAGGGTGCCACCGCTCAAGGAATGTCGGCTGGTGGCCCCCAGGGGGAGGGCATTCTCAGTGGGTGCGCCAGCCCTCTGGAACAGCTTACCAACCGAAATCCGGATGGCCCCGACCTCCGCACCTTCCGGCGCGAATTAAAAACTTACCTGTTCTAGCAGTCCGGCCTGGCCTGATAGCTCTAATTGGGGTCCCAGTTTGTATTTTACTATTGTTTGTTTTCACTATTGTTCATTCTGTATGCCTACCTTATTATGTACACCGCCCCGAGTCCCTCGGGAGAAGGGCGGTTTATAAAAACAAATAAATAAATAAATAAAATAAATAAATAAACACCCCTATGTTATCAACAATAAACTATAAATTCTATCTCTCTCTAGCTCATATAAAATGAGTACAAACAATATTAATATTACAAATAAAGTAGAAAAGAAAAAGAGGAAAACAGAAAAAGATCTTTACTCAAAATAAATTTTCTTAATCCCAGTCCTTATTCATATTAATTTCAAAAAAAAAGGAAAAGAAAAAAAAACCTTTCACCTGCTATTTGCATTCTCCCACCTTTCTCTAATTTCCAAACAAATTCTCAGTTACGCGCCAAAAGCGCTTATCTCTGTTAATCTTAATAATCTCCGACCAAACTAAACTATAATCAAAAATAGTTCTTGCATGTATCACGCCAAATGTCTCACAGTTCCAAATCATCCTTAAGTTCAAATAAAAGTTCAAATAAAAAGAGTATATAAAAAAAAATTTAGGCAATCTCTTAAGACAACTTGTTGTTAATTAGGAGCTTACATACCCACTCTTAGTTCAACACATACTTTAAGTCCATAACCCTAATATACTTTTCTAGCAAGCAAATAACATCAATCTTAAATTGTGTAAAATATTAAAAAAGAGAAAAAAACCTTTCTTTCTCCTCTATAATAATTTTACTCCATTGACATTCTAATCTAAAAATTTAATCAGCAATCTTAACGCCCCAAAACTTTTGGAGCACCTCTGTCATGACCCCCAAAACTTCTTTAGACCGCTCTCCTCCTACATCTTCACTGTAAGCACACTTTGAAGATTCCATAACTTTCTGCTGGTCTTGTTCTTGCTCTCGTCTCGCTCTTCTTAGGGCGGCACGCGTCATCTTCTGGCCTCCTGCAGCAACCGATGAGACTGTGGCTTGATCCCCTCCAACACCATTGTCCTCTGTCTGTCTATCTGCAACATCTTGAAACTTTCCCACACCGTATCCTTTTGCAGCTTCCAAAAATGATAGGGGGTTGCTTTTAACACATTACTATAAAAATCACGTGCCTGAGCCAAAGTAACCAAACGATGTCTTTTACCTTTGTGCGTCGCCACCAACCCAACTGGAATCTCCCATCTGAACTTAATATCACGTTTCTTAAGTTCCTGTACTAGAAATGCAAAATCTTTCCTTCTCCTTAGGATCTTCGGAGGGATCTCTTTTAAAACCAAAACTTCTTGCTCAGCCACTACCAAATTAGTATCATAAGCAGCTTGAATGACTTCATCTCTAATTACTCTCTTTGTAAAATAGACCACCACATCTCTGGGTAACTTCCTCTGTCTTGCAATCCATGAATTTACACGAAAAACTTTGTCCATATTTCCCTCAATTTCAGATGCTGACTGGCCCAGTACCCCTTCCAGAGCCTCAGAAATCAGCTGCTTTAAATCTTCTTTACCATTCTCCAGTTGTTAAATTTCAATCCCAACCTTCCTGTGCATTTCTTAGTTTGCCAAGCCATTCAGTTTTACTAGTAACTCAACAACTTCTAGAGGGCCCTAGTCCTACCTTAATCATGAAAGCTGGCAAAATGACCTTGGACAAGACACTTTCTCTCAGTCCAGTCCACCTCACAGGGTTATTTTTTGTGGGGATAATAGGAGGAAAAAGTTTTGTTGGATATGGTTGCCTCCTTTGAGCTGTTTGTAAAAATAGTAAAGGTGGGATACAAACAAACAAGTAAAAAAAAAAAGAAAAACAAATCGAAACCAGCCCAATCTGTTGGTGAATTTTGAGATGTGCATTGGTTTGGCTCAGCTCCTGCAATAATGTGGTGTCTTAACTAAATGTGATTTTTTTGAAACAATAGTTTCATGTTGAGTAATGTGACTGTCAACTCACCTTCTGAGATTCCACAGAAGGAAGTGGGCTTGGAGGGGCTGGTGGGGAGAGAGACGTGAAGTCTTAGTGCAGCGTCCATGTCCTTAAGTCTGTCAAGCTCACAGTGCTGGGAACAAAGGAGAGAAGAAGAAAAAAAGAATTCATTGTCCCCTCTCCAGTTGCTGCAGGTCCTGTAGCGGCTGCATTATCAACAACATCTTTATGCTAAAGGGAAGAAATAAATTACTTGCACCCTCCCTTCTTCATGTTGCATTCATTTGTCTGACTGTCTGCAAAAAGAGCCCCACAGCAGATCCTGTTGGGATGGGCTGAAAACCCATCCACCGCCTTCCCTCTCAAAAGAGCAGCTGCAGCCAGTATTTGAAGCCTAGGAGGTGGGGTGAAGACGGCCTCTGTGCAACTCGGGAAACAGTTCAGCCTCAACTGTGACAGAATCACGCCATCTCATCACAAATAAACCACCAGTTTAGCAGAACTTTCAAGTGCACCTCAGCTGAGCAGAAAATCAAATGGCTCAGCTGCCAAAAAGAGACAACATAATGGAATAATTGGGGATCAGAGCCAATCCTGGAGCAGCATATCTTGCAGGTGGCTATATAGACTAAGGCAGGGGTCTCTTTAAACTTGACAGCTTTAAGACTTGTGGACTTCAATTCCCAGAATTCCCCAGCCAATGTTCCCCTGGCCTAAGATAAGGGATTAAAGGCAAAGCTACTTCCCGTGAATAAGTGTGTTCAGAAGAACTCTCTGAATGTTACTTAACACGTAAGCATCTATTCTTGCCTCAGTCATCCCTGAATATAGTCCAGGGGAAAGAACCTAGGGCCCTCTAGAAGTTGTTGAGTTACTAGTAAAACTGAATGGCTTGGCAAACTAAGAAATGCACAGGAAGGTTGGGATTGAAATTTAACAGCTGGAGAGTCACTTACTTACCAAGTGGTTTGTCTACTCCTATACATATCTTTGTGGATCAGTAGGAACACAAAAGCAGTTGGGATAAATTATTTGTTTGTATGAATGACAATTCTGAATACATAAAATTGATAGAAAAAACATGTGGAACACAGGCCACCTCAACTATAAGTGCAATTATATTTGGCTCTATTCTAATCTCGAGAAGTATTTAGGATACTGGAGTAGGATTGGGTTAGGACTGAGGAAAAGTAAGTTCAAACCAAGCTTCCATTTGAATATGAATCTTACCAAAATGTGGCTCAATCAATCTCTCTGAAACAAGTAGTTATTCTGAGGATAGATGATATACTTGCTTGTTCACTATCTTTAGCTTTCAGAGGGAAAAAAAGTGGAATATAAATGCAGTGACAGGCAGTTGGATGTAGTAGTTAAGGTGCTGGACTAAGAATAGGGACACCTGAATTCTAGTTCTGCCTTAGGTACAAAACTACATGAATTTGGGTTACTCTCAGACCACAGGAAATGTAGGAAGAAGACAGCAGGAAACCATTTCCAAAAATGTTGCATGGACTTACCATATAGTTCCCAGGAGTCCAGTCTGACTCAAAAAGTAGGAAAAAAAGAACCATAAACCTCAGTATATAAAGGAATATTCAAAAAGGTGATTATGAGGCTAAAGAGGATTACTTTGTATTGATGGGTGGAACCAAATCCCCTCACTCTGAATTCCTGTGAGAAAAGTATATGTAATATGAATAAAAGTAGTGTATTTACTTGAATGGAATCAAGATACAGAGGGTGATGGCTCAGCAGTTAAAGATTCTGAGCTGTGTCAGCTGTAAAGCTGAATGCTTGGGTTCAAGACCTGAGCACCGCACAACAGAATGAGCTCCAGTTTCTTGCCAACCTAGCTGTTTGAAAGCATGTAAATGCAAGTAGATAAATAGATGTTCTGTTCCAGCCTACGACCGGCCCTGTTTGAATGTCAGGGACAATCCCTTTTTATAGTCAACAGGCTGAAAAAAACCAAACAAATTTATTTACAAAGAAATCAAAAGTTCAAACAAGAGTTAAACCAAAAGTTCAAACAAGAGTTAAACAGGAATAACAGACCAGGATTCTAGCAGAAGATCTTCAAACGGTTGCCTTCAGCAACCAACACCTCCCATACCTTCCCCTTTTATCAGCAGTCCCAAGGCGTGGCTTCTCATTGCCTTCTCCTCCTCTCACCGTGTTGCCTCATGGCCTTTCTCTGTACTGCTCTGCTGGATTGCCTCCTGCTCCTAGCATCCCTGAATACATCCAGCTGTGAATCATCTACGTCCAATACCTCCTTGCTCACACGGCTGAGTCTGATGAGGAACATGATGGGAGGGGCCAGCCTGAGAGTCCTGCAGTGTATCAGAGCCTCCCTCTGATACCAAAGGCTCTCCAAACCCCTCCTCCTCCTCTTCAGAATCATCAGACTCAGCTGTCGGTATCACAGGCTGATGCTGAATCACAACAATAGGTACCACTTTGATGGGAAGGTAACAGCATGAGTCTTGCTGTATAGTCATGCTGGCCACATTACCATGATAGTGTCTTTGGACAATGCTGGCTCCCTTGACTAAGAAACAGATGTGAACACCACCTCTTAGAATTGGGCATGACTGGACAATGGAAACTTTTAATCAAGGTACAGAAAGAGAGAGAGAGAGAGAGAGAGAGAGAGAGAGAGAGAGAGAGAGAGAGAGAGAGAGAGAGAGAGAGAGAGAGAGAAACATACAAAAATACATAGATCTTTCTAAAAAACTTTAAAAAATAGTATCATGGATATGCTAATGCTGCTTTTCAAAAGTGATTTTGTGAAAAGATACTTTTTCAAAAGCACCATCATTTGATTGTCAGTAAATAGTACTTTAAGAAAATGAAACTGTTTGCTTTCTCTGGTCATCACCAGAGTGTTTTAACGCCTGGTAAATGCTTTTAACTGTTAAGAGAAAGAAGTCACAGACATGTCAGTATTTGTTAATGTTTCTGACAATGTATGGCAAGCCTGGCTATCCTTTTTAGGGTTTGGCATGAACAATCACCCTTTTATTGGGCCATTAATGCGCTTTCAGAACATTGTGCCATGTCCACAGGCCATAATTTAGCAGCTGTTTATCAGAAGCTTTCATAAAGCACTGAATAGTCTGCTTGCATCCAGTGGCCCTCACATCAGCCTTTGAGAATCTGGCTGCTTCTAAATGGGAGATCTGTGCATTTAGTTGTTCAGAGATGTGTATGACCCACATAACCTATAAATTTGATTGGAAGTTACATTGCTGGCATAGGCTGATGGATAGCAGATTAGAACTCTGATTAACCATGTGATTCTCAGGCTGGCAATATATTGTCTAAACAAGATTCATCAGATGCAATCAGAATTTCAAGTGGTCAGAGGAAATTCAAATGGGCTAGACAGCTTCTTCCCCTCTACCCTTGCCAACCTCTTCCTTTTCTTCAGAGAGGATATTGTCTTTATATTCCCCCCCAACACCCCCCCAACACACCCACCCCCATTCCATTTCCACTGCTGAAAATACAACTTTGATGAATCTGCTCCTCGCCCTAAAGCTGTCTGTCTGTTGTTCATCAGAAAGCAGGTCGCAGTTCAGTGAGCAGAAGAAAAGATTTTAATAGAAGTTCTGCCAAGGGCTGTAATGCATCATTTTAGAGCCCTAATTACATTACAATGACAAATATCAATGGTGACAACAGCAATAACCTACATCCTTTAATGGCTGTGCTGGAAAAAAGGAGTTTGGGCGCTGTGCCATTAGATTAGACTCGGTTTCAAAACAGAGGCCATTAGAAGTGTGTGTCCACAGTATTATTGGCCGATAACTGAAGCCCACTGGAAAGGCTTGTAAATAAATGCCTCTCTAAAGCATGGCCCCCTGGGACAAAAGGAGCAAAAATTAGATGACCATGGAATCAGCAGTGTTTCCGAGGCAACTTTAGCTTTCAAAGTGAAGAATTGCCTACTTAATTTTGTGAAATCCTACTGCTTCCCCTCCATCTCTGCCTGGCTGTGCCCTTTCCGCACCCTCTATCAATGCCTCCTCCTGCCAATTAGGAAGGATCATAAAAACTCTATTGGCAAAGTACTTGAATGAAGAAAAAGAGCATCTTAAGCAAAAGTCACTTTCTTGAAACAGGGTGCAGAACATAGGAGAACATTTTGCCCTAGCTTATTTTTTTTTAAATGCACATAAGTTTGTACGCGGTATTAAATGTGAGCTTCTGTCTTCAGGAAATCTTATTATAACTATTTACTGTAGCTCCCAAGGAAGACTTGTTTTTTCTCTTTCTCTCTTTTTTTATGCAAAATAAATTAAATCATTCTGGATACTTCTTCTATAGCTGTTTGAAGAGTCAGGCTTTAAAGGTATCTCCTGTGAAAACCAGTACGTGGTATAGAAATATGGTTTCTGGCCTTTAATAGCTACTGGTACTGATAGACAAAACAGAAACTCCCTCTTTCATATTAGAATATCTTACAGTATTAACCCTTCTCTACTTTAATGTGCAACAGTGAATGTGCATTCACAAATAAAGCTACACTGAGGGTTACCATATAGGCCAGGGGTCCCCAATCCCCGGTCCGTGAACTGGCATCAGTCTGTGGCATGCCAGCAACTGGGTCATGCAAACAAGCAAAGCCCCATCCCCGGGATGCAGGCAGCACGCAAAACCATGCCCCCTCCGGTCCACGGAAAACCTCTTTCCATGGAACCGGTCCCTGAACAGCTAGTATAGGCAGTCCTCCCTCTGAACATTGGCAACTTTAAGACTTGTGGACTTCAGCTCCTAGAATTCCCCAGCCAGCATGAGAGTTGAAGCCCATAAATCTTAAAGTTGCCATGGTTGGATACCCCTGCTATAGAGTGTCTAGTAGCCATCCAGATGTTTGCATCCCATCTATCACAGGCCTAACTACGTTGTCTGGAAATTCTTAAGAGTTGCCGTTCTAAGAGTTGTTAAGGAAACATTGCTAAATCAGCGGTGCAGTATTTCCTTTGTGTGAATGTTTTTCAGCGAAGGGACAGGAGAGGAAAAATTAGAAATTAGAAGAGTGTAGTGAAGTAAAAGAGAGCAAAGAAGAGTTTCGTGGGCTTTTAATAGAAACGAAGGTCTCTTCGAAAGGAATCCAAGCATCCTGACTACCCACAGGTAAAAAAAAAAAAAAAATTACAGTCTTGTTTCAAATGTAAATGTTCAGTTTCCCCCTGCCTGTTTGTTATGCTTCCTGTGGTCTGAACATCAGCGCTGCTGACGCCTCTCAAGAGATTGCACGTATGAGGGTGGTTGTTCAAGAAGCCTGTAGTTGCATACCCATGCATATGCGTACACACAGACTCACGGCAAGTGATTCCCAGGAGGAATTGCAAACTAACTGAAACAAATCAACCAGCCAGCCTAGAGGTCCTTTTCTTTTTTCTTTTCCGCTTGTGGGTTTTTGTTTTTTTTTTTTCTTTCTGGCCATTTGCCAGCCAAGCAAGATGTAAAAGCTGCCTTTTTTCCTCGCCCCATTGCTTCTTTTGTCTCTTTGTGCATCATAACTGAATGGATGGCTTGTGCTACCAACCACCACTAGTGCTTCATCCTTGGATTCCCTTTGGCCTTCGCCCTTTGGCTCTTTTCCGGGACTCATCGCCTGCCCTAAATGGCCCTTTATATGTTTTACTAAGTCTTTTAAAATAAAAATAACAAGACTTTTCACAAATCTAGGATTGGGCTTTCTTAAAAAAAAAACATCTACGGATGCAGACAAGCACCCACAATCTGCCTGAGTTATGTAAAAAATAAGCCTTCATCAGTATTTCGGCCTTGAAGCAAAAAGGTAACCCTGGAGGGTTGGCTTTTAAAAGGATTTGTCTAGAATTTCAGTTAGGTAGTGTAGAACCTAGAGCATTGCCTTAGGTGTGGGAGACCTGGATTCAAATCCTGGCTGCTAGTCTTTTTTTGAGAGCGAGTTGGTCTAAGGGTTGAAGTATCAGGCAAGAAAGTTGAAGACGGTGAGTTCTGCTGCCACCTTAGCCATGAAAGCCAGCTTGGTGACTTTGACTTTGGGCCAGTTACTCTCTCTCAGTTCAGTTCATCTCACAGGGTTGTTATTGTGGGATAAATAGGAGGAAGAAGGTGTGTGGAATATGTTTACTGCCTTAGTTATTTGTGACAGTAATAAAAGGCGGGATATAAATAATCAAATAAACACACTACAAAGTCAGATTGTCATTACAGATAATTACAGTGGAGTGAAACCTCTTCATTACCCAGCTGCAGCTGTGTTGCTGTTCTGCTACTCTCTTTAATAGGAAATGAGTACAGGTAATACTCGATTTATGACTATAATTGAGACCGGAACCTCCATTACTAAGCAGTGCAGTCATTAAGTGAATCGTCCCATATTTTATGACCTTTTTTGGTTGTGATCAGGGCTTTTTTTCCTCATAGAACGCTCAGAACGCAGTTCCGGCACCTTTTTTGGATGGAACCTTGTAGGGTAGGCAAGGCGGGTTGTATGACATGTGTGAGTTCCGGCACCTTTTTCTTTTACAAAAAAAGCACTGGTTGTGATCATAAGCAAACCCAGTTTCCTTGATTGACTTAGCTTGCCAGAAGCCTCCTGGGAAGATTGCAAGCGGCAATTTCATGATTCCGGGGTACCACAACCCTAGTAAATATAAAAGCTGGATGCCAAGTGCCCAAATTTTGATCCATGTGACCACGGGAAGCTGTGATGGTCATAAATGCGAAGATCAGTCATAAGTTGTTTTTTAGTGCTGTCATAATTTTAAACAGTGAATTAATGAATGGTTGTAAGTCGAGAATTCTCTGTATAAAAGATTGAAGGACAGTTTCAAGAAGCCTGGTGACCAGAATAATCAGTATGCCACTAATAATACCTTTGTACAGATTCTGCAGATAAAACTTTTTTTTCTCATGCCTGGAATATTATATAATCCACTGTTATATTTTTATAGGGAACTTGTGCCACAGCATCCGGATGCTTTAATTTCAGGTCTCTCTGTGTGGGTCTTCTAGAGTTAGATTTTTCCTTTGCAGAGAGGGAGAGGTATCTTGAATTCCCCTTTTGTCCAAATCTCCTCTTACAATTATCTGGTTTAACAGGTGGCAGGTTATAGCAAGCTGTGGGCGAACACCTCAAACAACCCAATTATTTGCAATAGACATTTATTTGATGGTTAAGATAAATCTCTGGCTTTGAGAACAAGATTTAGATAGACTTCTGGGTGGCCAGCCCCAAGTCTTGTAAAAACAATGAGTCAACCGTTCTATTTAATCACTGTTTAATCATGAGAATGTTAAAATAAACCTTGGTTCTCACTTCATTTTCTAACATTCTCCAGGTCTTTTATTGTTTGTCTTCATCCAGCAGAAAAACAGGATCAGCAAAAGTGCACACCCTATCACTGGAAGTTGCATATAGCCCTTCAAATGTTTTAGATCAGGGGTGTCCAACCTTGGCCACTTTAAGACTTGTGGACTTCAACTCCCAGAATTCCCCAGCCAGCATGGAATTCCTTATGGCTGACTATTATAGTTTGCCCTCTTATCAGTTATATAAAAGAAAAACCTGATGTTTAGCCTCAAACCACGGGGGAAATGATAGTTTGAGAGTGGTATTATTGTTATTAGAACTACATCAAGGATTTTTGTAACTCTTGCTTTTCCTCAAGCAGAATGTAATTCATAATTATTTATACATAAAATATGCTTAAGGACATTAAATTCTTTCACACAAGACACTATAAGCAGTTTCACTGGAGCTTGGGAACATTCCAGTTTGAACATGTTCTTGAGCCTTCAGCGCGTTACTTTTAGAAAAGTTTTCATTTTTCAGGATTTTAATTCTCAGGTTAGCACTATAAAAAAGATTTGTATAAATAAGATATATTGCTCTACTTAAATTTGATTTCTGTGTATCTGAAGATTTTCTATATTTATTTGGAAATAATTATAGTGTGTTGCAGTCCTATTGGACCCTGAACAATGAACAACAACACTACCCCCTTTCTCTGGACTTTGTAATTTCTTCTGGAAGTCCCTTCCCCCATCTTTAATAATTCACTTACCCTTCCCCCAGATCAAGATTACATCAATTCCACAACGTTATTTTACACTAAGAGGTTGTTCCACCAGAGTATAGCCACTTTATTTTGTACCATCTGAAGTTTCTGAGTTGTTTCCAAAGGCAGCCACATTAGTGTGTTATTATAGTATGTAGTGGACAGTGTGAATAACCTTGAGGAACACGAGGAAGAGATGCAGTCAAGACGGTGGTCGAGGAATCTAAATCCAAAACAGGAATGTAATTTGAGAAATGTTTGAGACTTGCCCCCCTAGTTCTCTTTAGAATAATGGCAGGGAAGGGGGAAAGCACATTCAGACTTGCAAGATTATGGTACCATAATGCTATAATAAAAGTATCTTTAGTATTTATAGCTTTGATTTTCAACTTTGGTCCTCCTCAAAAAGCCGATACGGTAGATCAACTATATGATGATCAGTTATGAGTTACCATCACCAGAGCACACTGGTTCAGATTGAGTTATAACTTGGAGACTGGCTGAATCTGGATGAAACCCCCCCCACCACCACCACAGTTTCCCAGTTGCTGCATAAGCAGGACCCAAGAATCTAGGAAGTCTTTCACTTTGTGAATCACCTCTTTTGGGGGGCAACATGAGCTCATCCTGAGTCACTACTGGGCCAATGCTATAGGATTTCTCCATTCTTGTCCACAAACAGCAACTGCAACTTCATCAGTTTATTTCAGCTTGCTTCAGCCCATTCAGTTCCTCATAGCTTCCAGACACTAAGTTCATCCTGAACTGATAGTTGGCTTTTCCCAGCAGCTTGCTGTACTTATTGAGTAACTGGATGGGAATGGGGGAATCCTTTAGTCCTTTTAAGATGCCATATGGAACTACTGATTGCCTCAAGGCCTTTTCCCCCCATAACCATTGGTTGGAAACCTCTCACTGATAGAATTAGAATCACCATAAAACAGAATACTCAACATTTCAGAAAACAGCCCAGAAAAATACCACTATTCATGATATCAAATGGCACCAAGAAGATTGATAGAATCAGAGGGGCAAACTCTTGCCATCTAAATCCCAACAAAGTTTATCTATCTTGGTCTAGTGGTTAAGACACCCAGCTAGAAACCGGGAGACTGTGAGTTCTAGTCCCACCTTAGCTGTGAGAGACAACTGGGTAACTTTGGGCCAGTCCCTCTCTTTCCATCCAACCAACCTCATAGGGTTGTTGTTATGGAGAAAATAGGAGGAAGAACATGTGTTGAAAAAAGGACATAGACAATTGGAAAGGATATAAATGGAGGGGAAAGGAAGCCTGTTTAATTTTTTTGGCATCCTCAATAGAAATTACAAAGAAAACCAGCAAACCCCCTCCCCCCCCCAAAAAAACCCTTAGACCTACTTGTATATGAAATTTGTTTTTCCAGCATTAGATAGATGGGTTTTTCATTTGCAGTATTTTCTGCACAAATCTTTATTTCTAAGAACATATGCTGGTGACAATATAGAACACAGGTGTCAAACTCGCCACGTCACGTGACGCGTTGCGACGTATTGCAGGTTTTTTTTTGCATTGCCGGAGCTGGGGTAGGCGCGGCCTCCACGTGATGCAACTGGCCCGCGGTCTGGCAGTTTGACACCCCTGATATAGAATCACCAATGACACTCTCTTCAAATTTTTTAGAAACACATGTTGAGTCACATGGTCAGTAGAAAACAGTGATCATGGATTGGAAGAGGCTGGACTGAAGCCAATTGCTGAAATCATGAAATAAATTGAGTCTGTTGATGGCTAAGAGAAAGGAGCAAATAATTTTCAAGGTCACAATACAGAAAAGTTTGAATGACCTCTGTATCCAAGACACTAAAAATGTCAGACAATATTCGGTTTTAAGACTATGCCTTCTAATCCATAGATAAGACAATTCAAAATTACAGAACTCCACCATCCACTTCCTTTGAGGTCCATAAACCAGAGGAACCCCATATTGCAACATGATAAGATCCTTGCTCACCATGGCAGACTCTGCCTAATTGCTTAGTTGCATCCATCTTTCCCTCAAAGAGCCTTGGACATATACTGGTACCGTTATATAGGAGTTTGTGGATGCAGCAAACACAGGGAAGAATGAGTGTTTTGCCACTCTTAATGTTACCCCAAAGGCTCAGATGTGAACTCTTGCTAGTGCTCAACCATGTCCATTTCTGCTTTTCTACTATCTTCTCTCCAAGCATCTTTTCAGTCAGCTAAGCAAGAGCTGTTTGGGATACAACTGGGAGAGAGAGCTCCACAGGAGCAATGTCTGCTACTAGTTAATTGTGCTGCTAGTATTCTCTGCTCTTCCACGATTTACACAAGCCTAATGGTGAAGTATGGAGGCTCTTTTGTCATGCACAAGCTTAGACCTAAGTTACCCTTGATTTCTTTGAACTTTACAATTCTCTAGTTTGTATGCATCCTTCGGCAGGAAATAAAATGCAAGGAACAGCAGCAGACCAAGATCAGCAATTAGGAAGTGAATAATAGTCAACTATAATCACTGGCTGCTCTGAGAGTTCCTTGCAAACAGCATGTGCCTGAGATTCAGTGCAGGGCAGATAAATTAATTTCCATCATTGAACCAGTCTGTCTACAAAGACTTCCTGAGTCTTTAATGACACATAAACAAGCTATTGTTCATATACTTTCCTTTTTCTTAAAAAAATATTTTTTTCTAAAACAAGCAAACAAAAAACCCCAGATCATTTCTTTAAGCTTCATGTCACAGGGCTGGAAAATGTATTTTTCTTCAAAATAATAAAAGATGGTCTAGATAATATTTCGTATTTACATCACTCCCTGCATAGTGGATAAAGTCTAATTAAATAATATTCCATCTTCTTTTGATCTACTAATATATATGTGACCTAAATTTCCTCAAATGGGAAATGGTTCCAAGACTTCTTTACATGTTCATATATTCTGATTTTTACAGGATTGAACATCTTTTCAATATGCTGCATATGATCAAGGGATAAAAGTCTGTAGAGTATTAGAAACGGAAGGGGGGAAGAATATTATGATTAATGACAAACAATTTTGTGCCTCTGCTTCAGTTTGGAATATCTGACTCTGCAAACAAAAGGATAATTGCAGAACGGGCAGATGTAAGAATTGGAGAAACAAGATATGATCTGAAAATAACCTAAAAGCAATAAGAGGGGAATAGAACAAAGGGCCCAGAATAAGCATGAATCCACTACAACTGTCACAGTGTTACAAAGAGGTAAATTTTAGATTTATTCTGGATTGCCCAAGTATGCAGTAAATGACTTGGTCTCCTTCAGAAGGAAAGGTTGGAGGTGGGGGTGATATACTAGAGCAAGATCTTTTACATTTGGTTCATAGTAGAAGAGAATTACACAGATTGCTTTCTGTTTTACTACAGTATTACTGGATGCAGCTTTTTTTAAAATGCCGGAATGAATTCTGTCAAAACATTTGGACTCTATTGTGTACACAAGCTTGCGTGCTGATAAACCACAGCCTTGACCAACAGGTGTACATTGGCCTATAGCACTCCGGCCTAACCCACTTGAGTAAATAAAAACAAGGATGTTGAAGTCCCAAATTAAATAGCTCTGCGATGAACCTTGTATCAGGGTCACTTCAGACAATTGTGATATTTGCTTGACATTCCTGCTTCGGTTGGCTCATCAAGCACAGCTTCCTTTCACACAGGATTAAAAATTTATGCCATTGTAAACATACGTGTACATATTGGCTACATACAATCAATTGGCTATTGGCCGGGAGCCAGGATGCACAGGCATTTGGAGATGTTAACATCAGTCTGAGGTCATGCAAACTGCCATTCCTTGTGATTTATAAACAGTTTATATTGGGGCAAAGGCTTCTTCCTACATAGTCCCCCTCAGCCTTCATACAATTAAATCTATACATTTTAATGTTTATATTTCTTCAGTTTCTCTCAGTTTCTCTTTCACATGTACTCTTTGTGTAGTTGCCTTCATATTTCTTCTTATGAATATTATCTATCCTTTAAACACTTGAGAGCATGAATGCATTTACAGGTAATCCTTGACTTAACAACCACTCATTTAGTGACCGTTCAAAGTTAGAATAGCACTGAAAAACATCACCTTTGGCCCATTTTCACACCTGCAACCATTGCAACATTCCCATGGTCATGTGATCAAAATTTGTGTACCAGGGTCATGTAACCTTTCCTGCCCGATTCTGACAGACGAAGCCACTGAGGGAAGGCAGATTCGCTTAACAACCACATGATTCATTTAATAACTGCAGCGATTCACTTAACAACTGTGGGGAAAAAGTCATAAAATGGGGCAAAGCTCCCTTAACTGTCATGCTTAGCAACAGAAACTTTGGGTTCAGTTGTGACCCTAAGTCGAGAACTACCTGTAGTCTTTTGATTTTAGCATCATCGATCAGTAGAAAATGTGGTCTTTGATAATTAGTAAGTTCTGTCCAAAATTGGAACTGAAATAAAAAGAGTACCGTTAGATCATAGTGAAAGCCTGTGAATCCATCATTCTGTTTCTACAGTGCCTCACCAAACACCTATCGGCAGCAGTAGAAAATCTCAAAAACATGCTGACAGGTGTATTTTCCCCACAACATATATTCAGAAGCAAATTGCCTCTGGTGGATCTTACTTACACTCCTTGTGAAGAACAGCAATTGGTAACCTTATTTGCCATGGACCTAGCTCACATTAAAGCACATCTAACTGAAGGCCATTGCTTTATCTTCAGGCAGCAAGCTTCACCTTTTGGACTGTTCTGAATTGCCTGCCATGCACCTTCATTGGATTATGAGAGAAAGGGAATGTGTGTGTCTCTCTGTGTGTGTGTTAAAAAAAATATCTTCCCCTGCTTTTTCTACACCATCCATCATTTTAGACCTTCTCTCAGCATGTTTCCAATTTAGAGCCAAATTCCAGAACAGTAGCTCCATTAGTCTATTGTATTATAAATACAAAGTATTTTGTTTCCCAAGGTTTCCTAGGTAAAAGCTTTCTTTTCAGTTAACAATGCACGCTGATGAAAGATATTCTCATATGTAAATGCAGACCCTCTTAACGTTTCTTAGAATTAGATCCAGAGATTTGTAAGTCAAAACCCACGCAGTGGGGTGCTCCTTTGCAATCGCTGTACTCCTAAAAAGGATTAACTAAAATGGTTAAAGATGGGGCCACAATACACTCTTTTACATCTACTGTAAAGAAAGCATTGGGTAGAAATTGTGAAAGGTGCTATTCATACAGGGAGACTGCATCGGAATCCACAACTTGATTGCCTTATTAAAATATTTATAAAATGCCCTCACTACTTAGCTTCCTACAGCCTTTTCATCTGAAAGCAGGTGACTGTAAGAAGCCTTATCATCACCCAGAAACCTCACTGATTCTTTTTAGTTACCAGATCCCATACTTAGCTTTATTTTAGGTTCCATATCCCATACTTTTAGACCATTTTCTCAACCTCAGTAACTTTTACGGAATGTAGATTTCAGCTTTCAGAATGCCACAGCCAGCATGAGGAATTCTGGGAGTTGAAGTCCACACATTTTAAAGCTACTAAGGTTTGTTTACTTATTTATTTATAAACTGCTTTTATCATTTTTTGAACTCATGGTCTCTCATTTTTCTAGTCGGGTACCTTAACTACTAACTAGACCAAATTGGCTCTACACTGCTTCGGACCCCAATTTCTGTGTCAGAGAGTGTCAGTCTAGTAAATGGCCACACTGTTGTGGCATGGTTTGGTGCAGTTTTGGTTTTAGTAATTAAATCCCTGCTGTCAGGGGTGGGGGGTGGGGGGCATCACAGAGAACTGGAATCCTTATATTCAATTTTTTCTTTCATTGATTTTTTTTCAAAAGAAGAAGAAGAAGTTGCTTTTAGTTTTGCATTATAATTCCCCCCCTTTTAAGATTAGGCTTCGAAACTATGCTGAATGAAGTCATGTATAGCACTAGAAGATAATTCCATACACTATCAAATTTTAAACTAATAGGCAGCTATGCTGCTAGGCTTTAATATGTTTTTAATGGTGCTATATAATAAAAATTTGGCTTGAGCAATCAGTTTTCTTTTTGGCAAGTGCATCATTGGTGGGATTTATTTCCAACTTCTAGAATATTTTTGCAGCAAGATAGCTAAGATCTTATTAAACCTTTAGCTGATGTCATAACTCATTGCCTCTATATGGATGTCTCTTCCCCATTGATTTTTTTATATGTTTTTCTTTCAGAGTTTTTTACATTACACAACTGCTTAAATTACATAAGATGCCACTTTCCCCCCTCTCTTTCTTTAGCATTAGGTATCTTCCTAGCTTTGCTTTTACAAAACAAATACTTTCTTAAAGAAATAGAAAACCAAAGCTGCAATCAGCTTACCTGAGAAAGTCCGACTGAACTCAGCAAAACTTTTGAATAGAAATGTAGGCATTTCTCACTGGGAATTACTGAAAATAAGCTCTGTTATAATGGTAGGAATGAGACTTACTTCTAATTAAAAACAAGTCGGATTACTTTATATAGGGCACCTTATAAAAATTGCCTAGAGAAAAAATATTTTTTTTAAAAAAAATGCCAAATAATACCCTTTCATATGCCAATATATAAATGACCCTTTCTATCTTGTTAAAATCTGGAATTCTCAAAACAAGGGTGGAAGTATTTTCTCCATTACTGTACATTTTAGTTTATACTTTTTATACTATACTTTATACTTTTCATAGTTCCGTGTGTTTTGTAACTGGAGACTTATTAAGATACTATACACTGATATTAAAATCAAAGATTGTCTCTTAGTCTTTTTTTAAACAATATGTTGCTTTTTATTATGAAATATTTTCATGTTTGTTTTTTATATTGTTTTTTTATTGTGTGCTGACATCAGCCCTTGTTGTGAGATGAAGATCCAGATAAATGTGAGGAATGAATGAATTTTATATACCAATAAAGACTTATTCAAGATTCAGAACTTTCTTAAGCAGGCTGCGAAACAGAATGTTTCTATTGATGTAAATATTCCTTTAAAAGTCATGAAGGAAGAAAATGGAGTTGCTGGACAATGGTCATCTCTCTCTCATCCTACTCCAGCAAAATTCCCATACCCTTTAATATATTTTTCCCAGAAAGCGACCAGATATTTATGGAGTGTAAAGTATTGTTGAAAGGATCTGTTTAGTCTGCCAGAAATGAGAGCAAACTCTTTTTAAGATATTTCACATGAAATAAAAACCAGCCTTTCGCTTTGTAAACTTCCCTCGGTATTTGACTTAAATACGAGGAACACAGACTTACCTCTAAAGGTATGTTTTCAAATTGCCTTCTACTTTGGGTCAGTTTGCAATTACCTTTGCGGGCAGAAGGTTCTTGCACTTAACTTGTGCAATTTTGATTTCCTCCTTTTGCAGCTACCCCTTGTTCTTCTAGGTATGCAATCTTATGAAAGGGAAAGACTTCAATCCTTTCCAATCAATTAAAAATAGCAATGTACTAGTAGGAAACTGAAGTTCTTGACACGTTTATAGTAGATGGTACTTGGGTATCTGGCTGAAAACAATTTGAAATTTATGTTTTGAATTATACCGTTATTTGTTCCTAGCCTTGCATATTGAACTTCAGGTTACTTCTCCATCCAGTCCAATCTGAAAGTCTTTTCTCAATGGCAGCAATTCACTAGGGGCTCCAGAGAATATTTTTCACCAGAGGTGCCTTCACTTTCTTCCCCATTTTGACCGTTCTCTGAAGTAGATGAAGATAATCTGATTCTTGGTGAGAGTCTGTAGCTCTGTAGCAACCGACGTTTTTTGAAATGGGTATAGGGGAAGAAAAGAAAACAGATTTAGCATCATTCATCTGCTAATAAAACTTCAAAAATCTTTTCATTCTTAGAATTATCTGAAATTAGTTTTTTACTTCTGGCAGTTCTGCTCTTCTCTTGTCATAAGTCTTTAGGTGTAGTAGTAGTTCTCACTTACCACCCACTCG
The DNA here is from genome assembly GCF_947247035.1 of Vipera ursinii. Classification (NCBI taxonomy): domain Eukaryota; kingdom Metazoa; phylum Chordata; class Lepidosauria; order Squamata; family Viperidae; genus Vipera; species Vipera ursinii. Next base: position 229,700,274 of record NC_139513.1, read on the forward strand.
TTCGATGACTGAAGTTGTGATGGCCCTGAACATGTGGCACCTACGACCAGACCTCAAAATTCTCTTGGTCACAGTACCTCTGTGGTCACATAATAGCAGTGGTTGCAGTGTCCCATGGTCACATGATCACTATTTGTGACCTGCCAGTTTCTGTCATGTAAACTTAATGCAGAAGCCAGCACAGGAAACCACAAGCCAATGTGGTATTTTCCTCCAGTCTTCTTGTGACCCTGCCACGTCATTTACACCCTGGCCTTCCTGCCCTTGTATGTGGCCTCAACAAGCCCTCCCTGACATCCCCTAGTTCAGGGATAGGCAACCTTGGCTCTTTTATGACTCATGGACTTCAACTCCCAGCTGGCTCAGGAATTCTGGGAGTTGAAATCCATGAGTCATAAAAGAGCCAAGGTTGCCTACCCCTGCCCTAGTTCATGTACTACCTCCACCAATCTTCCCCCCACACATCCATAGCCCCCTACCCCACACAACACTCTAGTTTTTTGTTTTATCCAGGACGCCCACAACTTCCTGATTAACCTGCACATCTTGCGGTTGCAAAGGCAAACGGGACTGGAATTTTCACTAAGCAATGTGGTCCTATGTCTTTATGATCGCATTGCTTAGGGACAGCCATCCCAATCCCAGGTGCCATTATAACCTGAGGACTATCTATCCTTATTTCCTTAATGGGCTGAATGGAGGTTTTTTTGCAATCCTATTTCTCTTTTATTTGCCGCTTGTTTTTGAATCTGTAATTTGTTGTTCCTGCAATGATTTACAATCCATATAGTTGCTTCTCACTCACAACATTTTTGGTAAAAGTCTTGAGTGCACATCAACATTTTTAAGTACAATTTAGCTTAATTTCTTTTCTCAGGTTCTTTCTATAGTCCATTTTATTTTGCAAAATCTTTTCTTATTAGTTTTGCAATTGTTAAGCCTTCTCTTCTGGTTGATTCTTTGTACTTGTACCCCTGATTTTGTTCATGTTCTTAATGACAACTCTATATTGTCCTTCATTTGCTGTTTCTATCATTTGAATCTTTATTACTTTTCCTTAATTTTCTGCCATCCTTAAAGCTTTGGTCTTTACTTTTCTTTATCCAGTTACCTAGAATGATTTCTTTATTTTGCCTCCTAAAATGATTACTTATGCCCTTAAATTTGATTCTATATATACACAGCATATCTTTAAAGCAAATTGTTTTTCTGTCTTGAATTTGTGTACTATCACTGAGTTTTAACATTTCTATTCCTATTCTAAATCTCATTTAGTTCTGCTAAGTTTGCTTTTATTTTAAAACTACTGATTCTTACTTGTAATCATTAGTTTTCTGTTCTGTTGCTTCTAAATTGAACATTTTTCTTCCACCATTTGGATTCTTTTTATACAACTATTTTACCAGTTGGTTTCTATATTAAACTTGGACACTTTATTTTACCACTGTAAATTTAATTGGGTTCTGGAGAAGACTCCTGCGAATCCCTTGGACTGCAAGGCAGTCAAACTGGTCAGTCCTAGAAGTGATCAACCCTGACTGGTCTTTAGAAGGCCAGATCCTGAAGTTGAAACTCAAATACTTTGGCCACCTAATGAGAAGGAAGGACTCACTGGAGAAGAGCCTAATGCTGGGAAAGGTTGAGGGCAATAGAAGAAGGGGACGACAGAGAATGAGGTGGCTGGATGGAGTCACTGAAGCAGTAGGCATGAGCCTAAATGGACTCCAGAAGATGGTAGAGGACAGGAAGGCCTGGAGGAACATTGTCCATGCGGTTGCGATGGGTCGGACACAACTTCGTAACTAAGAACAACAACAACAACAAAATTTATTTGTCTAAATAAAAGGAATATTTTCTTTTCTTTTTGCTTAGTATTAATATTTTGAAATAGATGATCATCTTCGCTCTCTAACCTGTATATTAATTTTCATGATATTTGTTCATATTGTTTTCTCTTTTAGCTTTCTTAAATGTTTTTAGATTACTGTAGCTGGTGCTTTATGAAAGAATTTCTTTCTAAAAATTATATGTATAGGTATATAGATGTTTCCTTAAAATAGTGTATCAAGCATTTTGGCATTGCTATTCACCAATGTAACAAATGCAATTATGTTATTCTCATTTTTTGTTTGTTTTCATGATTGGATTTATATCACACATTTTAAGGAACTTGACAGCATTCATAGTTTTCCTTCATCCCATTTTTATCCCACCATAATTACATTGTAAGATAAGTTAATTGAGAAAGAGTGCCTGGCCCAGAGTCACCCAATAAGGTAGTTTGGTTGGGAGTGCCAGTGTAGAATTTTTAAAAATAACTCGTACTGTCTTCAATACAGATTTGCTTACACTACAAGTAGACTCGAAGAAATCAATGAGGTTTCGGTCATAACTTATTTTGTCTTTGTAATGTCATGCCTCTACTCTGAGAAACAATAAGTTTCTGTTTTTGTTTCCCATCCTGTTGGGTTTTTGTTTCCCCCTTTGTTGGTTTTTTTTTTCATACCCATCTCCTCATATTTTAAGCTATATCTTTTGCAGATACATTTATTTCTTGTTTTTCTTTCTAGCTTTCTGTTATTTTTTTAAAAAAATGTTTTTACAACACCTGCCTTATGTTTTGTATTAAGTGTACTTTTTGGACAGAATCCAAAAGTACTTTCAGCAGTAGAACACATTACAGCACAGTTATCAAAACATGAGGCAGTTAAAGCATACAATGACCGTGGCCAGCTCTATGTTCCAGACCTGGCCTTCCAAAAATACCCAGATGTTTGACTCTTGACCATCCAAATTGCATGTCTGGCCCTTCAAGAAAATGCTACTACAGACTGAACGGTTAGAAATAGCACCTGAGCAGTGTCTCAGTCTGTCATGACTGGATCACGTTCAATGGAGTTTGGTTTCTTACAGGTCCTGGCAGCAATTCAGGACTTGCATGTCCATCTTGATATGTAGTAATCCTTTTGAGAGAGAGAGAGAGAGAGAGAGAGAGAGAGAGAGGGGGGGGGGAGACTGATTATTATCTGGGTATCTTGTACCTTGTCATTCCTAATATCATTTTAATCATTGTACATTTTTATAATTTTCAAATTTACAATAGTTGTACACTTTTTAAATTGATAATAAATATTACACACTTGGATTTTTTCCCCTAACAATTGGATTATGGTTGTATCCTTTCACACAGCAATCAAATGGCAGTGTGGCAGTTGTAGAGCAACTGTCCCAATTGGGAGGAGGGCTCAAGCAGGGAATTAGCCTAGACTGACTATGGTATGTAAACACAAGAGGCCAAGGTCTGACTCCTATTACCTAATGCCTTTGAGCCTTATCTGATCTTTCCTAGGTGAAAGCAGCCAGTCTGTGGAGATTCTTGTATTATAGGCAGAAAGCAGTAAAGTAGCTAGTTTGATCTCTACACATGTGGGTCTGTTTATTTTCTCCTGACAGTGGAGCAATATAAGGCAACAGTATTAACAAAATCCTGGTGGTGTGTAATTTGAGAGGGAGGTTGTGTTATGACTGGATTTAAAATACCAAAGCTGATGTGCTTTTTCTTCTTATTCTCGGATCATGGTGAACAAATGGTTCCAAAGATAATGCCGATCAACCTTAATGTGTGCTCAGCAAAATGAGCTTCTGATTGAAGGTGAGATAGCCAAAGTAGCTTGACCAAAAGGAACAGAGAAAGACAAAGTGTTTTTGTCTTTCAGGACTTAAGTAAAGACTACATTCTCAAAAAAGGTGCACAAGGTCACTACATTGAAGGAAGAGGAAATGATCTTTACTTGTTGTGGAATAAAGAAATTTTCTCTCACACCAGGTTATTTGTAGGACTATTTCTCCTATTATGAAACTGACCATTTACATGTACCAGCAGATGAGGCTTGTTTGAAAATCTTCCATTGCCAGAAGATTTCTGGTACACAGGAGAAGGACTTATCTATAGCTCCAAAGCTATGAGAAGTATTCTCTAAGGAAGCTTGTTTGGCTTCTTCTCTCCTAGTATCTAAGGACATTTCTGGAGTACATCAAGATTACCCAGTTTTTAATCTGGGACTATCTGGGTAATATGTTGTTTATGCTATAATTCATGTGGATACTAATTTTTATTTTTATGAATTTACTGAAAGCATAATTGTTTTATATATTGCATTTTTAAAATTGTGATAAGCTGCTTTGATTGATATACTCTTAATGAGGTAGATGCTTGTGATTTGGACATTTAGATTATTAATATCATAGATAGTTTTCTGAATTGATACAGACGTTATAGGTATGTATTACACCATCCAGCAGGCAAAGTAGACATGGGAAACAGTCAATGATCGAAGTACATTTTGGCAGCAGTGACATGGGAAAAATGGTTACTGTGCTATCCTAGATGTGAAAAAGGTTCAATGAGCAGTGATAAGCATTTTATCTCTGTGTGTGTGTGAAATTGGCTTTTTGTATGGATAGTTCCATTAGAGAGGTGAAGTTGAGAGATCTCAGATGTGTTGGGAAGAGAAAAGAGGTTATTCTAACACTATAGAATGGAAGGGATGGAAGGGAAGTTCCTTAAATGAAGTCTAAAAGAAAACTAGTAGGAGCTAGGCTGTATCCAGTTGTGGAAAAGATGTTTCAGGAAATGAAAAATAGGGTAAAGACATGTTCTACTTATATTAAATGGAAAGAAAATTATAAATGGCTCAATTTATAATTGAGCCCCAAAATTCCTTAGCTAAACACGGCAGCTGTTAAGTGAGTTGTGCCCCATTTTACAACCTTCCTTGCCACAAGCTACTAAGTGAATCACTGCAGTTGTTAAAAGTGAATCTGGCTTGCCATTGACTTTGCTTGTCAGGAAGATTGCAAAAGGGGATCACATGACCCCGGGACACTGCAAGCGTCATAGTTGTGAGTCAGTTGTCAAGCATCTGAATTTTGATCATATGACCACAGGGAATGCTGAAATAGTCATGTGAAAAGAGGTCAGAAGTCACTTTTTTCAGTGTCATTGTGACTGTCACTAAACAAATGGTTATAAGTCGAGGACAACTTGTATAGCTGAAATGGCTGTGATTCTGAGAAAAGCTAAATAGAACTAGCTGGGAAGGGTTGACCTAGGCCAGGACTCAATGTCAGCACGTTTTTGAACATTTTGGAAATAAGTCTCATACCCATCAAATTTAATAAATAAGAAAAGAGCAAAGGAAGGTCCTACATACATTTGACTTCAAAAGTGAGGACAATTGAAAGATGTTGGGACTGTAAAAAAATAACATTGAAAAGGGGAAGTGAACACAGTCATATCTCTTCAGGATATTTGGAGTCAATCAAAAACCTAGCAGCAGAAACATAACTAGAATCCAGTGCACAGAGCAGAAACTATACCACACTAAGTTGAGACTCATCTGTGTCATAACATAAAGAAAGAAAATAACAGGAAAAAAAGCTTTCGAGAGAGCTTGGGGAGAATAAGAGAGATATAAAAAGTATCAGGGCTTTTTTTCTCATAGAACGCTCAGAACGGAGTTCCGGCACCTTTTTTAGATGGAACCTTGTAGGGTAGGCAAGGCGGGTTGTATAAGATGTGTGAGTTCCGGCACCTTTTTCTTTTACAAAAAAAGCACTGAAAAGTATACATTTGCACATATGAACATTATGTGAAAAGGATTTCAAACGTTGATGTTGGGGAATAAATTTTTGATAATATCTGATTGCTTTTTTTAAAATTAAAAAAAAAACCAAATTACTCAAAATAAGGAGGGAGGAGGGAGAGAGACAGAAAGTTGAACAGAGAATGTACAGCATTTTAGTACATGAAACCTCAGGGTTTTGTTTTGTTTTTGATAACTGGATGGGACAGTAGTGAGAAAACATTGCAAAGTGTTTGGAGCTGGGAGTTTTTGGAGTTTTCTTTCCCAGGGGAAAAAAAAATATCTTCCTCTTTAAAGTAGCAAGAAATTATGCCACAAAATATGATCAGAATAATTTCTATGGAAAATAGGTGGTGGATATAGCTGTGGGCCTCTGGCTACTTACCCTAGACATTTATTGGTTTGATTTGTATGGCTGCCCATCTCTCACCTGAGCAACTCTGCACAACTCACAATTTGGATAATGAATCTCTGTTCTTGACTTAACAGTAAGGCCAAGCTTTCTGTTCTGAGACAGCAGAGTCCCCTGAAGTTAGCTTTGTTCCTACTTTCCAAGACTGGAGGTAGAGAGGTCAAGTAGAATTACACTCCTATGGGATCTGTAAATATTGGAAGAAACCTCAGCTACTGTTACTATATACCAGTAGCAGGTAACTGTTTTTTTTTACTAAGGAAAAGAAACACTCCCCCCCACCCCCCAGTTGTTTAGACTCCAAGGATGTGTCTGGAAACAAAGTAATATGATCAGGGATGGGATCAAGTGTTTTCAGTCAGTTCTGTTTGATTAGGGGTTTCAAAGGGACAAAGGATTTATTAAGGCCTTTTGAAGGTTAAAATGCTCATGTGAAAAATCACTAAACTTTCTGCAGCTGGAAGTCAGCGGTTTTGCCACCAGCATTTAATGACACAGTCTGTGGGTGTTTGGGGGATTAGGAGCTTGCATGTGACCCATAAACTGCAGATTACCCATCCGTTCTGAACAGAATGGGGATTTTTATTGCAAATGTGGAAGATACCACATACCTCAAACCGCTGGTGGTTCTTTTTTCTCAAGCATGCAAGCTACTGTAGCAGCTATGGTACAAACTTTAAAGTATGCTATTATAACATCTGGAGTCAGTCCAAAGAGTTGAGCTGTCTTTTTCCAAATCACCACTTTTAATGCACTTTCTTTTTATATGTGACCACAATCATATGCTTGCAACTTGTTGCTCACTAACTTTTTCTTTCTCATCCATAGGCAGAAATTGTCAAGAGGCTGAATGCCATATGTGCCCAGGTCATTCCGTTCTTATCCCAGGAGGTAAGGATAGTTGTTTACATGTGCTGGCCTCAAATTATAGGGAATTGTTTTAACTAAAGAGGAGCCAAGGGCTATGGGGCAACACAACGCTTGAAAATCTTTATATTTAACTTTCCAGCAGATTTCACTCTTTATCCGCCCCATTGTGTTAATATTAACTTGGTCATTGTCTCGACACACGAAGCAATTTAAATCATGATCTATCTTATTTGAACCAGTAGCATCTCTGCCTTCTGTACTTAGCACAAAAGCAAAAGCAAGCAAGACTCGGGTTTCAGTTTCTGACAGCAGCCAGCTGGGTGGCTCTGGAAGCTGCAGGCAGGACAAGAAAATTATAGGCAATCTTTTTACAAGAGTTGTTGACCTGGTGCTCTTCAGATGTTTTGGATTACAACTTCCACCAACCCTAGTCGCAATGCCAATGGTTGGGGGTAATAGGACTTGTAATCTAAATCATATTGTCTGTCTTATTTTTCCCCTTGACAAGAAATAAGTGGAGCTATACTGATCAGCGAGCTATATAGGAAAAAGCCACTGGCAAAGCTGTCTTCCTTGCATACTGTAGATCAGGGGTGTCAACTGCCGGCCATGTGAAAAAAGTCACGATACGTCCCAACACGTCACATGACGTGGCAAGTTTGACACCCGTGCTGTAGATCTAGTCTTTGTGCTCTTTCCTTTAAATCTGTCTTAGTTGCTAACATCATAATATGAGAAGGCCAAGTTTGACTTGTAAAACTAGTTGAAGTAACTGCATCCTATAGTGTTTCATCCTGCTGCATTGCCAGTTAGATTCAGGCTACTTTAGACAAATGTTTGCCTGTCATGCCAGTACATTGGTGCTCAAAAATATGACCCTGTCAAGCTGGTATCTAATAGGAGATATTGAAAAATTGCTAGAAAGTTGTGATTTATGCAGCCTTCTTGTCAGTTTAGCTTGGCAGAAAATATGATGCTCTAGGCCAGGGGTGTCAAACTGCCGGCCCGTGGGCCGGACGCGTTGCTGGCAATGGAGAAAAAGCTCCGACACATCGCACGACGTCACGTGATGTAGCGAGTTTGACATGCCTGCTCTAGGCAATAAGCAGATTAATACAGGTGTGTTCTTCTCTATTCACCTCCTTCCCAAAGCCCTCCCCTCCTCCCTTCCCATCCACAATTAAGAAAGAGTTTTGCTTTGGGGAGGGGCAAAGAAGCAGGAATAATTTTTCGGGAAAGGAATGCTGAATACTCAGATTTTGCTGCTAAATGCAACTTCTTTGTCTAAGTTCCTTGAAATGTAGTTTACTCATAATGTCTATCCTGAGTCAGTATTTTTATCTGTTTCTAATTAATAGAGCTTGAGTTTCTAGTAAAAAGGCTAATAGTCCTCTGAGTGAATTTGTATCTATAGTCTGTAATGGGAAACATGCTAGTAGTTAAGAATACTAAACATTCTTTTCTCGATTTGTAAATTGTTTACTTACCTTGGTGACTGCAGCTTTTGAATGTTTCATTTTGGAAATCTGAGGATATATCTCTTTACCCATTTTTATGTAGTATCCCAATTTACAAAATCAGTATTTGTTCCGTATATAAAGCAACAGAGCAAATTTGAAAATAGAGGGGGAGCAGTATTTATTGATTTACCCACTAAAATTAAAAACACATCTGCAGCAGATGATCAACAATACAAGGTATCTACTTGTGTTGTTTGATCTTATTGATTTCTTAAACAGGTGTTTAAGGATAAATCTCTGCATCTTGGGAGTCTCTTGGGTGCTAATTATATAAGCAATGGTGTGCTTTTTCCCCCTCCATCTTCCAATTTTCATACATCCTGTCATGTACTTGCCTAATTGGGGTAACATGTCTCTGAAAAGGGCACATTTCAGATTTTCTAATAGATTTTTGGTTGAATTCTGGAAGGAAAACATTAACTGAACGGTTATATTAGTCTCTCTCCCCTGCTCTACACAGAGGCATGTTCCCCTGTACTTTGAACAGGGAGTACATACCAGAAACTACACTAGAATATTCTCCTTTTCCATGCTACCACCCTGCCCTCTCCTTTCACCATCAAACATCTGGTGTCCACAGGAAGGATGTTTTTAGATGGCAATACCACAGACTTTCGTTTAAGCAATATCTTCCTAGAATTGTGCTAATCATTGCTGAAATATGTCAAATTCTCCCACTTCTCTTTCTAAAAAAGTTTTTTAACTATCATATCCACAAATGAACACTATTTAGAGTGGAACACAGTTGAGAAGTGCAGAATATTGACTCTCTAACATTAATTTCTCAGTTTATGAGTTACTCCACTACTTCACAGCTCTACCTTGCTTGGGTAATGATTTATTTAACGATTTAACAGATTTGAGATGGAGGTGAAGTTGACAACTAGGCCAGCCACATCCAAGCTAAGTGTTCTCTTTATTAGGCTATATTAGTGTTATTCTGTTGTAAATGAATGCAGACATATGGCCCATTTGAAGAGCATTTGGGCAGTGTCTAGTTACAAGCTGGAATTAAGGAGAGCGAGCCAACAAATAATGTATGCTACCAGGCACAACACTGCCATGCAGAAGACTGAAGAGATAGGTGGCATCTGACCATGATAGATAAAGACAGGGCTTTTTTAATCTAAAAGATGCAGGAGCTGCTTTAAAACAATGGCCTTAGCCAGTGGCAAAGTGGCATTGGTGTCATTATTTTGGCTCTGATTTTTGGTTGGCACATTCATGGAATAGGCTTCTTATAAAGGAGAAAATGGGGACTGAAATGTGATATTGCACGAAATCTCCATATTTGTTTCTTTGGTTTCTATGAAGCCAAATGTTAAGTTATATATTTAAGATGATAAACATTTTGCATAATGTCATCTGGGTTTGCTCTTAATGGGGAATAGATGGCAGAGAGACATTATGCTGAATCACTCCATTTGTGTAGATTTTAAAACCTACCAGTAATTAATTACTTAGTAATGTAAAGTTTCAGTTACACGATTCTTACTGAAAAACTCTGTGGTTCTGAAGGATTAGCAGAATTATACTGTTGTATATCAACATTTTTGTGTACTTTTGGGTCAGAAACTCGTTGCTTTGTTCCAAAATCCAAATTTCTTAATGATTCTTCATTATCCTTGTTGACTTGACCAAACTAACTGTCCCCCCACAAGGATTATAGATGACCATATAAATTTGATATAGATAAAAATATAAAATGATGTCTTGTGTACTTTATGATTTGAACCTTTTAATGATGACTTTTTGACATGTTTATTGTTTGATATCTTTGTTGTATGCCACCTAGTCAGTTCTTGTGAGATGGGTGGCTATATCTTTTTTTCCTGTGTATGTGTGTATATGCCTATGTATGTATTTATATCTAAATATAATATCACATGTTCATTCTACTGCATGCTATAAAAATCAATTGATAGTACAGTTAGAAGACAGACCAGAGTGAAGAAAGTGAGAGTGCAGGGAATGTTGAGAGTTCAGCAAAAGTTCAGAATCAGTATCTAGAGGTTTTTTTAATTATTACTATCAAATTTATTTGCCACTCATCTCACAGTTCAAAGCAACTCTGAGCATCTAATATCCAAACATCCAAACAATGTACAAATATCAAACAATTATAAAAATAACAACAAATTAAAAATTACATTAATTAATACACACTAAAAACCTGAGTTTGGAGGGGAAAGGTGGAGGACCTAATCTGTTGGTGCATCAATCGTCTCCAGCCCTCTCTTCTTAAGGACTTCATGCCAGCTGGCATAGCCAGGTTTTAAGGCTTTTCTTGAAAGCTAAAGAGAGGGGGTGGATCTTACCTCTTGTATCAAGATGTTCTAGAGCAGGGGTGTCAAACTCAATTTCATTGAGGGCCGCATCAGCATTGCGGTTGCCCTTGGGGCTGGGTGGGTATGGCCAGGGTGGGTGTAGCCTACTGGGTGGGCATGGCTAGAGTGCGTATGGCCTACTGGGTGGGTGTGGCCAGCTCTACATCGTTCGTATCAAGGGTGCCTATGGGGGCCTGGGCAGGAGTGGGACAGATCTGAGGGTCTCTGGCAGAAGGAGGGTCTCTGGGCCAGGGCCAAGGCAGTGGGGGCCGTTCCCTCACTGTTTCCAGGATGGCTTTGCAGGCCACATGAAACCACTTTGTGGGCTGGATCCGGCCCCCGGGCCTTGTGTTTGACGTGTCTGTTCTAGAGGATGGAGACCTGGCAGACAAGGCTCTTTTCCTGGACCCCACCAGCTGATATTTCTTGGCCGATGGGATCTGCAATAGGGCCCTTCTGCCAGCATGTGTGGGGCTTCCTTTCCATTGGGGAAAGAGGGTTCCACTGGTATTCTAGATCTGTGCCCTAACACAGGGGTCCCAAACCCCGGTCCGTAGACCAGCACCGGAAATGGGGTGTACAAACAAGCAAAGCCCCATCTGCAGGATGCAGGCAGAACACAAAACTATGCTGTCTTTGGTCCACAAAAAACCCTCTCTCCACGGAACTGGTCCCTGTACTCAAAAGGTTGGGGACCTCTGCCCTAATGGGTTTAATAGCCTTGGTGGAGCAGTGGGCTAATGCCTCCTTAAGTAACACCAGCTGCCTGCAATTATTGCAGGTTCGCATCCCACCAGGCTCAAGGTTGACTCAGCCTTCCATCCTCCCGAGGTAGGTAAAATGAGGACCCAGATTGTTGGGGGCAATAAGCTGACTTTGTAATAATGCCACTTGGGGTGTGTGTGTGAAAGCCCTAATAAGCAGGCATATACATAGAATGAAGGCTACTGCTAAGCTTGTAAGCCGCCCTGAGTCTTCGGAGAAAGGCGGGATATAAATGGAATTAAAATTAAAAAATATATAATACAGAAGTGGTTTTCCCACATGTTTTTGAAAACATACAAATATTATATTACATAGCTCTTACTTCCTATTGTCAGTCTGAGAAGTACTACTTCAGCATTAATACAGGTAATCCTCAATTTATAACAGTTCACTTAGTGAAGTGACAACGGCACTGAAAAAAGTGACTTATAACCGTTTTTCACACTTACAACGGTTGTAGCATCCCCACGGTCATGGGATTTACATTTGGATGCTTGACAACTAACTCACATTTATGACTGTTACAGTTTCCCGGGGTCATGTGATCACCTTCCGACATGCAAAGTCAATGAAGAAACCAGGTTCGCTTATCAACCACGTTACTAATTTACCAAATGCAGTGATTCACTTAACAAATGTGGCAAGAAAAGTTGTAAAATGAGGCAAAGCTCACTTAACACATTTCTTACTTAGCAGTATAAATTTGGGGCTCAGTTGTGGTCGTAAGTTGAGGACTACCTGTAATAAAATGCTCATTGTAATCTCATTCCCAGACCTGCTATCTTCCAGGTTTTGAGAAGGTTGCTACCCAGTGCATGCTCAAAATGGATCTGTGCAGAAAATTAGTAGTCCTGGATTTTTTTACCATAATTGAGCTTGTAATTATGGTCATAAATCAGTAGCTAAGTGGGTCACCATGTAACCATGCCCAATTTTACTAGCTTTTTTGTGGCAGTCATTAAGCCAGGGGTCTTCAAACTTGGCCCTTTTATGACTTGTGGACTTCAACTCCCAGGCATGCTGGCTGAGGAATTCTTGGAGTTGAAGTCCACAAGTCATAAAAGGGCCAAGTTTGAAGACCCCTGCATTAAGCAAACACCGTTTTTCCCAGTGGACATTTTTGTGTGATTGTACCATGCTCACAATGGCTGTAAATGTAAGCCAGTTACCAGTGGCCAAAATCTGGGGAGGCCATCAGAACTCCACAAATAGGTCATAAGTAGCTCTAAGGGAGTTCTGTCGTTGTTAAGGGAGGACCACTGCATTGATCACAACTTTTTCTAACTGCTTTAAGATTTACTTCAAGTTAAGTTTCTGGTGAGTAGGTAGATATGTGCAAGTAGTTTTCTAAACTGTTATGTTCTTCCTTCTTTCTTTTAAACTTCCCAATCTAGTTTGTAGCCCTGGGATTTCTCATTGACCGCTGCCACCCCCTCCCCACCCCCCATGCATTTACTAGCCAGATTTAAAACCTCTTAATCAGGTCATCCATTTGTTGCCATCTGCCATGATGATATTGGAACTATAATCTCCCACAAAAGCCAACCAACTAAATGGGACTTGTAGGAATTTCTACTCCACAAACAAACCAGAGAGCATTAGGTTAGAAAAGGCAAAATTTCTTCATCATAATAATGAATGGTGGGGTTTGTTTATGTGTTTCTTAATTAAATGAATTGATGTCTTGATTGTGAGTGGTCTGTAGGGAGGGAAAGGAGAGAGGCCGATGATGAAATATATATAGTGGCATCATGCAGATGCTTCGGGATTCAAAGACACAATTGCAGGATTGATATAATGATGTCACTGTGCGCCAATGTCCGTTGGCTTCATTGCTATTGTTGCTGCTCTTTTGATAGGGTGGAAGTAACACATTTAATGGAATATCAGAGTTCCTCAGGGTGTTTTTTTTCCCCTCAATCTAACAAGCATTGATGTTCCAGTATAGAAAGTATTCGATATCTTAGAAAGGAGTGTAATGCTTAGAAATCCTTTTAAGAGGTTTTGTAAGAAATTGAAAAGGACAAAACAGCATGTGGTATGGTTTTGAAAAATGAAAGATTCTACAGCAAACAAGAAAATAAATGTTATGATATGGAATTTTGTTGCTTACTGTTTTTACTTGGATTGTCAATAGATTTTCTGTGGTGAAGAGAGAGCTCTGAAAGGTTTTTTTTCCCTACCAGAAGACGAGCAATGCTTAACATTTGCTGGTTCAAATAAGTAAATGACATACCTTGTATCTTTTATATGTTACAATATTTATTCTCAAAGTTAAATAATAAGAAAAATAGTCATGCAGATTTTGGTTTCTTTTTTTTTCCTCTTACTTTGGTGAAATTGCTATTTAATTCTGACAGATTCGATGTTATCATTTCTTTGCTAGTTTGTTTGCATTTTTAATTAAAAGTTGAAGATTCCATTTTGGTCACTTAAGTTTTTGTACGTTAACCCTAGGCAACAGCCACGTTCAACGGAACTCATTCCAAGTACAGTATTTTGGTGGTTTTTTTTTTTAAAGTGAATATTTCAGAATGGAGATTTTAGCAAGAGAGTTAACTCATCTGAGTATAAATAATATAAAAAGAGGATAGGTCATGGTTATAAATGATCCACAGATGATAATTTTAAGGCGTGCACTTTAAACTTCTATTCGTACATTACTAGATAATTTGTCCCCATGAGTTATACAATATATGGCAAATTGGGCTTTGCAGTGCTTCTAATTGGTAGTCAATAAGCTGCTTAAAAGTGCACCAGAGCACACACTTGGCTCTCTCTATAACTCCTTCTTTGCCTAGCATTGTGCAGAGCCTGTGGTTGCCAGTGACAGAATCCCTGGAGAAGCTGCAGCAGTGAAGTGAAGAAGCGAAGGCAGGCTTTTGCACCCTGAAGCATCTTTTTGAGTTTTGAATCCAAATCACTGTATAGTTTTTTTTAGCAAACAGAGTAAGGAGAAGCACATTCCAGGAATACAAGTACAGAAGAATCGTGAGGTGGTATCTTAGCCTTCTTTGATGCTTTTGTCCCCTAAGGACTATTTTGGAAGAGACCAAAGTGCCTGCAAGCCTGGTTCTTCTGGACAAGCTGGAAGAGAAGGGAGTGCTAGGGCAAAACTAATTGTTTCTACCAGGTTCTTGCCTGATTGCCTAGTCTCTGTTCATACATCATTAACTCATCACTTGCTCATTGAAGAAGTTGTAGCTACTTGATTGATTCACAGTAAAAACCAGAAGAAAGAGTGTGTCCATATGTCATACTGAGCCTAACTGAACCCACACTGGCTTACTATTCTCCAGGAATATTTTATGGACAAAAGGTCTGAAAAAAGTAATGTATCTTTTTTTTTTTCACTTGATGGGTTTTTTTATTTGTGAATATCAGAATAGAAGCAGCTGAAAGAAATTGTGTTTGAAACCTGTAGTTCAGAAGATGGAGGCATTACAGTCGGGTGAAAACACTCCCTGAGGTTTTGATTTTTCTTTTTTCTTTTTAGTTTAAAGTATAATTGCAAAAGAATTTAAAAGAGTCTGGAAAACGTTATCCCTCATTTCTTTATTGTGCCTGTGGGAAGAATGAACAAAATGCTGTGTGACTGCATGCACTGATAATGCTGCCAGGTTAACTCATTGCACTGCTTGTTAACTTCATAAGAGATCACTGGCTTGTTTGATGCAAGAGATCATCAAATTCACCAGGGGTTTCTTGCTAAGGTTGAACTCATACTATGTCACTATTGTACAAACTATTTTCAGGGCAATATAACCGGTAATCTGTAGAACCTTTCAATAATATAAATGATCTGGAAGGCAAATTAGTTATGACAGTGGACAATTCGACCAGCTTCTTATATTTTATTATTTAACACTTTATATTACATTTTTTCTACATTATATTATTGTTCTAAAGTCATTTTAATTTTCCACTCTAGGATCAAACTAAAAGTTATAGTCAATGCTTGGTTGTTATACTGAATGGCTCAAAATAGTACCTCTTAGTATCTACTAGAAATGGAGTGTTTGTGTTTAGAACCTGCTGTTGTTACAATTTTTTATCTGGAGTGGTGCTATGGTGAGATCAGGTTTATTAAACTTTGTAAATCTCATCTTTTTGAGGTCACATTAAAAACAGGTAATGCCAGAAATAATGCTGAAGGAATCATAACTTTTCTGTTGCACGATAAGAGTCAGCATGATAAGAGTGTAAGTGTTGATCACATTTCAACCAGAACCAACCTTAAGGTGGTTTTCTTCTCTCTGGGAAGACTCATTTCTTAGGTTACCATTTAATTGTTGGCCAGGAAACAAACTGGCAGATGCTGTTATTTCTTATTCATACTGCTGCTATCACTTTCATGATTTTCCCTGGATGAAGAAAAAGAATGGAAAGATCATTATGTTATTAGCAGTAGGTCTTCTAGGTCTAGACCAGGGGTGGGCCTCATGCTGGCTGGGGAATTCTGGAAGTTGAAGTACACAGGTTGTAAAGGGCCCATCGTTGTCTACCCCTAGTGTAGACTATACCTGTGAGGAGGGACCTAGAGTAGTACTTCCAATGTGCTGCGTTCCATAAGTATTGATACTATAAATCCCAGAATTCTTAGCCAATGTAGGAAGGTGCTGGCATACTTGCTGGCATTTAGAACTGCAATTGCAAAGTAGCTGACAGTACTAGATGGGGATATCTCTGGGCCACAGCATTATTATTATTTTGGTGTATATACTGTATATCAGGGCTTTTTTTCTCATTGAACGCTCAGAACGGAGTTCTGGCACCTTTTTTGTATGGAACGTTGTAGGGTAGGCAAGGTAGGTTGTATGACATGTGTGAGTTCCGGCACCTTTTTCTTTTACAAAAAAAGCACTGCTGTATATCATAGGTATACTGTTATACTGTATTGTGAAGCTGTGGTTTAACACTTCATTTTGCCTCTTGTGCATTGTGTGAAATTATTCTAATATATATTTTAAATTCCTTTGGACTGTGTTTGATTCACCCCATCCTTTAGCTTCTGAGGTGTTTCTAAGGACTAAACAAATCAATGTTTTCCCATACTATATGGTTAGAGTAGCATTTTTAAGGGCCATTGGCATGGTTTCCTATCATGGTTTCTTGCTGTTTCTCCATGATGCCTGGAGAAAGGAGAGCCTTGTTGTTAAAGCTTTATTATTGTGAAGAGGGATATCTATGGAGCTTCTCAGTCATCCAGGTCATGGTTATTCCAAAGGTGCTTTTTCAAAAGGCAACTGGACTTTGTTTTTCCTTGAGGACGTTTCACTTCTCATCCAAGATGCAAAACTGAGGAAGCTTCTTAGATGAGAAGCCTTTTGAAAAAGCACCTTTGGGTGAAAAGAGGGAGTTTCTACATTTAAATTTGCAAGAAACCAATCTGAGATTGAATTTAAGATATTAAATACAATGTAACACATGGGACGTGGTGGCTCAGTGGATTAGGACGCTGAGCTTGTTGATCAGAAGGTCGGCAGTTTGGTGGGTCGAATCCCAAGTGCCGCGTAGCAGAGTGAGCGCCTGTTACTTGTCCCAGCTTCTGCCAACCTAGCAGTTCGAAAGCACGTAAAAATGCAAGTAGAAAAATAGGGACCGCTACGGTGGGAAGGTAACAGCATTCCGTGCGCCTTTGGCGTCTAGTCATGCTGGCCACATGACCACGGAGACGTCCTCGGACAAGCGCTAGCTCTTCAGCTTTGAAACGGAGATGAGCACCGGCCCCTAGAGTCGGAAACGACTAGCACGCATGTGCAGGGGAACCTTTACCTTTACCTTTTAACACAATAATACAGGATATATTTATTTGATGCATGTTGGAAAAGTGTTGAAAGTACTATTTAACTGAGTCCAGGGACTGTTTGCCCTTTTTGTCAACTTTTTGTAAACCCATCTGATCGTGTTGGAGAAAGCATAGTTATTTCCTATTAAGAATATATAGCACCTTGTTAGGAAAATGTATTTTCCATCTCTTGCTCCGCCTATTTTTAATTCAGTTTTGAGGCACACAGTGCAAAGTAATATCATACTAATGTCCTTTTTAATAGTGTATAAAGATAAATTTCTGAAACTGTCTGTTAGTTTTTTACATTTCTCATCTTCTTTTTATCTATTTTCCACTTTATTTTTATCAATACAGTAATAATTAGGAGTGCAAACTCCCCATTCTCTTTTTCAGAAATGTTGTTTTAGAAATTTATCAGCATGTGGAAGTCTTGAAGACTTTCAGAATATCTGGCCTGGTTTTCTTTGCCAGAAATGGATTTCAGTATATTTCATGTCAATTTATGTGTGACTGAGAAATAACTGTCACAATTCTCTTCAGGGTGCCCAGAATAGTAGATAAGTGTTACAGTCATTCCGATTTTTTTTAAAAAAGGCTAACATTTAGTTTTCACATGAATATGTTGATACCAAAATATCCATATACGTTGTTGCATTGTCCTCTTTGCCATATTGTTCTTTTTCACTTGGAGATGCTACAGTTTCTACTCTGAGCAATTACCCCAATTGTAAAAATATTTTTGTAACTGTGTCCTAATGGTAAGTTTACTAGAATTAGTTGGCCCATGGTGGAAATAGTGTAGCATTAGCCTTTGGCCAATACTCAACATGAAATCTGAGAATTGCTTTATAAGGTAAAAGAAAAGCTCAACAATTTCATATCCTGTTGTTAGTACTGTATAATGCATATTTGACATAGAAGTGATGTAAATATTATAGTATGAGAACTCTAGTCTTCCAAGAGTTATAATGCAGAGTAAGAAGGGCATACCCCACAAATTAGCATTAATAAAGTAGAGATTTGGCATAAACATTTATGAGAACTTATTTGTGGTGCATTTTTCCAGTCACAACAGAGCATTGTACAGAAAGTAGGTTATGGTGTAATTGTGGCACTCTACATGATTTATTGTGGTCCAGTTTGTGCCTGATTTCTTGTAAAAGTATATAATCTACTTAAGTATTTAGTTTAAAAGAGGAAGAAGGGACTTAGAGAACAATTTAATGTTAAGTAATTATACTTTAGGGACACGGTGGCACAGTGAGTTAGGATGCTGCGTTTGTCGATCAGATGGTCGGCAGTTTGGCGGGTTGAATCCTGAGTGCCGCGTAACAGAGTGAGCGCCTGTTACTCGTCCCAGCTTCTGCCAACCTAGCAGTTTGAAAGCATGTAAAAAATGCAAGTAGAAAAATAGGGACCACTACGGTGGGAAGGTAAAAGCGTTCCGTGCGCTTTTGGTGTCTAGTCATGCTGGCCACATGACCACGGAGGCGTCCTCGGACAAGCACTGGCTTTTCGGCTTTGAAACAGAGATGAGCACCAGCCCCTAGAGTTGGAAACGACTAGCACGCATGTGCGGGGGATCATTTACCTTTACCTTAATTATACTATATCTATTAAGATGTTCAAAGTACACATTTTTATTTATATATTTTAATAAGAACGAATTTAATAAGAAAGTGAGTTAGATCACTGGTATTAGAGTTAGACTAAATAGTTCATGAATAAGAGTATGTACTCTTTGCCTCTGTAATTTATAATACAGCAACATTATCAATAAATACAAATGAAATCTTTCCTGTTGGTTTATAGATAGAAAGGATGATAATCCTAAATTCCCTGCACAAATAATGAGTATATTGTTTTCATTCCTATCCATCTACTTGGGTTTTTTTTTTGATTGTTTGCATTCATGATAAAAGAGAGAATTGGTGATTGTGTCAACAGTAGACTTATTAGGTTTTTATATTTTCTTTATTACCCTGAATCATTTTTTAAAAAGTATAATTTTGTTTAGTTTGTACAAAGCTTTAATTGATCTTACTGGACCAATGTTTGATTAAATTACCTATCAAAGGTGATTTGTGAATTAAATCAGAGATCCAATTTGAAGCAGAATGATATCAGGTCAATTCAAAGTGAATTCTGCTTGGATGGTGTTTCTATTTTTTCTTTGGCTATTACAGAGAACATAATCTATTGCAACTTTACTTCTGTAAATAGAGAATGCTGAAGGAGGTGTGATGGGCTCTTTGATCCCTGACATGAGAAGTTGGCCAATGAATTTTATTTGGCCAATGAATTTTATTATTTTACTACCATCATGCCTATCAGTACTCTTAAGGAAAGACTAACTTTGCTATGGGCTTCATTCACTTCTCAGCACAGTTAATAAACTTTTTCGGCAAAATTATATGTTTTAGATAACCTGCCTTTTTTTGGGTGGGGGGGAGGTAACCTGGAGGCTACTGTATTCTTTTTCCCTTAAAAAAGATACAGGGGAGTGTATATATATGAACTCCAGGAAAATGCCTTAATGAAATTTGTCAAGGCTAATATCCTTTTAATGATTTATAATCCCTCCTCCCTTTGCCCAGTCTGCCAAAAGTTTGTGAAATGTTTTGGTTGCCTCCTCTGTTGCCTCTCGCAAATTTTGTAGGTGGTTTTTTTTTCCTTACTTTCAAGTTGAATCTTGAAACAGGCTCTTATTAAATTAGTTTATTTTCAGATTGCAAATGTAAGAAAAAATAATGCCTTCTCTCAATCTCTGAGTCAGAATCAGAACTAATTTATGCAGGCCCACTTTTTTTTAGATATACACATCTACATTCATTAAGTTTATCTGAATATTTTATCATGTTATAGAATAAAGATGTTCTTTACTTTCTATTTGCTTATTTATACAATGTCTTTGATTTCTCTTTGTCCAGTTCTTTAGAATTGATTACATGTCTCTAACTATTTATAACTTGCTTTTCCCATGTACTCTAACTCATCCATTTCCCATCAGCATAAAATAAATCTCTTAGTTCTTAAATCTTTTTCTGCCACTATGCAGTACACACATGTGAAACTCGCCACGTCATGTGACGTCACACAACGTATTGGGACAGTTTTGCCATTGCTGGAAATGGGGTAGGCGTGGCTTCCGGAGGATGCATCTGGCCCACGGGCCAGGAGTTTGACACCCCGGATGTAGTAGTAAGGTGTTTTTTTTAATAAATAAATGAATACATTGGCTACTTTTTCTAAACTTTTAAAATCATTTTCAAAATGTTTGCAAAGCCAAACTGCATTCTAAAGTGATAAATTGCATTGAAGACTAAAAGGTATTCAAAAATGCATATATTAATGCCTAGCAATAATTGCTTAAAATATAAGAATTGTGTACCGGTACCTTTCTATTCTCGCCAGATTTGGAAAGAGGATGCGATTAAACCTTCCTTATGCTTCTCAGCTTTGGGATTATCTGGGAATTAATGTAGTCCCAACCTATTAGCGTTGCCCTGAGTGGTGCTGATAAATTGTGTCAGATGGAAGTTTCTGTTGTCTAATATACCAAACATTGATTAGAAGTAATCTTATTAGGCTAAGCTTTCCTAAACATATTAAGCCCTGTTTGAACTCCTATGCTATTATGAGCAGGAAAGTACTCCTTGGTTTCATCTCCATATAACCTCGCTCCCAATTCTCTGCAGAGTTTGGTGCTTCTTATTGTCTCTAAAATCTAGAACCTATGCATTCAATCTGGGTTCTGAGTTGTGTAGGTTATTAACATGTGTTGATGGACTTCTATTATAAGGCTTTAACTTCTTACTTATTTTATTTATATCCCACCTTTTATTAGTTTTAGAAAGGTGGCAAACTTATTTAATATTCCTTCCTCCTTCTATTTTCCTCACAACAAGGTGAGTTGATCTGAGAGAGAGATACTGATGCAAGGGCACCCAGCCAGCTTAAGACAGCACTAGAACTCACAGGCTTCTGGTTTCTAGGTGGGTGTCTTAAACACTAGACCAAACTGGCTCATTTTCTTTCTTTTTTTTATTTACAAATTTTATTGTTTAAAACATTGGACACGATGTGAACGGACTGACATACCTTCTTGTCTTACATTATTTTTGAGATTTACACATATACATATATATACATATACATATACATACATATACATATACATATACATATACATACACACACACACACACACACACACACACACACACACACACACACACACACACATATATATATATATATATATATATATATATATATATATATATATATATATATATATATATATACACACACACACACAGTCATGGCTGAAATTGTTGGCACCCCAGAAATTTTTCCAGAAAATCAAGTATTTCTCACAGAAAAGTATTGCAGGAACACATGTTTTGCTATACACAGGTTTATTCCCTTTGTGTGTATTGGAACACAACAAAAAAGGGAGGAAAAAAAAGCAAATTGGACATAATGTCAAACAAAACTCCAAAAATGGGCCGGACAAAATTATTGGCACCCTTAACTTAATATTTGGTTGCACACCCTTTCAAAAAAATAACTGAAATCAGTCGCTTCCTATAACCATCAATAAGCTTCTTACACCTCTCACCCAGAATTTTGGACCACTCTTCCTTTGCAAACTGCTCCAGGTCTCTCTTATTGGAAGGGTGCCTTTTCCCAACAGCAATTTTAAGATCTCTCCACAGGTGTTCAATGGGATTCAGATCTGGACTCATTGCTGGCCACTTCAGAACTCTCCAGCGCTTTCTTGCCATCCATTTCTGGGTGCTTTTTGACATATGTTTGGGGTCATTGGCCTGCTGGAAGACCCAAGATCTCGGATGCAAACCCAGCTTTTTGACACTGGGCTCTACAGTGCGACCCAAAATCCTTTGGTAATCCTCAGATTTCATGATGCCTTGCACACATTCAAGGCACCCAGTGCCAGAGGTAGCAAAACAACCCCAAAACATCATTGAACCTCCACCATTTTCACTGTAGGTACTGTGTTCTTTTATTTGTAGGTCTCATTTCGTTTTCAGTAAACAGTAAAATGATGTGCTTTACCAAAAAGCTCTATCTTGGTCTCATCTATCCACAAGACGTTTTCCCAGAAGGATTTTGGCTTACTCAAGTACATTTTGGCAAACTGTAATCTTGCTTTTTTATGTCTCTGTGTCAGCAGTGGGGTCCTCCTGGGTCTCCTGCCATAGCGTTTCATGTCATTTAAATGTTGACGGATAGTTCGCACCGACACTGATGCTCCCTGAGCCTGCAGGACAGCTTGCATTTCTTTGGAACTTGTTTGGGGCTGCTTATCCACCATCTGGACTATCCTGCGTTGCAACCTTTCATCAATTTTTCTCTTCTGTCCACGACCAGGGAGATTCGCTACAGTGCCATGGGTTGCAAACTTCTTGATAATGTTGTGTACTGTGGACAAAGGCAAAGCTAGATCTCTGGAGATGGACTTGTAACCTTGAGATTGTTGATATTTGTCCACAATTTTGGTTCTCAAGTCCTCAGACAGTTCTCTTCTCCTCTTTCTGTTGTCCATGCTTAGTGTGGCACACACAGACACACAATGGAAAGACTAAGTGAACTTCTCTCTTTTTTATCTGCTTTCAGGTGTGATTTTTATATTGCCCACACCTGTTACTTGCCCCAGGTGAGTTTAAAGGAGCATCACATGCTTGATACGATCTTGTTTACCCACAATTTTGAAAGGGTGCCAATAATTTTGTCCGGCCCATTTTTGGAGTTTTGTTTGAGATTATGTCCAATTTGCTTTTTTTCCTCCCTTTTTTTGTTGTGTTCCAATACACACAAAGGGAATAAACCTGTGTATAGCAAAACATGTTTTCCTGTAATACTTTTCTGTGATAAATACTTGATTTTCTGGAAAAATTTCTGGGGTGCCAACAATTTCGGCCATGACTGTATGTGTATGTATATATATATATATATATATATATATATATATATATATATATATATATATATATATATATATATATATATATATACACATACATATATATACACATACACATACATATATATATATATACACACACACACACACATAATATACACATCAGTTATAAACAATTATACCATATTTAAAACAATCAACCAATCCATGAACTCAAATAGAGACCTTCCTTTTGTTCCCACCAATTGCGTCCTAGTATTTCTTTTAACCAAGTCCAAATCTTTTGCCAATACCTTTGCGTCTTACTACAAGACCAACATACATGAAAATATGTGCCTATTTCTTCAGAGCATTTCCAACAACTAGGAGATATTGTCTTGTACATTTTAGTTAAACATGCTGGGGGGAGATGCCATTGATAAAACATTTTAAATAAATTTTCTTTATAGGCTGAGGCCAGTGTTACCCTTTTATATCTACCCCAGAGCATTAGCCATATTTCAAGATCGATGCTGTTAGGTATATGTCTGTGGCCTAACTGGTTGGGTTGGCAATATATATAAACTACGATTGTATCATTGTTATAGAGCTGTAATGTATCACTTTAACTGTGTAATGCATTGCATCATACCTTCTAATGATTGGCTAGTGCTCTTTCCTACGACCATAAGAGGGAGCTAGAGACATAGCTTCTCTCTCTCTGTTACATTCACTCTCACTTGCTGTTACTTGCTGTTTATTGAGGTTTGTGGGTTTGCTACTGTTTTGCTAAACCTGAAGAACTGTGTTTGACTTACGGACTGGTAAGAAGACTCTGTATCGGATAATCCTTGGACTGCTGTTATCTGCTATAATTTCATTACTCATGTATGACCTGGACTGTTTTTTCCTGGACTGTGCTATTGTCTTATCCCACAAGTAAAACTTTTGTACACACCTCAGTGTATCTGTGTGCTTGCTGTGTAAACTTAACTACTCTCAGTATCCTCTTTTTTTGTGCAAGCTCTCTTTCGCTCAAGAGTTGCTCTGCTCATCCTTGTCAGATGCCATGTCCCAAATTTTTGGCCCAAGAAAACATAGGTTCCTTCACTTGTTCCTCAAACATTTTATATCCCAAAAGCAAACTATACAATTTCCTTATTTGTTTGTCATCTGGCCCAAATAACATTTTATCCAAAGCAGTTTCTTGGGTATTTATCCCCCATTCTTTCTTATCTTTCCTGAAACTTGATTGTATCTGTAGATAGGCCCACCAATCCAGTTTTATCCCTTGTAGTTCTAATTCACTTCTAGATTTCTATTGCCCCTTATTATCCATAATATCTTTGTATGTAATGTTATTACCCAAATTAAACAGATTTGGATAAACAATCGCTTCGAGGGTGGACAGCCAGACTGGTATTTTGGTATAGTTTTGATTTTTAATTTTGTTCCAAATATTAAATAACACTTGTCTAATCCGATGTTTTTTAAAATGTAGAAATAATCCTTGTTTCTCAGTCCATAGAAAAGCATGCCAACCAAATAGTAAATCATAGCCTTCTAAAGTTAGTAATCTTATGTTCTTCAAAATTATCCATTCTCTAATCCAATTTAACGCTGTGGCATGAACATATAGGGAACGGTTGCTGGAATTGGGTATGTGTAGTTCAACGAAGAGAAGAGTGAGGGGTGACATGATAGCAGTGTTCCAATATCTCAGGGGCTGCCACAAAGAAGAGGGAGTCAAGCTATTCTCCAAAGCACCTGAAAGCAGGACAAGAAGCAATGGATGGAAACTAGTCAAGGAGAGAAGCAACCTAAAACTAAGGAGAAACTT
The DNA here is from genome assembly GCF_947247035.1 of Vipera ursinii. Classification (NCBI taxonomy): domain Eukaryota; kingdom Metazoa; phylum Chordata; class Lepidosauria; order Squamata; family Viperidae; genus Vipera; species Vipera ursinii. The sequence continues at coordinate 229,725,373 of NC_139513.1, forward strand.
CCTGACAGTTAGAACAATTAACCAGTGGAACAACCTGCCTCCAGAGGTGGTGAATGCTCGAACACTGGAGGTTTTTAAGAAGAGACTGGACAGCCATTTGCCTGAAATGGTATAGGGTTTCCTGCCTTAGCAGGGGGTTGGACTAGATGACCTCCAAGGTTCCTTCCAACTAATTATTATTATTGTTGTTGTTGTTGTTGTTGTTGTTATTATTATTATTATTATTATTATTATTATTATTATTATTATTATTATTATTATTAATATATTTCCCAGACTGGCAATCCAAATTCCCCGTTTTCCTTTGCATCCTACAAATATTTCATTTTAATTCTTGGTTTTTTCCCTTGCCAAATAAAATTTAATGACAGTTTATTCAGATTTCAAATTTTTTTTGAATCAGGTTGTATTGGAATATTTTGAAACAAGAACAAGATTTTAGGCAAAACATTCATTTTAATCACTGCAATTCTCCCCAGAAGTGAAAGACTCAAATTTCCCCATCTTTCCAAATCACCTTTTATTTGTTTGACAATTTTATCGTAATTGTCTTCTTTAAGTAAAGTGCATCTAGCTGTGATGGTGATTCCTAAATATTTTATTTTCTTAACTATTTCTATGTCCATAGTTCTAGCCAAATTATCTTTCTGTTTATTGGTCATATTTTTGACAATCAAGTTGGTTTTACTCCTATTTATTTTCAGTCCCGCAACTTCACCATATTTAACTAGTTCTTCCAACAATTTTGGACCCGAATGTTGTGGGTCCTCCATGATGAAGACCAGATCATCCGCAAATGCTTGAAGTTTGAAAGTTTCCTTTTTAATGTCTAATCCTTTTATCTGTGGTTCATTTCTAATTATCCTCGTTAGGACTTCTAATGTCAATATAAACAGTAATGGAGATAAGAGACAGCCGTGCCGTGTTCCCTTTTGTATTTGAAATTTCCTAGATGTTTCCCCGTTTATAATTACTTTTGCTTACTGATTAGTATAAATTGCCGTTATTATATTTCTAAATTTTTCGCCCATAGCCATATATCTAAGTTGTTGATATAAAAACGACCATTTAACATTATCAAAGGCCTTCTGGGCATCCAAAAATAACAACACCATCTGTTGTACTCTATGTGATTCATAATATTCTAACGTGTCCAATATTACCCTAATGTTGTGCTTAGTTTGCCTTTTAGCAAGGAAACCATTCTGGTCCACATATATAAACTCATTTAGGAACCTCTTTAGTCGCTCTGCTATGATTGTTGTAAATATCTTGTAGTCAGAATTAAGTAGAGATGTAGGTCTGTAATTTTGAATTAATGTATGATCGGATTATCTTTTGGGATAAGAACTATGTTTGCCTCAGACCATGATTTAGGAATTTTTGCTTCTTCTGAGACCGCATTGAACACCTCCAATAAGTGTTGTGCTAAAATATTTTGTTGTTCCTTATAAATTTCTATCGGGAGTCCATCAGGACCTGATGCTTTATTATTATTTTGTTTATTAATAGCCGTAATCACCTCAGACATCCTAATTCCTTCATTCAACATATTTCTAATTTCCTGTGACTTTAGGTAGTTTGGCTTTTTGGAAACAATCCTCCACTTTCCCCTAAATTTCCTGACTATCATCTTTATATAATTGCTCATAAAATTCCTGGGCTATAATCTTTTTCTCCTCTTCTTGATAGTGTAATCTCCCTTTATCATCATATAATCCAACTTTTCTCCTTTTGTTTTTTCAATTTATATGCAAGCCATCGGCCCGGTTTATTTGCATTTTCAAAGAAGTTCTGTTTTATACCTCTCATCTGTTGTGCTAATTTCTCTTTGTCTAAAATATTAAGTTTATGTTTAATTGAATCCATTAATTGTTTAGCATTCTTTTTTTGTGGTTCCTGTTGGAGTATTTTTTCTAATCTTTTATATTCCCCTTCTAACCTTTTCTGTTGTTTTTTCTCCTTATTCTTTTTTGCCATATATGCCATTGCTACCCCTCCCATAATCGCCTTGGCTGTATCCCAATTATTTTGTATGGAGGTATCTTCAGCTTTGTTTTCCTTAAAGAAGAAATCTAATTCTCTCTCTATCTTTAACCTAAAGTCATATTCTTTTAAAATTGATCTTTGTATAGTCATCTAGTTATTTTTTTTGGGGGGGGCTTTCCAACTAAATTTCATAGTTTTGTGGTCTGCCCAGGTGCTTGTTTCTATACACACCTCTTCAACCTTGGAATTAATTTCCTTTAACATCCACACCATGTCAATCCTGGACCATGAACTATGTCGGTTAGAATAGTATGTATACTGTCTAGCCTCACGGTTCCTTTCCCTCCATATATCCTGGATGATTAAGTCTTTGACCAATTTAAAAAAGGTTCTCGGTAATATTCTTCTTTTCCTTTTCCTGGTCTTATTACCCTTATAATCCAAATTGTTATCTAAAATGGCATTAAAATCTCCTAACAAACAAATCTCATCGTAGTGTATACTACATATCTTATTATGTAATGCTTTAAAAACTGTTCTTGATTTCCATTCGGGGCATATATTTCTACAATCATCACCTTCCTATAGTTTATTTCTACCTCGACTATCAATATTCTACCCTCTCTATCATTATAAATTTGTTTAGCTACCAATTTCTCATTCACGTATAATGCCACCCCCCTCTTTTTTTGCCGATCTAATGAGACAAATAGATTTCCTAGTTTTGGTTGATCTAACAGATATTTTTGTTGTTCCTTTATATGAACTTCCTGAATTGCAATTAAATCTAATTTTTGACAAATCAGTTTGTTAAAAAAATCCATCTTTTCATTGGCGAGTTTAACCCATTAATATTCAGGGACAAAATCCTACATTCTTCTCCCTTTATTTTACTTATATCTAGGTTTTGTGCTTCTCATTGTCCGGGGCTCTCTCGCATCTTTATCTCTACCTCCATGAATCTCTATAGTCTCTCCAAATTTATTTCCTCTGTCTTCTGCTCCTAATACTTTCCCTTCTATGGCTATCCTTCTTACATCTCTTTCTCGTACATCCCTTCCATCTTGATCTTCTACTTCTACTTCATCTTCATTGTTAAAGTGGAGTTTATAGAAATCTTCTGCCTTCTCTATCGAATCCAATCTGTACCTTCTATCTTGCCATGTGACTAAAATACCTTCTGGGGTTAACCATCTAAAATTCACATTATATCTAATCAATTTCGATGTTAAAAATTGGTAACCACATCTCAAATCCCTCATCCTTTTAGGTATTTGTTTGAGAACTGTTATCTGTTGTCCTCCAAAGTCTAATGGCTCTTCTCTTGATCTATGTAATAGTTCATCCCAAATCGATTTTTTGACCAGCCTTACATGTACTTCCTTTGGGAGATTATGTCTCCTCGCATAATTAGTTTGAACCCTAAACGTCTCGTCAATTTCCGCCAACATTTCATCTTTCCCTATGCCAAGCACCTTTGCCGTTATGTCTGCCATCATATCCAGCAGATCTTCGCCTTTTTTTTTCTTTTCATTTTCCAGGTGTGGACATAACCACAATAGTAGGTGAGGATAAGCTAGGTAGGACAAGATGAAGGAATTAGCAATTATTTATAACAGTAGGGATCATTTTTGGGAAACAGTGGCACTATGATTACAGGGAATGTCTAGCCAGCATCTCACAATAGCAAAATCAAACAGTACATTTCTATTGCCTTTATTTTTTTACCCTCCAATGATGCTGGTAAATATGAGTTTAAAAAGAAAAGAAATTTTATGAAACATCTTCAACAGTAAAGATTTATATGAAGGTTTTTGTTTGTATTAAACTAATTGCTATAGTTCTAGTAAACTTAGAATTTCTAGAATCAAGGCAAGATGTCTCCAGCTTAAATGTGCCTTTCTTACTATTTAACCTTCACTGGCAGTTGGTTGGATTTGTTCATGCTTTGTGGAATTCCATTTTACTTAAACACATTCTCTCTGTGTATGTAGTCTTACGTCAGTTCTTTGAAATTGTTTGTGATTAAACAGATCTTAATTTGTAACTGGAAGTTTTGTATTTTAATTATATTTTAAACTCAACATGACTCAGAATAATTAGGAACATTCCTGGTGATCTCTTGTATATACTCATGTAATATTCTAGGAAACAGAAATGACAATATATTCATTGTCTTTTTCAGGATGTTATCTCCCCCTCCCCCCGCAATTGCCCAGTTTAGTTTACATTTCTAGTAATCCATGGTAGTGTTCTGCCTAAATAAACCTAGGCGAGCTTTAACTTAGCTTCAGGCCCACCATTTCCCCCCATTTCCTACTTTTTCTTCCTTTTTAATCTTATTTTGAAACAAACAAATAATGCTTAATAATATATGCTTTTTTGGGGGGGGTGTCTACATTTCTTCTTGAGGAATTCTCTGGATAAATATGTTTCCTGTAAGGTTTTTGATGTATAGAGCAATGCCCCTGCAATAGATCTATTTTACTAATACAGTCTACTCTGGAATAATAGCATTTCATTGTTTTTCATTATTCTACCAGATTTCTCATTTGTCTGCTGTATCTATATTATTTTATTTGCAGGCACTCAATAATTATTGGTTTATAAGCTCTATCCATTGGCTTATTTGTACAAATAACTGCTAGAGATCATAAAGGGGCTATACCGTGTTTCCCTGAAAGTAAGCCATACCCCGAAAATAAGCCTTAGTTTTGGGATGAGGTGCACTCCAAGCTAGGGCGGGATGGTGGTGGAGCTTGCCATTGCAGCCAAGGCTCCCATGGATTGACACTTATTTCACTGGAAGGAGCAGCTTCATTCTGCATCTGAGAATGGCGCTCCAGTCTGCATTTCGCCATCAGAGGCCTTTCCAGAAGGCCTCTGCAGCCAAGAACCGAGGTATGGATTCAATCTGTAGCTCATTCCTTAGCTGCACAGGTCTTCTGGAAAGGCCTCTGATGGCAAAATGCAGGCTCAAGCTCCATTCTCAGCTGCAGAATGAAGCTGCTCTTTTGGCTGCAGAAGTGGGCTGCTGGGCGGGGCTGTTAGTGCCACCACCGCGAGGTAAGTGGAAAAGACCTTCCCCACAAAAATAAGTCCTCTTTTGGAGGCAAAATAAATAAATAAATGTATAAATAAGGCCGGGTCTTATTTTTGGGAAAACACGGTAATTCCCCATCTTTGCCTTAGGAGGTACTGGTCATGGAGTATCCATCAGATTTGGAATTATATTTGCTTACTTTTATGTCTCAAAGAGTTTTAGACAAGCATTGCCTTCTTTTGGAACACCTACAAAATTTTTGAGGCAAGTTTATATATCTTCGCCTTTATCTTTTTATCTTGTATCTTTATTTCTTTTTCTCTGTCTCCTTGGCTCAGAGTTGGGGACAGAAAGCAGAAGTGAACTAGTTGCCAGTAGGTGTTTGGAACTCAGATTCCTTGTTAGGGTTTGTGGATATGTTCCACGTCTCTTCCATTCTGGATGGGATGAGATTTTTTATGGACCTATATTGATATTGGACAAGTCAACTGCCAAACCAACTTTGACTAATGTGTAACTGGAGATTTGTTCCTCACAGTAAGATGAAAATAATAACAAAAACAATACAGGCAATCATTAAACTAAAAAGTGGAAATTAGAGGCAAAAATAGTGCCAAGATTAGAAAAGAATACAAATGTAAAGAGAAGGTTTGAAGAAAAAGAGATAATAAAATAAGAGACCAAGGAAAAATAAAAACCGAAGGGCCAGTCTTAAAAAAAAGTAGAGTGCTTTCCAACCCATCAGAACAAAACGACAACCCATTGTGTAGGTCAGCCAGGATTTTACATAGCATTTTGTCAGTTTTTTATACTTTTCTTATTTCAAGCATTATGCTTTTTAACATATTGTGTTTATACATAACACTGACCAATTTACACTGCTAAAAACATTAAAAATATATGCTTTACATCAGACATGTCAAACACAAGGCCTGGGGGCTGGATCCAGCCCGCGAAGTGGTTTCATGTGGCCCGTGAAGCCATCCTGGAAACAGTGAGGGAACGGCCCCCACTGCCTTGGCCCTCCTTTTGCCATAGACCCTCAGATCTGTCCCAGGCCCCCATAGGCACCCTTGATGCAAATGATGTAGAGCTGGCCACGCCAACCCAGTAGGCCATATGCACTCTAGCCACACCCACCCAGCAGGCCACGCCCACCCAGCAAGCCACACCCACCCGGCCCCCTGAGGGCAACCGCAGTGCTGATGCGGCCCTCAATGAAATTGAGTTTGACACCCCTGCTTTACATTTTATAGTACAAGAATTGAAGTAGCTGATTTGGGGAGGAGAGGGAAGTAAGTAAAGAGATTGAACAAGTAATACAGTATGGTTAGAAACTTCAGAAAGCCGAATATGTAAAAATCAGTACAGTAGTGTGGAAATTAGATATGGAATGAACAAAGAATAAATTGAAGCAGGACTCTATAGAAGCAGCTCACGAGAAAGAGAAATGGTTCTTCCTGCCTTGATTACTTACTTTGGCAAAGTAAGTAATCAACAAGCTCGGTATTTCTATTACGTTCTTGGAAGTAGTAGAGCTGTAGATCTTTACAGGGCTGTTGTCTGATGTATAGATCCCTCACATATAAAACAGTTCCTCATTCCTCTTCTCAGCATGTCTGATAAGGATGCCATATGCTCAGTTGCTTCTTTTCTTAAAAGACTTAAGCATGCTTACCCTTTCCTTCCTTCTGATGGTGATAGTAGGGCAAAACTGGAGTTATCCTAGCATCTGGCGGATGGAAAATTTTGTTTCTTCTATCAGTTTAGCTAGTAACCTCGTCGTTCTTCTTGAAGTATCATTCCCGTAGATGAAAATCCTTCTGTTGTTCTGGTCTTGTAAGGCTTTAAATCTATTTTGTGAAATACTCTTCTTAGCTTTCGGATGAATATTGATCATCAAATCACATTTTCTAACTAAACATATGCTCTTTCTAACTGATCTTTACGAAACAAACTGTGTATGTCTGTTATGGCTCTGAACCATAGATGAGAGGAAACTGTAGTTCTTTAATGGAACTAAAATTGTTTATCACAATAATTGTCAGACTCCTTATAAAACTGTAGATTCTGCAGTTCTTGGAAGGTAGGAGAGTCCATAAGAGTTAAAGCAACGTAATACTTAATAATCCCACATCAATTCAACTTTAGATTATTTATCACTTTTTATCCTAATTCCCATTTGGAAAGGGAGAATGTTGAGCATTTCGTGTTCAAAACATTTTGAACATCTGAACATTTTATTTGGTTAGCTAGTGTACAATATACATTTCGGAGAAACACGTTTAAAATGGATACCTTAAACTTCACAGAGACCAAAACGATTGAAAGATGAGCAAAGATTCTCCATGTAAATTCCTGTAGTTGAGTTTCTTCTTTACAGTTGTAATAATCTTAAATATAGCACATTTTACGTTCAGAATAATGTCAGGATGTTTAAGCTATGCTCTCTTGCTCTTCCACTTCTTTCTATTTTTCTTGCCTTTCAGTTGCTCAAGTTCTTGATTAATTCTTTTGTTGCATAAATAATAGCAAGGCTGGAACAAATTGAACAATATTGAAGCCAAAGAAGCAAGCGGATATCTGAATAGCAGAGAATAAGAACTAACGTTTTGTTTTCGAGTTTTCGTTTTCCGAATAGTGAACTGCTAATGAGGGTCTAACACACTCCTTCTTTTCCAAACACATTGTTTTGTTCACGGTATTCTGCTGTCTTCAGCCCAGACAGTTGTTCTTGCAACCCAAGACAATTATTTTTGGAGTAAAGGATTAATTGCTGTTGCTTATATTGAATTAGCTGAGTTTTCTGTCTGGGAAGTAAAATGGATATTGAATTCCAATTATAATCCCTTAATTTAGATAAAATAAACCCTCACTTTGACCTATCTGATTAGTCCACCTAGAATTCTTGCTGTTGAAGGCACATATTATTTCAAGCCTGCATGTAGTCTGAAAACGTTCTTAGTTTATTTTTAGAGGAGGGAAAAGGAATTAGGAAAATCTGTGCTTAATTCACTAGAAAGCAAATAATTTTATTCTGTTTCTGATCTTCATTTATAGCACCAGCAACAAGTGGTGCAGGCTGTGGAACGTGCCAAGCAAGTGACCATGGCAGAACTGAACGCAATCATTGGGGTATGTGGTCTTTCCATTTTAGTCTTTTAAAAACTAGCTCACATTCCTTTTTTTTTTACCCAAACAATGTTTTTGTTGTTAGTCCTCCTAGATGATAGTAGTAATAATAACAACGCATTGGAAACCATTGGACTTAATAATTTGGTTATATTGCACTGCTGCACTTGCAACTAATTGGCCGTTTGGTCAAACATAAACTGGACAATGGAAATTTCCTGACTTCCACTTTGCAATCAGGTCTGCCATTGACCATGTCTCACTTTCATTTCCCCTACTGCACTTTATAAATGAGAATAAATTTAGAAAATGATTATTAATTTGATATTGTATCTACAACAGATGTACACACAGACACACATACATACACACCTTTATTTACCTGAGGTGTCCACTTTTGCTAGCAGTGTACAGGATCAGTTGTGGTATCAATCTGGAATGCAGAAATGTGAACATGCAGCGGCATCCACAGTGAAGAATCGTGCATAAGATAAGAGGATTTGCAGAAGCATTGTGTCTCTCATATTCTGCATTTAATCATCCATTTATTTTTCAAACTAAATCTATTGCTCAAGCCAAAACTCTCAGGGTGGCTAACTGTAAAAATTCCATATCAAAGCATGATAAAACATTAATGCAAGACAACATCTCCTAAGAGGAACAAACTATCAACTACAGCAAATGCATCTGTATATTTTGGCCCTCAGATCAGACTAGTTTTTTTTCTTCTTCTTTTTTTTCTTCGCCCACACAAGTTGTTTATGGTTGTGGATGCCTTTGGTGAATGAAGAAAAAAAAAGTCCAAAAAATAACATCTGTGGAGAATCTTTAATGCATTTCAGACAAGGTTCTCCAAACATTTCATATTCTGTGTGTCTAACAGTTTTCACAAGGTGCATTAAACACAAACAGAGGAAGAATTAGTACATGGACCTTAGAAGGAAGAGTTTGACATACCAAAAAAACCTAGAGTGATGATTCTAAGCCCATTAGGCCATAAATGGCTGGGCTGCTTTATTAGGATGTTGCAGGAAAGCATATTGCAACTTTGAATTGTATTCTTTTATCTGGAACCATACAATTAATTATTTTAACTTATTCCCCATTACAATGAGGCTTTGCTGGCCTCTTGTAATTTGGCACGATAGTATAAGTGGGTAACATTGCAGTAAAATAATTATATTTTGGACTGTATAGCCATATCTAGTGGGCTTTGGACTGGAGGTGTGTGCATGCATATGTTGTGTATGTGTGTGTATGTGTAAGCTTTCTTGCAAATTCAGCTACTTGCATTTGAAAATTACATCAAACTCATGGGCAGTTTATTGGCAAAAGGGTCACATCTAATTTTATGTAACAGGTTGAAAGTTGCATTCCTAAACTGGACAGAATAAAAGCCCATTTTGTGGGAAGTGAGATGTTTGAAGGGTAAGAGGGGTGTCTTAAATATTTGAAAATCTTAAAGTATCTATTTTGTTCCTTTAAATGTTTTGAGAGCCAAAAAGTGCAAATCAACCCCCCCCCCAAAAGACCAAACTTTTGGGCCCTACCCATTATAGAAGGGCTCTAGGGGTCTCTAAAGGGGATGTTGAAAGACTGTATAACTCCTAGAGGCTGAGAAAACTTACACAGTATGTTCAATACAGCACAAAAAGCGACAGGTCCCAAAGCAGGGGTAGGCAACCTTGGCTCTTTTATGACTCGTGGACTTCAACTCACAGAATTCCTGAGCCATGCTGGCTCAGGAATTCTGGGAGTTGAAGACCCCGAGTCATAAAAGAGCCAAGGTTGCCTACCTCTGCCCCAAAGGCAATCAGTTTATACAGGATGTTGTTCAGTTGTAACCAGAACTTTAGCAACAGCTTGGAACTGTCACCCCCGTGGAGAACTATTTGAATTCTGAAAATCATCAGTTTTCCTCTGAAGTAAGTGGTCTTCAGAACTGACATATCATGCAGTGTAATTCTTAGGGTCCATTTGCCATTATGTTTATATTGACTTTTGATTGTTTAAGAACTGGCATGAGATGAGATTTTTCAACCTTGTATATTAACTTTGACATAAAATGGTATTGTTCCTACGTGGCCAAAAAAGCTTCTTTCTCTATACAGAGCATGAAAAATACCATTTAGCTAATACAGGTAGTCTTTGCTTAATGGCCATTCATTTAGCAACTGTTGGAATTTATGATGGTGCTGAAAAATGTGACTTGTGGCTGGTTCTTATATTTATGATGGTTGCAGCATCCTCGTGGTCACATAATTGCGATGTGGATGCTTGGCAACCACCACATATTTATAATGTTTCCCACAGTCATATGATTTCTATTTGCAGTCTGCCCAGCCAGCTTCTGATAAACAAAGTCAGTGTGGAAGCTAGGAGGAAATCACAAGTCATGATCACATGATATCTTGCTTAATGATTGTGGGCGATTCCCTAAACAACCGCCCCTGGAACTGCTGTAATATGTTCAACAGGGTGATCACATGATATTTCACTTAACAACAGCTTTGTTTTGAGATGGAGTTGCTGGTCTTAGCGTCGTTAAGCAACGTTGAATACCCCTCTATGGTTTTTTAAGGTTTTTTTTTTTTTTTGGTATTGTGTGTTTCACTTCTAGCAAATTGAAAAAAAAACCACCTTATTCGGAAGAATCATAAAGTACAGGTAGAAAAATATCAATAATAGTCCATGATTGATGTCTGTAATTATTCAGTTAGGGCTGGCTGTTTAGGTTACTGTAATGAAGACCATAGCCTTTGTTAGTTTTTTCCCCCACTTGTAAGTGTCTTTTTCCCTTTCCATACAGAATGTACAGAAAAGTCGCTCTTTTAGAAAATGCAGCATATCAAACACACTTTGAAATGCTAATTATTCCATTTACTTTCATTAAAATTCAAATTGTTGAGTGAAGATGTGGATAAGAGTTGCCGAATAATCAATCTGTTGTGAAGCTATTTCTCCATTTATGCTTCTTACTTTTAAGAAGAAAATAGGAGTACTTGCTAATCATGGCCAACAATACTGTAAAAGCAAGACTTGTTTTTTTCTTAATAAGTTGTTTGGAGGACTTTTTCCTACCCTTCTGAACACAAGAAAATTTCAGCAGTCAATTAAAAAATATAAATGAGGGGAAAGTAACCTTACGTGTCCTCTGAAGTGCCCCTTAGAAAGAAAGGGGTGAATCAGACAGAATAGATTGTACAGAATCATGAACAAGATTTGCTGTATGTCTTTACATTCCAATAGGGAGACTAGAAGATGAATAATTTTCCAATTAGTTTTTGTTATCTAATAAAACTATCCCTATCTAAATATTATTTGGACAAAATAAATTGCTAAATGTCATTGTAATGTAATTCTTTTCAGCATAAGTTATCAAAAGTGCAAGCTTAGCTTCACTTTGATTTTTAGGCATTAAAATTAAAATAGCCGGGCATTGTTTTAATCAGGGAGTCTGTAGTGTATGATCTTGGATGTATGTAGCATGGTATGTTTTCATATGAAAATTATACTTTAGAATCAGTTAGCATCTTCTCTAAACTGCATTAGCAAGTCTATCTATTCTGGCAGATATCTCCAAAACTGATTTTACAAATAGTTAGGTTTTAGATTCTCTAATTAATGGGGTCATCCCTAATCTGTTGCCCTTCAGATCTGGTGTACAACTCCTCACTGTTATCTGGAACATCATGGTAGTTGAAATCCAGCATATCTACTGGACTTGGAAGTGGAGAATACTTTCTATTTGGCATGCTTATTTAAACCCCCTCCCACCAAAAAAAGAGTCCTAAAGGATATTTAATAATGCCATGAATTTCCCCAAATATATATATATATATATATAAAACCAATGATATTCCTTCTATACATTGCTTTGAGCATATATATTTTTTAATCCAGAAAAACAATAATTAGAACCGTAAGTTTTTTAAAAGTATAGTTCTATATGGTTAAAAATGTATGAAAGAAAAATACAAAACTAATCAAGAATTTGTTTAAAGGAATTCAATCCTGTTTGAATGTGCATGCTATCGATCCTTCATAGTCTGATGTTAAAATTTCATGAAACTCAATGAAACACCTTGTTAACTTTACAATATTCTCCCTTCATTGGTAAATGAAGCAAATCACTGATCCATGCTATTTAAATGTGGAGTGCCAAAGTGAACTTGAAATATGGAGAGATGGCTTGTTCACTTGACAGTAAACTAGTTGTGTTTAATGGAATGAAACACTTATAATGACTTCTTTCGCAGGTTATGTTCTGTTGAAAATTACTGACAGATTGACAGAAGTTAAATATTAGCTGTTCCTTTTTTTATTTTGAGGAAGAAAAATGATTGGAGGCTGGCTTTAAGATGAAGGCAACAATTATTGGTGAAAACACAGCAATTGTTATTACTGCAGAAGCTATTTTGCTCTATTGTCTGTAGAGTCACCAGGAATAGAACTCAACTTGAGGCAGTTTTCATGATCAGATTTGATGTGTAATATTAGTGTTCCTCTTTTGTTTCTTCACATTTTCAGAACAGCTTATATATAATTATTTGGTTTTGAGTTTTTCTTGATATAGAAGGATTATTTCGGTTCACAAAACAAGTTGACCATTCAGAAGAAACTTGCTCAGGATAAATTCAGAATTTTTTATTATTATTATTTTTAATTGATTCCAAATCCGCCTGTTCCTCTGATCTGAAGAGTTCCATAAATCCAAAGTAAATTTGTAGGGGTTATGGGGCAGTCTAAAAAGTGAACTATGGAAATTAATCAGACTTATAATTATAATATTGCTGTAGATTCCTAGCATGTTAATTGATTACAGTAAAATATTAGTAAAGTTTTACACTTATTAAAAGCAATGAAATCAGCTAGTCTTATCTCTATGATTATGGTTTAGGAATGGAAAAGTCACACATTATTGGAACAGTACACATTCTTTAGTTTTAAATCGGATTTTTTTTTAATTTCAAATGAGCTGGGGCTAGTCTGTATGTGTGTGTTTATTGTTTTTTACAGAAATCTGGTTTGGGAACTGGTTGCACAAAGATGCAGTTTGTCAACCTAGGGTAGAGGGTAAACAGAAGACTGATGAGGATGTGAATAGGAATCACTGTTACTGGCGGAAACAAATTGTTTCAAGTATTTTTTTTTCAAATTTCTGGAAAGTTTAACGCACACATATATCAACTTTGAAAATGAGCGTGGCTGCAGCCATTTTCCCTTCTCATTTTTGGTTGACACACAGCACAGAGGGAGGGGGCTTTGCCAGGTGCTTCGCTAGACTAAACAGATTTTCTCCTGTGGGAACCAAGGTCATCAGCTGCTCCTGGGACTGCAGGCTGGGCATTTCATGAAAAGCCCACCAAGAAGATGCATTGGGGAACATAGTAGCTTGCACAGCTTTAGGGTGGGATCTCTGAACTTCATATTGAGAATTGTTACGTGTCTATTCAGACTTGGTTTCATTTTTGACATGCTGATAATTTGTATCAATAAACATGTTCTTTGAGGAACTTGCAAGCCTTGGAGTTCTGCTTTATTTGTCTCTGTTCGAACCATGACATTAAACCAAGTGTCCTAAAAACTTCATTTTCTGGGGTGCTGGGCACCAACCACTCACTTTTGGGACAGCAGTAAAGACTCGGGGAAGACTTGAGATGGAGGAGAAAGTTGAAGCTTTTGCTAGCAGCTACGGTACTCAGGCTGTTGGAGCACAGGCTGGCATTCCAGCCATCAAGGAGACGTCACTGGCAGGGACTCAGCCCAAAACCAAGATGAGGCTGCTCCTCAGCACAGAAGCCCTCCTGTAACCACTGGAAAGGAGCTTTTATTGGTGCTGTCCGAGGGTTCTTCATCTGTGGATGGCATGAAAGGAAAGGGCTCAATGGGATGGGATGATTCTGGAGAGTGGAGATTTCAGTCAGCAGTCCACAGCCCCTCGCTTGAACAGCTGAAGGAGAAGTTCGGACAGTTAGAGGTAAAAGATACGATTCCTATTGCCTAGGAGGTGGATGCAGTGGGGAGAAATGCCAAAAACTACCCATCTTTTCCTTTCCCTTGCCGGAATTCCAGCCCAACTGCTGGAGCCTGTGCTGCTTTGCCCACCCCACAACCAGCTGCAATACCAAGCCCTGTATCCCAGCCAAGCTCGTTGCCACAGCCTCAGGATGTCAATTCCAGAGCCCAGCCAAGAGAAGTCCAGAGAGTGGTTTGGCCATGTCCGTAGGACCAGTAAGTCACCCAAGCCCAGCAGCAGGTGCAGGTGGCCCTGCCAGGATTTGAGACACCTCCCATCAAGCCCACCTTTGATAGGGATCCCGAGAAGTTGACCTTCCTAAACCAAGTGTGGGCTCATTTGGATCGCTACGCTTATGCTTACCTGGATGGGGCTATGATGGTGAATGTGGTAGCTGCAAACATAGAGGGGGAAGCAGCCGACTGGGTGTCCAACCTCCATGATGAGGGGGCTCCTGAATTGCATGACATTAATCTATTCATGGAGCAACTGAGGGGTCAGTTTGAATATGAATCCCGAGTCCTGATGGCCAAGAAAGAAATCCAACACCTGAGGCAAAAAGGTCGCCCCACAAAGGAGTATGTCCGTGAATTCAGAAGAGTTGCTAACTGGTTGGGACAGTGGCCTGAACAGTCACTGGTCTAATTCAAATGGATTAGATCGCGACTTGCTTCAAGCCTGCATCATTTGAAGTTTTCCCAATCTATTACGTGAGTGTTACCGTATGGCAGTGGCACTAAATATCAAACTGGACTGCCCCCAAAGTCAAGCACTACCTAACCCAAGCCATCATGTATCCAAGAGAAATGCCTCTGGCTGATATCCCCAAGCCTCTACAGCCACCAGAATCTTCCAAGCGCCAGCCAGGGCTCCCATCAAGTGCTATTGGATCATCGTGCTGTGGAGTGCCCTGCTCCTCACCTTCAACCCAGGAGCATGCCAGTTGCTGCCCCAAAGCCATGAAGAGCTCCCAGAGGGGGAAGAGAAAAAACCAACTGGGCACGTCAAGGCCTGGGCATCAAAGCCTCCCCTCCCACCAAGCTTGAAGCCAAGCCCCAAGACTAGCTGCAGCAGATACCAGCACTGTACAACAGCGACAAGGAAGGTGAGGAGGACCCCATGGTGAATCGACCCATTCCCCCTTTTGCCATTCCTGCCACACTGATAGTGCCCAAAAGGGGCTCTCATGTATTTGAGTTTCCTAATAGAGTCAGGGTGCTCTCAGTGCTTAATTAATTTACCCAGTGTACTGAAACTGGGCATCTGAGCCAAGCTATTGCCTCATCCCATGGGGTTTGAGCAGGGGGTGCCCCTGCCACGCACCTAACCAAGCCTGTATGTTTAGAAATGAATCGGTTATTGGGATAACATCCATTTTGTGGTGGTTCCGAAGATGACTGAAGCAATAATTTGGGGGCTAGCGTGGCTTGACAAATGGCATCCTCACATCTGGTGGGAGGAGGGAATACACAAATTAAGACTGGGGACAGGATCTCCCCATCTGATACTGATGATAAAACAAAGACACTGGCTATCTGCGAAACTCATGGGGAGTCCTGTGAAATCCTAAAAATTGTAGCCGAAAAGCTGCCAGGAATTCAATCTGTCTCTACTGAGTACTGAGATTTGGCAGAAGCCTTTAGTGAGAAGGAATGTGTCATCCTCCCTCCACACCAGACTACGGACTGTGCTATTGAAATTCTGCCTGTTGCCAAGCTCCCCAAACCAAGGATGTACTCTATGGTACCCAAAAAGATGAAAGAACTAAGACAGTACATTGATAAAAACTTAGCTAGAGGTTTTATTCAGCCAGCCAAATCACCTGTGGCCACTCCTGTGCTTTTCAAGGAAAAGAAAAATGGCTCTCTTAGATTATGCAACAATTTCAGGTCTTTCAATGCTGTCAGTATGGGAAATACATATCCCCTTCCACTGATGAAGGATGTGTTATGCCCACCTGGCTAAAGGGAAATTTTTTACCAAGCTGGATTTAAGAGAAGTTTATTATCGGATCCGGATTAGGGAGGGGAACAAATGGAAAACAGCCTTTAATTGACCTTTGGGGACTTTCCAATTTAAAGTGATGCCTTTCAGATTGCAAGGGATCCCTGCTATATTTATGCAATTGATAAAGCAAGTGCTCCATAATCATTTATACAAGCGGTTTTTGGTTTTTCTTGATGACATCCTTATCTACACTGTAAACATGGATAAACACATCAAGTTGGTCCGTGAAGTATTAAGGAAGCTGTTGAAAGCCAAACTATATGCAAAACTGTCAAAGTGTGAATTTCACTAGACATGTCTTGACTATCTGGGGCAGACATGTCAAACTCGTGATGTCACATGACTTTGCGAGATGTATCTGGACTATTTTGCCGTTGCTGGCAATGGGGTGGGCGTGGCTTCTGGATGACGTGTCCAGCCTGTGGGCCAGCAGTTTGACACCCCTGATCTGGGATATCAGATTTTGAATGAGGGGATAGAAATGGACCCTGACAAAGTTAAAGCAGTTCTAGAATGGCAACCCCCACACACCCACAAACAGCTTTAAAGTTTTCTGTGGTTTGCCAACTTTTATCATTAATTTATTCCCTCTTTCACAGAGATAGCCATGCCAATCACCGATTTACTCAAAACAGGCAAAGTGGGAACACACACAGACCCCGACCTTGTCAGCCATTGCAATAGTCATTAGAGTGCCAGGCAGCATTCGAAAAATTAAAGAGACTCTTTGTAGCTGAACCATTCCTTAAACACAATGACCCCAGACAACAGTTCATTGTTCAAGCTGATGCAAGCAACGTGACCATGGATGCTGTTCTTTTATGGAAAAACCACAGAGGAGAGTAACAACCTTGTGCTTACATTTCCTGGAAATTATCTGAGACTGAAAGGAGGTGGGCAGTTTGGGAGAAAGAGGCTTTTGCAGTTCATTGGGCTTTGCTGATATGGCATCATTTCTTGGAGGGAGGGGAAATACCTTTTGAGGTATGGACTGATCACAAGAATTTGGAGGCTCTCAAGACCCTCCACAAATTATCCCCCAAGCAAGTTCGATCAGCTTAATACTTCAACTGTTTTAATTTCACTTTAAAATATTTTCTTGGAGGCAAGAACTTTTTGGCTGATGCCTTGTCTAGAATGCCTCAGTTCAAGAGCAATCAAGAGGAAGTAATTAACTCCATTATTCCTCTGCTTCAATCTGCTTCTCAAATAACAACCAGATCACACACACAGAGACCCCCTGCTGGTCCTGACAATTGATTGCTAAAGGAATTAAAGGAGAATTTAGAGACTGATGCCTGGTTTAAAGATAACAAACCTATATTGGCTTTAAGGGGGATTAACTTGGAAAGGTTCTAAGTTACACCACCCAGAAGGCCTCAGACTCCAGATGTGGCAATGGATTCATGATGCTAAGTAAGCGGGTCACTTTGGATTTTTAAAAACATTGCATCTATTGCGCAGGCAGTTCTGGTGACTGAAAATGAAAAAAGACATTGAGAGTTATATAAAAAGTTGTGCCCCTTGTGCTATCATGAAAAGCATCCTGGGAAACCACCAGTTTTATTGCAGCAAGTGGCCGACCCCTCTCAGCCTTGGGAGGAGATAGCCATGAATTTTATAGTAGAATTACCTGAGAGCAAGGGAAACACTATGATATAGACTGTGATTGATCTATTTTCCCAACAGGTGCATTTCATCCCTTGCTCAGGACTTCCCTCTGCCCAGAACCTAACCAAACTTTTTTGAAGCACATATACCAACTCCATGGCACCCCAAAGAGGATTAATTCTGACAGAAGGGACCAGTGTACTGCAAAGTTCTGGAGGGAGTTTGTTAAACTGATTTGGTTTTTCCAGGGGTTTTCATCTGCTTTTCATCCAAATACTAATGGAACTGCTGAAAAAGCTAGTGCAATGGTGGAACAGTACCTCAGGTGTTATGTAAATCACCAGCAGTCTAATTGGGCTGACCCTTTACCTTTTGCCTTCAATAATACTGTGCACAGTAGCACTGGTCTTGTCCCATTCAAAGTAGTGATGGGTCAAGATTTTGTGCCTATGCCTGAGTTCCCACAGGAGCCTCCTACTTTCCAGACTTTGAACCAATGGATGACATCTTTCCAGGGGGTTTGGGTGAATGCTAAGAAGGCATTGACCAAAGCTACCAAGATTTACAAGGAGCAAGCAGACAAACAATCTTCCCCTCAAAACCCTTTTTATGTTGGACAATTAGTTTATCTTTCAACTAAATATCTACGGTTAAAGTTGTCCAGCAAAGAAGTGGGCCTGAAATTCCTTGGTCCTTTCCCTATTATCAGGATCATAAAACCTGTGATGGTGGAGTTAAAATTTCCATGTTTGTTGGGGAAAGTTCAGTGTTTCATTGCAGTCTTTTGAAACCTGTGTCAGGATCCACTTTAAGACCTATTCCAAAAGGCCGGTAGAGGAAGAGACGCATTATGAGATAAAATGTATTCTTGATTCTAGGCTGTACAAGGGAAAGGTACAATACCTTGTCCGGTGGAAAGGTTACCTCCGTTCAGAGGCTACATGGGTGAAGTGTACAAATGTGAAGGTGGATAGATTGATAAAAAAGTTTTATGATAAATACCCTCTCAAGGCTTGAGGGGATACCTAACTTGATTTTTGTTTCTCCTGCAGGAGACTCTTTCTTTCTGAAGAGGAGCCAACTGTCAACTCTGAAAATGAGCGTGGCTGCAGCCATTTTCCCTACTCATTTTCAGTTGACACATAGCATGGAGGGAGGGGGCTTTGCCAGGTGCTTCGCTAGACTAAACAGATTTTCTCCTGTGGGAACCAAGGTCACTGGCTGCTTCCGGGACTGCAGGCTGGGCATTTCGTGAAAAGCCCACCAAGAAGATATATTGGGGAACATAGTGGCTTGCATAGCTTTAGAGTGGTATTTCTTAACTTTGTATTGGGGATTGTTACCTGTCTATTCAGACTTGGTTTCACTTTTGATATGCTGATACTTTGTATCAATAAACATGTTCTTTGAGGAACTTGCAAGCCTCGGAGTTCTGCTTTATTTGTCTGTCTATCAGAATCATCTCTCTCTCTCTCTCTCTCTCTCTCTCTCTCTCTCTCACCCACACAAACACACACACACAGAGTCCTCAAATTCCCCATATTTATAGGTAATCCTCAACTTAGAACCATTTGTTTACTGACTGTTCAAAGTTAAACAGGCACTGAAAAAAGTGATGTATGACCAGTTTTCATATTTATTTCCAATGCAGCATCTCCATGGTCATGGGATGTATGGTTGCACTGTCCTGGGGTCACCTAGTCACCTTTTGTGACAAGCAAAGTCAATGAGCAGGCCAGATTCACTTAACAACTGTGTGACTAACTTAACAACTGCAGTGATTCAGTTAAAAACTGGGGCAAGAAAGATCATAATATGGGACAAAACTCACTAAAAACTGTCTCACTTAGCAAGAAAAATTTTGGGCTCAATTGTGGTTGTAAATCAAGAATTACCTGTAAATATGGGGATTATTCTTCCTGGGGAGAGCAATTAAAGTATGTAAAAAGTATTTCCTTACTGAAGCTGCAAGATAGAGTGGCGTTTCCATTTTTCTTTCTTCATTTTTCTTCATGTCTCTTGGAGGAACGCATCAAAATCTGTCCCTAAATATAAGGGCCAACATTTGGAATGAACAAAAACTGCTAGCATTCTAATGCCTGCAACACAGAGGTCCAATAGTTTCCTGATTAACTTTTTGTATCATTCCATTTATTTTTATTCAACTAATTAAATTGTGACTGAACAGCTGTGGGTTTGGGGTTTTTCCATGTGGATGTATTTTTTTAATTGATCTTGACTCTTGGATGTTGCTGTGCAGTTTTCTTGGAAATATTTCAGATGTGGTTTGCAACTGCCTGTTTGTTAGGGCTGAGAGAGACTGGCTGGCCCATGGTTAAGACATTGGATTCGTACCTAAGGCAAGATCAGAATTCACAGTGCAGTGGGTTCTAACTTGCTGCCTTACCCACTACACCAGGCATGTCAAACCCGCGATGTCACGTGACGTCGCGCGACGTATCACGACTTTTCTCCCATTGCCGGCAATGGGGAGGGCGCGGTTTCATCATGATGCATCCAGCCTGGCAGTTTGACATGCCTGCACTACACCAAACCTGCTCTCAAGTCAGTTTGAACTATTGTTGAAAGGTTCTGAGAAAATTAAAATCAGGGAGAATGTTTGCCTGATGAAAAGCTGTAGCAAACTGATACAATTGTGTTTCTCCTCAAGAAATTCCAGGAGATTCAGAATTAAGCTGCAAGCAAGAAGCTGTAGTTCATATCAGCTATAAATGTTAAAATTACAGCATTTGGCAAACTTATGCTGGTTTCTGAAAATAGAAAAGGAATTGAAATTCTATGCGTCTTGTGTGAAAGAATGCCAATATCTCTTCTGAAATCTTAAAATTTCAGTGTTGTCGCTTGAAATTTGACAGGATCTCAAAGAAAGATGATCGCATTTCATAAGACTGGCAACCTTATTAAATATCAGCCATTTCTTTATTACCCCGTGGGCCTTGAATGCTGTTTGAATGTGTGATTTATTCAAAGGTTAAAAAAGAAAATAAACGATAAAAAATGAAATAGGAAATAAGGTACTTTCTTGTATGTATGTGTCTATGAGTTACTCTTGAGTCTTGTCAATTGCCTAGATAAGTCTCTGCAGTTTTCTTGGCCTCATTTTTGGAAGTGGTTTACCATGAGCTATGATAGATGGTTGAAACAGATAGAAGTTTTGGGAGGTGGAACTGTTATCTTTAGGGAGTGTCACTCTGCCTTTTCCCCATCGATATTTACCCTTGCCAAACAAAGGCTGATATTTCCCCCCCCCCTTCAGGGTGGTTTAATTTCACAGGTTTCCCCCCCCAGTTTTGAGGTATAAATTGTTTTTATTATTTTTATTCTTGCATTTTTATGGCTTTAAAAATATGTTAAAACAACAACAGGTAACTATCCAGATTGGGTGGGACCACAACTGTTATTCTGTATATTCAGGGACAGAATATTCTAGTTGGCACTAGATTCAGTCAAAAGCAGCAAAATCTCCGAGATCAGTCATAAGTCTACTTCTTAACAAGAAATTTATTTACTTATTTGGCAACATCAAAAGGGAGTCTGGGTGGCTCACAATTTAAAAAAAACACAGTGATATGTAAAGTGCAAAACACAATGGAAAATATACAAAAAAAACGGAAGAGTGGATTACAAAATTAACTAAATTTGCAGAAATGGCGAAACTGACCAGTTTGGTGAGAAAAAAAAAAGGACAAAAATCTTTTTGAAAGACCGATTTTTTTGTTATTGTTGAAAGAAGAAAAGATTGAATGGATTGTTTTGGGATTTGGAGACTAGAAAGGCACGAAGCGGATGGGGAAAATATTATGATGGTAATTATTTGATAGGCTAAGGGTGGAAGGCATAATTCTGTTTTCTTTTTGGTTCTCATTCTGTATTTTTTCTTTCTGTTTTTTTTATTTTTCTTAATTTTTAGTATATTTTAAAATTATATCCATGCACACAATATAAAATATACAAATTTCTGCCTTTACAAAACTTAATAGATAATTCTTTACCACATTTGGGATCTATTGATTTTTATTTCCTCCTGTATGCATGCTACTAGTAACAGATATACCGTATGTAATTATATACATGTCAGACATACAAATGGACCCTTCCAGTTTTTACTATTTATATTGCAGCCCACAAATGAAGACACATATTTCTGTACCTGTTTATCACTGAGAGAAGCATAGCTAAAATGTAAAAACCAGGTGTGCAGTGATGTTCCAAAAAATACAATTTAGCACCAGAAGTGCTGAACCTCAATTTTTAGCAGTGACACTTTAATGATAGGAAGCCTGCAAAATTATTTGCTATCAATTGTGAAGGCAATAACAAGCCTTGGTGGTTTTTCACACTCTCTGTATTAAGTGCTTTCAGAATGACAGCGTAAACTGTGTTAGAGAACTCCAAGGAAGTAAAACTGATTAAAATGTTCATGCTTGAATGGTGCTGATGGAATAGTTCATTTGGACTTTCTCTACCTCCTGCAGCTCAAGCTGAAATATTAAAATTCAGTGGATTTAAATCTCTTTCCCCTAAGCTCAGGGAAAAAAAACATTACATTTTAATAGGTTTTAAACTCATAATTCACTGGTTTGGAGCAGTGCTATTAAATCTATTTAAATATTACTTGCATTACTGAGGAAATGATTTAAATGATTTCGCCTGTACTATTTTTGATTCGTATATGAATATGAAATATATACATACCATGTATGAATGTATCATTTTAAAAAACATCATTCTGGATTAATTTTAAGGCAGGCTAGGATATTTTTTTTTCCAGTGTTTTGCTTTAGGAATTTAAAATCTAATGATCTGGAATATGTTTCGGAATTGCTAAAAACTTTATAATAATTTTCCCTTCATATTGCACAATGATTAGCTGAAGGAGCTTATATTTTTCACTGATTCAATAGTTGTATGTTGATACCAGATTCATGTAAGAGAAAGCAATGGGTCCCCCATTTTGTAAGGTTTTCTGCTTCTTTAACAAATAGCCCATCGGCCATAGCTTTCACCAGGCTAGGCTAAGAGTGACAGATAGAAGGACAATACATTATCTTAACTTGATAAATTTGAGCTTTGGGAGAGAATAGAAACCTTTGGATGGTCATGTGGGATAGATAAGTGCATAGACATTCTAATAAAAACTTAGCATTGGTGCATGCTATTATCCCCACGGTGCCACTGGTCCGTGGCTCATGCTGCTAAATGCTAATGCATTTTTGTACCGGTGCTTAACACAGGAAAGGATTTCTGTCTCCATGTGTGAAAGGCTTGTATTTTGCTTTTCAAATGAGTTTACTCTTTGGGTCTCTGGTCTGAAACAAAGGTTAAAAAATTAAGGCTAGGCTTTTGGTTAGCATAATTTGGCATAGCTCCATTGATTTCATTTGATTTCTCCCAGTTGAGAGTGTCTGCTCCTGAATCTGTACTAGGGCAGAGAATTTGATTGTGCCTGCTGATTCAGAACATTTTGATTTGATGTGGAAGGGAAGGAAGAGAAAGCCACATTTTCTCCCTCCCTTCAAATTATGGATGGTTAAATCTGACTCTGTTTAGTGAAGTCATTCCCACCAAATGTGCATGTTTTTAGAGCTGCCAACTTCTACGAATCAGAGAAGGTATAGGGTAAATTAGTAATAGACTATGACCTCTGTGCTGTGATTACTTATTTTGCTGGCTTTTTATTGTTTGATCAAAGACTCTGCTTATATTATTACACTGTGCTTGAAGCTTTAAAGCTGTACAATAAACTGGCCACCTGTTGTATACCGTACACAGATTGCTGTGATGGGAAGTCCAAAAAGAGGCTTGGCTTAATGAGGTACCTACTTCATGTTATCATTGTTTCTACATTGTAAACAATGTCAAAATATATCTTATTTAATCATAGCACTTACTGTGCATGGAGGAGGCTCAGATTGGCCCTAGGATTGGTTATTATGTATTTCTGTTGATACTGTATTTTTGTATGCAGTGCAAATCGGCTTAACGTATTCTTGATGAATCCCGATTTTTTTTCAGTGAATTTTATTTATCCTCTGTTTCATTCTTATTAACTTGAAATTGATGATTGTTGTGTGAAGAAGCCTTCTAAAGCTGCTTCATTTGTGGTGACACTAATACAGTGTATAGACTATTCAAATTTTCAGTAATCTAGTTCCTGTTGTTGTAGTATTAAGTTTGTGGATTAATATCACCTATAACAGGGCTTTTCAACCGATGGTGTATACCACCGGTGGTACTTCAGCACCTGGCAGGTGGTACGCACCCCCTAGCCAAGTGTAGCGGGGAAGGGAATGATCTAAAGCAGTGCTGCACAGGCCTGGAGGAGAAAAGCTGGAGCTTCAGGGCTCGGCAGAAGCCCCAGGATCTGCGTGCGCGGCTACATGCTGGTTGGAGCTTCAGGTGCACCTGGAAGAGAAGAGGAGGAGGAGGAGGGCCGAGAAAGGAGAAGCTATAAAAGAAGCAGATTTTGGCAGGAGAGGGAGAGAAAAAACACACAGAGAGAAACAGAGAAAAATGAAGAGGCTTTTGTTAATGAAGCGGTGAGGAGAAAGTGAGCGAGCGGCCTTTGCGAGCGAAGGGTGAGTGAGTGAGTGAAAGAGCGAGCGAGGGGCTTTTGCGAGTAACATGTGAGTGAATGGGAGAGAGAGAAGCTTTTGCGAGCAACATGTGAGTAAATGAGAGAGCAAGAGAAGCTTTTGAGAGCAACATGTGAGTGAATGGGTGAGAGAGAAGCTTTTGCGAGCAACATGTGAGTGAATGAGAGAGTGAGAGAAGCTTTTGCAAGCAAAGTGAGTGAATGAGAATAAGCGAGAGGCTTTTGCTATCAAAGGGCTAGGGGAGTTTCGAGCAAAGGGTGAGAGAAAAAGGAAAAGTGAGGGGGAGAAGGGAAAAAGAAAAGAAAAGGCATTGACTTCTGAGCCACTGTTGCAGTAGGAAGGAAGCATTAACACTGAACCTCAACTTTTTACTTTCCCATAAGATTATAAACTAGCCTTTTCTATAACAACAAATGGATCTAACCAGTAAAAGCCCCCAATCCCCCCCCTCTTTTTTAGTCATCAAGTTTTTAACACCTTGCTAAGCACTGGTGGTACTCAAATATTGTCATGCCCTAAAAGTGGTACAATCTGTGAAAAGGTTGAAAAGCCCTGATCTAGAACAGGGTTGTCCAACCTTAGTAACTTTGAGACCTGTGGACTTCAACTCCCAGAATTCCCCAGCCAACCACGCTTTTCAAAGGAGTGAATTGCTGACTGGAGAATTCTGGAAGTTGAAATCTACAAGTCTTAAAGTTACCAAGGTTGGACACCCCTGATCTAGAAAGTTGTTTTTCTTTAAATATAATACCTACTTTATTGTAATTGTGGCACCAAGTTCCTTTTTTTCCTTTTTTTTCCTTTTTACACTTTTCATGTGTAAGTTTCTTCTATTTTTTCACTGTTCGAACATGCTTTGTTTTTCTTTGTGATTTGTATTTTGATCCTTATCTGATTTAATTTAGATATTTTATCTTGCTTTTGTTCTCCATGTGAGCCATTGTAGAAACTTGTTTATGGAGAGGAGTGCTTGTACTTACATTTAAAAACCAACCAAACAACCAAAGATGTGCCTGCTTTTACTGATTTTTCACTTTGCCTTTGCTTACTTTAAGCAAGCTTTGCCAGTGAGCTTTTTTCTCCGTTTTATAAAGAGAAATAAAAGTAAAACCATCTATTTTTTGTTTTTTTCCTCAAAAATTCAAAGTGCTATTAAAAAAATAAGTAACATAAAAGTTAAAAATGACCCTAGGGCATTTTTCATAAGGAAAGCAAACAATCAGGACAAAATGTTTAGCTGAATTACTTCATTTTTTTCCCCAGGTCATAACTACCCAGATACAAGCTTTCACACATGCATACTCAATATTCAAGTTTTTTGTTGCATGATGATCTCATATTTGATATCTATTAGCTTTACAACTGATACATGTATTTCCTGTAACCTGATTTTCTACCATTCCATTATTTTTCTAAAAAAATAATGCATAATAATTCCAGTTTGAATGGGGTAGAAGGTGAGGATAAGCATCATATGAAACTGTTGTTGTTAGCTGCGAAGTCGTGTCCGACTCATCGCGACCCTATGGACAACATTCCTCCAGGCCTTCCTGTCCTCCACCATCCCCCGGAGTCCATTCAAGCCCACGCCTACTGCTTCAGTGACTCCATCCAGCCACCTCATTCTCTGTCGTCCCCTTCTTCTATTGCCCTCGATCTTTCCCAGCATTAGGCTCTTCTCCAGTGAGTCCTTCCTTCTCATTAGGTGGCCAAAGTATTTGAGTTTTAGCTTCAGGATCTGGCCTTCTAAAGAGCAGTCAGGATTGATCTCCTCTAGGACTGACCGGTTTGATCGCCTTGCAGTCCAAGGGACTCGCAGGAGTCTTCTCCAGCACCATAGTTCAAAGGCCTCAATTCTTTGGCGCTCAGCCTTTCTTATGGTCCAACTTTCACTGCCATACATTGCAACTGGGAAGACCATAGCCTTGACTATACGCACTTTTGTTGACAGGGTGATGTCTCTGCTTTTTAGTGTGCTATCTAGATTTGCCATGGCTTTCCTTCCCAGGAGCAAGCGTCTTTTAATTTCTTGGCTACAGTCTCCATCTGCAGTGATCTTGGAGCCCAGGAAAACAAAATCTGTCACTACCTCCATTTCTTCCCCATCTATTTGCCAGGAATTGAGAGGGCCAGATGCCATGATCTTGGTTTTCTTAATGTTAAGTTTCAACCCACGTTTTGCACTCTCCTTCTTCACCCGCAACAAGAGGCTCTTTAGTTCTTCTTGACTTTCTGCCATTAGAGTGGTATCATCTGCGTATCTTAGGTTGTTGATATTTCTTCCAGCAATCTTAATTCCAACTTTTGATTCATCTAGCCCTGCCTTTCTCATGATGTGCTCTGCATATAAGTTAAATAGGCAGGGCGACAGTATACAGCCTTGCCGGACTCCTTTCCCAATTTTGAACCAATTAGTGGTTCCGTGTCCAGTTCTCACTGTTGCTTCTTGACCCGCATATAGGTTTCTCAAGAGACCAATAAGATGGTCTGGTACTCCCATCTCTTTAAGAACTTGCCACAGTTTGTTATGATCCACACAATCAAAGGCTTTAGCATAGTCGATGAAGCAGAAGTAGATGTTTTTCTGGAACTCCCTAGCTTTCTCCATGATCCAGCGTATGTTGGCAATTTGATCTCTAGTTCCTCTGCCTCTTCGAAATCCTGCCTGTACTTCTGGTAGTTCTCGATCCACATACTGCTGAAGTCTAGCTTGTAGGATTTTAAGCATGACTTTACTAGCATGAGAAATGAGTGCAATGGTGCGATAGTTTGAACATTCTTTGGCACTGCCTTTCTTTGGAATTGGAATGTAAACTGATCTTTTCCAATCCTGTGGCCACTGTTGAGTTTTCCAAATTTGCTGGCAAATTGAGTGTAGCACTTTTACTGCACTGTCTTTTAAGATTTTGATAGCTCAGCTGGAATACTGTCACCTCCACTAGCTTTGTTGTTGCTCAGCCTTTCTAAGGCCCACTTTACTTCACATTCTAGGATGTCTGGCTCGAGGTCAGTGACCACCTCATTGTGATTATCTGGGATGTTAAGCTCATTCTTGTATAGTTCTTCTGTGTAATTTTGCCATCTCTTCTTAATCTCTTCTGCCTCTGCTAGGTCCCTGCCATTTTGGTCCTTTATCATGCCCATTTTTGCATGGAATGTTCCCTTCATCTCTCCAATTTTCTTGAAAAGATCTCTGGTCCTCCCTATTCTATGAAACTGTAGGGAGTCATAACAGCTCTCCTTTTCTGTGAATCTTTTTTTTTCCTTTTTGCAAGATTTGATTTAGTAATACAAGGCTGGTGAACGGGTTCCAACTTCTTGTAGTCAGAGATTGGAAGGAAAGAGGTAATGTTGTTCAGGATAGATTTAGGAGAAGGGGAGAAATCTTGGCCAGTTCTACATATGTAATACAGCAACTCAGATTATTATCTGTGACTAAGTTTGATACTAAGATGGACTATGGCGTGATAGCAATAGCAATAGCACTTAGACTTATATACCACTTCACAATGCTATACAGTCCTCTCTAAGCAGTTTATAGAATCAGCATATTGCCCCCAACAATTTGGGTACTCGTTTTACCAATCTCAGAAGGATGGAAAGCTGAGTCAACCTCGAGCCAATGAGAAGTGAACTGCTAGCGGTTGGCAGACATAGCCTGCAATACAACATTCTAACCATTGCACCAGTTCAGCTCTATGATCAAACCAGTGAACAAATTATGCCCTTCCTAAAGTAAACGATTCACAGTTCCTGATGCCAGACAGTACCAGCCATATTATGTTCCTTTTCTGCGTTTCTCTAAAAACAATAAACATACTGGTTGTTACAAAGGTAAGGGAATTGGATCAACTTTGTTCTCCTATACTTAAAGTTCTGACATCTGTTAATCAAGTTAGTATTGGACAGGGGAGCCAGTTGGCCCAAACAAGATTGCAAAGCCATAATGTAGATGAGAGAAAAATCAATTATCCAACCACCCAACATTTTCTTGGTTGAAGAAGACCCAATCAGGCATTTCTTAGATAATTAACATGAGAGTAAAGGATAAAACAAAAGGGACCCGGTGGCTCAGTGGGTTAGGACGCTGAGCTTGTCGATCAGAAGGTTGGCAGTTTGGCGGGTCGAATCCCGAGTGCCGTGTAACAGAGTGAGCGCCTGTTACTCGTCCCAGCTTCTGCCAACCTAGTAGTTCGAAAGCACGTAAAAATGCAAGTAGAAACATAGGGACCGCTACGGTGGGAAGGTAACAGCGTTCCGTGCGCCTTTGGTGTCTAGTCATGCCGGCCACATGACCACGGAGACGTCCTCGGACAAGCGCTGGCTCTTTGGCTTTGAAACGGAGATGAGCACCGGCCCCTAGAGTCGGAAACAACTAGCACGCATGTGCGGGGGAACCTTTACCTTTTTAAAGGATAAAACACTCCGACACAAATATACAGGCTCCTTTTTTTATATGTTGACTTTGATTATCTTTGACTTTGATATATCCTGTATAATTTAAAAAGTAGAAAGCTGGGGTTCTGACTTACATCTGAAAAATAAACAGCAGGCCAGACTTCTTGCACTGTCAGTAGGAGCTACATATTAAAGCACTGCTCGGAGGGAGACTAAAGTATCATTAGCTGTTTGGGTTTTTTTCTTCATGAAAGTCATACACAGAAATTGTCTTCATGTTTTTCCATATATAAAGTCTGTGTTGTGCAACTTGACTGTTGCATGGTGTTTGAGATTGGGATATGCTTTTATCTGGAAATACTACCAGAAGTAGTCATCTGATCTTTTTTTTTAGTGCTCCTGAGCTCTTCCAGGAATGATTTTGGGAAAGATGTGATAATTTACTTCTAATATCTGAAAGGGTATTACATTGGAGGCCATGACCTGTTCTCTGTCATGCCAAAGAGCAAGACATGGAATAATTGTCTCAAATTACAGAAGGCCAAATTCTGATTGAATGTTCAGAAATCTTTTTAGTTATAAGAACATATTGATAATGGAAACAACTCCTCAAAAAGGTAGTAGATTTCACCCAATGCAGGTAGCGCTTGACTTACGATCACAATTGAGCCCAAAATTTCTGTTGCTAAGCAAGACGGTTGTTAACTGAATTTTTCCCCATTTTACGACCTTTCTTGCCACAGTTGTTAAATGAATCACTGCCATTGTTAAATTAGTAACACAGTTGTAAATTGAATCTGGCTTCCCCATTGTTTTTGCTTGTCCGAAGGTTGCAAAAGGGGATTGCGTGAGCTTGGGACACAGCAACCGTCATAAATATGAACCAGTTGCCAAGCATCTGAATTTGGATGATCATAGGGATGCTACAAAGGTCGTAAGTGTGAAAAATGCTCATAAGTCACTTTCTCCAGTGCTGTTGTAACTATGAACGGTCACTAAATGAATTGTCAAGAGGTTAGACAGTCTTGTGTTGGAGATGCCTTACACGGAAACCTCTCTGTACTGAGTTATGGGGGCAGGGTGGGGGTTTGCTGGTCCAAATATCCCCATGTGACTTGTGATTGTAAGAGTGTATTATTTGTGCTGATAGGGTTTTGATTGTGTTCAGAATTAAAGTGCATCCAGCGTTCTAGTCTTATTTTACCTTGCTGTTTCCATAACATTTGCCAGGTTTCCTTATTATTCCGCCTTACCCATCTAATACTCATACTCCTTCCCTCCCTTTGTAGCTGTTTTCATATGCAGCGTGATTTGAATCACAATACCGTTGAGAATATTTTTAATTGGATGTTGCTCCTCTTTTTCCCAGCAGTGAGGAAAGGATGTACATACAGCATGTATGTGGGTTGAGATATGAAGTGAGGTCTTTGCGAGACTAATTTGTCAGTTAACACTAAAGTATCTTTGAGTTGGAAGAGGATGTTGGGACTGTTTGGATAATGGCAGTAAGCTTCCAGGGTCTGTAAGGGGAAAAGCACTAGATTACTTTGGCATGGATATTTGGCTGGAAAATATCCAGTAGAAACCTGAATACTTTCCAGGAAAACTGGCTTCTGAATGTGCTGACTCCAACTAGAAAACATTATCAGCTAATTTGTCCATAGGATATAAGTACATTGTTGTTGTTTTTAATTCACTGCATTTTAGATATGGGCAGAAGGCATTATCCAAACTTCTGTTATCAATATTTCAGATTTCACATTAGGAAATGACACTGAAATCAATGTTAAAAACTTTCAAAGATTCTTTTCCCCTTCATATGCTTTTCTTTCAAATATACCAAATGTCAGCCTGGATTATTATTTCTAGATTTTGTACCTAGGGATGGAGTGAATTGCATGGCACTGATACTTAGATATTTATGAATGCATTTAAACTGCATGAATCTCTTGTCAAATATGAAAATTGCACGGAGGGAAGATTAGACATATTTCTTTTAAAATACTCAAAAATATTTATTATTTATTTTAAATATGGTGTAACTGCCCATCTTATATTGAATTTTGGGCATCTCCCAATCAACAATAAAAGCAACATAATTCATAAATCTATTAAAAACATAAGCATTAAAAAACTGGCATGAGAGCTAAGCTTCCAAAACCCTTGTTAAATCCACTCATCCGCCTCATCTTTCCTATCACTTGGAGGAAAAGACAGATCTTAAGTGGTTTCTGAAAGGCTAGGAGGGTAGAGACCTGCCAAACTTCAAGGAAAGGATGTTCCACAGAGCAGAGTCTGTCATGAAAAAGGTACACTTCTTGCATCCTATAAGTAACAGTGTTTAAGGGAAGGGGCTAGGAACATGCCCACCCTATCTGGTCCTGTAGGAAGAGTAGTTGCCTTCAGGGAATGGTGGCCCCTGGGCTTGTGCCACATAGGGCTTTATAGGTAATAACCACACTTTGAATTGTACCCAGAGGGAAACTGGGAACTAGTGCAATTCACATAACAGAGATGTCATAGGAGTAAACCCATCGTACACCACCTCATTCTGGGCCAGTTGTAGCTCCCATGCAGTCTTCAAGGGCAGTCTCGTGTAGACCATATTGCAGTAATCCAAACTGGAATGACCATGCATATTTTTTCAAAGATAAAGTGTGCCATGCTTAATGTGCCCCTTGGTTTAAAGATACCACTTAAATAATTTGATTCCAGAAAATAAAGCCATAAATGATTGCCTTCATTTCAGACATACTTTACAAGACAACTATAAACCGTTTAGTTATCTTGTAGATGAGCAGAGGGATGAGGGAGACAATAAAAAGGTTCCTGATGATGGCGATTATGATCAGTCCATCAAAATGGAACAGTGATGAATTATACGATGAATAAGGTGAAATTCTTTAGTCAGTAGATATGGAAAAAACGTCGTTGGACTATAATTAAGTACAGGCTTGGAAAAACCCAATATAATATTTATGCATTATTGACTAGAGCAGAGGAGAGTGGAATGTACTACTTGCATTTATTATTTATTATTTATTTATTAATTTTATTTATATACCGCCCTTCTCCCGAAGGACTCAGGGCGGTGAACAGGGCAGATGTATAAAATACAAAAAATACAAAAGTTAAAAGGAATTAAACATAATGCCCAAGTAAAAACGATAAATACAAATATTAAGAGCAATAAAAAACCCAACCCACCCCCTATCAGGCCAAGCCGGCTTGTTCAAACAAATGCGTTTTCAGATCGCGTCGGAAGGAGCGGAGGTCAGGCGCCATCCGGAGCTCAACCGGCAACCGATTCCATAGCTCCAGGGCGCCCACAGAGAAGGACCTCCCCCTGGGGGCCACCAATCGACATTCTCTGATCGGTGGCACCCTGAGGAGGCCCTCTCTGTGGGAACGCACAGGGCGGAGGGAAGTTGATGCCGGCAGCAGGTGCTCCCTAAGGTACTAAGGCATTGATAGTAGGACAGACAGGCTGATTTAATGGAGCAGAAATGCTTAAATTAAATATTTAAATTCATATCTTTGAAATGTTGGCCTGGTAATTCTGCTGGTGTTTTAAGTTTTAATATTAATTTGAACAGATGCCCACTGTTGGCTAACTTTTGAAAATTTGGCTTGAATGTATTTCTTTGGCTAAAGCATACGTTTTCATTTAAACAAAAGCTAAGCACTGATTAATCTTTCCAAAACTTTAGAATCATGTTGGCTCGGCAGATTGTAAACCCAGTTATGAGGATATTTTTTTAAAAAAATAACCTCCAGATAAAAGAAGGGTCCAATTAAATGCCCTTCTTTCCAGGTATGAATTTGAAGGGCAGGAGAAAAATTAAAAAGTGGAGAAAATAGGGAGAGTTTTGAAGTGAAGGAGTGGGTGTATTTTTTTTTTTGTTTTTAACATATAGCAAGACAGTTGCTGGCCCTCCCTCCTTTGAAAACAGTCTTAAAACAGGAAGGAAGAAGAGATAGCAAAATGAGGCTTCATTTATTTTAAATTGCATGGTTTAGGAAAGCGAAAGCCGATTTTTTTTTAAAGTCATCTTGCAAATGATTGTAGGTACAAGTGTGAAGTGAAAGAGTTCCCTGTTCGGGGAGATTGAGTGTGATATAAACCCTCCCTCCACCCACCTTCCTTCCCTTCGTCCCACCCTCCTCTCCTTCAGCAGCGACATCAACAAACCATCTAGGCCACAATGGTTAGTACAGCAGAGAGAGCTTGAAGCAGCTTTGGCTGAGGTCAAGCACTTCCAATTCTAACCTCTCAAGGGCTTTCTCTATGTGTTGCCAGTGTACTGGTAAAAATGACTTTAAACTCTTGTCAGCGCAGCTACTGGTGCATGCATTGCAGTCCCACTCAAATAAACCTGTCACAACACAGAGTCAGCAGCTAGAGAAGAGTACAAGGGCAGGCCTCTAGCTTTTCATTCGAGCATCACTAAACGTGCACAGAGTGCCCAATTATTTCAGCATTATTGAGCAAGCCTACAGGAGGACCCAAGCCTTGCTACATTAGATTTTCTTTAGTAATTTGCTCAAGTACCACTGAGGACACTTAAAGGACTTTAAACAGTGGCTTCAACCAGTTCCCTTTTCTGGATTGTTAATTCAGGTTTCCTTTTTTTCAAATTAACTCTTGCTGCATGCTGGGTGGCTGCTTGGGGAGAACAGTTTAATGCTTGCTTTCTCAATTTTCAGCTTTTCTTTTCCTTCAATAAATAAATAAATTAAAAGCAAAACTTAATGGCTGCCTTGATAGTCAGCTTGTGCATTTTGATTAGACTTTCAATGTCCTTATGAGACTGCTCCTGGAAGAAAAAGATGGAAGGAGTTTCACTTCAAATGGCAAGGTTTTATTTTCCTTTTGGATATATTTCCCCCTAATCCTGACTTGAACCAGAATTATTGTTTAAGGCAGGCATTCAGAGATAATGCGTTACATTAAGCTTTGCTTATAAGCATCGTTCATGTCCATCCTTTATTCTCATGTACACCGTGTTTCTGCCATTTTGTTTTTTCAAGGATTGGAATAATTTGTAGCAAATCAGGATCATTGATTAGTTGACAGCCCTTGAAAACGCATGAGTCCAGGACCTGCACATAGTTAGCCATGCTGAAAGTTCTCTTCCTTGGAACAAATGCAATAACTCTGTTTAATTTTTCACAGCAGCAGCAACTCCAGGCCCAACATTTATCACATGGACATGGCCTTCCAGTGCCTCTCACTCCACATCCTTCCGGATTGCAGCCACCCACCATTCCACCCATTGGCAGCAGTGCGGGCCTCCTAGCCTTGTCAAGTGCCCTTGGGGGACAGTCTCACCTTCCAATCAAAGATGAAAAGAAGCATCATGATAGTGATCACCAAAGAGGTAAGGCCTGTTTTCTCAGCTTTAGCTTTTCAGAGAAAGTTGCTTCAGATGTTAAAAGGTACAAGGTTTTCGCCAGGTTCCTTGAGTTTCTTTTTTTACGTCCTACTCTTGTCTTTCCTTCTGCTGTAACTTTCTTGTACAGTCCTGCTGTCCAATCTGAGTTGGGAAGTATGGGAGCTGTAGTTCAACGTAGCCAGAATAATCCAGATTTGGAAAGGTCATTTGTCTATTTTAAACTCTAGGTTTTGAGGCAGAGAGAAAAGCAAAGGGTACATCTTGATTCTTCTAAAGCTTGGTTGGTCTGTAAGTGGAACTGAAGAGAAAGTGGCATTCTTATCTATAAAGGTCCAGCCCTATTTTAATAACAGGGGACAATCAACATGCACTAGTTCTTCTTCTTCTTCTTCTTCTTCTTCTTCTTCTTCTTCTTCTTCTTCTTCTTCTTCTTCTTCTTCTTCTTCTTCTTCTTCTTCTTCTTCTTCTTCTTCTCCTTCTCCTTCTTTTCCTTCTTCTTCTTCTCCTCCTTCTCCTTCTCCTTCTCCTTCTCCTTCTCCTTCTCCTTCTCCTTCTCCTTCTCCTTCTCCTTCTCCTTCTCCTTCTCCTTCTCCTTCTCCTTCTTCTTCTTCTTCTTCTTCTTCTTCTTCTTCTTCTTCTTCTTCTTCTTCTTCTTCTTTGCGGTGTGTAGAACCATAAAAGGAAATAGGGGAGAGCTAAGAATCCTTTAAGTTTCCATGATATTGAAAATCCCTGATCTTATCCATTGAAGGGGGATTCTCTCTGACTTTGGATTCCCCCTCTGAGATCAGAACCATGTTTCCAACGTCAAACAGGGTTCTCCAAAGAATCTTATGAACCAAATTTACTGTTCCATGTAGCTTCATACAAAGTCTCTGGAAACTGTTATGGCACCTTTTGAACCGATTTCATTTTGGAAGGACTGATGTGGGTCAGTCTTATTTGAATAATGTTTCTTCTACAGGAGAAAGTGGTCAATAACTGCCAGTTATTCTGCTTATGTGGGCAATATGATTAGTTATTATACAATAATAATGACTAGAAAAAACTGTGAGTTGTCTAAATGAAAAAGAAGCCATTTTTCGTTCCATTACAATGGAATAACGGAGGAGCAGAAAGGTGCCAAGAAAATGAGATCATAAATAAACCAATCTATCTCAGTGTGTGTAATTAAATAACTGTGACATTTTGGTGTTTTATAATACATAGGCAACAATTTGGAAGGGTTAATGTTATTAAACATTAAAGATTGAAGAGGTCTATGTGCTAAGAAATGAAGCTCAAATACAGAAGTAAGGAGCATGCAACTTGTTAACAATTCTCTCTAAAAAAATGCTCAGCCCTAATTTTGTCTACTTCTATAGCATCTTTCAAAAGCACTTGTTCAACCAGTTATGGTTAATGGAATCAACTTTAAACATTGGTTTAAAGTTAAGTTAGCTTAATAATTAACTTTATAAAAAAGGTTATATCTTTGCCATTTATTTTTTAATGGAGAATAAGGTTGTGGTATATTTTTGGATAGAAGAAATATACAGTCTTGTATAAAACACCTTATATTTCTGTCTCTTTCCTTCTCTCATTTGCTCACATTGCTGCTTCTGTTCTGCATGAAGACAGAGACTCCATAAAGGTAAGATTCTATTTCACAGATGGAAGGAGTGGGTTAAAAGAATTGCAGTGTATTTATTACAATTGAACTAAAGCATAGGAAAAGTTATTATGGTAACTAGATGATGATATCCGTATTGATTAGTCCTGGGTAGGCAATTTTAAAACACTATATAAAAATGAAATTCACTGCTGGACTCTTTGAACTTGTTATGTACCATATCACCACAAGGGTTTCTCATTGTCAGTTGGCCTGGAGATGCTTCTACTTTTGTCCTGATATACAGAAAACCCTTCCACTGGGAAAGGACTCTAGCACATCTAGAGTGCTAGAAACCCTATGAAGATGTATAGTTATCACCTGAGGAGAACATTTTCAAGCTTTGTGCAGATAAGAGAGAAAAGTGGCCTCATTCTGCATCAGCAGCTGAGGGCAGATTGGCTTATACAGCTCTGGACCTCCTCCTACGCTTGTATTCCTTCCATACATGAAAATCTCTCTAGCCAATTGTAAATATTAACGTATGATAGGTTGCTGTTATTGGCTAATTCTTGAAAATACAATCTGCTGTTGTCAGAAACTTACTGGGGAATAAAGCAGGAGGAAGATCCTTCTGGGAGATGCTTTGTGTTCCATGGTAAATAAGATTCATATCAGAGTCTTCCTGCCTATCAATCTCCAAGGAGTTCTTATTTCTAGTGTATGTCTCCATGAAGGCTGAAACGGCGGAGAATAAATATATCAAAGGCATGACTTCTATCTGTTAAATGGCTTAAGTCCCATAATATGAACCTTATAATGCATATTTCAGTGGGTTAGCATTGGCATCTGGAAGATTATTTATATTTCAACAGGCCCATACAAAATGCTGCCTTTCAGAATTTTTAGTCAGAAATGCATCCTAGATCTGGCAGTAATCTACTTCTAAGCAGGGACATTTCAGCTTGTATGTGATGTAAAGCAGAGTATTAAAATCCTTTTCAGTATTCTGAAGTCTGTGGGTTTTTCAAACAATGCTTCTGCCAACTAGTTTCAATAACGACTAATATGAAAGTATAAATACTAAGACAATTTCATTAATCAAAGAACAAAAAATACAGCAACAAATAAAATCTGCCCAAAGCACAGTAAAATTACTTAAGCCAGAAAATAAATTAAAAATCTTTATTTTCTAAACAAAACCAATGAACCCGCCAACTCCTGTGACATAAGGACATCAGGAAAAGCTTTGGCAGAGCATAAAATGAATTAATTTTATGCCATCAACATTTGGGAGCAGACTGCACATCCCAGAATGGATTCTACATTTCATTTGGGTTCTATTGAAAGAGATCCATAAATGGGAAAAAGCCAATTTCGCCTCCATTGATAACAGACCCATATAAGTTATAGCAGAGGTCGCCAACCTTTTGGGCACCAGAGACCGGTTCCGTAGAGAAAAGTTTTTCCACGGACCGAAGAGTGCGTGGTTTTGTATGCTGCCTGCATCCTGTGGATGGGGCTTTGCTTGTATGTGTGGACCAGTTGCTGGCATGCTGCGGCCTGGTACTGGTCCACGGACCAGGGGTTGGGGACCTTGGGCTATAACATTTAAAGGCCAATACAACCTTTGTTTGTTTTAATATTTATATTCTGCCTAATTTGGGCAAAGCTCAAGGCCTGGCTGAATTTTTTTTTAAAAAAATAAGAACAATAAGGGCAAACAGCAGAGAACTGAAAGCCACAGCAGCACTTCAAATATGGATGTAATTATTTGATTGTTAATGAAGTTCCAAGCATTGTTTTTAAGACAGCTATTATTTCATTTGGACATAATCAAGATATGTATCGCAGTGAGTAGGCCAGTGTTCCTAAGAAGACACATTGTTGGCAAACAAATCCTAGATAGCAAAGGTTTTTAGTTGCCTAAAAATAATTGATATGCTTAGTATGAGCAAGGAAAAGGTATGGAGAAAAGCATCGGGGGGGGGGGAGAGATGAAAGAAGAAAATTCTGGTTTCCATTGTAAATACAGCAAACTTTCTCTAAAATTCTCATATTGTTTCTCAGACTGTATTTGTCAAGCACAAAGAATCATACATTAAGTTGGAGTTCACAAGACTTATTATCAAGTATATATATATACTTGATAATATACACACACACACACACACACACACACACACATACATACATACATACATACAGGAATCTAGTCAAATAAAGTTCAGCACTAACTTGGCAACACATAAAGGTCAACAGAATTCAAAAGGGTTATACTTAGACTGTGGGAATGTAACATCTCTAGGCTGATTACTTGTTTAACTTCACCACCACCCCTTCACCTACAGCAGGGGTTTGAAACTGCCGGCCCGCAGGCCGGACACATCATTCAGAAGCCTCACCCAACCCATTGCCAGCAATGGCGAAAAGGCTCCGATACGTTGTGTGGCATCACGTGACGTCGCGTGTTTGACATGTCTACCTACAGTATTACGTTTTAAAAAGGCAGTTCTGCACGTTAGAACAGATATTAATCAAGTACCTATACTTATAGTACATACCAGATACAGGTAGTCCTCGACTTAGTGACTACAATGGAGCCCAAAATTTCTGTTGTTAAGTGAGAAATTAGCTAAGTGAGTTTTGCCCCATTTTACAACCTGTCTTGCCACAGTCATTAAGTGAATCATTGCATTTGTTAAGTTAGTAAGATGGTTGTTAAATGACTCTGGCTTCCCCATTGACTTTGCTTGTCAGAAGGCCGCAAAATCTGATCACAGTGACCCAGGTCATTGCAACCGTCATAAGTATGAACCAGTTTCCAAGCATTTGAATTTTGATCATGTGACCATGTGGATGCTGAAATGGTCATAAGTGTGAAAAAGGGTCATAAGTCACTTTTTTCAGTGCCGTTGTAAGTTTGACCAGCCACTAAATGAACTGTTGTAAGTCGAGGACTATCTGTATATAGTACAAACCACTGATGTACTTTCAGTTGATCATAAAATTATGTATCTTACAGATGGGGGAAATAAATTTAGGTTAACCAGATGAAGGATAGAGAAATGAGATACCTAAAAGCTGTTCCTTTCGCTAAACTCTGGTAGAGGCTTCATGGTATCATATTTTATGGGTTCCTGGTCTTTTTTTTAATATGATGAGAAAAGTCTGAAGCTTGATCCCCAAATCAATCCTTTGCTGGTTTTGTTGGCCATTTTGTTATGTTATAACAGAGTACAACTGACCTTGTTCTTGTCAACTCCACAGTTAACCTCGGGGTTCCTAACCGCTACAAACTGATAGGAACTGTCAGTTTTCAATCCACAACAATTTTCAATATGTGTAGCAGTGGCAGATTGAGAGGGAGGGAGAGAGAGAGAGAGAGAGAGAGAGAGAGAGGGAGCGCAACCTACAAATAGACCAGTTTGTCAAGGAACAATATCTAAAAATTTCCTTCCACATTGGGGAAAAAAAAACTTAACACACCCTAACACAAACATACTAACTTTTCTACACAGTAATTCTGATGGTCTTCCAACCATCATAACAAGGATATTAAGAAACCTAATCAAATCTAATATTCATCCAAGTCTCTGTAAAATAATACCAGCAAATTAGTGGAATGACGTAAAGCAGTGATCCCCAACTTTCTGGTGTTGTGGACTGGTGGCGGGGGGGGGGAAAGGGGAGAGAGAGGGAATGGTAATGCCTAAGCAGCAGGCGAGCGTGTGTACATGCACAACTCCATTTGCATGCACTCACGCTTGCCGCTGGCTCATGCAAGTAAAGCTGTACACATGTGCGAGCTCACTCGCCACTGGCGTCTCTGCCCCGGTTCCGAATGGGCCGCAGTCCGGTAGTGGGCCTTGGCTATGGGGTGGGGACCACTGATATAAAGAATAAATCTTATCAACTGTCCCTTTCTGGGGTGACATGTGCTGAATGGCTCCAGCAAGACCTCCGTTTCCTTTGAGGTCTGAAGGTAGAATTGAGGTAGCAAGCCTGAAGACTTTCTTTGTTGGGAAGCTTCACTCTAGAACGCCTCACCAGCGTAGACGGCCAGGTTGTCTGCTTTTTAATATTTAGAAAGGCATTGAATTAATGAACCAATTTGCTATTACTGCTTTTGCTATGTTTTTGTTAATCTTTCATGTTTGTTGTGTGCCAGATTTATTTTAATATGTATTATGAGATTAAATTCTGCTATTTTTTCAGTTGCTTCAGATGGGGGTGTTTGAATTACTTCATGGATACTGAATATGCTCTTCATTTTTCTTTGAATGTGCAGACTTCTAATTCCAACTAATGTTATGTCTATAAACATCGAAACCCCTTCCTCCCCCAATAGGATATCTTGTGACTAATCAGGAAACTGCAACTTTCAGCCATTTATAGTGGTTCTTCCATTTTTATTTTCTGGTTACCCAGAAACACCAGACCAGTAGGTGTCAGGCAACTAGCAGGCGGATAATCATATACAACTGAACAACTGCTTTTTATTGTACTTACAGGTAGTCTTGAGCCCAAAGTTTCTGTTGCTAAGCGAGACATTTGTTAAGTGATTTTTGCCCCATTTTACGACCTTTCTTGCCCCAGTTGTTAAGTGAATCACTGCAGTTGTTAAATTAGTAACGTGATTGTTAAATGAATCTAGTTTCCCCATTGACTTTGCTTGTCAGAAGGTCGCAAAAGGCGATCACATTACCTCGAGACGCTGCAACCGTCATAAATACCTGCCAGTTGCCAATTGTCCAAGTTTTGATCACGTGACAACGGGGATGCTGTAGCAGTCATAAGTGTGAAAAACAGTCAGCAGTCACTTTTTTACAGTGCCATTGTAACTTTGAATGGTCACTAGATGAACGATTGCAAGTCGAGGATTGCCGCTATTGGATCACAAGTAGCTATTTTCGTGTGTTTTTCCATCGCAGGGTGTGCAAGGCTGTTTTATTAAAATACCAAACTTTGTACAGTAAATTTCTTTAAAAGCTAAATATTATGAACTACTCTGTTTGGTGGGGTATTAGTTTCATTTTTTTCAGTGTAGGAACTGAGAGTTCATGGCTACATATAATTTCAAATTAAACCTAAGAAAGGCATATTAACAAATCGCTGAGTAAGTTGTGAGTATGTATAAATTCTCTTGCCTGTTGGCCAGCAATGCTCAAAAAGTCAAGAAAGGGCAATGGAAATGAACCAATGAGGTATGTCATTGTTTGGTAGATGAGACTAATTCACCTGCCATTATTTGGGTTCCTCCTTTCTAAACCATTAGGTGGGCATCCAGTGTGACAGATGCAAAGTACAACTCTTTTTCCACTGATTTATTAGTTGATGAGAGCTATAAATAAATGTTTGTCTTGTACAGCCATCAAGTAGCAAAGTTGGATTGTCTCTGCATCTAGGGCTTGTTGCCAGCTTTTTAAGGTGAAATAGTTTGCTAATTTCTTTAAATGTTATCCCTAATACCCAGAGGAGCAGTTAGTTGCTTGTTCTATTGATCTGTTCTCTCTTAAGTGGCTCCTGGTTAAGGAAGGCTTTTTATGATTGTCTGCTATGTGACTTGAGATGGTTTTTATTGGCCAGAACGTGCCAGTTGCCAGCAGCTGGAGACTGTGTGCTTGTATGAAATAATTTATTCATGCAAGATAATGCTCCTTAACATTTAACAGGTAATGAACGTGACATAAATTTCCTGCCTGCTTTTAATTTTCCCTTTCGTCTTCTAATGTGCAAACAGGCAGCTCTGGTGCTCTAAATAATAAGTAATTTTTGGCCATCTGTCAAAAGGAAATTTCAATACAAATTTAAATTAATGGTGCCTGAAATTTTTTATAGCTTCTCTAAAAGCCTCTAATGTGCAGAAAATTCTGAATCTGCTGGTAGTAATTAGTGTACCATGTAATGAGGATGTGGGCAACATTATGCAGCCCCAGTGTAACATTTTGATATGGTAGCAAAAGTTTGATTTATACAAGGTTGTGGCTGGGTTTAATTGTGAGAGACGCTTTCAAGTGTTTTCTTGAAGATACAGATTATTAAGCAGGGCAGATTTTAGAACAGCTCATAAAATGTAAATGTAGGTGTTACTGTAAGAGTGAAATAATTAAGGTAAGCTACTCACTGGTATGCAAAAGGGAGAAACCTGTCCAATTATATTTATGTTCTAATATTTTGGAGGGGTGCTATTTGCCCTCATTACAGAGTTGTCAACTTTGTCATTCATTCTTTCCCTTTCATGTTATAATTACACTATTACTAAGTCCTACCCTCCTCAATTCTCCTCAAAATAAAGGATTTGTGAAGTAACAAAAGAACTAGATATTTTATTTCATATTTCATTTATGAGTTGCTATGGAACTATTTAGACAATGTATGCAATAAAATGGTATCCTTAAGCTAGAATGCAAACACTTAAAGAAAAGTAGCATGTTAATTACTTGTACTAAAAATGGATACATATTTTGTTTGACCATTTTAAAAAGAAGGGTTAACAATATCCGAAATCTTAGATTGACATCCTTAGCACGGTTCAAATAAACTAGAATTATACTTACATATCATTTGTTTTATTATACTCACTGTAATTCTGAGTTTCTGTCAGTAAGTTAGCTAATGAAATGAGTAATGTGAGTTTTAAAAAGTTATTGGACATAGTGAAATTTACTTCCAAATGAATATGCAGGGAATAGCATGGTTCTTGTGCATGAAATGTTTTTCATGCATTAAGCATGTACTGCTAGGCTGTTTTTGAAACCATATGGCTCCTTACTTTGTCCTCAGCACTTGTGACGTGACTATTAATGGAGAAACACCGGCTTTCTGAGATCCAGGAAAGCCATGGGAAACAATACCCTTGCCTGTCCTTACACTTAAACCTCTCTTGGTGCTTTTATTCTTGAAAAAGCATGGTGAACTAAACACTGCCACTTGCTTATCTATATAGTCCTTGGCAGTGCTTTTTTTGTAAAAGAAAAAAGGTGCCGGAACTCACACATGTCATACAACCTGCCTTGCCTACCCAACAAGGTTCCATCCAAAAAAGGTGCCGGAACTCCGTTCTGAGCATTCTATGACAAAAAAAGCCCTGGTCCTTGGTTACATAGATCTCCTCTCATGTGGGTTAACATATACAGAATACAGAAGAGAATACAGAATAACAGAGTTGGAAAGGACTTTGGAGATCTTCTAGTCCAGCCCTTACTCAAGCAAGAGACCCTATACCATTCTGGTCAAATGGCTGTCCAATCTCTCCATAAAAACCTCCAGTGATGGAACACCTACTGGAGGCAAGCCATCCTACTGATTAAATGCTGTTAAGCCATTATGCAGTGATGAATATGTAGCTTGTGAGAGATCTGTACAGGGATAAAGAATTTTGGTGATGAGAGTTGTGGAGGAAATTAGGGAGATGTGTGTATGCTCACTAATCTGTCAAGCTCTTTCCAGGGGAAAAAAAAACATGTTTGTGTCAAGAAGGCCATCAGCAGGGTGCAACACATTAGCTGCACTCAGTTTTTGCTTCCTTAAAGCCATCTTAGTTGAAATACATATTTTTCCATGACCTACAGCTAATGTGAAACTTTTTTAAGAAGTCAACTACAAACTGCTGTGGGATGCTAAAGAAAGAGGGTGTTGTGATTCAGGGTCAGCCTGTGGGTTCGGCAGCCGGGTCGGATGACTCGGATGACTCAGACGAGGGGGAGGAGGAGGGTGTTGAAGACGGACTTGCTGATGATGGCTTGGAGGCTTCGCAGAGCTCCCAGCCAGGCCCTTCTTACTTGGTGGAGACTCAGCTGCGCGAGCCCGACAGTGCGGATGATGAGGACCCACAGCTGGCCCTGTTCAAGGACGCCCGACGCAGGAGGCAGTCCAGTAGGAGCAAGCAGAGAAAGGCTGTGGGACTCCTCGGAAGGAGGCACAGGGAGGCCACGCCCTGAACTCTAATAAAGGGAGTGTTTGGGGAAGGGCTGGTTGCTGAAAGCAACCGCTCCGTTTGAGGATCAAAGTTCCGGTATCTTGTTTCATGTTCTGTTGTTTGTTTGTGTATTAAACTTGGCAGACATTTTCCAGCCTCAGACGCTTTCCAGCCTCTGCCGTTTGTACAGGGGTTGCCTTTCTGCAAGGCCGGTAGCAGGCTGGTACAGAACAGAGGGGCGCTAGGGCTATCAGATTGCCTTGCCAAATAACTTTGGAAATATCTTTTTGCCATTGCTTAAATACTACATCAGTCATCATATAAGTATCAGGCACAAGAAAGCAGGAGCCAGGATAGACTTTAAAAGAATTGCAAATTTATACCATGCAACCATACACTAGAATCTGATCTACCAACAGCCAAGGCTAATTGGTGCCAGATAAGAGTCAATGGATTTCAAGGTGGGAGGTGGACTTAGATCTCTTTCAAGGGCTTAAGGACTCCAGACTGATGATACCTTTGTCTCTGCCCTCGAGCTCTGCCTGGTCATCTCTGGA
The DNA here is from genome assembly GCF_947247035.1 of Vipera ursinii. Classification (NCBI taxonomy): domain Eukaryota; kingdom Metazoa; phylum Chordata; class Lepidosauria; order Squamata; family Viperidae; genus Vipera; species Vipera ursinii. The sequence continues at coordinate 229,769,654 of NC_139513.1, forward strand.
ATAATAATAACCTTCTAGGTAGGTTCTCACAATGGTTTTGAATATCAGAAAAGCCTTCTCTACAGTAATAAGCTGCAGATATTTTGCTAGACAAGATTTTTTATTCCATGTCATGCTACAACCATTGACCATTAGGTGGATCACCTAATTAGATCCCAACCTGTGTTTGAAAAATAAATGGTTATTTTGTATGATGGAGGTTTTTGTAAAATATTCAGCAGCATTAATGGAAGAGGCACCAGTTAAATTTATATTTTCTGAACAAGTTGCAGCACGACACTGGTCACGTTATGAGGATTTGGCCACTGATGAATTCAGCTGCTGGCAGTAGAAGGAACACAATGCTGTCAGAACTATTGTATCAATTAATGGTGAAATTGTTGCATGCATATCCTGCAGTTGTAGCAGAGATCTGTGTATGTAGAGAGAATTGCCATGCATGTGAGTAACATAGTACAGCATGTTTGCAAGAACAAGAGCCTACTTGAATGGAGGAAAATTGGGCGGATCAAATCTATCTGTGCTCCAATGAACTGTAGCAACCTTGATGGGTGAAGAGAAGATTTGCAAAGGTTGTCTCACAGCCAAAAAATTCCTGATAGGATAAAATATTATGGGAGATTTTTTTAGCAAGGCACTTTGGGATAGAGCAACTGAAAGCTATTCATCTACAAATGCCTTTTGTCTTATTTGTCTTTCAGACAGAAATAAGAAACTGCAGCCATATATTTTGTGAGGATTTGTGATGCTGTTGAGAGACTGAACAAGGCAACATAAAACAGCCTAGGCCTACTGTAAATCTAACCTATTTCTTGTGATGCAGCTGAATGGAAACATGAAAATAGTGCCTTGAATTCTGTAGAAATGCACTAGTTTCCATAGTGTACCATTTAACAATTTGAAATACAGATGTATTTGTTTTTAATCTAAAAGAGCTAAAATGGTATAAACCCTGCTATTTTTCTTTGTATGAAGAAATAGTGGGAATTCAATCTGGTCTCACAGGACTTGTAGGGATTAGCTCCGTTGGTCTGCTGCTCAACATAGCTGAATCTCTTGAAGTAGTAGTTCTGATGATCAGATCAGGAAAACAAGAGTGCTGGAAAAAATGTGCTGTGTAATTAGAAGAGATTATTTTAAGAGCCCAGGACTGTAGTGATTGTCTTGCTCTCCATTTAGAAATATGGCAGATGGTCAGAAACCACAATGAAAGGAACCCCATAATTTATCAGGAGGCTACTATTTACTTCAACTCAAAAGATGACATGAATTTAGGACTGATTTTTCCAGGAGATTATTTTGCAAAGAGACTCAGAGTTCCCTTTCCTACAAAATAATTAGGGTTTATTTTTATTTCAGTTGATTCTGATCTTGCAGTACAACATGTTGTTTGGCATTAATTGATACCTGCCTTGGGGCATATAGACTGTGGGGAATGTTACAGGTGCTCTAATATCTGTAATACGATTGTGAAGCAGATGAATGAATATCTATGGGGCTCAGCCAATTCTCTGATGATGAAACTTGAGTGGACTGATAACGTGATTGGGTGAGACAAGCTGGCTTGTTCAGCATCTCATCTACTAAGCACCGAAGTGTAACAAATATTAATTAGCAAAGCTTTAGTTTTTATATTAGTTTGTCTTAAATGACTAACACTGCATTTTTCTTCAAAATGTGTTTTCCTGTTGACTTAATATTGTATGTATATGTATGCAATAATATCCATACAGAGACATGTACATATGTATTTAAATTGTGATTTAATTTATACTCTGATAAATATTGTATGTTGACTTTTCTACCACCACCTGTTTTGTGTTTCTCTACATGTGTTTCTTATGGTGTTTGTTGTATATTGATGCTGTTAAGCATGGAATATTTATTTAAGGCTAACAACATATTCTCTAGAGTGACTTATTTTACTATATACTTAGTCAATTAATTATTTAGAATAGGGACATTGGAGCCCAGAGTACAGATGTTCTAACTACCCAGAAGGCAAACATCTTAAAAAGGCCTTAAATTCCAATATTTAATAGACCTGTCAAATATGTTCACTAGGAACAGAATGTGATATTGGCTGTGAGTGACTGAAATGTGAGTAAATTTGTTTTTGGGCTTCCAGTACTTCCAACTGTTATTTTTTCATACATCATGGTAAACCACTGTATAATATTTTGGTTTGGATTTGTATGTTGTGTGAATCTAGCCCACTTTATTTTCTATACCAGGGGTAGGCAACCTCGGCTCTTTTATGACTCATGGACTTCAACTCCCAGAATTCCTGAGCCAGCCAAGCTGGCTCAGGAATTCTGGGAGTTGAAGTCCATGAGTCATAAAAGAGCCGAGGTTGCCTACCCCTGTTCTATACCATAGTTTATGACCTAGGTTGATGCATGAATCTGACTATTTCTGGTTTATTCTATGATTAAGCAAACTATAGCTTATGGTAATGTATGAACCCAGTCTGGATGTGGGTTCCCATTACTGAATAACTTTCCATACGTGGGAAATCCTTCTTGTTGTAATGTAAGCATTCAATAATGTGAACCCACATCTATATGCTGAGCAGAATTATATCACCCAGGTGAGGATAAGATGGGATTTATTGAATAAAACAGTTGTTTTAAAAATGGGTAAGCTGTTTCCCAGTTCAAAGTTTTCTACCTCCTAATATTTATTTCTAAGAAAAAAGGGGAAACAAACTACTGAACTGTGTCTTGAGATTAAACCAAACTGTCATATAGTTTTACTATCACAATTAGCTTTTATGTTGTAATATTGAAAAGTGCTGCATCTTATTCACACATAAAAAAGTTTATGAACAGAGAACAGTTATATTCCAGTGCAAATGCAGTATAAATAATTTTTACTCTGGTCCAAGGAAATAGGTTTTGTTGTTTGGCAAATTTTAAAGCAGTTTATTTTTTTCTCTTTCATATATTAATTTTATAATTAATCAGTAAGTCACTTTGGAGTCAATCTAGATTGCTCATGATATTATGGAAATGTCCAAGTAAATTTATTGGCAAATATTTAGAAATAGTTTGCCATAATGTTCTTCTGTGCTTTGACTTCAAGGAACCTGGGCAGTTGCTTAGACTACTTACATCACAACTGAGTATTGATCTTTCTAACTCAAAACCATCGACAGTGATGAGAAACATCTCTCCAGAGTTTTAGACAGGAATGAGGGACTTACACTGAGTCTGGGAACTTGTACGTATAAAGCATATATGCTACCATTGAACTATAAGGACTTTTCCTTGAAAGATCTCTGCTGTCTACTTTCAGCACACTAATATGCTCTATTTTGGAGAATTAGAAATTTATGGTAGATGATGGGTTGGTCTTATTTCCAAGGCTGAGCATGGACTTGCTTGCTATCCATGATATTAAAATATTAAAATTTTATTAAAAGGAGAACCTGTGGCTGGTATCCATCAACACAGCTATTTTGTACTGCTGGAAGAAAATATTAATTGCTCATGGTTGAACTTTGGGGAGTCTTGGTGCTCTCTGAGCTTGGTGGTTTTCTTGCAGAGATTTCATTACCGAACTAGGTAACGTCATCAGTTCTGGTGACTTTTCCTAGTTTGGTAACGAAACATCTGCTAGAAAACCACCAAGCTCAGAGAGCACCAAAGACCCTATTATTATTTTTATTATTCCTGCAGTGAATTCTACCAGGGATGGCCGCATTTAGTAAGGCCATGTCTTCTTCATCCGTGTAATGAATGTTTCAATACATATATGCTTTTCCCCATACAGTAAATATCTGTTACCTCATGGGAGGTAGAATCCTTTGTTTTGTGAATGGTAGATTCAGAAAAGCCATTTTAACTTTTGCAATTCTGGAAAACCAATGTATCCCTAATTAATTCAAATAGTGGAGAGAAATAGTGGGCTCTAAATGTTTGCCATTTGGAAAAATCTGATAAGAAGGAATTAAATTATTTCCTCTTCAGTTTTTCATGCCTAATTCTTTTAATTAGGCTAAACAAACACATCTTGGGTGACCCACTGCTTCTGGCAATTTTTGAAGTACTATATTTTCCTAAGCAACATTTGGCCTTTTGAAGAACAAAATAAAAATGGAAATGCTAATGGATTTTTTTTCCAGCCAACTAAAGGGTAGAAAATAAAAATGTCACCATGGTAACAAAGCTGCTTTCTAGATGGCTTCCTAAGATATGCCTGAACTAGAAGCAGATGTCTGATTTAAGAATCTTGCCTCCTTCAATGTAAACAAATAACTTCTAGGCAGGTGTTGGAAATAATATGGAAATCCTATTAAGGGGCCCAGAGTTCCTGTCAGTCAGGAAACCCTGGCCACAAAAGAGCTGGTTGTTTGAAAAGAGGCAGAGTAAATTCTCATTAGGCTTTAGCTTTCCCAGGAAATGATTGTCTTTGCATGTTATTTCTCCTGTGAATCTATTGATCCATTCTGCTAGCCCTCTTTTCTCCCCTTTCCCCCCTCCCTCTCCTTTGGGGGGGATTAACACTTGATAGGGGCTGCTGCTCCAGGATTTGTGACATTTGTGATTTTAACCCTTAGCCTCTTCAAGGAAGATGGGAAAAGACCTTAACAAAACCTCTTTAGTCCTAAACCCTTGCTTGTCTGTTGAGTGCGGAAAAAAACAAATTAAGGGGGGGGAGGGAAGATTCTAGATAAAAGCCACTGCATTAGGGTATTGATGGGGGAAGAGAGACCCTGTACACTTTTGAAACAATTGCTTAAAGTTCAACATCATGGATACCAAATGTTTCTGGCAACTGGAGAGTTTGAAATCACTTTCAAGAGGACAGCTTGGATCACATTAATTTAAAAAGTGATTTGAATGAACGAAGGCTCCCCTCCCTTTAAAAAAAAAGGATTAGGAGCAATTGACTACCATACAAATTTATTTTATTATGGACTTACGTAAATTTATCTTTAGGAAATTATGTCGACATATCTTATATTTGGCAACTGACTATCTTTCCCCCCCCCTGTTTATGGGTATGTTGACTGGTGCGTGTGTGTATGTCTGTGTGTGTGTGCGTGTGTGTGTGCACCATGGTTGTGCATAGCAATGTGCTTAATAATACTCTGAGGGTTAAATGTGGATAAACACAAAACAAGGCTCTGAAAAGCCTTGCTATTATCATGCAGCATTTCTTGGCCTATAGTCCCTGAGACGCACTTCATAAAGCCAATAAAGCACACACTGGTGGTCTCCCGTTGCCCTAGCAACGGGCCATAGGGCACAGTGTATGTGAAATGCATGAACATCTGTGAATTAATCTTTTTTAGTTTGTTCTTTTCTTGGCCCTGATTGGACCATTCTGGCTTGCGCTTGTGACAATGCGTGAGGAGGGATAAACTGAAGAGTTCCCCTGGGCCCTGCCCTAAGTGGTTGGCAGAATGGAAAGTGAAGTGAGATTTATCCAGGCAGTGCTTTCAGTAGTTGAGGGATTTAGTCTGACAGCCCTCTCGGTAGGACGTTATTAGCTTACTTTCTGCTGCATTGGGGAAATGAATAAAAAAAGTCTCTAGTAAATCTAGGCATGATGGGCTTGATTGGACGACCACGAAAGAATAATCTGAGGAGAAAATTGAAATAATCACTTGGTTGTACGCTATAGTCTACTGGACCTTACCACCACCACCTTGCTTGGCTTCTATTGGATGGGGGGGGGAACAGAGATAAAGGAAAGACACATTCAGGAAAAAGCCCAGATGGAAACACAGAAGACAGAGCGTTGCCCTTTGATTAGAGCACATGTTGGCGTCTCCTCTCAGATCTTTAAATGTGAGAGCTGAAATGGTGGTGGTAACGGTGAGTATTGTTTTAGTATTGCTGGAGCTGGAGTGCAGCGCTTCGTAATTGCAAAGCAGATCGACATCAGCCAGCAGTTAGCTGTTCAGATGAGGCTGCGTGTTCGTATGTAGTGCATCTTTCCAGGGTACCCCTTGGGCACACTACAACGTAGATCTTGTGTTCGGCTCCTAATGTCAATACCAGATGCTCACTTGTAAACTGCTTGGCTTACCCTTGTTGTTTTCCACTGTGTCGCTGAGAGGACTGTAGGGGGAACACTGTGTACGTCATATAATCAGTTAATGCTGCATGCAGTCAGTATCTTAATGAAGTGAAATACAGCTTTAATCTGCTAATTGCATTAAGAGGGCAACAGATTGCTCTGTATTTCTCTTTCCTCTGAGCTATAAGCTTATCAAAGAATACCGAGTTGTGTTTGAGCGATGCGTGCTGCATTGAGTCAGCCCTTAACTATTTATATCTAAATATCAACTGATGGAAATTTTACCTCTCGGCGGTCTGGATCTCTTGAGATGGAATATCTTTCTATGAATATTCTTTGTTTGAGGAATAAATAAAAGTGGAAATTGCCACTGCAGTAGATTTTTATCCACATGCAAACTCAATGCTGGTTTAATTGGAAGATGAACTACTGTACTCAACAGAGCTTCTTCTGTAGAAAATGTTACAAATTGCAAATTTTATTAGCCATCAAATTTCAATTATATGACAGGTATCCAAATACTACAGACTATTTAGTTAAAGATAAAAATAAATTGTCCTTAATAATTTTTACTTTGGAATAAGTGTCTTTGGATCAGAGTTAAAAATTGGCCTTATATATCTATCTATTAAGCAACATGAACCTCTTTTAATGGTGGAAAAAAATACCCTGTACTTATTAGAACAGATGATAATAGATGTGATAATTGCTAATGTAAACTGTTATAATTACACCATCTGATGTAACTCCGTTGGCATTTTCATTTCATATTTTTGCTATAGTGAAGCACAAGACGATTGGGTGTGAATCAAATTAATGATTTATGTTTGTTTAGGAAGACTTGGAGTGTGTGAGTCATTTTTAGCTCGTAAGCTAATTTGTATTTTCACTTGCACTGAATTGATTTTATTAAGAAGGATATCTTGTTGGTTGATGGTTGATGCTGCTGTCATTACTGTCTTTGATTGACCACTTTGTTCCTTTTTCTACTCTGCTTCTAACAAATTAATTTTTTGAACTATTGTTTCTCACCTAGAACTTCAGCAGAAGTTGGGGTACACCTTTATTACGTAAATAAATGTCTGGAATGCTACCTACTTTTGCTTTTATATTCCTGTGTTCCACTAGCTTTGTAGTCAGCATTGCTAATAAACCAAAAACCCATTGGATAACATTAAAAGCAGACGATGAAGAGCAACCACATAATTAAAACAGTGCATTAAAATGTGTTTGAGTTGGGGTGTGTGTGTGTGTAAAAGAGAAAGAGAGGGGAATAATTCAGGAGGATCAGCTGATGTTTAGAGAAAGAATAGGATTTTTTTTCCACCCAAACTCAAAACTGTTTATCAAAAAGGACATGAGAATGAGAATAGCAAGCGAGTCTCCTGAGGAAACATTCCAAAAGGAGAAGGTACAGTCAACAAGGTTTCCCCACTGATTGTCAGCTGACTGCCCTCAGAGAGTAGAGGCACCCAGAGAAATCCTCTTGCAATAGCCTTAGTACATGAGTGGAGGTGTGTGTGGGGGAAATGTTTACTTATCAATGCTTAACATACATAGAATATTCATCAGTATTTATGAGATAGGATCAGTTTCACATTTATTTTTCACATATTCATGTAATATTCTGTTTCACTTGCAGAGGCAATGTGTTGTAGTGTTTCAAATCCTCCATTAAAGCTTGGAGAGGTTTCTAGCCACCGCTGAGCCATGGAAGGCCACAAGTAACTGTGAACCACTCACTGCCTACCAGCTCAACCTAATCTGCAGGGTTGTTGTTGTGGTTTTTTTTTAAAAAATGATTTTATTGAAATTGTTAAAAAGGAAGATAAAAGCTAATGTAAACTAATGTGGAGGAAGGAAGGAAGGAAGGAAGGAAGGAAGGAAGGAAGGAAGGAAGGAAGGAAGGAAGGAAATAGCCAAAAATGCAGAAATAAGTACAAGCAAATACAAAGAGGTAACTTCTGATTTCTTTATAACAGTTACAAATATAGATATAAATTTACCTCATACTCTAAGGTTACAACATGACTCAGTTTTTCTGTAATCTATTTTTTTTCTAATCATAAAACCATAAGTCACGTTCCTTTTTCTCTGTTTCACACAAAAACTCTTAAAGAGGTTTTTATCTGTCAGCAATAAACATAAATAATGTCTTTTTTTCTGATCGAAGAAGTCAATTTGTCTATCTCAGCAAGTTCCGTCATCCACATCTCCATTGTAGATAATGTCAAATTTTTAAATCATATAAAAATCTTGCTGCAGTTATCATATATAGAAACAAAGATCCGTGATTTTTTTTCCAATTGTTTATCCATCAGTCCCCAAAGAAAAGCCTCGGAATTCAATTGTATGTTAATCTTTAACATCTTCTGAATTAGTGCATGTATTTGAACCCAATACTTTCTGGCTTTTTTACATGTCCACCAAGCTTGATAAAAATGTCTCTTTCTGTTGTTCGCATTTCCAGCATAACGTTTCAGTAACTTTATGCATTAAAGACAATTTCTCCAGTGGCATATATCTGTAATAAATCATTTATAAAAACTCTCTTTAAGATTATAACACAGCATAAATTTCAGTCCTTTTAGCCACACATTCTCTGTTTCATTTGTAAGATCTGTTTCAAATTCCAAAAGTTTATGCATTTTAGCATATCCAACATTTGCGCACATTTATGTTTCAAACTCAGCATTATAGTGTTCAAAACCAAGAGTTCTTTGTCTCCTTTAAATATTTCTGATCATTGAATATAAGAAAACCATTGATAAGTATGTCCTCCTGGCACAAGATCTTTTCCTATACTAGTTTACATTTCCCTTGACAAAACTCTGCTATCTCATATTAAGCTAACCATTTGTGTTTATTTATCATTTCTCGTCTATAGAACATTTCTTGGGCTGAGAACCACAGAGGTGTTTTGGGCACAACCTGAGTTTATATCTATTCCATATTTTCAGTATGGCATGCTGACAAAACAATTTTTAAAATGTTGTCATATTATAAACATCTGTGCCCCTCTGAATCTCAAGTCATGCTCTTTTAGTTCTAAACAAGTTTTACTTCTATTTTTCAACAACATCCAGTTATTCATCCAAACTATACAGCAAACTGCAAAATATAATTTCAAATCAGGTAAAGCTAATCCTCCTTTTTTCTTTTACATTTTGTAACATCTTATATTTAACTCATTGTTTTTTCCCCACCACACAAATTTAGATATATCCTTCTGTCATTGTTTAAATGGTACATCAGTTGTTAAAACAGATATTGTCTGAAATAAAAAATAACGTTCTATGTAAGACATTCATCTTAATCACAGAGATTCTCCCCAGCAATGACATTTGTATTTTCTCGCATCTTTTTAAACTTCATTCCATGTCTGAATTATTTCAAAATAGTTATTTTGAAATAGGATTCAATTAATATTTGCCATAATGACATCCAAGAATTTTACCTTCTTCTCTACCTTAAAACCCATTTTATTCATCAATTCTATTTGATCTTGTATTTTCATGTTTTTGTTAACATCTTTCTCTTCTGTTTATTAATAAGATTAAAGCCTGCTAATGTACCAAAAATTTAATTTACCCATAAATATTTCAACTCACTTAAAGCATCTTCCATAACCAGCATCAAGTTATCTGCAAATGCTCTTAACTAGTAAGTCTTTTTTAAAACTTTTACTCCCGTATGTTCCAGAGGTGCTGTTCAAAAGGTAGCTGGTTTTTCATTTTTTAATTTTTTTAATTTTTTTCCTTCAAAAAGTTTTGCTTCTTATCCAAGAAGCTTTGGATGAGAAGTGAAACATTTTCAAGGAAAAAAACCAAGAAAATCCAGTTGCCTTTTGAACAGCACCTTTGGGACAATCATGACCTGGATGACTGAGAATCTCCGTAGACTTTTACTCCCAATCCTCTCATCCTGTCTTATGACTCTTTTCAGTATTTTAAGAACCAAAATAAACATAAAAGGAGACAGTTAACAGCCCTATCTTGTTCTTTTTTTGTAGCTCATATGGTTTTGTTAGATCTCTATTAACAATAAAGTATACTTTCTCTTGAAGCATAAAATGATTTTACCCATTTTAAAACATACTCCCCACCTTTCAAATCTTCCAAAACTTTAAGTAGAAAAGTACAGTTCAAATTGTCAAAGGCCTTATCTGCATCTAAGGAAGTCAATGCAGCTTTTTTTTCATTATATTGCTCCAAATATTGTAAAATGTCCAACACAGTTGTAATGTTGTCCTTTGACTGTCTTTTAGGTAAGAACCCACGCTGGCTCTCATGAATAAATTCTCACAAAATTATTTTCAATCTATCACTTAGAATCATTGTGAATTAATATTACTTAGATGGGTTTAAATCTAGCAATTTATTTTCTGTTAGATGTTCTCCCTTATATTTTTCCCAAGTATTATTGTATCAAATAACTGTAATGTTGAAGTGGGATGTGCAACTCTTTTATTGCTGAGTTCAGAACATAATAGAAATATTGTGAAATTCCTCTTCAAAACCATACTATTTTCAACAATTATCTGTCTTAGGGGCATATGAAAAGTACCCTGTGCTGAAGATGAGATAACATAAAGGTTTCTATGTTCACCAAAGCAAGCAGTATGAACGTAGAAAGAGAAGCATTATTTCATCATATATAGAGATAACACTCCTAATAATAGCCAGAACTAGAGTATTTTTGGCCTCAAATCTTTCCTCGTAAATACTTTTATTGCTTCATTGGCTGTTTTACAATCCTTCCTTTTCACATCATCTCACTCCCCTTGATATTATTGTATGATTTTCTCAACTCCTGGCTTTCACCCTTGTTTCAGCCAACCTTTAATTATATTCTCTGAGGTCCTGCTGTACATTAGTCTAACCAGGTCAGTCTTAGCAGTCATATTTTTTAGAAGTTAAGGGAAGTGATCTCACTTAATTGCCAGAAAATTAAGGCTATATACGACATTGTTAGACTCGATGTAAATAGAATCAGAAAGGCACTACCAAGCGTGAAGCTAGTGAGTACCAAAGGGAGAGCTGAAAAGCAATAAAAATAGAAACAACTTCAGGAAAGCATTATTCTCAGAAAAACGTGGAGTTGAAAAATGATAACTTCACATCCCAATAAGGGGCAAATCTGAGCAAGGAGATCTCAGTTCAACATCAGTTCAACATCTCAACAAGAGGAAATAGTTTGTCTGATTCTTGTCTGACTATGGCAATTTGCATTTTTATGCAGTACTTACAACAGTAATTTACAGGTAAACCACCCATTTTGACTATAATGGAGCCTGCCCATTAGGGTCGTGAGTCATAATGGTCACATCAGAACAGGTCAATCACACAGCCATCCTGATTTTACAGTCTTTTTTGAGGTGAACATTAAGCTAATATGGCAGTTATAAAACAAAAGCCATGGTCCTTAAGTGAACTCTATAGTTATTAAGTGAACCCATTATTCACTATGGTGCAATTTTGCCAAAAACCAGAAGTGGCCATGGGACACTTCAGATGGCCATAAATGTGAGTGTGTTACCAAGCACCCAAAGTGACCGGGATGGGGTGGGGTGGGAGAGACTGTTGGAAATTAAGATCCAGGTCATAAGTCCTCTTTTTTTTGCATCCATTGTAACTTCAGATGGTCTCTAAGTGACTCGTTGCTAGTTGAGGATTACCAGTATATTAAAAGTGCTTTTATGTGACTGAAATTGAGCAATTAAGAAGGTTTGAAAATATTTGAAGCCTTGTAGTATAGGTAAATGGCCATGCTGTCAGTTGATCAGCAAGCCACAATCACTCTGCTCTGCTGAAATCTTACTCCCTTAGGGAAATGCTTAACTGACTAACTTACATCTCAGATGGTTACCAGATAAGCAAAATATTGATGCTGATGGAAAAATCACTATTTTACTATGACTTTATTCTAGTATCTCTCCAACCACTCTTTAAATCAACATCTGGGTCTTTCATAAATAGTAACATCATACATTCTGTTGAAAGAATTCTTCTTTTTGTTTTTATTTTACCTTTAAATAGAATACAAACAAAATGGAGCATATTCTAAAAAGGGCAGCAAAAATAATCAGAAAGTAGAAATAGACCTCCAAGTAGTGATTGACATTTAGCCTTGAGAAAAAGAAGATTAACTAATACACGATGGCATTCTTTGTATATCTAAAGATGTATTATAAAGCAGGTGGGTAGAACTTTTTCCGATATTTTTCCAGATTATAATCAAATTAATTACAAAGGCCTTAAGTAATAGAGAAATAATTTACAGTGGAATATTAGGAAAAATGTATCAACAATAAAATAAGTTTAACAGTAAAACCAATTACTGTTAGGTTTCTTTGGGGTATTCACCTAGAAGCTGGACAACCATTTTTAAAAAAAATTCCAAATCTTGATTTGAGCAGGCATTAGACTCAATGGCCTAAGCCACTCATTTCAATTAAGTTCTTGGGCATAAAATTACTTTAATACTATAACATCTCAGCAGTTTTATTGCCAATCATCCTGAATTAGAATAGTGATATTTTTCAGTTGAATCTAGATGTTAATGAGCATCAGTATTGCATAGTGATTAATATGTTGGACTGGGCCACTTTGGTCAATCACTCTCTTTCAGCCTAATTTTGTTACAAAGTTGTTGTTGTGAAGAAAAATAGTAGGAGGAATTTTTTATTTTTATTTGTATCCTTTTTTTTTGTGATAGCTGGTCTAAACTCTCCACTATTTAGTCTACTCTCCTTTTTGGGAAAAGAAATGAATGCATAAAGGAAAAAATAAAAAAGTGAAAAAGCTAATTGGGGATAAATAATAAAATATCAATAAATAAAATTTACAGTTGACATTTAAAATTCATTGTTTCATTGATTAATTGAATATATAATGCTACACTGAACTTAAGAAATAAATGAAAATCACTCCAAACTCCAAACATTAATATTTATATTGTCACTACCATTTGTCATTATTCCTTAATTAAATGCATGTGTAGAAGGAGAGCAAAGTAAGCTGGAAGGGGGGGGGTTAAGCATGCCATCGCTTTGGAATCGTTGTGTTGCCACAAGAGATCAAAGTCCAATCCCTCCCCCATGAATTTTGTTGACCTGCATCTAGCACCAATTTAGTTTTCATGGTTAGTTGACCAGATTCTTGTATTAGAGATAGAAATGGTAAACTCTTCTGTGCTTTGAACTCAACAAATCTCCCTGGCAGTACATGATCTTACAAAAATGAGTAAAACAGTGTTAAAATCTAAATTCCTTCTGATTGTACATAACTGGGAAAATTACATGAAAATATTTATAAACAATAACATTCCTTCTGGTTACTTTCTTTACATCAAATATTTTCTTCTTAAAATATTTAGTATCTTCAAAAATATCTGAATTTGCCTTGTTGTGTGACATGTGATATATAAGGTAAAGGTAAAGGTTCCCCCGCACATGCGTGCTAGTCATTTCCAACTCTAGGGACCGGTGCTCATCTCCGTTTCAAAGCCGAAGAGCCAGCGTTTGTCCAGGGACATCTCCGTGGTCATGTGGCCGGCATGACTAGATGCCAAAGGCACACGGAACGCTGTTACCTTACCACCGTAGTGGTCCCTATTTTTCTACTTGCATTTTTGCGTGCTTTAGAACTGCTAGGTTGGCAGAAGTTGGGACGAGTAACAGGTGCTCACTCTGCTATGCGGCACTCGGGATTCAACCTGCCAAACTGCCGATCTTCTGATTGACAAGCTCAGCATCCTAACCCACTGAGCCACTGCGTCCCTTGTGATATATAGAGAAGCTATTATTGCTTAAATTTCTGTTCTGGATGTGTGTTGTTAGGTTTGCCATTGTTGCAAAACTTAACAGTACACATTAGGTTAGGTTTCAGAGTTAATCTTCCCAGTCTGATGTTATCAACAAAGTATCTCTTTTCCAATGCTAGACAAAATTTGTCCTTGTATGTAAACTTCCTTGAGCTCCTACATAAAAAGTCTATACTGTATATAAATCTAGTAAATAAATATCCCCTCTCCAACTGGTGACTTTAAAAGACACTTTTGAAATTATCAGATTATTTATGTACTTACATATTGATTTTTTTTTAAAGGGAACATATATGTGGTGAAAATATATGGGAAATTGAAAAAACCACCATAATTTCATCACACACAGTGCTTAATCTGTAATAAAATCTAAATCATTATGCAACATTCTGTAAGTTTCTATATTTATAAATTTATTTACTCTTAAGTAACATTAAGTTCAGTTCGGCTTATTCTTAAATAACTTGAATTGCAGCCATCTTGAATAGATTTTGGTCATGAATTGGTTTGTGATTCCCTAAATTAAGATGGCTTTTAAAATTATTCCAACATTAAACATAGTGCTGCTCAATAATTTTAGAAAATCCTAAATATTGGATTATTTTAAAATTATGAGTATGGGTTCTCCATTAAATGGTATTAAAGTATGCTTAGATGACCTGCTTATTTAATGCCATATCCAATACTCCTAGATTAGCTGAACTATTCAGTCAATTTAATAGACTTACAGATTTAGTCAACCGTCCCTATATTATGTAAAAGAATTTTTAAAATATATTTTAGTACATACTTAATAAATAAGTTCTTGCTCTTGCACAGTATGATAACACTTCGATAGTTGAACAGCTTCAATATAACAACTCAAAATAATTTTGATAGGAAGTTGAATCTATATATTTATTGCATTTATATCCTACTCCAAGGAGACAATGTGATGTTTAGAGGATTGCCGTATAACTCTCTCATCAAGGTTGCAACATTTTTAAGTCTTTCATTCAGTTGTGTGGAAAGAAGCAGTAATTCTATGTATTTCTTCAGTATATTTTTAGATAATTTATTACAATTAAAACAAGTTCTTGGAGAAATAAGAAAGTTCACTTTACAGTATATGGGCCTTTTTCTTAGCTACCATAGAATTATACATTTATTAACATCAACAGATCTATTCCTCAAGTAGCTGTGAAATAGTTAAATAGTGATATTTGTTCATAGATTTTGCTGATTATTATACCTGATTACTACACATGACCACCTTCTTACTAAATATTTGCAATATACAGAGATGTTGTATGTTTGCCCAGGGATCCCTGTTGATTAACTCCCAACTAATTTTTGCCATGTAGCATTCTTAATGTAAAAAACCCAATCATTATTAGCTTGTTAGTTGGTAGCTGACTTATTGTGCCTTGTACCTTTTTTCTGTAATGGAGACTCAATAAGCTGTTTGGTTGTTTAGTCCAATCTCTAACACATTTTCTTAATTTAATAATGTCAGCAAAATACTAGCCTGATGCCTTACAATATATTTGATACTAGACAAGGTTTTATAGCCAGTATTAGGGTACCTACCTAATTTTCTCCAGCAATTTCCTATTAGGTTTAGAAATTAAAGAATATTAAAGTCTTAATTATGCTCTTTCTTTAGAAAACCAAATATAAATCACCTGTTCTTTGTTCCTTTTATACTTTCTCACTCTCCAATTAACACAAGTATGGAGGAAGGAATAAGAGGTATATAGATTGCTGAAATGATAGGATATTGAAATATGATTTCTTTGTGTTAAGATTCTCTGTGTCATAGTACATTTTTGCGATGGTGAGCATTTAGTTCTGAAAGATTCAAACAGAAACCAAACACAAATTGCAATTATCCTTTGCTACTCTTGCCAGGTACTTATGTTAGAGTTTTGTTATAGATTTCATGACTTCAGTTATTAAGAAGCATCTTAGTCTTGGTCTCCCACCTCAAATTATTCTGCCCAGTATCAAACTAGGCTGCAGTACTAGGCATAATTCCCGCTTTCCCTCTTTTAATAAAATGTTGCACAAAATTATTATGTTAATATGCCTTTATATTAGTGATTTGGGATGGATATTAATCTAATCCTTAACAAGGGAGAAAAGTGGAACAATTGGGACAGTTTCAAAGAATATGCCATAAATTAGCACATAGGCAAGATATATAATGCTGAAACTCCTCTTATTTTTATTGCACATATGTTTGCTTTAATTTTTGCAATCATTCATCTTCTGTTGTGGAGTTAACATTGTCTGGTATATTTGGTCAAACCATTATACGTAGATGACAGACTAGAGGTATGATTTTTATTAAATATTTATTTTGTGCATTATGATTTTACCAAAGGGGAAAAAATATTCCTTATATTCTGGAATGTGTGAGAACATTGGGCTCAACCAGGAGACTTTTGTCTAATCTGTGAGTGGACAGAAAATACATCCTGGCACAAATCCCTCATTGCTGATCCATATTATGCCTCTGCATTAAGACTTGACACGTGGTGCCAACCTTACTGGTGTAATGCAGGACAAGTTAAGAAAAGGGAATGCTGGATTCCCCTGGCTGCATTTCCCTTCCTCCTGAGGGTCACTCTTCTTAATATGTGAAGATGGGTAAGTATAGATGAATGCTTAGGACAGTGGGCCACTTGTCACCTTGCCTGACTAATGGGTGACAGGTGAGGAGTTGCTCTGCATCTGCTGTCTGTCAGACTCTTTCCAAACACAGCTCTGGGGCTCTTCTAAATGAACACTAGGCCCATGTCCAGGAATAACCTGGCTCCACAACACAGGTCCATATTAAGGCATTTGGTACAACAGAAGGCATCAATCAATAACAAACTGTGAGAGCTGGTCGTCACATAAATAGGATGTCTAATGGCTAGTTTCAAAAAGTCAACAGGATAGCTTTCCCCGAAGAGATACTGTTCCTCCCTTTTCCACCAAAAAAATAAAAAAAAACTTCCCAAACCCTGGCTGACAGCACTTGGAAGCAACCTGTGGAAGAAGAGGGAAAACATTCCTACATGAAATACCTCATCCTGGACCGGAATATGGTGAAGGAAACAACATGAAGACAGTCAAATAAAACGCAGAGGTATTTTAATGTGGCACTTGGGAAGATGAAAGCTTTAAAGCAGGGTTCTTCAAACTTGGCCCTTTTATGACTTGTGGACTTCAACTCCCAGAATTCCTCAGCCAGGAATTGAAATCCACAAGTCATAAAAGGGCCAAGTTTGAAGAACCCTGCTTTAAAGTATATCTTGATTAATACTTTTTTCAGTACTGTCCTCCTTATCAGCATTCACATATTTGGCTTGACTATGCAAGGGGGGGCACTGTTTTGTGGTCCTTCCCTTCCTTTCCCTTCCCTTCCCCCCTTCCAAGTCAATATCACTCCAGGGAAGTGAAATAGAATTCGGGCTTTGGTGTGTTCATTATGGGGTGCTACAAGTCTTGTTACTTTTCCCTTACTATTAAGCATCCGTATGAAGCCTTGAGGTGAGATCATTTGTTGGCACGGGGCAAGGTATTCTCAAAATGCTGATGATACCCAGGTCTCCATCTCTGCCCTCCCATATCTGAAGACAGTTAAGGCCTTGATGGGGAGGAATAGACTCATGCTGAACTCCATGGAGCAGCTGAAGATCCAAAGCCTTCTGAATCAGTGATGGTCCATCTATACCTCTGGCTGAGGTTGTATTCCCTCAGTACAGGAATTGGTTCACAATCAGGACTCACAGTTCCTGCTTTAGCAGCAGGTGAAGGCTGTAGCAAAGCAGCCTTTGTACAATAGCATGTGCCACTTTTGACCTTTCAAGGGTCAGGAAATGTTGCACGTCCAGGTTACCTTACACATTGCCTATTGCAGTTTGGTCTATATTAGGCTCTCCTTGAAGGTCAGCTGGAAGCTGAAACTGATATAGTATGTGACTACCCCTAACTGAATTAATGACACCTAAATTTGCCCATGTTAACACCCTTTTTCTGGGAGTGTATTGACTTCCAATAGGCTTTCCAGGTGCAGTTGAAAGTATTGCTTATTACTTTTAAAGCTCAAGGACTAGAAAGTTCCAAGGTCACTTGCTATGGAATAAATCTGCCTGTCCCATGAGATAATTGCCTTTTGCTAGTAAATATTCCTTTTGGGAGGTATGGGCATATATGCTTTCCTATACATGCATGCATACTCAGAATGTGCAATATTTCAGATCCACTTTAAACAGATGCTTTCAGATGTATGGAGATGTGAATGTAATTCTTCTTTGCAACTGTTTAAAACAGCCATTTTTCTAGCATTATGTGGCAATTCCAGAGGACATCTATATGACCCTAAGAAATATGAAGCTGCCTTAAAATGTTATAGACAGGTACAATATTTATGCTTCTGCCCAAACCAGAGGCCTGCTTTGGAATGCAATTTAAACAAAGTACAGTGTGAAATATAAATCTCTCCCCACCTTCACACATAACATGCTGTGTTGAAATAAATTGGAGGACATATGTTTTGGCCATGGTAAAATGCAATTTAATAAATGGGAATTTGTCTCCATTCCTTTTCTCTCGTCACATGGGAAGACTTTTGTAGAGTCAGTAATTAAATGCATGCACTGTCTGTTACACTGTTGTTTTTAGATTTCTTTCCATCTTCTCCTAATCGGATTGTACTGTATTTTTGCCTTCTACTAGTGCTGGTAGGCTACCTTGTGAGGTTCCCAGCTGAGCAGAAGTTTGAGCATTAAGGATCCACTACCTTACTCTTTTGTCCAATACTCTTCAAACACAATGCTTCTTGCTAATCACCCACCTCTGAACGTTAACACATAATGAGAGAGTCTGTGACTGTGGAGTATAAATGTAACCTCAGAGATACAAGCAGCCAACCTCAGGGTAGTTATCACAGTGACATATATACCAGATGCCTTTGTTTGTAATTGTAGCAAATGTATTTAGGGGGGGGGAAATATAATCAAAGTAGTTGAGAAGCACCCACCATTAAGTTGGTCTTTTAAAATGAATAAATAAATAAATAAATAAATAAATAAATAAATAAATAAATAAATAAATAAATAAATAAATAAAGTTTACTCCTGTCCTCTGTGTTAGGATTTGCCTATTGCGCCTTCCGCTTAACAAATTGGACAGCTGGTACTTCCTCGGAAAGATTTGAGGAGCTGTCCTTTAAGCAGTTTATGTGACGAGCCTTGAATAATTCATGCACGACAAATGATTAGACAAGGCCTCATCTATCTGGCTGAATTATTCTGCATGTTTGCTGAAGCAGTAGAGCGGGAGAAGAGCATTTCCTCCTCCAGAGGGTTTTACAGTGACCCACCCCTGGTTATTGGGTTTCAGCCTTTTGTTGACATTGTTGTAAATGAAAGCGGCCTGGACAGGCCTTGAGCAGCTGGGGTTGGATAATTGTGAAGGATTTGCTGTGCGTTGCTGTTACCCCCAGTGTTTGTAGTGGGTTGTTTGCTTTGCCTTGTGTTGAACTGTTGACAAAAGCATTAGATACAAATGGGAACAAATAAAGTGGTGAGGTGCCAGGAGGGCCTGGCAGGCACGCCAGTTTACAGACTGACTGAAATGAGTGCTGTCGGCACTTAGCTTGGATGGGAAAGTGCCTAGAAAGTTCCTATACTGTTTGCATTTCCCTCTCTCCCCCCTTCCCTAGTTCAATTGCTGTTTATAAGCAAAGATGTTAATACATCAGAGTAAGAATGCTTCTTCCCTTTCTCTGCTATAGCATTTCTTTGTTTTTATCCAGGCTGGAGTTTCAGCTTTGCCGTTGGCTGTTAATGTGGGTGAATCTGGTTCATGACACTTTAAGAGTTAAGCATAAAAAAAGAGGGGGAAGTAGAAGAGACAGAGAGTTGAAAAGAATGGCAGGGTGGGAGGATAGTTGCAGGATTAGACTATTACCCATTGGAATGGTATAACCAGTAAAATTGAAGTCATTTACTGGAACGCTTTTAATTTGGTTTAAACAAAATGCTCTTTTGTATATTCAAATAGGGAATAGCTCAGCTGTTGTGGAGCCAGAAAATTAATGGTATTTTTAGTGAAATAGCAAAAAAGCATGTCAACAACATTGCTGTGGATGATAATGCTGGAATTTTTATTCATGAGGAATTATCAGTTCAGTTTACTGGACAGCACAGTATGACTATGAGTGGCAGACGTTTTCCTTTAGTGTTTTTTTTTTATTAAAAAAGATGAAATTTGAATTTTGCACCCACCCTTCCCTTCTGCTCTTTCTGATCTTTATAAAGTCAGAAAAGTCTATTACAGAATTTCTGACTGTGGAGAGTCATAATCTAGTGATGGGAAGATTATTAGTGCATTTGAAACCAAGAAAATTATGGTATGTGAGAGAGCGCACATTAAATACATTTAGTGCACATTCTGCAACATAAGGGATCTACCCCTTGAAGTTAAATTTGTTCTTTGTATCCAGTAGAATTGTGACAGTGATTCACAAATCATAAAACATAGAATCATACTTCTTGATCAGTTACCACTTATGAATATATTTGGGGACGCGGTGGCTCAGTGGGTTAGGACTCGTCCCAGCTTCTGCCAACCTAGCAGTTCGAAAGCACGTAAAAATTCAAGTAGAAAAATAGGGACCACTACAGTGGGAAGGTAACAGCGTTCCATGCGCCTTTGGCATCTAGTCATGCCGGCCACATGACCATGGAGACGTCCTCGGACAAGCGCTGGGTCTTCGGCTTTGAAACAGAGATGAGCACTGGCCCCTAGAGTCGGAAACGACTAGCACACTTGTGCAGGGGAAACTTTACCTTTATACACAAACACACACACACACACACACACACACACACACACACACCTCTTATAGACCTGATTTTCCAATTATATACCTAGATGTCACCAAACTATCATTCAAGCAAAAAAATTTCCACAGCTGTATTTTTTTAAACAGAAAAATGCACACAATAAGCAAATATGTACAAGGCAGACAATAATATTAGCTTGGCTCACATAAGCTGTAAACTGCTTAGTTCTAAACATAGTTGTTTGCATAAACCACAATGGTTCATACATTCTACTAACATAGGAACCATTGGTTAAAAATCTACGGAGGCTGGAGTGACAAAACATGCCAAATCAAACCAAAATAAACCATGTTATAAATTCAGTCATTGTCACTTTTCACCATGATTGTAAATATAGTCCAGAGCTTCTAATCTAAAATGAAAGCAGTCATAGAAGAAAGGAAATCTGCAACAAATTATTGTAGAGTGGAATATTCCAGGCCATTTTGCCAGAAAGTCATGGCTTTTTTTCCTACTCCTCTTCTTATCCAGTTTTCAGGTATTTTTTCTTTTCATTTCTCTATCTCCCTTCCCCCTAATCTTCATTCTATTATTGCTGAAGACATTAAGTCATCATAGAAATCTCCAGTATTTTTGCCCTTCCCCTATAGCAGGGCTTTTCAACCAGTGGTACGGGTACCACCTGTGGTACATTGGCACCTGGCAGGTGGTACGCGACCATCCTAGAAAAGTGGTAGCGGGGGAGGGGAATGAGCTGAACCAGTGGCAGCACCACACAAGCCTGAGCGAGAGATGGCTGGAGCTGCAGGGCTGTCAGCGAAAGCGCCAGGATCAGTGCTTCTTTGGGGCTGTCAGGGCTCAGTGGAAGCACCAGGATTAGTGCCAGCCTCCAGCTAGAGCTCGGCGCTGAGCCCAGAAGAAGCACCGATCAGCTGGAACTGTTGTAAGTCGAGAACTACCTGTACTTCATCACTTTTTTTTCCTTTTTTGGGGGGTGTCAGCAAGTTTTTGACACCTTGCTAGGCTACTGGTGGTACTTGGATGTTGCCATATCCTAAAAGTGGTACAATAGGTGAAAAGGTTGAAAAGCCCTGCCCTATAGGCTTAATTTCCCTGGATTTTTTGCACTTCAGCTAATCCCAAGGCTCTGCTGAGCCTCCTAATCTTTCCTGTTTATGTGGAGTGTGTGTGTGTGTACATGTATGT
This sequence comes from Vipera ursinii, assembly GCF_947247035.1. NCBI lineage: Eukaryota > Metazoa > Chordata > Lepidosauria > Squamata > Viperidae > Vipera > Vipera ursinii. The sequence goes on from NC_139513.1 coordinate 229,791,535, forward strand.
ATAGATATAGTGGTAGAGTTTGAGCTGCTTAGTAGCCTTTTATAGAAAGGAAATGATATTTCAATGTAAGGATAAAGTTTTTGCTGCTTGAATATTTGAGGCCTTAGTGGACAATTCAAGGTCCATTCATGTGAACCTTTAGATAAAGGTACTAGCTAACTGATCTGCTGGATAGTTTTAACTAGATACAAATTTAGAAGCCTTTTCTGTGTATAGTAGTTACAAGTGAACTTAAAGTTTACAAAGCAAACTGAACCACTTTATAATGTAGTAGTCATTTCCAACTCTCCCTTTTGAGCCAGCTGTGCATGAGCTATGGTGTTTCTTTGTTGATTTATAAACTAGATTAACATATTATGTTAAGTCATGGTTGAACTTTGGTTTTATTGAATAAAATGCAGTTGTTTATGTTTATGTGATATAGCCTGAAAAAGTTTGCTTATTTTATTTATTTGTTCACCTTCATTTGCATGTCATTCCATCTAGTATTTCTAGGAGCCTTGCATTATAAAACTGTCATATTAAAATAAAAACCATAAATAAAATAAAAGTATATCAACATGAAACAAACCAACTCCCTATCAAAACAATTAGAAATAATCATATTGCTGGAAGACAACAATAGATGGCAAATGCAAAGAAGTTGAAGAAACTGGAACACCAGCTAGCTGCTACAATAAGATTACACAGACTAACTACTAACAACGGCATGACAAAGTAGCAACAATGGTGCATAGGAATGTTTTTGAGAAATACCATTTGCCTACAGTCAAGAACCAATGGGATCACAAAATATACAAAGCAATAAAAAATGGGGAAAAAATGAAGTGCTTTGGAACTTTAGAATTAAAATAGATAGGCACCTACCATGTAACGCCCCAAACATAATAATAGTTAATATGAAAGACAAAAAATTCTGAATAATGGACATTATGGCAGAACCTGGAGACAGAGAAGAGAAAGAACTGGAGTAAATCACAAAATTCAAAGACTTGCAGATAGAAGTAGAATGACTGTGGCAAAAGAAAGCAGAGATAGTGCCAATAATAATAGGCACCTTGCCTGCAATCCAAAAATAACAGGAGCACCACTTGAACACCATTGGCACTGTCAAATTCACCATAGTCAGTTGTAAAAGGCAGCTTTATTTGGAACAGCTGACTTCCTGAAACAATACCTTTAACACTTTCAAAGAACAACTGCCTATCCCAGATCCTTGGGAACAGACTCAATAGGGCAGGCATGCCAAACTGCTGGCCTGTGGGCTGGATGCGTCACGTCAAAACCACGCCCACCCTATTGCCGGCAATGGGGGAAAAGTCCCGATACGTCGTGCGACGTCACATGATATCGCAATGCCTGCAATAGGGGGATAAAAATGTCAAACTCAGTCCAAACATCTGGCTAATTGTGTGGCAAACCATCATTTATTAAATTTATATGCCACCTGACTTCCAGTGATTCATAGCACATGATAATTAAAAAATGAAATTTAGTTTTGCCTTGCAAAAGTAATTGTCTTTAAATTGTCCATTGTAGTCTGGTAGGTCTCTTGAAGCATCCCAAACTAGGATGCCTACAGTTCACATCTGAAGGCTGATAACTAAGGATGTGGTTTCCTAGACAATGTTTATGAAATGTTAACTTTTGCAAAGATCTAAACCTACCTCAGAGACATTGTTATCTTTGTCCCTGCTGGGATATTTGTATACTGGAGTACCTTGTTTGGAAACATGCCTGCACTCCTTAAAATGATAGCGCTAGATTGCTACCGAAGCTTATTTTTCTTCTTCTGTTTATACCATTTCATTTCTAAACTATTTAAAATGAAGAATGTGAGACTACATAGTATTCAAAACCCCTTCCAGATTATGGTTTTGTTTTTATTTTGTTGGGTTTAAAATGCCTATTCATTATGAAAATTTTAGGAGCTCCAGTGTTAGAGCTATAATGCTAACACATTATATCCCCTTTCCTTAAAAGTGATTGTAACATCTGGACTGACCCTCACAAATTATATAATTTAGGAATATATGCCAGAACATCATTTTACAGGGATTACTTATAATTCATTATTAACAAAAAGAAAATGAAACATGGATTCTCGCATTCGTAAAAAGACAATTCCGTGAATCTAAAGATAACTCATTTGAATAGAACAGAAGGTTATATGTGTGAATATCCAGCTATGACACTTACTGTGTTGATAAAATTTGGAGAGGTGTAGACAACAAAACCTGTTTTTCAGCTCTTCTATTGTGAAGTAAAAAAGTTTATTGGTCACTCAGTGCTGACATTGAAACATTTCCAATTAGACAAGAGTTATCACTGAACATTTTCCCTAAGAATGTATTTTGTCTCATACTAAGTAAAAGCAAAGGAGTTAGGCATAAAGAAACTAACATTTTTAATTAGCTCTTCATATTAAGCTCTCAAACATATGCAAAGTTCTAACTTCCATGATGCTTTATGTTTGTTTCTTCTCTATTTAATTTAAGCAACTTTAATCAAAATAATACAAAATTGCAACATGCCACAGTAATGGATTAGGCATCAAAGTAGAAACAGGGAGGTCATATTAGGCGTGACTCCCAATCTAAGGGAGGCCCTGTACTAGAAAACACTTTACCAATATTTATATTTATTTAATTAATTTGTAGAGCTACACCACCAAGAGCCATATTGTCCATGTGTGAACCATTGTGTGTCATGGCATTATGAGCTTGTTAAGTTTAGATAGGAATATCATAAAGATATTTTTTCCCTACAGATGCAATCTCTTTTCCTTCTTTTCCATTTTGGCTGAACTTAGGATATTGTGATTGGAATGGGGGTCATAATAAAGCAAACAATGCTTGAAAATTATTCATCGTTTTCCTTTGTTCCAAATGTAGTAACTATTGATTCTGATTTAGATAATGGAGAATAAATAGTATGGCTAATCAAAAGCTTTCTGGTTTGATCGCTCATGCTGCAGAAGGACTAATTCTTACCCAGTTTATTAAGTTGTGAGGTATGTTTGTCCAGATTGGGACAATGTATTTAATAATCTTTATCACTACTACCAGATTTTATTTAAAATTAGTAATACATGGGATGTGCTTTCTTCTTTTGCTTTAGATCAGCATTTCTAAAACTATGCCAAAAGCCATCACTAAAGGCAGTTCTGTCACAATTTATAAGGGCAATCTTCGATAAGTTCATGAAATGTTCAAAGTGTAAAAAAGTTTGTACCCCATGATTATCTTAATGTCTTCAGAATTGTATTTGGAATAAATTATACTTTTCTCTGCAGAAAGTTTGAAAATGATTGTTTCACTAGAATAAAATTATATTTCTACAGTTCTATAATTGCTACAGATACTAACTTAAGGGAACTGTTTTCTTTTTCACACAAAAAAAGGTAGCGTGGAGTTTTCTTTGAAATCAAGCAAAATATCTAATAAGTGTGTAATTGTTTAGAGTGAGCCAATTATTTACACACTTAGTAGAGCTATAATAAATAATTACTCAGTTGGAGAATTTACTAGTTAAAAGTAAGCATGTGAATAAACTCAAATTCTGTTAACTTACATACAAGTTACTCTTAAAAAAGAATGCTAATAAAGTTTATAACTAAATATACTCGAAATGTTTAGAACTGATTCATTACAATGCTGGAGAAAATCAGAATCAGAATAGGGCTGGAAGGGACCTTGGAGGTCTTCTAGTCCAATCCCCTGCTCAAGCAGGAGATCCTGTACCATTTCAGACAAGTAACTGTCCAGTCTCTTCTTAAAAACCTCCAGTGATGAAGCACCCACAACATCTGAAGGCAAGCTGTTCCACTGGTTAGTTGTTCTCACTGTTGGGAAGTTTCTCCTTAATTCCAGGTTGCTTCTCTCCTTGATTAGTTTCCATCCATTGCTTCTTGTCCTGCCCTCTGGTACTTTGGAAAATAAAGTGGCAGCCTCTCAAATACTTGAATACTGCTGTTACGTCCCCACTAGTTCTTATTTTCTCTAGACTAGCCCAACCCCAAATCCTGCAACTGTTCTTCATATGTTTTAGTCTCCAGGCTTTTAATCATTTTAGTTGCTCTTCTTTGCACTTTTTCCAAAGTCTCAATATCTTTTTTTGTAATGTGGTGATAAAAACTGCATGCAGTATTCCAGGTGTGGCCTTACTAAGGTTTTATAAAGTGATACCAATACTACATGTGATTTTGATTCTGTGCCTCTGTTTATACACTATATCGCTAATTATAAATATCACTAATTATAATTAATATCACTAATTATAGAGTTCATATCGTGCACTAAACTGTAATAAGATCTGTTTGACTTTAATTTAACGAAGGGATTCTCAAACTGTATCATGATTCCTAATACATTACAAATAACTTAAATGGGGGGTCACTATTTTTTTTAAAGCTACTGAAGCTTGCATAAGGAAAGTGGGTAGCAAAGCCCACAGTGCATTTGATAGCACTCATGCTTTGATGAGGCAAAATGGCTTGCACACACAAAGTGAAAACACTTAAAAGTTCGCTTCCACTTTCTGTGGGCGTCAGCAGGGAGATTACCAAGCCATGCTTGGTTTTGATGAGAATTCTTCTCTTTAAAAAAAATAATAGTGAAACTGAGAATTGGCATATATATAAGTAAGAAATCACTTTTCTTTTAATGTAAGGATACTTATTCTTAATTCTCTTGAAACCTCAGATTTGATTAACAAATAATTCCCAAATCCATGTTCTGTTATTTGAAATACAGTGTTTTCCAGGCAGACTGCCATCTGTTTATTGTATATAGAAAAGCTTATTTCTGGGTGTTCTCTTTTTAGCCAGAGCAAGAGAGAGGAAGTTTCATTTCCCATAGCAACAATCCAGTTTTGAATGATCAATCAAATAAGTTTTATTTATTTATTTATTTATTTATTTATTTATTTATTTATTTATTTTATTATATTTATATACCGCCCTTCTCCCGAAGGACTCAGGGCGGTGAACAGGGCACATATAAATAGAAAATACAAAAATTAAAAAGGATTAAATAATAGCCCATATAAAGACAATAACAATGTAAAAAAACCCATTAAAAAACCTAACATCCCCCATCAGGCCAGGCCAGCTTGTTCAAATAAATAGGTCTTCAGACCGCGTCGGAAGGAGCGAAGGTCTGGTGCCATCCGGAGCTCGACCGGCAGCTTGTTCCATAAAGCCGGAGCGCCCACAGAGAAGGCCCTCCCCCTGGGGGCCACCAGCCGACATTCTCTGACTGGAGGCACCCTGAAGAGGCCCTCTCTGTGGGAACGCACAGGGCGGAGGGAAGTTGACACCGGCAGCAGGTGGTCCCTGAAGTACTCCAGACCCATGCCATGTAGGGACTTAAAAACCATTACCAGAACCTTGAATCTCACTCGGAAGACAACTGTTGCCATTTAGAATCTTGGAACAAAGGTCTTCCTACCGATCACACTCCCAAAGTGGGTGAAAACAGAAGTTGTGCTTAGCTTATGGACTATTAGCCTTGAAATAAAGGTAAAGGTAAAGTTTCCCCCGCACATGTGTGCTAGTCGTTTCCGACTCTAGGGGCCGGTGCTCATCTCCGTTTCAAAAAATATACATTGGAAATTCTTCCCATAATCAATGAGTCATTGTTGTTCATCAGTATCGGGGTAAAATGCTACATTTTCATGAATTATTATAGTGCGTAGTATAGATGTGTGGGTCGGTGTTGTCTCCTCTTATTTAACATCTACATGAGACTACTGGGAGAAATCATCCATCACCGTAGGGTGAGGTATTATCAATGTACTGATGATACCCAAATGTACATCTTTGTCCCTGGCAAATTAAGCACTGTCTTATCCTGGCTGTCTTATCCTGGTTCCTGGAGGCTGTGAGGGTTTGGATGGGGAACAAGAAGGTTCAAATGAACCCTGGCAAGACTGAGTGGGGCTGAGTTTTGAAATAGTCCGACTCTGGAATTATGCCATCTTTGGTGCTGGATGGGTTTACCTACACGATATTCCTTTGGAAATCTAAGGTCAAATTGTGGCTCGGTTATATTCTAGGTCACTGATAAATGTCCGTTGACCTCCATATTTGGGCTTAGGTTGCAAGGTTCCAAGTGCAGTCAAGACAGATAGCAGGTGATATAGAAGATGCTATCCTTGTTCTTAGATATTTTTGGGTCAAGTATATAATCCTATATAATGAGATTCTATTACTCCTACTTTATGTATCCCTTTCACTGCAGCAGCCAACAGGTCATCCTTGGGAGCTCTTACTAATACTGAATGAGTTTGTGTGTGTAACTCATGATGTTCAGGTAACACTGACATCCTTTTGAGATTGACAGGGTCCTTCTTTGTGTGAAGACATGTTATTTCCTTGAATCAGCTTTATACCACCACTATCTTGATCCACAGGCTTTTTCTCATTTATGAAATTCTGTTTGTATCCGTTGCCTAGATATATTAGCTTTTATGGATGCTGACTGCACACCAACTCCTCTGAAACTTGTGCAAAGTCTTACGTGTGCAGAACTTTGCCATCTATGAAACCAGAAAGGAAGTGTGTATTAGGAAAGCACAATATACTTGCAAAATACTTTCCTTTCATGGAAGGCTCCAGTGTGCTCATCATGTGCAAGAAGCAGGGCCAAAGCTTTCCATATGCAAAGACACATGCAGGTACACTTGGGACTGACAGCTCCTTCATTAAACGAAATGGTTACTAAGTAAAACCACATCTGTGCTTCAGCCTTTCTTTGCTTTACAGACCTGTGAAGGTCGTAAATGGTGGTAAAGTTACTTTTTCATCACCATCGTTGCTGTGAATAGTCGCCAAACAAGGCAGTCACTAAAATAGGACTACCTTTCAATGCCATTTTCTGTTTCCTGGCCATGTTGGCCTAATGTAGCAAGATCTTTATCACTAACAAATGGAAAAGAGCTGTTCTTTTTTCTTTTTCTTTTTAGGATGGGGTTTCTTCCTATTTGTTTTCTTGCTGTAGATATCCTTATTGTTATCTCATGTCCCTTTTTTTCTATTAGTGTTCACCCCATGATCATGTTCCAATTACTCTTTCCCACCAGCTTTGCTGCTGAGGTCTTGGGTTCCCTTCACTGCGATTTCAGCTTGGTTGATTATTTTTCTACCCTCCATTGACTTTCACATTTTCAGTACTGTAGTAATTATACCTCAGCGGCCTTGCCTGTTTTTGAGTCCATGGTTGTAGAGGGAACTGGCCTGTAAAAGGATTAGCATTAAACATTCATCCTGGCAGTGACCTTAACTGCAGCTTTAAGCGGTCTTCTGTTCACCTGCGCATCAGGAAGAACCAAAGAATCCCAATTCCGTTCTGTTAGAATTATGTTATACAATAAAAGTGGCATTCTTTATTTAGTTGTGAAAACTAAATCATCTGTATGGGTTGTACAGGTGATCAAGACATAAGATAAATTTATTAAATAAATGTGTTTTTTTTTAAAAAAGGAAATTCTCTTTGTAACTTTATAGATGAATCCATTTAGTTTTCTTGGCAAGATTTTTTTTTTATTTTTTCTTTACTTTCCAGTTTAGTCCAAGTCCTATAATTCCTTGGAGGTGCCCCATACGAATCTCTAAATGTCAGCTATCACATCTGACCTCTTGAGGCCTTCTGAGGGTTCCCCTCCCCATCCTATTATACAATGCTGTTGCTGGTACCATTTTGTTAGCAATTTGCTCTACGTTTTCTAAATAGAAGCAAAGAAAAAGGAACAGAAAGCTATTTTTTTTTCCAAAACTCATCAACTTTATTGAAGGGAAGATTCATATTCTTATTATGTAGGACTTGGTTCTCTGTTAATTAATTAATTTCACTTAAACAGCAATTAGTGAAGTTAATTAGTGAGTAAAGTGTCATATAAACGTCAAATGCCACCTCTTAAAAACCACAATTTCTATTAAAAAGTAATGATCATGCCCCTGAATTGCTAACATCAATCTAATTATCTGAGAAAGCCAAAGAAAAAGGATCCAGGCATAGGTGAGTTGTTTATGAGTGAGAAGGGATATACACCAATGCCCAAGTGGCTTCAAATATATATTAAATATTTACACTTGAAAGACCAAATGATTTTGCATGGTGTTACTTCAGAGTAGAACAAAGACTGTCAGCAGTGCATTTCATCCTGGAAAACCTCTGTGGAAGTGCAAAATCAGCCACATAGATTTCTTTGAAGGTCATTTTTCTTGCTGCACATATTTTTTATCACTTTTTATAGTTTGTTTCCTATTTTGAGCAGGGTTTATAACCACAATAATGCCATTCAGATAATTGTAGTGTAATTGACCATTGAGCTGAGCATCCTTGGCTTTTACTAGGGTTTGTTTAATACCTCAGGATGGTCAATTATCTCATAATCCTGACTTTGTTGGGAATTATAGTTTTAATTATTACGCTCTAAATACATCATTGTCCCAGTGCTATAAAGCTTCACAAGGGAATGATTACACTTTGCAGAGGTTTTGAGTTCCCAGCCTTATTGCATGGAAGACTCCCTCCCTGCCTTTAGTCATTATTTCTAGTACTAATTCCATTGCCTTAGTTTTTATTCTATGCCCACCTGAGGTCAACTGCCTGATGCTTTATCAAATGGTTGAACAGCATGGCTTGGCAAAAAAGCCAGTTGCTGTAGCTTGTTCTTTATTCAGCTGTATTGCTTTCCTCCCTCATTGCCCTTGGAGCCATGCATGTTAATGTAAGTAATCTTCAGCAGACATTGGGGGTTGAAGGGTAATAATAATTTTTGGCTTGTTCAAGTGATCTGAAGGACTAATTATTGCAAGCAGACAGGACATCGGATGCTTGCCCTCATGCTGATGAGATATTTATGACTTTCTAAGAGAGGTTCTATCACCTTGTTAATGATCAGGAAAAATGAGCACAGTCATAATGGGACTTGTTTCCATCAATGTGCTGCTTATCTAATATTATGTTAACAGACAATGTATCAACTCCATTCCTATGTCCGGTTAGTACCATCCTGTAGATCACATTTGCATCCACCCTAATTGGTGGTATTACACTCTCACTGTGCTGGGTCAGTGTAAAACTGTCTAAATGAAGTGGTTCCTCTTATAATATGTTTAATGTATCGTAGAAATCAAGTGTCTTAGCAAGAGACTGAGTTGGCTATACCATGTGGATAGAAATGTCATTTATTATTATTATTTTATTATTATTATTTTATTATTAAACTTCTATACCACCCATCTTGCTGAGGTAACTCTAGGCAATTTACAGCCATAAGTCATTAATCCTGATATAGTTATTGCAACTGTGATAATGAAGAAAACACACTAAAGAATGCTTAGTCTTATCAAACTAGATAAAAAAACACTCTAAATGTATCTATTGGTATCTGTAGTATTAGCTAATAACCCACTGTAATTTCATGTGTGCTTTTAAAATATGTGTGTGTGTGTGTGTGTGTGTGTGTGTGTGTGTGTGTGTGTGTATCTTATTTGATTAAGATTTTTGGGTAATGAGCATGGAACATTCATATAAGAAATTAAATCTCCATAAAGGATGAAGGAAGTAATTTGACTCTTAGATTGACCCAAGACCAATTGTTTTGTCCAATTGCCTTTGCCAGATCTAATTGCAAAAGTCCTATTGCCTTTACTAGACTTAATTGCATGTTTGATTTGAAAACAAAATTAGGAAGATGATATTCTTACAAGAAAGGTGAAATATAAAAATAGGAAAAAATAGGATTTTTATTCAAACCATAAGTCTGCTAGCAACATACTAAATGATCTTTGCTAATTGTATTCTTTAGTAATTAATTCATTTCCCATCAGCACTATACTGAAAGCAAGTTATGATACAGGAATATTTCTGTTTTTTCAAACATCAGAAAACAGCTCTTGTATTTCATTAATCATATTGCAATAATTAAAGGAATGTGGAAATTTCTCAGACAGTTTAAGCTTAGCCTATGAAGTAAAAAAAATATGTTGCAAGTAACACTGTGTGCAAGTACTACTATACCCTGGGTGACTTTGGGACAGTTATTGTCTCTCAGCCCCACCCACTTGACAGGGTTGTTGTTGGGGAAAAACAGGAAGAGACAGGTGATATGTTTGCCACCTTAAATTATTTGTAAAAATAGTAAAGGCAGTATAATAAATAAATTACAAATTGGGGGTATCCTCATGAAATATGAATATATTCCTATTTTAACAAATTTGACTGATTTGATTCAGATCAGAACAGCAAACTATGAGGAATGTTTTTAATATATATACATATATTAGTTTTAATATATGTAACAAGTTTTATATGTTTTTGAGTGTGGGTGTATGTATATATAGAGGTGTGTGTGTATGTGTACACACACACACACACACACACACATTTGGCTTGCTAACAAAGAATAAAGGGAGAAAGATATGATCATTTCAAACTTATTTGTTCTCATCAGTCATCCATACCCTTCTGAGATTCGAACCTGGGCCGACTGCATCTTAAGCAGTTGTTTTAACCCCTAGGCCACAGTAGAATGCACTTGCTTAAGTCCCAAACACGGGCCTTGGCCTAGGCTGAAATAGGAAATAAGATTTGTCCCGTGTTTGAAACTTAAGCAAGTGCATTCTAAATACTTAACAAACATTTAACACATATCTTCCTTGCTTCTCAGCTAACAAAGAGAGAGAGAGAGAGAGAGAGAGAGCCTTTGGCCTAGGGGTTAAAACAACTGCTTAAGATGCAGTCGGCCCAGGTTCGAATCTCAGAAGGGTATGGCTGACTGATGAGAACAAATAAGTTTGAAATGATCATATCTGTCTCCCTTTATTCTTTGTTAGCAAGCAAAATAAATTTACGCAAATATGAGCTGCCACTGCTGTGGCTACTGGCTGTAGATGGCCTTGGGCTAGGCTGAAACAGGAAATAAGATTCATCCCGTGTTTGGGACTTAAGCAAGTGCATTCTAAATACTTAACAAACATTACACACACACACACACACACACACATACACACACGGTTCATAGGGACATGGTGGCTCAGTGGGTTAGGCCACTGAGCTTGTCGATCAGATGGTCGGCAGTTTGGCGGGTCGAATCCTGAGTGCCGCGTAACAGAGTGAGTGCCTGTTACTCGTCCCAGCTTCTGCCAACCTAGCAGTTTGAAAGCACGTAAAAATGCAAGTAGAAAAATAGGGACCACTACGGTGGGAAGGTAACAGCGTTCCATGCGCCTTTGGTGTCTAGTCATGCCGGCCACATGACCACGGAGACATCCTCGGACAAGCGCTGGCTCTTTGGCTTTGAAACGGAGATGAGCACCGGTCCCTAGAGTTGGAAACGACTAGCACGCATGTGCAGGGGAACCTTTACCGTTACCTTATATGGTTCATGTTAATTAACTTCTGTTTATTACACATGAATCATTGTTCCATGGAATTCATAAAAGAGAGAGAGAGAAAGATGCATTTACAATCAAAATTTTGTAGGCTTTCTAAAAAGAGACAGCCTCTGTGAGATAAGTGACTATATTAAACCCCAGTATTGCTGACCTGCATGTTTATATATATATATATTTAGTTTCTGTCTCACTTTTTTCCCCAGGAAAACAAGGTAATATTCATAATATTCCCTTTTAATAACCTTTTTGTCCCTCGCACAAGTCTTTGATATAAATAGAGTGATGGTTAAAGGTTTAGACCTAATACGTTTTCATGCCAGATTTGGACTGGATCGCACCACTCCTTAGTTCATTCTAAATAATACAGTTAATATAATTTATTTTGGGGTAACATATCTAATGCTGGCTGTGTCTAGGGGGTATCATTTTGGTGACCTCAGAATGTGTTAAAAATAAAGAAACCATAGAATTGGCAGAAATAAATGAATTGTTCACCCAATTCGTGTCTGTTTCTAAATCCATACTGTCCAATAACGTTTTCCTCCTTACCACATCAATTTTTGGCAATTCTGCAACCAGCACATCTCACTTAGATATCCTGTCAATTTCAGATTGAACTTAAATAATTTTAAAAGATCTTTTACTTCTGTATCAGTGGTCAGAGGAAAATCCTGGGATAATTGTTACACAAAAATAACCTTCTAACTGAAAGTGTCCAGTTCCAGTTCATTTCAATTTGCTGATGCCTAAAATGTTATTAATTCATTTCTTCTTCCGCTGTATTGGGCTTTCTCATATTCATGCTTCTTACCTTACAGCATTCCCGCCCTGTTTCTGTTTTTGCAGCTTCAGATTTTTATTTCTCAAAGGGCACAACTGCAACTAGATGTTGCAAAGGGGTTAATTTGAGCATGTCATAGGCTTCATCAATACTCCAAAGGATCCTTAATTCTTCTTCAGTAGCATGTTGAATTCCATCTGACTTTGGGACCCATCATCCACTACAGGTAGTCCTCGACCTACTGTCACCATTAAGCCCAAAATTTCTATTGCTAAGTGAGACATTTGTTAAGTGAATTTTGCCCCATTTTACGACCTTTCTTCAACAGCTGCTAAGTGAATCATTGCAATTGTTAAGGTAGTAACACAGTTATTAAGTGAATCTGGCTTTCCCATTGACTTTGATTTCAGAAGGTCGCAAAAGGAGATCATATGACCCTGGGAGACTGCAAGCATCATAAATATGAGTCAGTTGCCAAGCATCTGAAATTTGATTATGTGACCATGGAGATGCTGCAGTGGTCATAAGTGTGAAAAATGGTTATAAGTCACTTTTTTCAGTGTGGTTGTAACTTCAAATGGTCGCTAAACGAACTGTTGTAAGTTGAGAACTACCAGTATATTGCCTATCCTTATGGCTCTCCTGATAAAATATAGAATTGGTTTAGCATTGTTTTGTCCTCTGCTTAAAATTAGCTCCTGTGTATCTAGAAACAACTGTATTTTCATTTTGGTACTAAATTGTAGCCTGACAAGTGGAATTCATGATTCCAGAACTTGTGTGGCTTTCCTTCCTGTCGGTAATTAGTATCACTCAAGTTTCTCGATATAGCTTTCTACCCACTGCAAAGACAAATCAAGTAGATGTCAGGCACAAAGAGTCAGAACCATTTGTGTAGATTGCAGAATAAACGATTTATTGAAGCCTATACATAAGAATCCGCTCAACTAACAATCAGTGCTAAATTGTTGCTAGATAAATAACAATGGAATGCAAGGGGGCTAGACTTGGATTTCTTGTGGCAAAGCAAGGATTCTAAACCTGGGGTTTCCAAACATGGAAACTTTAAGACTTGGCGGGCTGAGGAATTCTGGGAGTTGAAGTCTACAAGTCTAAAGTTGCCAAATTTGGAGACCCCCTGCTCTAAACTGATGATGCTTTTTACTCCACCTCCCCCCCCCAGATCTACTGCTCTCCTACAGTCACACCTATTTATGTGCCATTTCTTAGACCCAGAAACAAACAAAAAATGGTAATGATATAATTGTCATACTTCTTCTGTCAGAATTCAAATGCATGCAGTCTTCTCTTAGACACTGCCAGCCTGGCTTTCTGAACTCATCAGAAAACTAATATGCTCATTTTAAAATGATTTTCTTTTTCTCAGTATTGCTTCTCTCTGCTTATATATACTCTGATATCAAGGTCAGGCTTCAGGTACCATAACAAGAGCACTCCTTGCAAATACATATTTGTCTATACATGTTCCAAATTGTTAAGCTACTGAGCGGCATAGATTGCCTCAGTGTGCAGCTCATCTTTTAAACAGCTAATCATAATTAGCTACTTTATCACACTAGTAGGGTGTTCTAAATTATAATTTTATTAAGCACCACAATCAGAGATCACAACACTCTTTCTAGCAGTGAAGCTAACTAGATTGAGAAAAATATATCTATGTTGTTTCAAATTTATGAAAATAAATACTTGGGTTGAATTCAGAGTGGTAGTTTACTCTTGGCTCTTAAACCATCATTCTAATTGTCATTCAGTAATTAGTTTTCTCCTTTATTGCAGCCAATTACAAAGGGAAAGAGAGAGATGAGTCATAGTGAATTGAATTTAAATTATAATCTGTCTTCTCTCCATTTGTACAATGAATATAAATGGAGCAAGGGTATTTTTAAGACATGCATAAGACAATTTGCATAAAGATGTGTAAAAAAGCTACAGATTTTAATAGCACCAGGATAGAGGGAACTGGCCTTGCTTCTAAATGTTTTTTTCTTATAGATAAAAGAAGCTTAAAACATCTTTTTATTAATCCCTTCTTTAGTCAAACTTTCTCTATATAATATTAAGAGATAACAAGGATGGGAAATAAAGCAATTATCTAGGAATGGAAAATGGAATAAATCATACTTATTAAGAGGTATGCCAAAACTGTATGTTTCTGATGTAATTATTTTTATGGTCCAATCTGTGGTGTTTTTATTTACATACATATATTATTAGTGCAGCATAGGACCAGACTATTTGGAAATCCCTTCTGTGAACTAATGCTAAAACATGAATCATAGGATATATGTATTCAGATTCACGTTTTCTGCCTGCACCTCATGTTTTCTTTGTACAAAATAATTCATTGTTAGTATTTAGTTTTTGATATCTTTGTTGCAAAATTTGAACAGACATGATATTCTTACATGAAGGAAATAAAATCAAGGACTCAGTACACAAAAGGTTGCAAAAAATATTGACTGCATATTTTTTTCTATCAATCAATGGTAATTATGTCTTTTAAATTATTCATAAAAGGTTCACTATTAGTTATAAAGTTAAGTTTGGCTGAGTTAAACAGATTGTTTTGCATTTCTACATTGGAGGATATCTATCACATACTTTTCTATTTTTTGAAGCACAGAGTGCAGCTTCATACAATAAAGTTGGTGGTGAAAAAAGTAAGGTTCTACATTTAGGCAGGAAAAATCAAATGCACAGGCATAGTATAGGTGGTACCTTGCTCAATAGTAGCAACTGTGAGAGGGATCTTGGAGTCCTAGTGGACAATCACTTCAATATGAGCCAGCAGTGTGCTGCAGCTGCCAAAAAAGCCAACACAGTGCTAGACTGCATTAACAGAGGGATAGAATCAAGATCACGTGAAGTGTTAATACCACTTTATAACACCTTGATAAGGCCACACTTGGAGTACTGCATCCAATTTTGGTCACCATGATATTAAAAAGATGTTGAGACTCTAGAAAGAGTACAGAGAAGAGCAACAAAGATGATTGGGGGTCTGGAGGCTAAAACATATAAAGAATGGTTGCTGGAATTGGGTATGTCTAGTTTAATGAAGAGAAGGACGAGAGAGGACATGATAGCAGTGTCCCAATGTCTCAGAGGTTGCCACAAAGAGGAGGGACTCAAGCTATTCTCTAAAGCACCCGAAGGCAGGACAAGAAGCAATGGATGGAAAGTAATCAAGGAGAGAAGCAACCTAGAACTAAGTAGAAACTTCCTGACAGTTAGAACAACTAACCAGTGGAACAACCTGCCTCCAGAAGTTGTGAATGCTCCAACACTGGAAGTTTTTAAGAAGAGACTGGACAGCCATTTGTCTGAAATGGTATAGGGTTTCCTGCCTGATCAGGGAGTTGGACTAGATGACCTCCAAGGTCCCTTCCAACTGTGATGTTGTTGTTGATGATGATAGAAGAAGGAACATGAAACTCAATTTGTTTAATGAGGAAAGGTGCACTCCTTCACTAGAAGGTCATGGAAAAGATATGATAGTCACCTGTCAGGGATGCTTTAATTTTGATTCCATTCCACTAAGTGAAGGATCTGAAATGGTGTTTTGCAACCCAATGAATCTCTGATTATTTGTTTTCCAGGAATCCAAATCATAGTAGGAGCAATCCTTTTTTAACAATTAAAAGTCCCAATTATTTCTTTATCTCCTTCATACCTGTCCTGTATTTTGCATATAATATACCAGTGATAGTATGCTATTATTATGATATAGTTTGGTAATAGTTTTTGCCTGTGAGTGTTGTGTTTCTCTCTGTGTGTAGGGATTATAGAGTATTGGGGGGGGGGGTTGGGCGTGGGATGGTATTGTGGCACTAATGTTTGTGCAGCATTCAAACATCAGAGGAAATACTGTTTTCTCCCAGATTTGGTATTGAAGCCTGAAACACACACAAAAAAAACCCCACAACCCTGCACCAGCACATGGATCTGCTGAGGCAGAGGTACCCCAGCTTTATCTTTCATGTGACAAACTGAAAAGTAGCTACTTGAAAAGTAACTAGCACAGTTTTTCCATTGACATCAGAAAGTTATGGTGCCTATTAGGAATTGTATCCTCTGGGGAACCAGTCTTGCTAGCTTATTGAAAAGATAGCCTGGAGATGTTTCCTTTCAGAGATCTGTTCACAAGAAATGGTTCCACTTAGCCATGTTGTGTTGCAGGTCTACTTTTCAGGTACTGTAAGCACACCAGCCTGTTCCTTTCCATAAAAGCCAGACAGTTCTCTTTGTAACTGCAACCTGATTCTGAAGTGATAGGCTAGCGTTTTGGTTGCCGCTGTGCTGATCCAGGAGCAGCTCATGGAGAAATCATTTATATCTGCTTATTTCAGAAAGACGTAGCTATGCTGGCATAGCTTTTGTCCTCTCATCGGGATGTCCTCTCTCTTCCCTCTCATTTCAGAGCTCTTCTGTATCTCCATCAGCAAGTTTTAGAGCCTCTGAGAAGCACAGAAACTCAACAGATTACTCTTCTGAAAGTAAAAAACAGAAGACAGAAGAAAAAGAGATAGCAGCTCGTTATGTGAGTGAAACCATGTAGACGTACATATTTTTCCTTATTATTTGTTATTTTGTACTGCTGATAAGGGTGCACCAATTTCACCCCAAAAAAGTTTTTGGCTGATCTGCACAGGCTCAAAGGGGGATCCTGCATTTTCTCTCCAAGAACCCTACTCAGCTGTACTTTCCTGAAAGGTCAGGAAAAAGTAAATATAAAAAGCTTGGCTTTGCTCCTCAACACAGATGCCTTCCATGTTGAAAAACATGCCAAAATGGAAACGGCATCGTCTCCCAGTACTCTCTTTGACAAATGTGCAAACTTTCCTAAAGCTGTTGCTTTTCTTTTATACACGTTCAATTTATATTCTGCCTTTCTGTTTAAGCGAGCAGTTAATTTAACAAAATTACAAAAACATAATACTAGATGTAACCCATAATTAATAGAATAGTAAAATACATGTGTATTTAGTGATCTTCTAAATGCTGGGGTTAATTTTTATATGTTTTTTAAATGTCAAATACATTTTTCAAGAAAATCTTCTATAACCTAGGAGTGATGCAGTAGAAAATCCTCTCCCACAGACCAGATAGACAAGCTTTTTCTATCCAGAAGGGTCTTTCTGCAGATATCAACATTCAGAGAAGTTAGCAGTGAGAGAGGTGATCTCTCAGATAATCAGTTCTTAAAGTGTTTAGCCAATACCAACACCTTAATGTCTGCCAAACAAGTAAATCTTTTGTTATAATATAAGCCCTGGCTGATTCCTGTTCAGATGCTGCATTTGCAACATCCGATTGAAACTTCCAGAAACATAACAATGCTAAATTAGAAAGGGAGGGATACTTATTGCAAGCTTAACATTCCTGATGAGCAATCTGATGAGGTTGGTTTTCCCAAGCTCCTTTTTTATAAGCTCGTCCAAATTTTGATTCATCCTCTAGTCTGTATAACTCCAGAAGCAATTATTTACTAGCCACATATTTAAAAAATTAACCGTGGCTTGTTGTATTACAGCCGAAGGACAGCTATATGGATTAAATGAGTTTTAAAAAGTACTAACTGATATTGTTACCCATTTTGCACTGCATTTCCAGACCTCTTCATATTTAAATGAAAAGTGTAGCTTTAACAAGTAAGTGTTTTGGGTGCTTGACTGTTTTCTTCTTCAATGCAGGATAGTGATGGTGAAAAAAGTGATGATAACTTGGTGGTTGATGTATCCAATGAGGTATGTGCAATTTTGCTTTGGGAGACATAATTTATTGCATGTATACCTCAGGTAACATTGAGCATGCTTAGAAAATGGGGGAGTGCTACGCTGCAGGTGGCTGATAGACTTAACAGCAGATCCTACTGCTTTTAACTTTATAAGCCATCCAGAGTCGCCTGGTGTTGAGATGGGGGGTGAATCAATATAATAAATTAAAAAATAAAAATAGCTTTGCTTTGCTGTGATAAAAAGGTATCATTAATCCATATCTTGATATGGAAACATGTTGTCTTTGTGAATAATGATTTATGCAAGCAAGGGAATATATTATACCATTCATGAACTTCACTACGGGATGCAGTCACAAAGGAGCCATATGTTATTCACTGGACCAAATAGGAGACCTTGATAATCATTACAGTTCTTTTTTTAGGATCCGTCATCTCCACGAGGCAGCCCAGCACATTCTCCAAGGGAGAATGGCTTGGACAAGGCTCGTCTACTCAAGAAAGATGCACCAATTAGCCCAGCCTCAATAGCATCTTCAAGTAGCACTCCTTCTTCCAAATCCAAAGAACTTAGCCTTGTAAGTGACTGTACAATCCACATTCATCTTCATAACTGTGTGTGCACCATTGGGTATCTAACTTGAGGTGAAAGATAATGAGATGTGTCCCAGTAGTACATCATAATATAACACTAAGTTCAATATATTTCTACCAAAAAATATATATTTTGCACCTCAGGATCTTTCAGTGATAGAAAGTATTTATTCAGCTAGCCAGGTCTGAAAATCATGTATTTTATCTTTTATTGTATTTTTTTTTCTGTCAGGAAGCTTGCTATTCTGTGAATAAATAAGAGTACGCAGGGGTTCTTTGAACCTTATTTTATTTTATTTTATTTTGGTATGACAATTTACAGTAATTTTAGCTTCCTGCTTCGTTGTGATCTGGTTCTTGGCTTTATTTGTGTTACTTGGCTATATTCAGCTACAGTCATATTCTACCTAAGAAATAATGTGTCATTTACAATAGCATTCCTTTTCTTGCACAACAAGTCACAATTCAGAGAAAGGCTGTTTGGAAACCCAGAGCAGTACTGACTTCTTTGACTGATATTTTGTGTGTGTATATGAATTTGTATGAGAGACACTAGTTGTTTTTCTAGGATCTTGATCTGCCAGAATTTCTTCATAACTAGTCTCTTCACCTGAGATTTTCACATGATTATTTAAGATTGAGAGGTGCAATTTAGTGGCAGTTTTTAAAATCTTTTAACATTACAAAATTGTTACACACTCAAAGGAGGGTCAAACACAAATTTCAGGTAGCATTCAAACTTTTATTTTGAAGTTGTAATATACTTAATTATTAATGGAACATCTCCAAGTCACATTTAACTCTTACTTACACAATGGATATATCCATGTTTTTCTCTAATTATGCAGAAATGTCTTGCTGTTGTCATCTGTGATTTACTTCAAATAATCTCTGATAAATGACTTTTGATAATCCAGCATTTTTAAACTTTACCCAATAATATTTTCCTTGAATAATGAGTTAATAACAGAAGAGAGCTGGTTTGGTGTAGAAGTTAAGATACCAGGTTAGAAATAAGAAGAATGTAAGTCTAATCCTGCATTAGGCACAAAGCCAGTTTGGGTGACTGGGCCAGCCACTCTTTCTCAGCCCTTGGAAGTAAGCAATGGCAAACTACTTCCAAAAAACCTTGCCAAGAAAACTGCAGGGACTTGTGTAGGCAGTCGCCAGTAATCCCCCTGGCATCCTCTAAAAAAAGAGTTAATAGGTGGTCTCGACCAGGAGATAAACAACACTGTTACAATTTCAGGAAATTAATAGGATAGACTTAGGCAAATCGCTAAGATCCTTAACTTTTTCTAAAGTTACACTACTTTTTCTTACAAATTCAAAAATATAGAAGATGGATTCCTATTTAAGGAAAGGAAAAATTCTCATAATAAAAACAGTTGAGTATAAGCATAGTATGTAATTAGGAAGATTGTTAACTTCTTTCTGCTGCACAATTCAAGCAGAGGTTGGATATCCATCCAGCAGGGATGCCTTCATTTAATTGCTACATGGAGCTTAAAGGGTGTCTTCCAATTCTGTGATTCTATGTTTCATTTTATTCAGTTTTAGATAGGCTTTAGGTAAATATGCATAATCTGCAAAGCAAATATGCAAAGGAATTGTGGCAATCTAAAGAACTGAGGTAATCTAATACAGGATGTTTAAAGGTATTGCTTGTTTGGTTATGCTGTGTGGTTATAGTACCATGTTCTAGTTTATAAATTAGGTAAAGGGATTTTCACATTCTGAGTATTTAGAAAAAGCTGACATCTGAATATTAGTCATTTCATATTACATGTTGTAGTAAATATGGTGAATTCTCATGAGCATAATGTGCCATTAATATTTTGCAGATTTAGATACAAACAACCACTGCTATTTCTCAATACTGTCTCAGCTTCTATCATGCAATTTGCTTGAACTCTGTTATTAGCACACCCAGCTGCAGGCTGGACTACTATTGGATAATTTAATATTCTGCATCTTGTTAAAAAGAAATATGGTTCATTAGTTCTGTTCTTTATTAGAGGCAGCCTTGAACTTGGCATGTTCTAGATGGGGAGCGGCAAAGAAATATATGAAATATCAAAATTCTTTGATTCAAATAATGTAATGGTTTGATATTCATTACAATAGCCAAAGAAATTCTACCCCATACCTGTGCTCTTAGTTTTAATGCCTACTAAGAAGGACACCAATGTAGATCTCAATAAAATGAACTCGTGCAAGTTGCATTCTCTATGATTTGTGCATAAAATCTGCTTTTCTCCATATCAGAATGAGAAATCCACCACCCCTGTGTCTAAATCTAATACCCCAACTCCACGTACTGATGCTCCAACACCCGGAAGTAATTCTACACCTGGATTAAGGCCTGTTCCTGGAAAGCCACCAGGAGTCGATCCATTAGGTTAGTAAATGTAATTGGAGAGGGGAAAGGTTAGATTTATTTGTCAAGTATCTGCTGCTTGCTGCATGCACACAGCTGTAGAGTGTTGAATGTAGATCTATGGTCAGATCTTATATCTCCCTTAGATTTGCTACCTCATCTTGGGCAACTCTCATCTGGTTTTTCTGGTCTGACATTGTCCAGATGGGCTGATCTACAGCTTCTGTAATCTGTAATCAGTATAACTAACTACCATTATGATTGGAGATTATGTGAGCTGTAATCCGATACATCTGGTGGGAATCAGGTTGGAGACCAGTGAAATACACCTAGAGACATTCCTTACAAACCTGTGCAAAACCAAGATTAATCTTTCTAGATGGTTCTACTCTGCATTATAAGAGAAAGATAAGGCCTGAATAACTCAGTGTCAAAAAAATACTTGTTATTTATGCTCAACATAGGGAATGCTCCTTCCGACGCGACCTAAAAACCTATTTGTTTGAACAAGCCGGCCTGGTCTGATGGGTTTTGTTTTAATTATTCTTTTAATGTAATTTATTTTCTGCATTTGGGCACTAGGGTTTAATTTGCTTTTAATTTCTGTATTTTGGGTATTTTGGTATTTATGTCCCTGTTCACCGCCCTGAGTCCTTCGGGAGAAGGGCGGTATACAAATCAAATCAAATAAATAAAATAAAATAAATAAATGTCTTTAGAAATTGTCAGTCAAGCAGGTCATCGTTGTCTCAAAGGTGCTCTCCCCCCCCCCAAAAAAAAGGCAACTAGACTGTTTTTTATTTGAGGAAGAAGAAGTCATTTCACTTCTTATACATTTGATGAAGCTTCTTGGATAAGAAGCGAAGCGTCTTCTTCTTCTTCCTCCTCCTCAAATAATAATAATAATAATAATAAAAACACCTCAATGGCCTTTTGAAAAAAAAAGCAAGTTTGAGTCAACATAAGAAAAAAAAATCTTTTGTTTATGACGTTTTTAACAGCATTCAAACAGAAGTTTCTGCCTGCAATCTGGAAGGATAAACTCCAATATCATTAGCAAAATTCATGATGTCAGGGAAGAAAGCTGATAGGAAACGTTCAGGATGGGTGAAAGTCCTTGAAAAGGGATCTATATGTTTAGAAAATCCAAGGGAAACAATACAAGTCAGTCTAGCTGTATTATTTCCGCGTGTGCTATCTGTAAATAAAACAAAACAAACTGTACCCCCAAGAAAGTACCAGGTACCCCACAGAGAATAAAGCTGTCAGAAGGAGTACTGAGAATGAGTGTTGTTGAGATTAGTGTAGGTTGTTGATAATTACAAAATAAATGTTTGAAAAAAAGGAAAGGGAGGAGTCCATTACATGGCATGGGTCCGGAATACCTCGGGGACCACCTGCTGCCGGCGTTGACTCCCCTCCGCCCCGTGCGTTCCCACAGAGAGAGCCTCCTCAGGGTGCCTCCAGTCAGAGAATGTCGGCTGGTGGCCCCCAGGGGGAGGGCCTTCTCTGTGGGCGCTCCGGCTTTGTGGAATCAGCTGCCGGTTGAGCTCCGGATGGCACTGGATCTCCGCTCCTTCCGGCGCGGGTTAAAGACCCATTTATTTGAACAAGCTGGCCTGGCCTGATGGGGAATCACTTAGGGTTTTAATATTTATATATATATTTTATTGTTTTTTATTGTGGGCAATAATTTAATTCTTTTTTAACTTTTGTACTTTTGTAGTTTTAAGATATGCCCTGTTCACCGCCCTGAGTCCTTCGGGAGAAGGGCGGTATAAAAATTTAATTAAATAAATAAATAAATAAAAAATAAATTTATTTTGAGAATTAAAAAAAAGAGAAAAGATTCAGTGTGCCAACTCGTCAATTTAAAATACTAACAGATAATGAAAAACGGCTCTTTTTTTTCTTTTGTCCCAGAAAATGTGTCCCACTCAGCAGTGGGTGAAAGGATTGATAGGGACTTGGGACACCTCCGCATAAATAAATAAAAAGGTTCAAACAAAGTTTAAAGGAGAGAAAAAAAAGGATCAGAAGCCTGGAAATTAAGTCACTTAAAGTGAGCAAATGAGGATGTTCGGTTTCGAAAACACCGAGTAGGAATATATTGGCATTCTTTTGATTCCTAAAAGAATTTTACATTAAATACACCAAGTCTGATTGATGATGAAATTATAGTTTTTAGTTACAAGAAGACAGGTATCACTTGAATGTAAAGTAATACTTTTTAACAGAAAAAGCAATTCAGTAGGGGAAACCGTTGTCTAGGGAGGTGGTGTACCTCATTCTTCTGCATATGTAGAAGACTGGATAGCCAGCAGGCAGGGATTTCTTAATATAATAATAATAATAATAATAATAATAATAATAATAATAATAATAATAATAATAATAATAAAGTTGGAAGGGACCTTGGAGGTCATCTAGTCCAACCCCCTGCTCAGGGAAGAAACCCTATACCATTTCAGACAAATGGCTGCCAAGTCTCTTCTTAAAAACTTCCAGTGTTGGAGCTTTCACCGCTTCTGGAGGCAGGTTGTTCCACTGGTTAATTGTTCTAACTGTCAGGAAGTTTCTTGGATTTGAATTTGGATTCCTGGACTGAACTTAAATAGCTTCTTCCAGTTCCATGACCCTAGGTCCAATTCCTTCAATTTCATTTGGGACCTCTTTAATCATGGAGAACTTACTCTTTGAGTAAATTTGCAAAGGAATTATAGCCCTCTAAAAACTGAGGGACACGGTGGCTCAGTGGGTTAGGACGCTGAGCTTGTCGATCAGATGGTCGGCAGTTTGGCGGGTCGAATCCCGAGTGCCGCATAGCAGAGTGAGCGCCTGTTACTCGTTCCAGCTTCTGCCAACCTAGCAGTTCGAAAGCACGTAAAAATGCAAGTAGAAAAATAGGGACCACTACGGTGGGAAGGTAACAGTGTTCCGTGTGCCTTTGGCGTCTGGTCATGCCGGCCACATGACCACGGAGACGTCCTCGGACAAGCACTGGCTCTTCAGCTTTGAAACGGAGATGAGCACTGGCCCCTAGAGTTGGAAACGACTAGCACGCATGTGCGGGGGAACCTTTACCTTTACCTTTACAAACTGAGATAACCCAGTGCAAAATCCTTGTTTGCTTTCCTTTTCTTACCCACCTGGATTTCCCTTTCTTCAGTCCAGCATTTTCTTATGATATAATTTGTAAACATCCTTTCCTTTTCTCCCATTTCTTACCTTTTGTAGCTTCAGGATTGAGAACCCCCATGGCAGTCCCATGCCCTTATCCTACCCCATTTGGAATAGTACCCCATGCTGGAATGAACGGTGAACTGACCAGTCCTGGAGCCGCATATGCGGGTTTGCATAACATCTCTCCTCAGATGAGCGCAGCCGCCGCCGCCGCTGCTGCTGCAGCTGCCTATGGAAGATCTCCAGTGGTAGGTTTCTTGCATGTTATTTCCCAGTAAAAGGTGATTATGCTGGGAGGAGCTTATTTCCAACAAGGTGGTGGCTTATAAGATATGAATCAGACATCACTGTTATCCTGAATCTTAAGTTTTCCTTGGGGAATGGAACTTACTTGGCAATATTTAAGATAATGGTTGCTGACTGTAATTTTTGTGTTAGAGGCAATTTATACCAGTAGAGCACTCTGGACATTATAATGACTTAATTTCAATGAGGGCAATCCAGAAGTCTTTGTCTAGATTTCTCTGCTGGCAATTATAATGACTTAATGACTCTGGACATTATAATGACTTAATTTCAATGAGGGCA
Organism: Vipera ursinii; assembly: GCF_947247035.1. NCBI lineage: Eukaryota > Metazoa > Chordata > Lepidosauria > Squamata > Viperidae > Vipera > Vipera ursinii. Next base: position 229,816,223 of record NC_139513.1, read on the forward strand.
ATCCAGAAGTCTTTGTCTAGATTTCTCTGCTGGCCATTATAATAACTTAATGACTCTGGACATTATAATGACTTAATTTCAATGAAGGCAATCCAGAAGTCTTTGTCTAGATTTCTCTGCTGGCCATTATAATGACTTAATGACTCTGGACATTATAATGACTTAATTTCAATGACTGCAATTCAGAAATATTTGTCTAGATTTCTCTGCTGGCAATATATTATATGCTGACTCTGTAAACCGCTTAGAGAGGGCAGTAAAGCACTGTGAAGCAGTATATAAGTCTACAGTAAGTGCTATGGCTGCTATGATTTCATGAGGTACTTTTGTGCTTACCTAGGGACTGATTAAGAGGGGGAAAAGCTGGACATTGCAATTCTCTGTCCAGATTATGAAAGTTTTGAATACAGTTAGTCCTCAGATTACAGTCATTCATTTAGCAACTGTTCAAAGTTACAACAGCACTGAAAAGAGTGACGTATGACGGGACCTTTCATTTATGACCATTGCAATATCTTTGTGGTCATGTCATCAAAAATTGTGTACTTGGCATTACAAGGGTTGAAACATCCCACAGTCATGCGATTCCCATTTGCAACCTTCCTAGCTGGCTGGTGACACAGGATCTTCCTCCCACTTGTGACACTTCCCATAGAGGCTCACTTTGTGCATCACATTTCCCAGGTTCCATTTTTCCTTTCTCAGGCGTCTATCAAACTGATAGAATTTTTAATTTCAGTTCATCTCTCCAGGGTTGACTTCTACTTCTGTTTATGGTTTTACTGATAATTGATGCTTTAAAGGTTTTCCTTGCCGCTATCTTCAGAGGCACTATGTCTCTGAATATTATTTGATGAGGTGGAAAGTCTCTTTGAAGCAAATGAGTGGCTAGTTTTAGAAACAGGATGTTGAATTGTGGACCTTGGCACAGCCCAATATAGTTTTTAATCTTTGCAGAAGGTTCTCCATAGTAACGTTTGATGTAAGGCTGAAAAGCAGGGTTCCAGCATTTCCCATTAATGCTTAAAACTTTCTTTATTCTGTTTGTGGGAAAACTCCAGGTTGGTTTTGATCCACATCATCATATGCGAGTCCCAGGCATTCCTCCGAATCTGACAGGCATCCCAGGAGGAAAACCGTGAGTGTTAAACACACTAACTCAATCATATTATTAAGCTTTTGTTCCTTTTGCTTCCTCTCAATACTGAATTCCATGTGTGGCAGAGGGTGGTTAATCCTCCTTTTAATCTTAAAAGCCTATTTGGCAGTTTTTCCTGTAGGTGACTATATGCCAAGGGTATCGGATGCTGTGGATAAAAGAGGGCATAGGGAAGGGGTTATGTTTCTGCAATGGGGCATGCTGGACTAAGGTAACTCTGCTTGGCACAGAAAGACAAATTACAAAAGGCTCTGTGGTGTGCATGTCTTTAGTGTTTCACCCCTGTGTTTTAAAAATGATTCCTTTGTGCACAAAAGAAGCCCCACAAGGAAATGCAGACTCACTGGATTCCATAAACAACATTGCACAAAAGAACACTGAAGTGTTTTGTTTGATTGGAAATACTGAAAAAATATATATATGATATCATAGTGTACAAATGGATCCCTGAGGAAATTGACTAAAAAAAGCTGACCTACCATAACTAGCCTGGCTGTTGGGAGAAACAATTATAGAAATAATGTAGTTTTCACCTACTTTACTTCTCAGCAAGAGAAGAGTACACAACAAATCCAGTATAATTATTTGAACTCTTCCTGTGAAAGCAAGCAGTAACTTAAATAAAGTCTAGTAAGACTGTTATATAATGGGTGTGGGGTGACCATATATAGAAAAGATCTATATATAGGAAATATATTTAGTTGACCTGTCCTGAATGATACCATTCATGAAATATTAGAATTACCATGTTCATTTAGTAACTTTGCACTTAGATCCTTTATAAGTAGAAGTTTGGCAGCCATGGGTGAATAGTTTAATCTCTTCAAATTCTTGCCTTTGTAGCTTAAGTCCTTTCAGATATTTTCTATAATATGATTACATTTTCAATCACTAAGCACACTATATGATAGTTTTATTTATCTGAAAATAAAGAACAGGCAATGTAAAACCCTCCAGCTGTTTTGGATTGCAGTTGATATTATCTCCAGCCAGTATGAGCAATGGTTGGAATTGATAGAAGTTTTAATCCCTAACTTCTACACAGCATTAAGTACCATTTCTTTGACATATTTTAATTGAGTTTACTTGTTTTTACTGCAAAGAAGGAAAGAGGTTTTTGTTTCAAGGAAGATATTTGTGAACTATCTTCAGTATCCTAAATTAGATTTCCATGTGGATGCTAGATCTGTTAACTATACATGTCCTTGCATTATGCTCTAGATCAACTTTAATAAAGTTTTACCTAAGGACTTCAACATATTATACTTTAAGCATAGCAATTTTAAGCACTGGAATGCTCTCTCCCTGGAAGAATATTTCAAGAAACCTGTTTATAAATTTTTTGCAGGTGACATAACTGCCAATCGTACAATGTTCTACTCCAGATTATATATATATATATATTGTTCAGCATGCTCCAACCTACCTTTTGTTCCAGTCAAAATAAAAATACCTTTCCCACTCAGCAACAACTTAAAACATAGTAACATAATATTATGTATTTTACAAACTGTGCATTAGCATTAAGGTTTTGGTTATGATCTTTAAGTCCTTACATGGCATGGGTCCAGGTTACCTCGGGGACCACCTGCTGCCAGCGTCAACTCCCCTTCGCCCTGTGCATTCCCACAGAGAGGGCCTCCTCAGGGTGCCTCCAGTCAGGGAATGCCGACTGGTGGCCCCCAGGGGGAGAGCCTTCTCTGTGGGCGCCCCGGCATTATGGAACCAACTGCCGGTGGAGTTCCGGATGGCATCAGACCTCCGAACCTTCCGTCGCGGCCTGAAGACCCACTTATTTGAATTAGCTGGTCTGGCCTGATGGGGGATTATGGGTTTTTAAATTGTTGTTTTTGAATGGTATTATTGTTTTAATTGGGCATTGGTTTAATCTTTTTTAACTTTTGTATTGTTATTTATATATGCCCTGTGAACCACCCTGAGTCCCCAGGGAGAAGGGCGGTATATAAATTAAATAAAACCTTAAACTGTATTTGGTAAGTTTGCATTGGCTAGTAGATGAGTAATTAAAACAGGATTTCTCTCTGCTTAACCTAGAGCGTACTCATTTCATGTAAGTGCTGATGGTCAGATGCAACCTGTACCTTTCCCTCCTGATGCCCTTATTGGGCCAGGAATTCCACGTCATGCTCGACAGATTAATACCCTAAACCACGGGGAAGTGGTATGTGCAGTTACTATTAGCAACCCAACAAGGCACGTGTACACTGGTGGAAAAGGATGTGTCAAGGTTTGGGATATCAGTCATCCAGGAAATAAAAGTCCTGTCTCTCAGCTGGATTGTTTGGTGAGTTAAAAATAACAGTAATTCTTTAATGAGAACGATGGCTTTAGAAGGATATCTGTGCCCTACGTAAATAATTTGGTGTTTGTGATATTTTAATCTAGTTTCTGTAGATACGAGTGGCCAGGGATTGTTAATCTTTACTAGCTGATTAATTCTTTAACCTCTTTTTATAGACTATGGAATTTAATGAATGTTAAAAAGACCTTTCCACTTTTTTTAACAGAAATATCATGCTTAAGAATGTTGGTTATATGGCTGAAGGTGGGCAATGTACGAGGGCAATTCAGAAATAAACCTCCCATTTGGTTATCAATGACAGACACTCACAGATACAGAACTTTTATCATACACATTAGAAAACTACAACATTACATTACTTTTCGACACAATCGCCATTCGAGTTGAGTCCCTGATGCTTGCTATGGGTGGCTCGTCCGAGTTTTCGTAACGTTTCACAGTAGATATCTGAACTGATGGTTGAACCATGCTCCATGAACTTCACTTGCAGTACTCCTTTGGCATCTTCACATTTGGCAGGATTTTCTGTGGCATCACTTCCAGTGTGCTGTTGGTTCATGACAATGCCCGCACACCGCTAGGTGCACTGAAGAACTTTTGAAACAGTTCCGTTGGGATGTCTTTGATCACCCCATCATCTTGATAGCCCAGATTTAGCGCCAAGCAACTACTACTGAGGAATTTCTGTTGTGATTCAGGGTCAGCCTGTAGGTTCGGCAGTTGGGTTGGACGACTCAGAGGAGGAGGAGGAGGAGGGGGGTGTTGAAGAGCTTGCTGAGGGGGTTGGACAGCTTGATGAGAGCCCTCAGCCAGGCCCCTCTCACCTGGTCACCACACAGACCCAGCTGTGTGAGCCTGACAGCATGGATGAAGATGACCCACAGCTGGCCCTGTTCAAGGACGCCCGACGCAGGAGGCAGTCAATCAGGAGTAAACAGAGGAAGGCAATGGGGCTCCTCGGAAGGAGGCAGAGAGAAGCCACGCCCTGAACTGTATTTAAGGGGGAATGCGTGGGAGGGCTGGTTTGCTGAAGGCAACCGCTTGAAAAGCTCCTGTTTCTTGTTTCGTGTTTTGTTCTATTTGTTTTTGTAGCAATAAATTTGGCAGGCATAATTCCAGCCTCTTGCCTTCTTGTAAAAGGGGTTGTCCCTGCCTTTTCTGCAGGGCCGGTAGCAGGCTGGTACAGAACAATTTCAAACCTTGTAAGATGTTATGACAAGTGCCTCAATTTAAATGGCGATTATGTCCAAAAGTAACGTAATGTTGTAGTTTTCTAATGTGTATAATAAAAGTTCTGTATCTGCGAGTGTCTGTCATTGATAACCAAATGGGAGGTTTATTTCCGAATTGCCCTCATAGTTAAACTGAGCGGTAGAAGTATCCTGCAACTGTTTTCTTCATGCCGTGGGACTTTCTTCTAACAGTCTTTCTTGCCTGTCCACATTTGTACTGGAAGATTCCCAATCCTTTGTCAGATATTTTTTTAAAGATTCATCAGTTTTGCCATTGACTGAAACCAATGTTGACAGTAGGATAGCTTAAGTAGAAACACCATTAAACATAAGTAGGTAGCTAGAAGTAAGGTTTTAATTCCATATCCCTCAATTTAAAGCTGGATTCACTACACTTCAATAGGTCGGTGCCTTTTAGAACATGAAGAAACAATTGCTTCTATTATTTTTTTCATCTTCAAAAAAGAACCATCCAAATGTCAGTATTTTTTTCCCCGTACACTGAGTCAAGGTAAAACTCCCACACTAAATAGGAGACTATTAATTCTGTATGATAACCAGATCCCCGTTGGTGAGCCTTCCCTTATTCCCCTATTTAACATTGTTGTTTTTACTGAAAACTTTACCAAATCAAAGTATGCTGAACATTATCAGGAGATTATGAAAGGTATAGGTGGGCCTTGTTACTAGCAGTCTCATCTGTGGTTTCGTGTAGCTGTTAATTATAGACTAGAACCAATTATCCACACTAAACAATTTAATTTATCTTTGGTTTTTGACATGCTGTTCTGATCTGTTTCTCATTTTGCATGTGTGCAGAAATCTGCACCGACCTCCACCCCCACAATTACCCAGTGATCTGCAGCATTCTTGTGTTATCTTCCTCTTCCTGCATGTTATTTCCTCCACAATGAAAATGAACAAATGCACAGTAGAGAACTGTGATAAAGGGGCAAATTTAGCGCAGCATTTTGGGAGAGAAAATGAAACCCTCTCAACTCCTGATGAATCTTAGCATCAAGTTCAAAAGCCAGAGAGAGAGAGAGAGAAAGAGACAGTTATGTCTCAGGGCTCCAGGATCAAATCTTTCTCCTTCTCATAGATGTGGTGTTTTGTTACTAGATATTTCATGATCTTTAGACATGTGCTGAATGAAACCTCTGTGAAAGAGATCCGTCTGTATTTTCCAGATCACCCTGGAGCATTCCAGTTTTTGCAACTTATTTTGGTCACGGGACAGATTTTGTAAAAAACAACTCTTTGCTGAGAATGATGGCTGTTTCTTAAAGAAAACATAAAGCATTGTTCCACTTTTTTTTTTTTAGCCCTACATTCAAATGGTTCGTGAGCTCATTAAAACCAAAAGGGAATACAGTAATTTTATAGATTTCTGCCTCGTTTTATTATGTTTTTTCTTTCTTCCGAGTAATCTCTTGGTGGTGCTTTCTATGTCTACAGAACAGAGATAACTACATCCGCTCCTGCAGATTACTCCCCGATGGCCGTACCCTGATTGTCGGTGGGGAAGCCAGCACGTTATCCATTTGGGACCTGGCGGCGCCCACCCCACGTATAAAAGCAGAGTTGACATCCTCAGCGCCTGCCTGCTATGCTCTAGCAATCAGCCCCGATTCCAAGGTGTGCTTCTCCTGTTGTAGCGATGGGAACATTGCAGTATGGGACCTGCACAATCAGACCCTGGTCAGGTAAGTCAATCAAACCAGATTAAAAAGCATTGGTAAAAGAAGCTGTTGCCGGGTTACCAAGCTGCTCAATGTCCCTTACCTTTCAGAATCTTTCTCCCATCTTTGCTATTCCATCTTTTAGACAGGGAAGAGTGACAGAGCCTGTTGTGTGCCTGCAACCTTTTCAGGCCATCATGCAAGAAATCCATCAGCAAAGTGCTGTTTTCCCAACAGAGACCATTAGCAGCTCTTTCAACCTTAAGCTGAACTTGATTGTGTATCTGTCTTTCTGCCTGACTATCTGTCTGACTGGCAGTGAAGAGCTAGATTTCTGATTCGTGCAGGGCTCTGTAGATTTTCCAAATTCACGGGATGCCTCAAGGCATCCACTAGAATATCAGTTTTATATAGATACTGTAGGGAGATTAAAATAAAGTGGTGTCTTTGTAACTGGGTAATGAAGAACTAGAGGGCAATAGAAAAATATATGCTTGCAGATGGTAATAACCATGTAGATATGATTTTGGGATCCTGCCAAAGAGTGTCACTAGTATACCAGTCATTTGTGTTTTTATTCTTTTTTTTAAAAAAAATCCATCTTTTGCCTTTGTTGTTTCTTCTTTGTCTCATTATGAGTCCTGGGGGCAGAGGGGGAGGGAAGAAATGTTATGTCTGAATTTAATTTGCTCCTGAGATCTGAGGGCAGGGCAAGTAGTAAACCTAATTAAATAGAGATAAGAGTATGAGTAGCCCCAGGCTGGGAATTCACAGAGAAATATTGGTTTGCAGTTATCTCTAGTGGAAAGAAAAACTAAATGAAAACGAATAGCCTGTGCACAATCTAAAGAATAATTCTCTGTGAAAACATGAGATGTCATCAGCTCATAACCAAATGGAGGATATTCTGTATTAAAACCACTTTGAAGTCCTGTTCAGACATTCACAAAGCCTGTCAGACCAACTGTGTGGAAGGAAAGCAGAGAAAAGTGCTTATACTCTATCCACCTCCCTCTTCTTTTCAACCTTTCTGTGTAGAAGATGTGCTTGAGTAGCAAGATGCCCACTCTGTTTTAGGATCCTGGAATACTAGGCAATATTAGGCAGCCTTTTTGGAGGCTCTGTAAGGATAGTTGTGCCCTATGCATGATGAGTGACATGGGTAGCAACAAATGATAGAGTTAACAATTGGTCTCATGCAGGGTGTACTTGTCTTATCAATTATGGAAGGTGCTTAAGAATCTTGTTTTGTTTTTAAACAAAGAATTGATTTTAAATATCTTTTAAAAAGGTCTTACAGGGACAGAAGACGTGGTCCTGGGTATATACTGAAGTGTTAAATATCTGTATTTGATTATGTTCCCCCAAAATCTGAATTTTTGTAATTTATGTAACTGAATTACATAGATCTATTTAGAAAAAAATATTGCAGTAAGAGACGTTATTTTATTGAAACAGCATTTAAAAAACTGGAAGTGGGGGCTTTTTATGATACAGAACTCTTCTCTAAACATAAGCCTTTATTTATTAATTTGTTTACTGGTGATATTTCTGTACTGCTCAACACCAGACTTTAAAAAATGTGTTAATGTAGCAGGTTAACCTTATAATGTAATAAAACACCTATTCTTTCGAAGTGCCTTTTAAAATACCAAAACCCTTTCCTTTGTAGTCTTACTCCGTACAGATAGTGGGATCAGAATTCCATTGCTAAGCTAAGCTAGTCAAGCTTGATTTTACAATTTTTGCCATGGCTGTTAAATGAATCACTACAGTTGTTAAGTAAATCATGTGCTGGAGATGCAAATCTGGAAGCCAGCTGGGAAGGTTACAAATGGGGAATCACATGACCCTGGGATGCTGCAACCATTGCAAATACATGTTAGTTGCCAAGCACCTGAAATTTGATCATGTGACTATGGGGACAATTGTAAGTGCAAGGATTGGTTGTAAGTCACCTTTTTTTTCCATTGCCTTTGTAACTTCAAACAGTTGCAAGAATTCAGAAAGGTGTTTCCAGCATTTTAAAATTCAATGGATGCCCTTCTCCCCTTTAAGAAATCATTGCTTTGCTTTCTCTGTTATTTGGGGATCCCTTAAAAGTTGGCATGGAAACTTTTGCAACGTTTTAGCAGAAGAATGTTTTCCAAAGTGATTGTCCCCCAACTTGGCATCTTTAGGCAATTCCAGGGCCATACAGATGGAGCCAGCTGCATTGACATTTCCAATGATGGCACTAAGCTGTGGACGGGAGGCTTGGACAATACTGTCAGATCCTGGGACCTGAGGGAAGGGAGGCAACTGCAGCAGCACGACTTCACATCCCAGGTACTCTTCTACAGAACCCATGACATACGGAAGTCATTCTTCGCTTCGGTTTTGCTTTTTGCATTCTTTTAATAGATTAGGGCAGGAAAGGAAATATTTTTTAACATTGCAGAATTGGGTAGATAACAATTCTTTCTTTATCCTCAAAGGGTTGTTGAGTCTTATTCACAAGCTCTCAGACTGAATGAGTTCTCTAGTTCAGAGATGCAGAATCTTACAAACAGTAAGAGTTACGGATTTCGGCTCCCAGAATTCTCCAGCCGGTCAAGCTGGCTGGAGAATTCTGGGAGTTGAAGTCTTAACTTTGTCAATGTTGGACACCCCTCCTCTAGATAATCATTTCTGTAGAACTTATTCCAAGATAATGTATTTGAGAATATTATTTCAGTCCATTTGATATATGTTACCCAGCATTAATTGGGCTTTAGTTATTGGAACTTATTATCTTGATCTACTGCAGTAATGCCAACTTTTGAAAGAAAATTTTAACAAGATTTTTCTTTTCTTTTCTTTTTTTGTCTTTCAAAGAACAATAATTATGTCACCAGGTATCTAAGTCATAATCTGTATGCATTTATAATTTCAGATCTTCTCGCTGGGCTATTGCCCTACTGGAGAATGGTTGGCAGTAGGGATGGAAAACAGCAATGTTGAAGTGTTGCATGTCACAAAACCAGACAAATATCAGCTCCATCTTCACGAGAGTTGTGTGTTATCCCTTAAGTTTGCCCATTGTGGTAAGCAATTTAGTACATGCTGGCTTTTTCGTCTGTTTGCTAAACATAATTCCAATAGAAACAGAAAAGGAAAGATACTGTTTAATTTTGCATGTGTGACTGAATGTTTGTGAAATCTTGATGTAATGTATTGCTTTGACCAGAAGAAAACACAAATGGAGATAGGGAGATAAGAAGTGGAGTTTTGCTGATGTAGAATTAATCCATTTCCTCTAATTATAATATAAAATGTGTTTTCAGGCAAATGGTTTGTAAGCACTGGAAAGGATAATCTTCTGAATGCATGGAGAACACCCTATGGAGCCAGTATATTTCAGGTAAAAATCATTAACCAGTCCCTCTCTTTTCAGCCCCAAATCATGTAGACCCAGGATGTCCAACCTTGGCAACTTTAAGACCTGTGGATTTCAACTCCCAGAATTCCCCAATTCAGAGAGTTGAAGTCCACAGAAATTAAAGTTTCCAAGGTTGGACTTCCCCGATGTACACCTAATGATCCAGCATACAGCAGTTGGGAAGGAGAAATGGAGGAAGATAATATGCATATTATTTGGGCAAATCCCAGGGATGGACTGATACCATGAGCTTTAAGTGCTTCATTTCATTTTAGCTTATGTCAGATAATAATTACACGTACTGTATAAACTCTGCCAGTGGTAGATTTTACAAAGCATATCCGTTGATCAAATCTGCTCTCAGTAGTGTTGCAATATTCATCCTTTGAGAACCTTATATAACATTTTAAAGCCTTGCTGTTTTTAAGCCTTTCATTTTATGCTGAATCCATTTCCAACCCCATTGCTGAAATTGCTATTAAAGGGTAAATAATGGTGGTTTTTCTTCCACACCTATTACAAAGTGGAATCTTTGTAGCAATCAGAACTTTTTCTGGTGGGCATGCATGTGTATACACACGTATACATGCAGTAACAACAGTATAATAACCACAAGGATAAATGGTATAATAAGAGAAATCCATGCAATAATGAACAAAACAGTAGAAACAATGAAAGAGAGGCAAGACATATGGCTCACTAGGAAGAATTTAAAGGTGGTTTTGGTAGCTTTGGGTAGTGGTATGAAGCCAAGTATGGAGATTTCAATTGTTTGTCTCCAAAGCATGTGGGGGCATGTTTCCCTCTGTTTTCAAGATCCCAAGGATCTGTTTTGCCTGATCCCAAGGATCTTGTTTTGCTACTCTGGAGTCTGGCCTTCCTGAGCTTTCTTTTCACTCCACTCTGTCTGCCTTTTGCATTTTTCTCATGCCACGCCTCTGTTTGGTTTGAGGCCTGTTTCCCACAATCAGGCAGCAAAACCGCAATTGGCTGACAGGATCACTGAAGCCTAATTATTTCCCCTGCGAAGCCCGAATTCAAGCTAGGTTCCAAGTTTTTCTGCACCGCATAGAGCGTGTGACTGATTTTTCAGCTAAAAGTAGGCTTTGAACTGTATTTAAGCAAACCAAACCATTCATTTTCTATCACAAACTGCCTCCTCTGTGGGCTGCTTTTAGACATCTGGTTGTCCCAATTGGTTGTGAATACACATTAGGTCACTTCTGTTTTATTTAAACTCTTCAAGGCTGCAAGAAAGAAAATAATACTGTGTAACAAGTGTGTTTTGTTGATTTTAATCTCTAGAGAAGAGTACATGTATGCCAAGTACAACCTTATTATTCTCTCAAGCCTGGAGAGTTAACTGCAATTAAGTTTGAAGATGCACAGACTGGAGAATAATACCAGACAGGAAGCAGAAATGTATAATTGAACCATCCTGTAACTGTTTTATTTCTTAAAAGGAACTAATTTACTATTTCATCTGATTTATGCAGAGAATGGTTAACACATGCTTTTTTTTCTTGTTTTAGTCCAAAGAGTCATCTTCTGTACTTAGCTGTGATATCTCTGTGGATGACAAATACATTGTCACTGGCTCTGGGGACAAGAAGGCTACAGTGTATGAAGTTATTTATTAAAGACAAATCTGAATGAAAACCGTACTCCTTCTAGTAGCACTTTGCTGTATATTACTTTTATTTTTCTTGTTTCCCAATCTGAGGGATGAACACGTTCAACACAGTTGTGGAATTTTCCCACTAGACTTGCTATTTAATAGCAAGCACTCATTAAGAACATATAAAACCAAATCTTCAGCTATCTACTTGGAAGAAGATGGAATAAGCATACTTAACAGGGAACTGACTCTTTTAATTATGTAACATAGCTGTAATGTATTTATTTTGTTAAAGAAATCTTTCTAACAAGGAACTGACTAAACAAAGTAGTCGGCGTCTGCCTTGGATTTGAAGGTGCGTTACATTCTTGATGACTATATTGTTGGGTTTTGTGTGACTATTGAGAAGCAAGGGCAAATTTCTCTGTGTTTGTGCATGTGTGTGTGTATGCACTAATTATGTGTGTCTGCATTAGTGCTACAGATATTATTTAAGCCAAGAGTTTCATTAAGTCATGTAGTTTTTAAAAAAATACAGTATTACAAATGGCAGTGACCTAGTTCACATTAACCTGTAGGAATATGAAATATGAAACATGCTAGAGAAATAGGATCTTTTCTCCATTAGTCATCATGTCATTCAGATATGGATGGTTATAATATCTGAACAGCAACTTTGATAATGACAAGCCCATCTCCCAGACTATGGATTTGCCTGGAAATAACACTAATCTATTATTAAGTGTTGCATGTATAAACCTTCCAAAAACCACAGGCTTTTTCTGTAGTGTGTATGCAATGAAATGAAAAGCATTCATTTTCATTATAAATAAAGTATGGCTGCTTATGTCTACTGAGACAAACTGGTTAATATTGAGTGAGGTTTATAAAAAAAAATACTTCAAATCATAGTTGATAGTCTTGTGTTTATTTCTCCTAAACTAGCTTTCCTCAGCTTCAGGCTATCCAGCTGTTTTGGATGTTAACTTAACAACTATCTCAGCCAATACAGCCAATGATCAGGAATGATTTTTGATCTCCTTGAAGCTGCACTAGAATAAAAGGAAATGGGAAGCTTGTAAATCCAAGGCTTCGCCAGGTTTATTCCCAGAGCAGAGTCTTATACACCTTGGACACTGTCCAGATGAGTAGACTTTCAGCTTCCCAAATTTCCAGCCATTGCTTTATCCTAAAGTTTACACATCTGGAGGGAACTCAGGTCAGGGAAGATTGCCATAGTTACAATTATCAACTGTAATTGAAGTTTATATCTGAAAACAAGCAATAATGGACAACAAATCTATAAATTTGATCAATCTATATTGCATTTTATTCTCTTTCTCTCTTCTCTTGAAAACTATAGAAGGGGTGAAATCCTATTTTACCATGTTCTATAGCCTCTACTCATCTGCAAGTTTTATTTAATAAGACCACTTTTTTACTATTTTGGCCTGAATTGTCAGTCAGTCATGTTTTCTCTGGTGGCTTGGTATCCTAACTATATTCTTACGATGTTTTAAAAATCATTTAGGTAGTTCAGATAATATGAGTTCTGATTTTTCCTTAAGATCCGCTTAAAAATAATAATATTGTTTTGAGGATGTGCTCCATTATGAGAGGCAACCACATGCCGAGGCGAGTGGATCATGCATGTTTATGTGGACCCCATATTTTCAGCAAATTTAATAATTTTATATTTCTACGGGAAAATTAAATACAAGAAATTGTGAAAATACAAGCCAAAACCAGCTATACTCTTAACAAGTTATTTTAAGCAGCCAATTTGACATTGTTTTGTCAACTTCCTGTAGAGTATATAATGATTATACTTTGAGATGTTTAAAATCGAGTGCATTGGTCAGAATTTTTAATATCACTTTTATTTTGTACGTTTCAGAGAGAAGTACAATAACATGTCTCAAAGATCATCTTCATTTTTTCTGGATGTTTTTGCTACATTTCTTTGAAAAGAAAGATATGCGCCTTTGGGCAATTTTGCAGTTCTAAAGATTACAGGAAAAAAAATATTTGATATATTCATTGGAGATGGCACTGAGAAGGGAATGGATTCCGACACGAATACAAACTATAAAAGTGAGGACCTCAGAGTTAGAATTTAGAAGAGCACTCATTCTGAAGTACAGAACAAAATGGATTTTTTTCACTCAGAGAAGGACTTGCTTTATTTACCGCCAGTTCTATCCAAGTCTTAGTTGAACGTCCCTGAAATGGACGCAGGCTGAGCCATTGTGCCAGAAACCATGTGTTATCTTTTTATGTTGTTGTTGTTGCTGTTAAACTATGACCTGTGACATATTCCTTTTGAATGCTTTAAAAAAAAAATAAACCCCTTTAAGTCTGTGGATCTGCTGATGTACAGTGCCTTTGCTGCTATGGATCAAAATCAAAAGAACTGTGTAGATAAACCTTTATTGTGTAAGTAGAAAATTACTTAATTTCATACTAGAAATGGGTTAATGCTGCAAGTTAAAATGGACTGTTCATTGAAGTTCCAAATGTGGTAGCAAATAATAATATTAATAATAATGTGTTAAGTGCTCAGTGTTTGATGTCATTAACAGTTTCGTAATACTCTACAGTGTAGAAAGATTTTGATACTAAACTGTGTCTTGTACATAGTTCTAATGCATTGTATTGACCACAAGTACTTCTATAATGGTAGATTATTGTTTGTGCATTCAAACTTTTAAGCATTAAACATAAGTAACTTGTAAGAAAAGATTTTTTCTAGTTTTTCCTTCTTTTGTGTGATACGGTATGAAACCAGCAAACAGATGTTATTGCTTTTTCAACTTACTCTAAGAACATACGATATAGATTAAAAGGTATTTCCCATTCCATGGGGTTTTTTTTCTGAATGAGTTTATTAAACCAAAACATTGTGTGATTATATGAAGTGAATTGTTTGGCAACTTTGTAGATGTTAGTGCCAGATACGGTTTCAGCATATGATTTTCATTAATATATCTTTCTTCCTATAGTACAGCTGTAGTGTCCTGCTTTGCATGTGGCAGTAAACCACAGTGCATTTGGTTGTTAACTTAAGATGAAATGTGAGCCATACCATTCTGACTTGTTCAACAAATCACTGTTAGGAAAAAAAAATCTCTTAGTACCAATGGAATAGAATATTTGTATTTCAGGGTTGAACTGTGGGGTCCTTGGTGCTTGCAGGAAAACAACAAAGCTGAGAGAGCACCAAGGACCCAACAAAACTCTTAGTTCTTTATGCCTATAAAAATGCAAGATTCCTTCCCAGGCATGAATAGGGTGGGTATATGCCATTATCTTTATTTGCTGAAAAGAATGGAAGTTGGTGTTTAAAAAACAACAACAAATGAATGTGAAGTATAAACAATTACAAATATTGGTGCTGAAAATATATGAAGATTAGCTATATTTAATAGAGTTCTTTGTTGCATCAGATTTCAAAGAGACAACAACAACAAAAGGCTTCTAAAGAGTATTGGACACTCACATGGCAGCTGCCAGAAACTCCTTAAAGTCGCTGCAACTTTGCCCTCCATGCTGTAACATAATCCCAAGAAAAGACATATTTAGTTTAAGATAGCAGTAGCACTAACACTTAGACTTATATACTGCTTCATAGTGCTTTACAGCCCTCTGCTTTACAGAATCAGCATATTGCCCACAACAATCTGGGTCCTCATTTTACTGACTTTGGAAGGATGGAAGGCTGAGTCAACCTTGAGCCGGTCAGGATCGAACTGCTGGCAGTGAGCAGAGTCAGTCTGCAATACTGATTTCTAAACACCGTGCCACCACAATTCTATGTGTGCAACCATGTGCCCATTTTTCTCTCTTCCCTTCTCAGTTCAGCTATCTTTCAGCTACCTATCTCTCTCCTGGTCTCTCCCTCCCTCCCTCTCCATTCATTCATCCATCCATCCATCCATTCATTTATTGCATCTGATGAAGGGAGGGAATATGAGAGAGAGAGAGAGAGAGAATCTGTGTATGTGGGAGAATGAATGGTTGCTATATGTTGATTGACTCAGATTATTTTTAAGCAAAATATTTTATGGACAGTTTTAATCCAAAATTATTTACTACATTTGTAAAGCTATGCTTACATATACATTTATCAGAGAGAGGTATATTTCTAGTTCAGAAAAAAAAACTGCAGAATTATAGTTCTTATCTACAACTACAATTTTGGAAGCTCTGGTTTTGTTAAGAGCATTCAACAGAAACTTTCCATGTGTTTTACATGACATTGCCAAAAAGACATGGATAAACATAAACATAAACCTGACTTAGGTTTATGATATAAATACATTCTTGCACATAAAATTTTGTTTTGCTGGTTTTACGAACAGATTAAAAAGCAGATCACATCCCAGTGCATATCATCCATAGATATCCAAGACCTTAACGGATGAGAAGTTTCAGAAGTTGAGAGAGTCAACGCAGCAATAAGACTCCAAGGCTGTTTTATCCCCCTTCAAGGTTTGATTCATATGGTGAGCCCTTATCCCCCTTCAAGGTTTGATTCATATGGTGAGCCCTTCCTTCTATTTATAGCTTTCAATCTAGATTTTGAGGGTAAAGTGTTTGTCTCCTTCATCTGGCAATTGTTCAGTAAATTTCAGTGCTGTCGAAGTGCAACATTCAAGTAGGGCATGATCATCATAGTGTACTCATACACTGGCCTCAACTGCACACTAAATGGAAAAATAGCCCTCTGGACATTTTAGGCTTACATTGATCAATTCTCAGAGAGATGAGGTGTGTGATCACGGTTCCCATCTCATCTTGCTGCTGATTTTACGGACGATACGATGAAGTTAAAGCTTTCATTGTGAAGTTATCCTTCAAGTTGTTTGCTTCTCAGCCTTTCTTCTGCTCTCAGGCTTCCAAGTGGCTTTCTAAAGGTGCAGTACAGGTAGTCCTTGACTTACAACAGTTCATTTATTGACTGTTAAAAATTACAACAGCACTGAAAATAGTGACCTATGAACATTTTTAACACTCATGACTGTTGCAGCATCCTGATGGTCTCATGATCAAAATAAAGACACTTGGCAACCGACTCATATTTACGATGGTTGCGGTGTCCTGGGGTCATGGGATCCCTTCTGACAAGCAAAGTCAATAGGGAATCCAGATTCACTTAAAAGCCATGTTACTAACTTAACAGCTGCATTGATTCCCTTGACAACGGTGGCAAAAAGGTCGTAAAATGAGGCACGGCTCACTTAACAACTGTCTCACTTAGCAACAGAAATTTTGGGCTCTCAACTGGGGTCATACTTTGAGGACTACCTATACATGCTACCACCTTGGATGCCAATGGGTAGTTCTCATTTGCTTGTGTATATTTTTTTTTTAAATTCCATTTATATCCCGCCCTTCTCCGAAGACTCAGGGCGGCTTACAAGCTTAGCAGTAGCCTTCATTCTATGTATATGCCTGCTTATTAGGGCTTTCACACACCCCCGCAAGCGGCATTATTACAAAGTCAGCTTAATTGCCCCCAACAATCTGGGTCCTCATTTTACCTACCTCGGAAGGATGGAAGGCTGAGTCAACCTTGAGCCTGGTGGGATGCGAACCTGCACTAATTGCAGGCAGCTGGTGTTACTTAAGGAGGCATTAGCCCACTGGAGCAGTGGGCTAATGCCTCCTTATATCCTTATATCCTTATATCGTATCCTTATATATCCTTATATCCTTATATATCCTTATATCCTTATATATCCTTATATCCTTATATCGTATGCAAGATTTTGGAAAAAAAATAATAACATGCAATCAAAATTGGAATTCCAGCACAAATAAGTTGCCCCAAGGTGAAGCTCTTTGGAATGGATGAAGAAGTTATCATCCTTATTTGCACAAAGGGCTGTGCAGTAAGATTTTAAGGGGTTGGTGACTTACTCCTACTTATGTAATATACTGCAGTCTGGGGCAATAACAGAAGCATTCACATGAGCGCAACGGTGATTGATGCTTTCAGCTTCCTTTTTCCCACCGTGGGCCCCCTTTATGTTTAACAGGAGAGATGAAGCATGAAAAAACATGCTACAGAAGTTTCTCTTTCACAAGCTCTTAAATTATGTACCTGCCACATCTGCTTTTGAACCAAAAGTTTCTTAACCTAACCTTTGAGACTTAGTGTTTGGAGTATAGTATCTCTGCTTCACGGTAGCTTTTTTTTTTAATGTCAAACCCAATAAATGTATTTTTTTCTTTCTTTTACCAAATGATTTTCTGTCCTGGTTACAAGGAAACAGTATTACGGTGTCTTTTTTATTATTAAAAAAGGTGTAGTCTGACATTTACAACTTGTCCATAAAACTGCTCTTGACTGCAGTAAAGTATGTCTGTCATTCTCTTGCTTTCATATGGATTGAGTCAAGAATGTTGCCGTTTTTCCCATAAAACTATATTTTTGTAGAGACCAAGAGGATTATCTTGCCAGGGAAGCTGAGTATTTTCCAATTTTCTCAAAATAAAATGTCAGAGGGAGATAGGAATTTGTTGTCCCAGAATATGCTGTTTAATATTTGAATAGGACCTTCTGAAAGGTTGAAGCAAATTGTAAGATGCGGCGTTCTGGGGCCAACATTTGAGACAGTATTACAATTACAGTGTTCCATTCTACATAAATAATAAAATCTATGAATTGTCACTTTTTTTCTCCCTGAAAGCTATCCAATGGCAGTTTTGTGTGGGTGGGTATGTGGGTAGTCGACTTACAACCACAATTGATCCAAAATTGCCATTGCTAAGCAAGACAGTTGTTAAGTGACTTTGCCCCATTTTATGACCTTTCTGTGCCACAGTTGTTAAGTGATTCACTGCAATAACAGAATTGTTAAGTAAATCCAGCTTTCCCATTGACTTTGCTTGTCAGAAGGTTGCAAAAGGTGACGTGACCTCAGGACACTGCAACTGTCATAAATATGAGTCAAGTGCCAAATGTTGGAATTTTGATCATGTGACCATGGAGATAATGCAACGGTCACCAATACGAAAAACAGTCATAAGTCAGCTTTTTTCCAGTGCCGTATAACTTTGAACAGTCACTAAATGAATAGTTGTACATTGAGGACTACCTGCATGTTTGTGTGCAGACTCAAAATTGCTTTTGAGGAAAGTATTCAGCCGATTAAAAAAAAGTGGTTTTAAAGGATACAAATTTTCTATATTGGGAAGTGAAACAAAATTCAAGTTTTAATAACAAGAGAAAGCCAATGGGGAGATGACAGCAGGTATAATACTTTAAATATGTCTTTTGGATGACAAACAGCCAATGCTAAAAGCATCTTGTGGGAATCGTGCTGCTCGTCAAAGTGTTATCTATGTAATTTCACCCAAGCTAAATTTTCTGAAGTAGGCCAAATTGCTACACTGGGTCTTCTTTCCGAGCAGGAAGTGCATAGCCTCTAAGCTCAGGCACAAAGAGAAAGGCAACTTTATTTATTTCTGAAGATGGATCCTTATACTTGTGGCAAAGTGCCTTTGTAATGCCTCTCTTCCATTATGCTTCCCAAATTATGGGTTGCTTTGAAAAATTAGATGTCATAAAATAATTCAGAACCATTCACTAATGCAGGGGTAGGCAACCTCGGCTCTTTTATGACTTATGGACTTCAACTCCCAGATAAAATGCTGATAGAGACACCTTTAGAATTAAGTTTCTCTCCCTGTGGAGAGCAGGGTTTGGTATAATTAAAATCAAAGCATGCTATATAATTCTCATCCAAAATAGACTTCCTGGGTAGCTTACCTTTGCATTTAGGTTATTGTAAGTGAAGTGGAAAAAGTGATGCAGTGGCTCAGTGGGTTAGGACGCTGAGCTTGTTGATCAGAAGGTTGGCAGTTTGGTGGGTCGAATCCCGAGTGCCGCATAACAGAGTGAGCTGAGCGCCTGTTACTCATCCCAGCTTCTGCCAACCTAGCAGTTTGAAAGCATGTAAAAATGCAAGTAGAAAAATAGGGACCACTACGGTGGGAAGGTAACAGCGTTCCGTGCGCCTTTGGCATCTAGTCATGCCAGCCACATGACCACGGGGACGTCCTCGGACAAGTGCTGGCTTTGGCTTTGAAACGGAGATGAGCACCAGCCCCTAGAGTCGGAAACGACTAGCACGCATGTGCGGGGAAACCTTTACCTTTACCTTTAAGTGAAGTGGAAGATCTGTTAGGCTGATGGAAGAGTGGAAGGAAAGTGGAAGCAAGAAAAATGCTTTTCCCCCCCTTTTCTTAAACCTAGAAAATACTATTCCTAAATATGTATTGCTCATTTGTGCTCATCTGTTGGCTGTCCTGGCTTGTGAGAACAGACTATTAACCATATCATGATGAGTTAAAAGAAAAGAAAAGAATGAAACACCCAAGGGATGTTTATGAAGTAGGGATATTTATCTATTGACTTTTTGACCTTAAGAAGGTACAAGTGCTATAGGAGGAACTCTGTTGGAGCTCATTTGAGCTCCAAGCCAGGGGCCACATGGAAACCATGTGGAAAATGGAAGATAAATGTAGGTTCTTTCCCTTTTTCCCCTCATGTTTTATCACTACAGATATATTCCTCTGTTATGTGGAAGGCAAAAAAATGCAAACAATTGAAAGAAGGTCAGTAAGACTACCTTAAGCATTCATACTTCAGTTTTAGAATCAACCATGGAGAGTCTTCTGAGCTTTCAAGAGTGATGTAAAGAGGCAAGAATCTACTTATATCCGATGGGGGCTTAGGGCAAGCATACTATCCTGCCCCTTTGCATCACCTTCTGTACAGAGAAAATAAAAAGCTATAGGAAAGAGCCTCTTCTGTGTCAAGAAACTCAGGAGTCTCAACTGAGTGGAGAATCTCAGTCATCAGAAGAAGCTTTCTCCTCCAACAAGTTAGCGTCTAGATACGGAGGCTGATGTGAAGAAGGTGGGTAAGTAAGGCTTGTTCCTGCTTTCCCTGAACGGTGAGTAGAATCTCACAATTCCTTATACAGTGTGAGGAAAGCTAGAGTTAAACCAGAGTTCAAGAGGAGGACTTAAATTATGGAATGGTGAAAGACAGGAAGGAGAATGTCTTCTTAGCGCAACAGGGAAGCCACAATAAGGCACGGGACCTGCCACAGCATCTAGGCAGAGCAAATTACTTGGGTGTCATGAAAGGGTAGCACATTGTTTGCTTAATGCTATTATTACTATATTTTTAACACCAGGGAGGAAAAGTGGTGCTTAGGAGATTTTCCTCCTCACCTGCCAAAATAATTTAACTAGCTTTGGTATTATTCGGCTTGACACAGAAGTGATGGCAGGAGGAAGCACCATTGGCTGCTGCTGTCTGCCAAACAGAAGCAAGATTTACTGAGCCAGCTTTTTAATATGAAGGGTTTTTTTTAATGAGTGTTTTTAAAAATACAATTCCAAAACCAGGAATTAAAAAGGTGTCATCAAGGTTTTCTTTTCCAGTGTGTGTGTGTGTCTGCATGCATTCTAACAAATTTTCAATCCATAACGTTGAGGGTTATTCTATTTGGAGGATGTTTCTCCAATGTTAGAACAGTCACACACACAAAACCGAGAAATAATTTTCCTGATGTTCTTTACAGGGTGGTTGTCAGTACGTGAAGTCCTTCATACATGGAGAGTGCTGTTAAAAAAAAAAAAGCTAAGCGTTATTAAGTCGGCTGTGGTGAGTTCAATAAAAATTTATTGCCAACTAATTGTGCCTAGCATTGCAGTCTTAGTCACAGATGGCTATCACTTGCATAATTTCATTAGAAATGTGAATTATGCCAGGATTTGCTCTTTAGGCGTTTCTGCTCTGGTTCACAAAGTTCACACTTGCCACAAATACAAGGACAGTAAGGGTAAAGCAAATGAATCATCGTGTCTTTAACTCCAACCCACCCTGCATTCATCACTTAAAGTAATCAGCTTGGTTAGCTGTGGATTTCAGCTGATTGTGTGACTTTTTGTAGTCCATTAAAATTCCAGCTCGGTGAATTAATGTAAGAATAGCCCTTGACTACAAACAGCCTGACACGGGAGATGTATGAACTAAGCAACATTTTCCTTGTAATCTACATCTCCTCCACTTCTGGCTGCCTTCTTGGTCCTGCTCTGCTTTTATATGTCTAGTTAAAATCCGTTAGGATTTATTGCAGGCTTTGTTTATGCAAAGATTGGAGCTTTGGATGGTGTCAATTAGGCAAATGCAAGGAAGTGAAGGCTTCAGAGGTGAAACCAATGGATCACAGAGCAGGTTCGCCAGCGAGAAACCAGCTGTAGGGATTAGCTGTGAAAGGAAACCACTACACTGCTCTGGCACTTACCGAGGGTGTCAAACAGCAGTCTGGAAAGAGCAACTCTGATTTGTTTACATGAAAGCGAGTCAAGCTCTTCACCGCTGACAAATTGTGTGTGGCACATCACAACATTAAAGTTTACCATAAATCACTTAGTCTTGCAAAAGATGAAAGGAAAGTTTATCCTTTTGGTGCTCGTACACATGTGTCAGGGTGTGTAGTAGTCTCACCCTTGACAGCCTGATGACTTGTAACAGTTAAAGAGGCTGTCAAAGATCCCTTTCACACACACACACACATTCTGTTCTCTTTGTCTCCCCCGCAGCCCTTGGGAGGACCTATTAAAAGACAGATTCCAGAAACAGAACGACAGAACGCCCAGGCTGTCACTCTCAGCTCAGATCTCAACCATTCCACACTTTATTAATAAGCTATAGCCCATTCTGGACAACATATATCGCTGCACTTTCTCTGGCAACAGGCAGTGGGTTTATACTTGCATACGAACAACCACCCACCTTGAAGCAGATTCTCACAGGTAACAAGAAACAACATCACAATGATGCTAACCTGGGAACCAAATCTGGCAACAAACCAAATATCTACTTTGCACCTACATCTGCAGCTAACATCAGAGGCCCCAAGTACCCCCATAAAATTAAATGCACTATCACAAGGGTATACATGTAGTCCTCGACTTATGACCACAATTGAGCCCAAAATTTCTGTTGTTAAATGAGACACTTGTTAAGTGAGTTTTGCCCTGTTTTACAAACTTTCTTGCCTCAGTTGTTAAGAGAATCACTTAACAGTTGATAAGTTAGTAACCCGGGTTGTTAAATGAATCTGGCTTCCCCACTGACTTTGCTTGTCAGAAGGTCACAAAAGGAGATCACATGGCCTTGGGACACAGCAACGGTCACAAGTATGAACCACCTGCCAAGCATCTGAATTTTGATCACACGATCATGTTGATGCTACAAAAGTCGTAACTGTGAAAAGTGGTCATAAGTCACTTTTTTCAGTGCCCTTGTAACTTTGAACAGTCACTAAATGAACTGCTGTAAGTTGAGGACTGCCTGTATATACCCTCCATTAAGCTCTCAGAGCAAAGAGATGCAGGTGTCTATTTTATTTAGTTATTTGTTCAATGTATATAATATGGTAGCTGCCCATTTCATATACTGGACTCTGAGTGGATTTACAAAGCTAAGCACGCATGTACACACACACACACACACAAATTAAAAACAAAACATAAAACTATTCAAAGCATAAAAACATCATCAGCAGTAGAGCACTATTTTCCTAAAATATACAACCACTTAGCAGATTCTCCACCAATGTCACCTGATTCCCCAGGACAGATGACAAACCCATGTCTTCAGGCCCTTCTGGAAAGCCAACAAGGTTGGGGACAGTTGATGTTCCAGGGGCTGGGTGCCACAGCAGTCCCAACAGATAGAACTTCTTTGTAGATCTTCAGCCAGATCTAACGATATGGGTAGATCCTTCAAATAATTGACCTGTGCCATGTAGGGCTTTATAGAACTTTACCAGCACCTTGAATTGAAGTCAGGAGCAAATTGGTATCCCATCCAGCCCACTGAGCAGAGGTATGTGCTGAGCTAGGTGTGCACATAACTGACCATACCATTGCACTTTACGCCAGCAAAGCTTATGGGTGGTCTTCAAGGGCAGTTCCATATATAGCATATTGCAGTAATCTATGGCCATGGTGTCAGTATCTGAACATAGGAACTCCTGATCCAAGAATGTGCACAACTGGTGCACAACCTGAAGTTATACAAAGGAATTCTGGGAGTTGAAGTCCACAAGTCATAAAAGGGCCAAGTTTGAAGACCCCTGGGCTAGACAAATATAGCTCATTTATAACATGTGGACTTAAACTCCCAGAATTCCAGAGCCATACCATGCATTCCTGAGTCAGGAATTCTGGGAGTTGAAGTCCACAAGTTGTAAAGGGGCCATAGTTGCCTAACACTGCCATACAGGAAGGCAATGTGTGGCGTCTACTTACTTTCATCTTAAGGCAGGAGTGCCAAACCGCCGGCCCACAGGCCGGATGCGTCATAACAAAATTGTGTGTACCCCATTGCCGACCATGGGAAAAAAGTCATGATACGTCATGCCATGCCATGTGAGGTTGTGAGTTTGATACCCCTGCCCTAAGGGGAACAATGATATACCTTACAACCAACTGTCAGAAACTGTTTTCTTCTATTTTTACCTCCCTTTCTTGATAAGCACTGGGGAAGTGTCAGATTTCTGGTCTGGTTTGATTGTAAATCTCAGTTTTCTAGAAACTCAACCCTACATTTAGGAACTAGATAGCAGCAGTTTCACTGACTCATCTCTGAGAAATTGTTTTTTCTGCAAACAAGAAGGAGGATACATCTCAGATCAGTTTACTGCAAAACAGGAATAAAGCCCTACACAGCACTCTGTCTGAAAGAGATCAGTAAACGAGTAAATAAAGAATCTTTAACTTCTTAAGACATAGACATAATAGTTGAAAGATAGTATTTAACATAGATCTGAAAAATAATTTTGATCAAACTAAGCATTTTGGAAACAAAATGGGAATGAGTTGTTTGCAGCACAATTCAAAATAAAATTCAAAATAAAAATGACTATACTTCTATACTTTGGAATTCTTCAAATCTTGGTAGACTTCTCAAAAGAGGCAAGCCAGACTGTGTAGTTTGTTCTCTCCAATTATCTATCTGAAATGCAAATATTCACACCTCTTCAATCAGTTTGGATAAAGCCCGGTTAGATTGATTGCACAGTTGCTCTGATCAATGTAATATTTTGCTCTATTAAATATTACTCTATTAAAATATTATATAGCATGTTGATATCTCAGCATGCCAGCCTTTCCTTCATTCATCCTCTGAGTTACATCAACAGTGCATCCTTCTTAATAATGGGGAATTGAAATTCAGAAAATTAGTTATTTGGGCAAACAAACTGTGATAGTATAGCTCTTGTATTCCCTCCTCTTCTAGACAAGAGGCAACAGGGTCGTCTGTTTTTGTCTTTGCAGACTTTTTATGAATTGCTTTGCCAGTTTTTGCTTTTTTTTTACTAACCACAATTCTAGTAGGTTTGTGGTCATGATGTGGTTATATCAGTTCATTGTAAACTCAGTTAGCCAATTAGTGATATTTATTTCTGTTTGTTATGTAATTTTTATCACCATTTCAGGCACAAATTATAAAATATAACCATAGAAGGTAATAATGAAAATCCACTTTGGGTCACATTGCCAGCCCTAATGACGGAGCTATTACAGTTACAGAATCACTCCCAATTAATAAAAACTGGAATTGTTAATAAAAAGAAGACTCACACATGTAATAGTAATAATCACTGAAATTGTCACGTATTGAATGAACGAGTCTATTTAACTTGTTCAACTCATTGTAGCTTACAACAATTTAAATGGCCCCAGTACTAGGGTGTCCATACAGGGTGTATTTGTCAAAAAATAAATAAAGATGGTGGTTATGATTGTGTTGTTAAAGTCCCATTTGCTGTTTATAAACATTGTAGAGGTAACACATTTTTTTAAAAAAAGAGATGGGGCTTTCATCACACACTTGCAGTTACTAACTTGATATTACATCAATTAACACTCCTGTATATCACACTACAAAACACCCACAATAAATACATTCAAATGATCCACTAAACATACATTAAAACACGTATGCTGAATTATTTGAAATTATGGCTAAATTTTTCTTAAAAGGGAGTATCATAGTTTTCTTCTCTGTGGCATTTGGCAATAGAGTTTGGCATCAATAGCAAATTGCTGGGTTGTAATCACTGCCAGCAACCATTTTATCACAATGTTGGTGCTGAATGATTTAAACAACAGCAGCAGCAGTAGCAGCAGCAGATAAGTTGGTAATGCAGGTAAGGCAGGTCCCAGAATGACTACCAATATTCATCGCAGTAAGCCTATTGCTGGGCAGGTAGGTGATGCTTCATGGAGACATTTTGTCAGAAGGACTGGAGAGAAGAGCTGACTCTGAATCTGGTCTTACGGGTTTGATTACATATTCAGTACATGGCTGTAATTATCAAGTAAATATTCTGGAAGGTACAATGTATTTGTAATGAATAAAGGAGGATCTGGTCCACACCTACATACATTCCTGTCCTCCCTTTGCTTATATATGCACCTGCTTAGCCAACCATGCAAGAAGAGGCTTGTTGTGAACTGGATGCCATGAACATGCATCTTAGGTCACAGGTCCCCAACCTTTTGGGCACCAGGGACCAGTGCCATGGAGAAAGATTTTTCAATGGACCAGAAGGGGTGTGGTTTTGAATACTGCCTGCATGATGAGGATGGAGCTTTTTTTTTAATCCCATTTATATCCCGCCCTTCTCCGAAGACTCAGGGCAGCTTACAATTCTAAAGCACAAATCAATGTGCTTAGCAATAGCCTTCATTCTATGAATATGCCTGCTTATTAGGGCTTTCGCCCCCCCCCCCAAGCAGCATTATTACAAAGTCAGCTTATTGCCCCCAACAATCTGGGTCCTCATTTTACCTACCTCGGAAGGATGGAAGGCTGAGTCAACATTGAGCCTGGTGGGACTCGAACCTGCACTAATTGCAGGCAGCTGGTGTTTCTTAAGGAGGCATTAGCCCACTGCTCCACCAAGGCTTCCACAAGCTTTGCTTGTTTGTGTGGCCTGCTTGGTGGCATGCTGTGGACCAGTGCCAGTTCACGGACCAGTGGTTGGGGACCCTTGCCTTAGGGTTCCTCTCCTCCTGCAGAGAGTGCTGAGTGTTAACAAAATTTAGCACTTACAAATCAATCCCATTTCTGCTTGATATCCCTTTATTTAGCATAGATAATATTTTGATAACATTTAAGGCAGGGGTCACATGACTTGTTGCGACATATCGTGACTTTTTTCCCATTGCTGGCAATGGGGCAGGCGTGGTTTTGGCATGATGCATCTGGCCCTGATTTAAGGTTTTATTTCTAAGTAAGACGTGAACAATTCTTAAAACATTTCCTCTCCGACTTCATAATAATTTAAGCACAGTTATTCTGGTGATTATCATGATATTATTGTCCAAATTTCAACCCTTCTAGAGGAATAGACAAAGTGTCACATTGTAGCTTGGCACATTCTGTTTTATTCAATCAATGCTATGCAGACAGGTATAAATTAAAATCCATCACAAGCCATACTTGGAGAAGACCTTCTAGTATTCTTCTTTGTCTAAGCAAATGAATGCATTATTAAGCAATTTGTTACTACACACCTAATATTACTGCTGGCCACTTACCAAGGGGCAAATATTTCTTGACAGATCTGAAAAAGGGAGCCACAATAGAAAGCTGTTACCACAAGACACAAAATAGTAGTCTTGGGAAATATAAATCCTGTTGTATGTAGAAACCCAATTGAACATAATCACAGATCCTGTCTCCTCCAACCCCATTCCTTCTCACCACTTTCTTGCTTTATGGGTGCTATGTGTCTTCCTCAATCTCAGGTCCTCTACCAGAAAGACTGGGAGTTCGAGGGTTCTGTGCAATATCTAAGTTGTTGCTTTCTTCTGGACAGAGAGTTCTGACATTATTCCTGAGATCTGTTGGAGACACTTTCTCAATTTAGGAATCACTGCTCCAAGTACTCCTACTGCCTCTGGGACCATTTTGATTTTGACTCTCTACATCTCTTCAGTTCTTCGTTCAGGCCCTGATACTGGTCCAGATTTTCATACTCCTTCCTGATGTTGCTGGCACTGCTATATCTATCACCACTGCTGTCTTCTGGTCTTTGTCTACTACTATAAGGTCTGGTTGATTAGCCAGTACCTGCTATCTGTCTGGATCTGCAGGTTTCATAGGATCTTAGCCCTCTTATTCTCCACAAACTTCTCTGGAATCTTCCATCTGGACTTGTGAGGGTCTAGTGCATATACAGCAGATGTTCAGTGCCAGTTACTTGGTTGTACCATTCAGTGTATGCAGTTCCTGTCCACATCTTACATCCTGCCACTTTCACAATTGTCAGTCCATGTTTTTTTTTGATCGCTGCAAGTGGTCTGTCTGACAGTACCTTTTCCCCCACAATGCCTTCAAAAGGCCGGCCACAACAATCATGAAGATGTCATGCAGAATGAGAAACCAATGTGAGACTTGAGGCATGAGTGGGGAAACACCATCAGACCCCAACTCACTCAGATCAGGGTTGGTGTAACTGGGAAGCAATGTAGAACTTTGCACCCAGGTTGACCTAGCAAGATTGACCACAAATGAATCAGAAGAGGAGCAAATCCAAGTCCAGTTATTCTTATGGGAGAAAGAAGACAACCATAAACTCTGAACCAAACCCTCACAGACCTCAGATCTTATTATTCATAGTTTAGTTATCTGTTGTTCCATGCTAGAACATAATAACAAAAGCCACCTGTTGCTCTTGTACATCTTTTAAATTTCTATTTAATTTTAACTGGTGCTTGTATCATCTTTAGGAAATGTTTCACATCTGCAAATCTGTTATCCTGCCTGACTCAAATGCCTGGAAGACTTTGACAGGAGTCATAACTTTAGGAGAGCTAGGACAGAGAGGAGAATAGCAGCATTTGTTTATAAAGGGGGTATTTCATGTTGGAAGGCTTGTCCAAGTGACCCCTTGACCTGTTCAAGCTCTTGTGATTACATTAGCCGCTATGTTAATCTCACATTCTCTCAGAAATTTGTTTAATTTCATTCTAAACACTGCAGATCCCAGCTATGAGAGGAAATGAACACAAGTGAACCACAAATGACTGTAGAGATGAAATTTGGTAGCAAGGATAAATGTGTGTAAACCCTGCTCCTGATATCCCCACACACTTCAATATTTCCGACAGTGGTGCAGTCTGCACACTGGGTATAAAGATTGCAAAGGTTTATAAGCCTGTCTTGCTTGTTGCGCTCTACATAGGTGGTGGCTCTCCTGAATCAAAATTCCCAATCTGAGGCAAATTTCTGCTTTATGTTTATCTGGAAGAGTTTGTATTCTCCCTCTCCCAGCCATCTGTATAGACTAGAGTTTGTATTCAAAGGAGAAAACATGATTTTGAGCAGAATTAGATATCCATACCATTCAGGTTGGAAGAAATTACTTTTTTTTCCTGTGAAAGAATAATTTTATATAAGGAGGCAAGTTCAGATATAATATGCATCCTCATGTATGCTCCAGATTACGTTCTCCCATTGAAATCCAGACTGCAGGACAGCATTGCACACTTACAGTCAACACACGAAGCTTGGCAGATTTCAGTAGCTGGTGGAGATATTGCGGTTGTGAAGGCAACGTCGCTCCTGTGATCCTTCAACGTTTGTAGATGACTTAGAAATATGTGAAATTGTTTTGTTGATTGTACTTTTCTTCAGAAAACTCAAGACAGCTTACGTCGTTCTTTTCCTGTGTTCTAATTTTATCTGCAAACAACTCAGTAAATCTGTAGCTGGTAGCGGATCTATCAAGAATTACAAGAAATCTGGAAAGATGGATTTGCTACTAATTGAGTACTTAGACCAGGGGTGGCTGGCTGAGGAATTCTGGGAGTCGAAGTCCACTGGTCTTAAAGTTGCCAAGATTGGACACCCTTGGTTTCAAGCTTAACTTGTGTCAGTTCCAGAAAATCATATGGGGATTGATGTTCAGAACAACTGGAAAGCACCAAATGTCCTATCTCCAAATTATATAAACAATGTGAGGGAGCAGCTGAGCCTGCCTTGGGGAAAAATATAAACAAGCTTATTTGTTGCCTCTACAGTAAAGTATTTAGATGTACACATTTAAGCAATCTTCTGTGAATATCTAACAATGTGATATGTGAAGTGCCCCACTTTTTTTTTTTTTTTTTGCTTCTTCATACCATCCTCCAGCTTCTTTTTCTGGCACAGACTGAATCTGAATTTCTAGATGAAATTTCTAGACGAAAGGCAACTCCGGGCAAGGTCAGAAGATTTTGACCCATCCTTCTCTTATCTTAAACAAACAAAATATGTGGAGCACACAACATTTTATATCCAGTTTATTGGGTTTAAGATAAGACGATGTCTTGGGAGTAACCCAAGAAAGAGATTTGCTAAAATCCTTCCTGCTTCTTTCCTCCTCTTTGTCCTTTCTCCTATACTTTCCGGCTTTTCAAGTTAGTTCCAGCCTTTCATTATGGACAATAAATTTAGTTTGGCCTAAAAGAGTGGCAAACCAATATGAAGTCATCCTGCTATATGGGCACTCTGGTGCATCCAGCTGCTGTCTCTGCAAGTATGGTTTTATAACACTTTAGACTGAAATAAAGCACCTTGAATCCTTTCCAGTAGAGACTAATAATACAAACTGCTATTTTCTGTAGCTAAAGTGCTGAACTTGCACTAGCCAAAAAGATATAAATTATTTGGGAATATACATTTGGGAATGATGTTGCAATGTATGTTCTGAAGTGGAGGAACCATGAGACGCAGAGCTGGCAAAGTAACCTACAAAAGGAAAGCAGATACTGAACCAAGTCCTGAAACTGATGCTGACATGAAGTGATCAGGAGGCAGCACGTCTGCTTTGAGACATTTTCCTCCCATTGCCTAGATATCACTTATCATCACAGCAGAGGGCATGAGCTTCGCACAATCTATTTCAGCAGCTTTCCTTTTACTTTCTGGAGTTACCTGAGTACATGTAGATAGTTGCTAGTATCCAGCTGCAAAATACAGTAAGATACACTGGGGCCACTTATCCAATTAATTAATGGTGCACTGTTATACAGTCTGGGCCTTCCGATAGGTCCACCATACCAGGCTCCTTTCTAGTTTTGGAATGCTGACTGAGGAACTTTTTGATAGGTTCAAAGGCTGTACACCAGGACTGTGCATGCTTTGAAGAATATTTGGAAGGAGTGCTTGGGATATTCAAAAACATAGCATTTCTCTGTGACTCAGTAAAATATTCCATTGTTTTCAAACTTCCATCTGAACCTGGGGGGGGGGAATCTGTGGCAGGGTTTCTTTTTTTAATAACAATATTTTATTAATTTTGTGGCATTTATAACGAATCAAATCTTTAAAACTACAGCTATATAATGCATTTTTTTTACAACCTAAACTTTTTAGGTTACCTATAATTATTACAAGCCAGTTCTAAAACTGCCCTATTATTAAATCTTGAAACTAAATTCCAAACGTTGTTCTTTTGTTATTTCAAGCACAAAAACCAGAAGCAACATCCCAATAGTCATGAGATCAAATAAAATCTCTTTGTTTAAAACAGTTTACATTGTCATCTTAATCAAATCTATTTTTCTCCCATTATGGGAAATTATATACCGTATATGTGTGTGTGTATATATATATATATATATATATATATATATATATATATATATATATGTATGTATATGTATGTATATATATATATATATATATATATATATATATATATATATGTAGATCTAGAGTCTACGAAAACAAATATATATATATATATATATATATATATATATATATATATATATATATATATATATATATATATATATAGTGTGTGTGTATATATATATATATATATATATATATATATATATATATATATATATTTGTTTTCGTAGATTTAGAGTCTCGGGTTTCTTCCCGCGTTCCTTTCATCTTCAGAAAGTTGTGGCAGCAGGAGGAACACTCCGGCCTGATGATGACGGATGGGATTTCGTCGAAACGTCGCCACAACTTTCTGAAGATGAAAGGAACGCGGGAAGAAACCCGAGACTCTAGATCTACATATATGTAGACTCTAGATCTACATATATATATATATATATATATATATATATATATATATATATATATATATATATATATATATATATATATATATATATATATATATTCCCTTATTAATCTTTTTAAAATATCATCATCTCTATTAACAAAAGTCACTATACTCTTTCAGATTCTTTAACCTTAAAGGGAAAACTCTTTTATATTCACTTTAAAACTATAAATATTTCTTAAGAAATTTCATCTTTATATCTAAAATCAATTAATTCTAATGCATCCTTTTAAAACTTTCTTTTAACATGCATACTATCAAATTCATAGGAAGCCTAAAAAAATGAATGTATCCTACCGTTAAGAGTGGAAATATGGGTGAGGACAGTATTAGGTCCTTATTCTGAATAATTCTTGAGGCCTGAAAGTACTGATGGTACTATGTGAATCTGATCCTATACATAAGTCTGAACCCAATTGAAAGATGTCAAGAAAATCTGTTTTCTATAGAACGATTTAAAACTGATGCTCAATCTCATCTCCAGACCTTTCTTGGAAGGAGGATCAGACATACATACAAAATATTAGATAAAAGTATATTTTTCTTGAGATGTGATTCACCATCATCTCCTTCAGACCAAGTGATACCATCTTCTATTCAAAGAAGAATTATCATTTCTAAGATCCAAACACACACACTCTTGAAGAAGCCAGGTAGAGCATGGGCCTGACCAGCAGTTATGTAGTGTTGTGTTCTTATTGTCTACAAGCTAAACTGAATCCCAAATTGTTGCCCTACTCTGCTCATTGGATTCTTCTCAAGTCTATTCCATAACAAATATGAGTGATTTTTATCAGCAAAATGTCTAGCAAACATGTCACAGTGATCCAAAGAGAGATATGAGAGTTAGTTCTCACACAGTCAGTGAAAAACAACATGACAGCAAATCTGAAAATTGCAGAAACAAGGGACAGATGGAGACAAACCAGCCCACTCAAAGGAGGAGGCCAAATAATCAGTTACAAAGGGCAGGGAGGAAAATGAAATGCTCAAGTGTTTGAACGTGGTTTTCTATATATAAGGCTTATTATTGATTCACAGCAGTTCTTGACATGCTTTAATTATGGCTTCTTACGTTCCTCCATAAATATTTTTTATCTGTGATTCCTGGATTTCAAGTGAGTTTGCCATCATGGTTTGTTTCTGCCAGGAGATAAAGCCTGACAACAGATCATCCCAGCCCTCTCTATCCAACAAGATACATATTAACATTTGCTGACACAGTAATGGTTGAAAACTGCTTGTCACAATGTAGGCCCAAAACTGATCTCATATATCAATTAGCTTCTACTAATTCCTCAGGGTCTAGACACTGTTTTTCGTTCTTGACAACTTTAAGACTTGTGGACTTCAACTCCCAGAATTCCTCAGCCAGGAATTCTGAGGAATTCTGGGAGCTGAAGTCCACAAGTCTTAAAGTTATCAAGGTTGCAGACCCCTGTCTTAGAGTCCCTCAGTCAACCAAGGAGTTTTCTAGAATTAAACAAACAAACTGAAGGTCCTTAAGGACTATCACACCCAATACCCTCATTGTCTCTACATTCCAGAATTCACTCAGACATATAGTCTGCCTGCCAAATCAATGGCAAAATCCATAAGGTATTTGGTTGACCAGCCTAATCTTTGAACTAAAGATACCAAGGAGCTACACATTAACCAAGAACTGAGTGCTTCACCTTCAAATCACCATCCATCTGTTCCAAGGTAAAAGCTAGATCCATTGTGTTATCATCTGTGGCCCATGAATTGAGCCTGTTAATCAGGGACTGGCCCATGGTGAATACAGAGGTCATAAATTTCTGAGCCTTTCCATATTGG
The DNA here is from genome assembly GCF_947247035.1 of Vipera ursinii. Classification (NCBI taxonomy): domain Eukaryota; kingdom Metazoa; phylum Chordata; class Lepidosauria; order Squamata; family Viperidae; genus Vipera; species Vipera ursinii. Next base: position 229,849,632 of record NC_139513.1, read on the forward strand.
AATCCATAAAGACTGAAATGCCTCACTGTCGATATTTGAGAAAAATCACCAATATTGTGATGAGCTCTGAGCTAAGGAAATAATTCTATAATTTGGAGCATGCAGCACATCCTAAGAATCTCATTCAGAACTCACAGTCCAATCCAGGCATTCACATTCATTCAGTTGTGAAACTAAGCTCCTAGTCACAAGAAAGGTTTCACAAAGAATCTTCACCATCCCCCTCCAGCCTCAGACTTGCAAGATGAACTTCAAATCTGATGGACATATCTCTGCTCAGACAACATTCCCATCCTCACTTAACCAGGACTTAGTTTTTGTATACAGAACAGATGTGCTTGTTTATTTGCTTTATGGCAAATTGATAGAGCAGTGAGGCTTTATTACCAACAGACTTTGCCATTCACCAACAGCTATCTGAGTCCAACCTGTTTAAGAATACAGGCTCTAAGACTAGGAGAAAGCTGTTGGATTGGAAGGAGGACCAACACCAAATTTCCAGTTTCTATCCTGGAAAAGCTGACCAATACTTCTTCTCGTATCTTCTCCCTGGTCAATGGGGAGATATGCAATGAAGAATCCTAGATCCTTTCACCATCATCCCTTCATGCAGAATTCCTGCCAATCAGTCACTAATCATTCACTACCTGCTACCTGCTAACAAAATAATTCAGCTATTTGGCCACGAGCCACTTCTGCCAGCCCATTCTCCATCTTCACAACCCACTCACCATTAACTGTACCCCTATATTAAAACCAAGCTTCTCCATGATCCTACTCCCATTAGAGTCCAAGGTTAGGATGTATATCACTCATGGCCCTCCTCTGTCTCTCATCTGCAGAGTGAAAAACTTTGCCAGCAAGACTTTGTAAAAGAGGAGGATGCAAATTCAAAGCCAAGTACATTTGGACTGTGTTGATTGAAGATGGATGTCTTTCTACCAGGAGGATCACCCCATCATCTCTTGGTTTATAATTAACTCAAGCTCTACTAATAAAAGATCTAACCAATGTTAGAAAGAATCTACCTTTCCATAGCTAAATTTAATAGTTATATTTTATACTCCACCTCCCAAAAATGGGGAGGACATCAATGACTATATCTTTAGTTCCTTTCCTCAATCTGATGAATGGGGCAATTAAATACCGCTTCCCTCCATAACAAGGACCAATGACCACATTACATGTTTTGTGTTGGTATGGACATAGTTTAACAGTTACCGAGTTTTTTTTATTCTCCTGATTTTCTCTGAATTCCTTAACTATATAGTTGATGAAGAATTTTTGTAAATGCCAAGGCTTATATATTATTTTGTAAAACTCCAGGTATTAACTTTATATGGATTTGGATGATGTCCCTCTTAATAATTCTTTTGGGGAGCATTACTGGGTTATTGTGACATCCTAAACCGGTCATAGCAAAATGCCCTATATGTGGTTTAAAAATAACATGGGTTCACTAATGCTCTGGAATGACACTCTTAAACTTCCATTAGCTATCAACTCCACACTAGTAAGGAGTGTAAAGTTGCAGTGAGATGTCAGACTGAACTAGCTGGGAATGTGGTATGCAATTTAGAGGAAAGTGATTCTAATGCTTGCACTCTTTACTTAGATGAGAGCAGAAAAATGCTTCCATCACACTCAAAGAAAGATGCAGAATACTTGGTTCTATCAAGACTGTGCCAGTAATCAGGATTGCACTTGATTGGGAAGCAAGATAGACAGACAGACAGACAGACAGACAGACAGACAGACAGACAGACAGACAGGGAGAGAGAGAGAGAGAGAGAGAGAGAGAGAGAGAGAGAGAGAGAGAGAGAGAGAGAAGAAGAAGAAGAAGAAGAAGAAGAAGAAGAAGAAGAAGAAGAAGAAGAAGAAGAAGAAGAAGAAGAAGAAGAAGAAGAAGAAGAAGAACAACAACAACAACAACAACAACAACAACAACAACAACAACAACAACCATGGTTTCTTCATGGCAGTAGTTCAAGAGTTTCCTTGAAGAAACATAGTTGGCAAAGTCTGCCTCTCAAAAGATATCACTGGTTAAAGTATTGCATCACAACAATGTAATCTTTAAAAAAAATTGTGGTAATTCACTTTAGGACCATACTATCCTCACTTCTCTTTGGTTGGAAGTTTACTAATGAATAGCAACAAAAAATACTGCTGTATTCCTTCTTCTATTTTTTTTAAACTCAGATCCTTTCAACAATGACAAGCCCTTCTTTTGGAGTTCTGTCCAAACATAGATTTTTTTTTAAAAAAAAATAGACAGTGCTACTCTTCTACCCTTTTCTATTGCTCTGCTAAATTTGAATAAGTTATTTATTTTTATTTTACTTATTACATTTTCAAAACTGCCCATCTCTCTCATGGAGGGACCCTGGGTAGTGCACAGATGAACTCAAACCAAAAAATATATAAAATGTAACACTTAAAAGGCAAGGATGGGTTCAAAATCAGTGTAAAATTAATTAAAATTAAAAGGGAAGGCTCCATAGGTAATATCCTTTATATCTTTAATATCCATTATATAGTTCTATTGCTATGTTTCAGTCATGACAATCATCCCACAAGGTCTTAGTTATCATATGTGCCTCATTCTAGTCAGTGTTCCACCAGCTTGTCTTGTGTAAATGCAGCTCCTCCTCCACTTAACAGCAGTTCATTTAGTGACCATTTGAAGTTACAATCACACTGAAAAAAGTGACTTTTCACGCTTATGACTAATGCAGCATCCCTGGGGTCATGTGACCTTCTGTGATCTTCTGGCAAGAAAAGTCAATGAGGAATCCAGATTCATTTAACAACTACGTTACTAACTTAACAACTGCAGTGATTCACTTAACCACCCTGGCAAGAAAGCTTGTAAAATGGGGACAAAATTCACTTAACAACTGACTCACTGAGCAGCAGAAATTTTGGGCTCAGTTGAGTTAAGGACTCCTGTAGTCATTTCATTTCATTTCATTTTCATTTTATTATATTTGTATACCGCCCTTCTCCCGAAGGACTCAGGGCGGTGAACAGAGCATATATAAAAATACAGAATACAAAAATTAAAAAGAATTAAATAGTAGCCCAGCTAAAACAATCAATAATAATATAAAAATCCCCATTAAAACCCCAACCCATCCCCCATCAGGCCAGGCCGGCTTGTTCAAATAGATGGGTCTTCAGACCGCGTCGGAAGGAGCGAAGGTCAGGTGCCATCCGGAGCTCGACCGGCAACTGATTCCATAGCTCCGGGGCGCCCACAGAGAAGGCCCTCCCCCTGGGGGCCGCCAGCCGACATTCTCTGACCGGAAGCACCCTGAGGAGGCCCTCTCTGTGGGAACGCACAGGGCAGAGGGAAGTTGACGCCGGCAGCAGTCATGGAGTTTAGCAGTTGTTGGTTGTCTTCTGGCTGAATTCTATGTTCACCCATAGCTATGACCCTGACTTTAGGTCTCCCCATGACTCTTGGTTAAGATGTGAACAAGACCTTTTTCCCAGTTTGCATTCAGATGACAGGGATTATTTAAAGAAAAGAAAAGAAATGGGAACACGAAACTTTCTTCGGCTTTCCCTTGGCTTGAACAGCTAAAGGAGATTAAATGAGCAAACCCCTCAAAATCTTTCCTGGCTCTCAAAAGGGGAGAAAAAGAGCTCACACTCAACATGAAATCTATTTTGTTTTCCTTGGGTCTATGCATCCAAATGCACTTTGCAAGACATTCTGCCCAGTCTGAATCGCACTAGTTCTGTTCTTCTTCAAAAGTGTTTATGATTGTTAAAATAAGAATGAAAAATTGTGATGTGAAACAGATGTTATTTTCTCCTGCCAAACTGACATTTGTTGCTGCAATCCAAGATCTCTTTCCTACAGGCAGAACAATGAGTACAAATGAAAAAACTATAGGCTGCTTCTGCAAACAAAGGATTTGACAAGTGGGCAGCAGTGGTGGCAAAATGTCACACCTTGCGTCTTTGTACTGTCAAATACAGTATTTAATGACCATATATAGCTTCCTTTCATTTCAAACAGCATCTAATAAATCATAGATATTTGCAGCTGGTTCAAGGAAACAACCGGAATGACAGCTGAACGGTGGGGTAATCCAGAAAACTTTGTCATTATAGCATTTTTGTTGAGATATGAGCCTTATTGCAACAGTTATCTTTGTATATGATGTGACTATGAATTCAGAATTGAATTTTCCACAATGTTCAACCAGAAATTGTGTAGTATTGTACATGAAGAAATTTCATTGGGAATGATTGGCCACAGGTCTAGTTGGAAAAGGGTATGGGTGTCAGATGTGAAAGACCAGGTCCATGCATGACGGTCCAATTAAACTAATTTATTGCTAATCATAACTATGCACAGGAATCTTCTCAACTAATGGTAAGCATTTGCTTGGAGTTAGATACGGGTCCATGGAATTCAAAGAGGGTTTGACTTAGTCCGCTTGTGACTATGTAGGGATTCTAGGATCCAACCCACTCCTCAAGCAGGAGACCTTATACATTTCAGACAAGTGGCTCTCCAGTCTCTTCTTAAAAACCTCCAGTGACAAAGCACCCACAACTTCTGAAGACAAGCTGTTCCACTGGTAATTTCAGTGACATCTTATACAATTGGCCAAACTCAGACTCAACATTTCTCCTCTGGCAGGTTTTCTCCAAGATGAAAGATTCTGTCTTTTGTTTACGAATCACTTTTAGCAGTAATGCCATTTATGACTAGTGGGTTTGCATACTGCATGCTCTACCATGCAATGGATAATGCCATTCCATGTCTCTCAACCTAATATACCTCCTTGTTTTCTTAGCTAAAATTGAATTATTCCCAAGTACAGCATCTCAGAAGAAATTATTATGATTATATTCCACCTTACTAGTTAACCTAAATATTTATTCCTGCATGCTGAATTTCACCCTGTGGTTCTTGAGGCTCATGAGTTTATATTTTTAATTGCCCGCCTTTACTCAGATTGCCCGTATTCATTTAAATGATCAAATGTGGAATTTTCCTTTCCCTGCATGCTTTTTCTGCCTTTGTTTTCTATAGATTTAAATGCGACATGAAACTGTGCAGCACATTTGTTATTCTTGAATGCTCGCTGAGAGCATTTTATAACCCAAGAGAATACACATAATTTTCTGCTTTAAAGTCATAAGAAGTTATTTGTCACTCAATCAAAATAAAAATGTCACTTCAGTATGGATTTGCCAAATTGACAGAGTTTTATTTTCCTGAGCAAAACAGACAAATCCCTATTCCTAGCTCAATAATATTTGTAGCTTTGCTAATTCTTTTTTTCCCCCTTATCTTGCCAGGAAATGTCACTTAATGAAAGTTTTAAGACAAACACAGTACTAAATTCACACCATGAAAGTGGCAAAACTAACATTATGATAGGCTTGAATCTTTTAATAATATTTGATTATTTTTTTAAAAAAAAGTCCAATCATAATCTGATTTGTTTGTCCCCCAATGGGAGAAAAAAATGTTCTTCCTTGGTCCTTTTCAACAGATCTTGCCCCTTGGAGAGTTTATCTTTTTGAAGTTTGCTCTGTTAATCACTGGAAAATGATTTGCATGCTGAAGGGATTGTTTCGTATGATCAAAATAGCCCATTGAATGTTGTTGTTTCCATTGATTTAATTAGACAGCAGATCTCTTTAGAAAATGTTGGGGAAACATTAATAATTAAAACAACCAAGGTTATCAAATGTAAGTATCCTATAAACTTTTATGAATGAATTTGTCAAATGGATGAAATGGAGCCAGTGAAAGCTGTGTGCATATACAACACTTGTTTCTGAACACGATCTCCTCTGCAACTGATGAAATTACGTTTTGATCCATGAAAGCAGGTGATAATAAATTGATTAGGCTTTAAAGGGGTGCAAGCATCTTGTTTTTGCTGCAAGAGTTAACATGGCATTCTGCTGTGAAGTCAAATTTCCCTCAGTTGACATCAATCTGCTATCACACTATTCAGGTGCAAGAAATAAAATTAAGGGATGTTTGATGAGTTTTCATGTTTTAAGCCTGCGCACCACCCAGCATCATTTGCGTGAGACGGGTGGCAGTATAAATTGCATGCATTGATTTTTTAATTAGATCCAAATCTGAAGAAAATGTTGAGGGAAGAAAGAGAAAGAGAGAATAGCTAAAGATTTTCCAGAAATAAATATCACCTTCTTTTAGTTGACAAGGGCTGAGGTTAAAATGAAGAATGAAAACTTAGAATTGAGAAGTTAATTAGGATATCACTAGATGGTGAATATAACAAAAAGATGGATATCAATCCTTTGCTACTTATGGGCAGAAGAAAATCACTTTGGATTTAACCCTTCATTAGGTTTCTCTCTCTCTTGAACTTAGAAGAAATACTTTTGGTCTCTTTGAAGCCACTGTGATTCCAGGAAAGGGCTGAAATATCCAGATCAGTTCCTGGTCTTTACTGTGACTGTGTTAGAGTTCAACAAGAATAAGAGGCAGCCTATCGTGTCTTTTTTGCCATTGCTGGCAATGAGGTGGTTGTGGTTTCACCATGATGCATCCGGCCCGTGGGCCAGCAGTTTGACACTCCTGCTCTAGTTTAACAAAAAGAAGGGTCAGGTGTGACATGATAGCCGTCTTCCAATTCTTGAAGGGCTGTCACAGAGATGAAGGCACTGTTTTATTCTCCATTGCATCTGAGGGAAAGACAAGAACCAACTAGTGGAAGTTCATTGGAGGGAGATCCAACTTGGAAATTAGGAGAACTTTTCAGACAATTGGAACTATTAATCAATGGAACAGCTTTCCTCCATCGTTGGGAGGTTTTCAAGAAAAGACTGGACAACCATTTGTCTGGGATGATATAAGGATTCCTGCCTCAGGCAGTGAGTTGGAGATCCTTTTCAGTCCTGTGATTCTAAATAATATGTATTTATTTTTTAAATCTATTACTTTCCAATATGAAAAGTTGGCCTGATGGTAGATCTAGAGCATTCTCTGTTTTGGATGCCTTCAGCCCCATCAGGTGATAATGAGGTCTAGGTTCACCAAGTGCTCTATGTTAGTTCCAGTCCAAGGTTAAATCAAGCAGGAACCAGAATTTTGTAATTTGCCTTTCATTGAGTGGTAATAAAAAGGCTACAAACATCAAAATAGAAATAAATTCAAGGAGCTTGAAATAAGTAGAAGATCTGTTTGCTGCTCTTTAATTTTCCATCCAACTGCAGGTTTGGTTTTGAGGAGGCCTAGCACTGCACCACAAGGCATTGGTAGCCTGGCCCTTCAGCATAGTGCACAATATTTGTCATATTGTAGGCATGAATTGTCCAGAGCTTGAAGAATCTCCCTTTCCTCCAGTCAGGCATTTCAGCTCAGTTTAATTTGCCTTGAAGAGACCACGGAGGCTGTGTGTGTATTATATGAGCATAATCAGGTACGCTTATTCTTTCATGGTAGGGAGAAGTCCTTGGGAAATAAGGCACTGCAGCTTTTGACAAGTGTCCTTAGAGCAATGTTTCCCTATCTTGGTTACTGGAAAATCTGTGGACTTCAACTCCCAGAATTCCCCAGCCAGCATTCTGGGAGTTGAAGTCCACACATCTCCCAGTAACCAAGACTGGGAACCACAGCCTGAGACCAGCTGTTTCTCTCCTTTCCCATTTTTTTAAAGTCTGGGAATTTTACACAATATTTTCCCTTAGGTTTTAGAGTTTAAAGTGGGGCTCTTTAGAAGCTGCCGCCTGAAAGTTTCCTCTTTGTGTCAGATGGGAGAGCCTAACTTGTTTGTGTATTTTGCTAGGCAGTCTACATGTTTATTAGTGAGGCACTCCTATCAACACATGCCCACATGTTACTTAGGGATCTAAAGATGCCACCAGACTCCAGGAACTCGTGTCTTTCAATTTTTAAGTTGCCTTTGCAGCACCACCTGCTTTTCTGCCCTTGTTGAAATATTTATTTTATTCCCTTTGTGCATCTGCAATTTGTTCTGAGTATGTGTATGTGTGTGTGTGTGTCTCATTGTTTAAAATCCTTTTGGTGCTGAAAAACACAGAGCCTTTTCTTGTCAATGTACTTTCTTTTAGCCTTCGGCTGTCAGCGTTCTTTCTGAAGCTCTTTGCTCTTACCCGATCCTTGATTTCATTTGTGAAACCTGTCATTTTATAATGTCTACAGCTCTTCATGAGTTGTGGCATCTCCAAGCTTCAGATCCATTAGCTGTTCTATTTTATTCCAGATGATTCCAAAGTGTTTTGCAAGTTCTCCACTTCACTGCACTTAATCAATGAAGACACTAAGCAATAGATGTAGTTGGTAGATATTAACACAAATTGAGTCGAAGCTGCTGGTTTCCCATTTCTCCAGGTAAGTTACTCATTATCCAGTGTGACTATATGGCAGCTGATTTGAATGCATGAGAATAAACGAAGATAACTATTCATCACAAACTTTCCTGCCCACCTTTTCTGCTTATATTAAGGCATCTCATTAGTCAATTCTTCTCTGGAAGGAAGAGATTTACAGGAATCTTACAGCAGCACCCACCAAAATGTAGCCATACTATTTAGTGTTGAAAAATCAGGAAAAAAAATGGAATGAGCTTCCTCTTACCTGTATTCCCAAAATATAACTCAGAGTTGGCAAATCAGTAAAAAAAATTTATTCACTGAGATGTTCAGTAACAAATGAAATATATATACACCAAGTATATACTACTTACTGTATAATCTATAGGGAAGAATTTTAGTAGTTTAGATTTGAAATGAGGGGGTCCTTGGTGCTCTCCGAGCTTGGTGGTTTGCTTACAGACATTTCATTAATTTGGGTTATGAAAGGTCTGAAAGTAAATGATCAAGGACAAGGTGCATGAAGGACCCTCTCCTTTACTTATTATCTGTTATTATTTTTATGATAATAACCATGTTATTTATTAGTATTGTGGAGATTAGATATAGATAATTAAAATAAAATGTGGCTACCAGAAGATAATGTCAAAATAATGGGTATGGCCAGATAGTTATATCCACATCTCTTTTTTAATGAATGCACCACACAAACATTAAAATTGACAGGGCGTTGATTACCCTTTTGCACCAATGCACCCACCATTTTGTTGCTTCTGATTCCCAGGGGTGCTTTTTTATCCCAAATATCTCATGTTCAGATGGAAGCAAACAGTAAGCAAAAATAATAAATAATGATTTTTCATCTGTTCTTCTAAAACCAAATATATTTTCTTATTATTTTTTTAAAAGAAGGCACAAACAGGATTAGTTTTTGTAGAAGGAGGAGGAGGAGGAGGAATCCCAGCAGCATTGCAGTTTCCCAAGGAAGAGGCAGCACTTTCCAGAGAGAGGTCCAGAACAAGAGCTGGATAGGAGTGGGTGGAAAACGGTCAAGGTAACCACATCCTAGAATCTTTCAGTTTATATGTATTAGGCTAGAAGATTATAACTTTAGTCTAGCAAGATTCTGTCTATTAGCTGTAAGCAAATAAAGAAGTAGGATTTCCCGATGTCAGCTTCGGGATTGGGAATAAAATTACTTTATTTTGAAAACATGGCAAAATTGCTTAAGACAGTATAAATTTTACTAGCATTTTAAGAGATAGTGTGCTCTTTCCTCTTTTTTCACATTGTGCATTTCCCGTCAAAGCCATACAATTGATGGGTGATAGAGTGGGTTGGAAAATGTAAACTATCATATCACCAGAACTCATATGTTATGAGAAGTTCATGCAATGGGAATGCCATTTTTATCAGCAGCCCCATAACTGGTGTAACTTGTAAATATGAGATAATGCAAATGCCAGGTTAGTTATCCGCTACTACATATTCTTGTGAAAATGGGTAGAAACATATTACCTGTTCAAAATGACAATAAACAGGTAAATACACTAGCTCCTTGTAATGGTTTGTAACCCTGGCTGAAAGATGTGCTACTGTATTACTTTAGTAGCTATGATCTGAATTGTCAATAGTTAACATAGATAGTTTTCATTAGTGACTGCCTCATTTATCAAACATTCACAGTTATGATAGTGATGAAAACCTTGCAACCAATCCTTAATGTTTATGACCTTTGCAGATCTGTACATAAAGGGAAGTTGAAGTATCATTGTGGTTTCACTTAGTGACTGCTTCACTGAACAACGAAGTTGCCAGTCCCAATTATAGTCACTAAATGAGGAATTCCCATACTTTTAAATATATTGTGACTACTTTGTTTGTAAGACAATCATTTTGGACAAACTAGATACAGTAAAACCTCCATAGTTGATCTCCTCCCTACCTTGACCACCTCCTTAAGTTGACCTAATTTTTGTAGACCGGACATACGCTATATGTACACAACAGGAAGTCAACCTCTCTACATTGACCACCTCTGTAAGTTGTAATCTTGGCCACTGGACCTTGACACCCTGTATTAATTTACTCTCTATAACTTGACCAGTTAAGTTAGTCTACACCAAGGGCAAGAAAACGAAGATGCAGAATTTGTAGCAATGAATTTCTTTCAAGAAGAATATCAAAGAATACAATATTTTTGACTCTGATTCAGCAGCAAAGAGGATGACATCTTTAACACCGAACCAGTGTGGACTCTTTTTCAAAGTGATGCCTGACAAGAGCCTCGTTATGAGGGGTGACAAATGTAAGAGTGTAAAACTTTCTAAAGAATATTTCACAGTTCTGCTGTATGCTAGCTTAACTGGAGAGAAGCTAAAAGCTTTGGTGAATGGTAAATCAGCAAAGCCACACACCTTTAAGAACCTGCAGCCCAAAGATCTTTCCATCACTGGAAATCTAACAAATCTGCATGGATGACTGGTGCCCTATTTGAGGAATAGATAAAAGGAATTGACCAAGAAATGAAGAAGGAAAAACAGTCCATTCTCCTTGTAGTGTACAATTATCCTAGCCATCCCCAAATGAATCATCTTATAAATATTAAACTGACATTTTTGCCTCCAGACACTACATCAAAACTTCAACCTCTTGACCAAGGCATAATGAAAACATTCAAAATGCACTTCCAACCCCAGATTCTGCAGTGGGTCATTGCTAAAATGCAAGCCTACAGTCCATCTGCAGAAGCAAAATCCTAGCCCTAATCCCGACCCAGAAATAATTTTTCAATCACTATTGATTGAGGTACAACCCAGCAATAAAGTGCTGGAAGCAACTGATGAAGCAGAAGAATTAAGTGAGGAGAAAACAGGAATTGCAGATATTCCGAAAGAAGAGGATGTCAGTAATTTGATAATGCAGTTAAAGTCATTTGCCGTGGAAAAATGCCCAGGTATGCTGAGTGGTATACCCAGCGTTGAGAGTATTTCTCCACTTACCTTCATAAAAAGAATAAGACTAAAATTGACTCTTTTTTTTCAGAAAGAATGCTCAAACCATGAGAAAACAATACATACGTAAATGTATTGATTTTGTATGATACAGTATTGTATGAATGATTTCCCTGTGTTTTCACTATGTGTGTTTCTGTATCACATTCTCTAATAAAAGCTGTACTATAAAATGAGGCATGTGTACATATCAGTACAGTTGTTCCATATGTTGACCAGCTCCATATGTTGACTTTCGTTCAGTCCCTTGGGTGGTCAACCTTCAGAGGTTTTATTGTACTTGCAGGAAAGCTCAGTAGAAAATCATTACTAATCCTCTTACATTGTTCACCTCTGCTGCTGAAGTCAAGGATGATGTTCTTTGATCACAAATATTCACCAATATTATTAACATAAGCCTTTCATTTGGGGAAAAAATGTTTATATGTAAGCACTTCCATGTAAACACTTTTGTCAGAATTCCAATGGAGAAACAAGAAATATTTAGCCTTCTTAAAGAATAATTGGATATGGTGTATTCTCCTCCTTCTCCTTTTGTTTGTATTCACCCAAAGATCTTCAGTTGCAACAATTCCAAAAAAGTCATTGCAGCTACAAAAAGTATCTTAAAACTAAGAAAGTACATTCAGAAGGGAAATGGAAAGGAAGACTATCGACAGTTAGCTTGGAAACGTAGCACTGGAAATAGGAATGTGAAAACTTAAATCAAGCTGAAATTATCAAAGGATGCCAAGAGTAGGGAAAAAAAACCAGGCTTTTTTAGATGTGCTCACGAGAAAGGCAAAAGAAAGAATTTATATGTCAGCTGCCTAATAAAGAAGACAAATGTTAACAGATAAAAGAAAAAGATTCCCATTTGATTTTATTTTTTCCAATAAAAGATTGCAAAGGGCAAGTTGAACGGGAAGGAATAAAGTCTGTGATCAACGGAAACATCATCAAAGAATGTCACCTCACTTGGAATGAGTTTAAATCTCCAGGACTGGGTGAAATTCATCTTTGGGTATTGAAAATTGTAGAACATATCATAAAGAGATCAATCTGCAAGCTTTTGAGAAGACTACTCTAATTATAGCAGTCAGCAGAGATTTGTCAAAAACAAATCTTGATAGACAGGTCTGTTTTGTTTTGGTTTTAATCAGTTATCATCCTTAATGGATTATTGGACTGCTATAGACATACAAACATACCCTGACTTCAGTAAAATATTTGACAGAGTGTCCCAGTACATGCTCATTAAAAACCTAGTTAAGTATAATTTTATGTCTTGACAATTACATGGATACTAAGCTGGCTCAAAAATTGTACTCAAACAGTGCTCATCTAATTGGACAGACATGTTAAGTGAAGGACATTGAGGATCAGTCCAGTGTATTCTTTAATAGTTTCATTAATAATTTGGAAGAAGTGATGGAAGGAATGCATTATCAAATCTGAAAATGGTACAAAATTGGGTGGGATAGAAGGCAGAAATAAAATGGGCTGGAAAAATGGATGGAAAATGCCTGAACTAAACTTAATAAAGAAACTTGGCCAATAAGAGTTGAACAGATCCCATTCTTAGAGTACATTGTCAACCATATCATCAATAAAACATCCTAGATCAGGGGTAGGCAACCTCGGCTCTTTTATGACTCATGGACTTCAACTCCCAGAATTCCTGAGTCAGCACTGCTGACTCAGGAATTCTGGGAGTTGAAGTCCATGAGTCATAAAAGAGCCGAGGTTGCCTACCCCTGTCCTTTATGGTATCCATGATGAAAATCACATTGGGGAAAAACGGTGACCTCTGCTATGAGCTAGAAATAAGTTGAAGGGAACTGGGGACATGCCAGTTAAAAACAGGAATTGTTTTTAGGCCCACAATGAGAGGAACTTCAGAATGAACCCCTACTGATTTTGGAACAGGTTCAAAGAAGGGCAACACAGATGGTCAGGGAATTAGAAAGTAAATCCTACAGAGAAAGTTGGGTCTGTTAAGCCTTGAGAAAAGATGATTGAGGTGGAGTATGATAGTACATATCGACCACATAGAAACAATTCGGTGCCAATCTCTCTCATTCCAGAATGCAGAACACAGGTTAATGGGTTTGAGTGACATTCTAATTGAATGTTACAAAACCTATCTTAAAGCAAGAGGCCATTTTATGGTGGAATCAATTACTCATAATAAAAGGTTGTGGGCTTCCTTTCATTGGGTGTATTCAAGAGGAAGTTGGATAGCCTTCTCCCTGAGACGTTGTACTTTGGATTCCTGCGCTAAGTAGGACATGGGACCCTTTAGCCTAAATGGTGCCATCTAACTCTATGCATTGAAATTGTTATGTATTAAGCTTTATTGCAACATCTAAAGCTGTGTATAAGAGTCACCACCAGGAGGTGTTGAACTGTCACTGTTTTGGCGGGAAGCATTTCGGCGGGAAACAGAGGTTCAAACCGATTGGTTGGTTGAGTACCTGGCCAGGTACCGGCCAGGTATATATAAGAGTGCAGGTAGCCCCTATTCCCCAGTACAATCACTTCCACCTAATAAAGAGCTGTTATGCTGTACTCATCGTCTTGGCGTCCTTCCTGCTCTCCAGAACCCACTACACAATAGAAATGAAGCCCACAGTTTCATTAGAAACCTTCTCCCATATGGGTTCTCCTATAAGGCTTTCACCATTTTAGGATTACGAATAGTCCTTGACTTAGGATCACAGTCTGAGCCCAACATTTCTGTTGCTAAGCAAAATATTTGTTAAGTGAGTTTTGCCCCACTTTATGAGCTTTTTTTGCCCCAGTTCTTAAGTGAACCACAGCAATTGTTAAGTTAGTAACATGGTCGTCAAGTGAATCTGGCTTCCCCATTGACTTTGCTTGTCAGAAGGTTGCCAAAGGGGAGGACATGACCCCGGGACAGTGCAACCGTCAGTCAAAGACTACTTGTTTACAGACAGAAAAGCCATCATAGCATGGCGGATTTGGGTTGAGATATGGGGTTAGAATAGGGAAACACTTATTATGAATTCTCCTTCCTTTATTATCTGCCCCATTTGAAATGATGAACTTTTGCTCCAGTTTAACATACAGATGTCCACAGGGAGAAGAGGCAAAAGTGACAAATATATGCTATTACATCGTCATGATGCAAAACGTACCACTTACAACTGACGGCACATGTCAGGACATACAGTAAGGATGCAGAGGTCGGGTTTGCATCATGATGTCACTGCTTGTGTGTCATTTTGACTTGATATTTGGTTGATTCATAGTCTGGAGGAGTAGACTCAATAATGCTTTATAGGGATATGGAGACATATAGGCCTCCTGATGAAAGATTAGCTGGATTACAAATTTCATTAATACTGACCACTCTAAACGCAAGGGGAAAGCAATATTTGTGAGACGCTAGGAACGAGGAAGCCTTTTGAGAAATCGATCCTGAGTAAATGGATGACTCATTGAGCAAACGTGGCAGAAAAACTGATGTTTTGGCCAGAGCGGGAGAAAAAAAAATTATTTTGAGATAATCTCTCCATCAATTTCTAAAGTTACTTATGGGAAAATTGCAGAGCTGTGTAACAAACTCTGAGCTCTTTCTCTCTTTGCCAGCCTTTGATTATCCTGGAGAGAAACCATTTTTTAAAGAACTTTTCATTTCTAGCTAAAATCACTCAAAGGGAAAGCTGAGCAGTTGAGCAGCCAACTCTGAGCTTTTTCTGTCCTTGAAAGCTTTTGCTTATCCCAGGAAACCTCTCTCTCTGAGCCAACTGAGGCTGATTCTCCTTAACAGGCAGTGCAATCACAAAGCAGGCAGAAGCCTGTAGAGCAGGGGTGTCAAACTGCCGACCTGCAGGCCGGTTGCATCATGCAGAGGCCGCACCCACCCCAGCTCCAGCAATGCAAAAAAAGTCATGATATGTTGTGACACATCATGTGACACAGCGAGTTTGACACTTGTGCTGTAGAGCAGGGGTCCCCAACACCTGGTCCGTGGACCAGTATGGGTCTCAGCATGCCAGCAACTGGTCCACACAAACAAGGAAAGCCCTATCTACAGGATGCAGGCGGACACAAAACCACGCCCCCTCCGGTCCGTGGAAAAATCTCTCTGCATGTAACTGGTCCCTGGTGCCCAAAGGGTACCCTCTACTGTAGAGGGTCTCAGTGAAATGTAGTTACAGCCTCAAGGAATCTGTTGAGCTTTCTAGGAGCTGAGCTTAACATCTCCAGTATGATGCCTCCTTAGACCCATCTTTTGGGTATCCCTGGAACAGCCCTACTGAATTGTGACATAGCCAGAAAGTTTTGTCAGGCTAAGCCCAAGAATGATGCAGAATAATTCTTCCAGAATTCAGTTCTTTGTTTGCATACACATAACAGAATCTTACTACTCTCTAACAGATATATCTCAGGAGATTCTGGGGAGTGTCTGTCCTAACTCTCTTCTTCTTTTCCTAACCAGCCCTAGGACTATACTGCCTCTTGTGCCTGCCCCCCACTTTCTGGAATGTGCTCCTTCCTTTCTGGGAAACTTCTGCTTCAATATAGTCTATTGCAAAGTTATCTGTAAAGTAGTTGTGTACAAATCAGAAAAAAAGAGTGATATCAATAATTCCCTGAACTGTCCTTACCTATGCCAAAGTGACCAAGGAAACCAAGAAGCATGTTGAGGTGGACCCAGTTAAAAGCACTAATGAGTAACTATTACAAGGGAACA
This sequence comes from Vipera ursinii, assembly GCF_947247035.1. Lineage (NCBI taxonomy): Eukaryota > Metazoa > Chordata > Lepidosauria > Squamata > Viperidae > Vipera > Vipera ursinii. The sequence goes on from NC_139513.1 coordinate 229,865,691, forward strand.
CCAACCTTAATTCTCTTCCTTCTATGAACTTCTGGAACCCCAGAATCAGGTTTATAGACAGGAAGGTATATGGCCTTCCTTCCTTCCTTCCTTCCTTCCTTCCTTCCTTCCTTCCTTCCTTCCTTCCTTCCTCCCTCCCTCCCTCCCTCCCTCCCTCCCTCCCTCCCTCCCTATTCCTAGTATTATCCATCTTTATTTGCAAGTTGACTTTTTAGTTTTCTTTCTCTTTGTTTACCTTGACCCTTTCTGCCTCCAGGTGAGATGGGGAGTATACAAGTCAATAAACAAGCAAATAAATAAAGACAAGAAACGAACAGATCTACCTTTTCAGTCTCCCGTGTCTTTTTTTCCTTCCGCTCTCAGCACTCTTGACCTTCAAATTGAGTTTCTTCTCACTGTTCATCCAATACCTTCTATAAGGAATGGTTTGCAGAGATCACGTCACTCTTCCTAAAAATTGCTGGGTATGTATTGACCCATCAGTAGGCTCCCAAATTCTTCATTACTGTCTCCCAAGACTGTTTAAATGCCATTTCCTGATTGAGTGCAATTTCCCCAATGATGGCTACTTCATTGCTAATTCCCACTGACTTGCTTTCCGTCTGCACATTTAATGGAAAACGCTAAACCAACACTCAGAAGCAATTACGTATTCTTATTTCCCTCTATCTTAACTTTCTTTTTGTAAGAAAAATCTTTTTTTCAGTTCTAGGATTTCCCTTCTTTTTATTATTTCAATGTTTGGTTTCATTAATAGCATTCTTTTATGGCTACAGGTGGAAACCTCTGTAAACAGGTTTCACTTGGGGGGAAAAACCTTATTTAGCATGACTCCCGAGACTAGCTCTCTAATAAATTTCTTATACCCTGCAGTATTTTTAACAGTTAACACATTACCTTGCTTATACACGATCGATAAGAGAGTTAATTTACATCCTGTAAAGGTGGGAAAAATGCCCCCAGTATTAATCTTTCTGGTCTAATGCTAATTGCCAGAGCATGTATTGTAGCAATGTGTGTTAACACCAACGCAGTTAACGGTTTGGCAGTGTTCCTGCAATATTTATTACTGTTCTTCATGATGAGAAAGTTTGTAATAAAAAAATAATTTAGACAAATCTGAAGTTTGGCCCAATACTTTTGCAATATATATTCATGCTAATTTTAAGAAAGAGTATCTTTGGTATTAGCATTGGGAAGCATTATTTCATCATTCTGAAAGCAAAAAAAAAATAGACTTGTTCATAAATATTTTTGCTTTTAATCTAGTATATCAGAAGCTTAAAATGTTATGCCCTAAATGTTTTTAGTATTACCAATAAAAGGAATAAAGAAGAACAGGAGTTTTTAATAGTGTCCACCCACATGGTGTACCCAAAATTTTATCCAGGTTTTATTGATTTTATCCACTTACATAGAAACCTATAGTTTGTTCTATCCAAGTGGTAAAGTGTATGTTACAAAAATACAGATTCTTCATGCCCTGACCAGAAATGAAAAAAGAAAAAAAGGAACAAAATGTCAAAACTTTATATCTTTTAGTCATACACTGAGGACTTGTATCAGCCCTATTAAACATGGTTTTTGGATAATTCTAAAACATGTTTAGGTTTAATTGTATTGAGTCAGTGGGGGTCCTTGGAGCTCTCTGTGCTTGGTGGTTTTCTTGCAGACATTTTGTTACCATACTAGGCAGTGCTTTTTTTATAAAAGAAAAAGGTGCCGGAACTCACACATGTCATACATCCCGCATTGCCTACCCTACAAGGTTCCATCAAAAAAAGGTGCCGGAACTCCGTTCTGAGCGTTCTATGAGAAAAAAAGCCCTGATACTAGGTATCTGTTCATGTAATGTAGTTGATGTAATGAAACGTCTGCAAGAAAACCACCAAACAAAGAGAGCATCAAAGATCTCACAGTTCAAACCTGAACTACAAATTTTCTCTTCTATCAATGTTGGGCAACTCCTTAAGTTTGATCTTCAAAGACCAAATGCAAGGCCTGTGTCTAGAGTGCGATAAAAATGAAAGGAGATTCCTTCAAACCATTGGCTTGCACTTTCCTGACCTACTATCATGTTTCTCCCAAAATAAGATTGGCTCTTTATTTTTTATTTTTTTGCCTCCAAAAGAGGCACCAGGTCTTAGTTTCAGGGGGTGTCTTTTATACTCACCTCTGGCACCAACAGCCCCGTCCAGCTGGTCCACTTCTTCTGAGCAAAGAAGCAGCTGCATTCTGCAGCTGCATTCTGGCCTGCATTTTGCATTCAGGCTTTTCCAGCAGGCCAATACAGCCAAGAACTAAGCTATGGATTCAGTCCATAGCTCAGTCCTCGGCTGCAGAGGTCTTGCAGAACTGAGCTGCGGATTGAATCCATAGCTCAGTTCTCAGCTCCAGTGGCCTTCTGGAAAGGACTGAGACTGAGAAATGTGGGCCTGGCTGTAGAAGATGCCGCAGAGAAAGTGGACAGTAAGGAGGGTCTGGCTGCAAGGTAAGTGGGTGAGGGACATGTGGGGCAGCTCTACCCCCACCCCCACCCCAGCTTGATTTTTAGATTTGTGTCTTGTCCAAAAATAGGTCTTATTTTGGGGGTAGGGCTTATATTAGGCCCACCCCTAAAAATCAAGCTGGGGCTTATTTTCGGAGCAGGCCTTACTTTCAGGGAAACATGGAATTTGGTTTGTAAAGATATTATGCAAGCGCTATGACATCTCTTGTCATATATATTTGGAACAGCATTCTATGGCCTTGGAACTACAACAAGTGCCTTTTTATCATAGGCACATCACCTTTTTTCAGATCAAAAGCTTCATTTGAATCTCGTGTAATGTCTTGATCCAGACAAGGGGAAAATTGGACTAGACAAAGTAGAAAATGGGGATGTACAGGATAAAAATCACATATGTCTTAAACTCTTCACCAAATCAAATTCTCAAAGACTAAGATAAGGATCTTAAGCTTATCTTCTTTTTTCTCATATTAATTTTGCCAACAGTTCCCACTGTTTCTCTTTGTTGGCCATGCTGAATTTAGGTTATAAGATGTAAAGTTTCACCACATCTGAAGAATGCTGTTATGCACCTCCTGAGCTAGATCAGAATTGTTGTATCCACTGTGTTTGAAACCAGCTTTATGGCGTTTTCTTAATCCGTTCAAAATGTGTCAGGTTGAGTATTCTTTTATATCGTGTCAATGGCAATTGTATATGAGAATCATGAATTCGTCCAGTGCTTGTAATAAAGCATGCTCATGTTACATTTTGGGGAAAAGATAGGTTGTCTAATTATGATAACATCCTCCATCTGCATGCAAATATATCTTTACATGGAGAGAGAGGATTATTATTAAATATGGTATTATTTAAATCTCACTGGATGGGTAATTACCAGCAGAAGTAAATTAAGCAGAGACATTCTGGATCTAATGAATTATTGTGCACTCATTCTCTAGTTCATACACTTTCTGAAAAAGGTGTAAGAAGATACTGCAATTATTTGACGTACTATTTAAAACCGGTGGCCATTATAAAATAATTAGATATATTCTTCCATTGCCTAAAATGTTCTCAGCATCAAGTAAATTGCCTCTTGAGTAATGCATAGCTTTGGTCACTACATAAATCAAGATTTCATTTCTTTTGTGCCTGTGTTTCTACCATATACAATGCTAGTTTGCAAAGAAGGAAATTTATTTTTTGTTTATTAAATCAAAATATTTTAATTTTAAGATTGGAAGTCTTCCCCCCCCCCCTTCCTCCTCTTCTTCTTTCTTCTTTCTTCTTCACACCAACAAATGTAATAGAAGCAGCAATTTTGCAGAGAGTTTTTTGGCTGAAAGAACAAGGCTTGTTCAGGTGTTCCATCGTACTTCCAGTTCTCTGAAAATGTCTTAAAGGTTTCTTTTACTAGAGAGATTCATTCCCCCCCCCCATTTTAACTTCAGCAAAATTGTTCCTTGGAAAGCTCAAAGCTGGATAACAAATGATCCTTTCCCTTCTGCTGATTCATCCTCAGTGTTTTTTTTAAATAGCAAGACATTGATAATGTCTACCATATCTAAGCCAAGTCAAAGCTTCCTACTGTTTCTTCATTAATCGGGTCTTTGTAATGAATTGCCTTCTCCCACTGCATCTGTTGAAGAAAATCCAGATAAAAGTAAACTATTAAAATTCAAAATGCGAGGTTGTTACCATCGCTGTGGCAACTAGATGTCTGTGCTGAATTGGTAGCTGCAATTGAACTCTTTTTGAAATACATTCAAATGCTCAGTTATTACAGGGATCAGCTAAAGTTCTTTATTCCAGATATACGTCCTGGATTGAAAATGATTTAATTTATTGCATTAGCTATATAATTTATTCTTGGCAACCCAGACACCTGTACAGAATGTGAAATATGTCAGATGTCTTCCTAATTATTCTAATGTAATGAAAAGTTACGAGAATGATGCAGTTCTGCCTAATAATAATTTTTGTATTATATAGACAAATGGCAAATAGGATGTACATGAGGATCCATAATCATTCCAATTTAGATCAGCTGTAGTAATAATTAGGATTTTTTGTAGAAATGTAGTACTTACGTCATTTTTTGTTTTTTAAAAAATAACCCTTCAAACAGGATACCCTGCAAACTATTCTTTTTCGGAGAGGCACTGTAAAAATATTTTCAGTTTTAGGGGTTCTGTCTATTGGAAGAACAACAAACAGAAAACCTTCCACAGTGCCTTTTCCAGCAGAAATTTTGTTTTTTCAACCTCCTTCCATTTCAAATACATGCATTTTTTTTTATCCAGGTCCAATTGTACAGGCATAACTCAGGTTGTCTTCTAAAGGAATTTTAGGGGTTCACTCATTATGCTAAACCCAGGAGGTGATGGGAGGGTTATTGCTTTTTATTGTTTTTTATGTTGGATTTTTATTTTTGTAAGCTGCCCTGAGTCAATTTTCATAAATAAACAAATAAACTTTGTCGATTCTCAGTCTTATCTGGCTGAAGTTTTATAAAAGGCAGAGAGACACAAATCTCCACAGCCAGTCATTATGAGTGATGTCAGTCACTTTTTCTCCACCCAAGGTTGTGGTGGGGAAAGCACAAGGCAAGGCGTTAGGTAGGTATTGCACCTTGAGTTGATCGAATCAATTTATTTTTCAGGTAGGTAGGTAGGTAAGTAAGTAAGTAAATAAATAAAAAAATTAATAAATTAATAAATATTTAATCTAAATTTTAATGGAATTCAATACTTCTATAGAGTTGTGTCATGAAAGTCACCAGAATATTGCTGCCATTTTGTGGGAAAGATCTCACAGTAACCTATCGGGGGCTGCATATTGCAGTTGCCTAATTCTAACTAAAAAAATGGCCCAATCTTTATGACATTGTAAAAGGTCAACTTTAGGAAAGAAGGGAGGATTGAAGGAACTAAGCATACAACATATATAATATACCACTCTTATCTTGTTGTGTACCTGAACAAATATGCTACATTTTGAACTTCTGATCAACCTACTTCTGTCGGTCATTGATAAAGGACTCAATTTGAATTTGAAACTGCAAGTCTCTTACTTGAAGCATCATAACAATTTCTTAAATCATCCATACCAGGGGTGTCCAACCATGGCCACTTTAGGACTTGTGGACTTCAACTCCCAGAATCCCCCAGTCAGCAACTGTGATATGCAGCCCCCAACAGTGTTATCCTGGAGATCCTTTTCTACAAAAGGGCAGCAATATTCTGATGACTTTCATGCATGGATGGCTAGAGTATTCTGGGAGTTGAAGTCCACAAGTCTTAAAGTGGCCAAAGTTGGACACCCCCGACTTAAACCAAGAATAAAGAGTAGATTACCCTGAAAAAAATAGAACATAGGTGAGACACTTCCATTCTACGGAATAATGCTTCTTCTGTCTGATCTGCCTCAAAAACCTTTTCAAACATGACACTTCTCAAATGTAATATACTTTGATGATAAACTAGATTAACTTTCCCCAGTGCAAGAGAAAGGCCACCTGTTGCCAGAATGTCCATGTTCTTGTTGGCTGTCTTGTAACTGTCATCACTTCAATGCAATCTGCACCTAACATGATGGAATATAATGAATATGTCAGGAGTTGGCCGTCAGCCATCCGAGTACATGAAAACTTGGCTTGCGTACAGTGTCAGCGTGGAGGCCTTGCCTATCATCTTGTGCAAAGGATTTCTGCACCACTTGATTTGTTTGCTCAGGGTTTGTTTTTCTTGGAGGGGAACACATTTACTGAATGGCTTTTTGACAGCCCATCCAAACATTTGCAGTTTGGGAAACTAGTGCTTCCTCTTGCAAGCCTCCTAACTAATGGGCGGTATGAAATGCCACTGCTGCTGATTGCATGAGGTGTTTATTCTTGGTATATTACCATGGAAAGGTTTAAATGAGGCTTGAGTGTTTACCCAGGGTGGAATAATCCTTTGATGTAAAAAGACTCTTACCGTTTTAATGCTACCCTTTTAAATCATGCAACCGTGTTTCAGTTTTTATACGCAAGTAGTCCTTGACTTACAACCATTCTTTTAGTGACCATTCAAAGCTACAATGGCACTGAAAAAAGTGATTAATGACTGTGGTGGTGCAGTGGTTAGAATGCAGTATTGCAGGCTAATTCACAGCTCACTGCCAGGAATTCAATCCTGACTGGCTCAGGCTTGAATCGGCTTTCCATCAGTAAAAAGAGGAGGCAGTTTGTTGGGGCCAATATGCTGAGTCTGTAAAACTGCTTAGAGGGGGCTATAAAACACTGTGAAGTGGTATATAATTCTAAGTGCTATTGCTATTTTTCACACCTACAACCCTTGCAGCATGCCCATGGATCCCTGTAAACAAAATTTGTGTGCTTGGCAACTGGCATGTATTTATGACAGTTGCACTGTCCTGGGCTCAGGTGATCACCATTTGTAATTTTCCCAGCTGGTTTCTGACAAGCAAAGTTAATGGAAGAAACCAGATTCACATAATTCACTTAAAAACTGCAGTGATTCACTTAAGAACTATATCAGAAAAGGTTATAAAAGGGGGCGAAACTCCCTTAACAGCTGCTTTGCTTAGCAATGAATATTTTGGGCTCAATTGTGGTCATAAGTCAAAGACTACCTGTACTAACTCTATGGTGGATTTTATTTTATTTAAACAAAAAGGGCAGAATCCAATATGGCATGAATGAATGTCCACTCCTATGATGGGACTGAGCTGTTTCTCCTAACATACTAACATACTCTCAAAAATCCACTCTGGAGTTTAAGTGGGACACCCTTAAGCAGCTTTTAAGGGGTGCAGGCAAAAGATGGGGAATTTCAATCTGTACTAATGGTTAGAGTTCATCTCTACTATTTAGTTTGCAATGTTGCAGGATCCAATCTGAGTTGGTCACCAGGATCACAGGTTTGTTCTTCCAAGCGTTTGGGCTTGGGCTGGACCCCATCCTCAGGGAACTTCTCGTAGTTAAATTGTTTTATTAGTTTATAGTACACAATACAAAGAAAATGCAAAAGTAAATAGTGGCAAGGATAGGGAAGGAAAAAGGGAATCGAAAAGTGAGGGAAGGGAAGGGGAAAAGAGAAAAAAAAGGCATTGACTTCCAATTTCCTTTGGTGCAGTTAAATAGAATATCAACATCAAACCTCAACTTTTTATTTTACAAAATAGTATAAACTAGACATTTTGATAACAATAAATCTATCTAAATGGTAAAGCCGAAAATCAAAATTTCATTTTTTTTCCACCACAAGCACAAAGTCCAGAAGTGGTTTCCACGTAACAATAAAAGTATTTGTATTCTTTTTTTTAATCAGTACAGTCAATTTAGCCATCTCTGCTAGCTTCATCATTTTTTTGCAACCCTTCCTCCATTGTGGGAATCGATGTGTTCTTCCATTTCTGAGCATAAAGTAATCTAGCTGCTGTCAACATATAGAACATCATGTTTCCGTATACTTGTTTCCAGGTCTTTGTCCATTAGCCCCAAGAGAAGAATCTCTGGCTTTCTTTCTATATTCACTTTAAGAATTTTCTGTATTATCATATGAATCCTACTCCAATATTTCTTCTCAGTCTCTAGGATGTGTCTATGTATCTCCACATGTTGACCAGATTTCATCTTGAGAATTGTACCTAGTCCTGGGTATTACATTTTAAGGAAGAGTCAGAGAACATGACATATGTAACTTATACAAAGGATAATGAAAATGGAAAACTACAGATAATGAACAAAAATTCACTGGAAAACTACAGATAGTCTTCACTTATCAATCAGTTGTTTAGCAATCAAAATTACAATGGACCTCTCCAGAAATACTTATGATCTGATTTTGCATTTCCAACAGTTGCATGACCATATGATCAGATTTGGGACACTTGGCAACCAGTTCACATTTACAGCTGTTTGCAATAACCTGCAGGCATGTCAACATGATTTTTAGTGGGTTTTTCTTTTTTTGCTGGTTTCTAGCATATACTTCAGTTTCTAGTAAAAAATGCCTATTAGGGAAAATGGGTTTGCTTGATGACTGTGGCGTTTGCTTAACCACCACTGCAAAAAAAGTTAGAGAATTGGGTGGTGACCCACTTAATGATCACTAAGATTTAGCACCATAATTCAGGCTCAATTATGTTCATAAGTCAAGGACTACCTGTAAATCTTACAAGGAGTGAGTAAGGGAACTGTGTTTAATTCTGATTAAAATGGCTTTGAGAAAGGAGCTGACATGATAGCGTATGTTATTTTCAAGTAATAGACTAGGTTTCACTCACACATAAAAATGCTAAAATTATTCTCCATTGCCTTTGAGTACAGGACCAGAATAGCATAATCTGTCCTTCTCTTCTTCATTGCCCTTCATGTTTGCTCTTATTTTGTAAGAAAGACAAAGAATCCATTGTACCAATATACACGCCAGGATGAATTTCAAAATCAACTCTAGCACATTTGGTTATGATTAGGCTATAAAATCAGAGGAAATAGTTCAAAGTGGTTGTTAATGAATTGGCCAGGATTAAGATTATCTTTGTGACAATCATAAATAAAATTAAAACATAAGTAGTTTGAAAAATATTCCTTCAGGGAGTATTTGCCATAGATGGGATCACATAGATTCAGACATGAGTCTTATCTAAATCTGGCAGCGAAAGAGAAAAAATGAAGGCCAGGAAATTAATAATGGAATGAGCTGAGGTTAATTGGCTTGAGAAAGATGTTCTTACTCGGATGGTAGATTATGGTAATAATTCCTTCCCTTGGGCGGAAGAGGCAGAGTTTCCTTTATGAACATTGAGGAAACCAACTGTGACTGACTTGCAGCTCCCTTAACATGCTGTAAAGATCGTCTGTAGAAGAAATGCAGCAATGTTTGTTGAGTATACTGGGAACTGGTCCCTCAGTGTCACTCAAGCTTTTGTTTATTTAAGAATGTAGGTAGGTTTGATTGACTTAATAGAGTTAAAATTATGAATTATGAGCACATGGATTTTCTCATTCAAGTGACACGAGATTCCTGACACTGTTCTGATTTCTTGGGATCGTCTCCATCTGATTAACGTTAGGTCTGGTAAAAGATTCCCCAGCCACACTGGAGCTGCTAATGACATAATAGTTCCCGTGAGACAAAGGCATTACTGAAAAGGTCCCAATGTCGGTTACTTTAGCCTTCCCTAGATATTACTTCTCAAGTGGTCATGCTTTTAGACACGCTTGTCATATTTAGTAAGACTCTAGCAATGACAGATGACTCTATCAATGTCAATTTCTCTTGGTTCCAAATCTGAGAGTCATTTCAACCTCTTCTGCATCCATTACTTCTCACAAAAAATGAATGCATTTTTGTTCATTTTTTTTTAAAAAATGTACAAATGTTTTAATGCAATATTGCATAATGTATGTATTTTTGTAGTGCAATTTCATTGATACAATCTCTTTTGGTATGTTATTCTAAGTTGTATGCATACATTTGCCAAGGCATTTGAAGAGAATGACTGGTGCTCCTTTCTTTCTTTCTTTCTTTCTTTCTTTCTTTCTTTCTTTCTTTCTTTCTTTCTTTCTTTCTTTCTTTCTTTCTTTCTTTCTTTCTTTCCCATTGTTGTTGTTTTTTCTCTTCTGGTGTTCTTGTGCTGTTTGTATTGTTCTTTGTTTTTCAATTGTAAATTGAAAATTGATGGTAGAAGTAGGAGGTATATACAATTAATATAATACAGTTGGTTGCACAGTCAGCCAAAAGTTTAGACTAGAATTGACATTTTTGTCCACCTATGAAATGCTCACTAAGAATCTGAGAAGGCATATTATTAAAGTTATTGTCACAGGATGTAAGCTGTTCCAAGTAAAGCTGCCTCTTGAAATTGACTCATGGTGATTCTGTCAATGCTGAGAGTGTTCAAGTGGGGCTTCAGATGTTTTGGGATTGCACCCAAGGTGTCTATTGCTATTGATACAATATTTGCTTTGTTTGGCCACCAGTATTCTATTTCTACAGTATTTGCAGATCTTTGTATTTTGTGATTTTATCCAGTTCTTCTTCTGTCTCCAGGAACTTCTAGGTTCACTATACAGATGCTTTTGTCTTTCTTATTCACAACTGTGAAGTCTGTAGTGTTATCTGGCAGGTTCTTGTCTTTGAATTCTAAAGTCCCAGAACACTTTAGCTTCTTCATTTTTCTTTACTTTGTCTATTTTGTGGTCCCACCAGTGCTTACTTGCAGGCAAATGTTATTTCTTTCGGCTCTTCCAATGCATGATTATTGCTATGTTGTCATGCCAATGTTTGTAGTCAGTCTGTGAAACCTCTTGCAGCAGCTAACTAGGTGATCCACTGTTTCTTTAGGTTCTTACAGAGGTGACATTTGCTGTCTGTTGCTGTCTTCTCCATTCTGGTTTTGTATGCATTTGTTCTTAAGGCTAGCTAGGTCTTATTACTATTATTACTATTATTATTACTACTACTACTATTATTATTATTATTTCTTCTTTTATGCATTTTATGCACAATCTCCTCTCTTATGCACATTATATTTCAGGATCCAGTATTATCCCTAAGAATAGCTGGATTGTGCTATAAGTATGAGATATACAAAGTAAGGGAGAGTATCATTAACGTATGAATCAACAAACTGAGGGGCAAATTCTGTGAACACTTGGGTAACAAAGTAAAGAATTCATTGTTGTCTGTTTACTTACAAAGAATCCTGTGTTCGGATGAGTGCATGGATAAGTTTGTTAACTTCAAGTTCTAAAAAGATGTAAATTGTAAATAGGCAGAAAGAATATTCTTGAGGAACAGGAGGAAGAGTTGTTATCAAGAGAACAGTCAGATAAAAGAAATCTGAGTCCAGAGGAGCACTGCAATATTTTTTTTAAAAAAACAAGTTTTATTCATTTTTCAGTTAAAATCTACCTATTTAGAAAGCATCGTGATGACGGGGTAATCAGAGATTCAGTAACAGAGTTTTCAGTACATAATTCAGGTTACATTATCAAAACATCCTTCTCAATTTCCCTTAATATTTCATACAACCAGTTTAAACTAATAAATTTCTAGAGATAGCATGGTCAGTTGAAAAATTTGTCAATTCAACTTCATTGAGATATATCTATGTCCTGTTATTAAAGTTTACCTAATTTTAATTTTAATTATTTTATTCAAATGTAGCCTTTAACATCCCAAATAATACTCACAACCCAAATTTCCCTTATTTCATTACAGCAAAAACTATAGCATCTAACATGTACACAGTGGCTGAGTAGCTATGTTCTACCTAATAAACATTGTCTGTTTCACATCCTAATACATCACACGTTACTGACAGGACCACACCCTATGTTTATCAATCTACAACTATTTATACACAACCAGATTCTGTTTTAAATTTTAGCTAATTCTTAATTCTTAAATAGAGTAATCAAATGTCTTTTAACATCAAACGTGGGATCTATAAACCAAATTTCCATTATGTTAGTGCACAAATTATGTCTAAAATAAGCCTAATAGATACATAAACACATTCTAGTTCTATCTCATAAACATTTTCTATTTTAGATCCTGATAGGTCACTGATTACTAAAAGGATAACCTTTAATGGTTCTCTAAGAACTCATTTTTTAAATCTAACTCTGGCTTTTTTTTTTTTGCCAATCAGGTTTCCAGACCAAGGCCTTTGAATTGCCAGATACGTCTCCCTTCGCTCCAATACATATTACTTGAATCAAAGGAGGCCATCTAGCCATCAGTGGTCCACAAAAACTAAACCATTTGTAATCAATATGTTGTTGCCCTGTTAGTTCTAGTCTCTGTATATTTGTTCTAAAAACTTTATCTTCAGTTTGGTCTGGATTCCTCTTCCGTCTGGGTTCATCTGCTTTAAACAGAGAATCTTATCCAATTTTGTAATTAATGCTTGGCTATCCAGGTTTTCAGGAAACTGTCTTTGTTGATCTTCCACGTCCTCTATGTTAACATCACTATCTTACATATTACGTTTTCCCATAGTATGTTGTTGGTCCTTAAGGTTATTTGCCATAGTGATAGTTCCTTGTACTTTTAAAGTTGTCGGTTCTTTGGATAGTTGTTGCTTATATTCCTCTGTCTCAATAGTAATATCTTCCAATTTTATTATATTCTGAAGTATAAATTCTTTAGTTGCAGTCTGGGTTTCAATTTGTGACTTAAGGTTGGCATGTAAATTATTAAATCTGGAGATACACATCTCAGTGACTCTGTAGATTGTTTCAAGTATGAGGTTATAATCAAGCAAGGTTTGTGGCTGATCCTTCTCCATTTTATAATAATTATAAATAGTCCTTGGTGGAGGCTATTTTTCAAACAAAGATCAGTAAGAGTCCACCTCCACAAGTCTAAGCCAAATTCATCTCCAGCTGTTTCAGGTTTTTATCTTAATGCCAAGGTCAGTCCAAAATGTAAGCAAGCTTGTTTGCCAATAGTACTCACTAAATATCCTCAGAGTACTTCAAAAGACAGTATCTTTTTATTTATTTCTTGTTTTTGTCCCCTTTTTTAGACTAATAGGTAGAATAGTCCATTTCTGTAAATATATGAACTTTGGGCCAAAAGTAGAAAGGCAGTAAGTCAATAAATCAATATAATTTAATACAAGGCTTTTTCTTTTCTCTCCCAATGTAGACAAAGGCCGCTTTTAAAGAGGGTGGGGAAAAAAAATCCCTTCCCTCTCTCCTCGCAGGGGGAAGCAAATTCGAGAAGCTTTTGGCAGGGAAAGTAGACAATTAGGAAAACAAGAAGGCAATTCTCACCCAGTTTTCAAGTGCTTTCAAGTGCTTTGTTGTGCTTTTGACTTCGGCAGGAAATGGAAAAATGATGGGCCATGGGAGTGGCCGATCCTTTCTTCTTTGGTTCAGAGAGTAGCTCCAAGCTGACGGGAGGGCTGCTGCCCTTCTACTGCTGACTGGAGAGACCTCTCCCCCGCTCATGGCCCCTCCAGGGCGACTTTCAACCCCTTTACAGGGGCCACCCGATGATGAAATCCAGGCGACACAAGGAGCGAATCCCTTGCACGTCTGGGAGCAGCGAAATTCCAGAACCGGAAGCCCAGGAGCACTGTAATCTGAATAAGCATCTCAGACCTGATCCTCTCTAGGATAGATAGTTCCCAACTTATGACCACAACTGAGTCCAAAATTTATGTTGCTAAGTGAGACAGTTGTTAAGTGAATTTTGCCCCATTTGATGACCTTTCTTGCCACAGCTGTTAAGTGAATCGCCACAGTTCTTAAGTTAGTAACATGGTTGTTAAGTGAATCCAGTTTCCCCACTGATGTTACTTGTCAGAAGTAACAGGACACGGCAACTGTTATCAATATGAACCGGTTGCCAAGCATCCGAATTTTGATTGTGTGACCCTGGAGATGCTGCAATGGTCATAAGTGTGAAAAATGGTCTTAAGTCACTTTTTCAGTACTGTTGTAACTTTGAACTGTCACTAAATGAACTCATACATATAAACGGGAGATATGCGGGAGGGGAGAAGCACACCAGACCGGCAAGTCTATTTACAGCAGAGGTGGGGAACTATGGCCCTTTTATGACTTGTGGACTTCAACTCACAATTCTGGGAGTTGAAGTCCACAAGTCATAAAGGGACCATAGTTCCCCACCTCTGGTTTACAGTAACCTCATAATATAAGTACTAACTATTAGCATTTGTGACTTTGTTTCCTAGTCTGATTTACCTTGGAGGACTGATATAAACACAGATAACTTGACAAGTCATGTGACTGTTGTTGGGGACAGGATCTTCTTAAAGTGTGCAGCAGCCACTACCTCAAACTGTTTTGGGCTCTGCACTTTTTGACCTGCTGTTAACATATAACCCCTTAGCTTCAAAGGAGACACTGCCAGTGCAGACTTGACCATAACCATCTTGTTAACTGAGTTTTAATAGTCTACATTATTTCAACCCCTAATTTGTCTTCTTTTCCCATGGGTTCATTTTAATAAAAGAGGACTTTTCTTATGTCAGATATTACCATCTGGGGAGACCTATTGTACATAATGACAATGTTTTAATATATTCTATTAGGTTTTAACAGTCTCCATATCGGCATCATGAAATGAAGATATAATGGCAGTCTATATATAATGTAGATCTTTCTCTCTATTGTCTTCTAGATTTAATAATGCTGTGTGTGTGTGAGAGAGAGAGACAGAGAGAGAGAGAGAGACACAGAGAGAGAGAGACAGAGAGAGAGACAGAGACAGAGAGACAGAGAGAGAGAAAGAGAGAATAAACCTTAGTTTTCATTTATCCCAGCACACAGTTTCCTTGATTTCAACCATAAAAGGGCATATTTTGTTTTTATTTAAATAGCCATTGAGAATGGTAAAATAACAAGAAACCAAAAGAAACTAGTGCCTACATTACTGTTAGACTCAAGGTGTTTTGTATCTTGAATGCCACAATCACTCTGTCAAGGAACATTGATCCCATCATAATTGTCTGTTTCACGTTTATAAGGTTGTTTTTTTAAAAAAGACAACCATTAGGTTGAGTTTTGAAGATTTAACTAAAGTTTCATCGACATCCCTTTGTCCCACTTTGAAACTTTGGTACACATACTACTGGTTGGGAACTATTGGCCCAGGGCCATTTTGAGACAAATATTGATTTTCTGTGACATGCTGATGCTACAAGAAGAAATAGGGAAGAAAATTTAAAACCAGGCGGGGACATAAGCAAAAGGAAAAGGCCTTTTACAAAATTATTTTGATTGTCCTAGTTAGATTTGGCAACATTTCATTTAAATGAAATTTCATGCTTCACCTTATTAATGTTAAACTTTCTTACCACACTATTGAATGTCAGCAGCACTGAGGAAAGTCCTCTAGATCTGCCATCTGTGGAAAAGCAACACAACACATAAGCTCTGGTTTATCTCTTGGTTTAGACAGAATTGAATCTTAGACAATCTTAGTAGGGGTGGGCAGCTTTGCCCCCTTGACACGTGTGGACTTCAACTCCAAGTATTCCAACAGCCAGCATGGCTGGCTCAAGAATTCTGGGAGTTGAAGTCCAAAGAATTGTCAAGGGGCCATAGCTGCCCACCCCAGTCTTGAGGTTATCTCTATTTCAATCAGGGCTTTTTTTGTCATAGAACGCTCAGAACGGAGTTCCGGCACCTTTTTTGGATGGAACCTTGTAGGGTAGGCAAGGCGGGTTGTATGACATGTGTGAGTTCCGGCACCTTTTTTTTTTTTTTTTACAAAAAAAAGCACTGATTTCAATTATGCTCTTTTTTTGAGGGGTGGTGGTGGCAACTGAATAACATTTTTCATAAAGTTGATGTCAGTTCAGAGCTGTGCATTTAGTGTCATCCCATCTAGAAGAGGATGGGTAAACTTTCTCAAATGAACCATTACGTGACTATAAAGTTGGAATCACCTTCAATGAAGAATAAAAATTAGTAGTTACTGAGTCACCGCTGCTCTATGCAACTTGTTTTCTTGCTGTGTGATAAAGGCCTGAGACAAATAGATAAAATCTACCCAAGGATCTCCTTTTTCTTTTCATATTTGTACTAGTGGAGGAGGAGGGCATTTAAATATTAAATGTAACATGAGATATCAGTGAAAATATCAGTTCCACAAAAGCATTTGTATTCATTTATGATACAAGTGGAAAGTAATAATTCTCTGCACTTCCCTAGCATTTTTATTAAAGGCTCCTGCTGTGCTTTGTAAGCATCCATTAATTAAGCCATGAAGTCTCCTGGAAGAAGGCAGTTTGCTACAGTCCTTTTAACAATCCAACCCAGCAATATGTAGCATAGGATTTGCAATATGTCTAATTTGACATAGTGCCTTTCAAAGGCACATTAGAGCTGAACACTTAAATTGTTCCGTAGCTTTTCAAAATCTTATTCTTCAGGGTGCATATTTTCATTTCAGCTTTACACTGCTTTATTGAAGGAATAATGTGCAATTTGCCATTCACTGGAGAATTCATATTTTACCAGGAGCACTTTAAGGTTAAGTTGTGTTTTGGTTTGCCTGCTAGTTGCTGAAAAAAAAAAGCTGGCATTAATATATATATAGGTGTAGGACTGAGTGGCATGCTGGCTGCCACCCTCCTGAAAGCGGGAAGTATATGACAAGACCAAGACAAAAATTCTATTCTGATTAATTTCATTTCAGGTACACTGAATTTAATTTTATAAAGTTAATAAATTCACTGCCAAGTTTTGGAAGTGTTCTGAAGGACACAGTGAAGACTTTTGATAGGTGATTGCTACCCAGGATCTTAGAAGCTGGCTGGGGAATTCTGAAAGTTGAAGTCCAAAGGTCTTAAAATTGCCAAGGTTAGACTTCCCCGATCTAGATTATGGATGCATAATCTCCATTCCAACCAGTGTATGTAACATCTCTGAAGCTTTTTGTAGAACCTCAGCCCTGCTTTATCTGATTTATTTTTCTGAGTCTTATACATTACAATTAACTGCAGGACTTGGTAAGGCAGGAAGGGGTGAATGAAATAACCTTCATACTAAGGCTTCCACATCTTTAGTAATCAATTTTGCAGAGAACAAGATAAAGAGAAAGAGCAGATGGAATTGAAGAAGAATGTAGTTGGCTCACTTCCAATTTTCCTTGCCCCCAACAGATTTGAGGTAACCAATAAGTAACCCTTTAGCCACTAAAGGTAGTACACCCATGGTTAAAGTGAATGTGGAAAAGATTTCAGAAGGACTGAAACAGTTAAAGTATCTATATTAAATGTGGTATTTTCTATTTCTCTCTTGCTTCATGGAGTATGAAATGGGAGGGACAGCAGCTGCTGGTGACATCTGATGACATCAATAGTTTTTACAGCATTTGCATGGAATACGTTTTTACCATAAACTTTTAGTACAACTTTTCAGGGTGTAGGTGGAAGAAAGTGCCTTGGAAAAGGAACATAAAAGATTCCAACAATGCACATTCATCAGTTCCCAGGAGCAGCCCCTTTGGACCAGAAGAGCCTAATATTAAAGTTATTGAGTTAAATGTAAACTTGTATACATCAATTGTTATTCAGGCCTAATGAACATCATGTGTTTTCCAGCAAAGTTGGCATAGTTCATAGAATTAGGGCAAAACAACATTTTGGTGAGCCTTACGTCTGCAAAGAATATCAATCCTTCCATTCCCCACCATCCAGTCAGAGCTGAAGAAGGTTTTTGGATGAGAAGGGAAATGTCTTCAAAGAAAAAACAAGGAAGTCCAGTTACCTCTTGGGGAAAAAAAGTACCTTTGGGACAACCATGACCTGGAGGATTGAGAATATCCATAGACATTTAGCCATGCACTTTGGGATGAACACCCTTCGAATGGTGCGAGGAGTATGAACATATTTCCAGAATAAGTGCAGACTACAGGAACCATTGGTGCTTCAGTTGGAGATGCAAACAACACAGACTCATCTCCAACAGCCTGCACCTGTCTTCAACAGTGAAGGGATACAGGACAGAAAACATCCTGCAGAAAGCACAGCTCTGAATTCTCAGTGACTCAGGTGACCCTTAGGACACAGATAAACCTTCAAGTGGTCCCAACAACTCTCTTAAAAATGCAAATGACCAGCTCTCTGCAAAGAATATAAATCCTTCCATTCCCCACCATTCAGTCAGAAATGAAGAAACTTCTTGGATGAGAAGCAAAAAGTCTTCAATGAAAAACAAGAAAGTACAGTTGCCTCTAAGGGGGGGGGGGACCACCTTTGGGAAAAGTAGGTAACATCTGTAGACCATGAGGCAAATTTAAATAGCACCCAATATTTGAGGAAATACTTAATGTGGTGTGTGAAGACTGTGCCATTTTAATGTAATTTCTATTTTTCATTTATGAGGGTTTGGAAACCTCCCGCCCCCCACTTGCACATAATATACAGAGGCTCGATGAATAACTCAACTGAAAAGAAGCCAATACAAGCAGTCAAGAGTTGTTATGTAGGATTAATTTATCTGGTTCCCAGGAATCTCTTGCAATTTATCTGCTTGGTTTCAGTCCTTCAACAAAGAAGGTTGAGAAATCCCATTATGGACATTCTGGAAATAGCTATACTTGACTAGGACAGTCAGTTCCATGACCCATGTCCAAATTGTTTCATTCGACACAAATTGCTTCCACATCTTTAGTAATCAATTTTGCAGAGGACAAAAGTTAAATGTACCCTAGATATCGGCAGCTTAATTCTTGTGTTGTCTAAAATGCATAACCACTTGTCTGCCTGCTTCAGCTGCTCAAGACTGCTTCATCAATCCACTTCCCAAATTTTAAAATTATTCATCTCTTGTGGCTGCCAAATCAGCTACATCATACTGGTTCTATAAATATGTCATCATTAGTAAATGTTCTGCAAAATTACTGCTATTTGAATTCTTAGGACAGCGAAACAATAATGGTTTCATGCACTAAATGACAACTCTGATCTTTGTTTTTTATTTGCTTTTCTGAACCATTATGAATTACTCTCAATTTTGCTTAGTTGCCCTTTGGAAAGAAAGGATCTTACTCTCCATAATAGATCTGAGGCTTCATATTAATATCTATAGAGCATGGGTGTCAAACTCAATTGCATCATGTGATGTGACTTTTTTGCCTTTGTAAGAGCCAGGGTGGGCATGGCCTACACATGACACATCCAGCTCATGGACCGCCAGTTTGACACCCCTGCTATAGAGTCAATCTACCTCATATTGAGTTTTTTGTTCATTAAAGAAAGCATCAGTATCAATCAGTATGGTTATTTCTATAAAAACTAAAGAAAAGGAAATAACCACATTTTAAAGTTGTGACCACTTCAGCAATATACAACACCATCACCATCATATAAGAGCCTTGGTGGAGCAGTGGGCTGATGCCTCCTTAAGTAACACCAGCTGCCTGCAATTAGTGCAGGTTCGCATCCCACCAGGCTCAAGGTTGACTCAGCCTTCCATCCTTCCGAGGTAGGTAAAATGAGGACCCAGATTGTTGGGGGCAATAAGCTGACTTTGTAATAATGCCGCTTGGGGTGTGTGTGTGAAAGCCCTAACAAGCAGGCATATACATAGAATGAAGGCTACTGCTAAGCTTGTAAGCCGCCCTGAGTCTTCGGAGAAGGGCGGGATATAAATGTAATAATAAATAAATAAATAAATAAAATATATCATTTAGATCAGTGGTCTCCAACATTTCTGGTTCCTGGGACTGGCTTTGGAAGAAAAATTGTCTTCTACAGATCGGAGTAAGGATGGTTTTATGCATACAACTTGGATCCTGCACACAGTAAGATTAAGCTTCACTCACTTGCTTGCACTGTCCAGTTCCCAACAGGTTATGGGTAAGTGGACCCCTGGTTTAGATTGTTCAAAAATTGGGATTGTATTAGAACTCCCAGTTAAGATTTGGGCTATTCTAAATGTAGGGTGTGATAATATTTGAGAATTGAGACTCCCCCTGACTTCAGGTTGGACTAAATACAAAGAAAACTTCATGAACCTCATATGTAGTAATCTCTAAGATGGGAAACTTCTACTTTTAAGGCAAGTTGCCAGAATGTTGTTGTTATTACTTTAAATAGTAAGAGGGTATTGATGGGTTACAGTATCAGTATCAATGATAATCATTGTCAAGTTTGTAAAGATATGTGTTGAGAGTCAAATCTTCCTATGTATTATAGCTACTGTCATAGTTGCTGGCATGGGCCAAAAGAATGGGATATATTATATTTGAATATAATATGTATTTCAAATGTAAAAATGCAAAATGAATTGCATTTTCATTTGTAGTTGGCAGTAGAAAGGGCATTCCTTGGGTCCACTAAATCCATCAAGGATTGCTTGATATAGTGTGATAACTGTAGATGGATCATTGCCTTTTAAACAAAAACAAAAGAAAAATACTTCTACAAAATCAGTGGAAAATAAAAATACTGACGCATTGCAAGGTCAAATGTAAGAAGGTTTCTTCTGTCTTTAGGAACTTCATCCCAAAGCGAACTGGGTATAGTACAGTTCAATTAATTTGAAATACTGTACTTAATTTTTCGGTTTAATTTTGTTTAAGTACCATCATGTACCATTTTGTTTTGGTACCCTTTAAATATATAAAATAAGTGATATATTTGGGAGAAGGGAACATCATGAGGAAATAATTAACTCAACTATGATCTCCCTACATGTCTGTGTGAATTCTACTCTCACTTAGGCTAAGTAGAAGTACAGTTTTAACCAGTGCTTTTTTTGTAAAAGGAAAAGGTGCCAGAACTCACACATGTCATACAACCCACCTTGCCTACCCTACAAGGTTCCATCCAAAAAAGGTGCCGGAACTCCGTTCTGAGCGTTCTATGAGAAAAAAAGCCCTGGTTTTAACTCCCTTTCCAAGATTTACTGATCTCTCACTCTGTTTTGGGAAACACATGAATGGAAATGCATAAAGTTGGGGACTGACTCTTCTTTTGGAGAGGATGACTTAAGGCTAATATAGGAATGTCTACATGAGGAATTCAGGAAACTGCTTGGCATCATTTCCCTTAGATTCTTATCTTGGTGTCCAGGGACAATCTCTCAAACCTGATGTCAACAAATCTATCACTGTCAGATCTCAGCTGCTCATCATGGTGTCCAACTTCTGCTATGAGGGAATGTTCAGGGCAGCAATGAAAGGTAAAGCAGAAATGTTTGGAATAACTCCATTTTCTATAGCCAGCCATGCCAGTATTAGCAAGTATTAAAAATGACCAGATGGAAGATAATCCCAAAGTGTCTGCATGGAAAACAAGATCCAAAATTAAATGTTCTTGTATGATCTTGGGAGGTCTGCTGAAAACTGACTGTCTTTTGGCATTGAGACCAGATGGTTAGAAAGTTCTTTAGAAATGATACTAATTCATATTCATTTAATAGATAAATAAATAATCAAACAAATGGAAACCGCTCTATGTGAAATCATAATGGTTGGGATAGTGACAACTGCTACATGTTATATTCAATATCTCTAATTAGGCAGAGAGAATTTAAAACTGCCAAGCAGATGTTCCACGCATTGCACTTAATCTTTTATACCATAGAAGTATTTAATGCTCATTTTGTATTTATTAAGTCAACAGATCCCTTTCAAAAATTCAAATTAATTATTTAATTGTCCTCAGAACATGACACCAAAGCCAGTTATTGATTTTCTATTGGATACATATTGTATCTTTCAGACCTAATAACTCATAAGGTTATTTGAGATTGGATTTATAAACATTGAATCCCTAATTAAGCATTATGTGTAGCTCCATTGTGATGAGATTTGAGACAGTAAAGCATCACTCCAAATAGTTTACGGCTTTTTTAAAAATGGATCTTTCCTTCAATCCCTAAGAATTCCCTATTTAAATTTACAGGTGAGCCTGTCAAATATTCTGGGCAATTTTCTGCTCATGGATCAGTTCCAGAGAATTGCTGAGAGTAAAATCAAGATTCAATATATCCCACTTTGTCTTTTCTATCATTTTATCCCCCAGATAGCAAGATAACTTGATGAAGGCAATTTATGTGCATCATTATGTGTTGTATATATTAGCTGGGGAGTCCATGGCATGTAAACCTCTATTTGAATAATCTCCACAAGCATTGAATCCTTGATAACGTTCTAAGAAAGTTTCCCCCACTTCAGATTTAAGGCACATTTTCCCCTATTTTTTTTCTTAAGTACATATACAAATCAGTATATAAAATTCAGATATTGACTTAATTAACAGCTTGCCTTCAGACGTTGTGGCTATTCACTTGAGGTTTCTAAGATGTTGGACAACCATTTGTTTGAAATGGTATAGTATCTCCTATTTGAGCATGGGGATGGACTAGAAGACCTTAAAATTTGTTATTCTGCTGTTAATTGTTTAGCTACCATTGAAATAAACCTAATAGTTTCAAATATTATTGAGTGAGTGAGAGAGAGAGAGAGAGAAAAAGAAAAAAAAATAGTTTACAAATTGGACTATGGCATTGTTTATTGTTTGTTGACTGTTGTCATAATTTTCTGGCCTAAGTTTCCAGAAAAAACAAATATATGTGAATTCACAGAACTAATTAAACTAAATAAATCACCTGATACAAATAGAACTTAACTTAGTACCATAAGCACTGGTGGGATTCAGCTTCGGCAGAAACGGTAGCTAATTTTTTGTTGCCCAGGTCCAGAATGGACTTCCAGAAGCGGCATCCACACAGAGAATCGGTTGATCACATATATGAATCCCACCACTGACCACAAGTGAGTGGAAAATTTCCATTGCTAAGCAGTGAGTTTTGCCCCTTTTCACGACCTTTCTTTCCACAGTTGTTAAGTGAATCACTGCAGCTGTTAAGTGAATCAGTCATTAAGTGAATCTGGCTCCCCCCTTGAATTTGCTTAACAGAAATCGTGATCACCGGACCTCAGGACAGTGCAACTATCATAAATAAGTGCCAGTTGTCAAGCATCTGAATTTTGATCATGTTACATGTATTATCTCCAATATGTATTATTGAAGCAAGAGGGTTGCTGCTTACAATGACATTCTGTTTGTTAGTTGGTTGGGTATTGGGAGAAGGAAATGCAGAAATAGCCATCCTTTCTGTGTGATCACTGCTGGTTTCCCATCTTTATTGATTTTAAGGGTTACCGTTTGTATCCAGTGATACTTTAATTGGAATTTCTCTCTTTTATCCTGATTCACCTTGTTTCTCTGCTTTGTAAGCTGCCTTGTAAGCTGCCTCTGTCTCTGCCTCTTCATTGGTATGCTCAGCTTTGCCCTCCTAGCTAGTCCTGGGAGTGTGGTAAGAGTTTCCTACAGTCAGTTCCCAAGGAAGATATATAATGGGTAGTAAAATAGTTTTCCCCAAGGCCCTATGTATCTGCACACTATTTATCACTCCGAATGTATTATTACAGACATGTCAAACACAAGGCCCGGGGGCCGGATCCGGCCCGCGAAGTGGTTTCATGCGGCCCGTGAAGCCATCCTGGAAACAGTGAGGGAACGGCCCCCACTGCCTTGGCCCTGGCCCAGAGACCCTCCTCCTCCCAGAGACCCTCAGATCTGTCCCACTCCTGCCCAGGCCCCCATAGGCACCCTTGATGTGAACGATGTAGAGCTGGCCACGCCCACCCAGTAGGCCATACGCACTCTAGCCATGCCCACCCAGTAGGCCACGCCCACCCTGGCCACACCCACCTGGCCCCCTGAGGGCAACCGCAATGCTGATGCGGCCCTCACTGAAATTGAGTTTGACACCGCTGTATTATTAGGTGGTAAAAAAGTGGTGCTGCTCTAAGAAAATCTCTCTCTTAGATACTACGGACTCTGCTCAGATTGAGAGAATTTGCCAGCATCTCTTCTCACAGGTTCATTCAAGGGGAGTTTCCTGTACTTTCAGCTCAGTAATTTAGAAGTCTTTGGAAATTAAGAAAACAGCCCTCTAAGGAACTGATATCTTTTGTGTGAAGAATCTGTCTATAGACTCCTCAAGTGTAATTTAAAACAAATTAAGTTTTTAATGTCTTCTGGGTCTGTTCACGATCGACAGATTTCTTCAGTGTTAATCCATTTAAATTGCGAGCATATATGGGCAAAAAACAATATAGTTCCCTTTAAGGAGTACATTAATGGTTGCCTAAGCTGGAAGGAGTGAATCATTCATCATTTATTGTCTCATGCTGTTTTCTTCTGCATTGTTTTGTTGATCATAATGTACTTGATTAGGTTGAAAACTATGGTTCTCCCTTCAGGTTTAGGACGTTTAGACACAGACCCTTAGCCGCATCTTGTGCACACCCTGCCACCCACCTCAACCCATTTACAGCCAGCTTTCCTCCTCTGATGTCACCCCCTCCCCCAGCCATTCTCCATGGCCAATGGACCCTTGGCCCTCTACGCTGCACCGTTCAGCCCTGCCCATTTGCTCAAACATTCTTTGTCCCAGGCTCTGGCTGCACGGGACAAATAGCCCCCAGCCAATCGGGTGGCAGGAAGAAGCCATGGTGCTGCAGGGGCAACGTGTGATAGCAAATTGCAGGGGCTGGGGGACGCAGTGTACAATGGAAGATTTTTTTTAAAAAAGTACTGTGGCTGCTCCACAACTTTTGAGGCCTTGCAGATGTGTCACCAGGACCGGACGGAGGGGGAGTAGGAGCGAGAATAGCAGTTGCCGGAGCCACTGGGGGAGCAGAAAGGTGAGAGTGTGTTGGGGGGACCAGGAAAGGAGGGAGGGGTGCCTCAAGGGGGCTTGACAAAGACAGCTTGGCTCACAACTCAAACAAAAGAGGGGAAGAGGAGCAAGGCTGACCCACTGCCTATCTATTTTAATTATTAAAACATCAGCTAGTTTCTTTTGTATTGTTCTGAACCAGCCCTCTTCCGGCCTTGTAGTAAGGCAAACCCCTATTCAAACAGAAGAGACTGGAGAGCGTCCAAGGCTGAAAAGCATCTGCCAAGATTTATTAGTCAATTAACAGAACAAGAAACAAAAACACAGGAACTTG
Organism: Vipera ursinii; assembly: GCF_947247035.1. Classification (NCBI taxonomy): domain Eukaryota; kingdom Metazoa; phylum Chordata; class Lepidosauria; order Squamata; family Viperidae; genus Vipera; species Vipera ursinii. Next base: position 229,890,714 of record NC_139513.1, read on the forward strand.
AATCCTCAAGTGGAAGGGTTGCTTTCAGCAACCAGCCCCTCCCCAAACACTCCTTTTATTTAGAGTTCAGGGCGTGGTCTCCCTGTGCCTCCTCCCGAGGAGTCCCACAGCCTTTCTTTGTTTGTTCCTGCTTGACTGCCTCCTGCGTCGGGTGTCCTTGAACAGGGCCAGCTGTGGGTCATCATCCTCCGCACTATCGGGCTCACGCAGCTGAGAAGAGGTCCCCGGCTGAGGGCTCTGCAAAGCCTCCAAGCCATCATCAGCCGGTTCGTCTTCCACACCCTCCTCCTCCCCCTCATCTGAGTCATCCGATACATCTGAACCGGCTGCCGGACCCACCGACTGGCCCTGAGTCATAACATGTATGTCCAGTTTAGCATCTTTTTTCATATCATTCTTTCGTTATGTCATTTTTAAATCAACTTTCATGTCAGTCTCAGTATCATAAGGGAAAACTTGTTCCACTTTCAATAACAGTTTTGAAACATAGTCTTTTCATAGAGGCAGATAATCTTAAAATTAACTTCTTGGTCCACGGTTCAAAAGTAACCTTCAGTATTTCCAACATTAAAATATTTTGCTTCATTCTGTCTTAATAAGTAAAATGTAAGTGTGCTTCTCCTTTAATTGTAATCATTTGTTCCTTTGGTTATCTCTAGTGTTCAGCCTTTAAAGCCTCATCCTATCATTTTTTTTTTTAAAAAAAAGATGTTTCAGAACAGAAGCATTTTCCCAGTGGAAGAAGCTGTAAACTGCTAGAGACCATTATTTTTAGGTCTCCTCATGAGAAGCACCTATATGGAGTACTTGTGGGCAATCTAAAGTTTTCTCCTTGTCCAGAGTGGAATTATGAAGAACCAGTCTACTCACTGGTCCTTTATAACCCTGTGGTTGTTGACTCCACTTTTAACACACCCATCTTCAGTTCTCCATTTCTTCCCTGGAAGTCCCAAATAGCTGCAAATAGTTGTTGATGAGTTTGCCATGCTTACTGAATTGAAAAACTATAACAAATTTTCATTTGCATTACTAGGTTTGGCCCCAACACAACATGCTAACCTCTGAATATCAGACGGAATCAGGGATTTACTATAGAAGAAAGCTGCCTGCAAAGTAGGTAGGATGACACTCTTGATTACTCTCTCTAGTTCCAGGTTTCAGACAACCATAACAGGTGTTTTGACAACCTCTCACTTATAGTCAGGTAATAGTACAGTTGCCCGCAGAAGTCAACAACCTCTTTCCCACCTCACCTCCACCCTGTCCCCTCTCCAGCCTTATGAAACTTCTTGAAATATGAAGCCTGCAGAGGCTCTGAAACCTGAGATGAAATGGTTATGAAGAGACTTTTACTGGATGATTTTTTTTTCCCTTGCCAGGCACAAATAAACACTCTCAATAGGGTGCTTACCACACAGTGTGTCAGCAGATATTATGCAGTCTGGTGCTGAGTGGATGTGTCAGCTGCCCATTAGACCACACTAAAATAGAATTGCCAGGAGCCTGAAGCATGAAGCATGATATTAGATAAAGTGATGAAATTTCACTCGATTAAAGAGCCAGGTCAAGGACAGTTACCTCAGGAAATTCTTTTTTCTCCCTTCAAATAGTTCTTGCACTTTGATGAATTTATCCCTTTTCTGCTTATTTCTTTATTATCATATTTCAAACTATCCGGGTGATGAATTTTATGCTCTCCAGCCTCTGACAGATTGAGAAAGCTGGAATCATCTGGCTTATTTATTTATTTATTTGGGATAAAAAGGAGGCGAGGGGGTTACCCAAAGGCCTCCAGATGAAAGTGACTCCAACACTGAGACTCCAGCCCTTGCTAGAAGATGTTGGTTTGGTTTGTAAATGATGTGTGATAATAGCTGCTTTCCTTTTTTTTTCATAGAAGAAAAGAGATTAGAGCAAGTTTGGTTTCTCAGCATTTTATTTAGGATAACTGAGAGTTAAGTTTAGTGCAGCTCCTAAAGCGACAATGAAAAGTCTTTTTATCTTATGGAACAATATAACTATAAACTATGAATTGGAGAGGGGAATGTGGAGCCCTGGTGGTACAGTGGTTAGAATGCATAATTGCAGGCAAACTCTGCCCATAGTCTGAAGTTTGATCCTGACAGGGCTCGACATTGACCCATCCTTCCATCCTTCTGAGGTTGGTAAAATGAGATCCAGATTGTTGAGGGCAATATGTTGACATTGTAATATTCTACTACTTGATTAGCTCTTACATGGATTGCTATTTCCCTCTCTTTTGCAAGGATAGTTTAAGCCAATGGTTTCCAACTTTGGCAACTTTAAGACTCATGGACTTTATCTCCCACAGTTCATCAGCCAGCTATGCTATGCTGGCTGGGGAATTCTGGGGGCTGAAGTCTACAAGTCTTAAAGTTTGGGGACCCCATATATAAGCACTAATGATAATTTCTGATGTCTCTGCTTTTTTTGGTATATATTCTATAGTAGTAGAAGATACTACTCTAAAAATAATATATTATCTCTCCAATATGAGGCTGAGTTGCCCAAATCTAAATTGGTTTTTAATCCAGGGCAGCTCTTTCTTCTGACTAATACTTCCCCCATAAATACTGTCATTTTCTTCTAATAACAGCCTTTGAATCTGTTCTTGGTGTATATATCCTTAAAGTGCATAGTAGTGATTGATATCAGTCCAAAATCTAAAGAAATAAAAACATAGATTGTTTCTAAATTGCCTGCACTGATTTAAGCTTTGGGCTTTAAATCACCTTCCTCACCAATACATGGCATTTCCTCCCTGTCTCCAGCCAAGCTTATCATTTGAGGCTTGTTTCCTACTAAATTAGTTATGGTGAGTGGTTATAAAGGGAATTTTTAGTGGTGGTATCACATGTGTAGGATATCTTCCTTCCCAAGGCCACATTGGTTGCTTGCTACCAGTATAATTCCTTCATAGAATCAGCCAAAGACTATTTTTAAAAATGTTCCTGGGCCTTTAGTACTTTGAAGTATGTTACACAGTATTAGTTACCGCATCTCTTTTTTCACCTTCTTCTCTTTACTGTGGTTGTGGCGCAGCAGTAGTTTTTCTTCTTCTTTGTATCTAAAGTGATTCCTCTTGATATGACAATTGTAGGTTTGAGACATTTCAATTGTAGTCTTTAATATGTTCTATAAGTATAGAAAGAGTATTTTTTTTCCTTTGTACATGTGTTTCAACTCAACGTTAACTTTGTTTGCCATTGCCTCCTTCCTAGGGCTGAGATAAATTGACTGGCACAAGGTCACCCAGTTGGCTTTCCACCTAAAATGGGACTGAATTCAGTTTTGCACTTTCTAGCCCAGTGTTTTAACCACTACACCAAACTGGCTCTCATACAAAATATATTTACATATACAATATAACAAGCCAAGCATAGGAAAATTGTTAGTGCATTGGGTATAATAATGTGAGTGAATGGGCAAGTGAAAAGGTGAGCTTTAAAACCCAGCAATCTCTAGATAGGTTGAGGTCCAAACCCTATTATCCAAGGTTTGGCTGGAAAGTGTGGAATTATCAACTCATACTACTACAGAAATAAAACTGAATTTCCTCCTACAAATCAGTTTTTGACACAGGGAGTTGTTATCTTTGCAGAAAGGCTAAGGGGCAAGGGGATAGTAGATTCTTCCTTACACAACAGATTATATAATGCCTATATTTCATATGAACCTGACAAGGTGTATTAAAGTCCCTATTCCATTTTATCAACCATTTAAGGTACTATATTGTATTGTAAAGGTTAAATTATTTTAGGTATTATTATTAAGATTGAGGTTTACATTTTCATTGATATAACTCATTATTTAACACTGAGAGTTTATTCATTGGAGACAAATTCCTTGTGTCTACAATTATACTTGGACAAGAAAGAATATTTTATTTTAGATTTTAATGATATTGCCTTGTTTTATGTACTTATTGTGGTTATCCATAGTATACTTGAAATGATTTGGAGACTTCTTCAATAAACTATTTACTTATTTAATATAGAGCATCAGGTTGGGCAAGCTAAAACAGAACCTGAAACATTACAGGTAATTTAATTCCCAAGCAATTATAATTCCATAAGCTGTTGTAACCACAACTATTTCCAAGCCTAAACACTTTGATTGAGCATCCATAAAAACTAAATGCATATTCTCCTTGGCTTCCAGAAATGGTCTAGACCACTGGCTACAATATACAACTCTAATTCTAAATGGTGCAATATTTATTCTTTCTTACAGAAGAGATAAGGTTATGTTTTAAACCACGTACTGTACATTATAGGATTACATTACAAACTTTGCTTCTCATACTCTCATAAATCATTAAAATAAATCAGTGTATGAAATTAAGGAAAAACTCCTGATCAGGCTAATTTTGCAGCTAGCTTCTATAAATATATATATATTCTTCTATTTTCATTAATAAAGCTTTTCCCAACAAACCTCTGTCTGTTACTTTTAATGAGGCAAATGTCATGATAGTGAGGCAAGGAATCTGCTGTGTCTAATTATGGACCAATTTTCTTGATAAATAAGGAGGTGTAGATGTGGGTATTTAACCAGATCATAGCCAGTTCAGTCTGGTTTTATATATGTTCCTCAGGTTCCTGACTGTTCTGTTCCAGCCTACTACTGGCCCTGCAGAAATGTCAGGGACAACCCCTTTTCAAAAGTCAATAGGCTGAAAGTAAGCCAGCCAAATTTATTTACACAAATGAAACGAAACAGATCCAAAACCTTCTCTAACTGACATCGCACCAATCGATGGATCGCCTGTAACTCTTCCATGTAGTTGTTTACTGCCGGCTCCGGTGAATCCACTGGTGAAAGGGGGAAAAACCGGGGGTGATATCCCACATTGGCCAAGAACGGTGTCATCTGTGTGGAGGTGTTCTACAAATTGTTGAATGCAAACTCAGCTATGGCCAGATAGTCCACCCAATTGTTTTGCTGCAGATTGATGTAGCAGTGCAGATATTGTTCCAGAATACTGATGACCTTCTTGGTTCCCCCGTCAGTTTGAGGATGATGCGCGGACGAGAGCAAATCTTGATATCCAATGTTGTGACTCAGGGCCAGCCTGTGGGTCCGACAGTCGGCTCCGATGTATCGGATGACTCAGACGAGGGGGAGGAGGGAAACGAACCGGCTGATGATGGTTCGGAGGCTTTGCAGAGCCCTCAGCCGGGGACCTCTTCTCAGCTGCGTGAGCCCGAGAGTGCGGAGGAAGATGACCCACAGCTGGCCCTGTTCAAGGACGCCCGACGCAGGAGGCAGTCAAGCAGGAACAAACAAAGAAAGGTTGTGGGACTCCTCGGGAGGAGGCACAGGGAGACCACGCCCTGAGCTCTCTATAAAAGGAGTGTTTGGGGAGGGGCTGGTTGCTGAAAGCAACTTTTCCGCTTGAGAAGACAAGCTCTAGTGTTTTTGTTAACTGCGTAATTAAATCTTGGCAGATGTCTTTTAGCCTTGGACGCTCTCCAGTCTCTTCTTTCTGAATAGGGGTTTGCCTTACTCAAGGCCAGAAGAGGGCTGGTTCAGAACAGTTTGCTTTCAGCCACCCACCCCTTATTACTACGATGGAGCAGCTTCTTGCCGAGAATGCCCAGCTCACCCAGCAACTCACTTTGCTGGCAGCTCAGGTGACACAACTGCAAGCTCAGGTACATGCTGCACCCCCACCCAGGAGGAAATGTCAGATAGCTATGCCGGATAAATTTGCTGGTAAACCAGAACTGTTTCCTGCATTCCTGGGACAATGCCAGCTTTTTATCAGCGTGAGAGCAGTTGATTTCCCCACTGACCGAGATAAGGTGGGATTCGTGTTGAGCCTTCTGTCGGGAGATGCAGCTCGGGGCACGCCTCTGTTGGCACAGCCTAGCCCTTTGTTGGATAACTTTGGGGGGTTTTGTGACCATATGCGCCTCATGTACGAGGACCCGATTAAGGCGCAGACTGCCACCCGACGCCTGAAAGCTTTGAGGCAGGGTCAGCGCCCTCTACAGGCCTATATCAGCGATTTCCGGCTGCTTAGCCAGGATTCCGCCTGGAATGAGGCTGCGCTCGTGGATGCCTTTCAGGATGGCTTGTCAGAGGAGATGTTGGATGAGCTGGCCCGCGTGGACATTCCCTCAGATCTGAATGGGCTGATCCATCTTTGTCTGCGGATCGATGCCCGGCTGCAGCAGCGAAAGAGTCGCCGTGCCACCCCACAGACCCCTGCCGCCCCTGTTGTGCGTGAGCCCCCAGTCCAGAGGGAGGAGCCAATGGAGCTGGGTGCCGCCAGGTCCCGTCTATCGGTGACGGAAATGGACAGACGACGATCGGAGGGGTTGTGTTTTTACTGTGGGGACCCTGGACATTTGGCTGCTTCTTGTCCAAAGAAGCGTCAGCGGGCATCAGTGACCAAGCCGGCCCCGAGAAAGTCCCCTGCTTTGCTGTCGGGAAACGGCCCGAGCCCGATCTAGTCGGTGTGATAGATCGGTCGACCCACCACGACCACGCCGAGCAACGCCATTCCGATGGTGCCTGTGAACCTCCACGGCATTTGATTTTGGAGGCACGACTGATCCTTCCTGGCAAGCCAGAGGGGATTCCGGTCCATGCCCTAATTGACTCTGGGGCTACCACTAACTTTATGGACTCGGCCTTCGTGGCCAAATGGGCTGTTCCTCAGTGTCCGGTGGATCCGCCCATGCTAGTGGAGACTATTGATGGTCGAGTGCTCCTGTCCGGGCCTATTACGGCCGCCACGCAACCAGTGAGTATGGCTATCAGTTCCCATGTGGAGGCCATTCAGTTCTACATCACTTCGGATCTGCACTTCCCCGTGGTCCTGGGACTGGTGTGGCTCCGGGCGCATGATCCACAGATCTATTGGTCTCAGAACTTGGTCACCTTCCCAAGTTTGCAGTGCGTGGACCACACCCGTCATATCTGTGCCGGCCAGGTGGAGGGCTCCTCAGGAGTTTCTTTGCCTCCCGAACTGTCCGACTTTGCTGATGTGTTCAGCGAGTCAGAGGCGGACCAATTACCCCCGCACAGGCCCTATGACTGTTCCATTGATCTAGTTCCTGATGCGCCTCTCCCAGTGGGGCGTTTGTATTCCATGTCGGAGCCCGAGTTGGCTGCATTGCGGGACTTCCTGACAAAGAATTTGGCTCGTGGTTTCATCCGGCCCTCGTCCTCGCCAGTGTCTGCGCCCGTGCTCTTCGTCAAAAAGAAGTCGGGCGAGTTACGGCTCTGCTGTGACTACCGGAAACTCAACGCCATCACGGTGCGTAACCGCTACCCGCTGCCCCTCATCCCCGAGCTCTTGGACCGACTCCGGGAGGCTAAGATCTTCACGAAACTGGACCTGCGTGGAGCTTACAACCTCGTCAGGGTTCGGCCGGGTGATGAGTGGAAGACGGCGTTTGGTACTCGCTATGGACATTTCGAGTACACGGTGATGCCGTTTGGCCTGACCAACGCCCCCGCTGTGTTTCAGCATTTTATGAACGACATCTTTCGAGATCTGTTGGACCAGTTTGTCGTGATTTACCTGGACGACATCCTGATTTACTCCCCATCGCGTGAAGCGCATCATCAGCATCTCCGTCAGGTCTTGCAGCGCCTCCGGAAACATCGGCTGTTTGCCAAGTTGGAGAAGTGCCAGTTTTACCAGGTGACCATCGATTTCTTGGGTCACCGCATTTCTCCTGAGGGCATCGCCATGGAACCGAGTAAAGTTGAGTCGTTGCAGAGTTGGCAACCCCCACGTCGCGTGAAGGATGTTCAGCGACTTCTTGGATTTGCCAACTACTATCGAACATTCATTCCTGGCTTTGCTGCCTTGACAGCCCCCCTTACCCGGCTCCTGCAGAAGAAGACTCGGTTCCAGTGGAACGCCCCCGAACAACAGGCGTTCCAAGCTTTGAAGGACGCCTTCATGAAGGAGCCCATCTTGAAGCATCCTGACCCGCAACGGCCATTTGTCGTGGAGGCGGACGCCTCCGACATTGCCATTGGGGCCGTGTTACTCCAGGCAGCGATGCCCAACGGTACCCTTTTCCCTTGCGCGTATCACTCTCGGAAATTGAACCCCTCGGAGCGCAACTATACCATCTGGGAGAAGGAGCTGCTGGCCATCAAGGCGGCGTTCAAGGCTTGGAGGCATCATCTGGAGGGGGCGCGGCATCAAATCGAGGTCTGGACGGACCACAAGAATCTGGAAAGCCTGCAGACCGCTCGGAATTTGAACCAACGCCAGATCCGGTGGTCCCTCTTCTTTGCGAGGTTTGACTTCCGGGTGCGGTACATACCAAGCGGGCACAACCAGAGAGCGGATGCTCTGTCCAGGAAGCCCGAGTACACCCGAGTGGAAGACAAGCTTCCGCCCAGAACAGTGATCCCCGTCGAGTCTTTTGCTGCGGTGCGGGAGCCGGTGGATATACGGGCTCGGATCCGGGAGGCGTAGCAGCAGGAGGCGTGGGTGGCTCAGCGGAAGGAAGAGGTGGGGCCAGATTCGCCTTGGTCGGTCACGGATGGACTCCTGTATTATCGTGACCGGCTCTATGTTCCAGGAGGGCCACTCAGGGGACTCGTCCTCAGCCAATGTCATGATAACCCGGCTGCGGGGCATTTTGGCCTGTTCAAGACTCTGAACCTGGTCTCCCGTACCTTCTGGTGGCCCCGAGTCCGACACGATGTCCAGTCTTATGTCACCTCCTGCATCCCATGCAGGCAGGCCAAGTCAGCGACAGGGGCCCCGCCTGGTTTACTGCAGCCTTTGCCAACGCCCAAGAGACCCTGGGGGGCTGTGTCCATGGACTTTCTGACGGATCTACCCCCATCCTCCGGCTTCACGACAGTGTTTGTGGTGGTGGACATGTTGACCAAGATGGCGCACTTCATCCCTTGTCGCGGCTTACCGTCAGCTCGCGCCACTAGTCGCATGTTCATCCAACAGGTGTTCCGGCTGCACGGCCTTCCCGATAGGGTCGTCTCCGATAGGGGGGCCCAGTTTACAGCCCGCTTCTGGCAGGAGTTGATGCGGGCGTTGGACATTAAGGTTTGCCTCTCGTCCGCGCATCATCCCCAGACCGACGGGGGTACCGAGAAGGTCATCGGCATCTTAGAGCAGTATCTGCGCTGCTATGTTAACCTGCAGCAGGACAATTGGGTGGACTATTTGGCCATAGCCGAGTTTGCCTTTAACAACTCGCAGCACACCTCCACGCAGATGACACCGTTCTTGGCCAACGTGGGTTATCACCCCAGGTTTTTCCCCCTTTCTCCCGTGGACTCACCGTAGCCGGCAGCAAACGAATTCATGGCGGAATTACAGGCGATCCATCGGTTGGTGCGACGGCAGCTGGAGAAGGCCAAGGCCGACTACAAGAGGTTCGCCGATCGGTCGAGAAGGGATACGCCTCCATTATCGGTGGGGGATCAGGTCTGGCTGTCCACCAGGAACCTACCATCCACTCGGCCGGCGAGGAAGCTGGACCACCGTTACCTTGGACCGTTCCCAGTCGAGGCCGTCATCAACCCGGTCGCCTATCGTTTAACTCTGCCACGTTCCCTGCGCGTGCACCCCGTCTTCCATCGGTCCTTGTTGGTCCCCGAACAACCGGCTTGTCCACTTCGCCAAGCGGAACCTCCCCCATCAGGACCTCGTGATGGCGACAGCACCCCCGAGTACGAGGTCGCCAGCATCAGGGATTCCCGCTGGCTGAAAGGTCGCTTCCAGTACCTGATCGAGTGGAAAGGGTACGGGCCGGAGGACTTCACATGGGAAGACGCGACCGCCGTTCATGCCCCTGCGTTGGTGACTGCTTTTCACGAACAGTTCCCATCCCGACCGCATCCGGATCGGCAGACCCGGGGGAAGGGCCCTGCGGTGCGGGATAGTGTTGTGACTCAGGGCCAGCCTGTGGGTCCGACAGTCGGCTCCGATGTATCGTATGACTCAGACGAGGGGGAGGAGGGAAACGAACCGGCTGATGATGGTTCGGAGGCTTTGCAGAGCCCTCAGCCGGGGACCTCTTCTCAGCTGCGTGAGCCCGAGAGTGCGGAGGAAGATGACCCACAGCTGGCCCTGTTCAAGGACGCCCGACGCAGGAGGCAGTCGAGCAGGAACAAACAAAGAAAGGTTGTGGGACTCCTTGGGAGGAGGCACAGGGAGACCACGCCCTGAGCTCTCTATCAAAGGAGTGTTTGGGGAGGGGCTGGTTGCTGAAAGCAACTTTTCCGCTTGAGAAGACAAGCTCTAGTGTTTTTGTTAACTGCGTAATTAAATCTTGGCAGATGTCTTTTAGCCTTGGACGCTCTCCAGTCTCTTCTTTCTGAATAGGGGTTTGCCTTACTCAAGGCCAGAAGAGGGCTGGTTCAGAACATCCAATGCATGCATCAACTCCTGCCAGAAACGGGCTGTAAACTGGCCCCCTCTATCAGAGACGACTCTATTAGGGAGGCCGTGCAGCCGAAACACCTGCTGAATGAACATACGACTAGTGGCGCGGGCTGACAGTAAACCATGACAGGGGATGAAATGCGCCATCTTGGTCAGCATATCTACCACCACAAACACTGTCGTAAAACCAGAAGACAGGGGTAAATCCATCAGAAAGTCCATGGACACAGCCCCCCAGGGTCTTTTGGATGTCAGCAAGGGCTGTGCTAATCCAGGCGGGGCCCCTGTCACTGACTTGGCCTGCCTACATGGGATACAGGAAGTGACATAGGTCCGGACATCATGTCGGACTTGGGGCCACCAGAAGGTATGAGAGACCAGGTTCAGGGTCTTGAACAGGCCAAAATGCCCCGCCGCTGGGTTATCGTGACACTGGCTGAGGATGAGTCCCCTGAGTGGCCCTCCCGGAACGTAGAGCCAGTCACGATAATACAAGAGTCCATCCGTGACCGTCCAAGGAGAATCTGGCCCCACCTCCTCCTTCCGCTAAGCCACCCACACATCCTGCTGCTGTGCCTCCCGGATCCGAGCCTGTATATCAACCGGCTCCCGCACTGCAGCAAAAGACTCGACGGGGATCACTGTCCTGGGCAGAAGCTTGTCTTCTATTTGGGAATATTCGGGCTTCCTGGACAGAGCATCTGCTCTTTGATTGTGCCTGCTGGGTATGTACTTAACTCGGAAGTTGAACCTCGCAAAGAAAAGAGACCACCGGATCTGGCATTGGTTCAAGTTCCGAGTGGTCTGCAGGCTTTCCAAATTCTTATGGTCCGTCCGGACCTCGATTTGATGCCACGCTCCCTCCAGATGATGCCTCCAGGCCTCGAACTCCACTTTGAAGGCCAGCAGCTCCATCTCCCAGATTGTATAATTGCGCTCTGAAGGGTTCAGTTTTCGTGAATGGCACGTGCAAGGGAAGAGGGTACCGCTGGGCATCGTTGCCTGAAGTAACACTGCCCCAATGGCAATGTCAGAGGCGTTTGCCTCCACGACCGTTGTGGGTCAGGATGCTTCAAGATGGGCTCCTTCATGAAGGCTTCCTTCAAAGTCTGGAAAGCCCGTTGTTCTGGAGCGTTCCACTGAAACCGAGTCTTCTTCTGCAGGAGCCGGGTGAGGGGGGCTGTCAAGGCAGCAAACCCAGGGATGAAAGCTCGATAATAGTTGGTGAACCCAAGAAGTCACTGAACATCCTTCACAAGATGTGGGGGTTGCCAACTCTGCAAAGACTCAACCTTACTAGGCTCCATGGTGATGCCCTCAGGAGAAATGCGGTGACCCAGGAAATCGATGGTCACCCAGTAGAACTGGCACTTCTCCAATTTGGCAAACAGCCAATGTTCTTGGAGTCACTGCAGGACCTGACGGAGATGCTGATGGTGCACCTCTTGTGACGGGGAGTAGATCAGGATGTCGTCCAAGTAGATCACGACAAATTGATCTAACAAATCCCGGAAAATATTGTTCATGAAATGCTGAAACACAGCAGGGGCATTGGTCAGGCCAAACAGCATCACCGTGTACTCAAACTGTCCGTAACAAGTACCAAACGCCATCTTCCACTCATCACCCGGCCGAACCCTGACGAGGTTGTAAGCTCCATGCAGGTCCAGTTTTGTGAAGATCTTAGCCTCCCAGAGTCAGTCCAAGAGTTCAGGGATGAGGGGCAGCGGGTAACGATTGTGCACCGTGATGGTGTTGAGTTTCCTATAATCGCAGCAAAGCCCCAATTCGCCAGACTTCTTTTTAACAAAGAGCACAGGTGCAGACACTGGCGAGGACGAGGGCCGGATGAAACCTTGAGCCAAATTCTTCTCCAGAAAGTCCCGCAATGCAGCCAACTCGGGGTCCGACATGGAGTACAAACGCACTACTGGGAGAGGCGCATCAGTGACTAAATCAATGGGGCAGTCATAAAGCCTGTGGGGGTAATTGATCCGCGGAGGTAATTGATCCGCCTCTGTCTCGCTGAACACATCAGCAAAGTCAGACAGTTCGGGAGGCAAGGAAACCCCTGAGGAACCTTCCACCTGACCGGAACAGATATGGTGGGTGTGGTCCACACACAGCAAACTTGGGAAGGTGACCAGGTTCTGTGGCCAATAGATCTGTGGGTCATGCGCCCGGAGCCATGCCAGTCCCAAGACCATGGGGAAATGCAGATCTGAGGTGATATAGAACTGGATGGCCTCCACATGGGAACTGATGGCCATACAAAATGGTTGCATGGCGGCCTTAATTGGCCCAGACAGGAGCACTCGACCATCGATAGTCTCCACTAACATGGGCGGTTCCACCGGGCACTGGGGAACAGCCCATTTGGCCACAAATGCTGAGTCCATAAAATTTGTGGTGGCCCCAGAGTCAATTAAGGCATGGACTGGAATCCCCTTTGGCTTGCCAGGAAGGATCAGACATGCCTCCAATATCAGATGCCGTGGAGGTCCACAGGCAGCATCGGAAAGACGTCGCTCAGTGTTGTGAGATGCCTGACCTAACACACCGTCTAGATCGGGCTCGGGGCATTTCCCGACAGAAATGTAGGGGACTTTCTCAGGGCAGACTTGGTCACTGATGCCCGTTGTCACTTCTCTGGGCAAAAAGCAGCCCAAAGCCCAGGGTCCCCACAGTAAAAACACAATCCCCCCAATTGTCGTCTGTTCATTTCAGTCACTGATAGACGAGACCTGGCAGCACCCAACTCCATTGGCTCCTCCCTTTGAACTGGGGTCTCACCACAGAGGCTGCAGGGGTCTTTGGGATGGCACGGCGACTTTTTCGCTGCTGCAACCGAGCATCAATCCGCATGCAGAGATGGATCAGCCCATTGAGGTCTGAGGGAATATCCACACGGGCCAGCTCATCCAACACCTCCTCTGACAATCTATCCTGGAAGGCATCCACAAGCGCAGCCTCATTTCAGCGGAATCCTGGCTAAACAGCTGAAAATCGCTGATATAGCCCTGTAGGGGGTGTTGACCTTGCCTCATAGCTTTCAAGCGTCGAGTAGCGGACTGCATCTTTATAGGGTCCTCATACATCAGACGCATATGATCACAAAACCCCACAAAGTTATCCAACAATGGACTAGGTTGAGCCAGCAGAGGTGTGCCCCAATGAGCTGCATTACCAGAAAGAAGGCTTAACACAAACCCTACCTTATCCCGGTCAATGGGGAAATCAGCTGCTCTCACGCTGATAAAGAGCTGGCATTGTCCCAGGAAAGCAGGAAACAGTTCTGGATTGCCATTAAATTTATCCGGCATCACAACTTGGCATTTTCTCCTGGGTAGTGGTGATGGTGGGGGTGCAGCATGGACCTGAGCTTGCAATTGAGCCACCTGAGCTGCCAACAAAGCAAGTTGCTGGGTGAGCTGGACATTCTCAGCACGTAGCTGCTCCATAATAATAATAAAGGGTGGGAGGCTGAAGGCAAACTGTTCTGTTCCAGCCTACTACCGGCCCTGCAGAAATGTCAGGGACAACCCCTTTTCAAAAGTTAATAGGCTGAAAGTAAGCCAGCCGAATTTATTTACACAAATGAAATGAAACAGATCCAAAACAGAGCAAAACAAATACTAACCACGACTAAATCAGAAGCTGTTCAAACAGTTGCCTTCAGCAACCAGCACCTCCCACACATTCCCCTTTTAAACACAATTTCAAGGCGTGGATTCTCTTTGCCTCCTCCCGAGGTGCCTCATTGCCTTCCTTTGTCTGCCTCCTGCTTCAGGCCTCCTTGAACAAAGCCAGCTGTGAATCGTCTTCGTCCAAGCTGTCAGGCTCACACAGCTGGGTCTGAGGAGGACGGGAGGGGCCTGGCTGAGAGCTCTGTGATGCCTCAGAACTTCCCTCTGCAGGCTCTCCAATCCCCTCCTCCTCCTCCTCCTCCTCCTCCTCCTCCTCCTCCTCCTCAGAACTGTCCGATTCAGCTGCCGAACCCACAGGCTGACACTGAATCACAACACTGACAGTGTTAGATTTGTAACTGCTACACTTGCTTTAACTCAAAATTGACAAGACCCAGCAGCTATAATTTTTTAGATGCCTGGATTGAATGTCCTAGTATTTTTTGAAAGCAAAATTTGATTTCTGATCCGTTGAATTCAGTTTCCTAAGTCGACAGTGAATATAGCAGTCCTACACCTATAACCTGAGCTTAAATGGACTCCAGAAGATGGTAGAGGACAGGAAAGCCTGGAGGAACATTGTCCATAGGGTCGCGATGGGTCGGACACGACTTCGCAACTAACAACAACACCTATAACCACAATTGAGCTAAGTGAGACATTTGTTAAGTGAGTTTTGCTTCATTTTACAACCTGTCTTGCTACCATTGTCAAGTGAATCACTGTAGTTGTTAAGTTAGTAACATGGTTGTTAAGTGAATCTGGCTTCCCCACTAACTTTGCTTGTCCGAAGTTTGCAAAAGGGGAATCACATGAACCTGGGACAATGCAGCAGTCATAAATATGAGCCAGCTGCCAAGTGTCCAAATTTTGATCATGTGATCACCGGGATGCTGCAATGGTCGTAAGTGTGAAAAACGGTCATAAGTCGCTTTTTTCAGTTCCGTTGTAATTTTGAATGGCCACTAAATGAACTGTTGTAAGTCGAGATATATCAGTATAAGTGACAGGTCTTCCGCTTGGTTTAGTTAATTCTAAGATACACAACAAGAATGTTTTCTTTCTCTTTGTTTTAATTTGGCAGCCTGAATATTTAGAAATTTTGAAAATGTCCCTGGTATTATAAAGAGAGTAGAGGATGGGGAAAGGGTATATTATAGGTTCTCTTGCTCTAGCAGGGCATTGGACTAGAAGACCTCCAATTTCCCTTCCAACTCTGTTATTCTATTCTATTCTATTCTATTCTATTCTATTCTATTCTATTCTATTCTATTCTATTCTATTCTATTCTATTCTATTCTATTCTATTCTATTCTATTCTTTATAAAAGGATAACAAAAATCTCTACCACAAATTTACTAAATTATTCAATTTCACAAAAGTTGGGGTTCTTCTCTTCTTATTTGGTAAACAGGAATACATCAGGAACTCTTGCAATTGGATCACAGCAATAATCTGAAAAAAAACACCAATCCTCCTCATATAGTTTTTTATTTTTTATTTTAATTCCATTTATATCCTGCCCTTCTCCGAAGACTCAGAGCGGCTTACAAGCTTAGTGACCGCCTCATACAGCAATCGTTGGCAGTTGTGACAGTGATGAAAAAGTAATCTTGTGTCCAATCCTCACATTTATGACCACAGCGGGTTCTGCAAACAAAAGCTGAAAAAAGATCATAAGCAGAGTCACAATTTCACTAGCAACCGTTTCTTTTAGCTACTGCGTTGCTTGTCCCAACTATGGTTGCTAACCCAGGATTACCTGTATTTTTACTTTGTAGATTAAATAATATATTTTTTTAAAAAAACACATAAATCCTTAAATCCAAACCTTACTTTGTACAGCAAATCATAGCTAGAACATCCCTAACAGGCAGCAATTAAGCCTTGCTTAAAGAGGAAGAGATCACCACATTCTGTTCCATTGTCAAAGTCTTCTCAATAAGTTTTCCATAAAGTTCAACTGAGATCTACACTCCGATACATTAAGGCTTTGAGACATTATTCTTCCCATTGGAGAGTAGAGACTAAAACTTTGTCCTTTGTAGGCCTCCTCTAGGTATCAAAGATTGTTATTATAGCTCGCTTTTATGTAGGCCTCTAGTTTCTTCAACTTTTTGTGACAGGATTTTTTCCAAATTTTGGACCGTTTTTGTTAATCTCTGTGGATTGTAAGAAATGTGTATGCATACTACTACAGGTACAGCATGCGAAACAGAAGCATACAGGTAGTCCTCAACGTACCGCCAGAATTGGATTGGAATTTCTGTCACAACTCAGTATAGTCATCAGTTGAGTCATTATATAACTGGGCCCAATTTTATGACCACTTTATGGTTGAAAATTGAATGTCTATGATTGTTAAGTGAATCACTGTGTTGTTAAGTAACTCTGGCTTCCCCAATTGACATTTTTGTTGGAAACCAACTGGGAAGGTCACAAATTGGGATAATGGGACAGCAGGATCCTGCAACTGATTGTAAATACAAGCTCATTCCAAGTGCCCAGATTGTGATCATGAGATCATAGAGGTAGTGGTAAATGGAAAGGTAGGGTTATTGATCACTTCTTTTGAAGCTGTTGTAACTTTGAACTGTCATTAAATGAGTGGCTGTAAATTGAGGACAAACCTACAGTATGCTGTATTCTGAGGAATTCTGCTTAATGTTCAATGAATTAGAAGTAATATTCCACATAATCTGGAAAATTATGGCTCCATCATATAACATTTCATGCTTCTGGGCTGCAAAAGCCCTTTTAATGAGATTAGGTGGGCTTGAAAATTGTGTTCAGCTTTAGGATTTAAGAATGGGAACAGAATCATGTTCTGTGACAGAAACCTTGAGAAAGAAAAAGAAAGAACTCTAGGCAGAGAAAGCTTGGACATAAGGTCTTCTGATTTTGATTTTTGCACTTTCTTGTAGATTTTGAACATAGCACATTTGGATGATATCTGAGAACGAGCTGATTAAGAAATGAACCAGGATAGATGGGAAAGTGATAGTCACCAGGACATTTTATTTCTTTCTAATAGAAAACAAATCAACCTGCTCACAGGCAACAGAATCAGGGCCCTCTTAATTCAGATTGTCATTGCTGTCTGTATGTGGCAGGTGCCTTTCAAGTCTGAGACAGCTGAAGCCCATCTCCGACTGCAGCATACATCCAGCTGCAAACCCTGCGTGAAAATGATGAATTTGTTAAGATGAAAGTAACATAATCCTTCAACAAATGGTTGATAGCCCTGTTTGAGAATGGTGGGCCTTGCAAAGCCTCTCTTCACATCCCTTCCTTGACCTGCATTCCTCAAAGCCTCTCTGTCATCACACACAGAGTGAAGAACTGGGAGAGAGTCTTTGTTTATATTCTCACTGTGATTTACACTTGGTAGAGAAAAGATGCCTGCAGCTAAGTGCTCATCCTTCTTCTCTTTGTTTTCATTGAGTTACTTCATTCAACAATGTGGATCCTTTGCTTAATTTATTTGAACTTTCCAAAGCCTTTTCTAAGGCTCTCAGAATCCTACAGTTCAATATGAAGTGGAAATTGACAACACAGGAAACATGGCTGCTTCTTAATGCAATTAATGGCTTCACCTGTCTTTTTTCTGCCCTCTCCTTGTCCATAACAAAGTAAACTGAGGGATGATGGATGAGGGTGGTGGCATTTGTGGTATAAGCCTCAAACAACTAAGGCTCCTGCAGCCTCTTTCTATATGTTTGGGTACATGGTGTGATGACTTTGTGGTGTAGCCTACCCAAAACAAAAAAGCAGTAACTCACAAAAGCTTGCATTTGCTTATTACTCTTAAGCATGTTCATGATTATGGCATTTCTGCATTAGATCTCATAAGGCTTTGCAATCTTGCAGAGTTTCAATGATTTAAGATGTTATTTCACTGGCAAAGGGGCCTCTTGGAGATATGTCAAACATTGCAGAAGGTTTTGCCAGCTCCTGGCCTTCACTGTTAACTTCCTGAAAGCTGGCTATATTGAAGAATGAGTAGAGTCAGGCAAACTATAACTTGCTAGATTATTAAGCACAATTGATCTGGTTTAATTCATAGACCTTCCATTATACAAGGGTATCTTCAGGTTGAATCCCTAGTTATGCTGGGAAAGAGGATGGGGTGCTAGAGAAATGATGTCATATTGCAAAGACACCAACTGTATTTGCAGTCTTAAAAGAATTTGAATGACTGTGAACACTTTAAAAGTTCATTTTTGAAATGTTCCAAAAAAGCTTCAAGCTTATGAATAAGAATTTTTAAATTTTTAAATTTGTCTATCATCTATCTATCTTCTATCATCTATCATCTCTCCTATCTATCTATCTATCTATCTATCTATCTATCTATCTATCTATCTATCTATCTATCTATCTATCTATCTATCTATCTATCTACCTACCTACCTACCTATCTATCATCTCTTGGTGTGTAAATGGTATGTAATCACCATTTACCCCTTTTGCTTCTGCCCAGTCCATGGTAATTCGGAAGTGAAGGGAATTCAAACAGTTGACATATTCAGAATGTCAGAGGTAGAAATACATGTTTGAACCAAAGATATAGAAAGCTCCTGCTCTCCACTGCTGTATTTTTAAGCAAAATGGGCAGAAGTTTACAAGATATCACAAAAGAATGCTGAAGTCCTTCATAAGATCTGCATTCAAAGAGATTTAGATCTTGAAAGAACTTAGCTGACATTTTCTCAGATTTGAGGAAAAGGAGGTAGGTAATCAGAGTCTGAAAGAATGCAGGATTTATAGCTAAGTAAAAATACTTAAATAAGGGTTGTTGACTCTTATATAAAAACATTTTCCCTTAGATGTAAATCCCCATGCATTCGATGATATTTCACTCAATAGAACAATCTGTGTGAGGATTGCCTTTTTCTCTAAATGATGAAAGGCACATTAAAACAGATTATTCCTATTTCAAATGCAAAGTACAGTTCTGCAGGCTTATCTTTCTGCTTCTCAAGTGAAAATTGAATATTCAGAAAATTGTTCCTCTTGATGTCAATGGAAACTTTTTCCATAAAGCTCAAAATTGTGTTGGAAAAGTATTTATCAGTAGGGGAAAAAAAATCAGTCATGATTGTCTGCATGGTGAAGTCACAGTACCATTCCACTTCTATTTGTTGCACATATGTATATAAGGTCAGACTTGCATTGTGACATCATAACACATTTCATCATGTTGATTACATCTTTCCTTGTTAGAGACACTACATCTGACAATTAAAGAGAGCAACCTTCCTCCAGTGAACACTGTATCCAAATTATTGCTTTCCCATAACTCTGTTGGCTCATTGATAAAAAGAAGAAAATAAAGACAGACCATACAAATCAAGGTTCATACTAATGCTCCTTTCGATGACCCTTATTCTTTAGATTCTTAGCTTTTTTTTAAAAAAAAACAAACCTTAGTCTCAGTCCCTTCTATATGTGAAGTAATTCCTCCACTATCATAGCCTTCATTTAAATTGAGCTACTTTAACAGGAAAATAAACTTTGAACATTTATTACCTACATTTACTTCTCCACATCATCACCACCATATTCATTTCTGCCAATTATGTAGAAGCTTCCTAAGGCATCACAAAGGACCTCCGTACTTTCTCAATTCAAGTAGGTCCTCAAGTCTTTTCTGTCTCTTCATTTGAATCAAACAGATGCCCATGAAAATATTCTTTCAAATTTTGGGAAAAGATGGAAATTATTTGGTACCAAATCTGGACTGTATAACACAGACATGTCAAACACAAGGCCCGGGGGCCGGATCCGGCCCGCGAAGTGGTTTCATGTGGCCCACGAAGCCATCCTGGAAACAGTGAGGGAATGGCCCCCACTGCCTTGGCCCTGGCCCAGAGACCCTCCTTCTGCCAGAGACCCCCAGATCTGTCCCCACTCCTGCCCAGGCCCCCATAGGCACCCTTGATGCGAATGATGTGGCCATGCCCACCCAGTAGGCCATACGCACTCTAGCCACGCCCACCCAGTAGGCCACGCCCACCCTGGCCACACCCACCCGGCCCCTTGAGGGCAACCGCAATGCTGATGCGGCCCTCAATGAAATTGAGTTTGACACCCCTGGTATAACAGATGGGATAAGATAAGGTGATCTATCCTTGCAAATAACAATAATGAAAATAATTTATTAAATGTATATGCTGCCTCACTGGATGGTTTGTCTCTTTGATTTTTAGTGAGGCTTAGCATTGTAATCTTGCAATACAATTTTCTTTTTGTGCTTCTGAATTCTGCTTAGTAGCTGTTTCAGAGTTTTGACGGTTGCAATGGAATTCACAGCGGTGCCAAGTTCAAGGAAATCCATATGAATAATAACCTCTGAATCCTCCAAAAACATTTTTTTCCTGATTTTCTTTTTCCCTAGGTAGGGCTTTGTGATGCTATTTTATGAACTTATGCTTTGTTTCTGGGTCATAAAGGATCCAATGTTTCATCAGTTCTTAGGTAAAAGGTAAAAGAAGGTAAAAAAAATACCTTCATTCCTGTACTGTGACAAGGATTGCTGGCAAATTTTAACACTTAAAGCTTTGATCTCTGCCATCAGTATAAGAAGAAACCCATCTTGCACAACCTTTTCATATTGAAGAACATCAATAATGTGACCCATACATTCCTGTGAAATGCCAAGCATGAGAGCAATTTCTCTTTGAGAGATCCACCAATTGTCCTTACAGTTCATCAAATCTTCTCATGTGAAACTCATTGGCTGCTATCACAGATTATCCATTTCATTCTTGGTCACACAAAACAATTCTTTACAGTTCACTGTGTGGCTATATATAACAACATGCAGTACTCACAGCAGTAAAGTCATCACCATAAACAACTTATACTTGGTAGTGAATTTCAATTGGAGGGACTCCTTCTGCAGTGGAAAAACAAATGACCACAGTGCATTGCTTGAAATGCACTGTGAGAATTCTTTGTGGGTTGCATTTCACAAACAATTCCAACACAATGTTTTTTCACCACATCTTCCTGCTGACTAAAGTGAAAGAAGAGCTGCTAAGAACATGTAAGAGTTTCTAGGACACCGGTGCTGCCATCTGCTGGCAATTTATAACACTGGAGACATTACTCTTAATTCAATTCTCATTAAAAAAATTATTTTTAGCTTTCAGTAGTCATATGCATTAATACTCAGTAGCCTTAGAGATAAAAATATAGAGCTGTTAAAGTCCCAGTTCATGACATGATAATTTTCTATTAAAAAAATTCTAGGAATTTTTTTGTCCGTCCGTCTGTCTGTCCATCTATCTATCTATCTATCTATCTATCTATCTATCTATCTATCTATCTATCTATCTATCTATCTATCTCTATCTATCTATCTATCTATCTATCTATCTATCTATCTATCTATCTATCAAAATATAAGACTGAACAGACTGGAAGATGACACTAGCCTGCTCATAATTCAGAGGCAATTGTGTTGTAAAGAGAATCCAGGCAGCATAAAATGTAGAGTTATTTAGCTTATTATTTTATTTAGAGTATGATACTAACCTAACAGAAGAGAAGCAAGCATATATACACAATCCATGTAATTATACATAAAACCTCTATAGGGGTAGGGCAGTGGCCTCATAACTGGATGTCCAGTTCAGCTATCCAGGTGATTGCCTCTGGTGTTGCTTTGTGTAAATCTTCTAGGGGTCAGAGATGACACATCATTAAGCTTGTATAGAGCAAAAAAGAAAGAGAGAGGGGAACAGTAGGCTTAAAAACATATACATTAAACTCAAAATAAATAATCTAAAAAGTAAAACTAAAACAAAAAAATAGCTACATATATAGATTTAGATTTTATTAGATTTATATACCGCCCTTTTCCCGTAGGACTCAGGGCGGTTTACAAGGTGTTTAAAACATCAATACAAAAATTAAAAAACAATTAAAAATGATTAAATTCAGTCCCTGAAATAGAAATATAAAAACCCCAATTAAAACTCTCAGCCTGGGCCGGAAAGCTCAAAGAACCAGATCTTCAGGTCCCAGCGAAATGAGCGAAGGTCGGGGGCAGTCCTAAGCTCCATGGGCAGCTGGTTCCAAAGGGCAGGCACACCCACAGAGAAGGCCCTCCCCCTGGGTGTTATCCGCCAGCAGTCTTTTACCAGCGGCACCCTGAGAAGGCCCTCCCTGTGGGAGCGCACAGGACAAAGAGAACTTGATGCCGGCAGCAGGTGTTCCCTCAATATAGTATTTCTTGCTGAACATTATTTTATTTATCTTTTCGGGGATTATTATTTCTCTCTTAATTATTCCTGGATTCCTTTCCCCTCCCATCACTTGAGCTGAATCAGTTAATTCTCAGCCTGGTAGAGAGGATTGAGATTCTCTTCTCAGTCTTCTTTCCTCTTAAAAAAAAGACAAAATATTTATTCAATCCAACAAAAAGAGAAGCTCTTGATCAGGGGTCTTCAAACTTGGCCCAATATGACTAATGGACTTCAACTCCCAGAATTCCTCAGCCAGCATGCCTGGCTGAGGAATCCTGGAAGTTGAAGTCCACAAGTCATAAAAGGGCCAAGTTTGAAGACCCCTGCTCTTGTGTATAACTTTGACACCTTCATGAACCCAAGAGAAGCCTCAGTTAACCAATTCTGGCTGGCTATCAGTGAAAATAGGCTGTGGGTTAGTCTTCCCATTTACTATGTAGACTTTTTGATAGTCTAAGCAAATAGTGTTAATCGGGTTGCGTCCATTCTACATGTGTGTTGATTCTCAAAAAACTAAAATCCTCTTAAAGGTTGGTTACACAGGATTTACCTTAATAGAATTCAGCTTTAGCAAAGCCTCCATGTGCTTAGTATGTTTATTTATTGTTATTTCTACTAATTTGTCTGCAAAAGATAGCCAAGACCATCTAATATAGTCCCTCAAGAACCTAGAGGTTACAGTCTACATCTTCTTTTGATACTTCAATTTATCTCAGTTGTTCCATTTTTATCCCTGAGAAATCCAATTAAGTCATAAAATGTTAGGTTTGGTCTGATTTTGCTTTTGTTTGTTCCATGAATACAGCCAAATGTGCTGTATTCAATAAGCCATGATGAAACAAGACATGGTGAAGTATGCTTCATCAATTTAATCTCTAGGTCTTCTTAAGAGTTAAATAATGCTACTGTTGAGTATACCTTGTTTTGTCAAATCCTAGAAATAACGAGGCCCTGAGTTTCTCTTAGGAGGTATTTCAAGTTCAACTCCACTTACTTGAATTCTGCTTCTGGCAATTGCAGAACATCTATTTTTAAAAGGAATATAAAAGCATAGGGAAGTATTTATCCCATATTAAAAGAGCCAGCTGCCTGCAAAATGTTTGCATTAGAAACATTCTTGGCTGATTCTCCAGGGTTTGGGGAAGGGAAGTAGCTGAATTCATTGGAATATTATGTTTTATTCTGCATTATTTCCAGTCTGCAAATGAGAAATGTCTGAGGAGATTTATATATTTGTTTAAAACATGTATTACAAGACTCGTGTAACAATTTCCTCCCTCAGAGCTGTCTTTCGAATTCAGCTTGTTTTTTGAGTGGTAAAAATGGTTGTGGGGAGTGAGGGGGGAGGTTAATTTGAACTGAGGAAAGGCTCTACTTCTAACCAGAGTTGTGGGTGAATCCTGCTAATATTATATAACTACTTTATGGGAACCAATGATTCAGCCAGAGTTAGAGACAGGATTTGAGATATACATGGGTTCTAGGCTTGCCATCCCATTGTCTTGAGTTTGTCACCAAAATCCTCACATATTTCACTCAACCACTGATGGGAAGTTTCAATAGCTTTCTCTTGTCCTCATAGTTTTAATTTTTTACAATCCCTCTGCTGTTGGTGGGAGGGACAGATGTGAAATCATCATGTGAGAATGGTATGCAAACTTGAAATAAAATTATCTGTTTCTTCCTGCATGCAGATGGCAGGAGACAGAATTGATAGCAAAGGCAACACTTTTTTCAAAACCACTGGATAAGTAGTGAATTTAACATTAAGGACAGAGATATTATTATTCCCCAACTGCTGCATATTGATAGTAGGAACCTCTGACATTTCCAGGCCCCACTGGAGTCATTTGCATCTCTTCCTCCCTTTTTGGCTGTAAAAAATATCAATTTCCTAACTCAAGTCTAAATTTCCCCCTGAAATGGGCCATTGTGGAAAGTTTGGGGTTATTTGAATCCAACTTTTTTTCTTCTTCTCCAGCCATACCATAACTCTGATTCTTCACCTTTTGCCTTCTTCCAATACCAGAGCTCCCATATTAGAGGGTTAAAAGGGAATGGATGATTCCACCATGTCTGAAGTGAGAGATTTCATGTTAGATTTGGCTTTCCAGACTCAGAGTTATTCCTCCAAACTTTCTGGGAGAAATGCAACCAATTTATGAGCCTGGGAGATTAATGTTACTTCAAACTGTTTGAGACCTCTGAAACTTTGTAGTACCTTGGAGAGAAAAATATGCAATTTCTTGGATGCTGTATAGAATAGAATAGAATAGAATAGAATAGAATAGAATAGAATAGAATAGAATAGAATAGAATAGAATAGAATAGAATAGAATAGAATAGAATAGACCTTGGAGGTCTTCTAGTCCAGCCCCCTGCTTAAGCAGGAGAACCTATAGCATTTCAGACAAGTGACTGTCTAGCCTATCCAGTGATGGAGCACCCACAATTTCTGGAGGATCAACTGGAATTTTCCCTGGGTTTTAGAGGTGTGTTCACCAATTTAGGCTGCTCCAGTTGTCCTCCGGCTTTCTTGTATGATGATTTGTTTGTAACACAATTCCAAAAACTTAATTGTTAATTGTTTCTTCCTACCCTTTCAGCTGCTTTCTGCAATCGTCAATCAGGCATTTGTTTTAATTTATCTTCCTTTTGTTCCCCAGTGATTTCCTACCTATTTCTGCCTCATCCAAACTCATGGAATAAAATGAATAAGGGCAAAGGAGGCATGGTAAAACAGGGAGCTTTTTACTGCCAATATGTGTCATTTTTATTGACTTCGATATATTTCTCCTTTTGTAACTGAGAGAGGGAAGAATGATAATGGTAATCAGCCTCCTGCAATCTTGAGCCTTGGACTTCAAATCCCCGGTCAGGGTCATCAATAGAACTGAAGGGCTTCAGTTTTAGGAAGGCTGTTGACATGTTGCAATGCACTGTAGTGGGTTACAAGAATATAATCCTATGAAAAGAAGGTTCTGTTAAGAGAGAAACTAGTGTGGGCAACACGCCAATGAAGCTTCTCAATCATCCAGGTTAGAGTTGTCTGAAAGTTGTCTGAAGTTGTACAAAGGTTGATTCATTGCAACTTCCCTCCGCCCTGTGCGTTCCCACAGAGAGGGCCTCCTCAGGGTGCCTCCAGTCAGAGAATGTCGGCTGGTGGCCCCCAGGGGGAGGGCCTTCTCTGTGGACGCTCCGGCTTTATGGAACCAGCTGCTGGTCGAGCTCCGGATGGCACCGGACCTTCACTCCTTCCGACGCGGTCTGAAGACCCATTTATTTGAACAAGCTGGCCTGGCCTGATGGGGGATGTTAGGTTTTTTAATGGGGTTTTTTACATTGTTATTGTCTTTATCTGGGCTATTATTTAATTCCTTTTTAATTTTTGTATTCTCTATTTATATGTGCCCTGTTCACCGCCCTGAGTCCTTCTGGAGAAGGGCGGTATATAAATATAATAAAATAAATAAATAAATAAAATAATTCTTTTGTTGTTAGTTTGAGAGATTTTTTTTCTGCCCATCCAGGTGGTTCCCTCAGTCAGAGCAAGGCAGTTAGGCAGAGAGTCACTGGAATGTACCAACACCTGCCACTCCAACCTCAGGGCTTTTCTCCCCCAAATGCATTGAAATATGTTGACGAAGATTCTCAAGCATCCAGGTAGAGTTCTCAGAAGGTTGTCTGACATTGTGTGACAAATTTGTGTCAAAATTGTACAGGAAACAGAATTCATATCAATGGCTTCCATCTGTCAGGAGACATCCTCACCAAATAGTATAAATTCATGTATTGGCATGTACTGCAAAAGCAGATTTGTTGCCAACTATGTAGAGTTCTGAGGCATAATTCTGTAGTTTATACCATGACTTTTAAAGACTTTTAAAACTTTGAATAAGAATGGCAATTGAGAAACCATTTACTGAATGTATGCATTGCATTATATTTATTTATTTATTTATTTATTTATTTATTTATTTATTTATTTATTTATTTATTTATTTATTTATTTATATTTATAATTAGATTTCTATACCGCCCTATTCCCGAAGGACTCAGGGCGTTTTACAGGGCAAGGTTAAAACAGTTAAAGCAGTACAAAAATTAAGATAAAATTAAGATTAAAATAGGATTAAATAACAATAGCCCAAATATAAAATTTAAATTTAAAAATTTAAAACCCCTCAGTCCAGGCCAGATAAATCAAATAACCAGGTTTTTAACGAACGAAGGTCGGGGGCGGTCTGGAGTTCCACAGGCAGGTCGTTCCACAGGGCAGGTGCACCCACAGAGAACGCCATACCCCTAGGGAATACCCACCGGCACTCAGTGACCAGCGGCACCCTAAGGAGGCCCTCCCTGTGGGAGTGCACAGGACGATGGGAGATTGATGCTAGCAGCAGGTGCTCCCTAAGATAACCCGGACCCATGCCATTTAGGGCTTTATAGGTCATCACCAGTACCTTGAATCTCACCCGGAGGGCAACCGGAAGCCAATGCAGCTCACGGAGGAGAGGTGTTACATGGGAGTATCGGGAAACTCCCATTACAACTCGCGCGGCCACATTCTGCACCAGCTGAAGCCTCCGAGTGGTCCTCAAGTGCAGCCCCATGTAGAGAGCATTGCAGTAGTCTAACCGGGAGGTCACGAGCACATGAGTGACTGTGCATAGGGCATCTTGGTCCAGATAGGGCCGCAACTGGCACACCAGGTGAACCTGGGCAAAAGCCCCCTGGTCACAGCTCCTACATGATTCTCCAAAGTGAGCCGTGAATCCAGGAGGATGCCCAAGTTGCGAAGTCTCCTATACTATTCTAATTTTTGAATAGTTTTGGAGTCTCACATGTTCATTTGTGTGTGTAGAAGAGTGGAAAAGGAAAAAAAGTTTTTTTTTTAAAAAAAGAGTCAGAGAGGAATAAAACCAGAAGAAAGAATACAGAGGGTACAAATAAGAGGGCGGCAGAACTGTAGGACAGTAGAAGCTCATTCTGGACTTGCGAATCCTATTTGACACGCAAGTGGATCTTAGAAGGCCATATACACACAGGTCCATTTTGTGCACCAATTGCACTGATTTCTGAATCAGGAGATCTTATTGATGGTGAATTATGCTTTAGTCAACTTCAAATTGGATTACTCTAAATGGGGCTGCCTTGAACATTTGAAAACTACAGATTATTTTTGGGTGTTCCATGTGATACCTCTGCTTCATGACCTCCATTGGCTCCCAGTGGACTTCTGGGCACAATTAAAGATACTAGTTATGACCTACATAGCACAGATTATTGTTATGTCTCTGATTATCTCCTCACCCCATCAGAACCAGCAGAGTCCTTATGTTCCAGGAGCTCTACCTTCTCTACTGTTCCATTTGCTCTGTAGAACTGCGTTTCTTTGGAGATCTAGATGGCCATTGTATTATATGTATACAGAATACAGTTATGGGGGGGGGCAGTTAATATGTTAACGCCAGTGGTTCATAAAGGTTAAACAACTAACAAACGGTACATGAGGTAAAACGCTGACAGCGGAACACGAGGGAGTTTTGACAGCTGTCAAAACTCCGGACTCGCGCATGCGCACGAGTTGACAGCTCTCGGCTGTCAAAACAACACAAGCCGCCGCACGAGGATCCGAACTGTCAAACGAACCGCAAAGCTGATTGGAGGAGAAAAGAAGCGGGAAGAAGACCGGGTAGTGATTGGACTATTCGACCGGCACCAGACTATAAATAGCCAAGTGTTCCTATTACTTGTTTGCTCTGTTCTAATAAACGTGTTAAGGTTACCAGCTGTCTGGAGTGGTCTGTCCAGCCACTTTACTGGCGACGAAGGTGGGATCCGCTTCACGAGCTGAAGTCACGGCCAGGAAGGCAGTTCCGGCCAACTGAGCTAGTCACTGGAAGTTTTAACTTCCACAGTGAAGCGGACCACCGAACCTTGACAGCATGGCTAATTTCGGACGAGTGAGAGAATTCGACACTCACCACCCCGAGCGATGGGAATCGCACCTGGGGCAGGTCGAGGGGTTTCTCCTCGTCAGCAAGATCACGGATGACAGAGCCAAAGCAGCAGCCCTTCTCTACATCAGCGGGCCACCCGTCTATGATGCTGCTGTCGGGCTATTCAGCCCCGTACCGATTACCGAGGTCCCATATGCTGAACTCATCGACCGGCTTAGCAAACACTACATGCCGGCTCGCTCGGAACTGTACTGGCGAGTACAGTTCGCCCAGCGAAGACAGCGGCCGGATGAAGCTGCGAACGACTTTATCGCAGGAGTCCGGCACGCCGCCCGAAGCTGCAACTTCCCTGATTTAGAAGAGCGGATCCGGGACCAGGTGGTCATCGGCCTGAGAGACGAACGCCTCAGAAAGAAACTCACGTCAAAACCTGAGATGACGCTTGCCCAGGTCTCACGGGAGATTTTGGCATACGAGGACAACCATAAGAAGTCCCTCAACCGAACAGTGACGGAACCCCAGAGCAGCGTCCACCAGGACGAAGCATCTTTCAGCGACGAAGAATCCATAGACTTGACCGACACTGATGCCATACAACGCCGTATGGAAAGAAGGCAAAACAGGCGCAGTGACACCAACGTCCGGCCCAAGCCAAGAAACTTCGCGCCAAGTGAACAACGCAACGCCTGTGCCAGTTGTGGGGGCAACCATGCCCGGGCCAATTGCCGGTTTAAGAGCGCTAAATGCCACAACTGTGGCAAGACGGGCCACATCAAACCCGTCTGCCGAAGCCGCCCCCGTGACAATCTGCATGAAGTTGAGGCTACCACCCCAGGTACGATCCCCTACCGAGCCAGTAAGGGTAAAATGCCAGAAGTGTTAATAGAGGCAATCGACAGGGTGCACAATTTGAGCCCTAAGGTAAAAATCAAAGCTAGGCTGCAAGGGGTCCCGTGTGATATGGAGGTGGATTCAGGCTCAGCTGTAACACTAATCTCATTTAAGACATTTAGGGAAGTCTGTCGGAACAGTAAAAAAATAATACCGTTAGAACCTCCTCAGGTTCAATTGGCAGACTACCAGAAAACTCCAATTCAGCTCAAGGGTAAAGCTAAGGTCTGGGTGGAGTACAAAAAATTCAAGGGACCCCTAGAAGTAATAGTCACCAGTGGAAACCGCACTAATCTGATAGGGTTAAATTGGTTTAACCCCTTAGGAATCGCCATTACTGGCGTTAACGCGGTACAAACGTCAAACCTCGAGGCCGTCTGCAGAAAGTATGCAGACGTATTTGACGGTTCTTTAGGCAAATATACAGGTCCGCCCATCAACCTTAACTTAAACCCCGCCATACAACCTGTCAAAATTAGGGCCAGGAGGGTTCCCTTCGCCCTCAAACAAAAAATTGAGGATGAATTGGAACGCCTCGTCAAGCTGGGGGTTTTAGTACCTACGGAAGGGGGCAGCTGGGAAACCCCCATCGTAACACCAGTAAAACCTAATGGACAAATCAGAATATGCGCTGACTATAAGGGGACCGTGAACTTAGCGCTTAATGCCCATGCTTACCCCATTCCAGCAGTAAGAGATGTCCTAGCTTCTATTCGCTCAGGCGCCATTTTTGCGAAATTAGACCTCACGCAGGCGTACTTGCAGTTGCCTGTGACAGATGACACTGCGGTCGCCCAGACAATTGTCACACACCGCGGTGCATTTAAAGTGACAAGACTACAATTTGGCATTTCAGCAGCCCCAGGCATATTTCAAAGTATCATGGAAAAAACTTTAAAAGGAATCCCAGGAGTTTCCCCTTACTTCGACGATGTACTCATCGCCGGAGAAACAGAAGCCATTTTAGCTGACAGGCTGTCAGCTGTTCTAGACCGGTTCAGAACGGCCGGATTTAAACTAAAGAGAGAAAAGTGCTCCATAGGAGTTCCGTCTACGGAATTCCTCGGGTATAAAATCGATGCCCAGGGCATCCACCCCACCAATGACAAACTAAAAGCTATTCAAGCAGCCCCCAGCCCCAAAAACAAACAAGAACTTCAGGCGTTTTTAGGACTATTAAATTTTTATCACGCCTTCCTGCCCCACAAGGCTACAATTGCTGAACCGCTTCATAGATTATTAGACAAGGGCAGCCCCTGGTCCTGGTCAAAAGTACACGAGAATAGTTTCCAGTCACTAAAAAACATTATTTGCAAAAGCTCCACCGTCACCTTATTCAAAGAGGACGCCCCTGTCTGCATCGCGTGCGATGCATCTCCATATGGAATAGGAGCCGTCTTAAGTCACCTAGACCAGGATGACACTCAAAGACCCATCGCATTCTATTCCCGAACACTTACTAAAACGGAAAGGAATTATGCCCAAATTGATAGGGAGGCTCTGGCCATCGTGGCCGGAGTTAAAAAATTTCACGACTATTTGTATGGCAGACCTTTCACTATCTTCACAGACCACAAACCCCTATTAGGCATCTTTACCTGGAATAAAACAACTCCCCAAATATTATCCCCTAGAATCCTGCGCTGGTCAACCTTCTTATCAGCATACTCTTACAAACTGATATACAAGCCAGGCAGGGAACTTGGACATGCAGACTGTTTAAGCAGACTTCCAATACAGCGTTTCGACCCAGACCCAGCCCCCGCAGGCGGCATACTGGCTATCAATGAACTACCAGAATGCCCCCTAACAGCAAAAATCATTGCTGACAACTCCGTTAAGGACAACACGCTCAGCAGAGTCCTGCGATGGGTCACAACAGGATGGCCTCACAAGTGCCCAGAGGAAAGGTTCCGTCCATTTTTTTCTAAACAATTAGAACTAACCTCACACTTAGGCTGTTTATTATGGGGAAACAGGGTGGTGATACCACATTCAAACATACAACAAACTTTAAGAACCCTTCATGAGGGACACCCAGGGATGGTCAAAATGAAGCTTCTTGCCAGGAGTTATGTATGGTGGCCTGGAATTGACAAAGACATAGAACAACACGTAGGGGGATGTTATGCTTGCCAACTAACGAGAGGTGAACCACCCCAGGCCCCAGTTCATAAATGGGAAACGACAAAAAATCCTTGGTCCCGCATCCACCTAGATTTTGCGGGACCGATACGAGGACAGAATTTCTTAATAATAGTTGACAGTTTTTCCAAATGGCTCGAAGTGATTCCCTTAAATAAAATTACATCATACTCCACTATTCAAGCACTTAGAAAAGTTTTCGCAACACATGGCCTGCCAGACGTCATAGTTTCTGATAATGGGCCACAATTCACTTCTCGTGAATTTCAGATGTTCGCTTCGAGGAACTGTATTAGGCTGGTGACGTCAGCGCCATTCCACCCATCGTCGAATGGGATGGCAGAAATAATGGTAAGGTCCACTAAAGAAGCACTTAATAAGTTCATAAAAGGAAACTGGCACCAGCGGCTTAGTCAATTTCTCCTAGCCCAACACACCACGCCGGGCACCACCACCGGAAAATCGCCTGCGGAGCTTCGATGGGGCAGGAGACTAATAACAAGATTAGACCGTCTGCACCCTGATAGAACATCTAACCACCAAGAACCCCCAACACTACTACCACGAACCTTCTCTCCAGGCCAAACCATCTGGGCACGAAATTACACCAGCAACCAAAAATGGATTGAGGGGGTTATAATAAAACAAACCGGCCCCGTCTCATACTTAATTCATTCAGACTCACAAGGCCAGTTACGCCGACACGTCGACCAACTACGTATCCGCAAGCCACAAATTACACCACCACCACCACAACAACCCCTTTTACCTCCCTTTATACCAAGTATTCCACCTGCCGAAGAGGCAGGGCCACATCAACCACAAGACGAACCAGAACCCAGAAATGAGGCTTCCCTACAACGATCCGGCCGATTACGAAAAGCACCCACATATTTGCAGGACTACGAATGGGAAGGAAGCAACAAACAAACTCATGGGGGTGGAAACCAACCAGGGGATGGGTAAGGGGTGTATTATATGTATACAGAATACAGTTATGGGGGGGGGCAGTTAATATGTTAACGCCAGTGGTTCATAAAGGTTAAACAACTAACAAACGGTACATGAGGTAAAACGCTGACAGCGGAACACGAGGGAGTTTTGACAGCTGTCAAAACTCCGGACTCGCGCATGCGCACGAGTTGACAGCTCTCGGCTGTCAAAACAACACAAGCCGCCGCACGAGGATCCGAACTGTCAAACGAACCGCAAAGCTGATTGGAGGAGAAAAGAAGCGGGAAGAAGACCGGGTAGTGATTGGACTATTCGACCGGCACCAGACTATAAATAGCCAAGTGTTCCTATTACTTGTTTGCTCTGTTCTAATAAACGTGTTAAGGTTACCAGCTGTCTGGAGTGGTCTGTCCAGCCACTTTAGCCATGATTCGTTGGCCTTTCACAAGATGTTAAAGATTTGATGTCCCATAGTAATTTGTCCAGGGAAGTTAAGTAAGACCTATGGAGTGATTGTTTAGTTATTGTTTCAGTGATTGCAGTGGAATGGGGTTATTCAGAAGACTCCTAATCACAGGTTATACAGTGCATATAATTTCATTCCTTTTTATTCCCACATGCTTTCATTATTGAAGCTGGCAATTTTCCTTCACGTTTTGCACCAATGCAAAGCCATTGTTATTTTGTAAGGGTTAATATACAGGCTGGAACTATGACACCTGCCATTTTTTCAGGGTCCAACAATCTCCTCCAATCAATCAATCAATCAATCAATCAATAAATAAACGAGTTTTTAGAATCTCTAGAATCTCACAAATGTCAAGTGTTAACTCAGAAGAATACTAAAGCCTCCTATCTCAGAATCTTGTGAGATTTTGACAGTCAGGTGTGAGATTTCAGTGATGAGGGCACCTTAACCATTTTAAGAATGTGTGATGGTACTCAGATTCTGGGGAACATAACATTAGGAAGTGAAGCTCTATCTCTTACTATTGAGATGAAGCTATCATAAAAGGATAGAGCTGAGAGTGATCTTAGAAGTCATCAAATCCAACCTCCTGCAAACTACAAAATTCACTACATCATCCCTGATAGATGACTATCCAGCCTATGTTTGAAAACTTGTAGTGAAGTGGAAGAAAGCACTCCACGAAGCAAACTACTCCAACGATTGAGAGTCTTTACTGTCAAAATGTTCTTCCTTGTAGGTAATCTGTATCTACATCCTTGAAGTTTCATTCCATTAGTTCTGGTCTTTTTTCTCCAGAGCAAGTCAGAATAAGTCTTAACCCCCTATGATGTGACTTCAGGTATTTGAAGAAAGCTATTATGTTTCCTCTCAATGTTATCTTCTGCAAGTTTAACCCTTCCTAGGTCTTTTAATCAGTCTTCATATGTCTTGATTTTCAGTCTGTTTACCATATTGGTAGCCCTTCTCTGGACTTGCTCTCAGCCTTGCAAAGTTCCTGTGAGAATAAATGAGAGTAAGAATAAGATAATGATGGAAGAAATTAATACATGCAGCAAAAGCTTATATTTATTATGCTTTAAAAAGAAAACATCAGTAATTTTTGTATTGTGATTAGGACTGAATCCATATTACAAATGCATTTGTTGAAAATTTTACTTTTAGAGCTGTCTAAAAACTGATATATTAAGCAACAGAGGAAAAAAACAAAGAAAATGCACATTATTTTGAGATAGTCAGGATTCTAAATTATTAGCAACTGCATCACTGGATCTTTGCATCTATTAGAACTCTTTGTGTGATAAAAGGTAACATATTAACATTTAACCAGAAGAAGAAAAAAAAAGTTCTTCAGAATTTACATTAAATTATGGAGTAAACTCCAAACAGGTCGTCTTAGAAATATATTATTATGCTCAGCAGTCCTGTCAGCTTACATGGAAACAATTTTACTTCTAATCATCTTCTGCTTTTATTAACTCTAGAATATATCATTAAAATTTCCCCAGAACAATGAAGCTTAATAGGTGCTAATGCAATTGTGAATTGTGGTAATTGTTACCTAAACTAATCTCTGTTCTTTCCATTCCTGGGTGTTTATGCAAAATGAGTGTGAAAAAGCCAATGTACAAATTGAAAATTGTATAAATTGCTGAAATCTTTTATTATACTCCTGCTGTTCGGTAGAATTTTCTAGTATGTTAGAGAAAATCTATTGATATATTGAGCTTTTTAAATAGATACTAGGTGAGCTCAGTCATTCAAGGGTTTTAGATGTTTCTGTAATGTGTATATTTAAGAAATTCATATACCTATTGTTATGAATATAAACAAAATCTGAATAAAAAATTGATTCTATAGTAAACAAACAAGTCTTGCAAACTACAAGATTTATTACACCATCCCTGATAGTCTTGTCTATTAGGACTATCATATATACACTGCAAAAATCTAGAAGACCATATAGTATTGGAAGTTCCATCAGAACGCTGGCAAGAAGGAATTGAATAATTGTGTGTACACTTTTCCTTCAGTTGCACGGTGGATAAAGCTCTGTATACATTTATATTTTCATTTCATATACATTTTGCAGAATTAAGCAAGGATTTATTTTACTCACTAGAGTGTCATACTTGAGTTTTGCTTTGTTTTGCCTTGTCCTTGGTAAGACACCTGTGTTGGCTAGGTTGTTTTTTTCTCATCTTCACTCCAATTAACCTTGAGAAACAAATACTCCTTAACTCTGAGATGGTTTCATCACCACCTGGTATATGCAAAGGCTCTTTAACCTTGATGTTCTCATTCTTGGCAGAAATTCTCAAACTTAAACCTTCATGGTCTCACTTGGAAGGAGAGCAAAGCAGGCTTCAAGATATGATAGACCTATCATCCCTGCCCTTCATAAAAATCTAGTGAGATGAGACCATTGAAAAATGGATATCCTTAATTATGATTCTGAACCTATATTGTTTACTCAAAGTTCACATGAAATGGAACTTCAACTGAGAAAGTGCTGCATATTTACAGGCTGTGGAGGAATTTATCTGCCATATTTCTTTGGGCTCCCTGACTGGCAGAAAGTATAAGGTCCTTCTTTCTTAGTCTTATTGCAGGGGTCTTCAAACTTGGCCCTTTTATGACTTGTGGACTTCAACTTCCAGAATTCCTGAGCCAGCATGCCTGGCTAAGGAATTCTGGAAATTGAAGTCCACAAGTCATAAAAGGGCCAAGTATGAAGACCCCTGTCTTATTGTATTTCTCAGTATTTATCAATATCCTTTGTTTGTGGTCTCTTGTTATGTTATGATGTTGTTTTCGTATACTACCTCAGAATATAACCTTATACTCTCATACAATGTGGTCATTGTTTCCAAGTCCAAAACAATCTATGATCCAGCCACTAGATGACAACTTGGATATATTGTTATCTAAAGGTTATCTGGAGATTTGCAGATTCTGGTATCCCCAGAAGATGAAAATGAGGCCAAATGACAACATATGAATGCATCTTTATGCAAATATAACTTACAGTACATACTTATATATCATATTTTTGTATTATAAGTAATTAATAATGCTCCATATTATAGCAACAGGATTTGCATGATGCCATAATCCACTATAACTTGTGTCATTGTGATTTATTGCAGACTCTTAAGCTAGAGTAAATATTAATTGAATAGTTTTTCCTTGGCTTCTTATTCAGCCAAACAACCAGTATTCTTAGATGAATACAGTTATAATTATTCAATAGCTACCTTTATGGACCACTTGGTTGAATAGTAGCTTAGAAATCAGCTTGATGTTTTCTTGGCCTGGCTCATGCACAATATTTATCTTGTAAGGTTTGTTTGTTTTTGGCTTAGAGTGCTGTCAGATCTAGTGACTGTGATTTGTCAACTGTTCAGGGGTAGGTAAATTCCATATGTAACACTGTCAGAGACAGTACAAAATAGGTGAGGCAGGGATTTGGACAAAGTTATGGAGGATATTTTTTATTTGTAAAATTTGGTTCTTCATCTTAAAATGGAAAGAAACTGTGCTACCCATTTGCAGTTGCCTGGTCATAAGATACTCTAAGAGTGATCAAAATGGTTGAGGCTGTGTAGGACAGGGATGTCCAACTCATAACATCACGTGATGTGTTGCAACATATCACGACTTTTTTCTATTACTGGCAATGGGTTGGGCGCGGTTTCAGCATGACACATCCGGCCCATGGGCAGGCAGTTTGACACCCCTGATGTAGGAGGTCTAACTCTCTGTTGTATGCCCCTTTATGTTGTACAAACCCAGTCAACTGTGATTTATTTGAAAAAGTCATAGCTACACAAATGATGATCATAGATGGTGTCTATGAATCAGATCCTTGCATTAGTAGCATCCTGGAGGAAATTAATTTTAATCTAAATAGTAAAGGAGGTACATATATCTTCTTAAATTAATTAATGGAGTGGAAACTTTAATAGATTAGCTGTTACTCCCCTGCACTCATTGGAATCATTCTCTTGTATAACAGCTTCCCAAGCCTGTGGCTTAACTGCTGTTATTCCCTCCTAAAAGGATTATTGAGTTGAAGGTATCAGTAGAATATCCAATGAAGCATACAAGGGACAACAAAATGTGAATTGAGAAAGAAACTTGATAAAAAAAATTGGCTAGATTCCTCAATTGCAGTATTCCACAACGTATTTTGGTGCAGATCTGACTTGCATATTCTAATCTCTAATTCATACCATTGCATTCAGGAGTATCCCAGGGTCTGGCTGAAAAAGTCAAGATGGCAGCTGCAACACTGTGATTGATCAGGTGGAGCTTCGATTGCACTGTCACAAACAACTTGATTTATTTATTTTTTACCAGACCCTGGGGACTCAGTTGATAGAACTGTTCCTCTCACAATTAAATGACACTACTAAAATGAAGGGAACAACAAATATCATAAGCACTGTTCATATCTTGGTAATTCTTCAAAAATATGTTGGTGAATGTTAATTTCCATCTTTAGGTTAAATTTGAGATGATTTTTGATCTTTCAGCAGCCACACACTAAATACAGTCCTTGTTTCTACTCTTTTCTCTTACCAATTTATTTGCTTTCAGATTGCAGTACGTTGCCTGAAGAACCAGTGTGAGATATTTAAATTCCGTCACTATGTTTGGATGACAGTGACTGTAATGAGAATCGGGCACAACATGAATATATTGTGATGACAAGCACTGCGAATGGAAGACTGTGAAACTGACACCCATCCTAAGCTTATTCTTTGCCATTTTTTAAAAAAAGTGTTAAATCTTAGAAGCCGATTGAGATTTTCCTACTACCACCCCTGGCGCCAGATTTACAAAAAGTATTTATACATTCCATCTCAGATTTAAAAAAAAAATCAGTGAAAGCTCTCTGGCAGCTTTAAAAAAACTTTAAAGGTTAGCCTTTATGCTAGTTAGCATATCTATTCATGTCTCTATCATTTCATTGAATTACTCAGCTGAGCTTGCACACCAAAGCCAAGGAACAACGCAAGAAAGGAAAGAAGGCTGGCTGGCTGGCTGGCAGCATTAATATTTCATTAATCCAACAAACAGCATTTTTTTAAAAAAAAAACTGCATTAGAAGTCTCTTGAAAAGTGAATTCTGATCTCAGCTGTAGTGCTGTTCACTGGCCTCATCCAAAAACAAGAATACTCCCACAAATGGTTAGCCAGAAAAAGAAATTGTGGTATTCATCTTCTTTTACACTTGCTCCATGTTTCCATGGGATTATTCTAAGGTAGGACTTGCCATGGAACTGTTCCCTTAACAATTTTTATATTTGAATTTCACAAGCTCCTGCAGGCCATAAAGAACCTTCAATGTAAGTTTAATCCTCTGCTACAAATTAAATCCGATTTAGGGAGGGAAGGGGGGAGGGGTTGGAACAGATTCTAGATGCCAATTATGGAATTAACAGGGATATACAATCTTCTTGCCTTCTTCAGCTGGATCAAAAGTGATGCTTTTGTCAGGCTAGCCTATCTTAAGTGGAGATGTACTTATGTGTGGGAGACACACACCACACACATACACACAGAGACGATTAAATCTCCCTACTGAAAAACTGGAGCTATTAACATATTTTAGAATTAACTTTTTTTCCCCGGGAAACAAGTTGTGATGAATGCTGCAGCTGTTGCCTGACAACAAATTGATTTGAGGCAGTATTTATAAAGGATAAAAATGCAAGCTTGAGTAATTAAGAAGGTTTAGAGAAGTACTCCAACAGTGCACGCATTACTTGAGGAAATGATACTCTGGGTCTAACCCATTCATCCTCTAACTCCTTCACCAATCTTTCTCCATTGGCATCATTGAAAGAGGGAAGGCCAACCCCATCTCTCTCCTTTATGTTCCATTCCAGTCTAGGAATTAAATAAGGAACAATTGATATTGTTCCAAGAATTTATGAAAGTGCTGGTGAAAGGATTTGGGTATTGTACCAAAAGATACAGTGCAGTATTGGATAATGTTTTTCTTGCATGTATATGTACATTTTGTGATACTAATTAATATTTGGCATCTCCATGGATGGCTACATCTGATAGATTCTATCTACCCAACCCAAATGAAGAGAGCATGTCTCTAGATCCAATCTGAGTCAGTCACCGGGACCAGAGGTTTACCCTTCCGAGCTTTCAGTCTTGTGCTGGAGCCCATCCTCAGGGAACTGCTCTCTTCTGGAATATGTGCTTTGGTCTATTCTATGCATTGTATTTATGTGGTGCCTTCCTATTGGTTGATTGGTATATTGATTGCTAGTGATTGGCTGTTGTTTCCTTGTGCTGCCAAGCCCTTGGATCCTAAGTACCTGATAAGCCCAAGGAAATAACAGCCAATCACTGGCCATCAACACACCAATGAACCAATAGGAAGGCACCACATAAATACCATTCATAGAATAGCCCAAAGCAAATATTCCAGGAGAGAGAAGTTCCTTGAGGATGGGCTCCAGCACAAGACTGAAGGCTCGGAAGAGTAAACCTCTGGCCCTGGTGACCGACCCAGATTGGATCTTGCAACATTATCCTGGGACACATATATTTGCCTTCATTTGTGAGAAAATCTATCACTTATTGAGAAATATGGCAGGAGGGGGCTCAAAAACAGCTATTTTCTTTGGAACATCACCTGAAACACACACACACACACCCCACAAGAGAGGGTGACTCCCATACTTATGGTCTCATGGAACCTGCTAGTCCAAATTTGATTTGTTTGGAAGGCTTTTAGGATGTTTTCACTAAAGACTTATCAATGCAAGAGATGAAAAATGTGAACAACATATTGCATTTGTGTTCATTTACAGCTCTCAAATTATTGCACTTTTAAAGCTGTAAACTACAGTTTTAAGTCTGAGGTTTTCCTAACATTGTATAAATAAAAATAAATAATTTAGCTATATCAGTGTCAGACTGTTTTTTTAATTTTTTACAGGTAAGGCTTTCCTCATTACGCTAATCCCAAGCCAAACGTTTCATTATAGGGCTGGTGTGACTAGAGCTACCTGGGGAGTGGGTGTCAAAAAGAGGCAATGCAATAGCCATTTGTGTATATGAGTGTGTGTGAATTGCATGTAAAAGTATGCAGTTGCAGCTGCCCTCTTGACTTTTTGACCTATCCCTGCAAACACCTCTGAGAGTGACAACTGAGGAAGTACATAGCATGTGGAAAATATATAGTTTCGTGAATTTGTAATTCTGACTTCGCAGAAAGCAACTTCCTACATTTTAAAAAACAAATACCTATTTATAAATGCTAAAGATAGGACACCTTGACAATTCTCTGTAGTTATGGCCAATCTTTTTAAAAGTGTTATATTGTAAGAGTTTGGTGGTGGGGGTCTAAGTAAAGTGTCATTTGGCCAAATAGAAATTTATTTTACAGTTTTTCTCACCATTTCACTTTCTTCAAAAACCTGGCTGTATCTGTACGGGAGAGAAAGCATCACCCAAGCCAATCATATCTTAACTGCCACCACCCACTGATCTTTAATTATATCTGGAAGGCAGGCAATCTTGGATACAGCATCTTCAGAACAGGCCATTCTAATAGCCTGGAACACCCAGTGATCAGGGCAATCTGGATCCCTGCTCTAATTTTAGGTCCCATATTCTTTTTAAGAAACTATGCCATCTAGGGAATCACTTCAAAGACTGTGGAACCAATGCTTTTCAGGCAGAACTCTTAGTCAATCAAATAATTTGCTTCAGAGAAGATGAATACATTTTTAAAAATTAAAGGAAGCACCACAAAGGAGAAACAGTGATTATTTACAGATGGTCAAATGTATAGATAGGGAAGAGTTGTACCCTTCTTGATGAAGAGGAATAAAAAATAAATATAATAAAAATAAAATAAATATGAAATCATGGTTGGAATGTTGGATTAGGACCGATAAGATAAATGTCAGGTCTTTTTTTTTTTTATTGAAAAGTTTTAAAATACAATTTTCCTTTGAAAAACCCCCCTTCCCCCTCCCTCCTCCCCTCCCTACCTCCCCCCTATCTCCCCCCCTCCCCCTCTCCCTCCTCCCTCCCCTGCCTCCCACCCCTCTACTTCCCCTCCTCCCCCCCTCCCCCCCCCGACTTCCCAGAGCAAAATACAAGGTATATATCTAAAAAGCAATCATAAACAATCATATACTAACAATTATAAACTCTAAAATCCATCACTCTCTAGCTTATATAGAGTAAACCAATCCTTAACAATACTAAATATGTATAAAGAACTAAAATAAAAGAAAACTAGCATCATTCCCATCTATGTTCTTCCACAATTCACTATTACCTAGACATATTCTCACTTACACATCACAAGCACCTATCCCTATTAAACTCTCTAGCCAAAATAGGCTATAATAGATAGTTCTTACACAAATTAACCCGCATTAACCCACAAAACTTTCTTCCTCTTCCTCTGTAGTAAATTGTCCATTAATTCCAAATTGAACATTCTGTTACCATACATATCATCCCAAAACTCTTAAAAACACAACTACCACTTGACTATAAGTATATTGTGGAAGTTCCATAGATTTCTACTGGTCTTATTTTTTAATCTTTTTTGAGCGTTTTAAGGCAGCACGCGTCACCCTCTGTTCTCTAGGATCATCCAAAAGAGTTGCAGCTTGATCTCCTCCTGTACCCTTCTCGTCTATCTGTCCATCTTCATCCTCTTGATGTTCTCCTTCTCCAGATCCCTCTGCAGCTTCCAGAAGTGTTGATGGGGTTGCTTTTAAAACATTGTTGTAAAAATCATGCACTTGCTTCACAGTACCCAAACAGTACCTTTTGCCATCATACATGAAGCTCAACCCAGCTGGGATCTCCCATCTGAACCTTATATCTCTTTGCTTGAGCTCTTGCACAAGAAATATAAAGTCCTTCCTTCTCTTTAAAATCTTTGGAGGAATTTCTTTTAGAACCAAAACTTCTTGACCAGCAATCACAACTTTAGTATCATAGGCAGCTTGTATAACTTCATCTCTAATTTCCCTTTTTACAAAATAAACCACCACATCTCTAGGCAACTTTCTCTGCTTAGCAATCCAGGAATTCACACGAAACACTTTGTCCATGCCTTGTTTTATTTCAGATGCTGGATGGTTCAATACCCCCTCAAAAGCCTCAGAAACCAGCTGCTTTAAATCTTCCTTAATATTCTCTTTTAGGCCTCTAATTCTAACAGCAAACTGCATCTGGTAAAATTGAGCCAAACTCTGTTCGCTATCCATTTTGTCTTTTAAATCTTCAATTTCCAATACTTTTGCTTCTAATATAGCATTCTTTTGAGTCAAGTCTTCCACTTGATCATCCAGCACCTCCACACATTTAGCTACTTTATGCACTGAGGACAAAATGTCTACCTTCATCTCTCTAAGTTTCTGCTCCATCCTTTCTTCCATTCTCTGCTCCAATTTCTCCAATTTCTCCTCCATCTGTGCAAATTTAACACCCATTGACTCCAAAATTAACTGGGTATGTTTTTCAAGATCCTTCGATGTCAATACATCAGGAGAATGCAACGCCTGCAGTAATGATTGTTGTTGCACCGGAGAATTTCCAGCACTCCGAAAAGTTCTAGGGGGAGGTTTAGCCGCCATCTTTTACTTACAATTGTGACGCACTTTCACTTTAAGTTTTAAGCATAGTCCATCAAGCTTGAGAGTAAAATAAAATAATCCTCTTCATCTCTTCACCTTTTCCTCTTGTACCGCTCTGCCTGCTCCTTTAAATCATAGTCCTTTCTTCAGGCAGGGATGGTTCGCAGACGCCTGGCTCTGCTCCAGGAAGTTCGGAGCAGAGACGACGGCCAGCTGGGAGCAACCCAGGCTTCGGGGGAGTTCGATCCTTCAGCCGCCCAAGCTCAAAGCTCAGGCGGCCTCGGAGAACTCTACCCCTACCTGGGGCCTCACCCCCTCCTCTTCTCCCGAGGAGGGGGCTTCAATTTCGCCCGAACAGCTGATCGACGCTGTTTCGGGCGAAAAAACAAACAGCTGAGCCGCGGGCAGCCAGAGGAGGCTGTCTTCGGCGCCGCGCCGCCAGCGGAAGCCAATGTCAGGTCTTTTTAAAGTCAAGTTTGACTTTTGTGACTCTAAAGACAAATTCACATAAA
Organism: Vipera ursinii; assembly: GCF_947247035.1. Taxonomy (NCBI): domain Eukaryota; kingdom Metazoa; phylum Chordata; class Lepidosauria; order Squamata; family Viperidae; genus Vipera; species Vipera ursinii. The sequence continues at coordinate 229,933,638 of NC_139513.1, forward strand.
TTTCTTGGCAACAATTAAAATAGAAATAGTTTGCTATTGTTGCCTCTTGGCATATATTTTTGACTTCCAATTCAGTCTATAACATTACCTGGTGATATTCCACCCAAGAAATAACCAGATTTAATCCTTCTATTTTTTTCTAAATTAGTCAAGTTGACCAGGTGTTCCCATTTAGTTAGGCAGGGCCAAGAAGACCTAAACGTAGATCCCACCTCAGGGCAAAAAGCTCACTAAATGAAATTCTGTCAGGATCACCTCATGACTTCATTGGAACATGACCACAAACAATGCTTTTCTGAACTCCTTAGAGGAAAAATAGGATACACATTTCCATAAAGTAATTATCAACTTCCTATAAGTAAGAATAAGAAAGAACATTACTATGGGGGTCATCATATAAAATCTTAATAGAGCTGTAATGTCACAGTGGTTAGAATGGAGTATTGCAGGCTAATTCTGCCGACTGCCAACAGTTCAGTTCTGACCAGCTCAAGGTTGACTCAGCCTTCCATCCTTCCGAGTCAGTAAAATGAGGATCCAGATTGTTGGGGACAACATGCTGACTTGTAAAGTGCTTAGAGAGAGCTGTAAAGCACTATGAAGTGGTATTGCTATTGCTAAGAGTGCATATACAGATCCCTTTCGATTTATGGCTGGACAGACTCCACCAACTTGTCAAAATATGAATAGAACTAGACTCCATATTTGTTTCTCTTTCTACTTTGAAAAAACTCTACACCCAACTTAATTGCCACAAGCTCATGTCCTTCCAGTTGATACTTGCACTAAATTGTTTCTTGTGCTTGTCACAAACCTATCTTGTGAATTTTGGAGGCACAGCTTTGATATTCTGTCTGATATTAGTAGGCTAATAGTTCCTTTAACCAGATGAGTTGGAAGAAATTACAAGAATCGGGATGTCTGATCTTATGAACATATTTTAAAAAAGATTTTTTTCTGGCATCAGTGGAAAGACCTTTGCAACAAAGAAGAATGATGTCGCATTTGTTGAAAAAAGGTCAGTATTGTTTTTGCAGAAGGAGACAAAGCAGCTTTCCTTGAAGTCTTTTCCTTTAAAATGGCTTTGTATGTGATCAAAATAGATAAGCATTTGATTATAAAGGTATATCTATTAGGTACTCAATTATATGTGGTCAGGACTAGCAGGAGGTGATTTACCCAGATTGAGCTAACATAATGATCTAAGAAAATTCCATAAATATCTATCACAGATCTGAAAAATCTCTGGAGGTTGTATGGGTATAAAATTGGCATTTAGGCTTCTAACTCATGGGAGATCACACAGTGCCTTTACAAAATCTATGCAGATAATGAACCTTTCATTAAATACAGAAGTACACAACTGAGTACTTTTGAGAGGATTTCACAACTTTAAAAATGCAGGTTAGTACATCAATGAATCAAATTGAATAATCTAAAAGGATGTAAAAACTGCATGAATTGTATATATACCAATTACACTTTTCTGTGACAGCTTGTTCTAGCCTCTGCTAACTGAATTATGAAATATTCAAGTTTTCCTAGTTTTTTTCTCTCCCCCCTTTTTATTCTTAATAATGATGTGACAAGCTTTCTTGTTCTGTCTTAACTGAATGATTTGACTCAGTGACTGATCTGTGAATTTCGTACAGTAGATTCCAGCCTTTAAACAGGGATGACAACTGTGACAATTTTATGTCCTGTGGACTTCAACTCCCAGAATTCCTGAGCCATCTATGCCCATTCCTGCTATAGGTATTGAGTGTATGCAAATCCTCCAGAAGTTGCTGAGCCCTATTTACATATATAGGTACATAGCATAGGTATAGACTAGCATGAATAAAAGGAAGCAATGCTAGATTTATTATTCTTTATCACCTGCCAATGTAAAATATATGTAATTTTTTTTAAAAAGCATGAACATATGAAACAATAAAAAGATTAAAATGTATATATATATATATATATATATATATATATATATATATATATATATATATGTGTGTGTGTGTGTGTGTGTGTGTGTGTGTGTGTGTGTGTGTGTGTGTGTGTCTGTGTGTGTGTGTGTCTGTGTCTGTGTCTGTGTCTGTGTGTAAATTACTAACAAAGAGGTAAAAATACTGCCTAATATGCAATCAGCCCAGGTTCGAATCTCAGAAGGGTATGACTGACTGATGAAGACTAAAGAGTCAGAAATGCATCTTAGTCTCCCTTAATTCTTTGTTAGTAATTTACACAAATATATGAACTGTCCGGTGTGACTACAGCCTGTTCGATGGCCTTTGAGATAAGGCTGAAAACAGGAAATAAAGATTTGTCCCATGTTATGTTACTATGTCACTGGAAACATGGATCTCTGATGAATGGGAAGAGGCATATGTAGAAGAAATCAAGATGGCATCTGCAATCACATGATTGAAGTTCCAACCTGTTTACTTGGGCAACACACTTAAAAATATAACAGGGCCTCAAGCACACACTTGTATCCATTTTCTTGACTTTTTTTACCCCTCTTCTAGATAGACTGGAATATTACAGCTTGATTCTACACTTAACATACCCTTAATACATACTCTTGGAAATATAGCATTGTGTTGCATAAAGCTAGGTCCCAGGTAAGCAAGCATAGACTCTCTACATTCATTAAATTCACTGGAATTTATTTATTTCTGTATAAACATGGATAGGATTGTACTGTTAACTTTAGAATCAGTAGTAAATCAAGCAATACCAAGATATGGAAAAGCAGAAGCAACAATATAAAATTGAATTTGTGCACACTGTGACAACAACTAATCCTGTGTTTCTTGCTTTGTTTTAGAGTCACACCCTTTTTCCCTCTGTGGCATCCAGGGCAGCATTTATGTAAGACCTGAATAGATTTGTGTGTATAAAACCTTGGCCTGTACTGGGAAATATGCCCCATTTCCTCTGTCTTCCTGACAATCCTCTCTACCCACAATTTTGAGATTTTGCCTGATTTACAACAGGTAATACTGCCAATCAATTGATTATACATTTGAGTCCACTTTCTTGCTTCCCTTGTCTAAATTATCAGAATGGCTTGAAGGGAAAGTGATTTTTACGGGCCTGCTGTGAATAAGAGAGCTTTTCTGAGGGGGTGTTGTGTTTCAGAAGCATAGCTTTAGCCACTGTAGATTTGCTCTAAGCTTATACCCTTTATGTAACACAAACAGATCAATTGCTGGATACTTGATTAATCCAAAGAGCAAGCTATTAGCAGAGTAGAGAGAAATAAACATGAGCTAAAAAAACACCTCAAAATATTTCTTTCCCTGTGACAATAGGACTGCCACATACAAAAATGCAGTTCACCAGTAGAGGATAGGAAACGGTTTTCTGTGCTGCTTCTCTCTATTGCCACCTGGTTGTTTCCTAGACATTTACAGCTCAGATAACAATCATCAATCATCACTGATAAACCAAAGAATTCCTTACTATAGATCAGACATGTCAAACTTGTGACATCACATGACATTACACAACGTATCGGGATGGTTTTGCCATTGCCGGCAATGGGGTGGGTGCGGCTTCCAGATGACACATCCAGCCCATGGGCCGGCAGTTTGACACCCCTGCTATAGATGAACAACTGAAGATATTATTGTAAAATATCACAGAATCTCTGCTTAGTAACAAATATTGTTGCTGCCACAGATATAAATGCCCCTAATGTCAAGCTCAAGAAATCAGGAGCTGGGATAGAGTTCTAGAGATTGGGTTTTTAAAAAAATTAAATATTTTTTTTATAATTACAAATCTTTGGTGCTTAGTAAACAACATATTGTCTGGGTCCACATATTTAACTTAACAATAGTACATCTTAAATTCCTACTCTCTACTCCATTTTTCTAGCCATTAGTAAAATGTATCCCACATTTGGAAGTATTCTGTATCTTCTTTCCCTTTCATTTTCAATATAAGCCTATCCATTTCCGCACAGTCCAAAATTTTCTTAACGATCTCTTCTTCAGCTAATATTTCTGTATTTTTCCAATGCTGTGCAAATGTAATTCTTGCTGCTGTTAGTACATGTCATATTAAATATACACATTCTTTATCATAGTTTTCTGAGGTTATACCTAAAAGAAATAGTTGTGGCTTAAAAATCTACATGTTTTCTTAACATTTTGAGTTCTAGAGCATTGTTTATTCCATGCAAACTATATACAAGAATCTAATCTACTAACAGATAAGTCAGCAGACTTCAAGGGTGTGTGTGTATTTAGGTCTCTTATGGGTGTGTTGTGACTCCAGACTGATTATGTGTTTGACTCCACCCTCAAGTTTAGCCTCTTACATCTTCTACGTCTAAAAGTGAAACCCATAATTGGGATATGTTGTTCACTGAGTTTCCTCTCAATGATCACATGTGGTAGAAAAAATCAAGGAGTTATTGTGATGTGGAAAAAAAATATGGCTGGAACCATCTAAGAAACTGCTTTACTGAAAAAAATGTGTAACATAGACATGGCAATATTGGTGAAAACTGAGCAAAATTTTCTGCCCATGACTTACATCTGTTCAGCCAGTGGAGTTATGAATCTGAAACAATCCCCAGATCATAATCCATTCAGCACAACCCTATCTAGATCCAAAGATGGAATTTATAAGAAGCCAGACAACATCTGAAGGAAGAGATTCATGGTTCAATCTGTGAAGTATATACAGAAAGATTCTATATAGATAATCTCTTCATCAGTTAATAAAAATTGAACCCATGCATCAGTTTCGGCAAGAGGCTAGTCTTGTTGGCTAGTCAATTTTTTTATTCCTATTCAGTTGTACACATAAGGGACTGTGCTTCATGTGGCAAATTAAAATAAAAAAGTATAAGAAATTGAGAGTACTTAGCTGACCAGTGTAATTAATCTGCTATTTGTTCTCAATCTATCAGGAGAAACAGCAACATGAAACAAAGATTTTGGAAAGGTGACACTTCACTGTATCAATTACCTATGAAAGAAACCACTGGGCGAACAGGAGCTATAGAGATTGAATTCAGTTCAGATTCATCTGTTAATGTTCCTCAATTTAAGATGGCCTAGCACAGGGGTGTGCAACCTTGACAACTTTAAGACTTGTGGACTTCAGCTCCCAGAATTCCTCAGCCAGCTACAAGTCTTAAAGTTGTCAAGGTTGCAGATCCCTGGCCTAGCATTACACCAAAAATAAAATTAGATTGTGATAATGCTGGTCATGTTTTTGTAACTGGTGGTCCCACACTGAAACTATTGTTTAATTTAAAGCACAAAGGTGTGCCACACACAAGTTACTGGACAAGGTGGACTGTTGCAATAAACCCAGAAGGGTTATATATGTAAATTAAATTAATACAACTTTAACTTCTAACTGTTGGGGGGGGATATAGCAAAGTTGCAAAGCTCCTCAACTTCTGTTTTGTTAATTTAAAGCATCAAAATGTATTTTAATAGACTCGTATAAGTTTCTAATGGCAGAAAGACTCTAATGGCAGAAAGTGAAGAGGAACTAAAGAGCCTCTTGTTGCGAGTGAAGAAGGAGAGTGCAAAACCTGGGTTGAAACTAAACATTAAGAAAACCAAGATCATGGCATCCGGCCCTCTCAATTCCTGGCAAATAGATGGGGAAGAAATGGAGGTAGTGACAGATTTTATTTTCCTGGGCTCCAAGATCACTGCAGATGGGGACTGTAGCCAAGAAATTAAAAGACACTTGCTCCTGGGGAGGAAAGCCATGGCAAATCTAGACAGCACACTAAAAAGCAGAGACATCACCCTGTCAACAAAAGTGTGTATAGTCAAGGCTATGGTCTTCCCAGTTGCAATGTATGGCAGTGAAAGTTGGACCATAAGAAAGGCTGAGCGCCAAAGAATTGAAGCCTTTGAACTATGGTGCTGGAGAAGACTCCTGCGAGTCCCTTGGACTGCAAGACGATCAAACCGGTCAGTCCTAGAGGAGATCAACCCTGACTGGTCTTTAGAAGGCCAGATCCTGAAGCTAAAACTCAAATACTTTGGCCACCTAATGAGAAGGAAGAACTCACTGGAGAACAGCCTAATGCTGGGAAAGATTGAGGGCAATAGAAGAAGGGGACGACAGAGAATGAGGTGGCTGGATGGAGTCACTGAAGCAGTAGGCGTGAGCTTAAAGGGACTCCAGAAGATGGTAGAGGACAGGAAGGCCTGGAGGAACGTTGTCCATAGGGTCGCGATGGGTCGGACACGACTTTGCAACTAACAACAACAACAAGTTTCAGCCTATTTATGAATTCTAAGCTATAAGAGGATCTTCTTCAGAATCCTTTCCACCAAAAAAGATGAAAATATACAGTATAAACATACATGTACTGTATATATGTACTTAATATCCTACTTTTCCATTCAGAGGATTATAGAGATACTTCACAATACAAAAATTAAAGAATATAAACTGCATTAAAATATATATATAAAGTTTTAATGTTCTGTTAACTAACCTAATATTTACAGTAAGGCTTGGCTGAAGAGATGCATCTCAACTATACGGCCTAAGCTAAAATTAGTTGTAACAAGCAGAACTCTTGAGTAAGATTTGTGTCTCTAACAGATTAGGTCCCTTCTCATATTCCAGAAAATGTATCTTTAAATTCAGTAGCTGAACTTTTTAAAAGACACACTCCTGCAGATTTTATTATTGGGGCATATTGAAAATGCAGAAAGATTATTTGTCATTGGACAGGTGATATAAATGATCTACAGAAAAGTTGTACAGATCTCCAAGGGGAAGTTTGGTTTGAGAGACGTTGACTTAGGCACTCTGCTGAAACTGTTTCATCAAGAAAAGTGCTGTCTTCATGTTGGGGAATAAAATAGCTATATCGCTTCTGTTTATCACTTTATCACTCTTCTGGGGCCTTTCCCAGCATTTCCAATAGCTGGAAGAACTTTGCATGCACCAAGGTGGCTTGTGGATAGTAGATAGATAGATAGATAGATAGATAGATAGATAGATAGATAGATAGATAGATAGATAGATAGATAGAATAGAATAGAATAGAATAGAATAGAATAGAATAGAATAGAATAGAATAGAATAGAATAGAATAGAATAGAATAGAATAGAATAGAATAGAATAGAATAGAGCTGGAAGGGATCTTGGAGGTCTTCTAGTCCAACCCCCTGCTCAACCAGAATATATACATTTTTGTGTAGTATACTAGAAATTTTTTTTGGGCTGGGGGTGGGATTCATTATCAATATTTCAAAATTATAGCTATACTTAATGGTTACAGCTACAGAACTAACCCAAAATGTAAAATCTGCTACATAGAGAAACTTGAAACAAGGGAAGAAGGCTCTTAAGTATCCACAGAGTTGATTCAGAGGGTTGATGGTCTTTGGAAGGATGGACACACTGAAGCCAAAACTCAAAAACTTTGGCCACTAAATGTGAAGAGAGGATTCATTGGAAACAACTCTGATGTTGGGAAAGATTAAAGGCAAAAGAAGAAGGGGATGGCAGAGGATGAGATGTTTAGATAGTATCATCTACACAGTGGATATGAGTTTGAGCAAGCTCTGATAGACAGTGAAGGAAGGGGAGCCTGGCATGCTGTGGTCTATGGGGTCACAAAGACTCAGACACAACTTAGCAATTGAACTACAAAGTGTTGAGGATAACCTCATTGCCAGTAAAATATAGCTTCACCATTTGCATCCACAATTGACCAAAATATGATAGTGTATAATTCCTGTCACCTGCCATAAAAATCTCTATGGATGATCTTAACAATCAAGCAGATTTGTAACTTGAAACAAAAAAAGCAAAGGTAGTAATAGGTTTATCTAGTCAAAGAAGTCACTTGGGTTCTAGGAATAATAATGCTTCTAGATTCGCCTCCAAATTACATATCTATTTTTTTTGACAGGATGTGATTTTATTTCTATTTTTTTTAAAGTCCCTAGCCTGAAAATCAGAAATTCTCTTTTTTGATTGCCTTGGCCCTCTTCCAGCCAAATATTGTGACCTGATGGTATCTGAATTAGCGCTGGGTGTCATCAGAATATCAATTCCATCACTCCCCCAAATTCCTGAAAACTTCAACAGTCAAGAATTTAGACATATTCTTGGTTTAGCCTTAGGACAGATTGTTCCCACAATGCCAAGCACTGCTTCAAGCTGGATCAGCTGCCTGTCATTATTTAGATATAATTCTTAGGCTTAAGGAAGATTACTTCCATTGTGCTACAATAATAATGGTTGACTTCCAGATGCCAATGTTTTTTTGGTTTGTTTTTTCCCCCCTTTGGATCTTTCCCTTTAAGGCACAAAGAATGCATGCAGGGAGTGAAACACAATGCTTGTTTTGTTCCTTGCTAATCATAAAAGCCATGGGCCTACTTCTCTTCTGATTCTGAAATGTTGGCCATCACCCTATATATAGTAATATTGGCATTTTATTCATTGAGAACACTACATTGCTTGAAAGCATGCTAGTGTGTGAAGTGAGATTTCTGGATAATAGGGGTCTTCAAACTTGGCCCTTTTATGACTTGTTGACTTCAGCTCCCATAATTTCTCAGCCAGATGAGACTTTTAACTAAAAAATAGTTGAATGAATAGAGGAATGTCCTTGAAAGTATTTCTGATTTCAAATATTTGATTTAATATATTAAACAGTCACTTTTTTAGAAGATAATTTATTAGAAGACAATTTAATTTCATTGACCCTACCAACCAAAGGAAATATATCATTCTTTCCTCCTGTTTAAAAGTAAAATTGATTGAGGTATTATGATAGTGGCATAATTAATTGAAGGATAATTTGATTTAGAACAGGGTCTGTGAAGGAAATTAATGAGGGTAAATTAATTGAAGAGGAGTTACTAATTTGGGGTGAGCTGAGGAAGAGGTTCAAATTAATTGAACCTATTTGGGAAGATTTGGGTGGGAATTGATTAGCTTCTCTTCTGTGAAATATATTCCCAATTTACCATACCCACCCAGATGACTTTCATTTTGGCCTCTTTCATTGCATATTGATGAAATTGCCAACCCATGTTGCAAATTAGCTCCTGAGACGTCCTCGGACAAGCGCTGGCTCTTCGGCTTTGAAATGGAGATGAGCACTGGCCCCTAGAGTTGGAAACGACTAGCACGCATGTGCGGGGGAACCTTTACCTTTACCTTTTATGATTTTAAGATCATGTAATCTGCCTCAAAGAGATGGTTCTTGTTACTGTTTGAAAATTAAATTAATCAGGCATTTCTGATAGTGTCACTTAAAGTATTTTGGCTTCTTGAGAGTACATCTTTACATTAACATTATTAAATCCATGTGCAGTACATATTGTGATTCCAGTGAGGCCATAGAGAATTCATTAAAACTAATGCTATAATATATTTATTAATTTTCATAAATCTGTAAGACACTCTGAAAGTTTTACTGTAATGGATAAAACACATTCTGGAAGTTTCCCCCCACCCCATATAACAGTTCCTCCCAATAAAGTTCCTATCTCTATGACTAGAAAGGTCATGCTAGACTATGTTTGTTTTTTTTGTCAGAATTGCACAATGTGCCAAGTCATGTTTACCTTATTGGCAGACCAAAACAAACTGCAAAGCTTTCAGCCAGCCCCGCTACACAACTGGAAACACATGATTCATATTTTTTTTTTTTGCATAAAGCATGAAACTACTATACAGTAGATCCACATCTTTAATCATATGATTAAAATCCAGTTAAAAGGTCAAGTTATGTATTTATTTTGCATGTCATGGAACAAGCTAAGAACTCATCACTTTATTGTGTTCATGGTTTCTGCTTCCAACTCTATCATCGGAATTCATCTTACTGATAAGGAGCAAAAATTAAGCAATGATCTGACGCTGGTCTACGTCAATGTCAAATGAATGTGGGCACTATAGCAAATCAATTTTTGAGCCTCACATCCACCAGAGATCACTGAATTATTTTCTGCCAACATCCACAAAAGAGAAGTTGCAGTCCATATTCATGACACAATGTTCTGCAACTATCTATTTTTAATGGATATTTGGCATTAATGCAACAAAATACTTCTTTGATCCACAGATGGCTGCAAATAGGTATATAATATTAATTATGAGGGAATTTTCACTCTCAAATTCTAGACACCATGGTGGAAGTCAGAAAATTCACAATTTGTACGCGTAATTTTTATAGACCCTTTATATATAATCCCTTCATAGACCAACATTCAGGTGATTCTTCTAATTTTTTTGTAGAATTTAATGATTTATTGAGCATCATTGCTATTGCTGAATGTCAGGCAGTTCTCTCTTATGTGCTTTTAATCATTTTTTTAAAAAAAAAAAGATTTAAAAAGGTGTTTGGGTTGTTTTTGTACTCTTTTACTTGGATTCAACTCTGCTGCATCAAAATCTGCCTTGCAATATCTCTGTTTTTTTTAATTCTCCAGTAAAAAAAAGACTTCTGTCTTTTCATGTTGTTTTACAGGGCACTTGTGAATTTCCTTCAAATTAACTCTCAGTGGTGGATTTTATTGTTGGAGGTTGTGCAGAATGGGAATATGCCGAATTTGGATCTGAAGGCAAAAGTTGGATGCAGCAGGCATGTCCACACCTCTCAGTGCCTCCTTAAATGAGCTGTGTCTTTTCCTGAGCTCACATAGTAACCCTGCAATTTCAAGACACCATGCATTTCCATTAAAGAGGTGTTGACAAGGTCTTCAGAAAGGATGTAGGTATACTGTTTGAACCTTCTTAAATCTGACTTGCTTCTTCCTGGAAATGTGTGGCTTTATGAAGTTGTACTAAATGTGTCCATGCCTTTTCACCTTTGGATCTGAAGCACAACACCTCCTTGTGAAGGATGTTATTGTGATAGTTGTGGTTTTGCATTCAGGTCTCCATTGCAGTAAAGTTGGCTAAGTATGCTTTAAGCAGCAGGAGGATAACAATTACGGTACCCTCTTGAGGAGCTCCTTTGTGAATTAAGTGGAGGATGGGAAGTCAGACAGACTACAGACTGCTGGAGAGACAAGTGTAGAATTAAAGATAGGACATCCAAGGCACCACCTTTGAGAATTTCACTGAAATAATCGTCTTTGAAAGAAATTTCAAAAGCAATTTCTTTTTCATCAAATAAAATGAGAATTGGCAGGAAAAAGCCACAGGAGGATTTTAAAAAAAATTCCACATTAGTTTTAACTCTGTATCACCCAGAGAGTTGTGCAACACATAGAATCCCATACACACATGCCTGAAGTGGAAGAATGTCCATGTCTGGAGTGACATGATGGCCTCCCTTTGTGAACTGCACCGAACACCATTTCTTCTTCCAGCTGCTTACCAAGAGAAGGCAAGCAGAACTTTTTAACCCTCTGGAGATAATGGAAGAACCCTTTCCAGCCCTGTTGCCAGGGTGAGCAGTTCCCTGAGATGTCAAGATCTCTTTTAAGATCTCATAATACTTCATGTGACAGATGGGAGGTTGGAGGGGAGAATTCTTTATTCCACTGCTAGAAAATGAGTTGAAACAGAGCAACTGAGTGGTTGCTCTGTTCTCCCATCCTTTCCTACTAACACCAGAAAGCTAAATTGAATGCAAGGAAAAAGTGATGACTTGATTCAAATAACATGCAAGGCTAAACTGGGACTGACTATTTTGTGGTTCGATGTGTTATGATAATACAACCTGCATGATTTGTTTACATGATTTGATTGGTTAAGTGATCCCAAGCAACTTAACTAGTTAAGCTCACATACCTAGAGTGTGTACCTCCCAATCAATAGTCCAGTAATAGGTTAGTCCTGTAGTGTAACATATTAGATCTAGATAGGCGTCTTTCTCAAATAATTTCCATTGATCTTCCTGACTTTATGTCTTTTTGATTTTATATCAGATTTGTTGATGTAAATCTGGGGGAAAAATTGTTCACAGTTTATTTACATTTGTGCTCATATATGTGTTTTCCCCGATGCCTCTATCTTTCCCCTAATATAATGTACCCTTTATTCTCTAATGTGATCACTTTTAGTGCAACTTTCATGCTGTGAACTGTATCCTCAGATTTTTTAGAAATGTAGATTTTATTATGGAAAAGCTTTCAAGTTTGCAGACAGGGTTGAGAAGTGTGATCCCACTAAATTTGTATAGAACACGAGCCAAATTGGTGTTCGTGGTTTTCTGTGAACTTTTGGCAGGCACGAATCAAGGATTATTCCTACATATAATATTCCTGTTATATCACTTTCAATTCATGCTGCAATGAATATGCTTTTAGTAAATCACTGCTATGTTAGATCTTTCTAATTACAGTGAGAATTTAAGTGCAACTTACTGTAAGCACAGAACCATCACTTACTACTAAAGTGCCATGCTGTTGCCTTTTAGGACTTTTGTTTACTGCTCCCAGTTTAGCCTATAGCTCTGAAATTTGCTCATAGTCTAAATTCAGATCTAAACAAACCCAACCCTGCTTAGGTTTTGAGATTTTCCAAGTCTGTCTGCCTTCTCATCTAATTCCATAGATCCTCACAGCTTGCCAAGCCATAATATGCTTCACTGGTTTCAATTTAGCTGTTGTGTGATCCCATCCTTTCTAATTTGCATGCCATGATTTATGGTTTAGTGTGACTGCTATGTGAACTACCCAACTGGTGCTTATTTGACAAGCCCTCATTAAGCAAAGTTTGGCATAGCACAAGTTAAGAACTTTGAATGTGGATTGTTTCCTTAGCATAGTAGGTCCTCAAGATGGATTTTGTGTTGAAAGAATAACTCAGTTCCCTTTCCCACCCACCCCCAAAAAAAGATCAGAGCCAGCTTCACAATGAATGTCTCTGTGCAGTGCCTGCGTGAAGAGTGAGCTTCGCACTGATCCTGCAAGGATCGCTCTCATTTATTAAAATGGTGCGTTATTTTGTCAGAGGGAAATGACAAAATTAACACAGCATGTCCAAATGAAATGAATGCTTTCCTCTTAAGCCATCGGGCCAACGGTTAGCACAACGCTTACAGGGATGAACTATACCCTGCAAAATATCTGTCATCCATCAGCCAACAGTTTGCATTTGACTTGCAAAAAGAAAAAAAAAATCAGTGAACAGCTCCTGTCACCTTCATTTGGAATTTCCCTCCCCTCCACTTTTGCAAAGTGTTTATTCCCCCTCTACAGCTTTATAAAGCAGCCAACAGATTTGAAGAATGGTAGAGTTGTTGAGCTAGGCAGCTCTTCCCCCACCCCGAAAGCATGCCTAACTACAGCAAAGGTAGTTTGATGGCAAAATAGCCTCTTTTAGGTAATTACGTTCCCCTCCTCACTTCTCTTCTTCGTTCCTGTAAAAGAAGTGCAACATAATTATTTTACTGTGGAGGAATTAGCTCATTTGCAAATGCCACCTTGGAACACAAAACGAATGGCATTTATTGAAGCAGTAATAAAGGCACCATGTTAGAATAATTTTATGCTGACGGGCCCACAATCACTCAATATTTTAAGAGCTGTCATCACACCAGCATGAGCTGCATGCACAAGTACAAATTTATGCCGTGACATCATGGCACTAAGAGTATAATTGGAATAAAATTATAGTGCTCCACTCAGGCATTCAGCACTGAAGCGGAGCACTTTCGGTGCCCACCCTAGGCAGATTCTTGGCTAGGCTTCTGTGTGCCCACAAGCTTCTGTTAACACATGATGCATCAGGTTGGGGATGGCAGAAAATCTCCAAGTGTCCCTGAAGTGTTCCCAGGCTGGAGCTTCCAGTTGCTGGCCCATGCAGTTAATACATACTACACTGCAGAGTAACCAGCGCACAACCACAACTCTGTAAAGGCTCTATTTCAACACTTCATGCACGGCTAATAAAGCCTGCATTCACAAACAATGACAGAAAACCTACTGTGAGACTTTTTCTTTATCACCACCACCACCACTATCGTGACCATTTGTGATGGTCATGCTGTCATTAATGTGTTCTAAAGGATTTAGAACTAAATGCCTTCCTTCCTTCCTTCCTTCCTTCCTTCCTTCCTTCCTTCCTTCCTTCCTTCCTTCCTTCCTTCCTTCCTTCCTTCCTTCCTTCCTTCCTTCCTTCCTACCTTCCTTGTGCAGCTCCATTGAACTTTCCCTCTTTATTCTTCATTATCTTCGGTAGGAATCAGAATGTAGCGGACAACAGATGCAGGAGGAGTGAAACAAAGAAAGAAAGACAGAAAGAAAATTGCTTGTCAGGTTTAGACATAATATTCTCGCAACCAAGCATGGCTGCTGGCTTACAAGCCCTCTGTGTGTAGTCAGATATGCTTCGTGAAGCAGGCTGGTGGTAACAGAGAAGCTGCCACTGATCTCGCTTATTGCCAATACATGGATATCGTGCTATTGGTTGCAGCCCATTATCATATTAGTGTAACATCCCCAATCCCTTTTTCCCAGTTTATAAACATCATGCTTTCCTCTGGTGAATTTGTCCTGAAATAGACTAGTTTGGAATATATCCAGGGGATGTAGGAATGGGATTTTCTCCCAGGGTTTGAAGGTTGGCAAACATAATGAGGTAAATCTCTTGCTGTAATTGCCATTTTATATACTCTTGCTTTATCCTCCCACTCCCATTTCATTCTGAACACATATGTTCATTATTTTTAAATACATATGTTTGCCTATTTACTGTGGAAACAAACAAGCCAAATTAATTCCTGGCTTATGTCTAATTTAAAAGAAAAAATCTCAGTAGTCCACAGATGAAGCGTTATTAATCGCTAAGTATTGCTGGTATCCTGTTCCCTGTGCCAAGCCAGATTAAATCGTCACTTTGTTCACTGAGATTTTGAAAAGCAATTTTTTAAAAAGAAAATACATTTTAAATTCCAGTGTGGTCTAGTGATTAAGGCACTGCAGCAGGCCGGAGAGACCTGGTTTCAGGACCATCTCTCTCACACCCCAATCTTCTTCACAGGATTGTTTCTTTGTGTTGTTGTGGGTTTTTTTGTGTGTGTCTCTATGTATATCTGTTGTTTCTTTGTTTTTAGCAATTTTCTGGTAGTTGGGCAGCATATCAATTTAACAAATTATTTACTATTGTTGTTGTTCTGGGGAAAATAATGAAACATTCCACCATGAATTACCTAAAAAGAAAGTCAAAGTTTAAACCTAACACCCACTCACACACAATATTTGGATTAATTAATTGCATCAATTAAGAGTTAGAAATGCAAACCAGTTCTTCATTCTGAGGTGTCCACAGGGAGGGGGGGCATTCAAAAAAGAAATGTCAATTCTACTTACCACTGTGGGCCTCCTTAAACACATTAATGCAAAATAGGACGCATAACCAGTAAGCATCTCTGGGTCCAGGGTCACATTGGAATAATTGCTGAAAATTCCTAAACTGTACAAAAGCTTTGTTGGACAATTACTTGAGGATGTGGTATTGGCAGGAACAAACATTCTTTCATTGGCTTTGTAGTGTCACATAATCAGATATGAAAAGAAGCTCAATTTATTATGGAGGAGCCTCTACAAAGAGGGATGACTTGTGCCGAGCCACACAGGTTTATTCATAGCAAGAATGCATGAATATTGTTCATTTGACAGGAGATGACTCTTTGAAGCTGCTATTTCTGTGGGTTTGCTGAATTGGTAGCTTTCTATAGATCCACTGGAGAAAGTGAGACAGAGACAGAATGAAATAAATAATGAGTATTGATTTTTAAATCTTCACTGCCATTTGATAAATAGCACGTGAATTTAGTTGTTATCTAGTTATCTAGTGCACAGCTTTATGAAACAGATTCCACACAGTTGCCAACAAGTAATAACCTGGGTCATAATTTGCTGAGTGGTGTTGTAGAGTAAATTGCTGAATGTAAACATATCCACGGGAATTTATTCTTTGGATCATTCTATGCTTTGCATAATTTTTAATAACAATTCTTCATATGTAAGCATGTCATCATTATTTTCAGGGCTGAGGATCAGATATGGCCACATTTCAAATAAGAGGTCAATGTAGTTAAGCAAATGAATCTCTGAGCTGATCAACTCTTTATATTAAGTATATCAGTTCCTGAATGTGATTCAGCCTCCATGGCTATCTTAATCATCAGCCTTCTTGAATGTCTATGCATCCTATAGAAACAATGGCATCTCTGCATCCCTGGAACCCACTGTAACCTTTTTTGTGGACTTCAGTGTGTATCAACCACACTGGTGAATTTTTGTCATATGCAGGAGTGGTTAAAAAGGGCAAGATGATGGTCATGCCATGTGATGGAAAAATCTCTTTCTTGATGTGTGGTGTGGTGTGTGTGTGTGTGTGTGTGTGTGTGTGGTGGCTCTGTTGTGATTCAGGGTCAGCCTGTGGGTTCGGCAGTTGGGTCGGACGATTCAGAGGAGGAGGAGGGGGGTGTTGGAGAGCCTGCAGAGAACAGCCCTGAGGCTTTGCAGAGCCTTCAGCCAGGCCCCTCCCATCTGGTTACGACACAGACCCAGATGTGTGAGCCTGACAGCGTGGATGAAGATGACCCACAGCTGGCCCTGTTCAAGGACACCTGACGCAGGAGGCAGTCAATCAGGAGTAAACAGAGGAAGGCAATGGGGCACCTCGGAAGGAGGCAGAGAGAAGCCACACCTTGAACTGTTTAAAAGGGGAATGTGTGGGAGGGCTGGTTTGCTGAAGGCAACCATTTGAATAGCTCCTGTTTCATGGTTCGTGTTTTTGTTTTGCTCTGTTTGCTCTGTTTTGTGTCAATAAATTCGGCAGGCTTAGTTCCAGCCTCTTGCCTTTTTGTAAAGGGGTTGTCCCTGCCTTTTCTGCAGGGCCGGTAGTAGGCTGGTACAGAACAGGGTCAGTGGTTAAAGACACTGAGCTTGTCAGCTGGTAAGCTGACAGCCTGGGTTTGAGACCCAACTGCAGCAGAATGGGGTGAGCCCATCACCTGCTTCAGCTCCTGCCCACCTAGCAGTTCAAAAGCATGCAAATCTGAGTAGATAAGTAGTACCTGAGTAGTACCTGAGTAGGTACCACTTTGGTGGAAAGGTAACAGTGCTCTGTGCACCCTGGCGTGCCGCGGCCTGGTGCCAGTCCACGGACTGGAGGTTGCGGTTCCCTGCTCTAAGGACTCATGGAAATGGGGAAAATATCTGAAAAACAAAAGGTGAAGAAGAGGCATGCTTTGTGCACTAGGAAAGGAGTAACTATTAGGAAGAGACCTAGGCTGGCTGGTCCCAACTTCTTGGGATATAAAAGGAAGGGAATAAAAACATAAACAAAATTCTGTTAATAAAATGTATCTCAAGAAAGTCTAGCCCTGTTTTTCCTGTGGAATCTGTTCCTGATCTGGCCTACACTAAAGCATAAAAACATTAGGACCTGGGTGGAGAACGTTTTGATGGCCACAGGTCACTTTTAACACTTATGATGGGCCTGAGGACTGCAGAGTTGGTGGGCCAAATCAGTTAGGTAAGAAGGACTCTAATGGGGTGTGAATTTGGGGATTAACTTTGAAAAGGAAAAGGCTTCTTTTTATGGATTTCAAAATGGCATGAAACTGCTCTCTGTTTTCAACAAACAATATTTAAGGGTTCTAAGGACTAAGAAGTTAGGCTCTGAATGTTCATTTGGGCTAGATTGCAAATTTAGATGGACAATCACTAGATGGCAGCATAGAATTAGAGTATTCTGTATCACTTTGCTGCCATCTGGTGGTCATCCCAGTTTTGGCAATCCAAATTTGGTACCAATATAAAATGGGCTGACAGCAATGTTTCAAAGAAACTATGGTAATGATTTTTAGAGGTTAAATAATTCCTTAGGTTAGATATAATCTCATAGATTTATCAGATGCAGATTTACTTATTTACTTTTATTTTTTTATTTAGTGTGCTTTCAAGTCAGAATTGATACCTGGGAAATGTCTGACAAGTTTCTGCAGTTCTCTTGGCAAGATTTCAGGACAGGTTTGCCATTGCCTTTTTCCCAGAGCTGGGAGAAGGAGACAGATACAAAATCATCTACCAGGCTTTGTGCCTAAGGTAGACTAGAACTCAGGGTCCTTTAGTTTCTAGTCTGTTGCCTTACCACTAACCAAATTGGCTCAATTCATTTCTACACTTGAACCTTACATGCACCCTAGGCATTGTCTAGTAATTCTGCATGCTTTCCAATGGAAGCCTATACAAAGAAACTGCATTTTTACTCCTTAAGAACTTTTAAAAACAACTTGATTTTAAAGTAGAAAACTTGATGGGTACAAGGTCTGTCCGTGATTAGCAGAAATAAATGAACACCTCTTAAGTATTTGAAAAGCAGTGCCTCATCATGCCTAGTTACCCTTTTCACTACAAATTATTTCTATGCTTGTTTATTCACTGTTCTATCTTCATAAGAAATCCATATCCTTCTCAATATACATTCATTGTGGTATTTTAAAGAGCTCTTTGTTCATGCAGGTTTGAAATGAAAGGCTGGTTAAAGAGCCATCATGGGTTACTGGCTGAATAATGCACATTTGAAAAATTAAAATAGAATCCAAATATCATTAGTTTTCTATTTAGCATGAATGGCTATCCAAACCTAAGTTCATTGGAGGATTTCTTCAATGAACAATACAATGTTCTGAACTCAATCTACATTCAGAAAGGTTGGACCAACCTGTTTCAAACTTAGGACCAACCATTTTGATTTGGAAATAATTCAAATATGAAATATTCTTTGTTCAAATTGATTTACCCTTTGTAAGATGGGTGAAGTTCCTCAATCTCCACATTCTGAATTTAACGGTGGCTCAGTGGGTTAGGACGCTGAGCTTGTTGATCAGAAGGTCGGCAGTTTGGTGGGTCAAATCCCGAGTGCCGCGTAACAGAGTGAGCGCCTGTTACTCGTCCCAGCTTCTGCCAACCTAGCAGTTCGAAAGCACGTAAAAAATGCAAGTAGAAAAATAGGGACCACTCCAGTGGGAAGGTAACAGCGTTCCGTGCGCCTTTGGCGTCTAGTCATGCCAGCCACATGACCACGGAGACGTCCTCGGACAAGCGCTGGCTCTTCGGCTTTGAAACGGAGATGAGCACCGGCCCCTAGAGTCGGAAACGACTAGCACGCATGTGCGGGGGAACCTTTACCTTTACCTTTATCAAAGAAAAGCAAGAATCAAATGCCTCTTGAGATCATGTCATATAGTTAGCGGTAATCAATTACCACTCTTGATGGAACAAAAAAGGACAATCATATTTGTGAAAGTACCAATGCTCCTACCTCCTCCTATTTTTCCCACAACCACAACCTCTGTGAGGTGAGTTGGGTTGAGCAAGAGTGTCTGAGACCTTGTATTGCGATCTCACAATGAGCACAATGGCTTAGCTTGATGTGTGAAATTAGACACTGTCTTTCTTGAACTGGAATTAGAGGTCTTCTAATTCCAGTTTTAAATGTTTTCTCCACTTGACAGGTTTTCTTATCTGACACTTTTGAAGCGGTATTTTTTTTTGTTTTTTTGCTTTAGCTCAGCTTAGAACTCCTCAGGCAAGATGGGGAAAAACAAAAAGCCTTTGGTATCTTGTGACCCTGAAAATAAGAAGACTGATATTTGCCCAGTTCATGACAACCCCAACTGATGTGCCTCAAAACTTCCCTGATTAGGGCAGACACAACTGGGGAAAGCTTGAGATGTTCATACGATTCATTAAAATTAATTAATGGACTCATGTTAAGAGAGTTTATTTACAGATAATTCAATAAACAATTAGAGAAATTTTGGCAAGTGGTACTCTTCGAAAAAGGAGGGGAAATAATTACTGAACATTTGCACTTTGTCGCTGCGGGGGCTGTGGTGTCTTCTGCTCCTCCTCCTCCTCTTCCTCCTTCTGAACTTTTCTGGGTGACATGAAACCAAAAAGGTTTGGCAACATTTTCTCAGTCCTTTTTAACAAAAGGGTTATTTGGTCCAACCTTAATAGATTAAGCTGGTGTTTATTTTTGAATCAATTATTATTGATCCAAAAGACATGGTATTTTAATTGTGCATTTGCTCTTTTCCCTTCCTTTCTCTGTTCCTCCCCAGATGGAAATCACGGTTCCGCATGCTAAGCATAGCACAGTCTAAGGGGCTGGGCTTTCAAAGCAGGGTGCAACAATTAGCAACGATTGAATTTGGTGGTTAATGTGTAACTCCTGAGGAATGCCTTCATCTTGGTTTCTATGCTGAATGATGTAATTAGGCTCTGGTAGGTCTTTGGGAAGTAGCTCCTGAAGATTCCCATTGAGCCTGAAACAATTTTTGTAGGATGAAGACCTGAAGCTTATAGACTGTCAACACATTCTCATTGAAGGCTTTTCTTCTTCTTCTTCTTCTTCTTCTTCTTCTTCTTCTTCTTCTTCTTCTTCTTCTTCTTCTTCTTCTTCTTCTTCTTCTTCTTCTTCTTCTTCTTCTTCTTCTTCTTTTTGATTTCTAGTCTAGGTTTGAGAAAATAGCTGACCCAAAATCACCCAGCCAACCTCCATGCATAAGGAGAGTCTCCCAAATCCATTTCCCCATGTCTGTATTCCATAATGCAGGGTTATCCAACCTTGGCAACTTTGAATCTTGTGGACTTCAACTCCCAGAATTCCCCAACCAGTCATATGGACACTTCTTCCGTAATGGTTCAGTTATAAATTTCAACTGAGAAAGGTGTAATGTGAATGAGACCACTTTGGCCTATTTTGTCCTTTTTTTCTGCAAATGCTGGCCAGGTACAGATCCAGAAGCAAGCCATGTAAGATGGAAGGTAGATGCATCAAAATGAGAAGACTGTCTGGGTTTGCATAGGATTTCTTGGACAAGCAGGAGAAAACAGCCAGATAAATCCCCTTCTCAGCTTCCTAGAACTGAAAAGTCTGCAGGCTAAAAACATCCCTGGCAAAGGATGATATGTTTTAGCTTGTGAAAATTGACACAAAACCCTTGTTATTTTTCCTCTTTCCTCCATGTCTCACTTATTCTTTCCAGACAGATGATCAAATATGCTATTTTCAAACTTGAATTTAAGTTTTATGTTGCTTCAATGACATCTGGTTTAATTTTTATGTTTCTGGGTGGTGTTTTTTTTTTTGGCAGACAGAGTGATACTTATTTCAAAATGATGCATAAAAGCACATTTTAGCAGAATTTAGCTCTTAACGTAATACGTGGAGTTCAGCTCAACCAATGTTTTCTACAGCAAGTGCCTGCTGATTTTAAATGGAATTTAAGTATTTTTTCTCAAACAGGAATCAGCAGGAATTAAAGGTGCTCAGCTTTGGGCTAGGTTGTGTCAGGTCGATTTTTTTAAAAAAGCAGTTTATCTTCAGTGACATCTCCCTGTCTACACATGTTTATGCAATCCAAGCCTCTGTAATAAAAAAAAATGTGGCAAAAAAGAAGACATTTTAAAATATTAAACTGCTATTAGAAAGAAGGGACATAAACAAATGTATGATTTGTTTCCATGGGTAAATTAGATGTAAACGCCGGGTGTAAAATATGATAAAAATATTACCAAAAATGCATTTAAGATTTGGTTATTGTCTATTAACAGTGGTAAACCCTTCTGTTTAAGCAACAAAGGCTTTCTTTTACATTTGGCCATGCCCTTTGCTTTTTTAGAAATGAATAAAAGGTAAAAGGCAAAGGAGAAGAAATTGTCAGTAGCTGAAAGAAACACCTTTACATACAACAAGACATCTGCTGTACTGAATGCAAATTCAACAATTGGATCACCTTAAATAAAATTATTTTACATAAAAATGATGGTAAAACAATTACTGTAATAGAATCATAATTCTATGCTCTTTTATTTGAAAGTACGATCTATAGCAGGGCAAACTTAAGCAAACCATGGTTTTAAAGTTGCCAAGTTGATCATTCCTAGTCTACAGAATCCAAGGATTCTTCTCCATGTGCATATATAGCACTGTAAGACAATTCAGAAGAATAATTTTGGAGCTTTCTACCATTTGTTAAAGAGAACCTCCATTTTTCAGACTTTTCCATGAAGCTGGAAAAAAAGGCAACATTCTCAGGAATCTAATAAAATACTGCATACTCTCTCTCTCTCTTTAAGGTTTATAAGGAAGCATGAAAAACAATGGACAACATTAATGAATAACAGAGAGATGTTCTTCTCGTTCTTGAATGAGATTGGAGCACTTTTCTCTGAGTCATTACTGAAGCATGCCCAGTCCTCTAGGAATGCATTGTAATGATATCACTGACCAGGGCTTCAATTTCATTCTTTCATTTCTTCATGCATTCCTATATCACATTTTAATCGACAAGGGGCCCAAAGGTGGTTTGCACTAGAATATAGTCAGTCTCATAAAAATACCATTCAAACTAAAAGTAAAACAGATAAGCTGAATAATAAATCAGGTTCCATCCCATCTAGTGCCTCCAGATATATTGGATTTATTCTGGGATTTGTCCAAAAATCTGGAAATTGGAAAGGTTTGCCATTACCAAGTAAAATTTAAACACTTTGACAATCTGGCCAAACAACAAAGCTTTCTAAAAGGCATTAAAGAAAGAATCTAACATTTAGAAAGAAGTTCTAAATTAAGGGCTTTGCCACTGAAAAACATGTGTCCTACATCTCTGCCAATTATATTTGCAAAGCAGAGCTTCAAAAAAAAATGTCCTCGGTCATAAAACTGGTTCATTCAAAATATTTATATATTTATATTTAAGAAGAGCCCTTAAATATCCAGAGCACATTTTCAGATTCTATATAAAAAATAATGCAAACTATGAACTACCAAAAGAATGCTAAAACTCTATAAAAGTGTTCTTCATCAAGTCATGCAATTTATTTCTTTGAACCAACTGCAATATGCTCCAATAGTTTATGCATTTAATGGCCAGAAAGCTACGTTCATGTTATGTTGGAGGCTGACTTCCTATTTTGATGAATATATCTTCTAAAGAGGCTCCTGTTATTTAAATGGTTAAACAGCAGCATTGCTATCTTTAATTGAAGAAGCAGTGATAAAATAATAACGTTGAATTCCTTCTTGCCTGCTACATAGCACTGTAAGGTCCCTGGCCCTTATTTAAATTTGAGATACCATTAAAAGTCTAATCAGGCAACTCAAACGGAGGCTTCTTGAGGAAACAGCACTTTATTTTTGATCAAAAGAAGTCCTGGGTGGGAACACAATCTGAACGCTGGCAGCGTTGCATTCAGAAGTGCCGCACCTTGGAAAGTTAGTAGCATTGCTTTGTAAACTTCATTAGCCAATGAAAATCAGACAACAGAGCCATTACATCATAAGGAAGACATCAATCATTCCTGTACACTCCTTTATTCCCTCCTCTAGTACATCCCATCCATGTACATGTTTCCCATGCTTGCATGAAATTTGTCCCAGATGCAAACACTGATTACAAAAGCGAGATAGCAAGTTAGGCTAAACATATGTTGTATATAGTATCTTTTAAATGTGTGTTATGTATGTGTACACTTTGAGAGCAAGCAATTTCATTTTTAATGTGTGCCATTGTGCCTACAGTAAAAAATGACAATAAAGGTTATCTAATCTAACCTAATCTACTCAATGAACTTTGATACAAAAACTTTGTCCTGGTGCTCATTGTTTGTTTGGTACTCAATGCATAAGCTAGAACTTGTCAGTGTCAGCTGCCTTGTGACACACTACTAAGAGCCGTGGTGGTGCAGTGGTTAGAATGTAGTACTGCAGGATAACTCACTGCTCACTCCAGGAGTTCGATTCTGAGTGGGTCAAGATTGACTCAGCCTCCCATCCTTCTGAGGTTGGTAAAAGGAAGACCCAAATTGTTGGTGGCCATATGCTGACTCTGTAAACTGCTTAGAGAGGGCTGGAAAGCCCCGTGGAGTGGTGTATAAGTCTAAGTGCTATTGCTATTGCTACATTAATTCTCACGAGAAAAATTCATTTTTGGTACTCATCGTGCCTCCTGGAACCAATTAATGTTGAGTACCGAGGTATCTCTGTATTATATTTTTGACACTTATGCTAAGAGCTACCTCTCTGAAAAAGTCTGTGTTGCTGGAAAAGGTGGGAAAAAAGGGGAGGGGGAGAAGACAATCAGAAGGAAAGTTTACGGTAACAGTGGGTGAACCACTGGAAGATTTGAATAACCAAGTGGAGGACAAATTGTCCTGGAGAAAATCTAACAATATGGTCACTAAGACTTGATACAGACTGGTGTTAGTGAATCACTCAATCCTATATGAGATCTACCTAGGCAGTCTTTTAATGGGTGTGGATTGCATTGGGTTTGGTTTCTGCCCAAAACCTGAATCTAAGTGATGGGAGACACACAAAGAAGTCCTATAGCCTACACATGACCCTCAAGCTGTGCATTGCCTGCTTCTGCTATAGTGTCACTACATCTAAGCACATTAGGGTGCATTATTTTTTTTAAAAAAAACAACAACATAATAATTGCATCCTTGCACTTATATTGTGATGTAAAAGTTCATGAACAATCTGCTGAGATAAATGTGAAGACTCTTGACGTCACAATGCCATTCTCTGTTGCCACATTTGTTCAGTGAACATTTGGTTAGAATGGAAGGAGAGAAGAAGCAATTTTGAAGCCTTACCTTGGAAAGCAATATAACAATGTTCAATTCCGAAAGCAACTAATTAATGAGCTATGTGGCATAAATTTGGAAAGAAGTGTCCTTCAAGTAAATGGGCTCTCAAATTTGATTTCTGAAGTTGAAAAGCATGTTTATTCATCTCCATTGACTTATTTCTCTTGATGAAATCCTTCCTCCCAACAGACAAATTACTTCTATTGAAAATCAGCATTATTATCATATGCCCTGTAGTCTCAAATTAAATTTAGACATTATTGCCATCCAAAATACCAAGGATAATTTTTCTAAGGGTTCATATGCAGAGAGTTTAAAAAAAGGAAAGAGTATTCAGGAATATTCATTCATCTCCTGTTAGAGATGTCAACGACAGAGTCCCCCTTCCTTGCCTTACTCTATTCAAATTTATCTTAAGAAAGCTTTGGCTAAGTTTAAGACAATTTATTTAATGTTCCCGAAAAGTGAGAGGCTTATTGAGATGACTTTGGGTGGTATACTGCTCCAATAGATCAGGAAATTGGGATTGTTAGGTCTGATATGGCAAGGACACCCTTAAGGCAAAATCATTCAGAGGATTGGCTTTTTCATTCAGATTCTAACTTCCTCTTCTTGGTTTGTGAATGGGAAGCAAAGGACTTATTATTTGAAAATCAATTGAATATGTGCTGTTCCATGTCCCTCTTTAGTTTGGTCATCAAAAAAGTTGGTGGATATGAAAATGATTGTACACATTCTGGTAAGGCAGGCATCCAAGAATGTCTGAGCACCTTTGGTAATGTTTCTTAATTCGTAAGTTCATTAACATAACTTGTTGCTTCAGATGATTGGCTTTGAGAATGGCTAAGAAAAACTGTTGTGACAATAACCAAAACTAAATTTATTTATTTATTTATTTATTTATTCTTTAAAAAGGGAGCAGTGGGAGACCATGAATACTAGTTCCACCTCATCCATGAAAGCCAGCTAAGTAACCCTTAGAGTTGTTGTTATGGAGAAAATAAAAGGAGGAAAGTATGTTAGATATGTTCACCTCCACCTTTGTAAAAATAAGAAAGGTGGGATGCAGATAGATGATAGATAGATAGATAGATAGATAGATAGATAGATAGATAGATAGATAGATAGATAGATAGATAATAAAACGTGCTACAAAAATAAGCTTGGAAATGTCTAAGCAAATAAAGGTTTTTGTTATATGATCAAAAGGTATCTAAATTGTTCCAGGTAATTCACTGGAGTGGGACATCTCAAAGTTAGGGTTATAGCGTGGAAGACATTGGTGTCTGATACAAGGAGACCTGCCACAGACATCCAGTAAAAGCCACAATAATAGTATTTAAGAAATATCATTAAAGAATGTAAATCATGTAGCATCATTTTTACTGTGTCTTCTGATGTGCATGATGCCACTAGCCCTCCTGTGCATGCCTATGAACTATGATGGGGCCTTCGAGACTAAACGTAGAAAATAGTTTTATGTAAAGAAGGCAGTCTTTAAAATATTCTATCCTGAAGAGTTAAGATTTTAAGGTTAAACCACACTTTGGAGTCTGCAAGTAGACCTGAAGCCAGTTTACAAGTGTGTCTGCAGCAGTGGTCACTGGCATCAAAAGGCTGGTTGGTGATGAGATGACTAAAGATTAAACCTCTTTTTAACTTGCTTTTCAAACACCATGTACATGCGAAAAGGGGTGCAAATTCAATAATTCAGCTACATCTGTCATTTTGAATCCAGTGACAGTTGCTGTGAAAATTTCTGCCAGTGTATTAAATCTAAACAAAGACAATAGTAGAAGATTTATTTTAAATCCAATGTTGGCTACCATTTGATAGTTTAGTATATCCATCCTTGTCCAACAGAGAAGTATAGCCAGAATATGGTGGATACCAACTCCTGGTATACTATCACTTCTGCTTTATCAACACTGAGCTTTAATTGATTGGGACTTATCCAATTTATTGGTGGAAGAAAAGCTACAATCATCTTCATTTGATCTTGATCATTCTCCAGAACATTCATAACAAATTTAGATTTTGTCACTATTTGCCACTATTCATATTCAGATGTCTTCTTCTGTCATACTACACTGTATATTAGGATTTTCATTAGTTTAAAGAGTGCTACTTGTTGAATCTTATTCACCCAATTCTTTGATCTATTAATTTACTTGAGGACGAGATGGGGAAAAAAGAGAAGAGAAATGGGATTCCAAAAACAAACCTATCCAATCATTTAATGCTACTCTTTCAAGGTTTGTGTATTCTCAAAAAGTGTGAGTTTCAGTTCCCAGAATTCTTAGTAATGGCCATATTAACTGAGGAACATTGGGAGTTGAAGTCCACAGATATCTACAGTGCATCCAGATTATAAAAGACTTCCCAAGAAAATTCATGTATTCTGTTACCTAGGGTTGTTAATTTATTTTACTGGAATGATTGAGAAATGTTTATTCAAGCGTCTTCAGCAAAATTATGGGTGATTGTTTCTCATCTGTCACTACAGAATAAACTGTTCCTGGCTGGGAGAATTCTGGGAATTGAAGTCCATACATCTCAAAGTTACTGAGGTTAAGAATCATGATTGTAGAAAAGCTTTGGCAAGAAAGACTATGAAAAAAAAGTCTTGTCAGCAGCATCTGTTTGCATAATCATTGGATAAAGCCCACAGAAATTAAATATTCCTTTTGGAAATAAACTGGTTTAATTCCAGCATATCAATATACACAATATTAGCCTATTTAGTGAAGTAAAATCAGGTTTACTAACTGACTGACTGACTGACCGACTGACTGACTGACTGAATGCATCCTGAAACCAACACTATTTATTCTTGGTGGAAAACAATCAAACCAAATACACCTGCAAATATTTCTAGAAAATATGTACAGCATATGCATATGTATATATACCCTATACTGTGTATAATATATATAACAGAGTGAGCGCCTGTTACTCGTCCCAGCTTCTGCCAACCTAGTAGTTCGAAAGCACGTAAAAATGCAAGTAGAGAAATAGGGACCACTACGGTGGGAAGGTAACAGCATTCTGTGTGCCTTTGGCATCTAGTCATGTCGGCCACATGACCACGGAGATGTCCTCGGACAAGCGCTGGCTCTTTGGCTTTGAAACGGAGATGAGCACCGGCCCCTAGAGTTGGAAACGACTAGCACGCATAGGCGGGGGAAACTTTACCATATATATATATATATATATATATATATATATATATGTATGTATGTATGTATGTATGTATGTATGTATGTATGTATATATATGTTAAATGCTTGTTAACTATTTAGATTACCTTGCTAGGCCCCAAACATGGGAAAAATCTTTATTTCCTGTTTCGGCCTAGCCGAAGGCCATCCACAGGCAGTAGTCACAACAGTGACAGCTCGTATTTGTGTAAATTTTTTGGATAACAAAGAATTAAAGGGAGACTGATATGCATTTCAAACTTATTTGTTTTCATCAGTCAGCTATACCCTTCTGAGATTCTAACCTGGGCTGATTGCACATTAGGCAGTTGTTTTAACCTCTAGGCCACAAGCTCTATCTCACTTTGTTAGCTGAGAAGCAAGGGAGATATGTGTTAAATGCTTGTTAACTATTTAGATTACGTTGCTAGGCCCCAAGCATGGGACATATATAAATCCTCCTGAATTCATTTTTACCTAAAAACAGAATTTATATTGTTTACTCCAAATATTCATAAAATTATATAGATACTAAAGGGTCCATTGCATCAGAAGGAAAATTTAAAGCCAGTTTAACCCACTTTACCCATGTGAACAGCTGTTATGAAGTACTCAGATTTAAATATACAGTGTTGCTTTAGAGCTAAGCATATTGTTAATTCTTTCTTTCTGTTTTCCTATGACAGAAGCTGAGAAATTTCTAAGTTGGTCTCTAAATCTGGTATGTGTGGACTCATACTTATGTCACCCCCTCTGGGTTATTATTATTTCCTGAATTAATTTCCATCTGGCAGGAAAGGATTTGGATAATTTAAGACTCATCTCTTTGGAGTATTTTTTTTTTCCTTATGACAGAAATATAAGCTCTTCCAATAAGCAGAGTAAGATTAGTATGATGCAGCATTCATTGCCAAAAATTTAAAATTATTTGAAAATTCTGTAATTTACTAATATGCTCAATATTTGGTCATACAATCCAAATTAAATAGGGCACTTTTATTTAGAGCTAAATTAATTGTACTATTTTTACAGAAGATCAAGGAAATATTTTTCATTCCCTGCTATATAATAATAGCCTTTATTTCTATTTACAAATAGTTTATAAAAAGATTCAGTGTTTGAATTATACAGAAAGGTTATAAAAGACCAATGTTCAATATAGACCAACCAGAGGAATATTCCTTTATATTTACAGTAAATTTTTGGAAGAGGCATATGAAGTATATGTTTGAGAAATCAGTTCAGAAGGAAGAGTTCCTTCTGTTTTATTCCAAATGTCCACATAAGTTAAGATTTTGGACTAGCACTAGATAAACCTAATTTCAAATCAAACTTTAAAATGAAAATCAACTAGGTGAATTTTTTTTCTCAATCTAACCTGCCTCCTAGGATTATTGCTGTAGACTTGTAATAGTGATGTGCAAAACGTGTTGATCCATACCTAAAACATTCCAGGGAAATTCAGAATATTTCTTTCTCTCTGGACAATGTTGAACCTCCTCTCAGATGAAGTATTTCCTAGGGCAGTTTGGCAGGCTTTGGAAATACATTTTCTACACTGAAAGCAGCTCATGGTGATATGGACATGGTGCTCCAGATGACAGAATAACAGAGTTGGAAGGGGCCTTTGAGGTCTTCTAGTCCACCCCCTTGCTCAATCAGGAGACACTATGCTACTTCAGGCAAATGGTTTTCCAGTCTCTTCTTAAAAACGCTCAGTGATAATTTCTGAAGACAAGCTTTTTCCACTGATTAATTGTTCTGTCAGGAACTCTCTCCTTATTTATAACAACATAACAATAATAGAGTTGGAAGGGACCTTTGAGGTCTTCTAGTCTAACCCCCTGCTCAGGCAGGAAACCCTATACCATTTCAGATGAATGATTGTCCAGTCTCTTCTTAAAAATTTCCAGTGTTGGAGCATTCACAACTTCTGGAGGCAGGTTGCTCCACTGATTAATTGTTCTAAGTCAGGAAATGTGTCCTTAGTTGTAGGTTGGTTCTCTCATTGATTACTTTCCATCAGTAGCTTCTTGTCCTGCCTTCAGATGCTTTGGAGAATAGCTTGTCCCCTTTCCTTTGTGGCAGACCCTGAGATATCGGAACATCTCATATTCAGATAGTCTTCAATTTATAATGGCACTGGACCCTGAAATTTCCATCATATCTCGTGAGGGTAATGAAAGAGTCCAGTTTGGAGCCAAACCAACCTCAACTGATGAATTTTACACAGTCTTTGAATAAAATGGAGGAAGATTTTCATTGAAGCTGCCTTGATTTTTTTGAAGAAAAGGTAGAACATACATCAGATAAGAATAACAAGGAATAATAAGGAATTGTACATCCTTGTTCATGAACTTAACATCATTCATTATTTGCTTAATATTTTTAATGAGAATCCCAGATAATGGCACACTGACTACCACTGTTATCTGTGAAACTCTCATCTTATTCATCTTAGTATGAAGAAATCCTGTTGCTTGTACTGACTAAATTGCTAGTAATTTATCTTCTGACATATTTAAGAGACAGAAAACAATTTACTTAGCATCTTCTCCTGTTAGCAGCTAAATGTGATCCTTTTGATATTTGTGCTGTTTTGACATGGTAGTATATTGATTCTGAAATAAAAACAAGGTGCAATGCAATACCTTGGCAAGCCACCAAATTCTAATGATGGCCAGGTTTCATTGTATGTCTCTTGCCGATGCAGATATACTTTTATGCATTTACAGCCATTTACAGCATCCTGTGGTCACGTGATTGCAATTTATGATGTTTTATTTTTTTTCCTGGAAACCAATGTTTATTTCCGGTTTCCAGCAAAATAGTGCCATTGGCAGGGAATAGGTTTGCTTAACAGCCACAGATTAGCTTAATGACTGTGGTGATGGCTTTAATGCTGCCACAAAAATATCAATGACCATAATTCCAGACTACCTATATCTTGATCATGACAAAAATTGTTTTCTGAAATGTGGAAATGATTTAAAAAAAATTGTAAGAACTATGTAGCCTTTTTTTAAAAAAAAAATCTGAATATTTTAGAAACCATGATTTGAAAGTATTCTTGTTGTCGTTTGCACAGTACCAATTAATCTCAGACTATTATCTTTTTTGGTTAGAACAGTTGGATGGCAATTCTGTCTTTGACTTTATCATTGTCAACAATGTTTACAAGGGGGAGTCAAAATTTATTAATTTATTTATATCCAATCTTTATTATTTTTATAAGTGACTCAAGGGAGCAAATATATCTGATACTCCTTCCTGCTCCTATTTTCTCCACAACAACAACCCTGTGAGGTGGGTTGGGCTAAGAGAGAAAGAAAGAGACTGGCCCAAGGTCACCGAATTGGCTTTCATGGCTAAAGCAGGACTAGAACTCATGGCCTTCTAGTCTGTAGTCTGTACCTTAACCACTAGACCAAACTGACTGAGTCCTTTAATAGATACATTGACCTGGATGAAAGAATAAAGAGCCAGAGCTTGGAACCCAATTCTGCAATTGCCATCTTGATTCTTTTGACACACACCCCTCACATCATCCCCCCCCCCGCCATCAGGTTCATCACTACCATCTCTCTTCTCAAACTAGGCTGATGCTATGTTTTCATCTGCTTCCTGTATCAGAGTAAGTCAAGTATTGGTGGCAAGGAAATATCTATTCCTGCTTGAGTGCAAAAAACCAGCAATTTTTGATAATTTGCTCATTATAGTTCATAAATATGAGAAAGCTATGGCTACTTTATGTTTGTTGTATATAAATTAATTAAGGTTTAGTCCTTGCTTCCTGACCACTTTTTCAGTGACCATTCACAGTTACAATGGCACTTGAAAAGGAGACTTATGATCAGACTTCAAAGTTGCAGCTGTTCATAACATTTTGGAAGTCTTGTGATCACAATTCAATGGCTTGGCAACTGGTGCACATTTATGATGGTCACAGCATCCATTTGCAACCTTCACAGCCAGCTTCTAACAAATCCAATGGAGAAGCCAGCAGGGAATTGCAAGTCATGATCTTATGACATTAAGCTAAATGACCCGTGCTGATTTGCTAATGACTGCAGCAGAAACTGATGTCTTAAGTCAGTGTGGTCATGTGACATTTCATGACCGCACCACTTAAGTGATGGAGCTGCTGATTCCAATTGAGATCAATAAGTGAGGACTACCTGTCTTGTGTCGGGGCAGTATATATTTTGCCAGCTAATGTTATATTTGAGGGGTTGTCACAAAGAGGAGATTGATTTATTATCTAAAGCACCAGAGGGTACGATGAGAAGTAATGAGTGGGAGTGTATTGAAGAGAGATCCAACTTAGAAGTAAGGGGAAATTTTCTGACAGTGAGAACAAATAATCAGTTGAAGGGCTTGCCTCCTGGAGTTGTGGGTGCTCCAACATGGAAGGTTTTCAAAAATAGATTGGACAATTTGTGGTGCTAGTCTTTCACATGATGACAGCTGTGAGGATTGTACTTGCCAAACACTGGAAAGAAAAAGAGATGCCGACTGTTGAAGAATGGATTTTGAAATTGACTGAAATAAGCAGAGATGGCGAAATTAACTGCCTCGATTAGAGATAATGGACTAAGCAGCTTTATAAGAGACTGGAAAATGTTTGTAGTCT